>NC_083823.1:5315913-6629529 GCF_015708825.2 Lethenteron reissneri | reverse complement strand
TTTTTTCACTTGGACAATCATCATCATCATCACCACCCCTCGGCACGCAATCACTTCTCGCTTCGCCAGAGGAGTACAGGCTGCGCCAAACGACACGAGCATAGCAAAGACACGTGATGACGTAGCAAAGACACGTAATGACGTAACAAAGACACGCGATGACGTAACAAAGACACGTGATGACATAGAAAAGACACGTGATAAGGTAACAAAGACACGTGATGGCGTGACAAAGACACGTGATGACGTAACAAAGACACGTGATGACGTAACAAAGACACGTGATGACGTGACAAAGACACGTGATGACGTAACAAAGACACGTGATGACGTAGCAAAGACACGTGATGAGGTAACAAAGACACGTGATTGCGTAACAAAGACACGTGATGACGTCACAAAGGCACGTGATGACGTAACAAAGACACGTGATGACGTAGCAAAGACACGTGAAGACGTCACAAAGACACGTGATGACGTCACAAAGACACGTGATGACGTAGCAAAGACACGTGATGACGTCACAAAGACACGTGATGACGTCACAAATACACGTGATTGCGTAACAAAGACACGTGATTGCGTAACAAAGAGACGTGATGACGTCACAGACACGTGATGACGTAACAAAGACACGTGATGACGCAACAAAGACAAAGATCCTCCCCGTAGAGTCTTCACGTGACATTTTATTTTGGGGGCGGGTGGCAAGTGCTGTTAGCGAGGGCACCGTTAGACTAATCACGGTGGCTTCGTTCCCGCACGCAAATTGATTGTCATTGCCCACTTACAGCCCTGAGCAAGTGGTGGAAATTCCACGATGCTCATGGTGGTGGGGGGGGGCGAGTCTATCCATAGGACAACTATTGCTGTCGCCTAATGAAGCTGGTTGTAATTACTGGCGAAACGTCGTACGTAGATTGTAAATGTTGTGGATTGCCTCTCCAACACACCGGTTAGTGCTGTACTAGTGTCGCGTCAACGATTCAGAGACAGTTTCTCGGAGGCTCTTTCTTCATTAACAATTTCCATGGTCTCGTCCGCACACTCTCCACAGTAGCTCAGCCCAGCCTGTACACAACACCGGGCGTCTAACACTGACTGCACTGACTGAGATAGCCAACTGCTATCCTCCGTAGCGCGACATCTAGCGGAGACGTTCAGCGACGACGGCGACGAGACGACAGCGACGACGAGGCGAGTCCACTCCCAGAACCGGCAGCCCCGAGCCCCCCGCTCTCGGCTCCTTTTATGCTCTCAGCGCGGCCTGGCTCCGCCCTGACCGCGCCTCCCTTCTCGAACTCGCCAGCAGGTTCCAGGGGCCTACAGACGGGGTCCTCCGTGAGCCTTGCCCTAGTTCCTCCGCCCTGCCAACACCACACCGTGCACACCGTCACCGGCGTGTGTGATGTCTGTCCACCGCAGCTGTCGCTGCTGCTGCTGTCCACCATCCGGCGCTGTTACACCACACTAGTAACGAATTGGCACGATCTGTTTACGTGGCAAACTACAACGACACATTTATATATTTACGCGATCTAACCCAAACAAAAGCTGGACTATGGAGGGAAACTTACGGTTTACGCGGTACAGGTTTCCCTCGCTGTACACGGGTTCGGTTCGTACGATGTCGCGATGCAAACGCGGCGCCCATATTTCTACCCAGAAAATTCGCCATACGCGGTTTGAATTGCCTCCTTGTTGCGGCTATGCGGTCGGACGTAGGACAACATGAGCGTGTGTGTGTATTGTGTGTGTACTGTGTGTGCACTGTGTGTGTACTGTGTGTGCACTGTGTGTGTACTGTGTGTGTACTGTGTACTGTGTGTACTGCGTGTGTGTACTGTGTGTACTGTGTGTGTACTGTGTGTGTGTCCTATGAGTGTGTACTGTGTGTGTACTGTGTGTGTACTGTGTACTGTGTGTACTGCGTGTGTGTACTGTGTGTACTGTGTGTGTGTACTGTGTGTTTGTACTGCGTGTGTGTACTGTGTGTGTACTGTGTACTGTGTGTGTACTGTGTACTGTGTGTGTACTGTGTGTTTGTACTGTGTGTGTGTACTGTGTGTTTGTACTGTGTGTGTGTACTGTGTGTGTGTACTGTGTGTGTACTGTGTGTACTGCGTGTGTGTACTGTGTACTGTGTGTGTACTGTGTGTGTATACTGTGTGTGTACTGTGTGTGTGCCCTGTGTGTGTGTACTGTGTGTGTACTGTGTGTACTGCGTGTACTGCGTGTGTGTACTGTGTGTACTGTGTGTGCACTGTGTGTGTACTGTGTGTTTGTACTGTGTGTTTGTACTGTGTGTGTGTCATGTGTGTTTGTACTGTGTGTGTGTACTGTGTACTGTGTGTGTACTGTGTACTGTGTGTGTACTGTGTGTGTACTGTGTACTGTGTGTGTACTGTGTGTGTACTGTGTGTTTGTACTGTGTGTACTGTGTGTGTACTGTGTGTACTGCGTGTGTGTACTGTGTACTGTGTGTGTACTGTGTGTGTACTGTGTACTGTGTGTGTACTGTGTGTGTCCTGTGTGTCTGTACTGTGTGTCTGTACTGTGTGTCTGTACTGTGTGTGTACTGTGTGTACTGCGTGTGTGTACTGTGTGTACTGTGTGTGCACTGTGTGTGTACTGTGTGTTTGTACTGTGTGTTTGTACTGTGTGTGTGTCATGTGTGTTTGTACTGTGTGTGTGTACTGTGTATTGTGTGTGTACTGTGTGTGTACTGTGTGTGTACTGTGTGTTTGTACTGTGTGTGTGTACTGTGTGTACTGTGTGTGTACTGTGTGTACTGTGTGTGTACTGTGTGTACTGTGTGTGTACTGTGTACTGTGTGTGTACTGTGTACTGTGTGTGTACTGTGTGTGTCCTGTGTGTCTGTACTGTGTGTGTACTGTGTGTGTACTGTGTGTGCACTGTATGTGTGTACTGTGTGTTTGTACTGTGTGTTTTGACTGTGTGTGTGTCATGTGTGTTTGTACTGTGTGTGTGTACTGTGTACTGTGTGTGTACTGTGTGTGTACTGTGTGTGTGTGCTTTAAGTGCTTCTCGGCAGGCAGCTGTGCGCCCCTTCACTTTCTTCGTGAACGCAATCTACCACTAAACCGCACTATCGCTCAGAGCGAGGCAACCCTCTGTGCGTCTGCCACCGCCTGTGTGAACACCCATAGTCTTCTCTCCGTCGCCTTTGAAGATGGAATGATCGCCCGAGTGTGTGTGGTGGGGGGGATAACCTCGGGGAAGAGACGGAGATATCGAGAGGTGGCGTGCGAGCTTGGCTGGGCCGCCTCGCCTTCTGCACGACCAATCATGGGGGGGGGCAACGCGAAACCCTCAGCGATTCTTAATCTGTGGAACATTTACCCGGGAATTCAATTTAGGCGGAGAGCGGTTATTTGCATGATGAATTAAAGTGGCCCCAGTGCCCTACAGCTTAATTTCCATACAAACGAACAATGCCATCGCGCGCGTGCGTGATTTTGGCAAACAGTGGTGGGCCCATCGTGATAATGTCGCCGTTTAAATCACGGCCAAAGCGGCGAGCTTCCAACACCACGGCCGCTGCAAGGGCGGAGATACGCAACACACAACCACCACATGCACCACCACCATCACCACCATCACCACCATCCAACCACTACCACCAACCCATAACTCCCCAGCAGCGCCATCACCCAACCACCACCACTACCCACCCACCTACCCACCCCCATCACCAGATGACCACCTCCCAACCATTACCACAACCACCACCACAACGATTACCACCAGCAGCGCCACCACCACCCAACCACCCAGCCCTTCCCACATGATGCGTCTCCAGCCCCCCACTCCAGCCCCCCACTCCAGCCCCCCAGATGACCCCACCCCGTGCCCCACGAGGCTGAGTGGATGCGAGGGGTCCTCCTCACCGCGTCCCTGCGAATACATGCGGGGGAAGGGGGGGGGCACAGACAGCTGCAGTGGAGACCACGGGGCCTCCAGAAGGCCCGGCCACACCACGGCGTGTCACACCACGGTGAGTCACACCACGGCGTGTCACACCAACCGCGCACTGTGCGGTGGAGACGCCGCGCGGATGAAACGGGACCCGTCACGTGTGTCGCGGAAGAAGAGGGAGGAGGAGGGAGGAGGAGGGAGGACGGAGGGAGGAGGGAAGGAGGAGGAGGGAGGAGGAGGGAGGAGGGAGGAGGAGGGAGATGGAGGGAGGAGGAGGGAGGAGGAGGGAGATGGAGGAGGGAGGAAGGAGGAGGGAGGAGGAGGGAGGAGGAGGGAGGAGGGGGCGGGAGGAGGAGGGAGGAGGAGGGAGGAGGAGGGAGGAGGAGGGAGGAGGGGGCGGGAGGAGGAGGGAGGAGGAGGGAGGAGGGAGGACGGAGGGAGGAGGGAAAGAGGAGGAGGGAGGAGGGAGGAGGAGGGAGGAGGAGGAGGGAGGAAGAGGGAGGGAGGAGGGAGGAGGGAGATGAAGGAGGAAGGAGGAGGCGGAGGGAGGAGGTAGGGAGGAAAAGGAGGGAGGAAGAGGGAGGGAGGAGGGAGGAGAAGGAGGAGGGAGGAGGAGACGAGGTCGTCGTCTTGGCCACTCCGTAGTTTGTGCGACGCAACTGGAGCTGGGAAGGCGCCACGCTCAGCGCGGGGCGACGTCCCTGCAGAGATGCACGACATCGGACTCGGGGGATCGAATCCCTTCATCGTTCACTCGCTCTCTCTGTCTCTCTCTCTCTCGCTCTGATGGCTGCTCAGCGGTGGCGATGTTGAGGTGTCTGCTCAAGGCGCGGCTCTGGCTGGAGCACCCCTCGTACCACTCATATGCCGGGGACGCGCACGCCGTGTTCCTGACCGGCCCCCCTGCACCAACACAAACGGTGCACCGACGACTTTCGCGTTGTGACCGGTCGACTTGAAGCGGGCGATGCGCGTGAAGATGCAGTGACGCGTTGCGCGTGGGGCGGTGTGTAGAGCACGTGCCGCGGTTTTGCAATGGCGACGTTTGCTCTACTCGATGTCGGTGACCCCGTATCCAAAGTGGCTCCAGAGCTGCTGCTGCTGCTGGCGGAAATAAAATTGATTCTAGATTTGAAGTTTTCTTGACTGCAAGGATCCATACTCTTTAAAAAAGAATAGAAAACAAATAAATTAAATCACGACGTTTCGGAGGCGACGGAAGCTTGTGTCGCCTCCGAAACGTCGTGATTTTATTTATTTGTTTTCTTTTTTAACCTACGTGACTTTACCGAAAAAAGCAAAGAGTACCGCAATAAAATTAGTTTAAAAGTCAAAGTCTCTCTCGCTCTCTCTCTCTCTGTCTCTCTCTCGCTCTCATAATGTTATTATATTTTCATTGTCTAAACAACGTCTTATACTGGTAGGAACCTCCTGGTTACACCAGCCCACAGGGGATTATTGTGTCCGTCGTGCAGGGAGGGGCTGGGTGGGGAGGGAGGGGCTGGGTGGGGAGGGGCTGGGTGAGGAGGGTGGGGCTGGGTGGGGAGGGGAGGGTGGGTAGGGGCTGGGTGGGGAAGGGCTGGGTGGGGAGGAGCTGGTCACCCCGTGGTGCCCTTATAAAACTCAACGTTTAACCTACTCACGCCGGCTTGTGCCCGCCCTCACAGTCGGGCATATTTGCGGAATACACCACGCTGCCGTTGACCCTGGCCATTGACCGAGCAACCCAACGTTCCTACCAGCTCCCTCCGCAGGAATGTGTTTACGTAATCCGCCACCCCTCCCCCCAGGGTTGCGCTCTCACGAGTCGGAGCCTCGAGACGCAACTTGGCGCTCCGTTCGGCCTCTCCCGCACAGCGGCGCAACGGTCCGGGGGGATTTGAGAACGGCCCGCGGAAGTGCACACTACAGAGCTGCCTCCGAGATCCCTCGAAGCGACTTCTTTGTTTAATCCGGAACCCTGCGGGGAGCGCTGCAGGGAGAGTCACCACCGCCATCGGGATCGCTCGCAGCTGGAATTTTAGGGAATTACGTGAACAACGAAAACGATTGTCTTGTGTGCGTGCGTCTTGTGTGCGTGCGTCTTGTGTGCGTGCGTTCGTTGGTGGCCGAGAATCGTCACCAACGACTGCGACTTGCCTCGCTGGTAAGTTCAAGTGAGTAACTCCTCCTCGTCGTCGTTGTTGTTGTTGTTCTAGATTTGAAGTTTCCGTGACTGCAAGGATCCATACTCTTTGGTTATTTCGGTAAAGTCACGTGGGTAAAAACATAATAAAAGTAAAAAAATAAAAATAAAATGAATTAAATCACGACCCATTCCAGCAGTTGCTTCTGGCTGTGGTGGTCCCACCTGATGACGAGCGCTTGTGTTGCGCCCGAAACGTCGAGATTTAATTTATTTTATTCTTTATTTTATTTGGATTTTTTTTACTTTTATTATTTTTTACCGACGTGACTTTACCGAAAGAACCAAAGAGTATGTTGTTGTTGTTTGTGTTGTTGTTGTTTGTGTACAACCACTTTCTGCGATGTCCGATAACTGCTGCCACTGCCGGCGGCCTTGGGCTGTGGTCTCTATGTAACTATGGATCTCTATGTAACTCTATGGATCTCTGCGTAACTCTATGGATCTCTGTGTCACTCTATGGATCTCTGTGTCACTCTATGGATCTCTATGTAACTATGGATCTCTATGTAACTCTATGGATATCTGTGTAACTCTATGGATCTCTGTGTCACTCTATGGATCTCTATGTAACTATGGATCTTTATGTAACTCTATGGATATCTGTGTAACTCTATGGATCTCTATGTAACTCTATGGATCTCTATGTAACTCTATGGATCTCTGTGCAACTCTATGGATCTCTTTGTAACTCTATGGATCTCTATGTAACTCTATGGATCTCTATGTAACTCTATGTAACTATGGATCTCTATGGATCTCTATGTAACTCTATGGATCTCTATGTAACTCTATGGATCTCTATGTAACTCTATGGATCTCTATGTAACTCTATGTAACGCTATGTATCTCTTTGTAACTCTATGTAATTCTGTGTAACTCTATGGATCTCTATGTAACTCTATGTAACTCTATGGATCTCTATGCAACTCTATGGATCTCTGTCTAACTATGGATATCTGTGTAACTCTATGGATCTCTGTGTAACTCTTTGGATCTCTGTGTAACTCTATGAATCTCTGTAACTCTATGGATCTCTATGTAACTCTATGGATCTCTATGTAACTCTATGGATCTCTATGTAACTCTATGTATCTCTATGACACGGCCAATCAGTAAAAAAGTGTCACGTTGACAAAAGACAAATAGTTCACTACTTTAGAATATGTTAACCCGTTCTGGCAATAAAACAGGAGTTGTGTTAAGATGTTCAAACGCCAAATATATCAATTTTGCAAGGAATCAATTGATGCATTAACCGCAAACAGTACTTGTGGTGAACATGCGAACAAAAAATGCACTGATAATATTTGTTATTGCCAGAAAGGGTAAAACCTATTCTTAGTTTCCATCCATCCTCCTTTCTACTCTGCCCTCCCACCTCTTATCTCCTTATACCCCCCCCCTCCTTTGCCAGAGGTCACCATAAGATAAATAACTCGTGAACAAATATAAACAATCACGTTCTTTAAAACACACCAAAAGACAAAGATCCCCGTTTTACGCGCAGTAGGCTTTCGCGACAAATATCATCCATAATAAGAGGTTTTTTGGTGGTTAAATAACGTAAATTATGAATGTGTCGTTAAACCCGCAACTACCGACACGATATTCGAATGGTTAACGTCGTGGGTTTACTCTCCCACACGCAGATGTGGTGTGCCAGGAACGAATTGGCACCACGTTCTGTTTACGTGACAACCCCTAACTAATTGGCTGTGTCGGATGGTGGCGGGTTTAACGACGCGTTTATATATTTACGCGATCTAACTCAAAACGCCTCTATTATGGACAACATCCTCCGTGTAGCCTGTAACAGACTGTTGGGGCAAGTGCTGTTAGCGAGCACCTATGAAGGCCGGTAACGGCACACGAGGGGGTGGGTGACCAACACCACGCCCGCCCGCCTTTGTCTCCCCAGTGGCAATGTTTACACACTAGACTAGGTACTCATTTGAGTCTGAGTCGACCTAGGGGAGGCCCAGGACCGGTTCAAATAATCATTACTGGTGTTGGCCGTGAGCGGGAATCGAACTCGGGTTGCCGGGTTCGCAGCGCGGCGCGTTAACCACGACACTACCGCTCCCCCACAATGCATACACAAGCGCGCAAAAACCCCTAGCACGACTTGACAGACACGTGTGTTACAAAGCCCGTTACGATTCCACCTCTAGGAACAGAGGAGGCTCTCAGGGGCCAACACAATCTGTACCCCCCCCCCCCCCCCCTCACGGAGCACACGATGGAGGAAACACAAGGCACCACACGTGTCAAAATGTTTAGACCACGTGTCATAGCGTGTCAATGTTGTCGTGATGACGTCACGTGTCATGAGCGCGTCACCGTGTCGTAATAACGTCACGTGACACGAGCGCGTCACCGTGTCGTAATAACGTCACGTGACACGAGCGCGTCAACGTTGTCGTAATGACGTCACGTGTCATAAGCGCGTCAACGTGTCGTAATAACGTCACGTGTCATAAGCGCGTCAACGTGTCGTAATAACGTCACGTGTCATAAGCGCGTCAACGTGTCGTAATGACGTCACGTGCCATGAGCGCGTCAACGTGTCGTAAAAACGTCACGTGACATGAGCGCGTCAACGTGTCGAAATAACGTCACGTGTCATAAGCGCGTCAACGTGTCGTAATGACGTCACGTGTCATGAGCGCGTCAACGTGTCGTAATGACGTCACGTGACATGAGCGCGTCAACGTGTCGTAATGACGTCACGTGTCATGAGCGCGTTAACGTGTCGTAATAACGTCACGTGACATGAGCGCGTCAACGTGTCATAATGACGTCACGTGTCATAAGCGCGTCAACGTTGTCGTAATGACGCCACGTGTCATAAGCGCGTCAACGTGTCGTGATGACGTCACGTGTCATAAGCGTGCCAACGTGTCGTAATGACGTCACGTGTCATAAGCGCGTCAACGTGTCGTAATAGTGTCACGTGACATGAGCGCGTCAACGTGTCGTAATAACGTCACGTGTCATAAACGCGTAAACGTGACGTAATAACGTCACGTGACATGAGCGCGTCAACGTGTCGTAATGACGTCACGTGTCATGAGCACGTCAACGTGTCGTAAAAACGTCACGTGACATGAGCGCGTCAACGTGTCGAAATAACGTCACGTGTCATAAGCGCGTCAACGTGTCGTAATGACGTCACGTGTCATGAGCACGTCAACGTGTCGTAAAAACGTCACGTGACATGAGCGCGTCAACGTGTCGTAATAACGTCACGTGTCATAAGCGCGTCAACGTGTCGTAATGACGTCACGTGTCATGAGCGCGTCAAAGTGTCGTAATGACGTCACGTGTCATAAGCGCGTCAACGTGTCGTAAAAACGTCACGTGACATGAGCGCGTCAACGTGTCGTTATGACGTCACGAGCGCGCGGGCTCCGCGTGAACACGAGGCCGGTGCTGGGACAGACAGCTGACCGGATCGACTCGGTCGTGCCGTTAGGAGGAGCAGGACGAACGTGGGTTTAGAGGAAGGGGGAAAAGAATGTAACAAAAATAATTTTGGAAGAAAAGAAAAAACGCCACAGAGGCGGAAATTTGAGTTAGCAGCGGCAGCGGCAGCGGCGGCAGCAGCGTAGTCAAAACAAGGTAACTCGAAAAGCT
Organism: Lethenteron reissneri; assembly: GCF_015708825.2. Lineage (NCBI taxonomy): Eukaryota > Metazoa > Chordata > Hyperoartia > Petromyzontiformes > Petromyzontidae > Lethenteron > Lethenteron reissneri. The sequence continues at coordinate 6,619,766 of NC_083823.1, read as the reverse complement.
CCAAGCCTTTGCGGATTATCGTCATTATCGCTTGTGTTCTTTCGACGGATAGGAAGGGGGCGCGGGGTGGTGCGCCCGGAACAAGAGTCGCTTTCAAGCCGGCAAGGACGGCCTCGTTTGCGCGACGTCTCCGCGACCTTCGGCTCGACGAAAAGTCCGCAGAGCGCCGCTCGCGAGGACACGTGGCAGCTAACCTTGGACATGAAGGGCGCGGGAAATGGAATGCCCCCCCCCCCCCTTCCTTTGAAGTTTAATTGTTTTACGCAAAAGAAATAAAAACAATTCGGGTAGCGGCAGCGAAAAAAGAAAGCCACGTGGCCCGCGACAAACAATTACACGGAGCAAGCAGAACCTCACAAGGGCATGTTGTTGTTATTATTATTCATTACAACGAATTCATAAGCAGAACTATAACGGATTGCCAAGAACCGCATTTTTATTTAGCACCAGCAGAAAATGAAACGACAACAAAAAATCGTTGAAGGGCTTCCCAAAACCTCGCTAACGAGCGCGTTAATTGGCGCTCGGCGACCCGCATGAACAAATCAAAGTCGCAACGGTTTCCGGCTCAAATGAGGATCGAGGCACTGCTGGTTGCTCACCCTCCTGTCCACAGCCCCGAGGCAGTGGGGTTAAAGCTCCACGTTCCTGTGGCGGGGGAGAGTTCATCCAGAGGACGTCCGCCGCTGACTTCCCCACGAAGTGGTACAGACTTTAATCGGCCCCCGAGAAATAGTGAGCCTGAGTCAACCACCTCCACCCTGCACCCACCCCTCTCTACTCCTAGCCAGGAGTTGAACTCGCGCCCTACTGGTTACAAGCCGCCACGATAATGGGGATGCGGTGATGGGGGGGGTCGGGTATTGGAGGGGGGGGGGGGTGATTATTTCACTCGATCTGTCTGAAGTCGTGTGTACGGAGCGTCCGCAACTTGTTGACTTTTGCGCGCGGTGTGTTTTTTTTTCCCGATACAAAAATAAATATAAAACGATTAAATATATAAATGATAAACGCACTCAGCGACATGAATTTATGCCGCGTGACACGGGGTCATCTCTCTAGGCTGGCATTAACATACTCATTAATCCACCTCCACCTGACACAGATGGTACGGGGGGGGGGGAGAGCTGCCACACGGCTCTGGGAGGCATTAGCACGTAATTGATTTCCTAATGTAATTAATTTAACCTTCTAGCAGCCCGCGCCGCCGAGACACAACCGCAAGCGCACATGGCCAAGCTCTACCCGTGCCGCGACCACTCATCCAGACGAACACTTTGCAGCGCAGTGCGACGTTTCGCTCGCTCGCTCTGCGGTAGATGCGTTATACAAAAAAATGGTGGGGGGGGGGCTGAGATTTTCTTCTAATACTTCATTTCATTAATGGGTCTATTGGTATCTATGTGAGTCTATGGGTCTGTATGTGAGTCTGTGTGTCTCCTTGTGAGTCTGTGTGTCTGTGTGTGGGTCTGTGGGTCTCCGTGTGTGTCTGCGGGTCGCTGTGTGAGTCTGTGGGTCCTCGTGTGAGTCTGTGGGTCTCTGCGTGAGTCTGTGGGTCTCCGCGTGAGTCTGCGGGTCTCTGTGTGAGTCTGTGGGTCTCTGTGTGAGTCTGTGGGTCAACAGCCAGCCAGAAAACTCCAACCGTAGATTAGTTATAATAATAGGAGCCTTATAATATGATGCACTATTCATGTTGAACTTATTCTGCACCCTACGCAGCTCATCACAGGGCGTAGGAAGAATCTCAACAAACGGCACAACACAAGCAGTTCTAAAGACATTCGTTTTCAATCTCGACGCTTTAAAGGTGCACAGCAAAAGCGGCTTCCTAGTACCGGAAGGAAGGTGCGTTCCAGACGGCTGCAGAAGCGCGGTAATTATTCACAATAATAATTATTCACGGTAATAGGTATTCACAGCAACACCTATTCACAGCCATTTTTTCAATCCATTGCTGTACGAATGTCTCCCAGCTGCGTGTCTCGAGTCGTTCCCCCCCACTCCACACTTCATCAGACACCGCTTCGCGTCTTGATTCTAGATTTGAAGCTTTCGTGACTGCAAGGATTCATATTCTTGTTTTTTGGTAAAGTCACGTAGGTAAAAAAATTTTAAACTAAAATTAATAAAAGTAAAATAAAAATCACGACGTTTCGGAGGCAACACAAGCTTCCGTCTTCAGGTGGAACCGTCACAGCACGACTGCTCTATCAAGCGAATGAGGCTTCGCGTCGTCTCGCGGCCCAGCGAGCGCATGACGCAGCGTCCTTGAGCCGCGATGCGCCTCGGACTGCCGTGAGCAGCGCGCGTCTCTCGCGATGCCCGAGTCTGGGTTAAGACAAACGCCTTTGTGTTGCCGCTGCTGCTGCTGCTGCGGCAGCAGAGACGGCGGCGGCGGCGGCTGCTCTGCCCGGCGGCGTGATTAAGTGGCAGGGGCACGCAGCCGCTATTGTTTGGCCTGCCGAGTCCACAGGGGGAGGGGAGTTGGTGGGAAGAGTCTCCGAGCAGATGCCAACCTTAACCCCTTGCCAGCCACACGCCAGCAGCCACACGATCTCAGTGACGACGCCGAGGCTCGCTGCCGCTGTTGCGGAGAAGAAGGCGAACGCGCTCGGGGTCAGACTGTGTCTTTTTTGGGGGGTTTCAATGAACACATGGGGAGCGCAGAAGGGGCACGTTTAGAGTGGATGTGACGATCGACGCTGCTCGCTCGCTCGCTCGCCGCTGCAATAAGTGCGCACACGTCCTAACGTGACGTCTCAGGGTGTTTTTTTAACTCGAAGGGGACCCTCCCGCCCTAATGGCAGCTGTCCCTGTGTGGCACGAGGTTAACGCAGCACCGGCCTGCACGTGAACATTCGTCCGCCAGTGGGGGGAGGGGGGGCGGGGGTTGGGGTGGGGGGCGATTGAATAATTTGCGGATATTTTTGGCTCATTTGGACCGTGACGTGGGCACACGATGGCCTGCTCTTTAACGCTGACGTCACGCGGATTTTAACGTCTATTGTGAAACGGTCGGCGGCGTCGCTTGCGTGTCTTGTCGTCGTCGCTATTCAAATATTAAAACGCACCCGGCAGTATTTACCGGGGAAGCCGCCGGAAGCGCTGAACCGCGGACTTCCTCGACGAGCGGCGAAAGGCGCCGCCGCTGGGCCCCCGGCGGCGGTCCGCCTGGGTCAAGGGCAAAGAGGCTACCTGGGCCATTGCCACCACCACCACTACCACCACCACCACTACCACCACCACCACGCTCATCGCCGTTGCTTCGCTCGTCGCAACCTCGCGCAAGTGGTGCCAATCGATGATCCGCCAGGCACACGATTTGTTTTGATCGCGTTGATTTAGGCGAATAGTCAAGGTGATTCCCGGCCCAGATGAGCTTTGGCGCATGCATTGTTGCTGATTTTCGCAATCGCAGTTCTGAGCCAGTGGCGGAAAGTGACACATTCCTACGGACGGGAGCGAGGTTATCCCATAGAACGATGACTCTTGACTTCCCCTACAAATCTTCTTGGTTCTTTCGGTAAAGTCACGTAGAAGGGAAATAATAAAATGATAAAAATAAAACGTAATAAATTGCGTTGTGGCCGAAACGTCGCGAGAATTGTATTTTATTATATTTTATTTTTATTATTTTATCATTTCCCTTCTACGTGACTTTACCGAAAGAACCATGAAGATGAATCCCTGCAGTCACGAAAGCTTTAAATCGAAATTTCCCCTACAAAGTGGTGGCGATTTCATCAACCCCCGGTGGGATGACGGGCTGAGTCAACCCACCGGACCAGAATGTGAACTCACAACCCTCGGATTGCGTGCCGCTCGCTCTGCGGCTGAGCCCTCTGGCCGAATAGTTCACGCGAATGGAGACAGCGACCATGGGAAACGACACAAATAATATGAATGAGTTTTGATTTAAAGCTTTCGTGACTGCAGGGATTCATCTTCTTGGTTCTTTCGGTAAAGTCACGGAGAAGGGAAATAATAAAATAATAAAAATAAAACATAATAAATTCATTCTCACGTTTTGGCCACAACGCAAGCAGCCGTCCTCAGGTGAAGAACAGGTGTGTCATTCAGACTGTCTTCTCGACAGACCTGTTCTTCACCTGAGGACGGCTGCTTGCGTTGTGGCCAAAACGTCGTGAGAATTATTTAATGTTTAATTTTTATTATTTTATTATTTCCATTCTACGTGACTTTACCGAAAGAACCAAGAAGAACATGAATGAGATGGGAAAAATTAGCCCGTGGCCTGGCAATGGGCCCACACCTGATATTGTACTTGTTGGTGCCACCTGACGAGACAAACTTCGGTGGCATCAATGGTCTTCATATGACCGATACAACATTAATTATATTCAAAGGACGGGCGGAGCGGTGGAACAGTGGTTAGCGCATTGCGCTATGAACCCTGCCACCCAAGTTCGATTCGCGGCCACGGCTGGCAAGATTGGTAAAGTAGACCCAGAGACGCTCACATCACCACACGGACACTCACTCGAATATACACCCATAGACAGATACAAGCATATACACGCCGATGTTTACACACGGCAGCACGTACCCACTTGAGGCTGAGTCGACCTAGGGGGGGCCCAGAACCTATTTACATAATCGCGCAGCGCACTAGCCGCTCACACACTCCGACGCTCACAAATAGACATTCACACCAACACTCAGGCAGTGCCGGATCAAGCTAGTGCAGGGCCCTAAATTAACAAAAATCATAAATATGAAAATACAAATGTTTTACTTGCATAGTAAAGTAATTGTATGTTTTCATTTGCTATACAGCCAGATAATACGACAATCACTAACCTTAAACACTCAGTCGTTCATAAAAGTTGAAGGCGGTATAGTACTATAGTAATAGAGCAAGTGCAGGATCACTGAACCGGAATTGATAGCTTGAAAGTGTTTAGCGCGGGGCCTATGAAAGTGCGGGACCTCGTAGCATTATGTAGCTACTTGTGCTACTATGATAATCCGGCACTGTACTCAGGCTCACAGTTCGAGACAGACACTCACACCCTGCAGACAAACTCACGCTGAGACACTCAGGCAGACTCACACGCAGAGCGGAGCGCGGCCGCCAAGGGAAAGTCGTGCAAGGAATGAAACTGAATCTCCCCTTCAATTCCCTCCCTCCTCTAAGTCCCCCGGCACCTGCCAGCCCCCACCCCGATCCTATTGGCCCGAGGGCCCCGGTGCAGTTGCATCGCCTGCGCACTCGAAAGCTCCGCCACTGGACCGCACCCTGTGGGCAGACAAAGCTCACTCGGACACGCCAGATGCTGCGACTCGGGCTCAAGGATTCGTTTGGTCCGGTTTCTCCAAACCACGACCTATGACATCCCCCCCCACACCCTCCACCCCCACATCACCCCACAGCCCCCCACCCCCCACACCCACACACCCCACCCCACACCCCCCCTCCCCACCGCCCACACCCCCCCACACACCCCACATCCCCCCCACTCTTTTACTCCCCCCACCCCCCCTACCCCCCACATCCCCACACCCCCCCTATCGACCCCCCACACCCCAACCCCCCCCACTCCCACACCCCCCACACCCAACATCCCCACCCCCACACCCCACCGCCCACCCCCCCACCCCACCCCCACTCCTTTACTCCCCCCACCCCCCACATCCCCACACCCCCCCTCTCCACCCCCACACCCCCCAACCTTCCCCATCACCACCCGCCGAGACCGGAAGTGACGGGTGGGGGTGTCTTTGTGAGTAGCACGTAAATAAATAAATTAATATCGGAGGTGCCACGCGCACCTTTCAATTGATGTCCTTAGACGCGAGGACACGTGCGGTTGTGGTGCGAAATAATGGGAAGGAGGCGATTCCAAGGCACCCGAGCAACTAAGATCGTTACAATAACTCCATATGTAATGGGGTTAACGCCGTAATTGCCAAGACTGTAAATATTCCTGTTGGGTGGGAGAGTGCTCATTAAATTGTGTATTTTTCTGAGCCACATTTGCATAATTTCCAAAGCCAATTCTGCTTAAAAGGCACCGGGGCCTTCTCTTGGTGGTCCAGAGATCATACATGTCCAGCAATTCCTGTTGCAAGAAAAAAACAAATCCCTTTACAAACAGCACGGAATTTACGGCGAGTCTCTTAACAGCACAAACAACTGAAACCCACTGGACGATCTCCCATCAGAGTCACGGCAATCCGCTGCTGGATGGTGCCATGCGATGTCCCCCTTGCTCATCTCCCGTGCGCAGCGAAAGCTTTGGGCTCCCGGCTGCTCCCCCAAGCGTCGACCTCAAGCGACGCGGTGCTCAGGCGAAGGCGAGCCGAGTGCGCCACTGAAACTGAATGGAAAAAAACTAAATCGGCGAACCGAGCCACGGCGGCGCGACTGTGGCCATGCAAACCAAAAACTACGGACCGCGCAGCAAACCCACTGTGTGGTCTGAGCTCCATCGACGGAAGAGGAGGAGGGAGAGGAGGGGGAGAGGGGGAGGGAGAAATAGGGGGGGAGGAGGGAAGGGGGAGGGAGGAGGAGGGAGGGAGGGGGAAGGAGGAGGAGGGAGGAGGGAGGAGGAGGGAAGGGAAGGGGGAGGGAGGAGGAGGGAGGGAGGGGGGAGAGAGGGGGGGAGAGGGAGGGGGAGGGAGGAGGAGGGAAGGGAAGGGGGAGGGAGGAGGAGGGAAGGGAAGGGGGAGGGAGGAGGAGGGAGGGGGAAGGAGGAGGAGGAGGGAGGGGGGAGAGAGGGGGGGAGAGGGAGGGGGAGGGAGGAGGAGGGAGGGAGGGCAAGGGAGGAGGGGGAGGGTGGAGAGGGGAGGGGAAGGAGGAGGGAGGAGGGGGAGGGGGGAGAGGAGAGGGGAGGGGTGGGATGAGGGAGGGAGAGGGGGAAGAGGGGAGGGGAGGGGAGGGAGGAGGAGGGAGGGGGAGGGAGGAGGAGGGAGGGAGGGGGAGTGAGGAGGAGGGAAGGGGTAGAGGGGAGGGGGGAGAGGGGAGGGAGGGGGAGGGAGGAGGATGGAGGGACGCGAACTCTCTCTCTGCTGAAGCCCTCTCGTCGTGGCGAGCAGCAGCGCTCAACATTGTCATCGAGCTCCTGAACATCACGCTCGCCAACATGGACGACGATTCGGGCAATGGTCCTTTCTTCAGGGCACGTGTTCTCTAACCATACATAGCAGGCGATGTTCAGGGTGGTATCTCTTATTCGTGCTACATGTGCGAAATGAAGAAACGTCGCCGATTTGAAGGCAGTGTTGTTGTGAGAATGTGTTGCGTTTTTAAGACCGAAACAGGAGGAGGATTTCTCCACAACTCTGGCTGTCGCCTGATGATGCTGGTTGTGATTACGGGCGAAACGTCACGGCACTCGAATTGTAAATGCTGTAATGGGTTTACTCTCCAACACACCGGTGTGCTGAACTGGTAACGAATTGGCACGTTCTGCTTACGTGACAACCCTTATTAATTGGCTGTGTCGGGTGGTGGCGGGTTTAACGACACACTTAGATTTACGCGATCTCACCAGAGCACATTGACTGTGGCTGTTGATTTTGTTGTTCTTTGTATTTTGTGCGTCACTGCCAAAGTAGCAGCATCAGACAATTCGCCAGTAAAGCGATTACTCCAAGAAACAATGCAACAGATAGGACATGCTCTGCCGATCACAAATATTCTACGTTTGTTAAATACACCTGTGTTTGCAACGTGATGTAGATGCTTTTATAAATAAATTACTTTAGTTTTATCCGGGTTATCCTTGCCCCCCCCCCCCCCAATCGCCCGGATGATGCCGGAGATTTGACTCGAGTTGAATTTCCATCGCGGAGCTAAAAAAATATGAATATAAAAATTATCTTCACATTTCGGCGCTCCGTCTCCAAGTTTTGTGCGGTACCTCACCTCCGTACAAGCACATCAGCTGCACACGCAGGGCGATGCGGATGAGTTAAATAATAATAACGAAAATAATAATAACACGCAAATGCGACCCATCACGAGCGAACTGAGACGGTAAGTGGTGTTATTAGACGGGACGTAATGCCGGGTTACCAAACGCACGCATGTCTGCCCGTTGAACTTCTTTCGCGCCGTACGTGGCCAACCGTCCCAATCGGAGGTACGGGAAGGAAGGACTTTCGTCAATCAACATGATGTAAAAGCTTCCTAGCATCGGCAGAAAGATCGTTCCAGACGGCACGCAGAAGCACACCTTTAGTTCGATGGCTCGTCAGACGTCGTCGCGGCCAGGACGGCTGCAGATCGCGTGACGGGTTCAATGCTCTTCTACGAGACCATCAGCGAAGGTGTCCGTGGCGACCTCCTAACCGATTCGTTCGGCATCCCGGGAAGCCGACGCATCGAGGAGGTTGCGGCCTGGCCCAGGCACGGAGCGGTCACGCAACGGAGACGGGGCGAGTGACCTCCTCCTGCTGCCAGCACAACTTGAGAGGCTCCCCGAAGCCGTCGCGCCACCGAGAGGGCGACAACAGCGAGAGGTCACGCTGCCAAATCTCACAATTGTCGGCGTGTAATAATTATCGCTGATTTACAGTTATCTCTTTCTTTTTTTCCACCCACCCCCTCCCCCCCCCCCCCCCCCGGTGTCAAGCGTTTAATGGGTAGTTATTATTTTTTGTTGGGTCCTTTATATTTATATAATTTTATTGTTGTTGCGTTTGTGAGCGTGCGTTTTTTTTTCTTCCTTAATCTTCGCATAATAATGTAAATCTGGTGCGTAACAGATTGCGGAAATTAATAATAGCCTTGGATAAAACACGAGGGTGGCGGAGCCAACAAATTAATTGTGCCGGTCAGTGCGTGCCTACACACACACACACAATAAAGAGACAAAGATGCCCCGTATAGCCTCCCAAATACTTTTGGGCAAGTGCTGTTGGCGAGTAGCGCTTGTGAAGTCCAGGGAATGTGTGGCCAGCACCCCCCCCTCGACCGCCTTTGTCTCTCCAGTGCCAATGTTTACACACCGCACCAGGATACTCATTTGAAGGCTGAGTCGAGCCGGTTTTGGTCTTGAGCGCGGATCGAACTCGAGTCGCCGGGTTTACGCAGCGCGCTCACCGCTGCACCACCGCTCCTCTACCCGAGCTTAATAGCTCATCGGATTCCTGCGGTATAAATAAAAAAATACTTTGATTCCGAATTCTGTCTGACGGCTGTGTTCACAATCACAAAAGGGACTATTCTTTCGCGCGCGGGAATTGAATCTCTGGAATTGAATCTCTGGAATTGAATCTCTGGCTCAATGAAACTTCGAGGAGGGGGTTAGGGGGGGGTGGGGGCGAGGTGACGCCTCTGGGCTTGCGGCTATTTCCGTACGAGCCACTCGGCGATGGCGATCACGGCGGCGAGAATGAGAGTCGCGTTGGGCGATCAACAACGAAGGACGCGTTCACGAAATGCCGTGATGACGATTTGTGTGTGTGTTTGTGTGTTTGGTGAGCGTCTCACGAATCACATGTCCCCCCCCCCCCCCTCCTATCAAACCCCAAAAGCGAGTGAACAAAAATTGCAGCGCTAGGATACGTCTCTAGTCTCGCGCCTAACGAGGGCTCTTCCGTTCTCAAATGATCTCATTTTTTTTTTAGTTTTGCAAATAAGTAAAATAATCATTTATAAATAAATTAAACCACAAAGCCTGACGCTTTTAATGAGCTCTCCCCTGCCCGCGGAGCTGCATCTGACGTGCAGCTGTCAACGTCGCTACACTTGCAGTACAAGGTGCTCGACCAGAGTCTGGTGCTCACCATCACGCGTCCTTCGTTGCCCCTTTTTTCCACTGCACGACCGAGCCGAGCCATCAAGACAACGCAGTTCGGGAGGCGGCCGAGTTGTTCTCCCCTAACCTGGCCCTGCCTGGCTCCCGAGCCAGATTTCAGAGGTCCTGTGGGGCCAGCGTTACGCGGTTTGGTTCTGGCTCGGCTCGGGAAATAGTCAGTGGAAAAATAAGCCACTGACTGGCTCGTCTCGGATGTGCCAGCGATAAAAATGGTATAGGATGTAGGAAGCTACGACCAACGAATTGAATACGTGGTAGGATTTCGCGACCAATATTATCCATAATAAAGGGGGTTTGTTTTTGGTGTTAGACCGCATAAATATCACTGTTTTTAAACCCGCCACCACCTGACACGGCCAATTAGTTAAGGGTTTTCACGTAAACAAAACATGGCAATTCGTTGCTGATTCAGCACACCGGTGTGGTGGAGAGTGAAGCCACAGCATTTACAATTCGAGTGTGATCGTTTCGCTGGTAATCACAATCAGCGTCAGGCTAATCACCTGATGAAGCTGGTTGTCACGTTTTGTTTACGTGACAAACCTTACGAATTTCACTTGCCGGATTTAACGAAACAATTTTGTTTGCGCGATCTAACTCCCCCCAAAAAAAACCCTCTTATGGAACCTACCAACTAGTCTGTGCGCTCACAGAACCAATAATCTGAGTCTGTGTGTCCGTTAATGCTGCACCATTATTGGCCAAAACCATCCGGTAACCCAGAAATATGTGTTTGTCTCGCCCGACTCTGCTGACGAGACGCTGCTACAGTTCCCCAAACTCTAGTCCTCACCAATTTACTGCCCCAACCAAATACAAATCCTCCGGTTGTTACACGCCGCCCGCGCCCGTTGATTGTTAAGCGCGTCCAACGTGACGCGCGCTGAGCAACTCCGATCAGCCCTGATGGGCTGCGTGCGGTGCAAACGAAGTTCCACATACACACTCACGTGCAATTAACGCTGTCTGCGTCAAGCGCCCCGAATCACATTGAGATTGAGATATCAGTGTTCGTGTGGTTAGCGCTACGCTGCGCTATGCACCCGGCAACCCGGGTTCGATTTCCGCTCACGGCCAACGCTAGTGACGATTATACGAACCGGTCCTGGGCCTCCCCTAGGTCGACTCAGCCTGAAATGAGTACCTGGTGCGGTGTGTAAATATCGCCACTGGGGAGACAAAGGCGGTCGGGCGTGGTTCTGGCCACCCACCTCCTCGTGTACCGTTCCGGCCTTCATAGGTGCTCGCTAACAGCACTTGCCCCTACAGGCTGTTCAGGCTATACGGAAGATCTTGTGTGTACACGTGTTCTTGGTGTACGCGTGTTCTTGGTGTGTGCTCCACGTAACGTAACGCAAACAGCGTTAAACGAGGACTTGCCGCACGTACTGCATGGTCGTCTGCTGAGTCGGTCTGTGAGGCTCCTGTTGGTGCCAAGTTCAAACGTTGGGCTGTGACGCCTCCTTGTGGCGCCGACGACCAACCCGTGTGGTGGATAGATTGAAATAAAAATGAAATGTCTTCAACGACCCCCACCTCGCCCCCCCCAAAAGTAACCCACTAAGACGATGGGGGGGGGGGGTGAGGGTGGGAAATAAAGGGCTGTCTGAGATTCATTATTGGCAGTCGTGGATGCAGAGTCTTTGATCAGCGCAAATCTGTCTTTATGTTTGACTGCATGCATTTAAATCAAGTGTGGAAACCTCCCTTCTGAGTTGCGCTGCAATTAATGTTCGAGTATTAATGGACTCGGATTAACATTTTGTTAATCCGCATGCGTGCTTGTTATTGTGGTTATTTTGAGGCAGCTAAGGGTCTTCTTCTGAAATAAAAAGTTTAGTTTTTTTTCTCTCGAAACTATAAGCGATCGAAACGTCGTGATCTATTATTTTTTTTCTACCCACGTGACTTTACCGAAAGAACCAAAGACTATGGATTCCTGCAGTCACGAAAGCTTCAAATCAAGATATAAACCTTTGCATTTGTTTGTCTGTGTACATTAGTTATGGATGTGGGGATGTGTAGCGGTTAGCGCTGTGCTGCGCTGCAATACAAACCCGACGAACCAAGTTTGATTCCCGCTCACGACCAACACCAGTGACGAATATCTGTGCCGGTCTTCGACCATCCCCTAGGTCGACTCAGCCTCAAATGAGTACCTGGCGTGGTGTGTAAACTTCGCCACTCGGGAGACAAAGGCGGCCGGGCGTGGTGCTGGTCATCCACACCCTCGTGTGCCGTGCCGGTCTTCACAGGTGGTCCCCGCTAACAGCACTTGCCCCAAAAGTGTTAAAGGCTACACGGGGGATCTTTGTCTTTGTGGTAATGTTCACGTATGATTGACGTCACATGAGACAACGGTGATCACGCTGCACACCTCGCCACGTCGTTTAAAAATAATAATATAATTATATAATTAATAAATATCATCGTGAACATATTATCATATAATAATAAAATAATCAACGTTTTTGGGTTTAGATCGCGTTATTTATAAATGTGTCGTAACCCTCCACCACCCGACACGGCCAATCAGTAAAAATGTGTCACGTTGACAAAGACAAATAGTTCACTGCTTTAGCCCACCGGTGTGTTGAAGCCACAACATTTACAATTTAAGTACGACGTTTCGCTGGTAATTGCAACCAGCATCATCGGGCAATTCGCCAGAATGGTGAGGCTCTCCTCTGTCTCCCGTTCTTATATAGAGCAGCAGCAGGTGCAAAGATTCAAGGGGGGAGTGATTGTAATTATATACTAGATTAGTAATCAGGCTATTGTTACGATGCGAGTTGTAGATTAGTAATCATTTGGAATGTGTTTTATTGTGATTATGCTACATTAGTAATCAGTTAGTGGTTGTTTCCCTTATAAGGAATTGTAATGTATCTTATTTAATAATACGCTTCCAGGCCGCACTAAGCCTGTAGCTGTCTGAGCGATTAAAGATATTTCTGTTTCTCTCAATTTCAATCGATTCTCTAATTAGTCTTTGCCAGTAGTAACTAGTTTTACACAACACTTCCACGTTGTCAAAATCAATTGAGTGTCCCTGTTGGCATGCATGTTCTGCTACTGCCGACAGTTGTGTTTGTGATAGTTTAATATTTCTCTGGTGTTCTTTTAGTCTTACACTAACGTTACGCCCTGTCTGTCCAATATAGCATCTGCCACATACACAATTAATCCGATATACACCTTCTGTTGATACTTTAGGTAATTCGTCTTTAGTGCACGTTACTAGTTGTTGAATTTTGTGTACTGTACCAAATCTTACTGTAATGTTTTGCTTTTGCAAAACACGGGCTAATTTATCAGTTACTCCTGAGATAAATGGTATTTTTATTGTTTTAATAATCTGATCGCTTTCAGCAGTGTTGCTTTGCGATCGTGATTTGGCTTTTAGTGCTCTGTTAATTTGAGCATTATTGTAGCCATTCTGTCTTAGTGCTTCTTTAACATGTTTAATCTCTCTCACTAGACTTTCACCATCTGACACTGTTTTAGCCCGATGTATGAGCGTCTTGATAAGAGAGGATTTCTGAGCTGGGTGATGATGCGAATCTGCATTCAGATAGGCATCAGTGTGCGTTTGCTTTCTGTAAACGCTGTGTGTTATTTTACCGTTTGGGCCATGCCCAAGTAAAATATCCAGGAACGGGAGTGTGTTATTCACCTCCATTTTCATGGTGAACTGAATGGCCGGGTTTTGTGCATTGAGATGATTTAGAAAATCGTTAAGTGTATCTTTACCATGTGGCCAGACAACCAAAGTGTCATCCACATATCTAAACCAAAAGGATGGTTTTAATGTGCTCGAGACAAGTGCTCTGGTTTCAAAGTTTTCCATGTACAAATTTGCTATAGCAGGAGATAAAGGAGAGCCCATTGCTGCTCCCTCCCTTTGTTTGAAGAATTCGCCTCTCCATAAGAAGTAAGTGTTGTTTAAACAATGGTCTGCGAGTTTCGGAATTGCCCGATGATGCTGGTTGCAATTACCAGCGAAACGTCGTACTCAAATTGTAAATGTTGTGGCTTCAACACACCGGTGGGCTAAAGCAGTGAACTATTTGTCTTTGTCAACGTGACACATTTTTACTGATTGGCCGTGTCGGGTGGTGGAGGGTTACGACACATTTATAAATAACGCGATCTAAACCCAAAAACGTTGATTATGAATAATAAAATAATCGGTATAATAATATCTTAAAAAAATCATCGTTATAATAATAAAATAAAATATCATCGTTATAATATAATAATAAAATCATCATTATAATAATATCATAATAAAATATAATCGTGAAAATAATATCATATAATAATAAAATCATCATTATAATAATATAATAATAAAATCATCGTTATAATATTATAATAATAAAATCATCGTTATAATAATATACTAATAAAATATCATCGTTTGAATAATATTATTATCTTGTGCCGTGTATAAATATCCGCACGGGGGAGACAAAGACGGCCGGGGCGTTGGTTGCTGGTGGTGGCACCACCACCCACTCGGGCTGCCGTGCTGTGAGCCTCGGACTCATCTAAAACTCAAAACAACGATTTATATTTTACCAGGTAAAGCCCCCACCGAGCTATAGAGCTCTTTTTCAGAAGCGATCTGGCCACAAGTGATAGCTCAACGAAGTGGCTTATCACGCGGAAATATATAGCAGCCAATTACGCTAAACGTATGTTTCTAAATGTGGAGGGGAAAATCGGAGGACTCGGGAGAAAAAAATCACACGACCACGGTGAGAGAGAGAGACGCAAACTCCGAATATACAGCAGCACGTATCAGGGTCGGGATCGACCTCACGAACTCCTGTACACCAGGCGAGAAAGTTAACATCTCCTGGCCATCGTGATGATGATGAGAGAGACACGCAAACTCCAAATATACAGCAGCACGTATCAGGATCGGGATCGACCCCACGAACTCCTGTATACCAGGCGAGGTAGTTAACATCTCCTAGTCACCGTGATGATGAGAGAGTCACGCAAACTCCAATTATACAGCAGCACGTATCCGGGTCGGGATCGACCTCACAAACTCCTGTACACCAGGCGAGGTAGTTACCATCTCCTAGACACCGTGATGATGAGAGAGACGCAAACTCAAAATATACAGCAGCACGTATCAGGGTCGGGATCGACCTCACAAACTCCTGTACACCAGGCGAGGTAGTTAACGTCTCCTAGCCACCGTGATGATGAGAGAGTCACGCAAACTCCAAATATACAGCAGCACGTATCAGAGTCGGGATCGACCTCACGACCTCCTGTACACCAGGCGAGGTAGTTAACATCTCCTAGCCACCGTGATGATGATGAGAGAGTCACACAAACTCCAAATATACAGCAGCAGAAGTCAAGGTCGGGATCGACCCCACGACCTCCTGCATACCAGACGAGCTAGTTAACATCTCTTAGCCACCGCGATGATGATGAGATTGAGAGAGACATGCAAACTTCAAAAGATACAGCAGGCGTCAAGGTTCGGGATAGAACCCACAACCTCCTGCACACCAGGCGAGGTAGTTAACATCTCGCCAAACATGCGGGCCCTCTAAACCTCATGACGTGTACCCTGAAGGCCACCGGGACCCCATCCGCTCACCTGAAAGAGTTGTGCAGTACAGCAAGAAGGCTCCGCAGCTATTTTCGCGAATTTGTGTTTTTTTGTGTCGTCCCCTCGTCCGCGCGTGAGATCTCCCCCAGAACTCGAACCCATAACCAAAGTCACCACCGCCCCTTGGATGTCGTGAGATCTCGACAGATCTCGGATGTAGACAGATCTCGACAGATCACGGATGTCGCCAGATCTCGACAGATCTCGAATGTTGCTAGATCTCGACAGATCTGAGATTTTGCCAGATCTCAACAGATCTCGGAAGTTGCCAGATCTCGACAGATCTCAGATTTCGCCAGATCTCAACAGATATCGGATGTCGCCAGATCTCGACAGATCTCGGATGTTGCTAGATCTCGACAGATCTCAGATTTCGCCAGATCTCAACAGATCTCGGATGTTGCCAGATCTCGACAGATCTCGAATGTCGTCAGATCTCGACAGATCTCGAATGTCGCCAGATCTCGACAGATCTCGAATATCGCCAGATCTCGACAGATCTCGGGTGTCGTCAGATCTCGCAAGCTAAGTGGGATTTTGAGCCTGGCACGCATTTGAATGGGATAAAGTCGAGAGAAAGAAACAACAAACAGGCGTTGTAGGATTGGACTCTGACGCCGCGAGAAGATATCAGGGAAGCAACAGACTATTGTATCTATCTGTGCGGAGATTTTAGTTAAGTTCCAGCACTGTGGAGATGGAAGCGAGGCTTTGGTTAATCACACGCAGATGCTGCGTGAAAATCCCTTCCCTGTGGGTGTCGAGGAGGAGCCGTAACCATGGACCGCCAGGAGAAGGCAGTACAGCAAGTTTAACCAGGTGAGAACGAATCTACATCTGTGCCCATCTGTACGGGGATTGAGTGTTGCCCCGTCGTGCAACGCGTGGGTTTTCTCCAAGCGTCCCGGTTTCCTCCCCAAACGTGTACGATGAACACAACTCGTCGTTAATTGTGCTGGTGACATCTTAAAATAACATCCGGCAATCCAGCAGTATTTGTTTAATAGGCTTGCCTTTGCTGATGAGGCCCAGAAGATCGATACTGGTCCAGAGGTTTCTGTTTAAACAAATGCTGCTGCTGCTGGCTGCTGCTGCTGCTGCTGTAGCTGCTGCTGCTGTTGTAGCTGCTGTAGCTGTTGTAACTGCTGCTGCTGTTGTAGCTGCTGCTGCTGCTGTGTAGCTACTGTAGCTGCTGTAGCTGCTGCTGTTGTAGCTGCTGCTGCTGCTGATGCTGCTCCTGCTGATGCTGCTGCTGATGCTGCTGCTGATGCTGATGCTGCTGATGCTGATGCTGCTGCTGCTGCTGATGCTGATGCTGCTGATGCTGCTCCTGCTGATGCTGCTGCTGCTGTTGTTGCTGCTGCTGGTGCTGCTGTTGCTGCTGCTGCTGGTGCTGCTGCTGTTGCTGCTGCTACTGCTGCTAGTGCTGCTGCTGCTGTTGCTGCTGCTGCTGGCTGCTGCTGGCTGCTGCTACTGCTGCTGGCTGCTGCTGCTGCTGGCTGCTACTGCTGCTGCTGTTGTTGCTGCTGTTGTTGCTGCTGCTGCTGGCTGCTGCTGCTGGTGCTGGTGCTGCTGCTGTTGCTGCTGCTGACGCTGGTGCTGCTGCTGCTGTTGCTGCTGCTGCTGCCTGCTGCTGACTGCTGACTGCTGCTGCTGGCTGTTGCTGCTGGCTGCTGCTGCTGCTGTTATTCGGGAAAGCCACACGAGGCTGGTGTATTTCATATGCAGAGAGAGAGAGAATGGATATTGGCGCTCGTGTTGACTCAAAGAACTCGGCAGTGTTTCCGCGGTCTGCGCCGCGATGCGCCGCCCCAGTTGTTGTTTAGGCACGATGTCCGACCGTTTCGCTTTCCATGCTGGGATCTTCTTCGAGATTCGGGTGTCAGTTCGCGAAAGAAGAAGAAGAAGCTGCCAGCACGCGGAACGAAACGTCGGACAACGTTCCGGAACAAAAACTAAACTCAACGATGTTTTGCTTTACCAGGCAAGGTACCCACTGAGCTATGTTGTTCTTTTCAGAAGCGACCTGGCCACAAATGATAGCTCAACGAAGTGGCTGATCACGTGGAAATGTATATCAGTCAAATACTCTAAACGCGGCGTTTCTAAATGTGGAGGGGAAACAGCAGAGGAAGCGGAGAAAATCCACACAGCCACGGGGAGAGAGATAGAGAGAGAGAGAACATATAAACTCAAAGTTCACAACAATCGTCACGGCTCGGGTTCGAAACCACGACCTCGTGTATAGCGGGCGAGGTTCAAGTTCATTTATTAGGTATAGCCCTGTGAGCCATTCGGCTCTTGAATCGGGTGCAACCGCAACAAACAAAAAATAAAAACATGAACAAAAAAACATCTTAAAGTGAATATGTGACTGAGTGCAAACAGAAAATCCAAGAAAAGACAGCCAAATATTGCAGAAAAAAACACCGTACACCAACGCAGTGTGCAAAAATCCCAGTGGGATGCAAGTCAAACAACAACAACAACAACTACAAGACAACTTAGATTAAGGCCATCAGTCTAACTCTGTACTACAACAAACAAACATGGCTAAAACCAATACACTTTTCGAAATCACCAAAATAAAGCCATGAAACCAATGAAACAGTGATCATAGGAACTGACGGAACTCGCGGGCGAGGTTGTTAACATCTTGCAACAGCACGCGGTGCGACTCGACAGCAGGACACGCCAACCACCCACCCAGCACGGGGCCCACGCTCAGCCACGGGCAAAGTAGCCCAATTGAGCCAGGGGTCCTTACCCCGTTAATTGTTACGTTGCGTTAATTACCGTCACGGGCATCTCGTGACGAATGGGGCTACTCGTCTTGACGTTACCGCTTGCGGGCATTACGCTGCGTGCGTGCGTGCGCTCACCCCCATTCATCCCCTTCTCGAATTCAATCTTACCCCGGCACACAGCTACCAGTGATGATGTCTTCTTCCTTACCCCCCCCCCTCCTCCTCTCCTCACTTTAGCAGCCGGGACCCGGCGAAAAATCGATTTTGTGAACACTGTGGCCGAAAGCAAACGTACACCATCTCCCCCCCACCAACCCCACCCACCCACCCCCCACTGAGCCTTCTCCCCCACCACCAACCCCCGCCTCCTCCTCCCCCCCCCCCACACCTCGCCTTAACCCAGAGATATCAGGACGCGGAGTTGCGGTCACTTGGCCGACAGGCATCGGGCGGGACGTTGTAAACTTCTCCCGGGAGCCGGGGAAGATGCGGCCGCCTCACAGCCACCCGCCGCCGATCGTGGTGCTGTGCCCCCCGCCGCCCCGCCCCTCCACCCGCCCCTCCACCAACCCCCTTTCATTTGCAGCCCTCGATCTATCCACTGCTGGATGAAGCCCCCCCCCCCCCCCAACGCCGTGACAGTAGCCATGGGGAGGGGGGGTGACGGGGGGGTGTTTGATTGTACACACGTCGCCGTCGTTCATGTCCATGACACATTGTGAAAAATTGTATAATACGTAAATAATTATTATAATTATTGTTGTTGTTACGAGTATGACGAGTAGAGAGCCCCGTTGCTGCCCCCCTCCCCCCCGATACGTTTCCATTCATTGGCTACCACATTCTGATGAGCCCCCCCCCCTCTCCTCCCCCCTCAACTTACTTTTAAGGGATTACATCTTGAATCATTGCCTCACTTGATGCAGCAAATCTGGCTGTGACGGTCCCACTTGATGACGGAGACTTGTGTTGCCTCCGAAACGTCGTGATTTTTATTTTATTTTACTTTTATTAATTTTAATTTTAATGTTTTACCTACGTGCCTTTACCGAAAAAACCTAAGAATATGAATCCTTGCAGTCACGAAAGCTTCAAATCTAGAAAGAATAAGAGTCAGCGGTCATATCCCACGATTCTCCTGTAACTCGGAGCACTAAAAATAATCAGGGTTTTTTTGTAATAATAAAACGCCAAGATAATGTGTTTTGTGATGATTTTTTTTCTATTATTCTCCAGGATTTCAAGAATATCCCGGCAAAAAAAATCGCATTAATAGGAGCCCAAATGGAAAAGTTAGAGCGAATTTAAATGAGCGGAATTCAGTCTTTGGCATAGTTTAATTCCACCTCTTTTTTTGTCGCTATATCTATTAATAGTATTATTAAAAGTCTTCCTAACTTATTTTTCCTCCGCCGTTTCAATTCAACTCAACGTTTATTTCTTACACGGGAAATTCCCCCGTGTAGCCAGTTACCAAGCGAGCTTCGGCAGCCACGAACAAAACAGAGTTCGCGTCTGGGTGCAGAGGAGCCCAGCCAGCAGCCAGGCAGAAACTCGAGACGGCTGTATAGTATAATAAGTAGGATCGGGCCGAGCGTAGTGTAAAACATCACCACTGGGAGACAAAGGTGGTCCTGGCGTGGTGGTGCTGCCCTCTCGTGCACGGTGCTGGTTTTCATCGATCAAATGTGCTTGCTAACAGCACTTGCCCCAACAGCCAGTGTAGGCTATAAGGGGGATCTTTGTACTTTTTTTAATACGATACAGTGCTAAGTATTAAAGAGCCAGATTACAATGTTTATGAAGTGGATGAAAGCCATCGCGGTTCACAGAGATGTTGGCGATGGAGATGTCTTGCGTATTTAGTTACTTGTTCAAATAGTTCACCCGGATAATCACCCCTTGAGATGGGAGACGTCTCGTTTGCAAGGATGTTCCAGGGTGCCAATTAAAGCGTACACATAGCAAACACGTGGTGACACGTGCACAAAAGGCAAATACTAAGACCCCCCGTATAGCTTTCACAGACTTTGGGGGCAAGTGCTGTTAGCGAGCACCTATGAAGACCGGCACGGCACACGAGGGGGTGGTTGGTTAGAACCACGCCCGGCCGTCTTTGTCTCCCTAGTGGCGATGTTTACACATCGCTCCAGGTACTCATTTGAGGCCGAGTCGATCTAGGGGAGGCCCAGGACAGGTTCAGATAATCGTCACTGTTGTTGGTCCTGAGCGGGAATCCAACTCGGACCGCCGGGTTCATAGCGCAGCGTAGCGCTAACCACTGCACCACCGCTCCCACTTATCATCTCACCCAGCCGTGCACATGCAGTCAATGCGTACGCAAGTTCGTTTTTATGTCGCCGATTTTCGTTTTTCTTGCCAAAAATAATCTCATTGAAGATGTAACCAACACCACGTGCCTCCATGCTCACACTTACGTCGAGTACTGTTGGAAATTCCACATTTCCATGGCGGGATCCAGTTTGTGTATGGACCAACAATGGCACAAGCCGAACTAGTGTTTGAACCCACGACCTTGGGAACATTGGACACGTGTCCGCTCTGAGTTATATTTCGTTCGTTCGAATATTTTGTTGTTATTTGTTTTTGCTGTTGTCCTTGTTGGTGACTCAGGTTACGGCTTGCAAATTAAACTCCGTCCTGACCTCTTGAGTGCTCGCCCTGGTTGCACAGAATCAACTTGATCTTGACATTGTGAACTCGTAACCGTGGTCCAGGGATTCTGACTAACGTCCTGGGAGATGCCGGTGGTGAAATTCCACGGTTTGAGTCGCTACCTCCTCCCCATCGCACATAAGCCCGGACACAACTTGATGAACACAGAATATAATCTTTATTTGAAGCTTTCGTGACTGCATGAATCCATACTCTTTGGTTCTTTCGGTAAAGTCACGTGGGTAGAAAAATAATACATCTATAATAATATATATATTCCCAGCTGTCAATTAATACCATTAGAGAACAGGAAACAGACTTTTGACATTCCATAAAACCCAATTAAATTAGCGTGGTGGAAATCTTTGGTTCGTGGGGTTTTTTTTTTTTAACCCTAGGTCAAAGGTCGTATGTCATAACATCGCTCACTCGTCGTTCACGCCACGGCTCCTGCCGTTGAGACTCAGCACCGCCGCGTGACAAACGACGTCTCCGATCGCGCCCATCATTATATATCGGGATGCTGCCGGAAGCGTATCGCTTCGCCCCGCTGGAATTATACAACCCCAGAGATCACCGGTTCAATTTCATTCGATCTCCCACCGCGGCAGTGGAGGAGACCAATTGGTTCAAGCTGTTCAAATGCACCCCCGCCACCCCCGCCGATTCCAGCGGTATGAATGAGTAGACATGTGGTCGTGTTTCTCCAGGACCCACCGGTTTTTTCCCCTCCACATTTAGATTAAACATCACGCGTTTTTAAGTATTGGGTTACTGCTATAAATGTCCACGTGATGCGCCGCTTCGTTGAGCCATCATCTGTGGCCGCCAGGTCGCTTCTGAAAAAGAGCTACACATCTCAATAGACCTTACCTGGTAAAAAATATATAGGTTAGTTTGTAGTTTTCATTGGCAGACCGCTTGTGGTGGGGTAAAGTGTGGGTACTTCCACTTCTTCTTCCAAGACGTCCGGCCCAGCGTTGGAAGAGTAGGCCCAATACCCTCTGGAGGGGCTCGTCAGAGGTCCCTCCAGGAGTGGAGGCCCCTTCTGCCAGCAGTGCGTGAGCGAGCAGTTGCAGGGCTGCGCCCGTACCTTCGCTTTTAATACAAAACGATTGCAATATTACGAACACCACGCTTACACGACACGGGTTATTACGGTCGTTCTTTTTCGGAGTATTTGTTGTTATTATTCTCCTTCGCCACGCTTTAATTTTGGCTTCATTACTGGAAAGTGACGAAATTCCCCGTCTTGAGTTCGCCGCCCATTGATTCCAGTTTTCCCGTAATGGCGCAAATCAATTAGATGCAGCTCAGAAAATATAACACCGGCTCATTTTCCACCATTGACCTGCATCCCTCCCCCCACCACCCCCTCTCCATCTCTTCCCCCGCCGGCCTAATATTCTCCGTGGGTGTTGGGTTTGGCATTGCTTACCGTTCTGATGCAATACCCTATATATATACGCACACACGCGCGTGCGTGTGTGTGTGTATACATCCGTGGTGTTATTGTACGATGTAAATACACATGGAAGGAAGCGCGCGTTTCGTGTCAGCGTGCCCGCTCGTTTTACAGAAGTCACGCTCCAAGGTCTGTCCGGAGGTTCTGCTCCACTCGCGGAATTTGAACCAAAACATTTCGATAAAAAATATGTATCTATATTTGAGAGGTGGCGAGGGTTGTCTATTGTTTTATCAAATATATTTCGGTGAATTAAATGACACCACAGGCCCCAAATTCTCACCCCCCGCCCTGTCCAACGACCAGCAACACGCAGCACGAATTGAAGTTGTAATTGATGAGAATTCATCCGTTTCTTGAGAATTTAAAAATAGATATATTTTCAAGAACTTGGGAAAAAGAGGCGATGATGATGACGACGATGACGATGATGATGATGATGGGAAAAGGCGTTCCAAGTGCAGCAGTGGCGAGAGAAGGAGCAGAAAGAGAAGGGAGATGACTTGCAGTTGTGGCGAGTGGGTGGGTGACTGGGTGGGGTGAGTGAGTGGATTAGTGCGGTGTTTTGGCCTACAGCATGGTAGATGAGTGAGTTAGTAGGTCGATTCAGTCTTAAGTGAGTGCCTGGTGCTATATATAAAAACATCACCCCTGGGGAGACAAAGGCGGCCGGGCGTGGTGTTAGCCACCCACCCCCTCGTGCGCCGTTCCGGCCTTCATAGATGCTACTCGCTAACATCACTTGCCCCTACAGTCTGTTACAGGCTACACGGTGCATTTTCTTCATGGTTCTTTCGGTAAAGTCACGTAGAAGGGAAGTAATAAAATAATACAAATAAACATAATAAAATAATTCTCACGACGTTTCGGCCACAACGCAAGCAGCCGTCTTCAGGTGAAGAATGAAACACTGCCAAGCTTGGAGCGTATATATAAGCTGGGTTGGAGGTGGAAGTAGAGCGCCTTGACAAAAGACTTTGCATATCAAGATGAATTTAGCATATTGGCACGTGAGTAGATGAGCGAGTTAGTGAGTCGCCGTGACCTGGAGTTGTGAGCTGGTTGAACGCCGTGTGGATGAGATGCAGCGGTCAGTGTGGTGGGTAGGGGGTGAAGCGAACGACGAGGGACGATCATGCGAACCACGGTGAGTAGCGATAGAAGAAAGATACGGGGGCGGTGGGATACATCATCAGAGAGTCGTCCACCAGCGGGAGATGTCGATGGCTCTGCACGGGCAAGTGGAGAGGAAGGGGAGAGATGAAGAGGGAGAAAGTCGGTGCGTTGTCTCGACTCCGATCTCGATTTGCTTCTTTCGGCTTTGAATTCTATTCGCTCCATTGCGGCCAGGGTGCTTTTGCACTTTTTTTTCTGTTGTTGTTGTTGTGGTGACACCGCAGTCACTCCTGCAAGTGGTCTTGAGTTCCCACGCCGTTACACAACAACAATGCACTGAACAACTCGATACTTATTTAATGTGGCGGGTTAACACACATTTCTGCGGAGGGAGCTGGTAGGAACGTTGGGTTGCTCAGTCAATGGCCAGGGTCAACGACGGCGTGGTGTATTCCGCAAATATGCCCGACTGTGAGGGCGGGCACAAGCCGGCGTGAGTAGGTTAAACGTTGAGTTTTATTAGGGCACCACGGGGTGACCAGCCCCTCCCCACCAAGCCCCACCCAGCCCCACCCTCCCCTCCCCACCCAGCCCCTCTCCACCCTCCCCTCCCCACCCAGCCCCTCCCTCCCCACCCAGCCCCTCCCTGCACGACGGACACAATAATCCCCTGTGGGCTGGTGTAACCAGGAGGTTCCTACCAGTATAAAGGATTCTCATTGACGCCGCACACACACACACACAAAGATAAAGGTCCCCAGTGTAGCCTTGGCAGACTGTTGGGGCAAGTGCTGTTAGCACCTATGAAGGCCGGCACGGCGCACGAGGGGGTGGGTGGCCAACACCACGCCCGGCCGCCTTTGTCTCCCCAGCGGCGATGTTTACACACCGCACCAGGGCCTCGTTTGAGGCTGAGTCGACCTAGGGGAGGCCCGGTTCAGATAATCGTCACTGGTGTTGGCCGTGAACAGGAATCAAACTCTGGTCGCCGCCCCTCCCCACCACACCGCCTCCCCCACCACACCGCCTCCCCCCTCCCCCCACCACACCGCCTCTCCCCACACACACCGCCCCTCCCCACCACACCGCCTCCCCACCACACCGCCTCCCCCCACCACACCGCCTCCCCCCACCACACCACCCCCCCACCACCCCCCCCCCCCCCACCACACCCCCCCCACCATACCGCCTCTCACTACGCCGCCCTCCCCATCACACCGCCTCCCCCCACCACACCACCCCCCCACCCCCCCACCACACACCGCCCTCCCCCCCACCACCGCCCCCCACCACACAACCCCCCCCCCCACACACCACCCCCCCACCACACCGCCCCTCCCCACCACACCGCCTCCCCACCACCCCCCCCACCACACCCCACCACACCGCCTCCCCCCACCACACCGCCCCTCCCCACCACCCACACCCTCCCACCACACCGCCTCCCCCCACCACACCGCCTCCCCCCACCACACCGCCTCCCACCACCACACCGCCCCTCCCCACCACACCGCCTCCCCCCACCACACCGCCCCTCCCCCACCACACCGCCTCCCCCCACCACACCGCCTCCCACCACCACACCGCCCCTCCCCACCACACCGCCTCCCCCCACCACACCCGCCCCTCCCCACCACACCGCCTCCCCCCACCACACCGCCTCCCCCCACCACACCGCCCCTCCCCACCAACACACCCCTCCCCACCACACCGCCTCCCCCCACCACACCGCCTCCCCCACCCACACCGCCTCCCCCCTCCCCCACCACACCGCCTCCCCCACCACACCGCCCCTCCCCACCACACCGCCTCCCCCCACCACACCGCCTCCCCCCACCACACCGCCTCCCCCACCACACCGCCTCCCCCCCACCACACCGCCTCCCCCCACCACACCGCCTCCCCCCACCACACCGCCTCTCCCAACCACACCGCCCCTCCCCACCACACCGCCTCCCCCCACCACACCGCCTTCGCGCTCCAACGACGATGGGGCGAGAGGCGGAGCCCCCCCCCCCCCCCCCCCCCCGGAAATAATAAATAAAATAGAAAACATTTCCAGCGAGAACGATTTAATTACCGCCGCTGCAAGACCTTTTCACGTGCCCGGTGGCCACCCCCACCGCTGCACAACCTGCACGACCTCCTCCTCGTGGCCGTTGCCTTCCTCCTCCCCGTAGCCTGAAAAATGACGCTCGTTGGGGGCAAAGCTGTTCGGACAGCCGCCCTGGCCGCCTAATTTGTCCGCCGCTCGCTAACAGAGCCCCGTGATCCACTTGGCATCGATCGCTCATCGCGGCCGCTCTGCGGGGCCATCTTTTACCGCGGCCGCTACAGCGACCGCCGCTGCTGTTTCCCTCCGCTTTAACCCCCCCTTCCCTTTCTCTCTGCTGTCTCTCGTCTTCTCCTACGTCTAGTGTCTTGCCCCCCCCCCCCCCCCCCCCCCCTCGTTACCCCAGATCTCGTCGCTTCTCGGTTCCACCCAGCCGGTGTGGCTTAACCTTCTCGCGAGGGTTGATTCAAATACTTGGCCCGGGTCGTGCCTCTGAGATGGGCGCATCTCGTTGGCAGTGCTGCCCCCATTAGTCAGTTGACGCACACCCATCGCATGCCCATCGGCAGGCGCACACGCGCGTTTACAATCTTCAAATTCACGTCGGTGATTTAGCATTTTGGAATGAGTGGGTTGTCATTCTTATTGACCGTATGAATGCATCGGTACGAGCTAAGGTGTCGCTACTTTGGCTGGTGACAATTATTTTGTGAGCCGTGGGCTATCACCTCGCTGTAATTCGGCAGCTTCTGACCGTGACACGAGAGGGGGGAAGAGTTTGGGGGGGGGCGGGGGGGGGGTAAATTGGTCCGTGGGTCCAGACGAAATCTTGCACAGGTCGGCGGCCCCGTTGAAGGCGTGAGACGATTAATTGACAGCGGGTTATCCAAGTCTTTCATAAATGTGGGAGTCATTAATTACATCAGCTAATAAGAAACAACGCGTACACACCCACACACACACAGTGTCACTGGTATTGGCCAAACAGCAGCAAGGATAAAGACGTTTCCTGCAAATGACTCAATCGGTATCAGACGCAGCGCACACAACATCGTCTGCTGCGTAAACTTGAATAAGTAAGCGTAATAAAATGTATTATTCCATTATATAGCTCTTATTATTTTTATTTTAAAATAAATTTCTAGCAGAATTTAGTGCCAACTCAAACTGCATTAAAGTGAGTTACAATGATGTTGTCTTTCCTGTTGTTTATTTGTTGACCGATGACCGCAGCGATGGTCATGTAGTCTCTTCATCCCCCCCCTCCAACCTCTCCATCGCTCCGTCCATACCTCTCCATTCTGATATCCATCAATCTCTCACCCCTCCTCGCCATCTCTCATCCATAGCCCCATCACTCGCCCAATTCCTCTCCTCCACGTCTGCACCGCTCCCTCCATCTCCCCATCACTCCGTACCTCCATTCCTCTTCCCATGCCATCCTCCATCCATCCATCTCCCCATCATTCTCTCCATCCATCTCTTCCCCTCTCACCTGTCCATCCCCCCCCCCGCCCAACAATCCTCCGCCCCCCCCCCTCCCCCCATAATGTGTGAGCTCAGCGTAAGGCAATAGTGCAATTACCATTAAATATTGATACTAACGGCCCGCTTTAAGAGGCAAACAAGGTTAATGTGAACGTCTGTATTTATTTCTTGTCACTTACGGCGCGGGGAGTGATGAATGGGGCAATTTCCGACGTAGAGAAGAAGGGTGGGGGGGGAGAATAATAATGTAATAAATATATATAAATAATAATTAATATTATACGAGGTGTGAAAGGAAAGCTGAGTGAAGATGCGATTCACTCACTCCACTCTCTCACTCTCTCTCTCTCTCCCCTCCATCCCTCCCGCGCTCACACGCGCGCACACACACACGCACAAACATGCACGCACACACAAAGATAACACACACAAACACGCACACACACATGCGCACACGCACAACACACACACGCACGCACACGCACGCACGCGCGCACGCACGCGCGCACGCACACACACATGCACGCACTCTGATACACGCACACACACACGTACTCACAAACACACACACACACACGCACACACACTCGCACGCACTCTGATACACACAAACACGCACACACACACGCACGCACACGCACAAACACGCACATGCACGCACGCAAGCACACGCGCGCGCTCTCTCTCTCTCGCCCTCGTGAGAGATGTCCAATGGAGATGTTCCAATTGCACGACGCGAGATCGCATCTCGATTAACGCGCCGTAACGGGATCCACTTCCGAGGCAGGAACGGAAGAGAAGAGAGAGAGAAAGAGAAAACACATTTACCCAGCACGGACTATCCGCCAGCGCTGAGTTGTAATCACGCTCCGTTGCGGTAGGAGCTGTCCAGGGCTGAGCTACAGAAAATATTCCCTGCCCCCCCTCCGTGTCTACCAGCATATATTAAGAACAAGAACAACAATCCTCACATTCGTCAATAACACCGCTGTGTGTGGTCTTAACGGGGAAACCAAATGTATGAGGCGACGTTTCAGGCAATGCGCCTTCTCTATACGACATAGGTGGAGAATAGAGGCACAGTGGACTATAATAATTGGCGGCTGCACTTGTTCACAGGACCTGATGAGAGTTCACTCTTCTTTCAAGGATTTCTGATGACGTCGTTTTAAATAGGCGTGTGAATAGTTACGCAAATATTGGTTTCCAGACAAACCCTTTAATAATATAAGGGGTTTTTTGTGTTGTTATTTCAACAAGCCATATTTCTGCATACTGAAAATACTTCAATATTTGGATGATATCTCAATGGGACCATTTTTTTGCCAACGTAATTTTTTGTTTGCCAGAAATATAAAAAAATCCTATTATTATTTAATAATTAAAATAATAACTGTGTATGTATTACATTGCATTAAGTGTCGTAACGTGTTAACTATAATTATCACTATACCCCATGATCACGTGCATTCGTGCTGAAATGTTTTACTCACCGAGCCAGTGAATCTTCATAATCTAGAGCCACGTTTCAGTTTTCAAAAGTATTCAGTATTTATTTTCTTACCCCCCCCCCCCACCCCTGATAACCCTAAACGGATCGCATTGCATTCAGACAAGCAGTCACATAAACGTCGTACGGTCACTACCATCAGCTAACAATTCCTTCGACAATTTTAAATATTGTGGTGATCGGAAAAAACTATGTTTCAAGTGCAATTCCCGTCATGGTGCAGGCAAATGCAGTTGCCATCTCACACGAATCCACTACTGCCCAGTCTCCGTATGCGCCACGAAGGAGGGCCATTGCCCGAAACGTCTCGTCGTGTATATTGTTTTCCTCTTAAGGCCACAGTGTTGTTATTGACAAGGGACGCGTTGAGTTGTTATTGTTGTTGTTATTGTCTTACCTTGTGCACCAGTGTCAACACAGCAGCAGCAGCAGCAGCAATGATTGAATCAAAGACGAAAATAAACACATTCCTGCGGAGGGAGCTGGTAGGAACGTTGGCCAGGGACAACGGCGGCGTGGTGTATTCTGCAAATATGCCCGACTGTGAGGGCGGGCACAAGCCGGCGTGAGTAGGTTAAACGTTCAGTTTTATAAGGGCACCACGGGGTGACCAGCCCCTCCCCACCCAGCCCCACCCCTCTCACCCCCCACCCAGCCCCCCCACCCAGCCCCTCCCCTCCCTCCCAACCCCCACCCAGCCCCTCCCCTCCCTCCCACCCCCCACCCAGCCCCTCCCCTCCCACCCCCCACCAGCCCCTCCCCTCCCTCCCACCCCCCCACCCAGCCCCTCCCCTCCCTCCCACCCCCCACCCAGCCCCTCCTCTCCCTCCCACCCCCCACCCAGCCCCTCCCCTCCCTCCCACCCCCACCCAGCCCCTCTCCACCCAGCCCCTCCCTGCACGACGGACACAATAATCCCCTGTGGGCTGGTGTAACCAGGACGTTCCTACCAGTATCAATTAAGTAATTAAGTAATTGCGTAATCAACCATAATTACCACACTCACCATTTCACGCGTGTTTGTGCATCCTAATCGTCTATCGTAATCACCCAGTTGATTATGACATCAAATGATTGTGAAATTTAAAATAATCATAATATATTATTACTGCTTCATAGCGAGCCATTTGGTATGCCACTGCTGGATGCTCGGCCCTTCCTCTCCCTATATCGGCACCATTGCTCACGATTCCGCGATGTTTGTATGGACAGAATGTTGAACTTCTTTCGCACCGTACGTAGCCAACCGTGCTAATCGGAGGTACGGTGTGGGGGGGAGGAGGTGTGAAAAGGCGACAATCAGTCCAGCACTGAGAAATCCACGCGAGCCGATTTCTGCGCTCCATCTCCGCAGTTGGACATCCGTGAAAAAGTGCTTCATAGTTTATCGGGTTCCTCCAGTATACTCTTTTATCAGCGCACAACTTTATCTGTGATGAACGCTGCACTTTCCGTCGTTTTCATGCAGGGGGCGCTGCAAACCTACGCGCCCCCTGCATGAACGACGGAGGCGCAGGGACAGACGTTCGATCACGTTGGAATCGATCTGCAGACGGCGGTCTTCTCGCACGGCCAGCAGCTCTACGTCGCCTTATCTCGATCCCGCAATCCCAAACAAGTGAAAGTCCGCATCGAATCAAACCCCCAGCAAAGCCATCTACTTAAAGACGAGATAAAATTTACACGAAATGCCCTTTTGAATGAAGTTTTCCACACGTAAAATGCCATAAGCTTTTAATGAAGAAATAAACTTATCTAATTCAGAACACAATACAATTCAAACATGTTTCATTTTTAAACATCAAAACGGAGCATCGGGTGCTCGCGTGAATGCGTCGTTCGTGTTCAATTGGTGACTTTCCTGGCCGAAGGCCGTAAATGTTTGTGGGGGGCGCCACAGGCTCCCCCTAACACCCCCTAAGTGTAGATTTGAAGCTTTCGTGACTGCAAGGATTCATACTCTTAGTTCTTTCGGTAAAGTCACGTAGGTAAAAAATTAAATAAAAAATTATATATAAAAAATAAAAATAAAAATTATAATAAAAGAAAAAGAAAAATCACGACGTCGTGATTTTTTTAAAATAAAATTTAAATAAAAATCACGAAGTCGTGATTTTTATTTTATTTTATTAATTTTTTATTTCATTTTTTACCTACGTGACTTTACCGAAAGAACTAAGAGTATGAATCCCCTAAGTGAACAATGATTCTGTTAGACGCTCTCTGTGGGCGCCTTCTCTCCTTTGATTGCCCCTCTGTCGTTCACTCTCCACCACCGCCAATCATCATCGTCATCATCGTAGTCGTCCTCATCCTCATACGTATCGCGCGATGAAAATGATTTTTCACATTTTCAAAAGGAAATGTTAAACATTTAATCAGAGGGGAATGGCTCCGACATTCGGCGACGTTCTAATTTGCGGGAGTTAATGGCGAAGTTTAGCATCGGATGTGGCTTTAATTGCACCGAGCGAGCTGACACCCCGCGCAATCATCTGTGAAATCTCCAAATGAGCATCAGACCGCGCGTAATTGTTCACTTAATACGTCCAGAAAGACAACTTTTTTTTGGCATATGCGAAACAAAATAAGAATACCCACACCACCGCACGCGGCTTGCCAATCGTCTCCCTGTGGTGGACCCATTGATAAATTATCATTCAAACCCATTGATAAATTATCAATCATTGTAACCCGTCGATATATTCTCATTATAACCCATTGATATATTATTCTAACCCATTGATATACAATCATTCGAATCCATTGATATATAATTATCATTCTAACCCATTGATTTATTATCATTATAACCCATTGATATATTATAACTCAAACCCATTGACATCCTGTACCCTCCTACTGCTGCATGGACCGGAGGCTGCAAGGGACAGGGGGACATTCAAAAAACAAACTTGCACCCATTCACGCGTTACAGCTTGCCGCGCCGGGAGATCGGATCGCGAGGTGCGCGGATCAGTAAGGCCACTGTTTCTGCAGGAGGTGCGTCAATACCTCCCCCATAGTACAGCGTGGTGGTCCAGATGTCCTGTGACCACCCGCCCCCCACCCCCCAAATTAATTAACCCCTAATTTTTTTTTCCTTTCCCTTTGTACATCCATTTCTGTTTCGAGCAAGCCTCAGTATTACACAAAATAAATACGTGACGTTTTAGCGAAGAAAAAAATGTGAAACAGTGGGTCACAAGACATCTGGACCACGCTGTCACCTGTGCCCGAGTGGGCGCGCGCCAGCTGCATGCGTCCGAGGCGTCCCGATGCCGTGAGCCCGAAGCTCACCGCTCTCTGCCTCTCTCGGTCTCGCTCGCTCGCTCTCTGCACGACAAACCACAGACACACGATGCTCCCACGTCTTCACCTCATAGCGTGTTGGCTGCGGCGGTGCGTAAACGCTACACAAGCAAAGATCCCCCGTGTCAGCCTGCAACAGACTGTTGGGGCAAGTGCTGTTAGCGAGCACCTATGAAGGCCGGAATGACACACGAAGGAGGTGGGTGGCCAGCAACCACGCCCGGCCGCCTTTGTCTCCCCAGTGGCGATGTTTACTGCACACCACATCCAAGTACTCATTTGAGGCTGGGTCGACCTAGGGGAGGCCCAGGACCGGTACAGATAATCGTCACTGGTGTTGGCCGTGAGCGGGAATCGAACCCGGGTCGCCGGGTTCGCGCACACACACAAACAACAACAACAACAACATTCGGTGCATTCGTCAACAACAAACAAGGGCCATTGCCCGAAACGTCTTCCGTGATAGTTTGCTTTCCATTAAGAGCCACGCGCTGTTATTAGACAAATGTATAGATCCGACCACCCCGTATAGTCTCAGCAGACTGTTGTGGCAAGTGCTGTTAGCGAGCACCTCTAGAACAACCGAAAGTCTTGAAGGGCCGCTGTACGTCGCAGGGCAGATTGTGTGTCAATGTACGATTAATTGTAAAAGGGGGCCTCTTGAACCAAGACACCGGGACGAGAACGCACGTGCGCGCGCGCGCTCCGAATTCTTCTGCACCGCTTCTCATCCACGCGGTTCGCCTCCGGGAGGGTTTTATTCGCCGAGTCGCGAATAAAATCTTCCTCTCTTCTTCTTGGTTCTTTCGGTAAAGTCACGTAGAAGAGAAATAATAAAATAATAATAAACATAATAAAATACAATTCTCACGACGTTTCGGCCACAACGCAAGCAGCCGTCCTCAGGTGAAGAGCAGGTCTGTCGGAAAGACAGATGAATCCCTGCAGTCACGAAAGCTTTAAATAGAAAAAAAGCAAGCCGTTTTTTTATTATGTTTAATGTGTATTATTTTATTATTTCCCTTCTACGTGACTTTACCGAAAGAACCAAGAAGATGAATCCCTGCAGTCACGAAAGCTTTAAATAGAAAAAAAAGCAAGCCGTTTTTTTATTATGTTTAATGTGTATTATTTTATTATTTCCCTTCTACGTGACTTTACCGAAAGAACCAAGAAGATGAATCCCTGCAGTCACGAAAGCTTTAAATAGAAAAAAAAGCAAGCCGTTTTTTTATTATGTTTAATGTGGATTATTTTATTATTTCCCTTCTACGTGACTTTACCGAAAGAACCAAGAAGATGAATCCCTGCAGTCACGAAAGCTTTAAATAGAAAAAAAAGCAAGCCGTTTTTTTTATTATGTTTAATGTGTATTATTTTATTATTTCCCTTCTACGTGACTTTACCGAAAGAACCAAGAAGATGAATCCCTGCAGTCACGAAAAATCCTCCTCTCTGTTAAGTACTTTTTCTTCTTCTTCTCAATGAGTTTCCCTCCAAGGCAAGTCGCTCTCCGTGTCGTCTGTGCGCGCGCGCAGGCGAGAGTCACTGTGACCCCGAGTCGCGGACGGAGCGAGCGAGAGACGCGGCCCAATGCCATTGGCGCGGTTTGCACAGCGTGAACAAGACACCGGCACACGTGTTATTACTCAGTGCCCCTCTCTCGCTCTCTATATATATCTCCTGCGTTAATATCGTGATGTGCTAATACTTCAATTAGTGCCTCGCAAATTCCCATCTAAGGGGGGAGGGAGGGAGGGAGGGGCGGGGGTGGTAAGCAGGGGAGGGAGGTTAGACGGGGAGGAGGCGGGGGGGGGGGTATAAAATGAGTGTAATTCTTCCATCTTATTAAAACGTTACATTAAGAGAAAAGAGCGATTCCCTCCCCTCTATATGCCTACCCCCAGACACATACACGCGCACAACGACAAAGGTGCCCCGTATAGCCTCAATAGACCTTTGGGGCAAGTGCTGTTAGCGAGGAGCGCCTATCAAGGCCGGCGCGGGTGGGTGACCAGCACCACGCCCGGCCGCTTTTGTCTCCCTAAGTGGCGATGTTGACACACGGTACCAGGTACTCATTTGAGGCTGAGCCGACCTAGGGGGTGGGCGGCGCCGGTTCAGATAATCGTCACTGGTGTTGTTGGCCTCGATCGGGAATCGAACTCGGGTGGCCGGGTTCGTAGCGCAGCGCGCTAACCACCGCACGCACGCGCACACAGCCACACAGATAGATAGATACGCACGCAGGTACGCACACACTTAGATAGATACACACGCCGGAATCCGCTACACAGCCTTGATCAATGTCCGCGAGTCGGCTGACATATTTAGTCATCCAATTAGCATGTGAAAAAAAATCATTAGTTAATGCCTATTTGAAATTTTAATGCATTCGCGTGAGGCTTCTCTGCAGCTGACACCCATAAAAATTTTCATTTAATCGGCAAGCGTGCAATTTACGCTTTGACCTTGAGGCCGCGTGCTGCATTCGATTATGGGTCCCGTAGAGGCTAGCGGGCCTGGGTGATGTGTGTGTGTGTGTGTGCGTCCGTGTGTATGTTTGTGTGTGTGTCTTCGGGTTGGAGAGCGGTGGCGCAGTGGTTAGCGCGCTGCGCTACGCACCCGGCGACTCGAGTTCGATTCCCCCTCACGGTCAGCACACAGTGACGATTATCTGAACCGGTCCTGGGCCTCCCCTAGGTCGACTCAGCCTTAAATGACTACTGTAGCTTGTGCGGTGGGGAGACAAAGGCGGCCGGACGTAGTGCTACCCCACACACCGCCTCGTGTGTATCGTGCCGGATAGGTGCTCGCTAACATCACTTGCCCCAAAAGTGTGTGAAGGCTATACGGGGGTTCTTTGCCTTTGTGTGTGAGGGTGGGTCGCGTAGCGGTGGGAGGGGCAGGTAGAGCCTCGGCCCATCATGGTCGACTTCACCCAGCCGAAGCACTGCCCAAAAGCGGGAGGGCTTAATATATCAACGCTGGGACGCGCTGGGGCTGATACAACATACATGGGTGATGGGGGGTGGGGCTGATCCAACATACATGGGTGATGTGGGGGGGGGGGGGCTTTTATGCAAAAAAATGTATTAAAAAAAAGTCGGAGGGCGAACACAGTAAAAAAAAATAGGTGCGAGATGAAAAGAAAAAACCTTAAAATTCCACAATTTTATATTAAACCCATTTGTAACGATAAGTTCATTTCAGGAAAGAAAAGCGAAATAGTGATGAGGCCACGGTAATTGCTGTCCGCGTGAGTGATGGCACGGGTGGCGTCATTACTCTAAGTCATTACACACCAACTTTCAATTTCGGCTGAAGCCGTTCCGTAGGCCGGGAGGAGGAAAAAATATATATTGTACCATTTCAAATTCCTCCATCCTGGGTCATCAAAGGTTCCCAAACCTAAATGTTTTACATTCACTGGCAAGAATTACTTGGGAAACCAAATATCCGTTTGTTGTGGAAACTTGGGCCGAAATTGAATTAAAAAGTCTCGTGGCTATAGATCATTGGCGACGATAAAAAGCTTTTTTTTATATCAATTGTGGGTTGTAGAAAAGTTAAGTTATAATTGGTAATAACTTTCCAGAAAGCGGGATAGATTTCGTGTTTTCCACAGACACCGATATCTGAAATCGTATGTTTGTTGTTGTCCCCGATACAGAACCTTTTGCAGGTGATGTGTGCAATGAAATCAATGTTTGCTAGATCCCGATAGTTAAATGTGATCTATTAGCATAGCCAAGAATTAAAATGCGGTTGCTGCAAATCTTCTGCTCATCAAACAAAAAATCTTTTTGCACTAAATTCCCAGTTCTAAAAATGCGCTGCTGCTGCTGCTGACGGTGAAACTAAGTAATTTAAAATGATGTAGAGTGTGGGCACAATTTTAATCCGGTTTTATCAGATGTTAAGAGATTTACATGTCTTTGTTGGCTAATGAATATTTTATGCTTAACAAACCAGAAGTACTTTCGGGGGCCCTTGTGCACCATTTATCATCCGTAAAGAAGGTGGGGTGAGTTGAATATGACTGAGAATATTTTAATGATTCCGGAGCGGCAATTGAGTAAGGGTTTTTTTTCTTCTGTTTTTTACAAAAGGTCTTATTGACTATTGTTACGCGGAACGCCATCGCGTATAATTACAGCAACCGCCTGCTAATCACCCCCCCCCCCCCTGTGTAATTCACCTTTATCGCAATACGATTAGGTGATACCCGCGTTGGCAGTGGTGCATAATCACATGGAGGAACAGCAACAGAAACAAACAAAACTCAAGCAATAATTATTATTAGGAGTAGCACAGAATAGGCGACGTTTTGGGCAATGGTCCTTTCCGGATCCTCACTCATAACTCTTTGCGTGCCTTAATTGATCGTGGGACTCAACCGAGGTTGATTGGTTCATTTGGGGCCATTAATAACGCTGGCATGTGTGTGGGTTTTATGGGATATTTTTTTTCTCTCTCTCTCTTTCTCTCGTACAAAACGGACATCATGGAGTATCTTAACCTGTGGAAGATGAACAGAAATCTGATACGACACCTGCTCATGATGACGAGAGAGTCTCGTCATCCGAGTGTAATCATATTGTCGGCTAGAGAGAACAAAAACTCTAACACACGGAGTTTAAAACAATCCCAACACGTGGATGTGTGAAAGAATGCACGGCCTCTGTGCTTCGTGCTAAAACTATTAATAGTTAAATTTCGATTTAAAGCTTTCGTGACTGCAGGGATTCATCTTCTTGGTTCTTTCGGTAAAGTCACGTAGAAGGGAAGTAATAAAATAATAAAAATAAAACATAATAAAATAATTCTCACGACGTTTCGACCACAACGCAAGCAGCCGTCCTCAGGTGAAGACCAGGTCTGTCGGGGAGACAGCGTCAGACGCTACACAGAATTATTTTATTATGTTTTATTTTTATTATTTTATTACTTCCCTTCTACGTGACTTTACCGAAAGAACTATTAACAGTTCCCGAGGAAGTGCCGTTGTGGCCTTGTCTAAGATCACCGTCGAAATAAATCTGGCAACAGCAGCAGCCGCAGCAGTGATGCCCCGTGTCGCGTTTGTCCCGTTTGCCGATGAGTCCCAACGAAGACGAGACCTGTCCACAGTTGTCCATCACTGGCGTCGCTGTCAGTTGGCCACGTTCACTCACTTGGACCACAGTGCACTTTCAGGAAGCTTTGTGGTGACATTTGCACGACTCGCAGAGGCTGTGTGCAGCTTTAAGCAAAAATAGAATTTAGGCTGCACGTAGCCGGCTTATTCCTGCACAGGGCTTCTCACCCGTCGCCCCTAATGATGTCCTCCACCCCCCCCCCCTCCCCCATGTGTGCAGACTCTATTATTGTATGTAGGTTGTGTAGGCATATATGCCTACAAAAAGCATATTTACCTACAAAAGGCATTTTTATCTATAAAATACATTTCATTTTCGAGAGAGGGTAGTGAAAAAATTTTGGGGTCGACAATTTTTGGAATCCTGTTGGATCAACTTTTTAACCCCCACATCTGAGGGGCAGAGCGGGGGGGGTGTCCACTTGCTAGGACGTTATGAAAGGCTCTCATAATTTAATTGATGGACAAACGGAACTAGCCTTTTGCCCGTCCAAGGACGGGTGTATTGCAGTAATTATGAAACTCGCAAGCGAAAAGCAGACCGCTACGTGATATTCATTGCATCAATTCGTGTGCAACTTGTAAGGGCGCGGTGACACAGACCTATTTCATTTAAAGGTTATAATCCCTTGTTCATCGTGACGTCCTTTTTACTTCGATGTCTCAACAGCGTGACGGAGATCACGTGACGACGTGAGGGTTCTGCCTTTGTAGTGAGGGTTGTGAGTGGACGCCGAGGAGGGGGAAGGAGGCGCTTCGCCCCCTCCCCCCATGTGCAGTGACGTCACCCGCTAATTATTATTAATGAGGGGGGCTGTTCGATGTCGAGTGACGTCACACGCGTTACACACAGACAGACATTCTTAGCTCATTATCGTAGTAATTTTCTTGTGTTGTTTTTAAATGTACGACCCCCTTCCACGTTATCAGGCCGGGTCCACGCGTGAGCGAATGAATCAACGGTGCAGGCAAATTGCCGAGTGGATGCACATTCCTGTCACCCTGGCCCGTTTACACTCCGGCCCGTGTCCGTTTAATGTCTCCGTAACTTGATTTTGTAATTGTGCTATGATCGGTATTTATTTATATATTTGTATAAATACTCTGCCGGAGGCGACTTGCGCTGCAGAGGATTTATTATTTCACCATAATTCCCGTCTGTGGGCGCCGCAGAATTGTCGATTTCTCACATCGCGTGGTGCAGTTGTTTTTGTAACGATTTCTTTTGACAGCTTCAAATGTACTTTAATGAAAACGAACATAAGTTTAATTAAAATTGTGAAACACTTGAAAAACTCGCACTTGAGAAGCACGCAGCGTCTCGCTGCAAAGCGATCGGGTTGCGTGCAACTGCTCGCGACTGGTTGCGGAGACGTCCGCACGTACGCGATCCAGTTGCACGCAACCGAGGTTGTCCAACTGCTGGCTGGCTCCGGTTTGGACTCGGCGTCGCGATGTGGAGTGTGACTGAACACCGCAGGAGATTTGTTTGTGTTTGTTTTAGGGGCCGTCAATAAATGACGTCACGTACCTAGGAGGGGGTGGGGGTCAGACATTAGTGACGATGTGTGACGAGGGGTGGGGGGGGGGTGAGGAATGTGACGTCACATCAAAATGCGCAACTTTTAATAAATATAGACAACACGTTCTACTTAATTAAATTGACTTTTTTAATAAATGTTTTCTCCTACAACATCAAAGTGCAGCGCCACATTAAATACGCACTACAATGACAATAGTTTAAAGCGACTTGAAGCATGTTTTATTTTGGGGGGGGGGGGGAGGGGCAAAGCTTTATAACGTCATATTTGAGGGGGGGGCCTGACTTTTTGTGACGCCGTGTGACGAGGGGGGGGGGGGTCAAAAATCGTCCAAAATCGCGTGACGTCATTTATGGACGGCCCCTTATCTCTCGGGGTACAAACATCGGCCACGTGGCAAGGCCTTTTGTGTCGTCAACCACCACGTGGAGGGAGTTCGCCTCTTTGTGACCACATTCTTCGGATTGTAAGATACGTTATAAAAAACCACACACAGCACGCTCGTCAATAAAACTTCCAGCCTTTAAAGGGGAAACAACATATATAATCGACGTTTCTGGCAATAGCCCTTCTTCGTAGCACATATAGATCATTCTACTCTACAAGTTTTGCAGCCCTATGTGTCCTGTAAATAAGGGCCATTTCCCAAAACGTCTACTATTGTAAATGTTTCCATCTAAGGTCGCAGTGTTGTTGACGAATGTGATGAGTTGCTGTTGTTGTTATTTGTGTGTGTGCACCGCTGCCAACGCAGCAGCATCACCAATAAATACATCGGATCATAAGACGCACCTCCATCATCAGGTATCCGCATCTGGTGCTGCCATTGCTTGTGCGGCCTGTGCAGAATAGTGGGGAAAAGACTATACGGTGTGTCCCATAAGTCTAGAATCATAGGGGTGAAGTAACGAATTAATATTTCCCCGGTCATTGGATAGGACGTCAAGGGCCTGTGGAATGGCCAGCGAGAAGCCCCGATCCCACACTGCTGGGTTCTTATCTCTGGGGTCACCCGCAGGCGCTGGTCAACGCAGAGAAAATTCAGAGTTGAACATTTGCGGCAGCGCATTACTCACGCATGTAACACCGTTACCCCTGATACCATTTACCGTGTGCTTGCTGACCGGGTATCTCGTCTGGAGTTGTGTGTCGGGAACAATGGTGGACACGTTGAGCACGTTCTGTGAATAAAAAACGTTATTATTATGCTTTTTGTATTTTTTTTTCCCTATGATTCCAGACTTATGGGACACCCTGTGGAGGTTAGAGAGGAGATACGACTAAGATTGTGCGGATGCGGTTTAGGGTTGTGGTGGGGTAAATTGTGCGCACTCCCCACCCCAGCCAAAACGTCTAGGACGGCGTTGAAGAGTTGGCCAAAATACCCTGTCGAGATCATTCAAATGAACGAGGAAGCCCATTTTCGTCTTTCGTACGGCTGATGTAGATGCAAAGCAACGACTACGATTTAACATTCAGGTGGTCAAGCCCAGATAACCGCGTTAGGAGGAGCGGAGCGTATCACTGTGATGGATGTCTCCTTCGTATTTGTGGATCGGGCATTGCGTTGTTATACGTTTGTAAGGGCAGTACGGGGCGATGTAGGGACAGTACGGCTCCCCGTGGCCATGGCTACTAATTACCGCAACGGGAAAAGACAGGGTCACGTGAGGGTAATGTGGGTCCTAAGTGGTCGCTAATAATGATTGACGAGACAAGCTTTGACAGGGTCGCGTGAGGGGAAGCACGGGACCTGCTGACGGTCGTAAATTGTAATAAGGGCAGAGACAGACAGGGCCAGGTACGGTGAGAGAGGGTTCGGGAATATGGGTGTGGCCGGGTCGTGAGGGGGATAAAAGCCGGCGCGAACCGGGGCTCGGGGCTGCTGTTGTGGAGGGATTGCCGTCGCCGTCATCACCTTAGAGGTCGTCTTCATCACCCTGGAGTGGGCACCTTGCAGTCTTGGAAGGTTAGAGTCATGTTGTCTCAGAATAGAGTTATCTAAGTTACCCAAGTGTATATAGTCACTCGCGGTTACTCGTTAAGTTATCGGTGGGTCGGCGGACTTTATTTATAATAAATATACTATACATATAACTGAACAAGACGGTATATCTGAGAGCTACATTACACATTTATCGGTCTGTTCTGGATCACCACAGTCGCACACTACGGGAGAGTTTTAATTTTCAATTTGTGCATAAAGTTTCATCATCTAAAACAAATATTTTTATTTTACCAGGTAATTCCCATTGAGCTGTGTAGCTCTTTTTCAGAAGCGACCTGGCCACAAATGACAGTCCAATGAAGTGGCTTATCACGTGGATATTTATAGCAGCAAAATACTTTAACGCGTGTTTATAAATGCGAAGGGAAACCCCAGAGGACCCGGAGAAAACGTCACGCGATCACGGGAAGAACATGCAAACTCCAAATGTATAAACATCAGGGTTGGGATCGAACTCATGACCTTCTGTATACCAGGCGAGGTAGTTAACATCTTGCCACCGTGGCGCCCCAGCTGCACACGAGGCAGTCGGCAAAACTCTTTTGCTCATATTGTATGACCCTGCCAGTGAAAATTGCCCTAACTTTAGAAAATCCACGCGATCACGGGGAGAACAAGCAAACTCCAAATATACAGCAGGGTCAGGATCGAACCCACGACCTCCTGTATACCAGGTGACGTAGCTAACATCTGCCATGGTTTGTGCGGATGCGGTTTAGGGTGGACCATGAGCTTCGTGGAAGCTCAAAACTCGGGAATCTTCCGCGTTGGGTCTTTCACAAGCCCATGGATCACTACAAAGGACTGGTCGTCGTGCTGCTGCGGTCCTGTGTGAAGCACACCTCTGTGCCACGCGAACTCACCTCGAGACGTGAAGCTTCAGAACTCCCCTCGAGTGCAGGCTCTTCCGTTAGCAGTTGCGCGAGCAAGAACATTGCAGGGCTGCGCCGCTACCTTTTTTTTTACGACGCATATGCGCAACCTCGCGGACGATTTTGACACAGTCTCAACTCGTAGAAGCAATTCGGAGATAAATCTACTCTCGAACAAAAAACACATTTAAACATTTTTACTTTATTTTAACAGGTAAGGCCTCACTGAGCTATGTAGCTCTTTTTCAGAAGCGACCTGGTCAACACAAATGATAGCTCAACGATGTGGCTTGTCACGTGGCAATTTATTGCAGCCAAATACACGGAACGCATGTTTTCTAAATGCGGAGGGAAGATCCGGAGAAAAGTCCACGCGACCAAGTGGAAAAACTCGCAAACTCCACATTTCAGGGTCAGGACCGAACCCAACTACCTCATGTACACCAGGCGAGGGAAATAACATCTCGCCACACAGCCACATGAATTCTGGCGCCGTCTGTTTACAACACGAAGGGCTCAATTGACCCGCAAGCAGCTTCTCTAAAGATTTCCACTAGTTTTTAAAATATAAATAAATATCGTCACAGCCACGTGGTGTAAAGCTCGTAGGCCCAAAAAGCCAAGCGCGTAATTATTGCTCGATCCATTCCCCCACGTGGAATTACGAGGAGGCGAGTCGGTGCATTTAACATTCAATACAATGGGCTAATTCGCATTAGCAAAGTGTAAACAAATTGTTCATCCTCCCAAACACATCGGTAATCATGATTTGGAGCCATAATCACGCGGAAAGGCTTCGCCCGCGGGGCGCCGACGCTTGTTAATTATTATGGATTTTTGTCGGCGTTAACTGCCTCTCGGCAGAGTGCATTTCGGAATAATCCGATTTCTTCAAATTGTGTTTAGCAAATGTGCAATCAATATGGAAGATTTGATTTCGCGAGCACTTTAATACGTTGCGAAAAGGCTAATGCACAAATAGAATCTCATTGGTCATGTCTGATTGTGTTTGAGTAGTTGATAGATTAACCCGGGCGAGGGATGTGCTTAATGTAATGAACGGGCTATTGGGCTCGGCGCGCCTTGCTGGAATATGAAGAAGAAAAAAAACGAATTAAACAATAAAATAAAAACAATTTATAATGATTTTGCCACGAGTGTTTGTGCTGCGGATGGGAAAGTCAATTAAACGTTAATGTACCTTTCCCCCCCACCACCACACACGAACAGCTAAGCCCCCCCCTCAATTGTTAATGTCGTCATAACCCCCCCCCCCCCCCAATTGTGTCCCCATTGTGTGGGATTGAAACGTCACGAAACGATGAATCCATTCGGAAATCCTGCAGAGCGGCGCGACTCGCGTTCTCGACAAGGAGACGTCGCTTTCTCTTAAATATAAATCTATATATACAGCACGTAGATCGTGTGCGGGGTGGTCCAGATGTCCTGTTATCACGAATTAATTGACCCCTGACATTTTTTTCCTCTGCTTATTAATTTCTTGACTTAAAGCTTTCGTGACTGCAGGAATTCATATTCTTTGGGTCTTTCGGTAAAGTTGTGTAAATAGGTTCAAATAACCTATCTACATGACAGTATTAATTTCTGTTTTAACTAAACCTTACTTTAAAATATATTAAGTTATAGAATGAAATGAGGGGAGGGGGGGTTATCACAAGACATCTGGACCACCTTGTTGCACCTCCACACGATCCGATTTCGTCGCT
This sequence comes from Lethenteron reissneri, assembly GCF_015708825.2. Classification (NCBI taxonomy): domain Eukaryota; kingdom Metazoa; phylum Chordata; class Hyperoartia; order Petromyzontiformes; family Petromyzontidae; genus Lethenteron; species Lethenteron reissneri. The sequence goes on along the minus strand of NC_083823.1, from coordinate 6,576,682 downwards.
CCATCTCCGCTGTGGTTGTGCCCCTTCTCAGTCGAATTCTCTCCTTTGGCTGCGACTCCATTGATAGTCTCGAAAATTAAATTGTTTGGTGCTGATCAAACGTTTACAGCCCAGAGGCAGTGGTGAAAACTCCACATTTCTATGGCCAGGGCGAAAGTGTATATATAGGACAAAACCACCGTTGACTTCCTTACAAAGTGGTACTAATTTTATCGGACCAGGAGTGATGGGCTGAGCGAACTCCTCCCCCCCGCCCCCCCCCCCCAAATCAGGATTTGAACTCAACATTCCAATTCAACCATCTGTCTGGCTGGTGGGACGATACCGGGTTCGAACCTTACTACGGTTGTACTCAAAGGCCAACAGCATTGAAATTGTTTGGTGCAAACCAAAACTGGAGTTCTTCAACTAGAGTTTTTCAAATAAATAACAAGTATAACCCGTAAAAACAAAGTTTTTCACTATACATCCTTTATATGCGTGGCGGCTAGAGTCCTCTCGTCCTCTGGCTTGAGATGGCTGCCACCTATGGGTCAGATGATTGCATGGCACCATTAAGCAATTGGTAATTAAATATAATTTTTTTTGTCCTAAAAAGTGTAAAATTTTGGAAAAAAATGTTCACGAACATTAATTGTCACGCACAACAAGTATGTGTGGAAAATGTCAGCTCGATTGGATCACGGGAAGTGGGTTAAAAAACGACCGAAAGATTTGCACAGTCCTAAGCAAGCAAGCAAGTGAACTTAATATAAAGGATTTTACAAAAACAACCCCCACACAATTCCCTTCATCCTCCCGGTGTTCATTTCGGGAGCAGCAATGCGCACCGCAAGACAGGTGCGGGCAATTAGTAGCGCGATTATTAATTATCTCGTATACGATTGGCAATAACCTCCCGACTCATCTGAAATAATGAGACGGCCGAGTTGGCCGCGAGCCGCGTATAACAGACACGTGCAAACATCAATCCCGTTGTTTTTTTTATTGGTTTTTCATGTTTTATCAGTGAATTCTCGTGTTATGGAGCAGACACGATATCGATTTAGCAAGAGCACTCGAGCACACGGAAGAGGCATTCATACAATAACGATAAGGCGCACGATTTGTATGAATGGACGTCGCGTGTGCAGACGTCGGGGGGACATCACCGGCTCGTGCGGAGAAGCCACGCGGGGTGGGGTGCACTGTGGCATCGCGAGAATGCGACGAATGGCAACGGCTTGCTTTTTGTCGATTTAAAGCTTTCGTGACTGCAGGGATTCATCTTCTTGGTTCTTTCGGTAAAGTCACGTAGAAGGGAAATAGTAGAATAATACAAATTTTACATGATAAAATAAAAACGGCTTGCTTTTTGTTCGATTTAAAGCTTTCGTGACTGCAGGGATTCATCTTCTTGGTTCTTTCGGTAAAGTCACGTAGAAGGGAAATAGTAAAATAATACAAATTAAACATAAATAACGGCTTGCTTTTTTTTCGATTTAAAGCTTTCGTGACTGCAGGGATTCATCTTCTTGGTTCTTTCGGTAAAGTCACGTAGAAAGGAAATAGTAAAATAATACAAATTAAACATAATAAATTAAAAACGGCTTGCTTTTTTTCGATTTAAAGCTTTCGTGACTGCAGGGATTCATCTTCTTGGTTCTTTCGGTAAAGTCACGTAGAATGGAAATAATAAAATAATAAAAATAAAACATAATAAAATAATTCTCACGACGTTTCGGCCACAACGCAAGCAACCGTCCTTACCTGAGGACGGCTGCTTGCGTTATTTTTATTATTTTATTATTTCCCTTCTACGTGACTTTACCAAAATAACCAAGAAGATTAATCCCTGCAGTCACGAAAGCTTTAAATCGAAATAGAGCAATACACTATTGTAAAAATAATTATGAAAACTCAATCGTATGTGTAAGTGAATTTTTTTTATATTTTAGGCAGGGAATGGCAGGAAATTCGTTTTCAAATTTAGATAATTTATTCTGGGGGGGGACCCTCACACCCCCCTGGAAGATTTGGTCCCCCCCCAAATGTTGACACCATGGCTACGGCTTTGCCTCCAGCAGTGGATCGATCACAGCTGCTGCTGCTTATGATGATGGTGGTGGTGATAATACATTTCTTTAACATTTTAAATATGAAATTAATATAATGGCGTAAATCACATTCTGCCATAGCACACTGCAACTTATGAACGTCGCATTCATAATTACCAAATTGAATAAAGAATTAATGTCGCCATGAGGTATACAGATGAGATTTTAAACCAGATAATTGCCCATTGAGCCAATGATTAAATCACCCGGAATGCAAACTTATCTTATCAGATCTCGGAAGCTAAGCGGAGTTCAGCCTGGCCAATGCTCAGATTGGCAACCACCACACGCATGTCATAGGTGCTATAGGCTGCTGCGGGATTATGTGGTGGGAGGCAGAGGGAAGTATAATCAACTTCTTGGTTCTTTCGGTAAAGGCACGTCGAAGGGAAGTTATAAAATAATAAAAATAAAACATAATGAAATAATTCTCACTCAGACGCTGTCGCCTCGACAGACCTAGTTTTCACCTGAGGACGGCTGCTTGCGTTGTGGCCGAAACGTCGTGAGAATTGTTTTATTATGTTTTATTTTTATTATTTTATTACTTCCCTTCTACGTGACTTTACCGAAAGAACCAAGAAGATGAATCCCTGCAGTCACGAAAGCTTTAAATCGAAATTTAAGTGTAATCAAGTTAATTTCCTCGTGATTCTGTGCCTCACAAGGCTCTACTGCCAGGCCTTTAGCAACCCGCAGTGACCAGAGTGGTGAAGTATGGTCGAAAAACCCCCACCCCCAAATCTTTTAGTCGACTGACTGCCGGTGTTTGAATAGAAAAAAACACACAAACTATTTTCAAAAATTACAACACAAAAAAGAGTAAATATTAATATAATTACACATTGTGGAGCATAACAATACACATGTGATATCGAGAGCACGTATGATTGTGATCATATACATATGGGTGTTATCAACAATCAGATATTACAGCGTTCTAAACATTGTAAGTCACTGAATATACAATTACGACAAAGAGAAATGTGACGTCAAATCAAAATGCGCAACTTTAAATAAATATAGACAACACGTTCTACTTAATTCAATAGACTTTTGAATAAATGTTTTCTGAAGCATGTTTTATTTTTAAAATAGAAATATGGTTTTGGGGGGGGGGGGCAGAGCTTTGTGACGTCATATTTGAGAGGGGGGGGTCTGAGTTTTTGTGTGACGAGGGGGGGGGGGGTCAAAAATCGTCCAAAATCGCGTGACGTCATTTATGGACGGCCCCAAAGGCAGAAACTCAACTTTCAAACGTCTAGCGCTGGGAAACAAACAATAATCATTTCCACCGGTATTAGGGATCGTTCACACATTCTGCATAACCCATCCATCCTACGTGACGTGCGTATTCATGCAGATTTCCATAGCATTCGGACACATCAGAACGGTGAGATAAGGGGCCGTCCATAAATGACGTCACGCGATTTTGGACGATTTTTTACCCCACCCCCTCAAATATGACGTCACAAAGCTCTGCCCCCCCCCCAAAATAAAACATGCTTCAAATCGCTTTAAACTATTGTCATTGTAGTGCGTATTTAATGTGGCGCTGCACTCTGATGTAGGAGAAAACATTTATTAAAAAGTCTATTTAATTAAGTAGAACGTGTTGTCTATATTTATTTAAAGTTGCGCATTTTGATGTGACGTCACATTTCTCAACCCCCCCCCCCTAGTCACACATCGTCACAAATGTCTGACCCCCCCCCCCCCCCAGGTGCGTGACGTCATTTATGGACGGCCCCTCAGCTTTAGCAAAAAAAACATATAGAGCGATAAAAGTGTACATTTCAAATGCAATTACCGTATCCGAATCGTTGTTTAAAACCAAGGGCATTGCAAGTAAGCGCAGTGACGTCATGGGTAAGCCCCCCCCACCCCCTCCACGTGTTCCGGTGTGAAGCCGGAAGCCGGAAGTGGAGGCGCCCACGTGTCGCCATGGAGGCGGACGCGTGGCTGCTGGAGTCCATCCTCGCGTAAGGAAAACCGCGACATCGTCAGCGGCAGCAACATCAGCATCATCATCAGCGGCAACATCAGCATCAGCGGCAACATCACTATCAGCGGCAACATCAGCATCATCATCAGCGGCAACATCATCAGCAGCAACATCACCATCAGCGGCAACATCAGCATCATCATCAGCGGCAGCATCATCAGCGGCAACATCAGCATCATCATCATCGGCAGCGGCAACATCAGCATCATCATCAGCGGCAACATCAGCATCATCATCATCGGCAGCGGCAACATCAGCATCATCATCAGCGGCAACATCAGCATCATCATCAGCGGCAACATCAGCATCATCATCAGCGGCAGCATCATCGTCAGCGGCAACATCAACATCAGCATCATCAGCGGCAACGTCAGCATTATCATCAGCTGCAGCATCATCATCGGCAGCAGCAACATCAGAATTAACAGCAGCAGCATTAACATCAGCAGCAGCAATATAATCATCAGCAGCAGTATCAGCAGCAGCAATATAATCATCAGCAATATTGTCCTCTCCATCAGCATGCACCAGCAGTAGCAGCGATAGCTGTCTTAGTTCCCATTGTTATAATTGTAGTGTGAGTAACGTCATCTTCACCGTCATTGGCATCAGCAAGTGTCGTCTTCTTAGTCGCCACCCTCGTTGCCTTCCTTACCTGTCATCATCAACACATCGTCTAAATTCAAACATTCATACTCATCATCACCACCACCACCATTCATCTTGGTCATATTCATTATCATAAATCATTTTACCGACAGACACTTCTGGATAAAGCATTATTTGGTGATGTTGCTGCTGCGTTGGCAGTGGTACACCATGATAACACTGTGTAGCAATTATTATTTTTTGTTCCTGGGTAGTAAGTGTTGTTTCCTAATTGCTTATGCCTCAAACGTACAGAAAATGGCTATTATTCCCCACAAACTTTGCTTTAGTGACGAGGACAGTGATATTTAGAAAATTTCCTATTTTCAATGAGAAAACGGGCGAATTTGTGTCTTTTCGTTCACATAAAAGTCAGAAAAACAACAATAATCACAACTAACATGTATTTATACTAAAATAATACAAAAATTACTACATTTTGAGACACCAAGGCGCACTACCACAGGCGGGACTGGCCACAGCAGACTGAGTTCTCTGTGGGGAGGAACAACGTCAATGGGGGAGCCACTGGTGGACCCCTGGAAGGTGCTGATGCCACCACTGCACATCAAATTGGGCCTTATGAAAAAATTTGTCAGAGCTGTAGATAGATAATGAGTCGGCAGCCTTCAAGTACCTTCAAGACTTCTACCCTAAGTTGTCTGAGGCAAAGGTCAAAGCCGGTGTCTTTGTCGGACCACAGACAAAGAAGATCCTGGAGTGCAATGAATTCCCCAAGAAGCTCACTGGTAAGGAGAAAGCGGCTTGGAACAGCTTTGTCGCAGTGGTTCGTGGCTTCCTGGGCAATCGCAATGTCTAAAACTATGGAGCTGATTGAGACTCTGAAGAACTACGGCACAATGGGCTGTAGGATGTTCCTCAAAGTCCATATCCTTGATGCTCATCTTGATAAATTCAAGAAAAACATGGGAGCGTACTCGGAGGAGCAAGGCGAGCGCTTCTATCAGGATTTACTCGACTTTGAACATCGCTACCAAGGACAGAAGAACGAGAACATGATGTGAGACTACATTTGTGGGCTGATTCGTGAAAGTCATTTACAGTATAATCATAAATGTTGAAAAACTAGTCACTTATAAATCTTCTGTAGTCATTTTTGTATTACTTTGTATAAAGACACAAATTCGCCCGTTTTCTCATTGAAAATAGGTAAATTTCAAAATATCACTGTCCTGGTCACAAAAGCAAAGTTTGTGGTGAAAAATAACCATTTTCTATACTTTTTAGGCATAAGCAATTACGAAATAACACTACCCAGGAACAAAAATTGTGTTACATAGTGTAATTCACTAAACACGTTTCGCGCGATGGCCTTTCACAGCACAGATGCCAGAGAGGTAGATTCGCCTGCGTGCTTTGAAGGAGAGGGCCCGTTGCCTGAAACGTCTCCTATCGTTTCCTTTTGAAGTCGCGTTATTGACGAAAGCGTTGACGTCTGGATAAAGATTTCCCCCGGAACTGTCGCCACCGTCTCTCGCAATCCTGCGATGTGACAGACCGCTTGGCAGCTTGCACGCTAGCTGATTCCATCGCTCCATCTCCCTCCACGCTGGATGTGTCTCGCGTGCCACGGTCATGCTCCCTTGCGGCTCTCTCTCTCGCCAGAGGGCGCCACCCGATGTCGCTTGTTTGGGCCACTGCTCAACAAAAGTCGGACCCACCGTAGCCCTTGCACGGTGGGCGAGAAAGTCGCAATATCCCAACTGTCTTAAACGCTGGTACGGGCTCAACCTGTGTGGGTACTAACCGCCCAACCCTGTGTTGTATTTTGTATTTGTGCAGAGTCGCGATGCAGTGTTTGAATGACCGGATGAATATCGTATTGTCTGGATGGCAAAACGCATCTTTTACCGCTGCGTGTTTAAAGCAAATGTTGCGGGTGCGTCTGATAATTCGGTTGGTGTGTGTGTGTCCAGATGTCTCATTTTTAGTGAATTTGGACAAATCCTTTTCCTTATTAGGGGGCTATACTATGCAATTATTTTTTATACATTTACGACCTTCGGCCAGGAAAGTCACAAAACAAATTGCACACCAACGACGCATTCACGCGAGCACCCGATGCTCCGTTTTGAAGTTTTAAAATGAAACATCTTTGAATTGTATTGTGTTTAGAATTAGATAATTTTATTTCTTCATTAAAAGCTTATGTCATTTTACATCTGGAAGACTTAATTGAAAACGAGATTTCATGTGAATTTTCTCTCGTCGTTAAGTCGATAGCCTTGCTGGGGGTTCGATTCGATGCGGACTTTCACCCGTTTGGAATTGCGGGGATCGAGATAAGGCGACACGGAGCTGCTGGCCGTGCGAGAAGACCGCCGTCTGCAGATCGATTCCAACGTGATCGAACGTCTGTCCCTGCGCCTCCATCGTTCATGCAGGGAGCGCGTGGGTTTGCAGCGCCCCCAGCATGAAAACGACGGAAAGTGCAGCGTTCATCACAGATAGATAAAGTTGTGCGCTGATATAAGAGCATACTATTGAACTTACCGTGATTGTGTATGGACACAGCTGGGCGTATATAATTCAATTGTATGTCGACATTGTTATCCTGTTGTCCAAGGTTTCATTGCAGCCGGAGCTGTCCAGGGCTGAACTCCGGAAAATTTAATTTTTATTTTGTCGTTGGTGGAGGGTGGGGGGGGGTCTATATGGGTCCAGGGGAGTTGGAGGTTGGTGCTTTGGAAGCCCCGTAAAATGTTCCATGAGAAATTATACCCCGGTCCTATATCTATGAAATTATACTTCATGTCAACCATTCGCCTCTCAATGACATTATTGCACGTTAAAAACCACGCCTCTGTGAACTCCCATTGCATATTAATCATATCCCTATACAACCCCACTGCGTGTTAGCAACAACAATAATAACAATCAGCCACGGTCAATCCGCTGCTGGATGATCTTCTCAAGCCGTAGCCGTCTCTCGCGATGCTGCGATGTTAACGATCCACCCAGCACCTGCACAAGTGCAGACCTAACAGAGAATGGCTTGATGACGACACGAGATTGGTGCCAGAAAGATGTTGCACTACTTGAGCATGTTGTGCACAAGACAGGAAAGTGGGAACACATTACAAAATGTGCAGTTGACACCTACGAGCTATCTGCCCATGGACCGTGATGATGATGATGATGTGCTCCTCCTACTCGCGTTTAGTTTAAAAATGTCCGGTGCCATCCGCGCGCTCCCATCTTGAGCTCTTCGCTGAACATGGAGCGCGTTACGAACTTCGGATCGATTGACCGACCGAGCCTGTGGATTTCAAGCGGTCGTGAAACCCGCAGGCTCGGGACTCGACGACGAGCATTGCGCGAGGTGGAGAGCGAGCCGAGCAAAGGGCTACGGCTGCAATGCAGTCGCTCGCGACCTCTCGCGCCGGCCGTGACCTCTGCGTTTGCGCCGCGTGCTCGTGTCCCCACAGCTACAAGGAGCTGCACATGTTCGATCTGCAGGAGCCCACGAGGACCATAGAGTGGGTGGACGACAACAGTGAGTCCGACGCGACGACGATGGGGGACCGCGTACATGTGTATGTGTAGGTGCTCGCTAACAGCACTTGCCCCAACAGTCTGTTAAGGCTATACGGGGGATCTTTATCTTTGGGTTTTTTGCGTTAAACTTCTTTCGCACCGTATAGAGCCAACCGTGCTAATGATGTGAAGGAGAGTGTGCGACGACATTTCTCCCCATTAATTCACGTTCCCTCTATTTTTTTTTGTTTATTCTTCCCCCGCACCTCCGATTAGCACGGTTGGCTACGTATGGTGCGAAAGAAGTTCTACATACATACATATTCGTCTTGATTAATAAAGCGCCTTTGTCCAAGGCGCTTTACAATAATTATCCAAATTGTACATTCGATTCCCGTAGTAAATGTAAAGAGTGGGGTTATTAAAAGTGGCGGAGGTATGGTGACAGTAAGGAGGACAGGTGGGAGTGTTTGGGTAGGAGTAGTGATTGGGGTAGTGATAGGGGTTGGGGTAGTGATTGGGGTTGGGGTAGTGATAGGGGTTGGGGTAGTGATAGGGTTGGGGTAGTGATAGGGTTTGGGGTAGTGATAGGGGTTGGGTAGTGATAGGGGTTGGGGTGGTGATAGGGGTAGTGATAGGGGTTTGGGTAGTGATAGGGGTTGGGGTAGTGATAGGGGTTGGAGTAGTGATAGGGGTTGGGGTAGTGATAGGGGTTGGGGTAGTGATAAGGGTAGTGATAGGGGTTGGGGTAGTGATAGGGGTTGGGGTAGTAATAGGGTTTGGGGTAGGCCTGGTCATAGCTGGGAGGCCGGGGCAGGGAGTAGCAGTTGGATCGGCGAGGGAGAAGATCTGGGGGTTGTTTTAAGGGAGGAATGGAAGATGATGAGAGTTAAGATGATCGCTCTGTGTGTTGCAGTGGGGGGAGTTGGTTCCAGTGAAGGGGAGCAAGAAGAGAAACAGGAGTGAGAGCGCGAGACTGGGCGCAGGGCGAGGGAGGCACAGAGAGGGAGGGTGGAGACTGGGAGCTTCGAGGACGGGATGGGCCTGTTGGCCGCTTTACCCACAACCTTACAGAAAACTTCCTCCATCACCTCTGAGAATGTGCCCAATGCACATCTGTCATCTTGCCTGGATCGTTCCAATCAGCTCTTCTCCTGAACATGCTCTAGAACTTCGTCACTTCTCTTTCGCTCCGTCCACCTGACCGCCTCCGTTCAACGCCACAACCCTCGTCTGTGTTGTCAACGTGACGGGCAAAACTTGCCACGTTTGGAAAACGTATAACGGTCGTCGCCCGCTACCGCCAACACTTAGCACGAGCCTCTTGAAAAAGCGTGGAGACTCGGGGAGTCTTGCCTGCGTACAGCAAGTGTTCTTTATAATGATACTGGTAGGAACCTCCTGGTTACACCAGCCCACGGGGGATTATTGTGTCAGTCCGTCGTGAAGGGAGGGGCTGGGTAGGGAGGGAGGGGCTGGGTGGGGAGGGGAGGGTGGGGGAGGGGCTGGGTGGGGAGGGTGATGCTGGGTGGGGAGGGGCTGGGTGGGGAGGGTGGGGAGGGGCTGGGTGGGGAGGGGCTGGGTGGGGCTGGGTGGGGGGTGGGGCTGGGTGGGGAGGGTCTGGTCACCCCGTGGTGCCCTTATAAAATTCAATGTTTAACCTACTCACGCCGGCTTGTGCCCGCCCTCACAGTCGGGCATATTTGCGGAATACACCACGCCGCCGTTGACCCTGGCCATTGACCGAGCAACCCAACGTTCCTACCAGCTCCCTCCGCAGGAATGTGTTATTAGAACTAAATAATGAATCCGCGTGCTTTCCACGCAGGGGGGACACGGCCCCTCTGTGTGTTTGCGTAGGCCAAGACACGTCTTGTCTGTCCGTCCGTCAGGTGTGTGCGTCGCCGGATTCAACTCGGAGAAGAAAAACGAGATCCTTGAGCTGGGGCTGCCGCAAAAACTTCTGCCCAAGGAGAAGCAGGTGTGACCGGACACAACCAGACAACAACCATAACAACGAGTTGCATTTATCCTGCACCCGTAACAAACATCTCAAAGCGCAGTAGGGTTTTTTTTCCTGCCCCCCTCCGAGGGTCGTCGTCCCTCCCCTTCCCGGGATGGCAGCTGTCCCTGTGTGGTACAATGTGGAACACAGAGCCGGCCTGGGGAGTGGGCATTTTTCTGGCAGTAGGGGGAGATGATGTTGCTGTTGGGTGCCACGGTGGCGAGATGTTAACCACCTCGCCTGGTATACAGGATATCGTGGGTTGGATCCCGACCCTGACGCATATTTGCACGTTCTCCCCCTGGTCGCGTGGTCCTCTGGTGTTTTCCTCCACATTTAGAAACATGCGTTTAAGAGTATTTGGCTGCTATAAATTTCCATATCAGCCACTTTGTTGCACTATCATATGTGGCCCGGTCACTTCTGAAAAAGAGCTATAGAGTTCAATGGGCCTTAACTGGTATATAGTTTCAAATAGTTTTAGGTTTATTTTCAAATTAAGTAATTTCCGAGTTTTTATTTTAATTGGCAAAACTTTAAAAGCGTGTTGCTGGCCACGCGTGGCTTGCCTACTCTTTGGAATGACGTCACAGGATCCCTTGACGTTCATTGCGATGTAGACGGCGCGTGTCTTAAGGTCGAGACACGTCCCGGATAACCCAGCTCCCAAAGTCAGAAAAGGCGAAGGGGTGGGGGGGTAGAGGCTTCGGCTGGCAAATCTGCGCAAATGCGATGGCGTCATCGCCTTTGGTCGCAACGAGGTGCGGTGCAGGCTCCGGTTATCAGCCGTGAGTATTTGAGGAGGCTGGGGTTGGCTCAAGAGGTCGGAGAGACGATGTGCTGGCAACGCCGAGATCCTGAGTTTGAATTGAGGGTTTCAGCCGCTGCCCGTGATTGAACTGGGTTCCCGGGTGGAACGAGTCGATGGCCTCAGCACGCCCAATGGTGACTCACAAAGGGGACCTCTAGACTCACGCAAAGACTTGAGTCGTGGTTCAATTTGGATCTCAAGTTTTGGTAGTTGATAGTCTCAGCCTGGCCTCCCAATGACTGCATAGCAAAGCCCGTGACATCGAATTTGGTTCTTGCACTTAATTTTGGAAAAAAAATCCAGCTCTGAGAATTGTAATACAACGCACGTGGCAAGTGCTGCCCTCTACTGCGTGTGGACCAGAGGTCGCTTGAAGGAATCTCAGAAGTAGCTCTGCAATATCCGCTTCCGCGGGCCGTTTTCCAACGCGAAGGGTCGCACTGCTCTGCGGGAGGTCGCAGGGGATTCCCCGTCTGGCGACGTGGCGCAGATCGCACGGTCGCGATAAAAACCATGGCGAAAATATCACGGACAGCAACAACTCTTTCACAGCGTTCAACGAAGCGCACGTGACAGAATCGCCCGTTATGCCGCATTGCCCTCTGCTGACCGCCGCCTTGTTCCGCAGCCTCTTACCGGGCCGTTGTGTGTGGTGGTCGCACATCCAAGCAATGCGCAGGTGGAGGGGAGGCGGTTGGGCAGTTTCAGTTTTCAGTTTCGTTTATTTGGAATGACCCTGTGAGCCATTCGGCTCTTGATTCGGGTGCGACCGCAACAAACAATAACATTTAAAGATGCGTTTAAAATGTACTGCACGCACATTTGAAACATCCCCTACAAAATCAATCAAATTTTCCAGAAAAAGCACCATTTGTTTATGCTGCGTACAAAAATGTACAAAAATCACATTTTGATGTTAGATCACAATAACAATCATAATACATTTCGATTTAAAGCTTTCGTGACTGCAGGGATTCATCTTCTTGGTTCTTTCGGTAAAGTCACGTAGAAGGGAAATAATAAAATAATAAAGACGCTGTCTTTCCGACAGACCTGTTCTTCACCTGAGGACGGCTGCTTGCGTTGTGGCTGAAACGTCATGAGAATTGTATTTTATTATGTTTTATTTTTATAATTTCTCTTCTACGTGACTCTACCAAAAAAACCAAGAAGAAGAATCATAATACAATTTAGATAAAAAATTCTAAGTCTACCTTTAATCTACATCAAACAAATATGGCTAAACTAAACCTTTCTAGAAATCACTAAAATAATGCTATAAAAACAATGTAGCAGGGAGGGAGGGGCATTGCGGGTGATTTCAATTCACCGTTTCTCTCCGGCCACTTTCCCGTCGCTCGGCAGGGCATGTGTCCGGAGCGCGACTTCAAGGTGGTGCACGGAGGCTTCTCGAACCGGCCAGTGTACCGTTTGGAGAGCGTTCGGGGTACCAGGTGAGGCAAGCAGTTGATTCCCCACCACCACCACCACCAGCTGCTATTGCTGCTGCTACCGTGACTGTTGCGCTTGACAGGCAAGCAACTGATTCCCCACCACCACCACCAGCTGCTATTGCTGCTGCTACCGCGACTGTTGCGCTTGACAGACAAGCAGTTGATTCCCCACCACCACCAGCAGCTGCTATTGCTGCTGCTACCGTGACTGTTGCGCTTGACAGGCAAGCGGTGGCGAGATGTTAACTACCCCGCCTGGTATGCAGGAGGTTGCTGGTTCGATCCCCGACCCCGACGCCTGTATATTTGGAGTTTGCATGTTCTGTGTCACGCACGTGACGCTTGTTATGTGGTATTTAACGTGCGTTTTAAATGCTCAATGATTCTGTTCCCGTCTTATTTTGTACGCATGCATGTCCTTCCCCACAGAGGTATGGGGGGAAAGGACAATAAGCTTAACACAAACAACAGTTCTAAAGAAATTGGATTCCAATTTAAAAAAATCTTTGCATCCCGGAAGTTTTTATTTTTATTTCAATACCGCTTAAGATACGGGCATCACCACGTTCCAGCACCAATATCACTCGGGGAGCTGATCGCTGTTCCCTCGCTCCACTCCTAGCTTGCTGCTGAGCAGCGGCCCTACGGACAACTCCGTCCAACTCTGGCAAAGGGGAGGAGACGACACGGGTGAGTGAACGCGCGCCTCCGCTTCTAACTTCGGGGAGAGAGAGAGATGGAGGGGACACGAGAACGGCCATAAACAGACGCACGTAAGCTGTCGGTTATCACGGAGGGGTTGGCGGAGGGGTGGGCACACCAGAGGTCACAACCGGGTACCCGATACCCGTACCCTACCCGCTACCCGTACCCGGCCGGGTACGGGTACCCATTTGCGGCCCTGGTGCGGCCGGGTACGGGTACGGGTAGGCCGTGAGTCACCGGTGAGTAACCGTTTGTCACTCATTTCGGGTAGGGTACGGGTAGCGTACGGGTACCCGTACCCGGCGGGGTATGGGTATGGGTACGGGTACCCATTTGCGACCCTGGTGCGGCCGGGTACGGGTAAGGAATCAAAACCCTTTTGCGACCTCTGGGGCACACCGCACAATGAATCCATCGACCGTGCGTTGGAATCCCGGCTCATGGCTGACATCTGTGGTGAGTGATATCCAAACGGGGTGGGGGGGGTTGGGTTTATCTTCCGCATCACAACTTGTGCTGAGCAGCGTGGTGAAGTATGGTCAAGCAACCCCCTTGACTGAAGCAGAGTAGGGAGGCCTTCAGCTTTGTTTTGACAAAGGGCGATAAATCGTGAATATTATCATAGTTATTCTTGGTTCTTTCGGTAAATTCACGTAGAAGGGAAATAATAAAAATATTTAAAAAATATATTATTTTCCCATTCATATTCTTGCTTCTTTCGGTAAAGTCACGTAGAAGGGAAATAATAAAAATCTAATTTTTATAAATCTAATTTTTATTAAGATTTTATTATTTCCCTTCTATGTGAATTTACCGAAAGAACCAAGAATATGAATCCCTGCAGTCACAAAAGCTTTAAATAAAAAATTATCATAGTTGTTTGGCATGTAATGATAGAGTTTTGTCAAGCCAACGGAAAAAGGGTTTGATGAAAAGTGTAGTGGATGATGATTGGTTCACAGAGCACACAAGCTGGGGTTGTTGTCATGTGATCTCTGTTATCTGATTGGATGTTACCATTGCAGATGTCCACTGGGGAGAGTAGCGATCAGATTAGTCCAGACTTGGACAACCGCATTTTTTACGTGTAAAATCACACTGCAAAGTAAATTTCAGTGACAAACTGGCACTGCTCGTGCGGCCTGGGTAGAGGGTAGAGGGGAGAAGGCATGACGCCAGCACGACACACGGACCTGACCCAATGCTGTGGGATGGCGAGCGATCTTATAGCGCACTTAAATTAAACAATTTTTATTTTACCAGGTCAAGCCCACTGAGCTATGTAGCTCTTTTTCAGAAGCGACCTGGCCACAAATGATAGTTTAACGCGCGTTGCTTCTAAATGCGGAGGGAAAAACCGGAGGACCCGGAGAAAATCCACGCGATCAGGGGGAGAACATGCAAACCCCAAATGTACGAGCATCAGGGTTTGGATCGAACCCACGACCTCCTGTATACCAGACGAGGTAGTTAACTTCTTGCCACCGTGGCGCCCCAGCTGCCCACCAGGCAGCCAGCAAAACTCTTTTGCTCATATCATATGACATGGCCAGTGAAGATTGCCCTAACTTTATCCGCTGGCTTACCATGGCCTCGACAAGAGTAAGTTCTTGAGAGGCCCTCTAAGAGGTGTATGGCCTACTTTTATACGCTTGCCAACCAAACATCTTTGAAGAGCTGGAAGTACCCACAAGTGATGCTCATGAATCTTTGTAAAAATCTGCCGCTCATCAGTGCGCGGCGAGTGTGGAGGAGGGGGGCAGCCACCGGGACTGCACGTGTGTGTGTGTTTGTGCTGCACGCGCCAGATGTGGTGAGGAATGTGGGCGAGATCCACAACAGCCGGAGAGAGCCGCAGTGGAGTCACATGTGCTGCTCATCGGACCAGCTCCTCCTGCATGGGTCCAGCATCGGCACCGTCCAGACCACGGACCTGCACACGCGACAAGCCACCTTCTGTCTCGGCGACGCCGTCATCGGTAGCGGACTTTGATTGTAAAGAAAAATGTTAGTCTTGTGTTGTAAGTAAAAAAATATGTATCTCAATTATAATATCAGTTGTGCAGACGGGATGATATCGCTATTGTCCGTTCCGAAATTCTACGTGACACTTGAGTGCCGCGCTTTAAAACGGTGCTGAAAAGTTTGACACTTGTACCGTGATTATTATTATTTAGAACAATTCACCACGTCAAAATAAGACGGGAACTTCCGTGACATCACAACCCTGCGACGGTCCTGTCCGCACTTTCGGATCGCTTACGCGATTGTCATACGACGTGAATAATACGGGCAACTGAAAAACGATCCGAAATTGGCCTAAAAAATCCCAAACTGTCACCTGAAAATTTTCAATCTCATCCCTAATTGGTATCACCTATCTTCTTTCATACGGAGCAACGGTTACAGTTTCACATTCAGGTGGTCAAGCCAGATAGCCGCGTCAGGAGCAGTAGCGGAGTGTATCGCCTTGACCTCTCCTTGGAATTTGTGGATCGGGCATTGCGTTCTACGTTGTACGGTCAGTTCTGGATGACCACAGTCGCACACTGGAGAGTTTTTTTCCCTTCCATTTGTGCATCAGGTATCCGCATCTGCTTTTGGTTTGTGAACGTGAGCGGCACTAACCTGGGTGCCACGGTGGCGAGATGTTAACTCCCTCGCCTGGTATACAGGACGTCTTGGGTTCGATCCCAACCCTGACGCCTGCTGTATATTTGGAGTTTGCATGTCCCTTCCTGTGCTTGCATGGATTTTTCTCCGGGTCCTCCGGTTTTTCCCTCCACATTTAGAATCAACAACACGCATTTAAGAGTGTTTGGCTACTCATAAATTTCCAAGTGATGATCAGCCGACTTAGTCGAGCTGTCATTTGTGGCCAAGGTCGCTTCTGAAAAAGAGCTACGTAGCTCAGTGAGCCTCACCTGGTAAATTAAAATTAGTTTAATAAGTTTAGTTTTATAATTGGTTTTTTACCCTTCTATCTGGCAAAAAAACTGACACCTTTTTTACAAGGAGTCATGTTTGCATAGACCACAATACCTGCAGTCATAATGCAAACAAAAAAAACATAACTGATAATATATGCACTGTCCTTGAAGTTGATTGGTCCACACCCGGGACAGCTTTCCTTAGAATCTAGTCTCACATGGGTTGGACCAGATGACGCCGAAAGGCGCACAGTGCATATATATCAGAGTTGTGTTTTTTGTTTGCATTATAGCTGCAGGTATTGTGGTCTATGCAAACATGACTCCTTGTAAAAAAAGTGTCAGTTTTGTTGCCAGATAGAAGGGTAAAAAAACAATTATATTTTTACTGGCAAATGAGGTTCCAATGGTGTAAAAGTTTAGTTTTAACCCGCTAAAGCGTTTGAACGCCGACAGACGGCGGCGCTGGTGGCGGCCGCCTGTGCGCGCTGGCGTTCGTGGACGGAGGGCGCACACTGCTGGCCTGCGGCGACGTCGGCGACCTCTGGCTGCTGGACGCCCGCTCCGGGCGTGTGGCGGCGCACGCGGCACCCTCACCGCCGCCGGAGGCGGGGAGCCAAGCCGGCGACGGACCCCGTTGCGCCTGCACGGCCGCCTTGGACGGCTGCCGCTCCGGTGGGCAGGCCGGACGGCCCGGGGTCCGAGTGGCGAGGTTTTGGGCGAGCGGGCGCGTGGCCGTGTCCGACGCGAGGAATCTGGATCGCGTGGTGGCTGCCGCCACTTTGGAGAGCTCTTGCCGGAAGAGCGTGACGGCGCCGGAAGAGACGGAGGAGTCGCTGCTCTGTGTCAGCTGGTCACCGACTGCCCCGGAGCACATCGCCCTGTCTGGTTCGTTGGTTAATTTGTTTGGTTTCCACTCGTGTCGTGACGTCGTCTTGCCAGAGGGTTGGCGACCTGCAGGCGGCAGATATCTCCCGTCGTCCAGCAGCCTTGCTGCGCTGCTCTTCCACGTTGCATTATGACGATCGGTTTGCTTAAGTCATCTGTCCGATCGCATTCTTTTCCTGTCTTCCTCGTAATCTCTTTCCGTTTGTACATCGTCGTACGAAAGCCATTTCCCGACAACCTCGACGCAATGTGATTTTTTGTTGGCCGCGTAAACGCAGTGGTTTTGTCACAGTTGGAGAAAACATTTTTCTTGATTAATATCCGTTAACGAAGGATACGCCCCTGCAGTACAGCGGTATAACATTATTTCACTTGATCAGTTGGGAAAAATTTATAAAGTAGGGTTTAAATAATGCATTTCGGTGAAGTAAGTAGAAGTAACAGACTGCGCTGAAAGTAAGAATGTGCGAAATACAAATTGGCTTACAGCGGCTTGGCAATCGTGACACATTCGGTTGGTCTTTCATCTTTTGTGGTTTTATCTCAAGGTCAATTGAAATACATTTAAATGCCTCCAGCGAAAAGGCAACAAAATCTTAAAATTTTAACGCCAAGATGTATCACGTAGGTTGAAAGGTTTTGGCGGATAGCCGAATTCGATTTTTAGCTGGCTACGTCGATAAAGTAGCACAAGGGTCATGTAAAAATAACATTTTGGTTCATTCAACAAATTGGTTCAGAAAGCGCACAGACTGATAGAACAAAAGTTTATTTTTAATATTTTTTAAACCCATAGTCCACCACGATGGCATACGGTTTAAAATATATATATGGAGTACCATTAAATGTCAGTTTGCCGATGTTTTACATATTAACCATTAAGCCTAAATATATCTAATTTGAAGCTTTGTTACCTACATTCTCCACGATGACGTTCTTGATTATTTTGTGTTATGTATTTTACACGTAGTTTTGTATCAAACTAGGACCCATATCTGACCTTGCCTATCAAACATCTGCCAGGTCACCAGCATTGGTTCAAACAGGATTGACTGCTGATGCTCAATGTTTGCTAGAAGGCTGTATGGCTGATGGAAAGTGTAAAAAAAAAGTTGTTTTAAAGTGGGGAGGCAGACGTGGGAAAGAGGCGTTATTGACTATTTCCTAGAGAAGGGTTAGGACATTATTTTTCACAATTTAATCATCTTATCCCGTGTCTTCCCGGGGACCAGGATTTGACGGAATGGTGCATATTTATGACACGACATCCTGGACGCCGGACCTCGCCCCCGCTCGCCCGTCATTCGTCCACAAAGGTCACACGGTGGTCGAGGGCGATGCTCGCGACGCGCAGGTGACGCAGCATGCGTGGCACCCGTGGCGCGCCCGGACCCTGCTCTCCGCGGGAAACGATGGCTCCCTGCACGCCTGGGAGTGGGTCCTGCCGTGACCACGCCTCGCGCACGGCATTCCATTTCGCTCGTAAATAAATAAAGGGGAAGGGCTGCAGTTTCGCGGACCAAAAGCAGACATTGGAACCGGCTAAAGTTTCAAAATGTTAGGGGTACCTGATTTTCTCGAGTGGTTGAATGAGAGTGGTTTACAGGGACGCCTCTACTTACGAACATTCGACTTACGAACTTTCAGAGATACGAACAAACATGTGGCGGTGGTGGCATCTACATCTGCAAAACATGAAGAACCAGTGGCAGCTACATCAACAGGAGATTATACAACGTTTAAAGCCATTCCCCGTGTTTAGTGTACATGCCAATGTACGACATGTTTGGAATCATTCTTTGGTTCTTTCGGTTAAGTCACGTATAAAGATAAAATAATAAATTAAATAATAGCATACTACGACGTTTCGACTGCAACGCAAGCAATCATCATCAGGCATAAAAGAAAGAAATAGCAACAAAATATAACCAGAAAACTATTTCTTTCTTTTATGCCTGATGATGATTGCTTGCGTTACAGTCAACATCGTAGTATGCTATTATTTAATTTATTATTTTATCTTTATACGTGACTTAACCGAAAGAACCAAAGAATAATTCCTGCAGTCACGAAAGCTCCAAAATTGAGATGTTTGGAATCGATAGGAGTAAAGTTGGACTTAAGAAGAAACCTCTGAAACCTAACTCGTTTGTAAGTAGAGCAGTCCCTGTATATCACAACCCCACTCATTTCAAGTGGTTATCACATAATTCACTAATATTGGCCGCACACAGGAATCGGACTCTGCTAAAGTTATGGCTCTCAGGTGGTACTGACAAGTTCAATATCTCGTTTGGCTCAGGCTAGGGGAGAGCAGATCTTGGGGAGGTCGCTGCGTGTCTCCTGTGTGGCAGCTGTGGTAGCTGGCCGAGGGACAGTAGGAACACGTTTGACAGCGAGGTGCGGTGTAGCAACAACCCATTTTGGCCACAATGATGTCTTGATTCTGTACATAAAGCTCGTTTTGTAGTAATTTAGTTTTGCCTTGCTGTGAATTTGTGAAAGTGTGATTGTTTTTTGTACGAATGAAATTCTGCAATGACTTGGGGATTCGGTTTCTGGCATGTCACCCAAGCTGAAGTGAGAAAGATACAATAGGGTGCATGTGTATTATTGAACAGGCAGTCTCTCAACTGTTGAATTAAGCATCATGCACTACACCTAACTCTACCACTAGTTATTCAAGCGTTGTATTTTTTTTTTCTTTTTAAAAAGTACAGTCCAAACATGCTATTGGCGTGTTATCATGGGACGAGGATATTTCCATTCGGAACGGTCACGGCTCGAGGTGTGTCGCAGGCGGGTCTGGAGGATGCCTAAACTGCTCATGAAATAATTTCGAGACCTTTAATTTCCTTCGAGGGGCACAATCTGTCATATTTCCTGCCAATATTGTTCACTTGTCACTTGAAAAGCTTCACTAAACCACATTCACAACGGTGATGCGTAAAATTTTAAACAGTGCGGTCATTTGTAACTGGGTTGAGACTAGCAGCTCTCTCCGATTGAGAACGCTGATACAGCATGTCAGTAAAGGGACACAGGATATCAACATTGCTGGTTCACAGCGATGACTCCTGAGCCAACCAGCCACCGCTCTCCACTACCACTTACTTATTTTACCACTTAAGTATGTCTTTCAACGTGGGATAGCGGGAACATCGCGAGGTTGATTTTATCCCAGGAATATTTCTCACCGCACTCGTAAAGGCACCCGAACCACAGGCCCCTCCCCCCTCCGTCTTGCCGAGAACGGCCAGATCCGAGTACCCGCTGGGGCCTCTGAAAATCACCCAAGGATCGCTCCAATTTTCGGGGGACAAGGGCGACCTGTTGAGGTAGATGCCAGAGGTCGCAACCGGGTACCCAATACCCGTACCCTACCCGGTACGGGTAGCCATTTGCGACCCTGGTGCGGCCGGGTACGGGTAGGCCGTGAGTCACTGGTGAGTAACCGTTTGTCACTCATTTCGGGTAGAGTACGGGTAGGGAACGGGAACCCATACCCGGCCGGGTACGGGTACCCATTTGCGACCCTGGTGCGGCCGGGTACGGGTAAGGAATCAAAACCCGTTTGCGACCTCTTGCAGATGCCCAGATCCAGACGCTTCTTGGGTTTGGACGGGTGGGAATAGAGGAGCCAGTGCTGGGGCGTCACGTCGCCCTGCAGCTCGAGCAAGAAGCTGACGATGCTTCCGTGGCGGCCGTTGTAATCTTCGACCAGCCTGGGCACAACCTCGCCCTCTCTGAAGGACTTCCCCAGGTCGTCGCTGACAGCCTGAGCACGGAACTCGTGCCCCAGCGTGGGGCTGTTGCAGATCACGACGGGTTGTCCGGCCTCGTCGGAAACCGTCGCCACCTGACATTCACACGTGTGAAGAGCCCCCCCCCCACCGCATCCCCGACCTTCCAAGTGACCCCCGCGTCATCGCTGTAGATGGAGAACGGGCGAGACTGCGAGTCATTCTTGTGGACATCCTTTTTGAAACTCTTAGGTTATTTCGGTAAAGTCATGTAGGTAAAAATAAATAATAAAAGTTCAAATAATAGAACTAGTAATATAAATAAAATTATAAATCAAAATAGAAATAAAATTAAAAATCATTTATTAAAAAAATTATATTATTATTTTTACTTTTATTATTAATTTTTACCTACGTGTCCTTACCGATAAAACCTAAGAGTATGAATCCTTGCAGTCACGAAAGCTTCAAATCTAGAATCCTTTGTGAAGTAGGCGTAGGCGGGGATTAAGATCCGGCCGAGCTTGGTGCGGCTGCGCGAGCTTTAGAATGTCTCGCAAAGTTTTAAAAACCAGGGCATCTGCTGTCACTTCGTAACTAACTGGACCTTCTGCAGCAGCAGCAGCGGCGGCGACGGCGAAGCACGAGGCATTCTTATTAAACGCTTACGAAATCTTTGCAACGTTGCAAAAAACAATAACAGCAATCATGGTCTCTTTCTTTAAAAAAACACAAATGTGTTTAGTTTGATCTCACGCGTCGCTAAATGGGGTGGTGGGGGGGTTGGTCTAACTTTGTGTTTTTTTTTGTTATGGGGTCGAGGAAGTTAAAGTTGAACCACACGGGAATGGTTAAGGGGCCGTCCATAAATGACGTCACGCACCTAGGGGGGGTGGGTCAGACATTTGTGATGGGGGGGGGGGGGGGGGTGAGAAATGTGACGTCACATCAAAATGCGCAACTTTAAATAAATATAGACAACACGTTCTACTTAATTAAATAGACTTTTTGATAAATGTTTTCTCCTACAACATCAGAGTGCAGCGCCACATTAAATACGCACTACAATGACAATAGTTTATAGCGATTTGAAGCATGTTCTATTTTCAAAATGGAAATATGGTTTGGGGGGGGCAGAGCTTTGTGACGTCATAGTTGAGGAGGGGGTTCTGACTTTTTGTGACGCCGTGTGACGAGTGGGGGGGTCAAAAATCGTCCAAAATCGCGTGACGTCATTTATAGACGGCCCCTAAACCAAGTCAAGTGGTTATCCTTATATTCTTAACCTGGGGGTGTGAGATGTCCTTTCTGGGGGCTGTGCGTGACGTGACCAGATTAATATTTTTTTCGAAGGTCAATCGAAAACACAAATTAAGCACGGGCACGCGTTAAGTACAAATCAAACCTCCCGGGTACTACCAAAGATTTGTCCATGAAGCCATCCAGATATACAAGCATAGACACAACTTCAACCGGGAGGATTGTTTTATATTAAGCATAAGAACCGTGGGATTAAGTACTCCATTAACCGCACACTGTACGTGGTGAACATGGAAATAAAACATGCTCTGATAATTATACAGGGTGGTTCAAAATTTGTAACACTTTGGAGAATTTGCAACAACACCACAATAAATGTGCCTTTTCCGTGCTCTAGAGACCACCTGGAGAAGATTCCAGGCACGCGTTGACAATGATGGCGAACAAGTGGAGACGCTTTGACTTTTTGAAGCTATTGACATATATTTGTTATCATGTTGTAGGGGTGTCAGAGGAAGGATTCCCACCAATAGGAGGGTTAGTGGGACGGTGACAGGAGACGGGAGAGGAGTAAGCGAGGAGATATAAGGGGAGAACGGGCGGGAAGAAGGGAAGCTTTGGCGGGAACGAGATTGAGACGGCTGGGGACAGGTGTGGATGGGAGAAAAGGATTAAAAGACGAACCCCCTGCAACCTTGTGTCGGCTCTCCTTTACAATGTATTCGTTATTTCCCCATTAAAAACGATAGTCCCATATAAGTGTCAACATTTTCTTTAAGCACCCTACATATACATTGTCCAGAGACAGCAGACAGCCTAATTTATGGCCTCGTCTCACCAGTGTCAAACCAGAGAACGCCAAAAGGCGAGCAGTACAAAGACAATGCACGTGTAGTGACACAGCGCCGACTGCTGTCCAGCACCGGCAACTGCGGTGGGCAGCTCACTCGCCGGTGGGCATATACACGGTGGGCGTGCTGGCAGGGCGGAGGAACTGGGGCAAGGGTCACCTCATCGGGAGGCCCCTGGAACCTCTAGTGGGTTCGACAAGAGAGGCGTGGCCAGGACGGAGCCAGGCCGCGCCCAGTAGAATAAAAGCAGCGGAGAGCGAGAGCTTCGGGCTGTCAATGCACAAAACTTCTGCAGCAAATTGAGCTCACTTCAGTTGGCGGTCGACGTTCGAAGTGAGGACTGCGACCCCCCTCAAAGGAACGGTGCCGGCCCCGTGGTCGCATCCCATGTGATCCGTGGGATCAAACAAATCACTCGAGACACCGGTGTATGGCAGCCAAAAGTAGTTTACTCGAATGCTAGTCCCAAGAAGTCACGTTTGGCACAACGGTCCTTTGCTGAACGATGCAAGTAATGAATAAATTACATTTCTGTCAATACGACGTTATTAAAGCTAATCGGTGGTCAACTCAAATGGCAGAGTGGCAGTCAAAGGGGGGGGGGGGGGCAGGCAACTCGCCATCGGGTGCATCCACCGTGGAGATAGGGCTATAAAATTAGCGTGTATGCCAGTGGTAGATGGAATATTGAGAGATAATGATGATGGCTTGGGGAGGCCTTCAGACAGCAGTGGAGAGATCACTGTGTAGCTGTTTTTTCCAACTTTTTCCAGGCAGGGTCGTCCAGAGGTTCTTGGGAGTCCCAGTGCAGAATGTCCCGCAAAAAGGGGGGTGGCATCACTGGCTTTGGGTTGAGGGCATTTAGACTGTAGACTTTATGGAGACAGGTAAGGCCAATTGAGCTTAACAGCTCTTTTTCTAGGATTATTTAATTTTCTTCAAGTCTAACCTCAAGACCTTCTTTCCCCTCTATGACCGACTGCCTCTCTCTATAAACCAAATAATTACACGGTTTCTGTACAGCATCTTGAGATGTGGCCGCGTTAAGAAGCTATGCAAGTAGGAACACTTCATTTGGCCCACCCGTATGAGTCCAGTCCATCATGAATGTACGCTGATCACACAGAGTAAGCTCTTTGGAATAACAACACTGTTTAAGTCTGTTGCAAAACTGGCTCAAGACTCGAGGATGATTCCCCAACATCCATGGGTAACTGGGTCCAGGTGTTCGGGTCGGAGACCCCAAAACTGCGTTGTCCGTGTTGCTGCACGAGGTTTGCGTGTTGGTACAGCAGCAGATAGGGGTGCCATGGTGGCGAGATGTTAACTACCTCGCCTAGTGTGCAAGAAGGCATGGGTTCGATCATGACCCTGACGCCTGCTGTATATTTGAAGTTTGCATGTTCTCCCCGTAATCACGTGGATTTTTCTCCGGATCTTCCAGTCCCCCCCTCCACATTTAGAAACACGCGTTTAGAGTATTTGGCTGCTATAAGCTTCCACGTGATAATCACTTCGTTGAGCTATCAATTGTGGCCAGGTCACTTCTGAAAAGAGCCATACAGCTCAGTAGACCTTACCTGGTCAAATTAAAATTAGTTTATAGTTTAGATCACCGAGGACTGTGGACGATAGACGGCGTTGATTGGCGTCCATTTAGGCTGGTACACACAGCCCACATTGCATTGTATAGTTCGGTGATGGTGAAGGTAGGGTGACAGTGATGGACGTGGTGTGGCAACAAATATTTTCAACCAATCAGCGGTCTCGCTCAAAAAATAAAAACCAGGCCAGGAAGGTTTAAAAGAAGTTTAATGAACAAATATGAAGCAGGACGTGCTATAGAATG
This sequence comes from Lethenteron reissneri, assembly GCF_015708825.2. Taxonomy (NCBI): domain Eukaryota; kingdom Metazoa; phylum Chordata; class Hyperoartia; order Petromyzontiformes; family Petromyzontidae; genus Lethenteron; species Lethenteron reissneri. Next base: position 6,551,939 of record NC_083823.1, on the reverse strand, counting down.
CAACACTTTCAGATGGAATAACGTATTGCATCCACACAATGTCATATGCAGATACGGTATAGTTTACATGCATAGCAGGGGGGGGGGGGGCTAAAACTAAGCAACAAGCACTGCACTGTGACCACCGAGGCCCTGGGTTTGAATCTAAGCTTCAGCCATCGGTGGTTTAAACCAGGTTCTCAAGAGTTGATGGTCTCATGATTACACAAAACAATAATGGCAAGAATGTTTTGCTTACATTGGCATACTCCAACTATAAGGATTAGTAAGGATTTAAAATGAATTTTGTTGTGACTGACACAGCTTTGTGTGGATAAGAGGCGACCTCAGAAGTAGTTACGTGAAGTCCACTTCCAGGGGACGTTCTTTAACACGGGGTGGGGAAATTGTAAAGTATTATACATACTCTTTTGTTCTTTCAGTAAAGTCACGTAGGTGAAAATGACTTTACCGAAAGAACCAAAGAGTATGGATCCGTGCAGTCACGGAAACTTCAAATCTAGAATGTAAAGTATGCAATATTGTTTCTTAATTTTCAAATATGATTGAAGGTGGTCCGAAATTCCAATGCCTTAAACCTTGCCAGGAATGCATATTTATTTAGGTTTCACTCCTGTGTACTTCTCAACATCAGCCAATGAGAAGATGCAAAAGTTAATTTTGTCTCGAGAATCTTTTTCCCCGCCCTCGTAAAGGCACCCGAACCACAGGCCTCCCCCCTCCGTCTTGCCAAGACCGGCCAGGTCCGAGTACCCGCTGGGGCCTTTGAAAATCACCCAAGGATCGCTCCAATTTTCCAGGGCCATGGGCGCCTTGTTGAGGTAGACGCCCAGATCCAGACGCTTCTTGGGTTTGGACGGGTGGGAATAGAGGAGCCAGTGCTTGGGCAGTCGTGTTGCCCTTCAGCTCGGGCAAGAAGCTGACGATGCTTCCGTGGCAGCCGTTCCAATCTTGAGCGGCTTCGACCAGCCTGGGCACAACCGTACCCTCTCTGAAGGACTTCCCCAGGTCGTCGCTAATGGCCTGGACACGGAACTCGTGCCCTAGCGTGCGACTGTTGCAGATTACGACGGGCCGTCCAGCCTCGTCGGAAACCATCGCAACCTGACACTCCCCGGTGTTACACCCCCCCCCACCGCATCCCCGACTTTCCAAGTGCTACCCGCATCATCACTGTAAATGGTGAATGAATGAGGACGGCAGTCACTCTTGGGCAACTCGTCTTTGAAGTAGGCATGAGCGGGGATGAGAATCCGCCCGAACTTGCTGCAGTTGCCCGTCCTGGCGGGCAGGTGGAGGCCGTGGCCGGGGCCCAGTGCGAACGTGGCCCAGTGGCCCACGTGCGACCCCAGAACCGCGTCGGTCAGATCGACGGCGGCGCCCCAGGTGACGCCGAGGTCCGTGCTGCAGGCGTAGGCCAGCCTCGCCGCGTTCCGCCCTGTCTTTAGCTGCTCTCCCTCCGACAGACCGGTTGGCACCGCAATGAAAAAGAGAAACAATTTCTTCTCCACGAGCACGGGGCATGGGTTCATGGAGCGGTGGCCGGGAATCGAGGCGGCAGCCAGCTCCTGTATCTTCCCCACGTCGGCAACCTGCAACGTGAGACACGGCGATAGAATCAGGAAGGTGAATGCATTGTATGCTTCACAGCATTGATTCTCAACTTGTAGTCAGTGGACCACTAGTGATCTGCAGACCAGTGGTCCCCTCCATACACTCTCAGACATCTATCCTACCTCTCCCCTCATTCTACAATCCTCCATTAATTGACTGCTCCAGCAATCAAAGCTTTTGTCAAAACCTTCAGTCAACATTCACTGTGTGAGTTCGCTCATTCTTGTCTGCTGCCCCTATTGTCTGGAACTCCCTTTCCCCAGCCATCCGTGCTGTCAATTCCCTGCCTCTGTTCAAGTCCAGACTAGGGATCTTCATAAAGTCCTCTGCCTATGACTGACTGCCCCTTCCCATAGACTCACACAAATGTCCATATGTTCACTTAGGGAGTCATAGACTCACAGAGAGACATATGCCGGCTGCCTCTATCCCTATGTATAATATATATGCCCAGTGTTTCCTGATTGTATCCATTGTTATATTGCTTGAAGAGGGATGTCGGTCATCGTGAAGCTGCCTCTCCTACTACCCACGACTCACCCCCTTCCACAACCCCCAGCACTGCTAATCAAGGCCAACCCTGTATCCAGAGGGAGGAGTGGGGCCTAAATAGGATAGAGGTGGAGTCTAAACAGAAAAAGGAGGACACAAAGAGGGGCCTAAACAGAAGCAGGTCCTGATAACGAAGGGGTGGGCCCAAAGAGGAAGGGGAGGGGCTTAAAGAGGAAGGGGCGGGGCTTAAAGAGGAAGGGGCTTAAAGAGGAAGGGACCAAAGAGGAAGGGGAGGGGCCTAAAGAGGAAGGGGTGGGGCCTGAAGAGGAAGGGGTGGGGCTTAAAGAGAAAGGGGTGGGGCTTAAAGAGGATTGGGTAGGGCTTAAAGAGGAAGGGGTGGGGCCTAAAGAGGAAGGGGAGGGGTTAAAGAGGAAGGGGCGGGGCCTAAAGAGGAAGGGGTGTGGCCTGAAGAGGAAGGTGCGGGGCCTACAGAAGTTGAACTTCCCTGTAAAGGTTATAAAAGTGTAGAAGGATCAAATATGTGCAGCAGGCACAGCAGCAGCATGGCTTTAGTGCTGCATATGCAGCCACAGGCCAACTCGTTGTATTATACAGTAATTCCCTTAATTTATGTCTTGCCCTTTTACGTTGTTTCACAAATATGTCGTTACTTTATTAATACCGCTACCTGATTTGCATCACCTCAAATAGCACATCGCTGACAGCATAAATCGTCCTTTCTCGTATCCATCGCATCTCAGCCTTCACCTTCCATCTACCCTGTAATTTTCTTTGATTTACGTCGTTTCCATATTCGTCGTCTTACCTTTCCGGAACGCATCCCCGACGTACACCGGGGGTGTTACCGTTTTGCATTACGCTATTCTACGCCAATTTTAGCCATTCATCCATTAAAGCGGTTTCCTTTCAGAAAAATGCGAGTGAGGGCCCCCCCATAACCTTCCGCAAGCGGTTCACGAACCTTGAGGACTCCGGCTTCGTCCGCCAGCTTCACCCTGCGCACCACCAGGTGCTTGGCGTGCTCGTCCTTGAGCGAGGAGCGTTTCTCGGCGAAGGCCAGCGCGGCGCGGTCTTGGGGCAGGTACAGGAGGGCGGGGATGCGGTACGTGAGCTCCCCCTCTCCCCGCTCGTACAGGGCCAGCATCTTTGGGGCTGTGTCGGCAACGGCCATCTGCAAGATAAGGGAGGGGGGCGGCCACACACACTGTTGGTGAGACTCAAGAGGTCAAAAACCCGTTTGAACACACGTTGCTGGGAAATATTGGAGGTCCAACCCGGGTGGCAAGGCCACATACCTTTACAAATCTCACAGAAGCTAAGCAGGTTTAAGCCTGGATTGGGGTTGCCACCTGTCCTGTTTTTTTTTTCAAGGATCGCCCTTTTGTTCAGGTAGCTCCCGTCATGGGACATCAGTCAGTCTTCTCGAGTCAATGCGTGTGTACTTCTTCTTGGTTCTTTCGGTAAAGTCACGTAGAAGGGAAATAATAAAATAATAAAAATAAAACATAATAAAATTATTCTCATGACGTTTCGGCCACAACGCAAGCAGCCGTCCTCAGGTGAAGGACAGCTCTGTCGGAAAGACAGCGTCTGAATGAACACCACCAGGCTTGGAAGCGTATATTTAAGCTGGGTTGGAGGGGGAAGAGCGCCTTGACAAAGGAATTTGCATATCAAGAGGAATTTAGCATATTTATGGCAAATGCAGATATGGGATTAGTCACTACTTGTGACTAATCCCATATGTGTGTACTTGTAGTTCTCCCTTCCTCCGACACTGTGACATTCTTCTTCACGTGATGCGTGCTGGGGATTTTGTTAATCCCGATTCGAGGGCAGTAAGAATAGAAAGAGAATCGTAATGCAAAATAACTGCAAAAACGCTTTCGCTTTGCATTTAGCCACCTTCACCAGAAAATGAAGCCGATGGGAACATTGGCCACGCGCTGGCAACTGCGTGTGTTGGGCAACGAAATGTGCTATAATCATTGACGAGAAATGTTCCCGGGATGCAACTGTAACGGACCTTGACCACGCTACAGGAAAGAGGTTGCACAAACCGATTTCAACACAATCCCGTAAACAATTCAGAATCTTTCGTTAGACTGCAAGGAGGAACCCGATGAACCGTGAGAGTGATCTGTTTCACAGATGCCCAGTATGGGCGGCTCGGCAAACGATCGACCACGTACTGGTGGCGAAATAAGTTTGACGTACATATTGTGATGAGTGATGAGCGGTGATGAGTGACGAGCGGTGACTTATTCACCTCTTAAAATTTGCTTAAATGAAACTGAAGTGGATTAATTACACTCGCACACGCATTGCCACGTTGTCCACGAAGATCTTGGCAAACTGAATACAGGTAGTCCTCTACTTACGATGGAGATGCGTTACGACGACCCCATCGTAAGTCGAAAATATCGTAAGTCGCAGATGGCCTAGCCTACCCAGGAGTCTTAAAGAATGGTGATAATTTAGCAAAACAGAGCAATTTACAGTACCGTACTGTATAAACTATATACTGTATTTATTAATTACAATACTGTATTGCACAGTAAAATGTAATCTAAAAAAACAAGGTAAATTCTTAGCCTACCTCTATTAACTGCAATTTAATAGAAAGTTTTTTTCAGGAAACAATCTTATCTGCTATAAAAACTTTTAACATGCATTGAACGTATCATATCGTGGTAACCTTAAAATGAAATCGCTAAAGCTACGTATCATACATGCATTGAACGTATCTTAACGTATCATATTGTGCTGTACTCACCAAGATTCTGTCCGTCGTCTGCATACTTGAACGATGTTAGGTTGTTGATGGCAATTTTGTCGTATCGCTATCGCCATCGTAAGATCGAAATATCGTAAGTCGGAACCATCGTAACTCGGGGACTACCTGTAATTGACAATTTGAAGGCCAGAGAACTACCTGAAAAAGCTGGATCAAGAAAATGTGTTTCTACAGTACATTCAGATCATGTACAAACAAGAACGACTGTGGATTCAGTTAAGTTTATTTTGTTTAACCCGAGTACTCAGGAGGTCAGGATAGTCTCCATTGTAATAGCGATCGCTATACCTGAACTTTATAAAATGCGAAAAGTTAATTTATTCAGTGGCAACCGATGCAGTCGTAGAAGTGCTCAGAAACCATGGCCTTGATACAGCAACAAAAAACCATGACACTTGAACAAATACAGGAGAGATTTGTGATGGGAGGTCGCAATATGCAAATATAAAGAGGAGACAAGCAGACGTTCTCGCCGAGGTGACTCAAGGCCACATGTATGCTGTGCAGAAGACATTCCTGTCAACCCCTTACCAGTGCCCACCTTATTACAGACCAATTCAGATCTTATTGGTCACCCCGTGCCCTTTATAAATCCCAACGTTCATCCTACAAAGTCCCATCATAAGAGAGAAACACAAACAAATAGACAAAAACATGTTTTTGCCCGTATTGAAACGGCTAGACCTGAAAACTCAATTTCCCTGCACAAGAATATGGGCACACCGTATGGGTTGACAGGTATGAGAACATCTTTTCGAAACCTTGGATTGGGCAAATAAAGGCATAAATGTGAATGGACAACGGGTTACCTGTAAAACAAAGTATCCATGTATGTGCGATGAAGATTAGAAAGGGCAGCTACGTACTGTGCGAAAGAAGTTCCACATACAGAGCCCGAAACGTCGTCTGTTATACAGGGTGCTTTAAAAATGTTTTAACACTTCTGGGAATATGCAACAACACCACAAGAAATGTGCCTCCGGGCTCTGGAGACCACCTGGAGAAGATTCCAGGCCACGTGTTGACAACGATGGCGAACACGTGGAGAGACTCTGACGTTTTGAAGCTATTAACATACATTTCATATTCTTTGGGTCTTTCGGTAAAGTCACGTAGATAATACACTTTATTTTTTTATTATTTTATTGTACTATCTACGTGACTTTACCGAAAGACCCAAAGAATATGAATTCCTGCAGTCACGAAAGCTTTAAGTCAAGATTTAACATGCATTTGTTATCATGTTACGGTGTAGTATTATATGTTCTTTTTCCATTAAAAACGATAGGCCCATATAAATGTAAAAAAAAAAATTAAGCACCTTGTATAATTTTCCTCCTTCAAGGCCACATATATACACACACACGCGCCGTTATAGACCAACATGTTCAGTAGTTGTCTGTGCTTGTGCACCACTGCCAACACACACCAGCATCACCGGATAAGGTGTTACAGCAGAGTGCCGTGTACCGTTGGCAGTTATTGAAGATGGACCTGGATCACAATGATGGTAGCAAGAGGCGAACACGATCAGGTTGGAGTGCTTATGGAATATTAAACAAATTTAATCTGATCATAAACAGCAGACGTATGAGCCTACTGGTAAAACCAAAATATGAATTCTACTCATTCTGTCAAATTGCCCGATGATGCTGGATGTAATTACCCAGCGAAACGTCGTACTCAAAAATTGTAAATGTTGTGGATTCACTCTTCAACACACCGGTGGGCTAAAGTAGTGAACTATTTTGTCTTTTGTCAACGTGACACTTGTTTTTACTGATTGGCCGTGCCGGGTGGTGGAGGGTTACGACACATTTATAAATAACGCGATCTAACCCAAAAAAACTTTTTTTATGAATATTGGTCGCGAAAGCCAACGTGTTAAAATTAATTCTACTTTTGTTTCGCCAGGTATAAGGGCCACGGAGCTATATAGCTCTTTTTCAGAAGCGACCTGTCCACGAATGACATCGCAACGAAGTGGCTTATCATCGTGTGGACATTTAGAGCAGTCGCCAAATACCCTAAACGCGTGATGTTGATTCTATATGTGGAAGGAAAAACAGGAGGACCTGGAGAAAAATCCACGCCAACCACGGGGAGAGAGAGGGACACTGCAAACTCCAAAGCAAGCGTCAGGGTCGGGATTGAAACCCACGACCTCCTGTATACCAGGCGAGGTAGTTAACATCTCGCCTGCCATGGCGTGAATTGTAAACATGGACAGCGACAAACAGAGAAGTTGGAACAAAAAAACATCTGAAAGGTGCCCAACTAATATTGATGCGCGCTTCGACTTGGACTGAGAAAACCGAACGAGAAGCTAAAGTTTGCATCGCAATTTAGAGACATTCCACAGGCTTCGGGAAAGTCACCTGCAATAGAAGGGGCTGGCGATAGCAACACAGGGAGACAAGACTCGTGACGGCAGTCGCAGGCAAAGTCAAGAGGAACACGGAGCCAGGGAGGACGACGCCGGAGAATGGACCGACCCCGTCTCGTCACGCGGTACGACAGCGGCGAAGAAGATTCCACCGTCTTCTTGGTTCTTTCGGTAAAGTCACGTAGAAGGGAAGTAATAAAATAATAAAAATAAAACATAATAAAATAATTCTCACGACGTTTCGGCCACAACGCAAGCAGCGGTCTTCAGGTGAAGAACGCCAGCAGCCGTCTTCAGGTGAAGAATTCTTCACCTGAAGACGGCTGCTTGCGTTGTGACCGAAACGTCGTGATAATTATTTTATTATGTTTTATTTTTATTATTTTATTACTTCCCTTCTACGTGACTTTACCGAAAGAACCAAGAAGATGAATCCCTGCAGCCACGAAAGCTTTAAATCGAAAGATCCCACCGATTGTCTTTCTCAAGTCGGTCGGTCGGTCGGTATGAGTGCGCAAGAATAACCCCGGCATGACTTTACCTTCTTCCCCAAGAAGGCACGCTTTTATTTTCTGCACGGAGAGAGCAGTGTTTCCACTGTGGTCAGACTGCTGCTGCAGTTCGCTTCGAGTAGAGACTTGTCACCCAACCCAACAGCGATGATGACCTGCAATGCCCCTACGGGTACGAAAGCAGAGATAGCATCTGGGGAGCGGGGAGGAGGAGGGGTGGGAAGAGATTCGTCCCCTTTTGTTAGCCGCCAGGCTTACTTTGGGTGCGGCCCGCACGAGACACACACCGATCCGTTTCGAAGCGGAGGGCGTGGAATGCGATTCCCTGTAAATATTGTTGACGACGGTCAAACGTTCCCAAACCCCGTACGCTTGTCCACGTGGCTGCCGTGACAAGGATTGCTTCACACGCAATCGCGCACGGTACACGCGCGCACAGCGGATGCCCTTTTTTTTGGCAAGCCACTGCTGGATGAGGGACCCATCTCTTGCCGTGTGGGTTGTTGTGGGGGGAGGGGGGTTGACCGCACTTAATCAGACTGGTCAGTGCGGGTTTGCGGAGGGAGGGTGGTTTGCATTCCAGTGATTTATAGGACAATCAAACCCCCACCACCACCCCAGACGTGTTATTACTCCGGCGAGTTGCCCAGGTGTGTCTCACGGAGTCTCGCGATTGTTGCCAGGAGGTTCCTACCAAGCTGGCTAACACTCATTGTGGCGAGCACTCATTCCCCCATTCATTCAATCCGTTCATTCGTCATTTAGCGTCATCAATTTCGCGTTCGGCAAAATTCACGGCACCACAGACTCGTCACCCCCCCCCCCCCCCCCCATTGTTTCCTCTCATCAATTTGATTCACATCATCTCCATTTACATTCGCACGTGTCCCGTTCTTAATTCTATGTAAAGCGCCTTGATTAAGGCGCTCTATAATTTAAGATAAGAAGCGATAACAGGTCAGGGGGGGGGGGTACAACGATCGCCGCCTTTTTCAAGTAACATTTTTTCCTTTTAAAGTTCGACAACTTTGGAGCGTGACGGCGTCACGGGATCTTTAACGTCCGCTGTGAAGCAAGAGGGCGCGTGGGGAATGTTCAAGACACACGGCAGTGTTAACCGGGGCTGTCTGCCCGTTTCAAACCGCGGATTTTTTGTAAACATGGAAACAAAATCGGTCGAAGCGGTACCACTGGGCGCGCGTCACCGACCCTTGAAACATGCGTCGACTATTTTGCTGCAATGTCCAAATGAAAAGCCACTTTGTTGAGCTATCAGTTGTGGCAAGGTCGCTTTTTTGAAAAGAAAGTCAATAACTCAGTGGGCTTTGCCAGGTCGGATGGTTTAGTTATATTGGTATATGTTTGGGTGATTTTTTTACCTTGTACTTTGAACTCCTGTCGTGTTTCTGTATTGTTTATTGTCACCTTCTTACACACCACCCAAATGGACGTTTATAAAAAAAAAGTGAATTCTTGTCGGAGCAAGGAGACAGTTTGGGTGAGATTTGTGAGTTTCGAGAATGTTCCATATTGCACCACGCCCACAGATTCGAACTATGTGCGTACGTGTGTTAATCGGAGGTGCGTTAGGGAAGGACAACAAACTAAACCCAGAAAGCAGCTCGAAAGAAATGAGTTTTCAATCTAGAACTCCGATTAATTCCGACGTCAACACACGCAGACGCACCGCACTGAACGCTCCTGAAAATTCAAAACAGACTTCAATAAAACGACGTGGTGCAGAAAACAGTTGACAAAGACGGCGATATTAATTACACAGTTTATTGTTAGATATGTTTATGGTTAATAAAGCACTTTCCATAATATACTACCGACACGGTGATAAAATAGCTCGGCAAAGGCAATACATTATGGGAACATTGTAAAAAAATGTAATTCCAGCTTGAGAGAGACATGTGAGTTAAACAGTAAATAAACAATGCAGTCAGTTTAAAGCCACATCAATGGTTGTTTTTTTTTACATTTTTGTAATTTTTATTTAAACAAGAGTAACGTGCAATATCAACCGATACGACCGGGCGGTGAGGGGTCGGGGGGGGGGGGGTAAAGGCTGTCTCGGGGTAAAGGCTGTAGCGGGAACACAGCAACAACAACGACAACAACAACAACAGATGTCCCCCGCTATATTTTATTTAAGACACAAACACGGTATGACAGACGCGTGTGCACGACGCAGCTTTCCTTTTAAATGCAATAACATCTTCGACATCTTGAGAAGGCGTGTAAAATAATCTTCAGAATTGCACTGCAGTGTGTATGTAGCAAACGTGTCATTGGTTACCATTGGTGTTTAAAACATGTGTGTTTGTGTGTGGGGTTTTTAAAGCTATGTAACAGCTTACGATATTCAGCGGGCTCTGTGTCACAAGCTACGTTGCGCGCCGTAATAAGTAAAATGCTTACTGCCGATAATTTTAAAACGTTATATTGGTGAAAGATTAAAAAAATCCAGACTTTGCATGAAAATTAGATGGATGTGAGAAATCAAACAAGGTAATAGTTTCGGCACGTACACGCGCACAAGCATCATGCCCTCTCGTAGATAAATGCCTGAAAGGTTTTGGGCCAAAATTGCCCCCAATTAATAGAAGTTGTTTTTTTTTTATTCGAAAATGTGCATAAGCGTGGTGTAACTGACATTTTAATTGTCGGTTTTATTTTGATCGACTTCAAAAGTCAATAATTCCTGTTATTTTTTCCATTTGCAGAAATGTTGCTTCTGTACGAAATGGCCCAGTTATTGTTTTACATGGTGAATAAGCTAAGTTTTGTTAAAACATCCCAAACGGGTTTCCAAAGGACCCACTTAAGGTTTAATTGACAAAGGTAATGCGAATTGCACATAGAAAATAAAAACTAACTATAAATAACTTATGGGCCACAGCGGTATTTAACAGCAAAAATAAACGATAGAATTTAACGAGGCCAACAAAAAAGCTACGTTTCAGCATGCAAGTCATCAACAACTCCCCCTTAAAATAAAAACGTTACTTGACGTAAGCTCACTGTTCAGTATAGAGCACTTAGGCCTGCCTTCATGTTTACCAACTTGTTAACTATATACTTTGACAATACCTTAGGTAAGCTCTTTGGAAAACACACGGACATTTTTGCCCAATAAGACTGCCCCCCCCCCCTCCGTAAGGTGGATGCACACGTGTAACGAAAAGCAAAATTTTGAATAAGAATACATCAATACTAAAAACTCGGTCAGCTTAGTTAATGCAGCAGCTTCCACAATAAATAATCCCTCTTTTTTTTAACGTGGATAAAATAGATTTTTGTTGGTTATGCCGACCGGAGTCCAAATCACTTGTTAATTTAGTTCGACTTAATCAAAAGAATAATTAAATGGCCAAACAATGGAGGATTAATTCCGCTCGGGATTTAGTTAGTTCTACAGGAGAAATAGAACGAGATTAGTGTTGTTTATCACACGCAAGAGGCGTTCTCAGGAGAGAGCTGTTTCTGGGCAGCAAACCACAGTTTGCCATCAATTACCAACGATGCTGTTTCACTTTAAAGACATCTGCTAGATGCATGGACACCACAAGGACAGTGCATATAACACATCTAGTGGAGTGGTTCCCAACCTGTATGGGCACCGTCAGACGGTGTGAAATGATCCGCAGAATTTTTGGAGACACTACTGTTGCTACACTATAATTTCTGAACATTTGTATTTTTTTAGAGTTGACGGTGATGTTACGGGTCCACAAATGTTGGGAAGCAATGATCTAAATGCAAAGCCGCTGACAGTTTGTTAAAAGTGGCCAGCAAAACGGTTCATTTTTCTTTAGTATTTTACTCCCAGGCCAAGTGCCTCACACTTTCTTAGATTGTTATAGGTGAAAATAATTACAGAACACTACAATTTTGATTTGTAACAAAAAAAAATCAGCATTAACATTTGAGGTTTATTTTCAAGCATATCGGCAAAATGTTAGTAAAATATTGTAGTGTTTCATATATATACGATTCTGATCCATCCAGAACGCGAATTAACTACTGCCAACTTTTGATATGACCACGTGAACGAAACATAGATCTTGATCACGAAAAAAAACCCACGTTGTTGCACATTTTGCAAACAGACGCCAACAACGATCCTATTTAGTGATGGCCGTCAATGCAACATTCCTCCATTCAACACAGGCACATTTTTGTTCCGTTAGCTATAAATCAAGCCTTGAGCCAGTCCACCGGCAACACAAAATCAGGCGTGTTCTTTTTAAACTCAGGACTGAGGGTAAAGTTGCTGAGCTAATCACCCGAAGACATAATAAACAGTCTTCCCCTCACATCCTTCCAAGACCCACAAACCCACAGCATATATCTTGGAGGCAAATTCCACATCTTTCATGTAAATGTTCAGCCATTTTGTGAATCCACCGCTGGACGAGGGCTTCCTCGCGGCGGGCGGGCCGTGAGGATCATCTGAATAAACTTCAATATGCTGGTCAGTGCAAGTTGTTGAAGGCATGGAGCATAGATACGGGTGCAAAGAATTAGTGCAACAAAAAACTTTGCTGCACTAACCCTCGGCTGCACTAACCCTCGGCTGCCCACCACGGAGCCTGCTATGCATGGTAGCCACCTATCAGCGCACCAACCAGGTTGAACACAGCTGAGCGACAGAGATCTGACGAGATCGGGTGCATTCTGGGTGATATGGTCATCGGCCTCCCGCATCTCAACTTTACTACGTCAAATTTTGATTTAAAGCTTTCGTGACTGCAGGGATTCATATTCTTGGTTCTTTCGGTAAAGTTACGTAGAAGGGAAATAATAAAATAATAAAAATATAAAATAATAAAATTCTCACGTTTCGACTGCAACACAAGCAATCGTCATCAGGTGTGAAAAAACGTGAGAATTTTATTGCTTTATATTTTTATTATTTTATTGTTTCCCTTCTACGTGACTTTACCGAAAGAACCAAGAATGTTTATTACGTCACTTTCCCCCGTTTGTTTATTTACACACACACACAGCAATCACGTTTGTTAGACTAGGCAAGGGGCTGTTAAACCTCCTGACCTTTTGTTGTGGTGTGTTTGTTGTCCTACTCCCGCACCTGACGAGCACGGTTGGCTACGTACAAGCACGGTTGGCTCCGTACGGTGTGATAAAAAGTTCAACGAAGATAGGTACTCACGAGGACCTGAATACCAAAATATCCACATTGCAGGGGGCCACACGACACACAGCGTGCGTCACATGGTGGCGGTCACGTAGAGTCGTCACGCAGCCAGTTCCGCTCGTGCTGGTCGCCTGCGGAGTTTTTAATGAAAAGAAGTCTGCACAAGCTCCCCGGGACTACTCACGTCTGATTCGGCAGACAAGCGGCGGGTACCCGGGGCTGTTCTGACGAAGGCGGATTTTTTGTTCACCGTTTCAAGCCAAGATACACTGAATATTTAGTCATCGTGGCCAGTAAGCTACGCTTTGATCGCCCCTGGTCTAGACGCCAGTGACACCTGGGCCAAACTTCCCTCATTGCCAGCATCCAGGCCACCACACCTGTGGGATGCCGACCAATATGAGGGGGAAGGGGGTGGGGGTAAAAATAATCACAGTTAAATATTTTCATGAACCAGCTTGAGGCTGGCTGTAACAACAGCCTAGATAACTATGCTGTGTGCAAGTTGTCGAAACATCCACACACCACAGTAGCTATCCATTTAATCGTGTACACGTACGAAGTCCTTCGTCAATCGAGGCCCTTTCCCCGCTCCGTGCGGGTCGTGGTATTTGAACACCACAACACCGATCGGTGCGGGTTGGTGATGGCGGCGGGCATAGATGCGGGCGCACAGAAGTACAGTACAACAATGGGGATTTCCTGCACTTCCTCATGCTGGCCACCGCGTAAGCACGGCCTCGCAGCCGCCGGTGACAACCTGGCGTGCATGGTGGCCACGCGTCCATGCGCTAGCCTGGCTCAACCCCCACTCAGCTTCTGAGATCTGACGGGAGTTCGAGCATCTCCGCGGGTGACGTCGGTCACGGGCAAGGGTCGGCGACCTGCGGCTCTTTAAGGACCGCTTCGTGACGGTTATATATTCAGGGCCACCGCGCGGTTAATGGGGAAAAGAGAGCTTTGAAATAACCCAAGGATCAAGAGTTGCGGAGACAAAGTTGATGTAAGCGACATGTATTTGAGCCTTCGGAGTTGCAACAAGACCCAATTGCTTTGATTTCTTATTAAAACATTTCTAAGATAACCTTCTTACAAAGAACTATCCAATGGGTCAATTGCGAGGCTCTTGCAATATAAAGTTTTTTTTTTATTGTATTAACCGAATTGGAACAAAAATGTCTCTTCTTGTTCTTAGGTTTTTTTCGGTAAAGTCACGTAGGTAAAAACATTAAAAAGTAAAATAAAAATCACGACGTTTCGGAGGCAACACAAGCTTCCGTCTTCAGGTGGAACCGTCACAGCCACGACAGCTGTATCAAGTAAATGAGAGATTGCAGGAGCTACCACTCCGTTTATATAAGTGGTAGCTCCTGCAATCTCTCATTTACTTGATACAGCTGTCGTGGCTGTGACGGTACCACCTGAAGACGGAAGCTTGTGTTGCCTCCGAAACGTCGTGATTTTTATTTTATTTTACTTTTTAATGTTTTTACCTACGTGACTTTACCGAAAAAACCTAAGAATATGAATCCTTGCAGTCACGAAAGCTTCAAATCTAGAATCTCTTCTTGTTATTTTGGTTGCCGACCCCTGGTCATTAGGCGTCCGTATAATTGCGCGCGTATCGGGTTCATCAAACCACAGCGACGTTTTCCGAGTGTGGCGTTGCCTCGCACCATTCTGCTACTGCTGGTGGCGGCGGCGGTCACGTAGATGCCGGCTGTGGGAGGCGCCCGTGCACATCAGCGGTTCTGGGTTTTTCACAAGTTTCTTTTTTTAAACGAGACGATTGTAAGAAGGCACCAGCGGCTGTGAATCGAGAGCACGCACCCACAACTTGTGCACACGCACCTGCTTGCGATTTAGACTAAGACGAGCGGACATAAGGCAGCAGGCGGGGCAGCGGCCGGAGCGCCCGGTACGAGGCGGTCGACGCGCGTACGCCGCGGCGGCGCTACCTTCACGTAAACCAAGCTGTCGCAAAACCCGGCACACTGCATTTTTGTTTGTTTAGCACAAAGAAATACACGTTAACCAAAGCGAAAAAGGGCTCAGGGAAAAAAATATATATAGCGTATACTACATAAAATGAAAAATCTGCTGCTTAAAGCCACAGTCTATACTGTTTATTCTTGTAAAACTTTTACCATTTTATATACAGGTAGTTTGTCAAATGTACTTGCGTATTTGATGCGGTGAGACTTATGATGATGAGAGTTTCCGTTTGAGAGACTTTTCAGAATGTCATTTCATCAGTCCACTCAGAGCCGTCCCAGTCGCGCCCATTGAAAGTTTGAAAGAGCAGTGGGGTCAACCCCACTGCACTTATTAACGGTGCGCGCGGTTAATGGGGAAAAGAGGGCTTTGAAATAACCCAAGGATCAAGAGTTGCGGAGACAAAGTTGATGTAAGCGACATGTATTTGAGCATTCGGAGTTGCAACATGACCCAATTGCTTTGATTTCTTATTAAAACTTTTCTAAGATAACCTTCTTACAATGAACTATCCAATGGGTCAATTGAACCTCTCATTAAACGCAGCCACTCTCCTCCTCAGCCGACACTGTTAAATAGGTTAAACAATTTGACAACTTCAGCTCACAGGTACTAAAAACACCAGAAATAAAATAAAAAGCAGTTGCACTTTTACAGAAATCCATTGTCACCGTCATGATCCAGCGGCCACTAGTGGCTGCAGGGGTCCTGTGAAATCCATCAAACGCGCTAATAATTATAATTTACAGCACCTTGTAAATCCACCGTTGGATGATGGCCTCCCCACATCGTATCAATTGTGGGGGGTTGCTTGAAAATACTTCACCATGCTGACCATTGCAGGTTTGTAAAAAAGACCCAGGGCCGATTTGTATAATCACCTCGCCACTGATGCGAGTCATCGCTGGGAATTGAACTTGGGTTTCCGGGTTCAAAGAGCAGCGTGTGAACCCACTGTACCACCGCTCCACCATGCAAATATCGTGAGCTTTGGAAGTGATCTTAATTGTATGCATTGTTACACCTCTAATCCCTCCCCCGTGCGAGTTACTAATTCGAGAAAGTAAAATTACGCGAGGACGGCTCAAGGGCACTGTAAACTGCGGAATAAGCGCTCGTGCATCTCAACACAGATGCGAGATCACAGCCGAAGAGATGTGCAAAGTACAAACGAGGATGCTACATGTCAGCTCAATGCAGGAGCAGGACTATCGGGATTTGTCTGGGTAAAATCGATTTTCATTTTATTTTATTTTCACCTACGTGACTTTACCGAATGAACCAAAGAGTATGGATCCTTGCAGTCACGAAAACTTAAAATCCAGAATTAAAATCGATTATTACTCCATCGATCGCTATCCGTGAGATTGCTCGACCAAATTGTGCAACGCGTGTTGGCACCCGATGGGGAGGTGACGGACAGACGGGGGAGGGAGTGGGGGCCGCTTTGTGACGCCTTCAGCATCATCGAGCCCACGTCACGCTGGGTGTGGCTTGGGAGGTTTCCTGCCTTCGGAAAGCGGTGGGATGTAGGGGCGGGGGGGCGGCGGTCAGAATTTTTAAAAGCACTCCGAATAACGGGAGCACACACAAGCCGGTGAATAGACCGAAATCGTCCCGGCTTTACCCATCTTCGCGATCTACAAACTGGGGCTTTGACGACACCTTCATAAATACTGCTCGAAAAAAAACAACACAAGGTCGCAAAATAAACCGCCTGTTAAAGCGAACGCCAGAGACGCTTGAAGCCCACGAATTCCTTAATTAAATAAAATCCAGTGTGAGGATTAACTGGTCAAGTGTCCAAGACGCCAGCTTTCCCAGCGCAAACGGTATTCCCTAACCTAAAGTGTGTGTAGCGACGCACTTGGATTAATCCAGGCGAGATGAAAACGAAATACAATCCCCCCCAACATAAAGCTCGTGATTTTTTCCTACAAGCAGATACATTTCTACACATGTATAACGTACGTGGTAGCGAAGATGATGTTGACAATAGCCCAGCACGTTCGCCACTTGTTGCAAGAGTTTCACGGTTCAAATCTGCTACTCCGCTCTGGTTAATACTGCAGTGTGTGTTTAAACCATAAATACGTGACACCTGACTCACAGTGGGGGAAGTTAAAGATCCCGTGACATCAGAGCATTGTGTGCTAGCGTCAAAGTTTGCCAAAAATTTACATGAAAAATAACAAACTGGGATTACACAAAGCAACGTCGCGCCCGGAACGCAAAACTTAAGCGGCTAAACATCTCTAAAACGTGCGAATACCACAGTGCGCAAATGATTTGATATTGGGTGACGAACTCTCTGTCAAACTTTACAGGTTTTCACCAAACGCAAAAAAGGTGGAAAATTGAAAAGATGTACGGGGAGCACAGAAAACGAAAGGTAGATTTACTTTAAAAGCCGTTCAGCTTTCTTTCTTTAGAACTGCTGATTGTGTTTAAGTTTTTTGTCTGATTGGCACGGTTGGCTACGTGCGGCGCGAAAGAAGTTCAACAAATAGATACAGCTTTCCAGTGGCGCTAAAACGTACGTTAAATTAAAATTGGGACGAAGTGATCATTGGTTCTGTGCGAGGTCGAGCAAGAACAACGACATCATTATCGATGGTCTCAGCCTGGTCACCAGTGACCGCACCAAAAAAAAAACCCATCACATGTAAGTTTAGTTCTGCATTTAGCTTGGGCAAAGATTTCAGCTCCGAGAATTAAAATAAAAACTGTATCGTATCGGGTTGACACTCCGTGTGGCTGGGAGGGTGGGAAAGTGCTGCCATCTGCTGTGCAAAGGGATCTCAAGATGTAGTTGCGTGATATCCGCTTCTGTGGAACGGTTGCTATGCTCTGCGAGAGATCCGCATTGATACTTTAGTCCCGTGACTAGCCACCGATAGCACAATCGGGATAAGCTGGGGTGGGGGGCGGGGAATTTACCCAACAAGTTAACTTAGAAATAGTCTAACCCTCTCGAAATGGTAGCCACAGGACAGGGCTCGGTAAAGAATTGCCGTGGACGGCACAGCTTGAGTTTTGAGTGACATTCCACTTCCTCTAATGAGAGGCTGCCCCCACTCCAGAGGTTACAAAGAGACTCGTTGTGTAAATGACTCCTATATTTTAAACTTATTCAACGTTTCACATTTTTTAAGATTACGGTCATGACTAACATTTAACTCAAATTCATACGTTACACTACTCAACGGATTTAAACCACACTTGGACTAAGTGTTGTTTTTTTAAGTTTACATCTCTAAAACGAGACAACGAGATGACTGCAATCTGCTGTGTACACTTCGTTAGAATGTGTGAAAATGAGCCTCGAGTATTATAAAGGAGTCTGACGTGCCCACATGTGCACAAAACAAAAACACGGCCGACCGTAACCGTGCGGACGACACACCGCTGGCACTGCACGACTGCGGATTCAACACCCAAGTGGGTTTCACCAGCGATCAAGTGAATCGTAGTTCGCAACGAGAGCCCATATGGGTATTCAAAATCTTTTTTTTGTTTCACCAGGGGCAACCCCCCCCAGCCCCCCATAATCGCTGTTGTTGTTGTTTTTCTTTGGAGGTTAAAAATGTCCACGTGATGATAAGCCACTTCGTTGAGCAATCATTTTTGGCCAGGTCGCTTCTGAGAAACAAGCTAATATAGCTCAGTGGGCTTCGCCTGGTAAAATAAAAAAAGTTTAGTTTGATTTGTATTTTTTTCGAATATTTTTTTTTACCTTTCCTATACTGTCGTGTTTTTGTATTGTTGTCATAACGTTCTGACCTGCCCCTACTGGACACCTGTGTGAAAAAGAGATTTATAGCTCATTGGATTGCTCCAGTCTCAATAAATATTCTGATTATAAGTCAAATAGGCATGTACCTACAATTCCCCCCAACACAGCCCCAACACCTGCACACTGTGATGAACTTTGAACCCCCAGACAGAGATTAATTGCCGGGAAGAAAAATAATAACAAGGCAGCGGCCGAGATGACAGCTAAATCCAAAATCGGTGTCATCTCAAACACGAGTGTAGGTTTGCGAATGACAAAAAGCTCACTTCGTCGATTGACTACTCTTCTCTGCGATTGGTAAAAATAACAGAATATACGTGATTAAATAAAACTACGCTGCGAGCCACAATTACACCAATGCACACTCTTGTTAAAGGCAGGCGTACTTGGGGGACTTTGATTCCAGTAAAAACGCAAGTTCGTAAGAAATCTTGCTCAATCCACAGCAGAACTATCGTACACATCGTCTGAGAGTTGGGCTAACATTCATCATTACACAACGAGTGGGGAAGCGGGGGGGGGGGGGCAGAAGCCAGGAGGCCACGCAGAGATAAGGTGCTTTGTGTTAGGCAACTTTTGATTCGTTGTTGAAGCGACCGCGGGGAATCGCATCAAGCGAACGCTCACGTGAATCTAAGAAAAAAACATTGCATTGCAAAGCGCGCCTCGTAAGCAAGTTGCCCGTCAGCCCGGTAGAGGGCAGGTGCTCAGCACCGGACCCGGCTGCAGAAACGAAGAGACGGTCCCCCCCCCACCTTGTTCTGAGATGTGGGAGGCCAATGGAAGGAAGTTGAGAGTTTGAGCAAAAAATCAGGCAAAATGTCCTGCAGGCGAACCCATTTCAACTGCCGAGGCTGCATCTTTATCTGCGAAAGTAAGTGAAGCTTCACTTTTTTATCAAGCTGTGATATTGCGTGGGAATTAATTGAAATTGGAATTTTCACCAAGTCGGCACGACCTGTTTGAACAATGAGGCACTGATGCTCATCTCCTGTTTACAGCCGTTAGCCGGTGGTGGAAATTCCACATTCCTATGGTGGGGGCGAGTCTTTGTACACATTACGTTAACACAGTGCTGTTGTGCAAAGCATGATCATCTATTGGATTGCATCTCCATTTGTTTCCTATGATGATTAGCTTGTTACAGAAATTTTACACGAATTGCTTCTTTAGTTTTCTAGAGTTTAACACGTAGTCTTTCGCGACCAATATCTATAAGAGGTTTTTTTTGGGGGGGGTAGATCGTGTAAATATATAAATGTGTCGTTAAACCCGCCACCAACCAACACATCTCAATAGGTAGGGTTGTCACGTAAACAGAATATGTAAATGTTGTGGCTTGGCTCTCCAACAACCCTTACTAGTTGGCTGTGTCGGGTGGTGACGGGTTTAACGACACATGTATATATCTACGTGATCTAACCCCCCAAAAAAACTCTATTATGGATAGTTTTCTAGAATTGAACAGGGCAACGGTCTGTAGTTACTGGCTGCACTAATATAATCTGAATTCAACACGAGTGACACGGTGAAACACGAGAGCTATTCTTGATCCGACGCTTTTAAAGGCGTAACAGGTAATGCTACGCTAGGCGCCAGAATATAAAAACAAATACATGCTGCATACAAGAAAATTAGATTAAAGAAATGAAGACAGCTGAAAGTTCAGACTTAAAAGGGATTTTCAGATCCATTCATGATTCGTCGTAAGACATCATTCTCATCATCCGTGTCACCAGCCAATGCTTAATGGCTGGTAGACATTGTTAAAAGAATTACAAGTTAAACATAATTATTGGCTGGAAATTTGTAATTCTATATTACCAGCGAAGCAAATAAAATATCAAAAAGGGTTAACATAAACCAAGACACCACCTGCCACAAAAGTGCCCCCTCCACGCCCCCCCCCCCCACACTATTGATAATGAATTAAAATGCACTCTTAAAATAAAAGCAGTCTGGAACAACGGTTGCCGCCTCAGTTCCCCCCCCCCCCCAAAACCTTTTATGAAACTTGGGTGCTTCCGAGATGAAGAAGCCTTGGTGATCCAGATGACCGGGGGGTTTCGTGAAGGGACAGCTGTCCGCCGCCGTGTGGTCAGAAACACAGAGGGGCAGCAGTCCACTGCCGTGTGCTCAGAAGCACGGAGGGGCGGCTGTCTGCCTCCATGTGGTCAGAAGCACGGAGGGGCAGCAGTCCACTGCCGTGTGGTCAGAAGCACGGAGGGGCGGCTGTCTGCTGTAGTGTGGGCAGAAGCACGGAGGGGCGGCTGTCTGCTCTGCCGTGTGGTCAGAAGCACGGAGGGGCGGCTGTCTGCCTCTGTGTGGTCAGAAGCACGGAGGAGCGGCTGTCTGCCTCCGTGTGGTCAGAAGCACGGAGGGGCGGCTGTCTGCTGCCATGTGGTCAGAAGCACGGAGGGGCGGGTGTCTGCCTCCGTGTGGTCAGAAGCACGGAGGGGCGGGTGTCTGCCGCCGTGTGGGCAGAAGCACGGAGGGGCGGCTGTCTGCTCTGCCGTGTGGTCAGAAGCACGGAGGGGCGGCTGTCTGCTGCCGTGTGGTCAAAAGCACGGAGGGGCGGCTGCTTGCCTCCGTGTGGTCAGAAGCACGGAGGGGCGGCTGTCTGCTGCCTTGTGGTCAGAAGCACGGAGGGAGCGGGTGTCTGCTGCAGTGTGGGCAGAAGCACGGAGGGGGCGTGCTTTTGCTTCCTTATGTTCCCGGGAGTTGCCGCGAATGTCGCTCTGGAGTCAGGGTGTGGGAGGACTGCGATGCCGCTGCTCTCTGACGCCCACACGCCGGACGCCCCGACTACAGGAAGGGGTTGGTGGATGCGGCGCTGCCGGGAAACTGCCCGCCGTTTGTTCCACCCTGGTTCGAGAAACGAAGAGAGAATAAAAACACGTGTTAATATAACTCAACGTGTCGCAAGTCTACCGCTGTGTAACAGCACATATATATGTAAATAATAAAAAGTAGACTAAAGGTGCTGGACTGCAATTTGTTTTCTTCGAGTGAGCTCAAGAGGCTCCGAAAGTGGGTATTCATGGCCTACTCTTCCACGCTGGTCAAACGCCTTGGAAGAGGTGGCACTACCCATACTTTACCCCAACTACACGTGGCCTGCTGTAGTGGGGTAAAGTTATACCGGGTGAATTAGAGGGGGTCAGTGGCGGGGGGGGGGGGGAGCATTAAGAGACGTGCTAATTGTTTCAACTGCAAAGCCAGGAGAACGAATCAAACCGACGAAGACGGTCCTGTTGCGAGTTCAGCGAGCGCTCATCCTTCATTGCACGATCCATCTTCATGCGATAAATAATAAATGCCCCTTTAATTACCCGGGTAAAAGTCTCACTGAGCCTCAAGGCTTATGTTTCGGGATAGTCCTGCATTGAGATATTTGGCCAATTACATTTTCAGGAGCATTTGATGTGTCGAGGACGACCGGAGTAGCTGGGGAAATGCAATGTATAGGAGGGAATTCCATTTAAAACTCTGCATAGGGAGATTGAATCCACAGCTGTTCTGCCTTCTCTTAGCCATCTCCTTTAGGTATTTGGTATTAAGCCAGAAATCAGCATCTTAATTTAGTCAGGAGGAATATGATGGGCTATATAAAGCTCTTTTTCAAGGATGTCCAGTAGGGGCAGGTCAGCAAGCAGAGCTATATCACCCTGCCCCAGATTACTCTTCTCAGATGTGTGAACTCCAAAAACAACTAACCTGGTCTTTTTATATACAAAACAAAGATACAGATCCCCCGTGTAGCCTGAACTGACTGTTGGGGCAAGTGCTGTTAGCGTGCACCTATGAAGGCCGGAATGGTACGCGAGGGGGTGGGTGGCCAGCACTACGCCCTACCGCCTTTTCAAAAACACACAAACAAACACATGTAAACAAATGGGCATTGATTTTAAGTAGAAACTATGAATGGAAGTAAAGAGTTTTGCAGCTGGCAAAAAAGGCGTGTAGTGATGAGGTTACTTTTCGTTCCACAATTAAACAAATTATTTGGTCAAACTCCATTTGTGGCAATGCTGCACAAGCACCACACTCGCATTCATGAACAACATTGTGGCCTTAAAAGGAAAAGTATATAATAGGCGAGCATTGCCTATGATATACTTAAAAGACTTATCCACGCGACCTCTCTGGCCTCGATATTTACGTGCTATGAAGAGAGCCCACTGCCTGGAACGTTGCCTATTACCTTTCCTTTCATGGCCACAGTGTTATTGACAAATGCTTTGTCCCATAGTAAACAGGGATTGGATCTATGAACCCTCTGCAATTGTGCAATTTATATACAAACGTGATAAGAAGTGAGTCTCTCCAGACGCATAAACAAGCCAGACGGTAAACACAACACAGATCATAATAATGATAAAAGACAAAGCATATATTATAAGAGCATGTTTGTTTGCATGTTTTACCACAAGTATGTGTGGTTAATGCAGACTTGATGCCTAGGCAAAAGGCTCTCTATTTGGTGATTGAATATCTTAACACCTGTTTTATTGCCAGAAATGGTAAAACCTATTCTTATTTTTCATCATATTGGATGCTGGCAAAAAAAGGTCGCATAGATATAATGATAATGGATTCCTAAATTGAACCGTGAATCTGAATTGTAACGATTCCTCGAATCGAGGGGGAGACGAAGTGGTGGAGACTGTGGATTGCCAGCTAGATGGCCGTTGAAAGCGCCGAAGCCGCTCATCTTTCACGGGCACGGCAACAGGTGAGATTTTATCTTTGCGCTGGTGGTGCAAGTGTGTGTGACGAAGACGAAAGCTACCATGAAGGGGTTGTTGACCATCGCAGAGATGGGCTGCGCAAACGGGACCGCAGCAGCTGCCTTGGGCTGCACGAATGCTCCAAAGGGAGTGCCTAGAGGAGACAAACACAACAACAATGACGACAATTGCAAATGATCTACAAAGATTCTACGTGTTGCCTTTAACAGACCGGGCAAATTCCGTTTAGCGAGCAGCTATTATTATGGCAGGTAGGGGCACATGGGGGGTGGGTGGCCAGCACCATACATACACTATACACACAGCAGCATTGTACACTTACCGTTGTGCTGTGCAGGGTAGGCAGGCGGCTGCATGTACAGCGCCTGCTGCTGCAGAGTAGCCTGCTGATGCTGCTGTTGAAGGGCAGCCTGCTGATGCTGCTGTTGAAGGGCAGCCTGCTGATGCTGCTGCTGGAGGGCAGCCTGCTGATGCTGCTGCTGGAGGGCAGCCTGCTGATGCTGATGCTGGAGGGCAGCCTGCTGATGCTGCTGCTGCTGATGCTGCTGCTGTTGAAAAACAGCTGCTGCCGCTGCCGCCGCTGCCGCCAGTGCGGGCGGCGGCTGCTGCGTGAAGGTGCTGGGTGCCGGCTGGAAGCTCGGCACGAACGCCGAGACCGGGGCTGCAGTGCCAAACCCGGACTGCGCTCCTGCCGAACTGAACGCGGCAAACCCTGGAGCGTGGCAGAGAGGGGAGGGTGCGGCATGTGAGGCAGGCGTAAGGGCAGGTAGCGCTCAAATCGCGTGGCACGGCCTCATTTTCGATGCTCTGCAACCAATCTCTGTTTTTCCACTGGTACAACCGAGCCGAGCCAACCCGGGGCTCTCACGACACAGGCGGTTTTCCATTGCCGATTTGACGAACTGAGCCGGAACCAAACCATGACACATCTGGGCCAGGTTGCATGAAACAACTTAAGGGAGAGTGTCCCTTAATTTATATTTATTTAGATAAGAAACTGGCATTGTTGTATGTGGCTTGACCCAAAGCAGGGCCAGAAGTGGCGTTATAATTTTCATCGTTGCAATGCGACGTCAGTCATTACGTTGCATTACTACCGCGTCATCAACACGCGTCTCGATTCGTTTATGGTGCGCGCCCGTCAGCGGCACGGCTCGGCTTGCGCAGTCGAAAAACCTGGCACCTCCTGAGCTGCCCTAGGCTGACTCAGCCAGGCCCCAGCATGAAAAGCGATGATGGGATGGCATTCCAAAGTCGGGTGATGCGGGGAAAGAATAAGAAATAAATGTTTTGACCTCCAATACGGCGGTGGCCAAACAGTGTGAATCAGCCGAACAGTGTGAATCACAAACAGTTTGGCAGATGTGTGTACTCAACATTGGTGGAATAATCAAGGAGTAAAGTTCGTGGAACAATAACCATTGTGGTAGCAATAAAAGAGTGATAAGGAGGCGAGTGACAAAATGTGAATCAGTGAGTGCTTGGTGATGAAATCTAACAAGCTTTGAGATAATTAACTTATTGAGAATTGTGGTTTATAAAAAAAAAAATCTCGCAGTCTGTAAGATGGGTAGGCTGGGCTTGTACAGGTTGACTCAAGGCAAACAACCAAAAGTGTATTTCGAAAGCTCTGCATATCTCTCCATGTGCAGTGTGACCTCACCATTTGTCTGGAAAGGATTTGGAGAACCAGACACTCCCACTCCTACAAACGGGTTGGTTGCACCTACAAAGAAATAAACAGATGTCATTCAATTGGTGTTCAGCTCGCCGATAGGGCTATACCCCATCCGCCACTGTAAAAGCAAGACTCGTACTTATTCTAGATTTGAAGTTTTCATGACTGCAAGGATCCATACTATTTGGTTCTTTCGGTAAAGTCACGTAGGTAAATAAAAATAAATTAAATCGACGTTTCGGACACAACACCAGCGGCTCTTTTGTTTATTTCAGCAACTGCTTTTTGCTGAGATGTTTCCCACCTGATGACGGATGCTTGTGTTGTGTCCGAAACGTCGTGA
Source organism: Lethenteron reissneri (assembly GCF_015708825.2). NCBI lineage: Eukaryota > Metazoa > Chordata > Hyperoartia > Petromyzontiformes > Petromyzontidae > Lethenteron > Lethenteron reissneri. The sequence continues at coordinate 6,526,390 of NC_083823.1, read as the reverse complement.
TTTAATTTATTTTTATTTACCTACGTGACTTTACCGAAAGAACCAAAGAGTAAGGCTCGTACTTGTGGGTACACTCCGACTTGTACATACTCTCCTACCTCTCCCTCATCTCACTCTACTCCTCTCCACGCACTCTCCTACCTCTCCCCTCTCATCTCACTCTACTCCTCTCCACGCACTCTCCTACCTCTCCCCTCTCATCTCACTCTACTCCCCTCCACGCACTCTCCTACCTCTCCCTTCTCACCTCACTCTACTCCCCTCCACACATTCTCCTACCTCTCCCCTCTCATCTCACTCAACTCCCCTCCACGCACTCTCCAACCCCTCTCATCTCACTCTACTCCCCTCCACGCACTCTCCTACCTCTCCCCTCTCATTTCGCTCTACTCCCCTCCACGCACTCTCCTACCTCTCCCCTCTCATCTCACTCAACTCCCCTCCACGCACTCTCCTACCCCTCTCATCTCACTCTACTCCCCTCCACGCACTCTCCTACCTCTCCCCTCTCATCCCACTCTACTCCCCTCCACGCACTCTCCTACCTCTCCCCTCTCATCTCCATCTACGCCCCTCCACGCACTCTCCTACCTCACCCCTCTCATCTCTTCACAAACACTCTCCACTCAAGCAAACAAACCTTTCTGTCGAATCCTCCAGTCAAGCTTCATTTTAGGAGGTCGCTCATTCTCGTCTGCTGCCACCATGGTCTGGAACTCAATTCCCCCAGCCATCCCCCCTGCTGTAATTTCCCTGCCACTGTTCCAGTCTATGCTCCAACCTCTTCCTTTTCCCACTACATAAGACTGTCTGCCTATTTTTCTACAACAAACACGCCCACCGTTTCCCATTTCCGTACAGCGCATTTTATGTATGAATGTTGAACTTCTTTCGCATCGTACATAGCCAACCGTGCTCATCAGATGTGCGGGGAAGGATAACAAACTAAACACAAAAAACAGTTCTAAATAAATGAGTTTTCAATCTAGATTAAAAAGAGCATCGCTCCAGTGGCTTCCTAATACCCGGAGAGTATTCCAGACGGCCACAGCAGGGCATCTGAAAGCGCATGATGCAGTCTTCATTAGCCAAAAGCTTCTGCGAGGATGACCGGAGTTTGCGTGACGGTTTATGTTCCTTGACGAAATCAGCAAGATATTGTGGTTCATTTGTGGCAAACACTTTGTGTGTAATGAGTGCGACCTTAAAATGTATTCGTTTGGCAAACGGAAGTCAATGCAACTCAGCGAGCACTGGACGGACACGGTCGGATCTTGCAGTACCCGTCCTGGCACGTGCCAAAAAAAATTCTACACGCTGCAGCTTGATAATGTATTTTGCCCGACTCCTATAGAGAGTAGCGAGTTGCAATAATCGAGCCCTGTCGAGACTATGCTACACGTCTTGAGACGTGGTCACATCTGAACGTCAACCAAAACTGCGACTTTGTCCCCAGGTGGCTCTGGTACCTGGGAAGGGAGGTGCGGGCACGCTGGCCGAGTGGTGCACGGCCGCCGAGGCCGAAGGTGGGGTGCCGCTGACCCCGTACGCGCCGTCCAGGACACCCAAACCCGCGTACTTGTCACCGGGAGGTCCGGACGTTGGCAAGCCGACTGATGGGCAGGAACACCAATGAAGGAAACCAAAGCGAGTGCAAAAGTAACATTTGTATTATTATTACGTAATAATAATAGTAATATCTTATACTAAAGATGTATTACCGAAGCTATCAACAGAAGGTGTACCGGATTAATTGTACTTGTGGCAAATGCTATATTGGGCAGACAGGACTAATGATTGGCACGAGACTAAAAGAACACCAAAGAAATTAAATACTCCCAAAGACAACTGTCGGTGGTGGCAGAACACGCGTGCCAACAAGGACACTCAATTGATTTTGATAATGTTGAAGTTCTGTGCAAAACTAGTGACTACTGGCCAAGACTAATTAGAGAATCTATCGAAATTGAAAGGGAATTTTTTTTTTAACCGTTCGGATAGCAACAGGTCTAGTGCTGCTTGGAGGCGAATCATCAAATAACATTTTATTTAAATGCTTGCCTATACAGGTCACCATACATCAATGGGGATTACCCGTACACAGACAATAACAGGCACTGCTATTTTTATTACATGCAAACGACAGGAGGTACAAGAATAATGTTCACGCGTAATGTGCGTTCATTACCATCTAAATAACCCAAATGGCAATGGATACCAATTGTAATTTATACTGCTTCATTAACCCCCCCCCCCCCCCACTTCGCATGCGAAGGGCTCACAAGTGACGTCATCACATCTCTATCCCTTTCTTTAAGGAATTAAACAGGAGGATTTATTCTCAGATCTGGCTGTCGCCTGATGAAGCTAGTTGTAATTACTGGTGAAACGTCGTACTCCGATTGTAAATGTTGTGGATTTGCACTCCAACACACCGGTGTTGCTGTACAAGTAACGAATTGGCATGTTCTGTTTACGTGACAAACCTTACTAATTGGCTGTGTCGGGTGGTGGCAGGTTTAGCAACACATTTATATTTAAGCGATCTAACCAAAAAATAACATATATTATGGATGATATTGGTCGCGAAAGCCTACGTGTTAAACAGTAAGGTCACTTGTTAACGCTGATAATACAACAGCATCTGTTCACCCAGGAAAGGCTGCAGAAAAGCCGAACTGGCGACTTCTGGATTGCAAGTTAAGTGTGCTCACCACTACACCACCACAGCATTCGTCTTCATACCATAATGTCCCTTATTTACCCAGGAAAGCCTCACTGATTGTCAAGAGTTGTTTTTGGTTGCAGGACGGTCCTGCTGAGTTTTTTGCAAAAGGCGGGGGGTGACGACAGCGATCGCAATGTACGATCCCAACCGAGTAATTTAGGGGGTTACTTTTCTCTTGAAATTATTAGCCGACAAACTTGGACCACGACGCCTGCACACTCTGGGCCCTCTCTCGTTCAGATTGTCTCGGTGTATGGCAGTACCGTGAGGGGCGTGCGGGCGACCCAACATCCTCTCACCTTCTTGCGGTTTGGTCACCGTGCTGAACAAGCTGTCGAGGTCGGCCAGGGCCGCGTACTTGTCGGCCGGGGGGACGCTGCCCTTCGGGGCAGCCGACGCGGCGGACACAGCGCCCAGGTCGGCGCTCGACGACTTGGGGAAGTTGTCGAAGTCGGCGAAGCTTGGGAACGCCGAGCTGGACGTGCCCCCTGAGAGCAGCGGAAGCAAACGCGGCGGCGGTACCTCGTAAACGCGGCCGTCTATTGCACAACCGCCACCATCACCACAACCATCACCACCACAACCATGATAACCACCGCCACCACAACCGCCACCACAACAGCCACCACCACCACCATAGCCATTACAACTGTAGTGACATCACGGATGTCACTGTGTAATGCCGGCTCTAGAGAGGCACGGCGTGCGATGTGTTGACATCGCGGGCACCAAGTATATGTGGGTGCAGTGCCGACCCCTACAGGATGGGGTTACTATAGGCCATCGCACTCTGGTTGACCCTAGAGGACACGTGACCGGTAAAGTCTACACAGGGGCCCCAGGTGGGGGCTAGGGGTGGTCACGTGACAGGGTCGAGATCCTGCTAGAGGATTCTAGACGGTGGTCGTGGCTAAGGGCGGAGCCAGCCACGCCACAGAGGATATAACCCGGGTCCCTGAGAGGGACCGGCTGCTGTAGTTTATCCTGAAGAATCTACATTCTACGTCCTACAAGAGTCACCAACACGTGCACCTGGACCCCAAGCTGGGGGGTCTGGTCCGTCGTAGCTAGTGCCAGTGTAATTAGTGTAGTTAGCCTGGTGGTCCACCACCATAGGTTGTTATCTTGTTAAGGGGTAGTACCCCGTGTGTTGGATTTAATAAATGTGTTGCCTCCAAGAAGCGCGTCTGCGACTCAGTTGAACTCACTACACAACCACCACAACAATCGCCACCATCACCACAACCATTCCAGCCATCACCACCACAACCATTGATACCACCACAACCATCACCACAACCATTTGTCAACAACGCTGTCTCCTACGTACTATGAAGGAGGGACATTGCGTGAAAAAAATCTCCCCCATCATATGACCAGAAAAGTCACCGAATGTATGGGTTCGCTTTCAGGGCAGTGTTTATTGATGTGTCGAGTTTTTGTTTGTTATCCGCGAGCGAGCACCACTACCAACGGAGTATAAACACGAATTTGTTTCAATTCATCGTGAAGCTGGCCGCCGCATTATTGGTAAGGTCTGTGTGGTGCGATTGACATAGTAAGATATAGCCAGTAAGTTGGACATATGCGCATGGATATGTGAAGCCCTTTTGTTCATCAACTGCTGGATGCGGGCCTCTTCACGCCCTTACAGGCTTGTGAGTTCTGTTTGACCATACTTCACCATGCTGATCTTTGTGGATTGGTGAAGGTGGAGAGCATAACAATGGGAGCATAGAAAGTATAGTAGAATAATACATTTTCCTGAAATACCCTCTGCTTCGCACCATATAGTGGAGAACTGGAACAAGTTGTGTGAAATAAAAAAAATCATAATCAAGAGGACCAAGCAGAGGTTAGATGGAGGCCTACCATCACACATTATCCATGGGGACATTGAAGGTAGTAGGGTAATAGAGAAACAAAGACGGATGTGGTGGGAGTATGGCATCACGCAATGGATCTCGTTAAACACGGGGAACATTACTCGACTTTGTGCCAAGAGTAAGTCCTGGCAGACACTGACCATTGACCTCTGAACCCTGAGTTGACACCAATATATTCATGGATAGGATTCTATTAAGATGTCATGGTCATTTTATAGTTTTAGTTTTTTTTACTTTTACCGCAGACATATTGCTAGGGTACCAGGATGTGTCCTGCTGACAATGAGCCGACAAGAGAGATGTTATAATACGCCTCTTGCTAAAGTAATGACCGCTAAGAAAAACAGGCAAAAACCAGCGTTGAAAAAATAATCACACGCCGTGGAAAATGAACGGAAGCAGAACTGGACGGAACACGTTAAGGAAATCTGCTGCTTAAGAATACCGGGAATTCTTAGCTGTCAAGTGTCCACGGCACTAACATGTGACTGTGACCCCCTTGACGGCAGAGCGCGACAATGTTTGATGACTGGCACGGTAGCGCCACATGTCAATAGCAGGGGGGGGGGGGTGTGCGGGGGGGGGGAATGGCCGTGTTCGGGGAATGATAAACAGAGTCGCCATTGTGTTGGCACGAGTGTACTCGGGGCAAATATGGACAGAACAAGTGGCGACTGCTCTTCTCAGCAATCTGGGTTTGACAAATTCGGCATAACAACCCGCTCACTGGGGTGAACAACCACTCAATGTCTGTCTGCATTCCTCGATGTACCGATCAATTTTTATTGTTGATTTTCGGTATTTTGACCACTTTTTCATGTTCAGAGATGAGCACCGCACCCCACTACGCTTTGCTTGAGCGGAGGGAAACTTTGGGCCAGAATCCGATCATGATTAAACGGCCGAAAAGCACCGCGCCTTGGCCATTTGCCACGCAGTTGGTAACGGAGACATGCACGCGTTTTAACCAAAATAATCAGACAAACGTTTGCGAAGTTGCGAATCTAAACTCTTTGATTCTGCGAGGGTTATGAAAGCCCAAAATCAACCTTCAAACGGTGGGAGGTCGCTCCCTCTCCTTTGCCGGCCCCGGTTTTTGCATGTCTCTCCCTCAGTTTTCACCAATGTGGATTCCCTCCAACATCTTTAAGTTCAGATTTAAGTACTTGCCCGCTTCTTGCTCATCTCCTCCATTGCTCAGTTATTTCCCTATTGTTCCCAATGTCCCTACATATGCGATTGCACCTACATCCAAATGAATACCTCTCCCCCTTTCCCTCAGTTGCAACTTCAATCTATTAATACACATTACAACGAGTTTATCGTAAGGGGGGTGGCAGTGCTTGAGATGGCTTGTGCATAGTGTGTCATCACTCTGTGGCTCAATCTGTCAAACACTTTTCATTTGGGTTTTTTTAATATATATATAGCTTTGTTACCCTTATCTTAATTCTTGTTATTGTTTGTAAGTACAACGTGCATTCCATGCAGTTTGTCTTGGACACCATCTGGAGATACACTTGTATTAAAACACTTTATAGTTTAAAACTGGTGGAGAAGGTGGCGCAGGTGTTGACAGCCTGTGCTCTGAACCTGGCAAGCATCGGTATCGAGCGATAACTCAACCAGATTCTCGGCCCACCCCTTCACCAACCAGCACCGACTGGTGTGGAGAAGTACGGTCAAACAACCCTCATGATCGCCGCGGAGTGGGGAGGCCCTCATTCAACAGTGAATCAGGGTGCTGTGGTGGTGAGATATTAACTACCTCGCCTGCTATGGAGGAGGTTGTGGGTTCGATCCCAACCCAGATGCCTGTACATTTGGAGTTTCCACGTTCTCTCCATTGTCGCGTGTATGCTTCTCCGGGTTCTCCGGCTTTTCCCTCCACATTTATAAATGTACGTTTCGCGTATTTGGCTGCTATAAATTTCCACGTAATAAACCACTTCGTTGAGCTATCATTTGTGGCCAGTTCGCTTCTGAAAAAAACGCTGTATAGCTCAGTGGACCTTACCTGGTAAAATAAAATTTGTTTTTTGTTTTTTAAGGGCTGCACATTCTCATGATCGTCACCATATCACACATTGCAACTATAATGAACACCGGCAGGGTAGAGGGGTGATTGAGGTAAAAGGATTGAGATGCGGTACCTGTGCTCTGTGCCCTCACGGGCTGGTTTGCTTTGGGGAAGTTGGCAAAGCCAGTGGGCGCACCCGGTGCTCCAAACGCCTCAAACGAGGCGAAGTTGGTGCCTCCACTCGACGCTGAAATTGGAAAACACGCACCCCTTCCGCTCAGCTGCCAACACAATCTCGCCAACCACACACTGAGACGATGTCAATCATACCGAGACAATCTGACCGACCACACACCGTGACAATCTGACTGACCAGCCAGACACCGAGACAATCTGACCAACCACACCGAGACAAGCTGACTGACCAGCCAGACACAGAGACAATCTGACCAAACACACACCGAGACAATCTGACTGACCAGCCAGACACCGAGACAATCTGACCAGCCAGACACCGAGACAATCTTACCAACCACACACCGAGACAATCTGCCTGACCAACCAGACACAGAGACAATCTGACCAACCACACATCGAGACAATCTGCCTGACCAGCCAGACACCGAGACAATCTGACCAACCACACACAGAGACAATCTGCCTGACCAGCCAGACACCAAGACAATCTGACCAACCACACACCGAGACAATCTGCCCGACCAGCCAGACACCGAGACAATCTGACCAACCACACACCGAGACAATCTGCCTGACCAGCCAGACACCGAGACAATCTGACCAACCACACACCGAGACAATCTGCCTGACCAGCCAGACACCGAGACAATCTGACCAACCACACACCGAGACAAGCTGACTGACCAGCCAGACACCGAGACAATCTGACCGACCACACACTGAGACAATCTGCCTGACCAGCCAGACACCGAGACAATCTGACCAACCACACACCGAGACAATCTGACTGACCAACCAGACACAGAGACAATCTGACCGACCAGCCAGGCACAGAAACAATCTGACCAACCACACACTGAGACAATCTGACCAGCCAGGCACAGAAACAATCTGACCAGCCAGACACCGAGACAATCCGACCAGCCAGACACCGAGACAATCTGACTGACCAGCCAGGCACAGAAACAATCTGACCAACCACACACTGAGACAAGCATAATTCCAAACAATGACTGAGCAACTTGGAGCCATTGGGTTTCCTATCAAGAAAATAATTATGAGTTGCACCATAGCTTAAATCACATATTGCAGGGTTACTTCTGAACATGTCTGTAACCTACATGTTAATTTATTTTATTTATTATAATATTTCACCTGGATAATCCCTTGGAGATGGAGAACCTGGTTTTGCAAGGGTGCCCAGGGTGTGTCAATTGACACAAAACAACACACGTAATAACAAGTACACACACACATTTTAAGATGTACAACTAACACAGAAATACGCTGACAGGGCCCCACATGCATCTACACAGCACCAATAACAGGAATGAAACGGCCAGGGAATCGCGCCTAAACATAGCACCGCTGTCAAGCGCATGAGTAAGTGTTGCACACCGCCGGTTAATAGAGATTTTCCTCTGGCTTTAACAGTTGCAAACGTTAAATAAGCCGAGACGTTAAGACGTTAGTCTCGGCTTATTTAGCTTCGTGCTCAAGATGATAGTCGAGTGTGAGCTGTATGCTATGTTCATTAGAATTCAGGAGGAACTGAGTATGAGCTGTTCCAAAAAAATGATGATAATCACCACCGTTACTGCGCGATTGCACAAAATTATTCAAAAAATTCTGATAACCATGAGAAAAAAATGGTAAGGCGCAATTTGGCAGTTGCTTGCTCACGCCACTGCTGGCAGATGGGCCTCCACTAGAGCGAACTCGAGAGGGTATTTGGTCTACTCTTCCACATTGAACAGACGTGTTGGAAGAGGTAGCTGTACCCACACTTTACGCCATCACAGGTGACCTGCCGATCGACTAACTGGTGAATCCATTTATGCTGCTGGGTAGATATAGGCGGAGGTGAGAAACTCATCCCGTTGTTTAAACTGCTGTGCCAGGAGATGGAATCAAACTGGCAACCTCTAGATTGCAAGTCCAGTGCGCTAACCATGTCAGCTTCTCCATAATATGTGCTTTAAAGACAATTATCAGGGGTAGGATTGTTTGAATATTTGCATTAAGATGATTTCCAATGACTCATTTGCCCTGGAGGTATGAGAACAATCCAACTTAACATTCCAATTAAAACATTTTAAATGTAATATGTATTTGTATGTGGCCAGGCGCTACCCACAAGAAAAGCCAAAAGGCATCTAAGTCATCTAGTCAGGCATGCAGAAATACTTAACATTAAGCATGCATGCAAGACACAAAAGCATCACAACTCAAAAATAAAACGTATGGTTTTCTAAATGTCACGTTTGGGGTGTGCGAATGTTTAAATCTGACATACCAATGTAAAAATAACCAAACAAAAATGGAATGTTCCTGCCGAGGCTGGGCTGCACAACTGGAGCTCACTTGCCGGCATGTCCATACGTAACCAAAATAAATAATCAAACGCATACCGTGAAAAACACCACGCACAGTGGGTACTAACCACTGGAGCCAGCCCAGTGCCATGTGCATATATATTATAATTTTATATATATTAATTATTCCGACACGTGTGAACCATCTGTGAACACACCGCTTCTGTTCCCATGTTGTTTGCCTGCTGCTGAAATAACATCCCCAACCCACCATCGTTATGTGACCGCGGGCAAAAAAAAAATGCGCCCAAACGCACCGGCCTTTGCCGAGCCGAAGCCCAGGTCTCCCGCGCTGGCGCTGAAGTTAGGCGAAGTTGGCGGAGGCGACGGAGGGAGCGGCGAAGGGGTCTCCGCCCAGCTCCCCCAGCAGGTCCACGTGGGATGCCTTTTTGTTCGTCTGCAGCTGAGGGTGGGACTGTGGCCTGCCCACAGCTGGGGACTGGAGTGGACCCGCAGCACCGACACAACCGCCAGGGAAAGCACGTTAACAAAACAACAAAAAACACACCACTGTTGTTACTGTTACTATCTGTAGATTACAATGAAAGTGCGATATTTGTTTATTTACTGCAGTATTCATATTTACTGCAGTATTCGAAGGCGGTCTATGACAAAATATCCCGGAATGCACCCAATCTCGTCAGATCTCGGAAGCCAAGCAGGTTTGCGACCAAGGTACATGGCAGGATGTTATAGGCTGCTTCAACTACCCACACTGAGGAGTGCAGAGAGGCATGGTCTAACAACCCCCATGATCGACACGGTGTACGGATGCCTCAATCCAGCATCGGATTTATGAAGAGCTGCACATTAATTCTAGATTTGAAGCTTTCGTGACTACAAGGATTCATATTCTTAGGTTTTTTCGGTAAAGTCACGTAGGTAAAAAATTTATAAAAGTAAAATAAAAATAAAATAAAAATTACGATAGCTGTATCACTTGATACAGCTATCGTGATACAGCTATCGTGCTGTGACGGTTCCAAACGTCGTGATACAGCTATCGTGCTGTGACGGTTCCACCTGAAGACGGAGGCTTGTGTTGCCTCCGAAACGTCGTGATTTTTATTTTATTTTACTTTTATTAATTTTAGCTGTACATTATTCACGTTAATAATATCTCTCGTGGACACTTTTGCTCCTCGGAGTTTTGTGCAATGTGTTCACCGATATTCTGCCGTGTTATCATACTGCTGTGAGGCTGCACGCTGCAGGAAGACTGATTTCACTGGGGGGGGGGGGAAACGCGTGCAAAAGTTCACAATTATTCGCGATATCCATGCACCGCCTCCCGTGCCTGTATTTTGCGACTCGCGTGTGAAATAGTTACATTTCTCTCCCCCAGCATCCTGAGCCCACTCGGCCTGCAAACAAGTGACGCGCGTCAGACACGCCTGTCGCAAACGCCGCTCGTGTGCCAAATTACGCCCACGAAGAATGGCATCCCGCCTACCCGCATTTCTGGGCAACACCTCGAGCAAACATGCCGCCCATCCACATAGCTCGGGACCGGCCGGGGTACACTGTCATTTCACAAGGCCACGTCTCTTGTGCTGTCCAACCAGGGTTGGTTTGGTGGGTGGGATGGGCGAGTGGTTGGGTACGCAGCCTTGCGAGGTGGCTTAGCGGCTGGATGGTTGGGAGGGCGATTGCTTGGGTGGCTGGGTAGCTGGGTGACTTATTAGCTACTTGGGTGGAATTCTGGGATTATGGGTGGGTAGCTGGGAGGGTGGGTGGGTTGCTGGGTGGGTAGGTGATTTGGTGGATGGGTGGCTGGATGGGTCGGTGGGTGGCTGAATGGTAAGCTGGTTAGTTGGGTAGCTGGATGGGTGGCTGGGCGAGGGGCTGTTGGGCTGGGAAGGTGGCTGGTATTGCTCAGTGGTTGGGCGGGTGGGGGTGCGCACACTGGCAGTGGGGGTGGCACGTGCCCCCAATGATCCAATCGAATCTCTCATTTCGATCGGATCATTGGGGTTTATTAGTAATAAATCGGCATTTGGCGACCCCCACTGCCACTGTGTAGCATATTATTACGTGCCAGGGACTCTATGAGATGATAGGACAATAGTATGAGTCCATAATTGGCAATAAGTAACGGCAAAGCAGTTATAAGTGACTCACAGAATTGTGCGCAGTTGCGTATACAGTACACGAATTCAGCGAGCACGATGCCGATCACACACGGTTCGAATTCGACCCTCGATCGATGGCTGTGCCATCGCCGCACACGCGTCGAATAAAAAGCAAGGGACAAGTCCTTACTTAATAACAACTCCTCTATCATTTTTCATTGCTGGAGGGGTTGCCCGCCCCCCCACCTGAAAATCCTGGCTCCGTCATTGGGTGCGCAGGCGGTATGGCGTGGAAGGAGAGACGAGAATGCTCACGAGTCATTTGAATCCGACCTCCGCTTTGATGAACCAATTAGTTGAGCTTCCCAGAGTGTGTGCGTCCGGTGTGGCGAAGCTCTTTTATGCAACCTCCATGGGAACACATCAATTATTGAGGCAACTGTGTAGGGTTTTATAGACCAGCGTGGGCATCCCTAGGAAGTCTTTTGCTGGTTTTGAAAGTGCAGTCTTTGCCCGCTCCCTCCCTTCGTACACAAGTGGGCTACGGTTTCGCAACACTGCACCGCTGAGTACCTGCTTTATAACACACATATGCGTCAGATGTGAAACTGCCCACGATACGAGGACGACATTTCAAACCTATTAGTCACGCATAACTTTCCCAAGGCTATGCAATTTCCCAATGTGCTGTGAGCATGAATGTATGGTCAGACCGGGCATGTTTAAGCAGAAACTGTTAACAGCACATGCTTGAGATAGTGAACTATTTACACAGGATTTCAGTAATGGTTAGGGTTGAGTGAGGAGCAGTGTTTGTTTATGATCATGGTTGGGTTGTTCTGTTAGCTCTATTCAGGTAAATGATCGTGACTTTGTAGGGTTTTATGATCAATTACTGAACAGATGGCTGAAGGTCATAATTGCAAAGTGGCCAGTGACCAAGAACGCTAATAAGAGTAGAGCAGAGAAGAGCACACTTCTTGAACCGAGCACAGTTACACAACCTTCGGAAGAGAGATGACGGGATGGAGCTCCCAGGTCTGAGAGCAGTGCGTGGATGGAAAATGGGCAGAGACAATTTGTGTTCTGCACGATGGAGGTTGAACACAGGACAACTGAGAAAGCAGTTAATCTGGTAGAACGTGTCCTTGAAACGGATGGAGGCACCAAAGCATGAAGTTCATAGGAACAATGACCACGATAGTAACAATAAAACAATTTGACAATGAATCGCCTGATAAAACGAGAACTGCTGCTGAATTAGCAGATGTTATTGGCAAAGGCACTGCATAGAAACTATGGGAAGGAGGGGGGAAACTGGTTCGGAGTTTGCTTGCTTAAACAGATGCTGCTTCAAAATACAGGTCTGCTAAGCTAATAATAGGCCGACGGACCAAGTAAATTTTTGGAGACACGAGGAGTTCTGCTTACATACAATTCTACCGATTGCCAAGGAATGGAATGCGTCCTACGGGACATCCACAGAGGAGATGGGAGCAATATGAAATCAATTTTAGATTTGAAGTTTTCGTGACTGCAAGGGTCCATACGCTTTGGTTTTTTTTTCGGTACGTAGGTGAAAAAGAAAAAAGAAAACTAAAAAAAATTAAAATACAAATAATTTATTTTTCTTTCATTTTTTACCTACGGGACTTTACCGAAAAAACCAAAGAGAATATGAAATCAGATCGGGTGCAGTCGCTGGATATACTGTCGCATCGCCAAATCGTAAGAGGTGGTGGGGGGGCAGCTTGACGAGGCCTTAACCCAGCAGCGGATCGATCGCAGCTGACGTTTCCCCAAACGAGCCACAGCCAAGCGAAGAGATGGGCTCGGCTGGTGCCACTGCCGCCCGCGTGACAGCAGGCCTCACCTGCGTCGGGGTGTGCTTGAGGCCGTCCGGTGTCGGCGTGAGGCGGCCGGCGATCGCCCGGAGGGGCCGCACCTCCGGCGTGCTGCTGCCACTGCTCGCCGACGAGCCCGACAGTGATGTGTGGGCGGCCGCCACCGCCGTCGCTCGGGCCTGCTCCGGTGGAACGAACCTGTCGGCGACGCGAGAGCCGCCCCCCCCCACTACCGTGAGAAATGCACGGTTCCTGGAGCCCAGAAAACTGAGAGGGCTATGGTCCCGGGTGGGCTGCCACATCAACCATTATTACCCTTGCATCTGGGCTCATCTCACACCCGGATTGTTTTGCTGAACGGGCCAGCACTGGACAAATGGCCAGTTTCTTAATGTGTGGTTGCCATCCGCTTGTGGTCTGCGGACCACTAGTGCTCCATATGGCTGTGAAAAGTGGACCGTGCAATTGTTGCAGGCTAAACACAGTGGTCCATAAAAAAAATGTAAGGGTTCACAGGAATCTGTGGATCCAGAAAGTTGGGAATTACCAAGTTAGTTTTTTTTGCATGTTGAAGGAAAACTGGAGGGCCACACAGAAAACCCACACACAATACCGTTTTTCTCTCGCACGACTCAATTCAGGTTTCCAGAGAAAATGGATGATTAGAATAAAATGATTCATAATAAAGGTTTTTAGGTTAGATCGCCTAAGTATCATAGTCGTAATCCTCCACCACCCGACACAGCCAGTAAGGTTTGTCACGTAAACAACGCGCCAATTAGTTACTACTTCAGCCCACCAGTGTGTTGCAGAGTAAATCCACAACATTTACAATTTGAATACGACATTTCGCTGGTAATTACATCCAGCATCATCGGGCGATATTCCAGAAACGACACATTTATACTTACGCGATCTAACCCAAAACACCTTTATTATGAATAATAAAGATTACGAGTTAAACCGAGGATAAAATGAGTTCCACTTTGTGGGAAATTCAACAGTGGTTCACCAATGGATAGGCTCGCCCCTGCCACGGTATGGGTACTTCCTCAATGCTCATTTGAGCAAGAATTCACCAAAGTCTCAAAAAGAGTCCATGGGCCAGAGCAAAAAATGGTACCACCGAGGAGCATCTGAAATTAAGCTCTACTGATGTATTTACACGGCCACTAAAGAATGAATTACTTATTCTTTGGTTCTTTCGGTAAAGTCACGTATAAAGAAAAAATAATATATTAAATAATAGCATACGACGTTTCGATTGCAACACAAGCAATCATCATCAGGTATAATGAAATAGCGACATAAAATCTAACCAGAAAAAATTATAGACAGACATGTAAGCAGACAGATATCACCAAGTGGTGATATTGGTGATATCTGTCTGCTTATATGTCTGTCTATAATTTTTTCTGGTTAGATTTTATGTCGCTATTTCATTATACCTGATGTATGATGATTGCTTGTGTTGCAATCGAAACGTCGTATGCTATTATTTAATTTATTATTTTTTCTTTATACGTGACTTTACCGAAAGAACCAAAGAATAATTCCTGCAGTCACAAAAGCTCCAAAGTTAAGAATGAATTACTTGATAACCCACTTAATTTAGAATAGTTATCACGTAATTCAATATGTAACACAATTTCCTAATTGCTTCTGCCTCAAAAGTACAGAAAATGGCTATTATTCCCCACAAACTTTGTTTCTGTGACCAGGACTTTATGTGACCAAAAGACACAAATGGACACGTTTTCTCATTGAAAATAGGGAAATTTCAAAATATCACTGTCCTGGTCACAAAAGCAAAGTTTGTGGGGAATAATAGCATTTTTCTGTACTTTTGAGGCATAAGCAATTCGGAACTAACACTTACTACCCAGGAACAAATTTAGCTTTTGTTACAGTGTAATTCATTGTTGTTGACCACGTGAAAAAATTGGAACCCGCTAAAGTTACACCACCTCGTGTGGTACCGACAAGTGACAGATATCTGGTCTGGGTACATCGACCCGAAGCAAGTCACAGGCTGGCTCTGGGCATGAATCAGCGCTGTATGCATGCTGAACTTCTTTCGCAGGAGGTGCGGGGAAAGGACAACTAAATAAATTAAAAACGCAGTTCAAAATAAATTATTTTCAATCTAGATTTAAACGTGCAAAGCTCCAGTGTCTTCCTAATATCGTAAGGAAGAGCGTTCCAGACGGCCGCAGAAGCGCATCTGAAAACACACGATGCAGTGACCGTCTTTGTTCTATGGTTAGCCAAAAGCCGCCGCAGCGAGGATCACCGGAGAAAATCAACACGAAGCAGCAGCAGTGCATACCATTTTCGCTTCTCATATTTGTCCTGTAGGAACTCCTTGGCCTTCTGGGGGTCCTTGAAGTCAGGCATAAGAGCAGAGCGCTCATTGTACAGTCCCATCCACATGTGCCGGCACACCTAGCACGACGACACATACAAACCGTTTAGGGCACGACGAGACACAAGAGTGAACACGAATACATCACGCGGCCGATTCTCAACTTCCCTGGATGCTCTTCTCAAAACCGTTCAAGTGCAGGCTTTTTTTCTTTTCATCTCTCACAGTCCTGTGATGTAACAATCTATCAAGCACCCGCACACGAGCTGATTTCATTGCTTCCACCCCCCCCCCCCCCGGCAGCAGATGCCTTCTCAGGCACGTTCCCAACTTGATTGTCAATATACATTTTTTTATTTCAATCGATTAAATCGCCAGGCAATTGATAACGACGCCACCCCTCTCATCGGTCCACAAAACGCTGGAGACTCAGTGTGCCGTGGTTATGAGTGACAATTACAATGAAGCGTTTGATCCTGTGCTTAAAGCACATGCTGAGCCAAGTGGGCATATGTTCATTTATTTATCTGTGCAAATGATATGCTATTTTTATGCATTAATCAAATACATTTCTTACATATTAATTGCTTTTTAAGTTAATGGTGATTTACAGCTCTTTGTTAATTGACTGCAAGATGAAGGCCTCCCGATGCCATTGGTCATGAGGGATATGTTTGACCATACTTCACTATTCTGGTCAGTGCAGGTTCGTGAAGGGCAGACCTCAGAGCAGTGCAGGTATCACTAGCTCAGAAACCACTTGCTACTGGTGTTATAGCCAGTCAGGAATGGATCTAAGGGCACGGGCTTCAGGGCATAGTGTGCTAACCACTGCACCACTGCTGTACCCAAAATTGAAGATAAATTATGTAAATTGTAGATTGTGTGACACAGCGGTGACCAAAGCATCACTTTCACACTTCAGCCAAACAATTCATGTCGGATGAACTTGTCTAACTCAAATCCAAATTAAACTGCTATCTGAATTTGGCATGTGGGTGAGCGATAAAAAAAAAGTTAATTTTGTTTCGACAGATATGCATTCAATACACCTGATTAAAAGCTATCAGGTAAAACACACAAATTTTCGATAAATGAAAATTATCTTGCCCACGTCACTTCAATTCCGCGTAGGCCTGCCAAGCATTTAGGAAATGCTGACGTAGCCAGCCGAGAATAATGTTGTCAGAAACAGCTCGGTGTCCAAAGCCGTGGCTGTCCTGGAACGATCGGACGTGTTTACAAAGTCATCACCGACTACCACTAACCCCACAAGTTTCGTGGTAAGTTTACTATACAAGCTTTGCTTACCATCAAGGGGATACTAGAATGTACTTATTTAACAGCTGCTGAAGAAGTCATCATCTCGGTACCCAGCACTGCATATTGTTAAGGGAATACTGGAATGTGTTATGTTTGACCACTGCTCAAGAGCACACCGCAATAGCCAGCGTGTTCTATCTGCGCAGGCAGCCACCATGGGATTTTAACAAGACACCGCTTCTCCTTGCCCGGCCTGTGGGAACTGGCTTCTGAATCCTTATGCTCGTGCTTATGTCAGCGAAACCATATCACAGCATTGTTGGTAGAAAGGCGGACACGTGGCCCTTTGCAAATAATAGCAGAATAGATTCTTCCAAGTGGCCAAGGTCAGCCGCTGAGCTCCTGAAACCCAAAACCTGTTTCTTTAGTACATTTTAATTATTTGTTCTTGCGTCTTTGGTGAAGTTCAAAAGTAAAACAATACATTTTTAAATTAAGTTTGTCTGAAGAAAAACATTTGCTTGGTTATTTTCGAGCGATTTTGGCCAACGTTACCTTGAAATTCTATTTCAATATGGTGCCTCTTTATACAAGGCATGCACTGCTTTTGAAGATGTATTGTTTATTTATGTGGCTGGGATAATCTTAAGTAGTCAAAATGAAAGTGTTCAATATTGATTTCATGAGGAGCACACAATGATAACTGCACTTAATTTTATTTCATCGAGCGCTGATTAAACAAAATGCATGGATTAGGTAATTCTATCAGAGCAAAGTCTCTCCACTGCTTTATTAAACTCTTGTCATAAGTACTGCCACGTTCGGATCGTAGTGTAATTGGTAGCAATCTTGTTTTGTAAATTACTTTAAATGTATTCTCTGCCAAGTTACTTGTATTATTATTGTTGTACATCATAATAAACGTGTTTGGGTTAGATCGCGTTATTTATAAATGTGTCGTAACCTCCACCACCCGACAAGGCCAAACAGCAAAAAATGTGTCACGTTTACAAAAGACAAATAGTTCACTACTTTAGCCCACTGGTGTGTTGAAGAGTGTTTTAACATCATTTACAATTTTTGAGTACGACGTTTCGCTGGTAATTACATCCAGCATCATCGGGCAATTTGCCAATTGCCCACACATTTTTTACTGTTTGGCCGTGTCGGGTGGTGGAGGGTTACGATGCATTTATAAATAACGCGATCTAACCCAAAAACGTTTATTATTAATAATATTGGTCGCGAAAGCCTACGTGTTAAATTGTTGTACTTGTTTACCCAGGAAATCCTCACCAAGTCTCAATACAATTTTTCCTGCCAGGTTTTCACAGTAAGGGGCCACAATCGCTATACTATTTCCAATTAAGTAATTTATGAGTGTATTTTTTTTATTTGGACCATGCCTGTGCCCAATAAGCCTATTCTTATGTTTTTCATATGACGACACGGGATATTTAACATCCACTACGCAACAGACTCTGCATATTTTGTTTAATATACTTGTGGTATTAATCGTGGCATGAAGTGAAAAACAAGCTACATGTCGTGTATTGTAATATTTCAAAACTTGGCAGAGAACAACACGAACTGGGACTATCGCGCAGAATTAGGCACAGGTGCCACATTCATAGTGAGCAAATAATGTCTTTGAAATGACGCTCAGCACGTATATAGCAGGAAAATAGTAATAAAGTGTCTTGCCACAGAGCAATTACTGGATTGTAAATGTAGTCATACAAGCATACTGAGGCCTGCTTAGTCATCGCACAAAAATTTCACCCAGGACGTCATTTGCTAACGCACGACGAACTCACGATGTGCTTCACAATAACCTTTTTAATAGCAATGACTTCATTTTAAGAAGTGGAACAGTGACGCAGTGGTTAACAGCATTGTCCTATGAACTTGGCTACCCGAGTTCGACTCTGGGCCAAAGCCATAAACATTTCCTGGCCCACCCGCTTCAGCAACCCTCATCAACCAGGGTGGTGAAGTATGGTTAAACAATCCCCAACGATTGACAGGGTAGGGGGAGGCCTTCATCCAGCGGCAGAATGACAAAGCTTTGTGCATGGAATCGGACAAACATCCCATGTAGACCCATTCAGTAGAACAGCCTGGGTGTGAGATGAATCTGGATGTAAGGGAGAATGTGGCATCATCCCTGGGACCATAGCCCTCTTGGTTTTCCGGGGGCTCCGGCAATCGCGAGTTTCTCACGGGAACGGTCGTGTAGCGGGTTGGTAAATTTTATTTAATTCATTTTAAAATAGGTGGATGGGACGAATTTTTTTTTTTAAACCAAACCTCAAAAGCAACAGGATACAGAGGCAATCGTGGTGGTATTTTTGTCGCCGAGATTTGCATAAGCAGCACATTTTTAATTCACGTCCGCTTTTCAACAAAAAGGCACACGGCAGGGCTTTAGGATTGAACAGGAAGGGCCGCAGACAGCAAATTTCATACTGGAGGTCTGTGGCTGATCGACCCTTTCAACTACTGCCCCTGGCGTTTTCTAATCTTTATGAGCAGAGCCAAAATACAAGGTTGTTTTTTTTTTAACCTGACTGATTACAATTCTCAATACAATGATTAACATTTTTTTAAGTATCACAGTTAAACTTATCACACACATCATACCCATGTGTATTTTAATGGTAATATGAGCAAACTCTGAACCAGTGTTTTGACATTCAGCGTCTCATCAGTTAAGAGCAAGGGCTTGCCTCGGACACAGTTCTTTAGAGGCACATCCACACCTGAGCGATCAGTTGCGCAACTTAATTACAGAGACGTCCATATGTAAACAGGCCATTAAGTTGCACAATGTCGACAGTGATTTAAATTTGCAACAGATCACTCAGGTGTGGACCTGCCTTGAGAAATGTGTCCGAGTTCAACGCAAAACTTATGAGTGCAAATGCCCAGCTGCCCAAGAATGTTCCTGTCATTCAAGTTGTATCGAACGAGGACCATTCTTTTTTACAGAAAAGGTAAATTTCTAAGAAACATCTGGCAGTTAACCAGCATTGTATCAAGCAAGCCTGACTGCCAATGAGACAATGAAGCTCAAAACCAGTCCAGAGTTTTGAACCAGAAGACCGTGTTAGCCAATGGGATGTATAAAAAAATTTAACTTTTCTGTGGAGAAAAAATATGAGTTATTTATTTTGTTATTAACATTCTCCAGAATTACACTGAATAAATATTTTGTATATTATGGACAAGAGGCCACTGATGTCCGCCTCTGTAAGCAACTCATTGCCGAACACAATGCGTTGCATTGCTCTGCGAGAATGGATACTTAAGGACACCACGCCGTTAGCATAACTGTAGTAAACTCGCTTGGGTGGCGGCGGTGGGTTAGGTAAAAATTACAAGCACGTTTTGAAATGTCCCAATGTTTTATACTGGGTTCTGAAATTACATAAATGATATTGTACTCAGAAAGGGTTAAAGACAATTTGTGCATGTTCCATTATGCTGGCTCCGTGAACCAGTTGTCATGGATTTACGAGCTCCACTTACAAAGCTTAGCTGAGCAAAGAGACTACTCTAGCGACACGCAAGCACTGAGTGTAAATGTCCAGCCGCCCATAGCTTTTAAACGAGCAGAGCTTGCAAGGCTGCTTTGTCAAACTCCAATTGTGTCCGTTCCAAGTGAATTGATTGATACAATTAGAAACC
The DNA here is from genome assembly GCF_015708825.2 of Lethenteron reissneri. Classification (NCBI taxonomy): domain Eukaryota; kingdom Metazoa; phylum Chordata; class Hyperoartia; order Petromyzontiformes; family Petromyzontidae; genus Lethenteron; species Lethenteron reissneri. The sequence goes on along the minus strand of NC_083823.1, from coordinate 6,505,949 downwards.
AGGCCGATGTCAGAGGAAAAGGAGTAATGAATCAATGCAGCTTACACCGTGCACAAAATTGTTACAACAATCTTGTTTGGATCGCTGATAAACACACAGACGCGGGATGCTATGCCCGCGGCGGCAAAGCGTCGTTTCGTAAAACTTGCATCTCAATGTCCTCATTATAAAGCAATGTTCTGATGAATAACAATCAATGGTAGTCAGTGTTCGTTGAAAGACAAACTTTCAGGCTTCACATGTTATTGGTGGAAAATGATTTGCTCAGACATTGACATGAAGAGCTTCTGCCTTCAGCACACATTACTGCAATAACAAATCTGCAGAAGCCCCCTGAAGACTTCCTACTGTTGGCCAAAAACAACAGGGCTTCGCACACATCAATGAGTCGTTATGTTTCACACTGTGACAGCACATGTTTGTGATGTAAACACACAAGACATCTACCGCGTGTCTTGATCATTTGTTCTGGATAAGAATGCATAACTGCTGCGGATAATTCTTACCCACAAAACTGTGCTTGAAGATTCAAGTTTCCAACAGTGATGGGGGGAAAAAGCAATTAAATGTGAAACTGTGGACAGTCCTTTGATAGCAATGCTGGCAGCAAGTTACGGAGGTCAGAATTCTCAACAGAGATCGCACAGCAAAGCTTAAGATCGTGTCCTCCAAACAATGGAAAATTCTGAGTGGCATCTATAGCCTCCACCCAGTCTGCTTTCTTACCCACACTGTGACCTTTGATGAAATCGGCTTTGTCCTCCAACATAAACATTTTGAAATTATTATTTAACTTTGAATTTTTCCATTTTAATCCAACTAGTGATATTGGCATCAAAGTATCAATTTGGAATGCGTCAGAGCACTGTACCAACAACTGTTAAGATAACAGCCCGTGAATGAGATGCAACAGAACCACTTGTAAGATCACCTCAAATCGCCCTTTTTATCCACATACACCGGTACAAATAAATGTTCATCGCATGGCAGTCAGAAACTTTTTTCATTTTCAGAGCTACAATGTAACCAAATTAAGTTAAAAAAGCTATTGCAGGGCTGCACATTTGCCTACTCCTGGTTACAAGGATGAGACCATGAACTCAATAGACTTGAGAATCGTCAATTAATCATTGGTGAATGAAACCCTGATTCAAACCATGGCCCCCTCAGTCTTGCCAGCTCAATGCTCTGACCCCTAAGACACCCATCCACCTTCTAGTCCAGACATTTCAAATACTGTATAAGGGTGTTCAACCACTTTCCATGTCGAGTAAAAAAAATGATGTGCTGATGCAAGAAAGAACACACATACCAGTTAGTCTCACTCGTGACATTAGCTTGTCATCTCTCACCTGGGTTTATACAAAGCAATGACTTTTAATAGATTAGAACTGCGGTTGCAGTATGCCAAAGCATGCATCCCTTACCTCATTACCATTTTTTTGTAAAAATTCCACCTCCTGGTCAGTGAAGGTGGTCATGGAGATGGATTTAATCCTGTGCGGAGGGTTCAGACCCCGTCTGAAATAATAAACACGATCAACGAACCGACATTAGTGCAGTAAACATTTCCACGTCGCCAATACTCAATTGTCCATTACGTAATTGTCTGGACTGCGCCATTCATGTAACTTGAGCTTGCTGGATTGTTGAAATATACTTGCCTCTCACGAGTGTGATAACAAAGCAAGTTGCTCGCAATAATGCAAGTCAGTGACACCTTGTCATGCTTAGGGATATACAAAAATAATAAAATTATGCTTTTTAATTGACAATTTGTAAAGGTGGAATGTCCACGCTTCAGAGTGAGAGCGTTAGACTGGCACCAAGGCAAGCAATGAATGTGCAACAAGATATACTTTAGTAGAAAGTAAAAATTTCTGCAACAAATTTCTAAGCAAACACACCCTGGGACTTTTCCCACATGTAACTTTTACCGTACCTGCCAGTGGCTTGAGGATGTGGTCAATTTGGTTTCACTTCACGTTGTAAAACAACTGTACAGTTTCCGTGATACAATTCCATTATCGCACGCAACAATCCCAGACGCAGTCATTTTTTGTTGCTTAATAAAAAAAAATGCTTTCTTTGGGCCTGGGTATGGTTATGTCGTATAGAATGGCTATGACAGGACAATGGTAACAAATGCACCGCAATCGTAAACATTCAATTCCATTACCTCTCAGTATCATAAGCGGGTACAACATCATCTTCAACCGAGCATCCTTCCCATGAGAAATGATTGTGCATACTGTACGCACAACCATGCTCAAGGGCACAAAGAGGAGGACACCACCAAGGCAAGCAGCTATGACACTGCATAAGGTGGCCATGGGGACACAGCACCACGTATATTTAGAACCAGTAAGACAAAATTAATGGTTACTAAAGTCCCTGGGATTGCGCCACCATTCCATGTCAATATCTCCCCGTCTCTGAATGGTTCTTAAAAATGCTGTCTCAAAAGAAGAAAAAGCAGCTTCCTCTACTTTGAATGCGTTGTGCTGCGTGTCCTGTTTAATATATATTTATTAAACATTGCTTATTTTTATAGTTATATCCCTTTTGTTGTATGGGCGTCATGCCATGAAGATATTTCCATTCAGAAACTATTGCACCACACTGTGTCAGAGAACGGCACGAGAGTGACATAATAGAGCTGCTTCTGAAGTCACACTACAGCAAAGGCCTGTTTATCCACATTCGGCGCTCACATTTCATTTGCCATACAAAGCCTGTTCAGCGCATGCCATTCAAACCGAATATTTAATTATCTGCGTCAGAATGAATTGAATTATGATTTTTTTTGTTTAAGCCTGCAATCGGGGTTCCGAGAACGGGCGAACTCGCTGGGTTTTTAGAACCACCCCCCCTCTCCCATCACGAGTGACTGCGATCTGGATTCAAAGCGGAGGATGTTCGGACATTGCCAGCTCAGCGTTCTGACCCACTCACCCACCCGGCGGCCACCCCTGAAGAGCCAGCGTGTTCCGTTTAAAAAAAGGACCGCATTTCCTGCCTCAGCGTGAGCTCGTGTCGTGCCCTGAGCTTGGTAATCTTGGGGGGGGGGGGGGGGGGGTGTTCTCGCCTCCCTCCCCTCCTACAAATGCTGCATTCTAAAGAATGCCGCACGAATTCTGGAACTGCTTTAGCCTCAGTGGCAATTGCGAAAGGGGGGGCATAAAAACAGAAAGCCAGTCACCCCCCCCATGGCCCAAGCCACTCGACCGTGCACAGTGCAGCAGCAGCAGCATCATCAAGCCCATTAATAAATGGGCCTTTTGTGGCCCTATTGACAAATGTTCGGTTGTCCAGCCCTTGAGTAACGTAACATGTAACATTTTATAAGGGCTGGGTCGCAAACGCTGGGTGCGTTGTCCGTGTGCATATTTTCCAAAAGTGCGCGCACACACACACAACACACGCGAACTTAAATGCAAACTGTTCCTCTCGCAAGCAAATGAACGCAGTCCTTGTGGAATTGGAACACTCTGATGACCGCATGCACTGTACTGCGATCAACGCATGACCACAACAGAGTTCCATCATCATCATCATCATCGTCCATGCTCAATCCACTGTTGAATGATGCCGTCCAAGAGCCGTCGTTCCACTCCTTCACAATTCTGCGATGCTGTTAATCCACCAAGCACCTACACATGAGCTATTTGCAATGCTCCATGTTTCCAGCGGAAGTCCACTTGGGACGCATTCCATTCCTTTGGCTGCCACTGCCGTCAATATTCTTGACTATGGGTGGCGAGCCGTGAGTTGTCAGACCCAAGCCCGTTTTTACCATTCTTCATACGTTCCAATGGTGTCATTAAACCTCTCTCATTCACCATCATTAATGCGAAATTCAACACCACAAAAATAATGTTCACACATCACCAAACACTTATTTCCCATCGCAATCATCAACCATCACCACTCAATCACCAACACAACCACGACTAACCCAACCACAACCATCACCACCAACACCGCTTAACAATCAAATATCCCCCGTATAGCCAACACGGACTGTCATGTTGGTGAGCACCTATTAATGCCACGAGAATTTGGTGGCCAGAAATCACGCCCGACCACCTTTGTCTCCCTATTTACAGCGAATCCGCTACTCACCGAGGGTTACACGTCGCCCTAAAGGAGTCGCATGACAAGTTTCTGACAACACTCGCCACTGATGTTGTCCCGGAATAGAACTCATGTCACCGGATTCGTAGCGTAGTGCGCGAACCACAACACTACCGCTCCCCACTTACCACCACCACAATCAAAATCATCACCATCAGCTGAACCACTTACCACCGCATCACCACAAGCACAATCACCGCAACCACCCACTCCACTACCGACACTTAGCACCACAACATCGAACACCATCATCACTATGATCATCACCATCATCATCTTCAGCACCACCACCAATATTACCACCAAAGCCATCACCAAAACCACCGTCACAGAAATTACCACAACAAAAACTACCATCTTCAACTATCACCACACAACCCTCACCATCACCAACATCATCATCATCATCACCACCACAACCACCACCACAACCACCAACCAACCACAAACACTCACAAAATGCCGCTGCAGGTCGTGCACACGAAGCTGCCGATGGTCGTGTTGACGTAGGTGGGCCCCCGTTGGTCGCACTCGAAACATCGCCGGTTGTGTGTCAGGCTCGAGATCTCTCTCAGCACCTTGAGCTGCTTGTCCTCCTCCCCTCTCCTCCTCGCTGCCGCCGCTGCCGCCGCCATCGTGAGTGACTCCGCTGCTCGGCTTTGCCGCCGCCACAGCCACAGACGCCGCCGCCACCGGGGGGAGGGCCCTGGGCAACCGCCTCTTTACATATCCTAGCGCGAACGCGCGTCGCAACCAATGGGCGAGCGGTATAGGGCGTCACGTGCGGCGGCGTCCGCCAATCGCAACGCGAGTTTGGCTTATGTGGACTTGAAAATATAATTGTGTCCGAACACCGCCCACCAGCCCAACCCTCCGCCCTCCAGACGTTGTCGGCGTCATCCCACGAGAATAATATTTAATAATTAACATAATTTATGTGACAGCTTCGGTTACGCCCACCGAACATGTTTGAGGGGGGCGTGGCTTCACCCTCCATCATGAACCCGCACGTTATACTGGTAGGAACGAAGTGGACCAGACCACCAATAGATTAATGTGTCCGTCCGTCCGTCCGTCGGTCCGTGGGAGGGGTGGTGTTGAGGGTGGTGTTGGAAATGAAAGACTACGAGTTTTAAATCTCACAGCGTTTCTTGTCAAAACAAACACTTTTAATTAACGTTACACTAGAATACAGTAATTTTTTCTTTAACTCCTCTATACCCGGTCGATATCTCTGTACCGGTACTAAGTATTATTCCTACCAGCCCACCCCGCAGGGTCCTGTTAATTAACATAATTTATGCGACAGCTTCGGTTACGCCCACCGAACACCCTTGGGGAGGGGCGTGGCTGCACCCTCCATCATGAACGCGCGCGTTAAAATTAACATAATTTATGCGACAGCTTCGGTTACGCCCACCGAACACCCTTGGGGAGGGGCGTGGCTTCACCCTCCATCATGAACGCGCGCGTTAAAATTAACATAATTTATGCCGTTTGTGAAGTCACGCCCACATTTATGTTAATAATATACATTAACATAAACGGCCGTTGGGGCCAATACAAAATTAGCGATAATTTATGCGACGACAAACGTGGTCACGTGACCCTCCCCGGCGTCCGCGCGGGACCGTTTGATCGCCGTTGGTGGTCCCCGCGAGTTGGAGACGATTCGTCGCAAACTAAAACTGCGAGGGGGAGAAAAAAAAATGAAATTACACAAACGCACACCGCCACATTTTTTATTTCACGGAAGAAAAAAAACCCTACACACACACCTAAAGAATTTTAAAGTATAGGGGGACGAAAAAATAATAATGAATGCCACCGGGGTGGCCACCCACGTAGCGGGGCTGAGGGTAACGACGCCATTTCCCATTGTCCCGTCCGCGGAGGCCGCGCTCCGTGCAGTTTTATTCCCTCTTTCACCTCCCTCCCATCCTTTTAAAACTTATCAATCGATCAACTATCAACCTCCACGTATGTCCCGATCGACTCCTATCTGTATCGACGAGGGGCCGGGAGCTGGGTAAGGAATTTGATCCGCTGCCTTTGCCCGCGAGGGTCGGTTTTTAAGTTGCGGTGATGTCGGCGGCTGCGGCGTTGTTGTTGTCTTGGTTGTTGTTGTCGAGGTTGTTGTCGAGGTTGTTGTTGTTGTCGAGATTGTTGTTGTCGAGGTTATAGTCGTGTGTGGAGGGGGCATCTCTAAACAATAAAAGCGGTGCCACACTTTGTATGCCGCTACCCTTGAACATTTTAACTTTTCGTTAAGAGTTTGCAAGCGGTGGCATTCGTTTGCGGTTTATTGTGGGGTTTTGATTGTGGCTTATCAAGACTTTGTGGAGTGTGTGGCTAAAGTGTATTATGCCGGTTCTTCCACGTATTGTTCATACTTTATTTGTGGATGCACATTCTCTGATTTAGATATTTGCTTCTGGTGTTGCTACGTTTTATTCTGTGTCCCACGTGTTGATTGCCAATGTTGGTCTCCCAGACTTGTTAATTACTTTATTAATATATATTTGTTGCAAATCTTTACACAGTTGACCGTGTTTTCGTGATTAATAAGTGGTTGTGCGTCTTATTATCCGTTGTGAATACAATCGTATATTGACAACATCCAAATTGACGGACTTCCAGGTTCATGGCAGACCAAGATATTTGTCACTTTGTCGTTACCATTGAAAGTGTCGAAAATTTCGCGGTTCCAATTTATTGACGTGGCCAAAAATAGTGAATGATGTTCGCTAACCATTTGAAATGTGTGGTGTTATCGAGTTAATTAACACTTGTGAGCCACTTAAATACATCGATACTACAGTTTTGGTATGTTAACCCTAATTTCTGCTCTGGCCCATTGGCTAGCCCAACATTTTTGTGATAATCGATTCACATCCGAATGTTAAATCGGTCCTTATTCAATTAAATTTCGTCAATTGCGGTAAAGTTTTTTGTTAACTAACTTATCAAATTGTAGATGCTTAGAACTGTTGATTCACAATTTGTTATTGTAATGGAATTAGCCATTGGCCTCTGCTTACAAGTCCACAATCACTTCATGTAAATGTAATTTATTATTTTCTTTTGGATAGTGTCCATTAGTTGTCTGTTGTTTGCTGTCAGAGGAACGCGTCACACAAATGTTGTGCAAAAACGGCCTGAGGCTAATGAAGATTATGCAAATTTGAGATGCCAGCTATGTGAATTAAAGCAATTTGTCTCAAAGATGCATTAATAATTTCATTGATCACCAAACACACTCTGGCTTGGAGGCTGCAGTGTAGTTGCACCACCTGCACACTCGATAAACATGCCCCTGTCTTAGTAAGCATGTCACCAACCCTCCAGAAATTAAATGAATTGTCATTCTGGGGTCTCGTTTCAATTAAAGAATCAATAATTTCATTAACACATTTTTTTTCTTGTTTGTATTTCTTTTTTTCTATCAGGTTTGCACACTATCGTGAAACCAAAATCGAACATGAATGTTTAATTTAAATTTGCATATATTCTGAATAATTGATTTTCACATGCTCGGCTGATTGAATGTAATCCATTTTAATCTATTATTAAACTCAAGGAATGATCGGAGAGGTTGACAAAGTATACTTTAAGCTCATGATGGCTTTTTATCACTTAAAGTTCTCATATTAATATTTCTAAGCCTTAAATGTATGCTGTTGTGATACTCAAGATTAATACAATCGTTTTGTGCAGTCCTTAGTCTTGAAATACAAAAATGTATTCGTTACACTCATTATTGACTTGTTTTCCCAAAAAAAGCTTTCACGAGTTTTAAGATTGTTGACATATCCACAATGCGGTACCTATTTTATCATCCCAGAGGGATGATGGGCTGAGTCAACCTCCAACCAAGATTTTAACTGGCAACCTACGCTGCTGAGCCACGTGACTTTCCAGTGGTCACACATTGATATTATCTCCCAGCGAACTACTCATTCACTCCACAAAGTCTTGCTAGGTCGCATTGTAACCAGACTGTTGTCTGGGAAGAAAGGCAGGCAGTCCTAGGCAAAGGACATGAACCAGACCGATGTCTGGTGCTGTCCCAGTTCCCACTACATTGGATGAGCAATTTGAACAGCTGCCTGCACGGTAAGCGTTTAGGAGTTTGACGAGCGGCTAACTTTGGAACAGCAGTTGTCGCCTTGCCCCCACTTTGCTGCTCTGTGAAAAGGGTCGATTGTGTTTGTTTTTGGCGCACAGTGGAGAAGACGAGGTAGGGTTGAGCTGTGAGCTGTCATAGGGCTCGGCCGGCCAAAGCAGCATGAACAGCAGCAGCGATGGCAACACCAGCGTGGCGGGGAACATCACTCTGGATGTGGAGGAGGTAAGCACTTGGATTTTGTTTAGTCCTCTCTTAACATTGCTGTGTTTGCTAATCCTGATATTTCCTATTTCCCCTCTGCTGCCCTTATGGTCTTGAAATCACTTTCTTCAGCCTTCAGTGGTGTCTGCTCCATGTCGCTAATAAAATCCAGTTTAAAGACTTTCCTTTTGTCTTTGCCTATGACCGATTGCGTTTTCTCTCCATATAAAATAAATACTCCCCATTGTTTATATACTGGGACTTGAGATGTGGTGGCATTTAGACACTGTAAATCGAGATTTTATTGTACTTGTTATTGTACTAGACTATGATTCATATTTAGTTGGTAAGCTGTGGCCTTTCCTAACGCTGATAACTTATCACGAAATTGTTTGACCATTTTATTTTTGTTCCTGTCCTTATCATTTTAACATATTATTTAAGAAAAAAATCCCTTAGAAGAATAATTTATTTTAGTTTAAGTAGGTGAGGACTCAAGGGACCAGGATAGTATAATTTGCAAGTTTGCAAAAGTTGATTTAAAAACTATATATAGTAGGAGTGTGACAAGGCATCAGTACAATAGAACATAGATTTATATAGCATCTTAACTTCATTTCAAAGCGCTACACAGAAAGATGATCATGTTACATGCATCGAACCACATGTGCATGAATCGTATGCATTTTAAGTAATTGGTTCACATTTCCCCTCTAGCCACTAGAGGCCACTACATTCACTTTGTGTACAGAAGGTGTCCACTTGAAGATTAAGTAATAAAATCAGATTGTGCAGGTGATAGATGGATTATTTTTTTGCAGGATCATGAGAAGTGGCAGTGACTTGAGGAATCCTTATTCCAGCAGTCGATTAACCATAGCTGATGATGATGATAGTGAGAAGCACTGTCTAGGCCATAACAATATGGCATTAATAGAGGTGGGTATAGAGACTAGAGCTCACTGACAATGATGATTCTGGGCACCCTGCAGGGCTGGCTGGTGGTGCTGGAGACGTCCTCTCTGGCGGCGCTCGCCACGCTGGTGTGCGTGGGAAACCTGCTGGTCACCGTCACGCTCTACCGCAAACCGTACCTCATGACACCAAGCAACCGGCTCGTTATGAGCCTCGCCGCCTCCAACCTGCTGCTATCGCTGCTGGTGCTGCCAATGGCGGCGGTGTGCGCTGCGCGCCGCGCCTGGGTCTTCGGCGTAGTGTGGTGCCACCTGACGGCACTGCTGCACATGCTTGTCAGCTCGGCCAGTGCACTCACGCTCGGAGCTATCGCCCTCGACAGGTGCGCCGCCACCCCCCCCCCGCCTAGTTATTAATTTACCCTGGTTTTATTGTGATCGTGCTGCGGCCGTCTGGAAGGCTCTTCCTCGTGATATTAGGAAACCACTCGAGCTATGCACTTTTAAATTTGATTGAAAACATTTATTTAGAACTGCTTTTTGTGTTTAGTTTGTTGTCCTTTCCCAACACCTCCGACTAGCACGGTTGGTTACATATAATGCGAAAGAAGTTGAACATACATACAAAGAATCCATTTGGGTCTCTCACAGAGCCGTTTGCGTTAAAGTATGTGATACACATGGAAGCGGATATCACAGAGCTACTTACTTAAATTCCTTCGAGTGACCTCTGGTCCCGACAGCAGAGCGTAGCACTTTCTCACCTACCCTGTCACTGAGAGTAATGTTAGTTGCATGACAGCCAAAGCAGTCAATATTCTATTTTAATTCTCAGAGCTGGAATTTATCCAGAATGCTCATCACCAATGGCTTAGAAATACCAATGATAATAACCACCCCACGCTCATGAGCACGGAGATAACCTAGACATTGAACTAAACTATGCAGTGCACTGCTTGTACAAATCACAGCAATATACAAAACATTGACAAGTGTTGAAACTGGTGTGGACTAAATCAGCTGGGAAAAGCGATCGAGCTTGCTTTGGCCTGAACCGTGCGTGGCTGTGCGCATGTGTGGGGGCGCGTACAGGTACTATGCAGTGCTGTACCCGATGCTCTACCCAATGAAGATAACGGGGAACCGCGTGGCGTTTCTCATCGCGTACATGTGGCTGCACGCACTGGTCGGCTCGGCACCTCCACTCTTCGGCTGGCCGGGATTCGAGTTCTCCGTCCACAAGCGCATGTGCACTCCGGCATGGTACCGGGGCCTTGGTTACGCCATCTTCTGGCAGGTCAGGAAAATAACATGCTGTAGATTCAAAAGTCAGAGGTCAAAAGTGTTTTTCTGCTCAAATTAGCATTGAGGCATTGCTCATCTCCTGTTTACAGTCCTGATGCAGTGATGGAAATTCCTCATTCCTATAGCTGGAACGAGTATATCTTTATGACAGCCAGTGTCGACAAGTTTATGGCTGCAGGGGTCACATGAGCATGGTACATACACCACATACAAGTTCTAAATAGTGTTTGTACTCGCTTATTGTTAATATGGCTGATGTAAATTCATAAATACTGCATAAAAAAATATTGACACACAAGTAGTGAAAGTTGATCGATCTGAAGGTCGACGACCTGTGGTGGTAGTTTGGCCGACCGAGTCAGTAAAAATGTCCAAACCTGTTTTCCGGCAGCTGTGGTGCATGGTGCCACCCTTTGCCACCATGCTCATCTGCTACGGCATCATCTTCCGCGTCGCCCGGCGCAAAGCCCGCAGGGTCAGCTGTGGGGTAATCGCAGTAGAGACGGAGCAGCTTTCTCCGGACACGAACCAAGATTCGAACCTTGAAGCGGTGGAGGCGGTGCAGAATGGCACCGTCGCGGCCGCCACCGCGATCAATAAACGGAGACGCAACACGACGGTCAGCCTGCCTTACTCGGGGAACCCCTGCAAGGCGCTGACGACGATTGTGATGGTGGTGGGCTCCTATGCGCTGACCTGGCTGCCCTACCTGGTGGTGGTGATGATGGAGGCGGCAGGCGGCTCGGGCGCTGTGTCCGCCCGGGCGGAAGCGTTGGCGATGTGGCTGGCGCTGAGTAGCGCGCTGTGCCACCCGCTTATCTATGGGCTGTGGAATAAGACGGTGCGCAAGGAGCTGATCGCCATGATCTGCTGCGGCTGCTACTGCTGCGGTGGGGAGCGCTACCGCAGGGACTCGTTCTTTCAGCGTCGGAGAACCTCGCGCCTCTTCAGCATTTCCAACCGCATCACAGGTACGCATGCGCGACGATGGGTCAATGCAAGATGTCACCCCGGGCCAAAGCTAGCTACGACACCGCGCCTCGCCAACGCAATCTAGCCTCCGCCAGATCACGCAGTTGCTGCACGGTAGACCACGCAGCAACCTCCATGATCTACCCTCGCAATCTCCCACCATTTGCTCTTTGGTCAACAGACTCATGGAGACTGCTCCAATGCCTGTCTCGGTAATGGGCTCTCCCCTACCCTGCAAACATAAACTTATTTCTCTAGAACTGCTTTTTGTGTTTATTTTATCGTCCTTCCCCACGCAAATGTTATGCTGATCTATTTATGTTAGTGTGGAGGTGTGTGCAACGATGCGTTAATTTATTCTATGAAAATGCATTCTTGCACTTGTGATACACATAATTATATACGTTTGAATTTATTCATGACGATTTATACAAATGATTGGCAAATTATGTGCAATTTTTACAAATTAGGGTTGTGGCTAGACATTTAAAAATGCATTGATATCTCGATTAAAATCAGTTATTCTTGTTCTTGTAATTAATACATCAAATTGTGCACGTTTGATAATGAATAGATTGACTTATGCACATAATAGATAAGTAATATACCATTGTTACAGTTAGGCTGATGGAACAAACACAACTGTGCAAATGAAACAAAACAATTGGGAAACAATACAAACAGAATGGTAAAAACTGAAACAGAAATAATTGAAACGTGAAACAAATTGTCTAATCACAGGTAAGGTTCTGGTTTCTGCCATCATCAAATTGGTGACACGATTAAAATACCAATAGTGTATCAGGTTCGCTGTGTGGGGATTGATTCAAAATTGGTTAATAAGCCCAGCCCTCGACTCTGTACAAACAATACCACTTGCGTATTGAAGCCAATTTTTGATCAGGAGTGGACTTGATCCTTCCTCCACTGTCGTCAGATTTGGTCTGAATAGGTTGTAAATAGTAATTGCAAATATCATATTTCTTTAAAATGTTAAAGGAAACTATGAATCAAACCTCACTCATGCTGTAAGTAAACACTTTATATAACTTACGAAAATTTTAAGCTTTATATAATGTACGAAAATGTAAATAGATTAGTGTTATACGTTCATGAGCATACCACTTTTGTTTTACAATTGACTTCAAGTAGGCAGGTTGTACTAAATGCAGTGTATATTACGTGTCTGTAGTCATAAATATGTTTTTTTATTGAATACCTGTTTTTAATTAAAAACGTAGCTAAAAGTGGAATGATGCACTCATAAACAAACAAGCATGGAGCGTTGTGTGGAATTACTGCCCATAGCGGCCGGAGGAGAGAATGGACTTATAAACAAGCACGGTAGAAAGCAAATTTAGTAAAATTAGGAAGTGTAATGCAATGCAACACAGAGAGTCGGTTAGCACACAGTTAACGCATAGCCTGGTTGATTACGTTCTTCCAAAGATTGCTAAATTAGAAGTTAAGTGTGAAACAAACAAGCACGGCAAACCCTCCCCGTAGAGGTGGTTCAAACTAGATTCGAAGCTTTCGTGACTGCAGGAATTACTCTTTGGTTCTTTCGGTAAGTCACGTTGAAAGAAAATAAATTAAATAATAACCCAACCACGGCAGCAGCAGTGGAGACACGGGATACAGCTTTTCACAGGACTCTGGTGAGTTATCTCGCTGCACACTTGTGTGCATAAAGACAAATGTTCCCCGTATAGCCATACAGGCTTTTGGGAAAAATTCGTCATAGTGAGCACCTGTAAAGGCCGAAATTGTGCACGAGGATGTGGTGTGGCTAGCACCAAGCCCCTATGCCTTTTCCCCCCAATAGCGATGTTTTCACACTGCACCAGATACTAATGTATGGCTGAGGCAGTAATTCCACACAACGCTCCGTGATTGTTAGTTTAGAAGTCAGTGTCCAGCTCGTCCTTCCCCTATGGGCAGGAATTCCACACAACTCCCCCTCTGCCCCACGCCCCTCTCTCTCTATTGAAGGCCTCGACACAGACGTTGTCTTTATGTGTGCCTATGTGTGTGTCTCTCTCTGTTTTTCTCTGTGTGAGTCTCTCTCTGCTTGTGTGTCTGTCTGTGTGTCGCCGTGTCTATGTTTTATCTCTCTCTCTCATATGTAGCAATCTTTGGAAGAACGTAATCAACCAGGTGGGGTGTTGACTGTTTTGTTGGCCGACTCTCTGTGTTGTATTGCATTATATTTCCAAGTTTACTATGTTTGTTTTTTCATTCATTTGTACCTGATGATGGTTGCATGTGTTGCAATCGAAACGTCGTATTCTATTATTATTTAATTGCTATTTCTTTCTAAGTGACTTTACCGAAAGAACCAAAGAGTAATTCCTGCAGTCACTAAAGCTTTGAATCTAGTTTGATGCACTCATATTTTAAAATGATAAACAGCAATCAATGCAGCACTTTAGTAATGCCTTCTCTGCCAAGTGCGATTGTACTAAAGTGGGTCTCGTTTCTAATGTAAGCTAATATCCACACGTTCTTGTTTCTCTCCCCGACACCCAGACCTTGGCCTGTCGCCACACCTCACGTCTCTACTGGCAGGCGGGCGGCTTCCCAACCACGGCAGCAGCAGTGGAGACACGGGATACAGCTTTTCACAGGACTCTGGTGGGTTATCTCGCTGCACACTTGTGTGCATCAAGACAAATGTTCCCCGTATAGCCATACAGGCTTTTGGGAAAAATTCGTATAGCGAGCACCTGTGAAGGCTGGAATTGCGCACGAGGACGTGATGTGGCTAGAAACAAGCCCCTATGCCTTTTCCCTCCCAATAGCGATGTTTTCACACTGCACCAGATACTAATGTATGGCTGAGTCGACCTAGGGAGGCTCAGGACCAGTTCAGATATCCTTCACTGATGGATTGCCGTCTTCATAGCGCAGTGCGCTCACTACTGCACAACCACTCCCCCCGCTAGTATATATATACATACCCAATGTGCATGGGCTTTCACGACCAATGTTATGGTCATACTTAGCATATAGAATCTGTTGATGTGTGTTTGTTTTGTCTTGTGTGTGTGTGTGCGGGGGAGGCAGGCACGGACGTGATGCTGCTGGAGGAGTCCGAGAGTTTACAGAGCGGCCGCTTCTACGGTCGGCGCCACAGCTCCGTGCCAATGGATGAGCTCCCGCTGATCTCCAGTGAGTCCCAGCGCCGAACTTGCGTTCAAACGGGGTAGACAAATCATGCAAATGCGTGGATGTTGTCATGCTTTTGTGCTTAGAAGTAGTTAATTACACTGGTCAACACACTTTTTCTGGCATAAGGTATTCCAACGGTTATAAGGTAATTTTGGGGTGCTGATTCCAAATCTGGCATCAGTTTTTGTCTATCACATCAGGTTTTTGAGATATCAAATATTGCATTTTCAATAAAAACTGCAGAAGAAAAATATTAAATGTGAATATCTACATAAAATTATATTATAAACACACTATCCTAGAAATACAGCACCATATTTTAACACTAAAGCAGTCACTGTCTCGCAACAACTTGCAATCATAAGTGACAAGAGTTAATTTCGGGTAAAATCAATGAAAATGGGGTATGCCGATAGCATACAATGAGATGTGATAGAGCAAATCTGAGATCAGATTTGGAATCAGCACCCTGAAATTAGTCTAAAACAGCTGCAAAAGTCCAGGCCAGAAAAAAATGTTTTTTTGTTGACCAGTGTTAGCGACAACAGTGCTACCTTCCCATGAGACAATGTCACGCGGAGCATGACGTGTGATGTCACTTACTAGAGTTACGTGACATTACCTTGGTCGACGCGGCTTATCCTTTGCTGGTTTGATCACCAGGTTTTGGACATAAACCCTTTGGATAATATAGACAGTTTTATAAAGTTTTAAGTCCCCAACAGCAACATAACTTTTTTTTTTACTTAAGCTTTGTTCATATTGTATATTCTCCAGAGTTACCATGACCCCCGTTACAGGCAAATGGATGGAGGGATGGCCATTCAGTTCAAAGATGACGCATTAACACTATCAGCCTTACTTGGGAAACGTAGAACATTATGAAGCTTTTAGAGTGAAACGTATATTTATGATAATGATAATAACAATCACATTAGCTAGTGTTTGTTTAACACGTAGACTTTCACGAGCAATATCATCGATAATATAGGTATGTTTGGTTAGATCGCATACGTAAAATAACTACTGACTCTATAGTAGTATATAGTGAATCTACAGTAGTATCTACTGATTGTAGTAGTACCTGACTCAGTATCTACCGACTCTACAGCAGTATCTACTTGCGATGCCGTAGTATCTACCAACTCTACAGTAGTATCTACTGACTCTACAGTAGTATCTACCAACTCTACAATAGTATCTACCGACTCTACAGTAGTATCTACTGACTCTACTGTAGTATCTACCAACTCTACAGTAGTATCTACCGAACTCTACAGTAGTATCTACCGACTCTACAGTAGTATCTACTGACTCTACAGTATTATCTACCAACTCTACAGTAGTATCTACCGACTCTATAGTAGTAGCTGCACACATTGGGGTGGGGAGAGATTTACCTCAGTGTTGCACTTCTGTGTATTATTTTGCCTTTTTAACGCGAAGGAGAACTTCTCTCCCGTCCCGCTCCTGTGCATTGCTAGGGGCAATCGCGAGCCAGCGTTTCCGCGCAGATGCGTGCTTTGGCACCACGATCAGCGTAATAATATAAATAGTTTCAAGTCTGATTTAATTAGTTTACATTTGACGGAAGGGAAAAACAAATAGCGTTTTTTTCGTCCGGGGACTTAGTGTGTTGTATCTGTGTACTTTGTTGAAACGTAAACCCAACAGTTTCTCAGTTAAAAACGTTGCAAGGCGTGCGCAGACAGACAGACAGGGAGACGGACAAAAAATACTTTTATAGGTAAGATTGTAAATCTTTTAGGATGTTTTCAATTAGATCTGTCATCTGTAAACCACAGATTGTTTATTATTTCTCCACATATCGATGTCAATGTTGTCAATGTTGTTGGTAATTGTGGAGGTGATCTGCTGCGCTTCTGGGAGACCGCCTATCACAAACGATGTCGCACCCTCGTGACCTTGTCTTGCTTTGCCACCAGCAGCCCTGCGGGAGCAGTCCCGGCACGAGCCCGTGGAGGTGCAAGCCGAAGTCCACAGTACCCTGGACTCCTTCGCCTCCAGCCTGGCGCAGGCCATCGCCACCGATGCGAAGTTCAGCATTTTCGGCGACGCCTCCCGGCTCGACGGCGTCACCGACATCGGCGTAGCAACACTCGGCAGCCTCCTGTCAGATTTGTGTCCAAGCACGAGCGGGCAGCGGGGAGACGACGACGACATCAGCAGCAGCAGCAGCAATAGCAGCAGCGGCGGCGGCAGCGTTGGCGTCGGCGGCAGCGTCGGCAGTGGAGCGGAGTGTCCGTTTCTCCCGCGCTGTTCCACCCCGGCGCTGCTCGTGCCGGAGTACCCGCACCTGCCAGGCAGCGTGATGGCAGTGGGGCCCGGCTCCGTGCACGGGTGCCGGCGCGGCAGTCGGACTTCGGTGGGGCAGAGGCCGCGTCTCGAAAGCATCGACGAGGGCATTGTGAACGACGGATGCAACGAGGAAGAGTTCTAGGGCTCGGTGGTTTATCGTCGTCGTTATTTGCTGACATGCAGAGGGCACCAGTAGGGAAACCTAGCTGCCAAATGGTGAGTAACATTAAGGAGAGGTAAATATACTGAGGGAGTTGCTCATGAAGTCAAGGTTTCAATTCCATTGGCTAGAGAATAACGGGGGATTGGAACATGTCGCAGGAAGAGAATTGGTGTAAAGAAAATGTATTTGAACTGAAAGATGGGGCACTGTACAGCTTTTGAGAAGATGACAGAAGCAAGCAATGACCTTAAATGCCTTTACTGTTTAAAGTGACCTGGCACATACCCCCACGGCAACTGGCAGCCTATGCTTTGTTGCGCAAACTTTCCACATCAGATTATAGGGTCGGTTACAGCCCATCAGGGGGCTGGTCTGCCCAAGACTGGATTTGTTGAACTTTTAGGGGAACATTTTACTTGAACACAAAAGTGCCCTTAAAGTTAACCTTGCAGCCTGCCGACATTTAATAGCGATCTACCATGGCTTTGCTGTCAGCACTTAACGTCAGTCGGAACAGTTGTTCCGCGAATTCTTGTGGCATGCCACATCTACCTCGCCCTTAATTGTTCTCACGATGCCACGGTGGTGTGCGCGCGATATGTGTGAAAAGCGCTTAGGGTTACCAAATGTCCTCAAGGGATCAATACTTTAATGTCATTTCCTTGTTTTTAAGAGAAAGAATCGTCAACGAGGACACACATTTGTCAGTGACGTCCAATGTGACGTCGATTCCCGTGACACGTGTGATGTCAGTAAAGTCTCGTTCCGAAGAATTTAGAATGAGAAATTAAGCCGTGGCTATATGCAAATCCATTACATCTGCAATCTGTATCGGGGTCGCCATCATTGTAACGTATCGTGTCATCAAAACAATACAGGACCCACTTCCGTGTACTTAAGCTGGACTCGTTTAGGAATTCCAGTGTAATGTTATAGGCGCTCCAACCAAACCATGTGTACTTTTAGCCTTGGAAAGGTTTATGTTTAGAAACCATTCGTTTTTCTCAGCAGTAGGACACTCAACAGCAGTAAGTCATATTTCAGTAGATACTACAGTAGAATGCTTGCGTTTTGAGTACATTTTAAGTTATTGTGCCAATTTTTAATGCACCGGTGTCGGGACAGCAGAGATAATGTGCTCTGATGTATCTCCATCTAAAACATGTTCATGCCAATTCAACACGACACTTAACTAAAAATACATTTCATGTAAACAGTGCGGATGTTTATGTAAACTGTTGATAGTTTTAATGAAATAGTTTTTGCACAACGAAATGTTGGTGTATAAACATTCTCAGAAAGAGTAGAAGTGTACGGGCAAGTTTTCTCTTTCATCCGTGTGATCTGACACGTTTTCTTAAAAGCGCAAAGGACGGTATGACGATAAAAGTATTGTTATAATTTTGGTTTCTGAAAACTGGGTTTGGTCAGCGATTGATCTCCACATGTTTTCAGCAGTCTAGTTCACAACAAACCAGCAAAACATTATCTCGTGCCTGGTGCTAACGTCAGTGTTTATGG
The DNA here is from genome assembly GCF_015708825.2 of Lethenteron reissneri. Classification (NCBI taxonomy): domain Eukaryota; kingdom Metazoa; phylum Chordata; class Hyperoartia; order Petromyzontiformes; family Petromyzontidae; genus Lethenteron; species Lethenteron reissneri. The sequence goes on along the minus strand of NC_083823.1, from coordinate 6,487,117 downwards.
GCCGAACTCGCGGGATGTATTGAAAATATTTATGATAAAAAGTAGCACAGTTTCCGTTTTCACATTGAAAACATTCGTCAACTCCTGTGCACTGTTCTTGAGTCTATGTTTTGTTTAGACGGCAGTGCAAACATAGGTTGGGTGATTGAAACTATTGCAGGTACAGTACCGTTTAAGTAAAACGTTCAGTCACGTGCTCTTTGTTAAGCAACCATTTCATATATTTATTTTCTCCATATATAAGTGCAGTACATTACGGTGGTTTCTTATTTAGTTATTTTTTTAAATATAATTCCATTGACAACAGTGTTGGCAGTGTCTGCAAACGTTTTGTAATATAACTGCATCAGTGAAAACTGTATTATAAGCATTTTAAAGATTGTTGTGTTTTAGAAGATCAAATTCCTTTTTATTTTCAGTATTTTAAAATTCTTAAAATACCTTAAGATGCTCAAACAATTATAACGTTGCTCAGAATCATAATCGTTATTTATGCTGGAGAAATCCAATGAGCATTGAGACTCTTTTTCACACGTCAAGTGGGGGCGCGGGTCAGAAAGTTACAACAACAAACAATACACAAAAACAATCGGATGCCAACTAGAAAGCAGAATTGTTCGAGACCTATCTCTGGCTGACATTAAGTGTCATTAAGCAAGCCAACTTATGCCTTTTATTCCCTTCCCTGTGCCATTGCCCTTTGCCAATGAAATTTGCTTAGCCGCGTGTACAACTTGTTGCCTCTGCCAGTCAACCTTTATCCAAGGCATGGTCACCACGAATTCTCCAAGGCTGTGCTCGGCGTCTGGAACCACCTTTCCCTTCTCTGTCCCTTTTGGTATCACTCAACCCCATGTTCCAGACCTTCCTCTGCACACGATTAACTGCCTCGCTTTTCACGTCTTCTAAGCCTGTGCTGCAGCCTTCATCTCACCGTTGTTTCTCTTATCTCCCTTCCAATCCTTCTCTCACTTTTATCTCGAATGTGTCCTCTTGAGAGCCTTTGGAGAGCTTCCTCTCAGTTGTGGCCCTTCTGCCTGCAGCGGCATGAGCAAGAAATTGCAGCTTCGCCAATGTTTTTTTTTACTTCTTTACATTCTTTGACCGGATCACCCAGATCTTGGAAGCTAAGCTGGCCTGGGCCTGTATAATAGTCGAATATGTGACTACTTTGTATTACAAGTATCATAAGATGCTAGGGTTGTGCTGCGTTGAGGGCAATGCAGCAAAATCCAATGTACAGTATTGTACATCCATGCTCCCACGTCTATGCACAATATGGCAAAAACAACTCCCATGACTCCCGTTGCATGGGGTGGCCCTCATCCAGAAGTGTGCTGTGCGTGTACTCCTTTACGGAAACATGACTTGTTGCATTATGTAGCCGTGTAAATTAACTGCAATGTGAAGGGGGGTGTTCCACGCATCCCTTGTTGCTATCCTTCCCTGGCTGGTAGCAGAAGAATGAATCGTTGAAAGGTTGAAGGCAGTTTTTTGAGTGCCCAACATTGTCTGCTGCAACCTCCAAACAGTTTATTTTGAAGCCCGGCATCCGTGTGGGCTGAAGGTACTAAACGTGCATTGTGTTACCGGAAGTCGAGTAGCAACACGTTGCCAACGTAATTATGGAGAACATCGCATATCAGACTCACGAGGTATGGAGGTACAGGTGGATACGTAAACATGTCTGATATGTGAATGCAATAGAAAATGTTGGTTCAGTACGAATAGGTAACCGGACAAAAATAAAGCGAAGACTGCTCTAAGCATAGGGAAATGCTTCGGCTGTGCTTCATACTTTAGCAAATGTACGCGAGGTTTAAGGACACATCACTGCATGCGAATGGTCGGATTTGTGAACATCTGTGGAAAATGACAGTCGCAACCTTGCACAAATACCTGCACTGACTGTGGATGATTAAGTGGTCGGCGTGGATATGTGACATACTGTAATTAGAAACCGGTGCAGTGTTTTAATGTCATTGTTTCGACTTATCCTTGGTATTTGTAACACTGGCTGCTGTTGTGACACGAGTGTAGATGGTCCAACAATGTTTGGTTGCCTCTAAAAAAAATGCGGTTTACTTTGGCGATTGGATTATGCCATGGTTCACCATAGCATTGTGGTCTTAAAGAAATGTTATCAATTGCAGTACTGTGCTGTTGTACGGCATGCCATATGTTATCTTCAGACACCACTACTCTATAATCATGGGTGGCCCAAATATATAAATGTCCTGTTTATGTATTCCTTCCATTCACAGTCATTATATTCAAGCACCATATATATTTGAGTTGGTAATTTTCTTGTATGCACTTGAGGGAAAAGTGTAATTGGCAGCTACCGAGAGAGTATTTTGAAAACCCACTACCAGGAAAAGGATGTTATCAAGGTTAGGATTTATATCAGTGTATCAGCAATAGCGTGTAGGATTAAAAAATATATATTATTTTATCCATGGCTGCAGTTATTCCAGACTTGTGAACGTTATTTCAAAACCTCCTGGTGTACATACTTGTTGTCATGTAATGTTTTGTCCTGTATATTGTTTTGAGTTTTATAGCCTTTTTACTATGTTTTGCTTAATAAACGGACAAGAGTCATCAAGAGTCATACTTGCTTTTCTGCACTATCAGTCACAAGCACTCGCCCGTGTTATCGACAATGGGGTTTCTGACTCACCGTTTTACTCGAATAAGCGTCGTCGTCTACACAAATAGATTCACAATGCACAGACCTTTATTCAACCCACTGTTGAACGAAGGCCTCCCGAAACCGTTTAGTCTTTGAGGTCGTGTCGACCATTCTCTTTGGGTCTTTCGGTAAAGTCACGTAGATAGAAAAAGTCAATAAAAAATTACGACGTTTCGATCGCAACTCAAACAATCGTCTTCAGGTGAAAAAATACAGCAGGCGGACTGCTGAGGCAGGACGAAATGTATATATTCCGTGCGGGTCATGGATTAATTAGAGTGTCGACCATTCTTCACCAAACTAGTCAGTAATGGTTAGAGAATGTTAATTCAATTAGACGTACAAGAATCATATCTCTCATTAATAACATTGTGCAGGCCAGGCCAAATATGCGAAGTTATTTACCCTAACTTATCAGTTAAAGTTGCGCACAATGGTGAAAATTGCACACACAACCACTGACAGATGCGTACATTGCGTTCCCAATTAAGAGTGAGAAGATTAGTCGATATATGAATGGAGAACATTGGCACAATGGTTTAGCGCACTCCGCCATGAAGCTTGTGGACCCGAGTTCGATTCCCTGCCACGGTGAACCAGTCCTGAGTTCCTTCCATTACAACCCCCACTTCACCAGTCCGCACTGACTAGCGTTTTGAAAAATGAAGTGGTTTGACAAATGCAAATAAAGCTTTCAATGTTCTATTTTTTTATTGTACTTGTACATAAAAAAATGTGAGATTATTTCTGCTGAGTTTGCAGGATTTGTATCTGTATCTTATACTAAAACATTTTTAAAATCAGTCTGCCATCTTTACTCAGCCCTCCTCAGAGAAACCCAATTTAAATGTCTCAATGGCTATTACTTAACTAACCAAAGAAGAACCAAATTCGACAAAACAACCTCCCCCAACTGCCCAGGATGCCCCCCGGACACCCCTCAAACACACAGACATTACCTTTTGGCAATTAATTCTAGATTTGAAGCTTTCGTGATTGCAAGGATTCATATTCTTAGGTTTTTTCGATAAAGTCACGTTGGCAATGTTTTAGTTTTTTGGCAATGTCCAGACATTAGCAAGTTTTTTTCACATGATCACATTTGATACTTTAACCACATTCACAAAACAAGCATCTCATCCTCACCAGAAACGTCCATGTTGGGGTTGAAGCCTCAAGGGCTTTCTATGGAGGCAGATACATTATTACACATTTTCAATGTTATGGCAAAACGCACCATTATAGCCATCTGGAAAGAGCACGCTTCACCAACACTGCAGGAATCGGCCGATAAATTATCTAAAATTGCCGCTCTAGAGGATCTAAGTGCAAAGCTAAGGGGTAGGGAGGAAGCTTACTGCGAAACGTGGAACCCCTTCACTACCTCTCCTCCAGTGGGCATTTATTCTTAGGAGCATTCATGAGAGCATTTATGCACTCCCCCCCCCCCTCCATTTTTATTACGTTCGCTTGCTTGCTTGCGTGCTTGCTTGCTTGCTTATGACCGTGCAAATCTTTCGGTCGTTTTTTAACCCACTTCCCGTGATCCAATCGAGCTGACATTTTGCACACAGACTCGTTGTGCGTGACAATTAATTTTCGTGAAAAATTTTTCCCCAAAATTTTACACTGTTTAGGGAAATTTTTTAAAATATTTAATTACCAATTGCTTAATGGTGGCAGACAATCATCTGACCCATAGGTGGCAGCCATCTCAAGCCAGAGGACGAGAGGACTCTAGCCGCCACGCATATAAAGGATTTATAGTGAAAAACTTTGTTTTTACAGGTTAATTTTTTTCTTCTCCTACAGGACCATCAGAGCTTAGGAAGACATGCGGTTTAGACAGGTTTCCATTGCACTGTAAACCGTAATGTATGTATGGTGGTGTCAGCCTCCTTTCATATCCTGTGTGTTTACTTAAATAGTCTCAATCTTGATTTGAAGCTTTCGTGACTGCAGGGATTCATACTCTTTGGTTCTTTTGGTAAATTTCGATTTAAAGCTTTCGTGACTGCAGGGATTCATATGCTTGGTTCAGTCAGTGGCTCTGGATGAAGAGGAAAGACCCCAGCTGGGCCCCAAAGTGAGAGGGCCAGGAGGTATGCAGTCAACAATGCTTGACTCAGGGAGGAGGACGCCCCTGCCATGCATAGTCCCATGGGATGTTGGCTACCAACAACAAGGCAACTCCTATGACTAATTGGGAATGGGACGCAAGCGTAGGATTGATCACCCTGTCGCTGGTCGCCTTTGGGGAGGGTGTATAGTATGAAAGGCCGAAACACCCTAGGAACCAAAGGGTCACTACTGACGATGCGCTCCCCAAATTTCACCAGGCTCACTGTTCATGAACTCTTGGAAGTGCTTGCACAAAGGATAGTAACATCTCATCCTGTGTTCTTTGGAATCTTTCGGTAAAGTCACGTAGAAGGGAAATAATAAAATATAAAAAATAAAACAATCAAATTAAATTCTCACGACGTTTCGGCCACAACGCAAGCAGCCGTCCTCAGGTGAAGAAACTGAGCTGTCGGAAAGACAGCGTTAGGTGAGCTCTCCCACCTGATGATGGACGCCTGTGTTGCGCCCGAAACATGATTTATTTTATTTTATACCTACGTGACTTTACTGAAACAACCAAAGAGTTTGAATAGTCTCATTAATAAAAAAACATTTTTTTGAGAAACAAACAAGCGGTCTGACACAAGATAAAGGTGCAAACCTGCAACTGCTTTCTCACGCCACGGTCGTTGACAGTGGCTCTTGTTCCCAGAGGGACCTCTTGAGAATACCTCCAGAGACTTGAACAAAATAGTGAATTAAGGAACTCCATAATCGCACGCACGTGTCACCCCACCGGGGCCAAAACAATTCATGGTGAAATGTATCAATTTATCGTGAATATCGAGTGGTTGTCCGGTGGAGAGACTTGCCCCCGACATAGGAATGTGGAATGTGCCACGACTGGCTGTAAACAGGAGATGAGCAACACGTCAATTTTAGAAATACATTAACTCAGTAGAATAAGTTTTGATTTAAAGCTTTCGTGACTGCAGAGATTCATATTCTTGGTTCTTTCGGTAAAGTCACGTAGAAGGGAAATAATAAAATAATAAATATAAAAAGCAATAAAAAATTCTCACGACGTTTCGACTGCAAAACAAGCAATCATCATCATCAGGTGTGAAATCCAAAGCACGACGTTTCTTGTCGAAACGTCGTGAGAATTTTTATTGTTTGATATTTTTTTATTTTATTATTTCCCTTCTACGTGACTTTACCGAAAGAACCAAGAATATCAGTAGAATAAGGTTTAACACGTAGTAGGGTTTTTACAGGTAGGGACAACGGGTTCCACACCGCCCACCAGGGATTATTTGTCTGTCTGTCGTGCATATGGGGAGGGGTGGGGCTGGGTGGAGAGGCGAGGGTGGGGAGGGGCTGGGTGGGGAGTGAGGGGCTGGGTGGGGAGGGGAGGGTGGGGAGGGGCTGGGTGGGGAGGGGATGGTGGGGTAGGGCTGGTTGGGGCTGGGTGGGGAGGGGAGGGTGGGGAGGGGGGGGAGGGGCTGGGTGGGGAGGATGGGGAGGGGCTGGGTGGGGAGGGTGGGGCTGGGTGGGGGGTGGGAGGGGTGGGGCTGGGTGGGGAGGGGCTGGTCACCCCGTGGTGCCCTTATAAAACTCAACGTTTAACCTACACACTACACTATACACGACACGATACACCGCACTTATACAGGTAGGAACAACAGGTTCCACACTGCCCACTAGGGATTATTTGTCTGTCTGTCGTACACGAATGCGCTGTCCAACCAAGTGCCTACCTGCCCACTCCGAAGGAACGTGTTTGGGTTAGATTGCTTAAATATAATACATGTTTCGTTAAACCCGGTACCACCCGACGCAGCCAATTAGTAAGGTTTGTCACGTAAACAAAACATGCCAATTCGTTACTAGTTCAGCACACCGGTGTGTTGGAGTGTAAAATCCACAACATTCGCGTACGACGTTTCGCCAGTAATTACAACGAGCATAATCAGGCAGACAGACAGAGTTGTGGAGAAATCCTTCCTAATTCGGTCTTAACTCGAATAATTCACCCTCATCCCAAGTTTGTCCTTCCACATAAAAACGTCAACTATTTTTGTTCGTTTTTGGGACCTATACCATCGTAACACCTGTTTTATTGCCAGAAATTATCAAACCTATTAAATTTCGATGTAAAGCTTTCGTGACTGCAGGGATTCATCTTCTTTGTTCTTTCGGTAAAGTCACGTAGAAGGGAAATAATAAAATGATAAAAATAAAACATAATAAAATACAATTCTCACGACGTTTCGGCCACAACGCAAGCAGCCGTCCTCAGGTGACTTTACCGAAATAACCAAGAATATCAAACCTATTCTTATACTCTTTGGTTCTTTCGGTAAAGTCACGTAGTTAGAAACTAAATAAAATCAAACAAATCACGACGTTTCGATCGCAACACAAAGCGGTCGTCATCTACGTGATTTTACCGAAAGAACCAAAGAGTATGGACTCCTGCAGTCACGAAAGCTTCAAACCCATTCTTATATTTTGATACTGGAAATGAAGGTCCCATGATGAAGCTGCTCACCTCGAGCTAGAAATGTCCCTGATTGTGGCATTGTCTTTGTGCTGTTTGCCTTTTGGCGTTCTCTGGTCTCACACTCTTTGAGACGAGGCTCTAAAGAAAGCTGTCTCTGGTGGGGACCAATCAGCTTCAAAGACAATGCATACATTACCAGCGCATCGTTTTGTTTGCATGTTCAACACAAGTACGTGGGATAATGCAGACGTGATTCCTTGCAAAAGGTTTCAGTTTGGTATTTTAACATCTTAACGCAGCTGTTTTATTGCCAGAAATGGTAAAACCTATTCTTATATTCTTGTACAGTTGTTTTGCTTGTTTACACATCACACCAGCCACATGGACTCTTTTTTGTTCTTTCTGGGAGTGATTTTTTGTTGTTTTTGAGCAGCTTTGCGTTTATCGCAACAAAACCCTGGAGCAGTTTCGACGTTCAATGTCTCATCAGTGGAGTCGGGCTTGCTTAAAAACCAATGCTGGCCAACTGTCAGATTCAACTTGCAACATTCCTGAATGACCTACAACTGCCCTCTTACATGTTTATGTTTCGTGTTTCTTTTGTTATTGCTCAAGCACACGGGCGCGTTGTTGGAGAGTAGACTCACACAGCCTTTACAATCCGAGTACGACGTTTCGCTGGTGATTACCACCACCGGGATGGTAGCGGCTTTAACGACACATTTATTTTCACGCGATATAACCCAAAATAATACAACAACAAAAACTATTTTATTTTGGATAACGTTGCTCGCGATAGCCCACTACGACTACTTACACTTCGCGTTTAACCGATCGCTGTTTTTGTCGCTCTCTTCTCTCCAACTTCTCGGTGTTTGTCGCCACCACGCGGCCAATCTTGGACGGAGACGATCCGTCAAAAGTTTGCACTGCACGGAAAAACAACTGGAAAGGTGCGGGGCCGGCCAGCCCAGCCAGGTTTGTCTCAAACAGGAACCCGGAGAACGAGCAGGAAGTTCTCTCTCTCTCTCCCCGTCTCAAGGAGCCACCGCCGTCTTTATCTCTCTCTCTCTGGAAAGCGCGTGCATCAGACCCCGAGACGTCTCTATCGGCTCGCTCTCGCCGATTGAGACGCCACACAAAGACGGCTTCTTCCCCTAACGAGCAGGAGACACGCGCAGTCCCTGCAAAATCGGTGGGTGATGCTGACCGGTGATGATCACTGTTGTTGGCTTGCTGATAACGCTGTTGCAGCTGAGGATGCTGATAATAACAATCGACCCCACCCCACCGAATATCGCAGGCGCTCGGCTTTAAACGTGGCGAGTGGGTCGATGGTGAAAGAACGATGGTGGTGGGGGGGGGGGTCGTCAATCATTAACCGGACGTCGCCCGCTCAGCCAGAGACAACACCCCCCACCCCCCACGACGTCGCGATATATCGCGCAGAGAGCCGCCGTGGGCTTTAACGTCCGTCGCGGAGATGGAGCGACGAATTCGGCTGGTGAATCGAGAGACGGGCGGGCAGGCGGGGTGGGCAAGCGGCTCGACGTACGTTTGAACTTCTTTCGCACCGCACGTAGCCAAGCGTGCCGTGCCGACCGGAGGTGCGGGTGGAAACGCAGTGGGGGGGCGGAGTGGCGGCCAATGGGATGGAACGCGTCCGGGCACGGAGATGGAGCGACGAATTCTCGTGCGTAGAGCGGCATTTCCGGGTGGATTGTTGAATACGTGACATTATCCAGACGTATCTACCGCCTTAATTTAAGGGGCTTTACAACCATCTTGACTGAGAGCTTTCGTAACTGCAGGAATTCATATTCTTTGGGTCTTACGGTAAAGTCACGTATATAGGTTCAAAGAAAATAACAAAAAATTACGACGTTTCGATCGCAACACGTCTTCAGGACAAAAAAAACGAAGACGACCGCTTGTGTTACGATCGAAACGTCGTAGTTTTTGTTTTTTTGTTATTTTTTTCAACCTGTCTACGTGACTTTACCGAAAGACCCAAAGAATAGAGTTGGAGGCAAGTTTCTCTGAAAGTTGCCGTCACACTCCTCTGTCCACCCGGAAAGCAGCACGAATAGGTTCAACCACAGGTCGATCGGCAGGTTTGTATGTGGCTGGGTGAAATGTGGGTTACTCACAGATATTTCAAGACGTCTAATACCGTGGAAAGGTAGGCCAAGTAAAAACCACAAAGCGGCTCTCAAGAGCAGTGCGACTCGTCTTTTTCATTCCACGGCACCGCTTTCAAACTGGCACACTATTTTATCAATTTTTTATTTTACCAGGTAAAGCCCACTGGGCTATGTAGCTCTTTTTCAGAAGCGACCTGGCCACAAATGATAGTTCAACGAAATTAGCTTATCACGTGGACATGTATAGCAGCCAAATATTCTAAAACGCATGTTTCTAAATGTTGAGCGAAAAATTGGAAGACCCGGAAAAAAATCCACGCGACCACGGGGGAGAGAGACACCGCAAACTCCAAATATACAGCAGGCGTCAGGGTCGGGATCGGACCCACGACCTCCTGTATACCAGGCGAGGTAGTTAACGTCTCGCCGCTGCCGCGCCCCGGGGATGGGTGATAACGCGTGGTAGTTCACATATAATTCACGGTCCCTCACTTCTACTGATGGAGGAATTCAGGTGGAACTGCCAAACTCGGCGACACGAATTTGCTCAACTGTGTGGGTGTATGCGTGTCTCTATCTCCGCGTGTGTATCCATGTCCGTGTGTCTCTACGTGTCTCCGTGTTTGTGTTGCTGCGTGTCTCCGGGTTTGTCCCAACTGGGCACCCGCGACCGAGGGAGTTGAGAGGGCCTTGGGTGGGGGCCAAGGCCCTCTCAACTGTCTGCAGCCGTCAGCCCAATGGTGAGGGGAGAGGGGGAAATGGTGGGAGGTGAGCGGAGGGTGCTTTAGGTTCTTTCCCGATTCCTAAAATACCGGGCTTCTGGGTATGCCATTGTACACCAATAACTTAGCACTGCTATAGTCTATAGCTCCCTCTAAGGTAGAGATTATCGTTTTGTTTTAGCTATTGATTACGATTTGAATTCGAGCCGATTTTTTTGTTTGATGCGCTGCTATTTTTGTTCCCTGCCTCTCTTTAAATCCAGGGGTGCTCCCGCCCCCACCTTGATCCGCTTGGGGCCCTGAACTATTTGCTCAATTGGCCGGTGATGGCGGAGGGCGGAGCGGCGCAGGACCGGCCGAAGGCCTCATCCCTGCTCCTCCACCGCAGGGAGCGGCTCGTCCTGGCCATGGGCCCGCAGGTGGAGGGCCTCCTGGACGTCCTGTTCACTCGCAACATCGTCTCCCTGGAGGAGCGAGAGAGCATCGTGTGCGGCAGGTAACCCTTATGCCCTACGGAATGTAAGATGCACTCTGGGGGGAGCTGTCGCCCAAGGGGACAAGGGCACAGGGACACGCGGTGGCGATGGAGCGACGATGTAAAGTCATGTGGAGGTGGATTATGAGCGTCACAGCGACGGCGTGGGGAGGCCTTCATCCAGCAGTGGCTAGACCGTGTCCGTTGATGGCCGTGGTGGCAATGATTACTTTAGCTTGTGTAGGTCTATGGCTTGCGGTTCGAATTTTAGTAGGCCGCCCTGGTTAATACTGTCGTACAGGTGTATTTAACATAAAATGCGTGCCCTCTGCTTCACAGTAAAAAAAATCTCGTGGCGTCATTCAGAGAAGAGTATTCGGCCATGGTGCGCCAACATCTTGGTCCAAATAAAAAAAAATACTCGCAATTTACTTAATTGGGGAACACGGTAATCGTCGCCCCCGACTGCGAAAAACTTTTCGGGACCCTCTTGGAAACAAAAGATCCTCGAGGCTCCGTGAGGCTTAACAATGATAGCGGTGGAGGCCGCACCATAGGCCGCACCGCAGGCCGCCTTCGTGAGCGTTCCATCGCGTTCTCCCAGGACGCCGTACGACGCGGCGCGCCAGTTGCTCTGCATCGTCGGCAGCAAGGGCGAGGATGCCGCCGCGGAGCTGGTGGGAGCGCTCGCGAGGGCGGCCCTCATCCAGGTGCCCCCGGGGTTCGAGCTCCGCACGGACCAAGCCGACGCCGACGCCACCACCAGCACCGGCTTCGCCACTGCCGCCGACGCCACCGCCGCCGACGCCACCGCCGCCGACGCCACCGCCGACGACGCCAACGCCGCGACGCTTGTCGCGGTGCCGTCGCCCCCCGACGGTGCCCTGGCTGCGATGCGGCTCCACCACCTGGCACTGGTGGACAAGCTGGATGATGTGGACGTGCTGGCAGAGCAGCTGGTGCTGGACGGCGTCTTGAGTCACGAGGACCGGGACAGAGTGACGCTTCCGCAGCAGACGCGCCAGCAAAACGTGATTAGCGGCTTTAAAGCGCGCCGGCAGGCCGCGTCCAAGCCTGATTCTCCAAATGTTTGCACGTTAATAATCCGAAAATCGGGAGCACATACTTCGTGGCAACGTTTATAATAATTTACTTGTTTATCCAGGAAAGCCACACTGAGTCGCAGGACTCTCTTTCAGGAGGGTCCTGTTACATTTTACCGCACCTCTTATTCGCCCCGCACCGCCCGATTAGCGCAGTTGGCTAGGTATGGTGCGATCGTACGGTCCTTCGAGTTGACCCGTCGATGCGTGAATAGTGGCGCTGTGGTCTCTGTTCCCGCAGGTGAGGAAGCTGCTCAATCTGATTCACACGAAAGGGGAAGCCGCGGCGGCCGCGTTTCTCCGCTGCGTCGACGTGAAAGCGGTGGCCGAGAAGGACTACTTCCCTTCGCCCGGTGGGAAAACGACGCGCGATCGTCGTGCGATCTACTTGCCCAATCGCAGCATGGGGTGGTGAGGGTGGGGGTAACTTACCTTGGCACCTGTATCTTTGTAGTTTGCGGTGTCTCCCTGCCTGTGGCCACGTGGATTTTTCTCCGCTTCCTCCGTTTTTTCCCTCCACATTTATAATCAATATGATGTGTTTGGAGTATTTAGCTATTTTAGATGTCAACGTGATAAGCCACTATGTTAGGCTATCATTTGTGGTCCAGGTCTCTTCTGAAAAAGAGCTATAAAGCTCAGCGGGCTTTCCCTGGTAAAATAAAAAATCGTTTTAGCCGTTAGAGATTCCACACCAGCGACGCCTGCCATTTCGGCTCGTCACGAGCTGCAGACCGGCGGCCGATCGTGGCCATCGCAGATTTACGACACAGTTCAGGTGAAAGTAAAAAGGAACGACAAGTTGCTGCGGGAAATATTTTTTTAACTGCTGCCGTTTTACGAGGGACGTCTCGGCGAGGCGGTAAAGTTGCGGCGAGCGGCTGCTGTAAAGGAGTAATTGTGTGAAGCGGCATGGCTGTAAGAAGCGAACTGTTTGTTGTTTGTCTTGGGGACATGGCCCGTCAGTTCGCGCGTTCAACGCTTGTTGCAGAGGTCCACGGTTCGATTTTCGGCATGCCAACTTGGTTAATCTTTCTTTCTTATTGTAATGAGAGAGCACACCGTCTGGTGACGGAGGGCTGCTATAGGCGCTGCTGCATCGGTCGTAGCCAATCAGAGCTAAGGCTTCCATCTGGGCCATAGTTCATGGCCGGAGCTCACAGGTACATGCGGGAACCATCGAGAAGGTTCTGAGGGGGGCGTGGTTAGAGGCGGGGCTTTGCTCCGCCGGGAGGGATATAAGGAGAGGCAAGGGGAGGACTCGGGGTTCGGTTTGGAAGCCTGGGTCCGGACTGCATCTCTGCCTTCTCATCAAGCTACCGACCACGTGGCAGCCTCGGGGGCCGAAGCTCTCCCGACTCCCGGCACGCCGTCAACCAGCGGTGTGCGGGGGAGGCGAGAGCGAGGGAAGCTGCGCGGGAACAAAGGAGCAGTGAGCGCATGCATGCGGCGAGGGAGAGAGAGAGAGCGACTATCTGGAAGGGAGCGCGGACCCGAGCAGTCATAACTAATAAAGAAAGGACGCAAGTCTCATATTGTCGTGGAAGTCGTTTATTACATTATGACATTTAAAAAAGCAGCTGACGAAATAATATAATCGTGTGTAGAGGAGTGTGGCAATTCGTCCGATGGCATCAGGAGCCACTTGATGTATGGTGTCCATACCTCCTGTGTAACCGAATACTGGCCAGGGTATGTATGTATATTGAACTTCTTTCGCACAGTGCGAAAGAAGTTCAACATACATACATGCACAGTACGTAGCCAACCATGGTAATCGGAGGTGTGGAGGAAGGACAACAAACTGAACACAAAAAAAAATTATTCTAAAGAAATAAGACTTAAATCTTGATTCAAAAGTGCATAGCTCCAATGCTTTCCTCATATCAGAAAGAATAGCATTCCAGATTGCCACAGAAGCGCATTTGAAAGCGGGTTGCGATGCAGTGACCGTCTTTGTTAGACGGCTAGCTAAAAGCGGCTGCTGCGAGGATGACTGGAGTTCGTGTGATGGTTTTTGTTCCTTCACGAGGTCATGAATGGTGCTGTGGTTCATTTGTGGCAAGCAGTTTGTGTGTAATGGGTGGTCGGTTATACGATGAGATCTCCCTTCATCACATTCGCAATCGGGATGCCCTTCCTTTCTCTTTCCATTAATGATGGAATTGGTAGCCCTTTCCATGTGTTGTTCGGTTGTAGTCAACGCCCGCTGCGGCTGTTTTTAATTTATGTTGGAATCCACCGCTTGCACCTTTGGGATCACGGGATCAAGTATTGGCCGGAAACTTTCCAAACAGAGCCGTTCCATGTGAGCTTCTAGCCGCAACTGAGGAGTTATCTTGTCCAGGAAGTTTTTGGGTCATAGGCCTTTATCTTTCTGGCTTAAGAAGTTCAAGGTTCTAAACTTCGCCAGGCATTACATGACTAATTTTGCCAGCCATTTGCGTCCGACAGGTTCCTGCGATGTATTACACTTTGCACTCCTATCGTGTTTTTTTTTATTTTTTGTTGTTGTAACGTTCTGACCTGCCCCTATTGGACATGCCAAATAGCTTCATAGCCCATTGGATTCTTCCAGTATAAATTCTGATGATTTGCATGAACGACTCTGCATTATAAAAAGCATGTTTACCATCCGGTAAACTATGTGCTAACGCATAAACGTATTGCGGCGTGCAGTGGAGGCGTACAAGACTAAGCTGCATCGGCACCACGAGGACGGCTCGCAGTCACTGCAGATGTACAGCCATCTTGGCCACCTCGCCCTCGACGACATCTACACCGAGACGCAGCTGCACGCGCTGCCCACCGCGGCCGACGAGGAGCCCCTCGTGCTCACGCTGGACACGCTGCTGCCGCCACCCCCGGCCGTGGCCGGCAACGGCCCCGACGCCGGCTGCCGCCCCGGGCCGCCCAGCAAGGACGTGGTCCTTCTGTCGGGCGACGCGGGCAGCGGCAAGAGCGTGCTGGTGCAGAAGCTGCGGCGGGAGTGGTCGAAGGGCGCGGCGTACGCCGAGTTCGAGTTCCTCTTCTCGTTCTCCTGCAGCCACCTGAACCACGTGAAGAAGGAGATCTGCCTGAGGGACCTGCTCTTCAACAACTGCTGCTGCCCGGACGCGTGCCCCGACAAGGTGTTCGAGTATGTGCTGAGACACCCGGACAGGACGCTGCTCGTGTTCGACGCCATGGACGAGTTCCGGCGAGACATGGCTGGCGGCGGCGGCGACGTGGCGGTGTGCGCGTCGCCGGAGGGCGCCGCCCCCGCCTTCACGCTCGTCGCCAACGTCTTGCGGGGGAACCTGCTCAAGGGTGCGAAAAAGATCGTGACGTCGCGAACCAACTCGGACGTGAAGGTCATGCTGGAGATGCACGTCGGGCGGAACGTCGTCGCCTCGGGCTTCTCCAAGGATGCCGTCATGGCATACCTGTCCAAGCGGCGCGAGAGCGAGGGCGCCACCAGCCGGGCCACGGAGCAGCTGCTCAAGTCCGACCCGAACATCTACAGCCTCTGCCAAATTCCGCTCTACTGCTGGATCGTGTCGCAGTGCCACGGTCTGCTCCGGCAGCCGCAGCCGCCGCAACACCAGGCGGCGCCGGCGGGGGCCCCGGACTCGTCGCTGACGATCACCGAGATTTACCTGAGCATGCTCGAGGTGTGCTTGTGTCACAGCCGGCCGCAGCGGGACCGCGAGGCCCTCTTCGGCGCCTCCCTGCCGCTGCTGCTCAAGCTGGGCAGCCTCGCCCAGAAGGCGCTGCTGGAGTCGGAGACCTCGTTCTCGTCGTCGCGCCTCAAGGAGCACGGCCTCACGGAGGAGGACCTCGCGTACGGCTTCCTCATCAAGTCTCAGAGCTACCATGGCTTCGGCACGGAGGACGTGTTCGTGTTCATGCACGTCACCTTCCAGGCATTCTTCGCCGCGCTCCTCCTGGTGCTGAGCGCCGACCGCGGCGCGCGCGACGTGCTCGGGCACTTCCCCAACTTCTCGCGAGCGACTCAGTGGCGGAGACTGGCGCCGGCATGCGTGGTCGGGTGGCAGCGGCGGAACCAGTGCCGCAAGCTCACCGACTCGGAGAAGAGCAACCTGCAGTTGGTGTCGCAGTTCCTCAGCGGCCTCCTGTCCGAGCGGCACTCCGCGACGCTGTCGAAGATGGTGGACCGCGGCGGCGGCGGGGCCCTCCGGCGGAAGCGCGGGGCGCTGCGCGCGCACCTGCGCCGGTGCCTGCGCGTTCACCTGGAGGATCTTGCGGCGAGCGTCCGACTGACACGCCGCGACATGGCCAGCTACCGCGGACACCTGACGTGCGACTTCCTGTGGGTGGTGTGCTGCGCCCACGAGTTCGGCGACGAGACGGTGGCGCGGCGGCTGGCGCGCGACATGCCGAGCTACATGAAGCTGAATTACGCGTCAGTGGGGCCGGCACACTGCACGCACCTGGCCTTCGTGCTGCAGCACGCCAGGTCGGCCGTGTCGGCCATGCTCGACAACAACCACATCGAGGACCTGGGCTTGCACCAACTGCTGCCGTGCCTGCACAAGCTGGACCAGCTGCGGTGGGCACGCGGTGTACACGCTCGTGGGAAATATTGTGATTGTTTTTATCCCCCTCCAATTTCTCTAAATTGATTTTTGTGTTTCATTTGTTATCCTACCCCCAAAATTCCGATTAGCATGGTTGTCTACATACCGTTCGACATGCATGCAAATGGTTTTCTGACTTATTTAGAATATTAGGTCAGCGTGTGCTGGCATTTTGGTCCAAATTTGAACAAATAACTCAAAACCTCATTGGGAAACATAGCAATCGTTGCCCCCCCCCCCCCCTACTCCCCACTGTGAAAACGTTTCCTTGCCGAGTCTCCGGACTCGGCAAGGCTTTCCTGGATAATCAAGTTCCATGCTCACCACCGCCCGCCTCTTTCCGTCCCTTCTTGATTTGTATTCCAGAGTAAGCAGTAACCGGATAACGGACGATGGCATCCGCATGCTGGTGCCGGAGTTGATGAAGCACAACACCTTGAAGAACCTTGTGTAAGTGGCCCTCCACCACACGGCCCGCCGTGCAAACAAGGGGGACTTCAGCCACCGTGTTTCGCTGTGTTAAACAACAACAAAAACGTGCAGCCCTGTGATTGTTTGCTCACGCCACTGCTGCCGGAAAGGGACCACTGCCAGTGTTGGTCACGATTCGGACACAACGATACAACGGCGGTGTTTTTAAACCTGCCTCGGCACACGCCAATTCTCTCTTGCTTTACTTCTCTGCATTAGCTTATCTCATTGTCTTAGTATTTCCTCCGCTTGGCCTGCAATTTGCGGAGCCTCGAGTACTGTGTCATTGAAAGGGGCTTTATAAATGCAGCTTATTACTATTGTTATTACTTGACCTATGAATCCATTCTGGGTATATGTCTTGGAAGAAGTGGGAGGAATCACAACTTACCTCACCACACGCAAACTGGCGATCAACTGTGGTTGTTGAGGCTGCTGCCCCCCGATTCCATTCTGAGGCTGCTGCCCCCCGATTCCTCTCCCCCTTCCTCCTCCTCTTATTCTCTCCTCGCTGCTGCCGTTTCCCTCCTGCGAGACATAACTCTTGGCTGGCCCTTGGCCACCTCGGGTCATTCACACCCACTCTCCCCGTGCATTCCCTCAAACATTAGTAGGAGACTCCCTGCACACCACGTCCCACACCCATATACGCGCAGCCACTCACACGCGACGTCTCTGCTCTCACAACCCCGCTCAGCGATGCACACCCAGAGCGGAGGCCAGAGGTTACAGGACGAATCGCGCACTCGCGGAGTCCTTCGGGTGCAGCGTTTCTTCCCCCGGGATACCGCGCACCCAGCCACACACGTTACGGCGAGCGCACACACACCACCACGCACTTTCCTCACACTCGTAGAAACCACACGAGGCTGTTATCGATCACTAACGATTTGTTCCCGGTGTGTCTGCGAGCTACTATTACCCGAATCAGTCTGAGTCAGCAGGGCAGGGCTAACCTATCTCCCGATGGTCTCAACCCGATCTACCTCGTCTACTCAGAATTAAACTCCCTAGGACCCTACGCGAAATCCCAACTCTCTCTTGCGTACTCACGGTTCGGCTCGGATGTGTGGGAAGCCGTGGGGAGGCGAGGCTGCACGGAGTTCTCCTGGTGGCGGGGCCTGGCTACGCTGAGATTCGTCTCACGGACGATCCAGTGGCCGGCAAGGTGGCTACTCCGATCTCTCACTTCAGAAGAACACGACTGAATTTTTCTCTACCTTCTCTCGCCTTTTATTGTTCTCTACATCAAAGAGAATTGGCGCCGATCCGCTGGCCTCCCCGGCCAATCAACTCGGATTTCCCGCCACGGACCATTGCTCTCACAGACGTCCGCATTTTGCCTTCTACATTAAAGAGACATTGGTCCGACCAATCAGAGGGCCGGCCCTGTTTTCCCGCCGTCCGTGGCTCTGCCACCCTACCTGCCTGCTGACCCGGGTGTGTCGTGTGTGTTTTCTACCCACGGTGGCTGGGCAGCCCCATCGTGACCATGTAATTACCACCCAAGTCACGGCGCCGCGGTGCGAGTTAGCCTCGGGGGAGATCGCCCAATTCCTTGGCCGCAGGAAACCGTGAAGATTAGTCCCGTGAGAGGGCTTCCGGGTGAAAACCTGTCGGCCAGGTGACCTCCCCTCGGGGCCCTATGTGGGGGTGTGTGTGTGTTCATGTGGGGGGTGGTGAGGGAAGAGCAGCGTCGGCCCCGTCGCTTGGTGGTGGTGGGGTCATAGGTGGGGTGCCGGCAGAACGGCTTCGCTGCTGCGGCATCACATGATCAACGTCGGCGAGATGTTAAATACCTCACCAAGTATACAGGAGGTCGTATTCTCTCCATGATCGTGTGGATTTTTATCTGGGTCCTCCGGTTTTTCCCTCCACATTTTGTCACATGCGTTCAGAGTATCTGGCTCCTATAAATTTCTACAAGATGATAAGCCACTTCGTTGAGTTATCATTTGTGGCCAGGTCACTTCTAAAAAAGAGCTATACAGCTCAGTGGGCCTTACCTGGTACAATAAACAATTATTTATAGTTTTAGTTTAACTCATCACCCTCAGGCCTACACCTCTGCAGCGACAGCACCGCGACAACAGGGACATGAAAGCAACTGAAGGGCAATTGTCTCCGGCAACGGATTTACTGTGAGCGGCTAAGGCAACTTTGTATGACTGTGGCATGCGGGAGGTGTGTCTAACCAAGCGATGATCAATTATATGGTCTACAGACCACACAATCAAGTCATGTGGTATCTATCCATCATCTGATTGGAAGTCACCAACCGATTCATCCACTGGAGCAACTGCGATCAGATTCGTCCAGATTTAGGCAACAGGATTATGGTGCGGTGACTTGCCGGTGATTGTTGCCGGCAACGGTCGCCTTCCTATTGATGCAGCTCTCTCGTGCTCGCACAGAGCAAGTGCAAGGGGTGGAAATCTTTCGGATGCTGAACGCCATCTCGGAATTGACACGGGGGGATTGAGACTGCGAGCCAGCGGAGGGATTGAGGCGTCAATGAGCGTAAACCGTCATGCGTACTCCGGTCACCCTCGCAGCAGCAGCTTTGGCTGGCCATCTAACAAAGACAGTGGGCACCGCATCGCACGCTTTTGGATGCGCTGCTGCGGCCACCTGGAACGCTCTTCTGATATTAGGAAGTCACTTGGAGCTATGCACTTTCAGGAGCGTTCAGTGCGTTGCGTTTGCGTGCTTAGACGTTGGAATTAATCGGAGTTCGAGGTTGAAAACTAATTTTTTGACAGCTGCTTTTTGTGTTTAGCTTGTTGTCCTTCCTCCGCACCTCCGATTAGCACGGTTGGCTATGTATGGTGTGAAAGAAGTTCAATGTATGTACATCTCGCGTCGGGCGTTTTGCGTTGACGTCTTGCCTCGAAGTGAGTGTAACTGTTTTTTTCCCACCGGCAGGCTCTTTAAGAACAGCTTGACGGACGTCATTGTGCCCGACCTGGCGAAGTTCATCGAGAGGAGCAGCACCATTGAGCAACTCATGTGAGAGACCCCCGGTTGATATGATTGGCATGTGACGGGAAATCTCCATTGAACACCTTGGGGCTCCGTCGCAGGAATCGCTTTAATTCATGGGGGAGATTTGGTCTCCTTTCGTCAACTCGTTCCTGAACTTACCCGACCCTCTCGCCCCATCGTAGACCTCACGTAGATTTTTTGACTCAACATAAAGACTCAGTGACTGAGAAGGACATATACACTCACATGGAGACCCACAGAATTACACAGATCCAAATAATCAATATAAAAAAATAGAATCAGAATATTTATACTCTTTTTCACAGATATCTAGTAAGGGCGGGTCAGAACGTTACAACAATACAACAACACGATTGGAGTGCAAAGTATAGAGATTCAATGACTATATGTATGTATGTTGACCTTTCGCACCCTACGAAGCCAACTGCACTCATCGCATAGTCTTGCAAAGAGCCCCATAGTCTTACATACAGTACAGATCCATAGGATCAACACAGAAACGCAGACTTTGTTGGCAATAGAGAACCAATTTCCAACAAAGGGATCTATAGACTCCCATAAATAAACCCACCAAGTGATTTAAATGCGTTGGCAGTGGCTTTGCAAGCTGCGCTTACACTCCAGCGGAGCAATGCATGCACCCCACGCAGCTTCCCAGCAGAACTGGTGAAGTCCAGCGTTCCCGGTTCTTTGGTTGTCATCATCAGCCAACAATGTGATCATTGTTAACATCGGGTCTCTTCCCCCCCCCACTCCCCTGAACGTTGTGTTCCTCTGAGTCATCTCAGTCTCCCTAACCCGCTAACCTAACCTGTAACCCCACACCCTAACACCTGTGGGGGCTGACGCCCCCCTCCTCCTCTCCCCCCTCCTCCACCACTTCTCGCCGGGCTGCCGCCGATCAGATGATCGGCCTCCCCGCACCAGCATCCTCTCTGAGGGACATGGCTAGTGGCTGGCTCCCCACCACCTGGAGTTATCCCACACACTTCTCACGTACACCACCATTAATGCGGAGGTGGCTGCATGCACGCACTTGCCGGAGGAGCCGCTCCTCTGCTCGCGCTAAAAATAGCCGTATGAATAAGTACGCGCCCCTCCCATGGGGTCAGATTTACTCCGCCGTAAGCACGCGCCCCTCCCCCCTCCTGTGCGTCGGCCTTAATCCGCTGTGCAAACACGCACGCGAGCGCAAGCCGTATTGATGGCAATATACGCGCGCTCCACCGCTAAGTGCTATCGTCGCTACGTGAACACACTGCGTAAGACGTGCTGTGTAAACACGCATGCGAACGGGTTTTAACTCACCCCTCCTTCGCCCTATTAATAACACGGCTGCACGGACACGGAAGCCGTTAATGAATTACTACCCATGCTGCCTCCCACACACGCTCGAATTACTCACTACGCCGACACTTTCCCCACACCCACAGAAATCACACCACACGGATCTGTGGGGGCCGTTGGCCCCCGGGGTCCCTCCCGCCTGCATCCCCTATTCCGTTTACGTTACCCCACCTCCCTATTACCCGCTATGGTTTCGCCGGCATTCGAACGCGACGCCCCTACTGTTACAGCCTCGCGCCGCGCTCCCACGCTGCGAGCATACGTGCGCACAGCATCATCAATCAAACGCTACACTCCCCCTCTTTACACCGCTACGTACAGCTCTCGCACACTGCGAGCGTGTGCCCGTCTATAGCCCTGTGCGGCACTCGCCTCCACGTCGAATAACCACGTTACCAATGCGCATCCGTATCCGACACGTAACGAATGTATGCGCACTCACGCACACAGCTCTCCGCGGCACTCACTCACCACTGAATACTCGCGTTATGATCGCGCACCTGTATCACACACGGAGTGAACACACGCGACACCCACTCTCGCACCGCTCTGCGCAGCGCTCCCCCGAGGCGAGCCGCAGCACTACAGAATCACTGTGTACACACGCTCACCCATGCGCTCAGCTCCACGCAGCGCTCACTCACGTGGCGAACCACTGTGTACACACGCGCACCCACACGCTCACACTGCTCGACAAGATCACGCGAGGCCACACTTCGCTATTAATTATTTATTATCTGCTACCTGGTAATTAATGTTGAATCAGTGAGTCGACGAGGCTGGCCTATCCTACTTCCCCTGGACCTATTCCCTATTTATCGGCTTACGATACCCTGTCACCTTGCTACTCACGGGTCGAAGTATTCGGCGTCCTGTGGCTTTTCCTCTATGCCGTCGGGGCACGTCACGCGGACGTCCAGAGGGCAGAGCTGGGAGCCGACTTGAACGCGTGCCTCTTGAAGAGAAGTGACCTCTCTCTACCTTGCTACGATCCCTTTTATCCTCTGTCCCGTACTCCCGAATGCTCTCCGCTCATGAGCGGCGCATATGCTAATCAATGTCCTGCTCGCGCGGCGTAAACTCTAAACAATGGCTCGCGCCCCCCTTGCACGAGCACGGCGGCTCCGCGGCGCCTCCACGGCTCTTTTGCTATGCTAATCGGATATGCTGCGGCACCGATTCCAAACACGCTCCTGTATTAATCTCCCTCTCATGCATGGCGCCGCGCTCCTGCGCACCCTAAACTATGCCGCCCCGTCCCTCCTCCGCCTGTCTCGTCGACCCGTGGGGGTGTGTGTGGGGGGAAATGCGCCTCAACCGCGGTGGCCGAATGCCCCACGCCGCGACCATACCATATTAAGGCTGGTCGCAGCGCCGCGGCGCAACGTAGCACGGGGGAGGTCGTCCAATTCCCTGATCGCCGGAAACCATTGAGAGTTAATCCCGATAAGGGTTTCTCGGATAAAAACCGGCCGATCAGGTGATCTCCCCTTCCAGCTCTATGGGTGGGGGAAAATGCGTGCGGGTGTGTTCATGTGAGGTGAGGTGAGGGGGACGCGGGGTTGGCTCCATTGCTTGGTGGTGGCGAGGTCGGGGATTGGGCGCCTGCCGAACGGCTTCGTGGCGGCGGCATCACATAGATCCTCTGTGATAAAGTGTATTAATGGCGCGCCTATAGCAAGCCCTGGGCGGTCCGGAGTAAATACCCACGGAGCAGTGCCTAGCCTATCCCTATTCAATCCCTGAGTGCACTCTCCCCCCCAACTTCTCAGCTCGCAGACGTACTCGCTGTGTCTCACGGACACGGTGGGAATCGGAGGGACGAGGGTACGAGAGGTCTCTGCCTGGGGTCGAGTCGTAGCTGCACTCGCCAGCGTCCCTGGGACGCTGCGAGCGGCTGGGAGTCCGACCGGGTAGCCCAACGGTTGGAGGAGCACTGATCAACGTTTTTTCTCTTCCCTCCCTTTGTCCCCTCCCAATCCAAAAATCCAGGGTCCGTGGTGTTACCCTGTGCGGCCAATTGAGCGCCTACCTTTTGATTTTAAACCGATGCCCCGCCCTTATCTGGAACAATATCTTCCGGTGCGCCTTCAACCATTGTTTGCGCACCCGCCCTCCCCATCCCCGCCCCAACTGGTTTGGTCGGGTGGCCGTCCCGCGGAATACACAACTTTAGTCGGTCCAGGAATTTCCCTCCCACCTCCTCTCATGCGCTGCTCGCTGGGTGTTTGCCCCCGAGGCCTCATCTCCCTGTGCTGAGTGTTTTCATTGCGGGTTTCTCGGTGAGCTTCGTCTTGCCCATACAATTCTAAGCTAATGCACGGGGGCCGCAATGCAATTCGGCCTGGGGGGGGGTCTGCCAATCTCCTGGCACTGGGAAGCCGTGGGACATCCCCGCTAGGGGCCCCTCAGATAAAAACCCATGGTACCAGGTGACCCCCCACGAGACCCTACGTGGGTGCGTGTGTGTGTTTAGTGGGGGTGTGCGTGCATTCGTGTGGAGGGGTGCAAGGGGATAGCAGCGCCGGCGGAGTTGCTCCGTTGCTGTGGCACCACACACCTCCCCCGATCCTTATAACCTCTTCTCCTTTTCTCTAAATCTTAAATCTTGTGTCGGGTGGTTCCTACGGAGAATTTTGTTCTTTCCGGCTGCTTCTCCTCGCGCGTTTTTGTTGAATGTACATATAGAGTGCGTGCATGTATACACACGCACACATATTCAAGAGCTACCGGGAGTGGTGAAAAGCAGCGGTTTGTTTGGCAGATGCAGCGACTGCGTTGACCGCGACGCCTCTCTCTGTTTGTGTGTCCCCGAGCGCAAAGCCGTCCCTAGGGTATGGAGAATCGGGGCGACCGCCCCGGACCCCGCGCATTGGGGGGGGGGGGTGCTTTGGGTGTCGGGAGGGGCGCTTTGGGTGCGGGGGGGGGGCACGCTTTGGGTAGAAGGGGTGCCTCGCTTCGACATCACGGTGTTAGATGTAATAATTCCGTTTTAGTTTGAAGGGGTTGGGGGGGCCACGTGGTGTGATTTTCCCCCATGCCCCGCTCCCCCTCCCGCCCGCCCTATCGACAGCCCTGGCTCGCTGCTTGTCGCCTGTGACCCCCCTCCGCCCCCCCCCACCCCCTCAGGCTCGGCGGGAATGAGTTCACGGGAGCGGGCGCCGTGCTGCTGGCAGATGCGCTGAAGCGCAACCGCTCTGTAAAGATCGTCGGGTAAACTTTGTTTTTTAATTTAAATCTCTCTCGCCCGCGGTTTCCAAAGAAAAAGAACACCAACCAACCAATGAACCAGTTGCTCATGCGTGTGTGTGTGAGAGTGTGTGTGTGTAAGGTGTGTGTGTGTGTGGTGTGTGTGCGAGGTGTGTGTGAGAGTGTGTGGGGGAGCGGTTAGCGCTATGCTACGCTGCTAACCCGGCGATCCGAGTTCGGTTCTCGCTCACAGCCAACACCAGTTGCGATTATCTGAACCGGTCCTGGGCCTCCATCTAGGTCGACTCAGCCTCAAATGAGTACCTGGTGCGGTGTGTAAAAACATCGCCACTGGGGAGACAAAGGCGGCCAGGCATGGTGTTGGCCACCCACCCCCTCGTGTGCCGTGCCGGCCTTCATAAGTGCTCGCTAACAGCACTTGCCCTAACAGTGTATTGAGGCTATATGGGGGTCTTCGTCTTTGTGTAATGCTGATGAGGTGAGGACAGGCGGGAAGGTGGCGGCGGGGAGACACCGCCTAAAATAATGAAATAAAGGAGGCGGAAACGAGGCTGGGGATTGGAGGAGGACTGGAGGAGTGATTTGATAAGTGTGGGGGGCATGAGGGGGGGTTTAAGGGGGGTTATGAGAGAGGGGGGTTACGGGGTAGGGGCACGGGGTCAGAATGTTACAACAACAGACAATACAAAATGGCCAGGACACGTTTTATTTTTACAAACAACTGCTGAGCACACGGGGCCCAAAGGCCCAAAACTTCAAGCGGACAGCAAACAAACGACACTGTTAGAGGTGTAATAGAGTTATTTAACACGGTTAACACGTAGGCTTTGGGGATGGGCTGCGGGTGGAGTGGTTGGCACACTGAACTAAGAAATCTCGAGTTAAATTCCCGGCCATGGCGAACATTGTTGGCGAGCGATATCCAAATCGGTCTTGTGTCTCCCCCCTTCGCCAAACCCGCACTGACCGGCGTGGTGAAGCATGGTCAAACAACCTCCATTACCGACAACAGTAGTGGATTGATAAAGGACTGCAAGTGTCATTTTGTTTCATCGCAGCTTTAACGGCCACCGGTGGTACTTCCACTTGGAGTTTGCGTCTTCATGATAGCCTATTGTCAATCTACTGTTGGATGAGGGCCACCCCATGCTATCTCCACCCCTCTCAATTGTGCAATCTAAATCACACAGCACCTGCATGTCAAGCAATTTCTTTGTAATATAAAAAAAATCAGGTTTTAGCAAGCTGCGCGTAACCACCGCGGTTCTGTGCGTCGCTCTCTCCCCCAGTTTGTGGGGCAACGCGATCGGCGACCGGGGGGCCGTGGCGTTCGCAGAGGTGCTGGAGCAAAACACGCCGCTCGCCTGGCTCAGGTACCCGCGCCGTCCACCTCTGTTCCCACTGCGTCATCTCACCCCGTCTGAAGCTAAAAACGACGTCCTGTTTTGTTCGTTCTTCGTTTGTTTTGCCGCGAGTCTCGGTCCCGTGGACTTAACCCCTTTCCCGTTCCGATGACGTACGTGGGACATACGTGTACGTTATCGGAACGGAAGAAAACCTAAAATAAAATAACTTTATTGGGACAGGGGCTCCCACAAGGCTATGCGGGAGGACGTGTGCCACAGTTTGACGCCATCTATCGTAGAGTGCGCTCGTGTCGCTACAGTTCTCTGCAGCGAGTACAATGTCTTTAAAAACAACGGTGCTATGCCTCTCCAAATAACATGAAGGCTGAGCCGGTTGCGCGTTCCGAGGTTCAGCGGTGAACGTGACACCCACCCTGCAACCTGCAGACGTCTTGGAACCGAAAAGGTTTAACCTGCCGAGAGCTGGGTGGGTGGCTTATATTTCTACGTATGCAGTTAATTAGACAACACAACAGTTACATATGTAGTAAGTTTGAGTGGAACGTCCATCGGTCGCGACGGAGGCGGGAGTGGGCCGACAGCCCGGGGTTGGGCTTGTGTCTTGGCCCGCCAATCTTGTGGGCAAGTTGGTTCCCGCTGGGTCGGCCGTTGCGGGTGGCCGGGCCGATTTCACTCTTCGAGGCACCTGAGGGTGGGACAATAGGATCTGACCGAGAGTCTGCATTGGCGCAGCACCGCTCGCCCGACACGTCACGCTCTCGGCCCCCGAGATGTGTGGGAGGTGTGCATGGTTGTACGTAAGGTTTCAGGCGTTACGGGTGCACAAACCAACGGCGCTTGCCGTGTTGGATCTTGACGCACTGATTGCGGACAATGCGGACAATAACAACTGGGCCCCTCCAGGGCTTAAGCAGTTTTGAGGAAGTAGCCAGCGGCACTTGCGGGCAGTGGAGCCAGGCGCGGTCCCCTTCCGCCCAAACATGGCGGGACGTGCGGAGGTTCCGCAACCGCTCGTTAGCCAGCTGACGAGCTTCCGAGTTATTTTGAGCAGCCTCCCGGGCATCCACCAGACAACGTACATTAGCACGGATGTAGTCGGCAATTTTTGCCAAGGTGCGGGCTGCATCATGCGCAATTGGACGTCGATCGGAGGGCAAACCTCCCTACCATACATGAGGTAAAATGGCGAGTACCCCATGGCAGCATGGGGCGCCATTCTATAGGCGGCCAAGACACCAGTACGTGGAGATCCCAATCTGTCTGTGACTCAGACACCTGGTGGCTTAGCATGGAGGTGAGTGTCCTATGTAATCGCTCCACCATACCGTCGGTCTGGGGGTGATATGGCGAGTGTCCCCAGCAGGTCGCCCCCCATGGGCTATTTGATGGCGCAATGACATCGGCCGCCAACATATCGTTGATGGCCACCCGCACATGTTCCTTCTCGACTGGGCTCAACCGGAATGGGTTTTGACGAATTGGAGCGGCATCATCCATGTCGATGTGGTGGCTAAGCAATTTAGTACAGCCAATGTCGAATTTCCCTTGACTGAAAACGTTGGCGAAATTGCTCAGCAACGTATGTAATTTAGCATGCTGTAACGGTGACAAATCGGCACAACTGGAGCAAAGCGCGTCGAGCCAACCCGCTTCAGGACCCGGCTTGGATGTGGAAGGGGACACGTCGCCTACGTGACCCACCATCAAATCCCCCGATGGGGCCGGCGTCGCGTGAGCAAGCACCATCTTCTGAAGGATGACGGCCGTTTTCAACCCCGCGTTAAGGATCTAGATAAGGGCTCGCGGTCGCTTCGCATGAGCGTTTGTGTACACACGAGGTCCGACACCCGCGCCGTCGAACGCGAAGGCCCGATCACAACGGCCCCCATGAACGCGTCAGAGTCAAGAGGCCTCCGAAGCAGGTGGGGAACCAACATTTGAGACCCGGGAAGAGCCGGTGGTGAGCGAGGCCCTGCGGTCGGAGGTCCCGAAGTGCGGTGACGGGGGACCCGGCAGCCGGACGCCACATGGCCCCGAAGGCAGATGATGGATGCGCCGTCCTGGCGTGAGGTCGGCCGTTCCCGCTGGTGGTAGTCTCGCTGGGGTCGCCGGTCGGACGATCCGCGACTCCCCGATAATGATGGCCTGGTGAGGCTCCGATTCCACGTTGTGGCCCTGGCCGTCAGGTGGGCCCGCGCAGGCGGCGACGGTCATGTCCCCCTGGAGCTGCAGATGCGCTTGGATGCACCCGGCAGCGCGTAGAGACGTGAAGCCATCGTCGTCGGCCGCTGGCATAGCAACTCAAAGCTTGCGAGCCCAGCTCAGGAGCTTCTGCAGCACCAATGAGTCCATGGCGTCCTGATCCATATGAGGGTAGGCAACCCCTGCCATGGCCAGCAGCGCGCTGTGATACCCTAGTGCCGACTCCGAGGCCATCTTCGTCCTGACGTCGAAGCGGTGACACGCTTGGGATGGTGGCCCGTAAATCAGCCGCATCTGACAAAGGGCGTCTGTCAGCGTAGCTCACTTCGCCCATGAAACTGTCAGGAAAGCGGCAAGGCCGTTGTCATCCAGCATGGCCGGGAGGGCACGGAACCCCTCAGCCACTGACCAGCCGGACGTCTCTATGTGGGAGACAAACCGGCATTCGAATGCCGCCGAGTTGCCGCCGGCCGCAGAGTATGCCTTCAGCTCCGGCAGCCGTTGCTGGATGTGAAGCGTGCGTCCGTCGGCCGGCGACATGGATGAAGCTGTCCCGCATCACCAGCGCTGGCCAAGATGTCGCCCGGCGGTGAAGGTCGTAGTGCTGATGACGCGGTGTCGGTTGGTTGGACCCCGCTGAGCCCAGAAATGACGTGGCTCCCAGCGGCCACTGCGCCCCCCAGCGGAAGTATCCCCCAAAATGGCGGGAGTTTCAAAATTTATGGCGGGAACGGCGGTGGCGGTGTCGGTTAGGTGCTGCGCCATCTCCCTCCCTCCCGCTGCAGCCTCTGAGCGACGTATGTCGCCCAGGATGGAGGCAGTAGCGTGGAGCAGCTCCGTGAGCCGGAGAAGCGCTTCCTGCAGCGGAGCTCCCGATGATGGAGGAGGGGCGGGCGGTTGAACGGACGACCGCTCAGCCGGCAGTGCAGCGCCATTGTCGGCCGGAGTCACCGGCCCCGCAGCTGCACGCTTGCCGAAGTCGCCGTCTGGGCTCTGGGTATGTGATTTACCCCGCGTCTCCATGGCCACTTCTAACACCAAATGTAGTGAGTTCTGGAGACGCTGGTAGAGGCGACACGTTTATTACAACGCACAACAGCAACAAACCTTATACAGACTAGGGACACAGCCTACGTCTAGCGTGCCTGACACCGGCTACGCTCTCAGGTTCTCCGGCTATGATTTACCTAGGGGAGGCTATCTGACCCGTCCCAGCCAAGGTGCGAGTCCAGACCACTGGCTTCCTTGGACC
This sequence comes from Lethenteron reissneri, assembly GCF_015708825.2. Lineage (NCBI taxonomy): Eukaryota > Metazoa > Chordata > Hyperoartia > Petromyzontiformes > Petromyzontidae > Lethenteron > Lethenteron reissneri. The sequence goes on along the minus strand of NC_083823.1, from coordinate 6,457,973 downwards.
TGGCCCTTACAAAGACGTCAGGCCGGGATTCCCAGGGTCTCACCACTGGCCCCCACAGAGCCCCGGCCCTTACAAGGACAGCGGGGCTAGGGGTCCAAGGTCCAAAGCTGGCTGGTCTTCTGGCTTCTGTCTTGGACTGGCCCCGAACCTCTGGAGAGGTCCGTTTTTATACACCTTCCCCACCGAGGGGCGGGGCTGCGTGGGATCCTGGAACACCCCGCAGCCCCCTCCCGTTGGGAGGGGCCCTGGCAGAGGTCGCAATCGGGTACCCGATACCCGTACCCTACCCGATACCCGGCTACCCGTACCCGGCTGGGTACGGGCACGGGTACCCGTTTGCGACCCTGGTGCGGCCGGGTACGGGTACCGGTAGCTGCACGTGACTCACCCCAACCAATGAGTGAGAAGGCCGTGAGTCACTGGTGAGTAACCGTTTGTCACTCATTTCCCAACGTCGTCTTACAATTCAGGTTCCTAGAATCAACCCACCCGCGCCTGCAACATGGCTTCATCCCAGAGGTCGCAATCGGGTACCCGATACCCGTACCCGTACAGGTACGGGTACCCGTTTGCGACCCTGGTGCGGCCGGGTACGGGTACGGGTAAGGAATCAAAACCCGTTTGCGACCTCTGGCCCTGGGGGATCACAGAACACTCCGCAGCCCCCTCTCGTTGGGAGGGGCAGTGGGGGATCCCAGAACACCCCGCAGCAACTCCCCTGTACCGCCCTTGATGGGCCCTGTCCACCACTGCAGGTAAGTGTGGCCCATCTACGGCGCTACACATACATAAAGTGTCTTCCTCACTTATTCGTTTGTTCCATTGCTTAAGGTTTATACATTCGTGTCGAAGTTGGGGAGTGAGCGAGCGGATGATTTCAGGAGTAGCCTCGTGGTGAATAGCTGAAATTCTAACACGTAAGCTTTCGCGACCAATATTATTAATTGATAAAGGTTTTTGGGTTAGATCGCGTCAGTATAAATGTGCAGAAACCCTCCACCACCTGACACGGCCAATCAGTAATGGATTTGTCACGTAAACAAAACAACAAATAGTTACACTTCAGCCCACCGGCGGGTTGAGTGAATCCACAACATTTACAATTTGAGTACGACGTTTCACTGGCAATTACAACCAGGATCATCGGGCGATTTGCCAGAATAGTGAAGCCATCCACCTGCTTCCGATCTTATATAGTGCAGGACGACGTCATATACATAAACAGACTAACAGACTCATAGACCCACATATAAACCCATTGGTGAATAATTAGAATTGGGCAGTGACGTTACTATGCGGTCTACAGTTTGAGATTTTGACTTGTGTTAATTCATACACCATACACACAGACTCACACACACCTATTGAATGTCTGAAAATCTTCGAGCAAATGATTGAAGGGCGCGATGGTGTTACTATGTAGCCCATGGGCTGAGAATGGTGGCCGCAGTTGCACTGGGAGCTACTTTTAATTGTCCATCGGTGTAGGAGGAGATAGCCGCACCTGCCGTTTGATGTTCCCGATGCGGCTCAATATAGACCATTCTTTACGGGGCAATTTATAGGAAAAACAAGGTTCTATTTCATTAACAGTCGCTGCTCCTCCTGCTCAGAGCGCAGGTTCAGCAGGGGTTGGATAACTGTGGTCACACGTGGGTTGGAGCTGCAAGTTCCTCCAAGTCGATTTTGTTCAAGCTAGATGAGAACTCAAACGACCAGGATGAGTCTCACCTGCAGCAGTTGCATCGGCCACTCACCCGGTTCAACAAATTGAACGTGAACCTTGAATCTCTGCTATTAATGTTCTGTGTGTGTGTCCTGTGCAACAGCCTGGTGGGCAATGGCATTGGCAATGAAGGCGTCAGACGACTTTCCGAGGCTCTTCTCAAGAACTCCATCCTGCAGGATCTCTGGTTGGTATGCAGGACTTGCCGTATTTTACCTGGGATACGTGTGATGGCTCTCATCTGAATAAGCACCTTTGCCAGGATGAGGATTGTTTTTACTTTCGAGTAGAGCGAGTGTTGAAAAATAGTGCAGTAATTAGAACATTGTGAAATGTACCGAGAAACCCTGGTACGATTTTCCAGATTTGTAACACACATTGTACTAAGCACTGCGTTAAACCACTCCCCAACATATTCGAATTGAGCAGAGCCAATTCTCACGGGCACTATATGAAGTGCGTGTCGTGACCATGCGAACGATGCTGAACTGATTAATCGATCCAATTCACACGTCTATCCCATTGACAAGTCTACCCAATTAACCAATTCTCACGGGCACGATATGAAGCATGTGCTGTGATCGTACGAACGACGTTGAAATGATGCATCATTAACGAGTCTATCCAATTGACCATTTCTCACAGGCACGATTTGAAGCATCCTAAGAATGACGTTGAACTAATGCATGGTTGACACCGTCTGTCCACCGCCAAATCCTGGTGGCCTTTCCCCAGCGAGCGGCGTTCCAGAGCTCCGTGACGAGGGATTTCATTTTGTGTCCGGTCGAGGCAGGCTCGGGGAGAACTCCCTGACGGACGAGGAGGCCCTCATCCTCGCCGACGTCATCCGTGGAAAAATGCACCTCGAGCAGCTGTGGTGAGAATGCTGCCCCTGTGCGTGAATCCCTTGTAAATATTTCATCGAGGCCTTGGGGCCAGAGTGCAGAACGACGTAAGGTGTCTAAGCCCTTTCCCGTTCCAATGACATGTGTACGTCGTCATATTTTCTTTCGATTCGTACGTCATTGGAACGGCACAAGTAGAAAAATAAAATAGCTTTTTTGGTACCAAGGCTCCCACAAGGCCATGCGGGAGGGTGTGCAGCACAGTTTGACGCCAGCTATCGCTTCGGATATTTGCGGTGAGTGCAATGTATTGAAAAACAACGGCGCTCTGCTTCTCTAAATAAAATGAGCGGTTAAGCTGCCTTCACGTTCCGAGATTCAGTGGTAAATTGGACACCTACCCTGCAACTTGCAGTAATCTCGGAATGGGCAAGGTTAAGAATGTCGCAATGTTAATTTAACATCGGTCGTTACTCCCAAGTAATAGAGAGTTGCGATGTCGGGCATCAAAAAGTCATGACTGCCCTCTTGACAGTGCCACGGCTGAATGGGAGCACGTTCGCCGCTTTTTTCAGGTGCTCACGGTTCTAATCAAGCACCTGCCCTGGTTATTATTTCAAGTGTAAGAACCTTGATAGTAACTGTGCGCCGTCTGCTTCACAGTGAACGCTAGAGATCCAGTGACGTCGTTTGTAAGAGTGGGCCACTGTTGTGCTGGCGTCAGGGTCCAAATTTGCCAAATTCAAAGATTACACGGCAAATTACTTAACTGAGATTATACAATGCAATCATCGCCATCTACTGGCAGACTAATGAGACTGTATCCCGGTCCTATCAGATTATTAAACAAAATCTTCTCGATAAAGGAATACCTTAATCTGTATGTTTCAAAAATCTATAGGGTACTTCCCAACAAGGTAGAACACTGAAATTTGGTATAGGTAGCTTTTAGGACCCAAACAATAGGAAACATCTGAACATCCTAGATCTTTTATTTGAAGGCCCCCAAATCTCGATTTTAAGTGCCCAACAAACATGTTTGTGCATGTCATTTAGAAACTGTTCTAACAGCAGTGCGTTCTGACTGTGGTGGTACCTGCTATGGTTACAGCAGTGCATACCGACTGTGGTGGTACCTGCTATCACTACAGTAGTATATGCTGACTCTATAGCAGTATTTATCGACTCTATAGCACAAAGTACTCACCTGACAGAGTGGCGTGGTGAGGCCTAGATTGTCCTGCCGGCCGAGGTGGCACCTTGGCAGGCTGGGGCTGGGCTGCTACCCCTGACCCCCGCCCCCAGCCACGATCGCTCCGGCCGCTTTGCAGTAATATCTACGGCCTATAGTGGGAGCATCTAGCGACTGTATATATTAGTAACTGGATGCATCGGGTAGGGGGGACATCACACAGTGGAGATTTAAGCTCAGAGTTTAGTGTATTTTTAAAGCATTTTTAACGTGAAAGAAATAGTCCCCCTCACTCCCACCGAAAGCGTGCGACTTGGCATGGGCTGTCCCCCCACCAAAGGCATATGAGTTGGTATGGTCGTGCACGCGTCATAAATAAATAAATAGAGCTAAAACTTTTGCACTAAATCGCTAATTTAACTTTTTTAAATTGACGGATGTGAAAAAGGAATAGCGCTTGCTCACTGCGGGGCTTACGGCGTGGTACCTGGCTATTTTTATTTAACATAAACCCCACTATTGGAGAGCCAAATCCTTCGCAAGCGCGTGAACACACAAAAAGCCACAAACCGATAAACATAACTTTTTTTTACTTTTATATAGATAGATACTACTGGTCGGTAATTTCGATTAACAGTTATTTCGGCTAACAGTAGTTTTCCTGGAACGTATTAAAAATAACGTTAACCGAAGAGCGACTGTAATGTATTCATCTCCCCGTTTAGGTTGAACAAAAATAAATTTACCGTGCTCGGCGCCGAGGCCATCGCTTCTGCCCTCAAAGACAACACCTGCTTGAAGTGTGTCGTGTGAGTAGACATTTAAATGTGGTCATCATCACCATCGTGCAACTCCTTGATTTGCAACTATGTCTCTGTCAATCGTACGATAAAAAAAAGCTTTATGAAACGTTTTATTTTACCAGGAAAGACCCACTGAGCTATATAGCTCTATTTTAGATGCAATCTGGGCCACAAATGATATCTCATAAGTGACTTATCATGTGTGAATTTATCACAGCCAAATATTCTAAACGTGTGTTTGTAAACGTGGAGGGGAAAACCGGAAAACCCAGAGAGAAATCAACGCGACCACGGGAATAACATGGAAACTCCAAATATACAGGTGTCAGGGTCGGCATCAAACCCACGACCTCCTCCTGGAAACCTAGCGAGGTAGTTAACATTTTGCCACCTTGGCGCCCCATCACCATCTGACAGGACCCCCAATACAAAGGAAGTTACTCACGGCTCTGTGCTTGGCCCTATCCAGTTTTCTCTGTACGTCCTTTAAGACCCTGCACTCGCTCTGTACAATGTTGGCCTTCACGTGTCTTTGTCTTGTTGTTGCTGCTGTTGCTGCTGTGTTCGTACGCCGCGGATCTCCATTGTAAAATAGCAGATATCTGGCTAAATGGGATCAACCGTGTAACAAATGAAATAAACTAAAATTATCAGTCATGTTCAATCCACTGCTGGGTGAAGGCTCCCCCCCACCCTAAACCGCCACCACCTTTCGCGATAATGCGATGTAATAATAAAGATGTAGCAAACGTATGATAAATTAACTATAGGGCATTCCCATGGCATGGTACATATCTGCGTGAATGTCCAAAGTTATACATTTGCTGTTCGTATACAATAATGCTGCGGTGTTATAGAAGAGGTGTGTGTGTATTCTTACGAAACATTTATTTCTGTACGTCTTCTCGCGTATGTTAAAGCAACCGGTAACGTTTTGCCTCTCGTTACAGGTTGAGGGATAATGATATCCCTTACGACGAATACGTGAAGATCCAAGAAAAAGACGGCAGAATAGAGTAGTAGCGCAGACCACTTGTCGACATTTTGTTACATTGAAATTCAAATTGCGACAAATGCCGGCGGCAGCTGTTTACGAGTTTTGCCGGACGTCAGTGTCATCTGTTGATACCCAAGCGGGGGTGAATGCACTTTTTTGTTTTTACACTAACTCAACTTGCACTAAAAAGACGTACAAGACCAAAGCCATAGCCACTCGTTTGTGTAATGGGTTCCGGAGACACTTGCAGAGGCGACTCTTTCTTACAACACACCACACCCACAGTCCTGATCCAGCCTAGGGACACAGCCTACTCCTAGCGTGCCTGACATTGGTTACGCTCTCGGGTCCTCCGGCTATGATTACCCTAGGGGAGGCTACCTAACCCGACCCAGCCAAGGTGCGGGTCTAGACTCTGGCTTCCTTGGACCTCGCCCTTACAAGGGTGTCGGGCCGGGAGTCCCAGAGTCCCACCACTGGCCCGCACAGCGTCCCGGCCCTTACAAGGACAGCGGGGCGAGGGGGTCCAGGGTCCTAAGCTGGCTGGTCTTGGTTCTTTGGCTGCGACTGGTCCAGATCGGCTGGGGAAGTCCCCTTTTATGCCCCTTGCCCATCGAGGAGTGGGGCTGCGTGAGATCCCAGAACCACCTTAGCCCCCCCCCCCCTCGTTGGTGGCGCCGAGGGGCTTATCTGTCTGGGATCTTGAGCCCCCAGCGGCGAGGGGCTTAGCTGTCTAGGATCCTGAGCCCCCAGCAGCCCCTCCCCTCTTAGGCTGACACAGCAGCCCCTCCCCTGGCGGTACGAGGTACCCCCTGTGGATGGGCCCCGTCTACCGCTGCCGGTAAGTGTGGTCCATCTACGTCACTACACATACACAGACACTAAGGTATTGTGAAAGCCCAGTGGGCTCTGTAGTTGTATCTACTGACTGTACAGTATAGTATCTACTGAGCCAGTAGTAGATACTGACTGTATAGTAGTATTTACTGACTGTAGCAGTATTTACTGACCGTAGTGGTATATATTGACTGTTTTAGTATCTACTAACTCTATATATCAGTAACTACCAACTCGATAGCAATGTAGTGACTTGCAGCGTCACTACATTGTACACACACACACGTGTGACGTAACTATGCATGGGAGCGTCACTACCAGACGGGTCTACATACCCAGACATGACGTCATCCCGTCTGGAGGCGGGAATGACGTCAGGGCCGGTTCAAGGATCTGGAGGCCGTAGGTGAGGCCACGGGGGTTGTGTAAGGCTGTGACACTCTGAGTGAACCCAGCTGGACACGTGACCGGCACAAGGTGGAGGCCGGGGGCCCGGGGGGCACCTCGGGGGGCCACGTGGACAGACGAGCAGCTTCGAGAGGATTCTCGAAGGAAGGCGTGACCGGGGTGGGGGCCCGGACACGCCAAGGCCCATATAAGCAGCCTCCTCACCGGGTTCGAGGCTGCCCGTGTCAAGAAAGAAGATGCATCGTGAATATGCCTCGTGAAGAGTCAAGCATCCAGTCAGCTGACCAGCCAGTAGCCCACCTGGCTGGGTCATGCTAGTTGTATTAGAGAGTCTGTGTGAGTGATGGTGTGTGTTAGTTAGAATAGGTCGGTGGTCACAACCCTATGTTAAGGAGCGTTCTGTTAACAATAAATAGTGTTGCCTCCCAAGACGTTGTGTTCGCCTATTTTTTAGCCCATTACAACAGTATCTAGTATCACTAGAGCAGTGCATACTGACTGTGGTGGTACCTGCTATCAATACAGCAGTGTATACCAACTGTGGTGGAACCTATCAGAGCAGCAGTGCATACTGACTGTGGTGGATCCTGCTATCACTGCAGCAGTGCATACTCACTGTGGTGGGACCTGCTATGACTACAGCAGTGCATACCGACTGTGGTGGTACCTGCTTCACTACAGCAGTGCATACTGACTGTGGTGGTACCTGCTATGATTACAGCAATGCATACCGACTGTGGTGGTTCCTGCTTTCTCTACAGCAGTGCATACTGACTGTGGTGGCATCCTGCTATAGCGACAGCAGTGCATACTGATTGTGGTGGTACCCAATTTCACTACAGCAGTGTATACCGACTGGTGTAACTGCTTTAACTACAGCAGTGCATACCGACTGTGGTGGAACCTGCTATGATTACAGCAGTGCATACTGACTGTGGTGGTACCTGCTTTAACTACAATGCATACTGACTGTGGTGGTACCTGCTATGATTACAGCAGTGCATACTGCTGTGGTGGTACCTGCTTTCACTATAGCAGTGCATGCTTTGTTGATACCTGCTATGATTACAGTAGTGCATACTGACTGTGGCGGTACCTGCTATGATTACAGCAGTGCATACTGACAGTGGTGGTGCCTGCTATGATAACAGCAGTGCATACTGACTGTGGTGGTACCTGCTATGATTACAGCAGTGCATACCGACTTTGGGTCCGTCCCTGCTATGATGACAGCAGTGCATACTGTGGTGATACCTGCTTTCACTACAGCAGTACATACTGACTTGGTGTAACCTGCTATGATTACAGCAGTGCATAGTGACTGTGTTGGTACCTGCTAGCACTACAGTAGTACATGCTGACTATATAGCAGTCTATATGGAATTTATAACACAAAGTAGTAAGCAGACAGAGTGCCGTGGTGAGGCCTAGTCTCGTGTAGAGCCCCCGGCCTCGCCTAGATTTGCCAACTCGCCAAGGTGTCACCTTGACAGGGTGTGGGCTGGGCCGCTGCCCCCGGCCACGCAACACTAATGGCATGTAAGCCCTATAATAATGATATGTAGGGGCTCTATAGTAGTTTCAGGACACATTGGGTATCATTAAGATGGGGTGGGGAGAAGAGGACATCACACTGTGACGAATTAATGTGTTTGGTGTGTTTTTGCTGCATGTGTAAGGCGAATTAAAATTTGCGCTGATCGTGAGTCCGTTGCTAGGGGCAACCCATGTGAGCAATGCAAAGTGTAATTAGATAAATGCTTATAAGACTAAATTTCGATTTAAAGCTTTCGTGACTGCAGGGATTCATCTTCTTGGTTCTTTCGGTAAAGTCACGTAGAATGGAAATAATAAAAAATAAAACATAATAGAATAATTCTCACCAGCTTAAATATACGCTCCAAGCATGGTGCTGTTTCATTCAGACGCTGTCTCCCCGACAGACCTGAGGACGGCTGCTTGCGTTGTGGCCGAAACGTCGTGAGAATTATTTTATGTTTTATTTTTATTATTTTATAATTTCCATTCTACGTGACTGTACCGAAAGAACCAAGAAGACTTATAAGACTAATTTATGTGACTTACGTCTGATATAAATGCATATAATACAACAGTGTGTGACTTACCTTGGGCGATGGCGTGCGTGTAGATTGCTAGGAGGCAACGTAGTGGGGCATTGTGCACGAGTGCAGCTGGCTGCATTGTCACCCAGCGCATGGCGAAGGGAAATCTTCTAACCTCTGAAAGGCATTCTTTGTCTCTTCTTTGTTCTTTCGGTAAAGTCACGTAGAATGGAAATAATAAAATAATAAAAATAAAACATTATAAAATAATTCTCACGACGTTTCGGCCACAACGCAAGCAGCCATCCGTCAGTCTGTCCCTCTGTCTGCGTACACACGCTTGCGAGGGATTTGGCTCTCTGTTGGAGTTGACGTCGAATTTTTTTTGCCAGCCAGCATGCCCTAAGCCGCGCGGTGGGAATAGGCTATTCCCTTTTCCCATCCGTAAAATTTAAAGTAGTTAAATTTAACAATTTAGTGAGGTTTGTATTTATTTACTCACTTTTGCCGCCCGGCGCGGGACAAAGCACGCTACTGCGCATGCGCCAAACGCTGACAGGAGTTGCCCCTGGCAACGCACGCACGCAATCGCTGGAGGGTGGGGGGAATTTCTCATTCATGTTCAAAATGCAATTTTTTTTACACGCAACGCTGAGGTAAATTCATCAAAGTGTCATGTCCTCTTCTCTCCCCCCCCCCACCCCAATGTGTGCACTCACGACTATAGGGTCGGTAGATACTAAAATTATACCGCTTAGATCGTGTTATTGTAGCGTGGGCAGGGGGATGGTGGACAGGGGTAGCGGCCCTGCCCCCAGCCTCGGCCGGCTGGGCAATCAATCTAGGCGAGGCCAGGGGCTCTACACGGGACTAGGCCTCACCACGGCACTCTGTTAGGTGAGTACTTTGTGCTATAGAGTCGATATATACTGGTACTAGCGGGAAGTACCCGACGTTGCCCGGGGGAAAAATATATTTAAAACTTCTCAAAACTTAAAAACATAACATATATCAAATTAAAATAATACTTTAATCATTACTGCATTAATTAAAAATAAAATAAAACCCAATGCGCAGTGGAAAAAACAAGTATAACCCGTAAAAACAAAGTGTTTCACTATAAATCCTTTATATGCGTGGCGGCTAGAGTCCTCTCGTCCTCTGGCTTGAGATGGCTGCCACCTATGGGTCAGATGATTGCATGGCAGCATTAAGCAATTGGTAATTAAATATAATATTTTTGTCCTAAAAAGTGTAAAATTTTGGAAAAACATTTTCACGAACATTAATTGTCACGCACAACGAGTCTGTGTGGAAAATGTCAGCTCGATTGGATCACGGGAAGTGGGTTAAAAAACGACCGAAAGATTTGCACGGTCCTAAGCAAGCAAGCAAGTGAACTTTATATAAAGGATTAAAAAACTTACGCTCGGTGCCAAGATTCGATTCTTTGAATCGCGCAAAGGAATTGATGGTTGTAGATTTCTTTAGAATCGGCCTATTCTCGTTTAATTGATACCACAGACGCTCACCAGATATCGATTCTCGCCAGTCCTGTATGTGGGTTGATGCCACACACTTCATGGTCATTTACCCCCTCCCCCACCCCCCCAAAATACAAAAGTCTATTTTCATACTTTTTACATTGTGTACAGTCCGGAAGCTACCGACATGCCAAATTTCAAGTTTGTTGCATGTCGGGAAGTATGCTAAATATTTCGAACAGACACACATTCACAAATGTCCTTTTAATATATAAGACTAGCGGCAAGTACCCGGCGTTGCCCGGGCGAAAAAGGCAGACACACACACACATATGGACTCACACACACAGACATCGACCCACACACATAGAAACACATCGACTTACACGCACACACACATATGGACTCACACACAGACATCGACTTTAGACACACATGTAGTTACACACACAAATCGACTCACACATACATACATAGATTCAACAACAACAACCGCCATTCACCACTAAGTGGCAGTGACGTCAGCACAACGCTTGTGCCAGGCTATGTGCACCTTGAGGCCACGTGAAGTGTTGAACGCCCGCTGGCAGGAGGTCACGGGGCAGACCCAGAATGCCACGGTCGACTGACTGAGACGACTGGCTGATGCACCACCTGTGCCCCCTACTGTGCCAACTTGCTGTGCTTTAGCCACCCGGCACTCCGCTCATTATTGTGAGCGTCGCTCCTCCGCCCTCCATTGTTGTTGGAGGGCGACTGTCTCCAACTGCCCAGTAGCGTCCTTCACGAGCCTCCTCCACAGAGGCCGATCTTGACACCAGCTGGTACCAGTCATCGGCAAGTCCACTCAGTTCCACGTCCTTCTGTACCACATCACTCCATCTCTTCGCTAGCCCATGACGCGCCCGTTTAGCCACCTCGATCCGGCCGAACAAAAGCTATTTAGGCATGCGGTGGCTGGGCATGCGTGCTACATGACCCAGCCAACGCAGACTTGCCTGCCGCAGGAGCTCACCAATGGGACTTTGTCCACATCTTTCAAGAATTTGTGAGCTCTCACAATCCAGCCTGGTTAACCCCAGGATGGATCAGAGGCAGGCCATCCTAAATGTTTCTAACTGTATCGGCCTCGCTGTGCGCTGCATTGCACCGCTAGCTGAGCAGTTAACCTCGTGTCCAATAAACCCTCAGAGCCAGGATGAACATCCGACTCCAAACGTCATTTATTGAATTGAACGAGGTAAAACTGGTAAGAAAACAGCACAGATGCAGCATCTGTTAATACCCGGAAACACCAACACAATGAATGAACACCACAGCATCATACCATTGTCTTAGATAACATGTTTCTCAACAATGGATCCTGGATGGACCAGGCACCTACATTACCACTGAATAGCTATACAAGAGCATAAGCTACTGTGTTACATAAAGGCACATCATGTAATCATCACACTGCACCCCAGATGTACAGTACTACACATAACACTGCACTATGAATGAGACATTTTGTCATCCTTGCTCTCAAGATCGCAATATAGTTACTTGGGTACAAGTTTGACTCGACTTATTCGATTACAGGTAACAGTCACAACAAGGCAAGTTGCAGGCTTAATTGTTAACTAGGCCTCGTATTTTATCATAACAATTTAACAGCATTATAAAGGCATTTACATAATTATAACGGTCATTCTAACATTATAACAGCATTGCCAATTTTATAAGACAATAAACGAACTTACAGACAATGCTTCTTAAAGTCCCACAATGGACAATTGCAGCTGGCTTCACTGAGACGCGATGTGTGCCGCCATCTTGAATTATGTGTGTAATGGCTGATGCCCGCGTGGTTGAGTGGGAATCTTAAATCGCAACTTCCTGGTCACGTGACCAAACTTAGCATCAAAAACAGGAAATTCCTGTGTACATACGCCCCACATCTGCCGTGAGGAAAGACACCTGCCGTGAGGCAGAACACTAACCGGTGAAGCTGTTCCAATAGGGGGGTCCAAGTTTTGCAAGCGTAGAGAAGGGAGGGAATGACCGTGGCCGAAAAGACCTGAAGCTTCGTGCTGGGTGATAGACCAGGTAGCTTCCACACAGCGTTACGCAACCGATGAAAAGATAATGCCGCTCGACTGATTCGGAGTGAGACCTCTGCTGTTAAACAGGAGCTGGTCATAAGCACACTGCCAAGGTATGGGAAACTCTGCACTCTCTCCACAAATGGCCCATCACCAATTGGGAGTTGTGAGGGTGGAGTGTCCGATGGTACATAGACTCACACACACATTGACCTACACACACATATGGACTTACAAAAACAGACATATCGACTAAGACACACACACAGGGATTTACATACACACATGGACCCACGTACACACATCGACTTACAGACACACATCGACTCACACACACATACAAAGACTCACACACACACATATGAACTTACACACACATATCGACGCATACACACACATGGACTCTGACACATACACACATTGCCGTACACACATCGACTGACACACAGACTCCCACACAAACATACATGGACTCACACACGCACATAGAGCCACACACACATGGACTGACATACACACATGGACTTAGGCACACACACACACAGATGTATGTACAGACACACACATATGGACTCACCCGCACACATGTACCAAAACACACACACAGAAAGAAATGGACTTACACTGACTTGCATGGAGCGACGCATACTCAGCGACTAACACACACGCACACGGACTGACACAAACACACAGACATATCAACTCACACACACATTGACTCTGACACACAGACACATGGACTCACACACACACACGTTGACTCACACACACAGACACATCGACTTACACACATCGCCGCAGACACGCACATCGACCCACATGCACACATGGACTTAGACGCAGGCATTATTAATGTGAAAAGAATTAACTTAATAGAAAAATAGAAGTTGTCTACACACGCACACACATTGACTAACACACACACATCGACTTACGCACACATACATCGACGGTATGCACTATAACTACAGCAGTGCATAGCGACTGTGGTGGTACCTGCTTTCACTACAGCAGTGCACACGAACTGTGGTGGTACCTGCTTAAACTACATCAGTGCAAACCGACTGTGGTAGTTCCTGGTATCACGGCGGCAGTGCCTAGTGACTGTGGTGTAACCTGCTATCACAAAGGCAATGCATACTGACAGTGGTGGTACCTGGTATCACCAGAGCAGTGCATACTGATTGTGGTGTTACGTGCTTTCACTACACCAGTGCATAGTGAATGTGGTTGTACCTGCTATTAATACAGCAGTGCATACTGTGGTGCAACCTGCTCTCAGTACAGCTGTGCATACGGACTGTGGTGGTAGCTGGTATGATTACAGCAGTGCATACAGTGGTGGTACCTGCTTTAACTACTGCAGTGCATACGGACTCTGGTACCTGCTTTGACTACAGCAGTGCATAGTGACTGTGGTGGTCGCTGCTATGATTACAGCAGTGCATACTGTGGTGGTACCTGCTTTCACTACAGCAGTGCATACCGACTGTGGGGGTGCCTGCTATCACTACAGCAGTGCATACTGACTTTGGTGGTACCTGCTATGATTACAGCAGAGCATACTGTGTTGGTACCTGCTAGCACTACAGTAGTATATGCTGGCTGTATCGCAGTATACAGTAATCCCTCGCCACTTCGCGGTTCAAGTTTCGCGGCCTCAGTGCATCGCGGATTTTTCTAACTGATTTAAAGGCCTCATTATACCTGTGCACTAACACCATCATCATCATCATTCATCATCACATTCATCGAGCTGCACAGGTCTGTCATCGTCGTCATTGTCATCGTCATTGTCATCGTCGTTGTCGTCATTACTGGAGTCAAGTCTCAAGATACTACTGTCATTGGTGAGTGTAGAACACCATAATACGTATCGTATGAGAGAGAGAGAATGTATAATATTAAGGTTTTATAATTAAATAGATTTAAGTAAAATATATATATAATGTATAAATATACATATTTTAAACATTCTGGTACCCACACACACATATACGGAAATTCCTAGGGGGCCAATCCTACTTCGCGGATTTTCACCAATCGCGAGGGGTTCCGGTCCCCATTAACCGCGATAAACGAGGGATCACTGTATATGCAATCTATAGCACAAAGTAGTAAGCAGACAAAGTGCCGTGGTGAGGCCTAGTCCCGTGCAGAGCCCCCGGCCTCGCGTAGATTTGCCAACCCGCCGAGGTGTCACCTTGGCAGGCTGGGGGCTGGGCTGCTCCCCCTGGCCACGCGACAATAATGGCATGTAAGCGCTATCATAATAAAATGTAGGGGCTCTATAGCAATTTCAGGACACATTGGGGTATCATTGGGATGGGTTGGGGAGAAGAGGACATCACACTGTGAAGAATTAACGTGTTTGGTGTGTTTTTGCTGCATGTGTAAGGCGAATGAAAATGTGTGGCGATCATGTGTGCATTGCTAGGGGCAACCCATGTGAGCAGTGCAAAGTGTAATTAGATAAATGCTTATAAGACACATTTTTGTGACTTACATCTGATATAAATGCATATAATACAACAGTGTGCGACTTACCTTGGGCGATGGTGCATGTGGATTGCTAGGGGGCAACATAGTGGGGGCATTGTGCACAAGTGCAGCTGGTTGCGTTGTCACCCAGCGCGGGGTGAAGGGAAATAATTTAAGAAATCATAAACGAATTTAATATATTAAAAAAAAATCGCCAAGAAACGCTAATTTAACTCATTTAAAGGTGACGGATGTGAAAAAGGTAGAGCCTATTCCCACCTCGGGGCTTAGGGCATGCTAGCTGACAATTTTTTTCGAAATTAACCCCACCGTTCGAGAGCCAGATCTCTCGCAAGCGCACGTGCGGAGACTTTTATACATAAGAAGAAGAAAGACTAGCAGGTGTACACGTTCTTCGCATGGAAATTCATAGTTTAGTCCATCACAGATTTGACGTCACCGCTCACTTGCCGTGCAATAGATTTCCATTATTGCGCCCCCCCCCAAATACAACAGTCTATTTTTTATACTTTTTGCATTGTGTACAGTCTGGAAGCTATCCGCATGCCAAATTTCAAGTTTGTTGCATGTTGGGAAGTATGCTAAACATTTCGAACCGACATATTCACAAATTTCCCTTTTATATGTTTAGATAGTCAGCATGTACTACTGTAGTCATAGCAGGTACCACCACAGTATGCACTGCTGTAGTGATAACATGTATCACCGCAATCGGTATGCATTGCTGTAGTGAAATCAGGTACCACCACAGTCAGTATGCACTGTTGTAGTGATAACAGGTATCACCGCAATCGGTATGCATTGCTGTAGTGAAATCAGGTACCACCACAGTCGGCATGCAATGCTGTAAGCATAGCAGGTACCACCACAGTCAGTATGCACTGCTGTTATCATAGCAGGTACCACCAGTCAGTATGTACTACTGTAATCATAGCAGGTACCACCACAGTCAGTATGCACTGCTCTAGTGATAGTAGATACTGCTATCGAGTTGGCAGATACTGCTATATAGAGTTAGTAGATACAAAAACAGTCAGTATATACCACTACGGTCAGTAAATACTATTATACAGTCAGTAGCTACTACTGGCTCAGTAGATACTACTGTACAGTCAGTAGACAAAACTACAAAGTCGGTCGATACTACTTACTCTTTTGTGTGGAGGGTGTGTAGGTATATATACCTACGCGAGGGTAAAGATGTTTTTTAGGGGGGCGGTCGACAATTTTTGGAAACCTTTTAGATCAACTATTTACCCCACACTTTCTCTAACTTTTTGGACTTTTGCAAGACTCTTATAATTTTGTTGGTGGAGAAATGGACAAACGGCCCACCGTGCTTTCACAAATCCCTCGCAAGCGCGCGCGGAGACTTTTATATATAAGAAAGAAAAGATAATATAGTTGTTTTACACATCACACCGGCCACACGGACTATTTTTTGTTCTTTCTGGGAGTGATTTTTTTGTTGTTTTTGAGCAGCTTTGCGTTTATAGCAACAAAACCCTGGACCAGTTTCGACGTTCAATGTCTCATCAGTGGAGTCGGGCTTGCTTAAAAACAAATGCTGGCCAACTGGCAGATTCAACTTGCAACATTCCTGAATGACCTGCACTGTCCTCTTACATGTTTATGTGTCGTGTTTCTTTTGTTATTTCTGTGATCATCCGCAAAATAAATCTAAATCAACTTCCAGATGTTGTTTTTATTTTTGATGGGGGGGGGGAGGTTGATAGATCGCGTGAATATGAATGTGTCGTTAAACCTCGCCACCTATTTAGTTACTGCTCAAGCACACGGGTGCGTTGTTGGAGAGTAGACCCACACATCCTTTACAATCCGAGTACGACGTTTCGCTGGTGATTACCACCACCGGGATGGTGGCGGCTTTAACGACACATTTATTTTCACGCGATCTAACCCAAAATAATACAACAAAAACTACTTTATTATGGACTAGCTTTACTACCCGGCTTCACCCGGGACTTGGATTCACCACGCCCGGCCGCCTTTGTCTCCCCAGTGGCGATGTTCACACACCACACCAGTTACTCGGTTGAGGTTGAGTCAACCTAGGGGAGGCCCAGGACCAGTTCTAATAATCGTCACCGGTGGTGGTCGTGAGCGGGAATCGAACTCGGGTCGCCGGGTTCGTAGCGCAGCGCGTTACCTGCTACACTACAATGCGTTACGCTTCCACGTGCGCGGGTCACGTGACAGAACTGACGTCACAGCTCACTTGCCGTGCAGAAAATATATGCATTATTGAGCTCCCCCCCCAAAAAAAAAATAATGTTTGCATGGTGTACAGTCTGGAAAGTACCCACATGGCAAATTTCAAGTTTGTTGCATGTCGGGAAGTACGCTAAACATTTTGAACAGACACACAATCACAACTTTGCCTTTTATATCTATGGAGATTGGTCGCGATAGCCCAATACTACTTACACTTCGCGTTTAAACTTCGCTCTCTTCTCTCCAACTTCTCGGTGTTTGTCGCCACCACGCGGCCAATCTTGGACGGAGACGATCCGTCAAAAGTTTGCACTGCACGGACAAACAACTGGGAAAGTGCGGGGCCGGCCAGCCCAGCCAAGTTTGTCTCAAACAGGAACCCGGAGAACGAGCAGGAAGTTATCTCTCTCTCTCTCCCCGTCTCAAGGAACCACCACCGTCTTTATCTCTCTCTCTCTTTCTGGAATGCGCGTGCATCAGACCCCGAGACGTCTCTCTCGGCTCGCTCTCGCCGATTGAGACGCCACACAAAGACGGCTTCTTCCCCTAACGAGCAGGAGACACGCGCAGTCCCTGCAAATCGGTGGGTGATGCTGACCGGTGATGATCACTGTTGTTGGCTTGCTGATAACGCTGTTGCTGCTGAGGATGCTGATAATAACGCCCCCCACCGAATATCACAGGCGCTAGGCTTTAAACGTGGCGAGTGGGTGGATGGTGAAAGAACGGTGGTGGGGGGGGGGGGTCGTCAATCATTAACCGGACGTCGCCCGCTCAGCCAGAGACAACACCCCCCACCCCCCACGACGTCGCGATAATTCTCGCAGAGAGCGGCCGTGGGTTTTAACGTCAGTCGCGGAGATGGAGCGACGAGTTCGGCTGGTGAATCGAGAGACGGGCGGGCAGGCGGGGTGGGCAAGCGGCTCGACGTACGTTTGAACTTCTTTCGCACCGCACGTAGCCAAGCGTGCCGTGCCGTGCCGACCGGAGGTGCGGGTGGAAACGCAGTGGGGGTCAAGGGATGGAACGCGTCCGGGTTTGCGGAGATGGAGCGACGAATTCTCGTGCGTAGAGCGGCATTTCCGGGTGGATTGTATGAATTCGTGACGTATCTACCGCCTTAATTTAAGGGGCTTTACAGCAGTTATACGCGAGATGGTAGTGGTGGGAATAAAGGGCCCGTGGTTATGAAGAGGTAGAGGAGGCCTTCATTCAGCAGTGGATTGATCATGGCTGATGCCGGTGACAGAGTCGCGTGTTTCATGAATATTCGTGGTGTCTCTGTCAAAGGCTTGTCGGGGCCGTGAGTGAATGAATGCCATTACAAATCTGACATTTTTATTTGTTACTCTTTGGTTCTTTCGTTAAAGCCACGTAGGTATGAAATAAATCACGACGTTTCGGGCGCAACACAAGCGTCCGTCATCAGGTGGGAAAACATGATTTGCTGCTGAAGCAGACTGTTTGAAAAGGTTTGAAATGGGTGTAGCAGCTTCTTGATTCTTTCGGTAAAGTTCTACGTGACTTTACCGAAAGAACCAAGAAGATGAATCCCTGCAGTCACGAAAGCTTTAAATCGAAATGGGTGTAGCAGGTCGATTTTTGGGTATAACAGGTCGATTTTATTTTTTGTTTGCCGAAATGCCTGGCTGCTTGGGATGTCAATGGAATAATATCCGAGGCTCAGCGAGCCAAACCCCAAGGCACCCTGACAGCACGGCTTCCATGGACGCTCACAGAAAACGACACCACATCCACACATGGTGGCATCAGCAAGCATTCTGCCGTGTCGAACCTGGTCATCACACTGGACAGAGACCCAGGGGGTGGCCCGATCCATGTCCCGTCACGGCGACAGTTGGAGGCAAAATCTTGACCGAGAGCTTTCGTGACTGCAGGAATTTATATTCTTTGGGTCTTTCGGTAAAGTCACGTAGATAGGTTCAAAGAAAATAACAAAAAACTACGTTTCGCTCGCAACACAAGCGGTCGTCTTCAGTACAAAAAAAACGAAGACGACCGCTTGTGTTGCGATCGAAACGTCGTAGTTTTTGTTTTTTTTGCTATTTTCTTTGAACCTGTCTCCGTGACTTTACCGAAAGACCCAAGAATAGAGTTGGAGGCAAGTTTCTCTGAACGTTGCCGTCACAATTCTTTGTCCACTCGGCAAGCAGCACGAATACGTTCAACCACAGGTCGATCGGCAGGTTTGTATGTGGCTGGGTGAAGTGTGGGTTACTCACAGATATTTCAAGACGTCTGATACCGTGGAAAGGTAGGCCAAGTGAAAACCACATAGCGGATCTCAAGAGCAGCACGACTCGTCTATTTCATTCCACGGCACCGCTTTCAAACTGGCACACTTTTTTTTTATTTTACCAGGTAAAGCCCACTGGACTATGTAGCTCTTTTTCAGAAGCGACCTGGCCACAAATGATAGTTTAATGAAATTAGCTTATCACGTGGACATGTATAGTAGCCAAATATTCTAAAACGCATGTTTCTAAATGTTGAGCGAAAAATTGGAAGACCCGGAGAAAAATCCACGCGACCACGAGGGAGACACCGCAAACTCCAAATATACAGCAGGCCTCAGGTTCGGGATTGGACCCACGACCTCCTGTATACCAGGCGAGGTAGTTAACGTCTCGCCGCTGCCGCGCCCCGGGGATGGGTGATAACGCGTGGTAGTTCAAATATAATTCACGGTCCCTCACTTCTACTGATGGAGGAATTCAGGTGGAACTGCCAAACTCGTCGACACGAATTTGCTCAACTGTGTGGGTGTATGCGTGTCTCTATCTCCGCGTGTGTATCCATGTCCGTGTGTCTCTACGTGTCTCCGTGTATGTGTTGCTGCGTGTCTCCGGGTTTGTCCCAACTGGGCACCCGCGACCGAGGGAGTTGAGAGGGCCTTGTGTGGGGGCCAAGGCCCTCTCAATTGTCTGCAACCGTCAGCCCAATGGTGAGGGGAGGGGGAGGGATGGTGGGAGGTGAGCGGAGGGTGCTTTAGGTTCTTTCCCGATTCCTAAAATACCGGGCTTCTGGGTATGCCATTGTACACCAATAACTTAGCACTGCTATAGTCTATAGCTCCCTCTAAGGTAGAGATTATCGTTTTGTTTTAGCTATTGATTACGATTTGAATTCGAGCCGATTTTTTTGTTTGATGCGCTGCTATTTTTGTTCCCTGCCTCTCTTTAAATCCAGGGGTGCTCCCGCCCCCACCTTGATCCGCTTGGGGCCCTGAACTATTTGCTCGATTAGCCGGTGATGGCGGAGGGCGGAGCGGCGCAGGACCGGCCGAAGGCCTCATCCCTGCTCCTCCACCGCAGGGAGCGGCTCGTCCTGGCCATGGGCCCGCAGGTGGAGGGCCTCCTGGACGTCCTGTTCGCTCGCGACATCGTCTCCCTGGAGGAGCGAGAGAGCATCGTGTGCGGCAGGTAACCCTTATGCCCTACGGAATGTAAGATGCACTCTGGGGGGAGCTGTCGCCCAAGGGGACAAGGGCACAGGGACACGCGGTGGCGATGGAGCGACGATGTAAAGTCATGTGGAGGTGGATTATGAGCGTCACAGCGACGGCGTGGGGAGGCCTTCATCCAGCAGTGGCTAGATCGTGTCCGTTGATGGCCGTGGTGGCAATGATTACTTTAGCTTGTGTAGGTCTATGGCTTGCGGTTCGAATTTTAGTAGGCCGCCCTGGTTAATACTGTCGTACAGGTGTATTTAACATAAAATGTGTGCCCTCTGCTTCACAGTAAAAAAAATCTCGTGGCGTCATTCAGAGAAGAGTATTCGGCCATGGTGCGCCAACATCTTGGTCCAAATGAAAAAAAATATTCGCAATTTACTTAATTAGGAACATGGTAATCGTCGCCCCCTACTGCGATAAACTTTGCGGGACCCTCTTGGAAACAAAAGATCCTCGAGGCTCCGTGAGGCTTAACAATGATAGCGGTGGAGGCCGCACCATAGGCCGCACCGCAGGCCGCCTTCGTGAGCGTTCCATCGCGTTCTCCCAGGACGCCGTACGACGCGGCGCGCCAGCTGCTCTGCATCGTCGGCAGCAAGGGCGAGGACGCCGCCGCGGAGCTGGTGGGAGCGCTCGCGAGGGCGGCCCTCATCCAGGTGCCCCCGGGGTTCGAGCTCCGCACAGACCAAGCCGACGCCGACGCCACCACCAGCACCGGCTTCGCCACCGCCGCCGACGCCACCGCCGCCGACGCCACCGCCGCCGGCGCCACCGCCGCCGACGCCACCGCCGCCGACGCCAACGCCGCGACGCTTGTCGCGGTGCCGTCGCCCCCCGACGGCGCCCTGGCTGCGATGCGGCTCCACCACCTGGCGCTGGTGGACAAGCTGGACGATGTGGACGTGCTGGCCGAGCAGCTGGTGCTGGACGGCGTCTTGAGTCACGAGGACCGGGACCGAGTGACGCTTCCGCAGCAGACGCGCCAGCAAAACGTGATTAGCGGCTTTAAAGCGCGCTGGCAGGCCACGTCCAGGCCTGATTCTCCAAATGTTTGCACGTTAATAATCCGAGCACGTACCTCGTGGCAACATTTATAATAATTTACTTGTTTATCCAGGAAAGCCACACTGAGTCGCAGGACTCTCTTTCAGGAGGGTCCTGTTACATTTTACCGCACCTCTTATTCGCCCCGCACCGCCCGATTAGCGCAGTTGGCTAGGTACGGTGCGATCGTACGGTCCTTAGAGTTGACCCGTCGATGCGTGAATAGTGGCGCTGTGGTCTCTGTTCCCGCAGGTGAGGAAGCTGCTCAATCTGATTCACACGAAAGGGGAAGCCGCGGCGGCCGCGTTTCTCCGCTGCGTCGACGTGAAAGCGGTGGCCGAGAAGGACTACTTCCCTTCGCCCGGTGGGAAAACGACGCTCGATCGTCGTGCGATCTATTCGCCCAATCACAGCATGGGGTGGTGAGGGCGGGGGTAACTTACCCTGGCACCTGTATCTTTGTAGTTTGTGGTGTCTCCCTGCCTGTGGCCATGTGGATTTTTCTCCGGTTCCTCCAGTTTTTCCCTCCACATTTATGATCAATATGATGTGTTTAGAGTATTTAGCTATTTTAGATGTCAACGTGATAAGCCACTATGTTAGGCTATCATTTGTGGCCAGGTTGCTTCTGAAAAAGAGCTATAAAGCTCAGCGGGCTTTCCCTGGTAAAATAAAAAAATTTTAGTCGTTAAGAGATTCCACAACAGCGACGCCTGTCATTTTGGCTCGTCACGAGCTGCAGACCGGCGGCCGATCGTGGCCATCGCAGATTTACGACGCCGTTCAGGTGAAAGTAAAAAGGAACAACAAGTTGCTGCGGCCAATCTTTGTTTTAACTGCTGCCGTTTTACGAGGGACGTCTCGGCGAGGCGGTAAAGTTGCGGCGAGCGGCTGCTGTAAAGGAGTAATTGTGCGAAGCTGCAGGGCTGTAAGAAGTGAACTGTGTTTGTTGTTTGTCTTGGGGACACGGCCCGTCAGTTCGCGAGCTCAACGCTTGTTGCAGAGGTCCACGGTTCGATTTTCGGCATGCCGCCCTGGTTAATCTTTCTTTATTATGACATTTAAAAAAGCAGCTGACGAGATAATATAATCGTGTGTAGAGGAGTTTGGCAATTCGTCCGATGGCATCAGGAGCCACTCGATGTACGGTGTCCGTACCTCCTGTGTAACATAATACTGGGCGGTGTATGTATATCAAACTTCTTTCGCACGGTGCGAAAGAAGTTTAACATACACTCCTATCGTGTTTTGTTGTTGTTGTTGTAACGTTCTGATCTGCCCCTACTGGACAGCTTCATTGCTCATCGGATTCCTCCAGTATAAGTTCTGATTCTGATGAACGACTCTGCATTATAAAAAGCATGTTTACCATCCGGTAAACTACATGCTAACGCATAAACGTGTTGCGGCGCGCAGTGGAGGCGTACAAGACCAAGCTGCGTCGGCACCACGAGGACGGCTCGCAGTCGCTGCAGATGTACAGCCACCTTGGGCACCTCGCCCTCGACGAAATCTACACCGAGACGCAGCTGCACGCGCTGCCCACCGCGGCCGACGAGGAGCCCCTCGTGCTCACGCTGGACACGCTGTTGCCGCCGCCCCCGGCCTGTGGCCGGCAACGGCGCCGACGCCGGCCGCCGCCCCGGGCCGCCCGGCAAGAACGTGGTCCTTCTGTCGGGCGACGCGGGCAGCGGCAAGAGCGTGCTGGTGCAGAAGCTGCGGCGGGAGTGGTCGAAGGGCGCGGCGTACGCCGAGTTCGAGTTCCTCTTCTCGTTCTCCTGCAGCCACCTAAACCACGTGAAGAAGGAGATCTGCCTGAGGGACCTGCTCTTCAACAACTGCTGCTGCCCGGACGCGTGCCCCGACAAGGTGTTCGAGTATGTGCTGAGACGCCCGGACAGGACGCTGCTCGTGTTCGACGCCATGGACGAGTTCCGGCGAGACATGGCGGGCGGCGGCGGCGGCGGCGACGACGTGGCAGTGTGCGCGTCGCCGGAGGGCGCCGCCCCCGCCTTCACGCTCGTCGCCAACGTCTTGCGGGGGAACCTGCTCAAGGGCGCGAAGAAGATCGTGACGTCGCGAACCAACTCGGACGTGAAGGTCATGCTGGAGACGCACGTCGGGCGGAACGTCGTCGCCTCGGGCTTCTCCAAGGATGCCGTCATGGCATACCTGTCCAAGCGGCGCGAGAGCGAGGGCGCCACCAGCCGGGCCACGGAGCAGCTGCTCAAGTCCGACCCGAACATCTACAGCCTCTGCCAAATCCCGCTCTACTGCTGGATCGTGTCGCAGTGCCACGGTCTGCTCCAGCAGCCGCAGCCGCAGCCGCCGCAACACCAGGCGGCGCCGGCGGGGGCCCCGGACTCGTCGCTGACGATCACCGAGATTTACCTGAGCATGCTCGAGGTGTGCTTGTGTCACAGCCGGCCGCAGCGGGACCGCGAGGCCGTCTTCGGCGCCTCCCTGCCGCTGCTGCTCAAGCTGGGCAGCCTCGCCCAGAAGGCGCTGCTGGAGTCTGAGACCTCGTTCTCGTCGTCGCGCCTCAAGGAGCACGGCCTCACGGAGGAGGACCTCGCGTACGGCTTCCTCATCAAGTCGCAGAGCTACCGCGGCTTCGGCACGGAGGACGTGTTCGTGTTCATGCACGTCACCTTCCAGGCTTTCTTCGCCGCGCTCCTCCTGGTGCTGAGCGCCGACCGCGGCGCGCGCGACGTGCTCGGGCACTTCCCCAACTTCTCGCGAGCGACTCCGTGGCGGAGGCTGGCGCCGGCGTGCGTGGTCGGGTGGCAGCGGCGGAACCAGTGCCGCAAGCTCACCGACTCGGAGAAGAGCAACCTGCAGTTGGTGTCGCAGTTCCTCAGCGGCCTCCTGTCCGAGCGGCAATCCGCGACGCTGTTGAAGATGGTGGACCGCGGCGGCGGCGCCTTCAAGCGGAAGCGCGGGGCGCTGCGCGCGCACCTGCGCCGGTGCCTGCGCGTTCACCTGGAGGATCTGGCGGCGAGCGTCCGACTGACGCGCCGCGACATGGCCAGCTACCGCGGCCACCTGACGTGCGACTTCCTGTGGGTGGTGTGCTGCGCCCACGAGTTCGGCGACGAGGCGGTGGCGCGGCGGCTGGCGCGCGACGTGCCGAGCTTCGTGAAGCTGAACTATGCGTCGGTGGGGCCGGCGCACTGCACGCACCTGGCCTTCGTGCTGCAGCACGCCAGGTCGGCCGTGTCGGCCGAGCTCGACAACAACCACATCGAGGACCTGGGCTTGCACCAACTGCTGCCGTGCCTGCACAAGCTGGACCAGCTGCGGTGGGCGCGCGGTGTACACGCTCGCGGGAAATATTTATTTTTTATCCCCCTCCCAAATTCTCTAAATGAAAACTCTATTTCTTTAGAACTGCTTTTTGTGTTTCATTTGTTATCCTACCCCCAAGACTCCGATTAGCACGGTTGTCTACGTACCGTTCAACGTGCATGCAAATGGTTTTCCGACTTGTTTAGAATGTTAGGCCAGTGTGTGCATCCTGGTCAAAATTTTAACAAATGACTCAAAACCTCATTGAGAAACACATAGCAATCGTTGCCCCCCCCCCACTCCCCACTGCGAAAACGTTTCCTTGCCGAGTCTCCGGACTCGGCAAGGCTTTCCTGGGTAATCAATTTCCACGCTTACCACCGCCCGCCTCTTTCCGTCCCTTCTTCATTTCTATTCCAGAGTGAGCAGTAACCGGATAACGGACGACGGCATCCGCGTGCTGCTGCCGGAGTTGATGAAGCACGACACCTTGAAGTACCTTGGGTAAGCGGCCCTCCACCACACGGCCTGCCGTGCAAACGAGGGGGACTGTCCCGACTTCAGCCGCCGTGTTTCGCTGTGTTAAACAACAACAACTAAAACGTCCAGCCCTGCGATTGCTTGCTCACGCCACTGCTGGCGGAAAGGGACCACTGCCAGTGTTGGTCACGATTCGGACACAACGATACAACGGTGGTGTTTAAACCTGCCTCGGCACACGCCGATTCTCTCTTTACTTCTCTGCATTAGCTTATCTCACTGTCTTATTCATGTTTCCTCCACTTGGCCTCGAGTACTGTGTCATTGAAAGGGGCTTTATAAATGCAGCTTATTACTATTGTTATTACTTGACCTACGAATCCATTCTGGGTATATGTCTTGGAAGAAGTGGGAGGAATCACAATTTACCTCACCACACGCGAACTGGCGATCAACCGTGGTCAACGGCGGCGAGATGTTAACTACCTCACCTGGTATACAGGAAGTCGTATTCTCCCCGTGATCGTGTGGATTTTTATCCAGGTCCTCCGGTTTTTCCCTCCACATTTTGTAACATGCGTTCAGAGTATTTGGCTGCTATAAATTTCTACAAGACGATAAGCCACTTCGTTGAGCTATCATTTGTGGCCAGGTCGCTTCTAAAAAAGAGCTATACAGCTCAGTGGGCATTACCCTCAGGCCTACACCTTTGCAGCGACAGCACCGCCGCTACAGGGACATTAAAGCAACTGAAGGGCAATTGTCACCGGCAACGGATTTACTGTGAGTGGCTAAAGCAACTTTGTATGACTGTGGCATGCAGGAGGTGTGTCTAATCAATGAAAGTGATGATCAGTTATATGGTCTACAGACCACACAACTAAGTCACGTGGTGCCTATCCGTCATCTGATTGGAAGTCACCAACCGATTCATCCACTGGGGAAACTGCGATCAGATTCGTCCAGATTTAGGCAACAGGATTATGGTGCGGTGACCGTTGCCCGGTGATTGTTGCCGGCAACGGTCGCCCTCCTGTTGATGCAGCGTCTCGTGCTCGCACAGAGCAAGTGCACGGGGCGGAAATCTTGCGGATGCTGAACGCCATCTCGGAATTGACCCGGGGGGATTGAGACTGCGAGCCAGCGGACGGATTGAGGCGTCAATGAGCTTAAACCGTCATGCGAACTCCTGTCATCCTCGCAGCAGCAGCAGCTTTTGGCTGGCCATCTAACAAAGACGGTGGGCACCGCATTGCGCGCTTTTGGATGCGCTTCTGTGGCCGTCTGGAACGCTCTTCCTTCTGATATTAGGAAATCACTTGGAGCTATGCACTTTTAAATGCACATTGGAAAGTACTTTTTTTACAGCTGCTTTTTGTGTTGAGGTTGTTGTCCTTCCCCCCGCACCTCCGATTAGCACGGTTGGCTACGTATGGTGCGAAAGAAGTTCAACGTACGTACGTCTATCGTCGGGCGTTTTGCGTTGACGTCTTGCCTCGAAGTGAGTGTAACTGGTTTTTTTCCCACCGGCAGGCTCTTTAAGAACAGCTTGACGGACGTCATCGCGCCCGACCTGGCGAAGTTCATCGAGAAGAGCAGCACCATTGAGCAACTCAAGTGAGAGACCCCCAGTGGATATGGTTGGCACGTGATGGGAACTCTCCGTTGAACACCTTGGGGCTCTTTGGTTGTCATCATCAGCCAACAGTGTGATCATTGTTAACAGCAGGTCTCTCCCCCCCCCACTCCCCTGAACGTTGTGTTCATCCGAGTCATCTCAGCCTCCCTAACCCGCTAACCCAACCTGTAACCCCACACCCCTAACACCTCCCCCCGATCCTTATAACCTCTTCCCCTTTTCTCTAAATCGTAAATCTTGCGTCGGCAGGTTCCTCCGGAGAATTGTGTTCTCTCCGGCTGCTTCTCCTCGCGCGTTTTTTGTTGAATGTACATATACAGTGCGTGTGTATGTATACACACGCACAAACATTTGCACACTGTATCTTAAAAAGCTACCGGGAGTGGTGAAAAGCAGCGGTTTGTTTGGCAGACGCAGCGATTGACCGCGACGCCTCTCTCTGTTTGTGTGCCCCCCAGTGCAAAGCCGTCCCTAGGGTATGGAGAATCGGGGCGACCGCCCCGGACCCCGCGCATTGGGGGGGAGGGTGCTTTCGGTGGCGGGAGGGGCGGTTTGGGTGCGGGGGCACGCTTTGGGTGGAGGGGGTGCCTCGCTTTGACATCACAGTGTCAGAAGTAATAATTTTTTAGTTTTAAGGGGTTGGGGGGGACACGTGGTGTGATTTCCCCCATGCCCCACCCCCCTCCCGCCCCCCCCTATCGACAGCCCTGAGTCGCTGCTTGTCGCCTGTGACCCCCCTCCGCCCCCCCCCCTCAGGCTCGGCGGGAATGAGTTCACGGGCGCGGGCGCCGTGCTGCTGGCAGATGCGCTGAAGCGCAACCGCTCTGTCAAGATCGTCGGGTAAACTTTGTTTGTCTGTCATTTAGATCTCTGTCGCCCGCGGTTTCAACAGAAAAAGGCCACCAACCAACCAATGAACCAGTTGCTCGTGTGTGAGGCGTGTGAGAGAGTGTGTGTGAGGTGTGTGTGTGAGGTGTGTGTGAGGTGTGTGTGTGTGAGGTGTGTGTGAGGTGTGTGAGAGAGTGTGTGTGAGGTGTGTGTGAGGTGTGTGAGAGAGTGTGTGTGAGGTATGTGTATGGTGTGTGTGTGAGAGTGTGTGTGTGTGTGAGAGTGTGTGTGTGTGAGGTATGTGCGTGGTGTGTGTGTGTGTGAGGTGTGTGTGAGGTGTGTGTGTCAGTGTGTGTGTGTGTGAGGTGTGTGTGTCAGAGTGTGTGTGTGAGGTGTGTGAGAGTGTGTGTGAGGTGTGTGTGAGAGAGTGTGTGTGTGTGAGGTGTGTGTGAGAGTGTGGTGTGTGTCAGAGTGTGTGAGGTGTGTGTGTGAGATGTGTGTGTGTGAGGTGTGTATGTGAGGTGTGTGTGGTGTGTGTGTGTGAGGTGTGTGAGGTGTGTGTGAGGTGTGTGTGAGGTGTGTGTGAGAGTGTGTGTGTGTGAGGTGTGTGTGTGTGAGGTGTGTTAGAGTGTGTGTGTGAGAGTGTGTGTGTCAGGTGTGTGTGTGAGGTGTGTGTGTGTGAGGTGTGTGTGAGGTGTGTGTGTGATTTTGGGGGAGCGGTAGTGTAGTGGTGAGTGCTACGCTGCGCTATGAACCCGGCGACCCGGGTTCGATTCCTGCTCACGGCCAACACCAGTGTGACGATTATCTGAACCGGTCCTGGGCCTCCATCTAGGTCGACTCAGCCTCAAATGAGTACCTGGTGCGGTGTGTAAAAACATCGCCACTGGGGAGACAAAGGCGGCCAGGCATGGTGTTGGCCACCCACCCCCTCGTGTGCCACAGTGCCGGCCTTCATAGGTGCTCGCTAACAGCACTTGCCCCTACAGTCTGTTGAGGCTATACGGGGTATATTTGTCTTTGTGTCGTGCTGGTGAGGTGAGGACAGGCGGGAGGGGGGCGGCAGGGAGACACCGCCTAAGATAATAAAAAAAAGAGGCGGAAACGAGGCAGGGGATTGGCGGGGGACTGGAGGAGTGATTTGATGTGTGGGATATGGAGTATGAGGGGGGGTCTTAGGGGGGTAATGAGAGAGGGGGGTTATGGGGTATAAGTGTGGGGGGCATGAGGGGGGGGTTAAGGGGGGGCGTTATGAGAGAGGGGGGTTACGGGGTATAAGTGTGGGATATGGAGTATGAGGGGGGGTCTAAGGGGGGGGGGGGGTAATGAGAGAGGGGGGTTATGGGGTATAAGTGTGGGATATGGAGAATGAGTGGATATGAGGTAAAAGGGGGGGGGGGCGGGGGGCTCCGGAATAGAAGGTTTCCTGCGCGTGCGGATGTTTGTCAATGTTTTGTGAGGAATTTCAACAAAGTCCTAAGTGGAAGATCGCCTCGTGGGGACTCGGGCACACTTGCGTGTTGTGTTCTGTCATCGGAGAACTGCCATCCAGAATCAGAATATGTATTGATACAGGAGGAATCCGAAGCGCTGTAAAGCTCTTTTTCGCAGATGTCCTGTAGGGGCACGGGGTCAAAACGTTACAATAACAGACAATACAAAATTTCCAGGACACGTTTTATTTCTGACAAACAGCTGCTGAGCACACGGGGCCCAAAGGCCTAAAACATCAAGCGGACAGCAGACAAACGACACTGTTAGAGGTGTAATTTAACACGGTTTAACACGTAAGCTTTCGCGACCAATATTATCACACGCTTTCTATTAACTCACTCTGTTGTTGTTGTCATTGTATCCTCAAATCTTGTAACTCAATTTTAACCCACTTCCCAATGTGGTATCGACTGCAAACTTGGTATGCTTGTGTCATACTGATGACAATACTATATTCTATTATAAAAAAATAAATACAAATATTTTTAAACGATATTTTTTCTGTGTTATGTTTCGGCTTGGGTCTAATTGTTCACGTTCAACTGACGTTGGCTGTAAATCACCACGGTCCCTTACGTTGTGGAAAGCCTCGGGGCCACTTCCTGGAGTCGTGGAGTTCTTCCATTACTAGTAGGGCACATTTAATTAAAGCGTGTTTTTAAAAAAGTTTTTTTTAAATATGTTTTATCTTTTACTGTCCAACACACCGGTGTTGCTGTACTCGTAACGAATTGTCATGTTCTGTTTATGTGACAAACCTTACTAATTGACTATGTCGGGTGGTGGCGGGTTGAACGACACATTTATATTTACGCGATCTAACCCAAAAAAAACCTCTTATGGAGTTATTAACACGTTTCTTGAATTGACAGCTTCCATTCAGATCGCGGGCAGACATCGTCACGTGACTTCCCGACGTTGCGTGCTCTCTCGAGCAATCGCTTATCGCCAACGTCAAAGTTCAACAAACTCTGCGTTCATTGGCCAGACACAACTCAGTCGCTCTTCTGCCACCATCTTACCAAGTTGCCATAGTTGCTCACAGTAAATGCGTTGCCGGTCACATAGCCCTAAAGTTTCCCCGAATGTATCTTGGCCTTGGGGTATGGCTGCGGGTTGAGTGGTTGGCGCACTGAACTAAGAAATCTCGAGTTAAATTCCCGGCCATGGCGAACATTGTTGGCGAGTGATATCCGAATCGGTCTTGTGTCTTCCCCCTTCGCCAAACCCGCACCGACCGGCATGGTGAAGCATGGTCAAACAACCTCCATTACCGACAACAGCAATGGATTGATAAAGGACTGCAAGTGTAATTTTCTTTCATCGCAGCTTTAACGGCCACCAGTGGTACTTCCACTTGGAGTTTGTGTCTTCATGATCGCCTATTGTCAATCTACTGCTGGATGAGGGCCACCCCAGGCTATCTCCACCCCTCTCGATGTTGCTATCTAAATCACCCAGCACCTGCATGTCAAGCAATTTCTTTGTATAATAAAAAAAATCAGGTTTTAGCGAGCTGCGCGTAACCACTGCGGTTCTGTGCGTCGCTCTCTCCCCCAGTTTGTGGGGCAACGCGATCGGCGACCGGGGGGCCGTGGCGTTCGCAGAGGTGCTGGAGCAAAACACGCCACTCACCTGGCTCAGGTACCTGCGCCGTCCACCTCTGTTCCCACCGCGTCATTATCACCCCGTCCGTAGCTAATAACGACGTCCTGTTTTGTTCGTTCTTCGTTTGATTGGCCGCGAGTCTCGGTCTCGTGGACCCAACCCCTTTCCCGTTCCAATGACGTACGTGGGACATACGTGTACGTCATCGGAACGGAAACGGAAGAAAAAATAAAATAACTTTATTGGGACTGGGGCTCCCACAAGGCTATGTGGGAGGACATGTGCCACAGTTTGACGCCATCTATCGTAGAGTGCGGTCGTGTCGCTACAGTTCTCTGCGGCGAGTACAATGTCTTTAAAAACAACTGCGCTATGCCTCTCGAAATAAAATGAAGGCTGAGCCGGTTGCGCGTTCCGAGATTCATCGGTGAACGTGACACCCACCCTGCAACCTGCAGAGGTCTTGGAACGGAAAAGGGTTAACCTGCCGAGAGCTGGGTGGGTGGCTGGCTTATATTTCTACGTATGCAGTTAATTAGACAACAACACAAGAGTTGCATACATAAAGTGTCTTCCTCACTTATTCGTTTGTTCCATTGCTTAAGGTTTATACATTCGTGTCGAAGTTGGTGAGTGAGCCAGCGGATGGTTTCAGGAGTAGCCTCGTGGTGAATAGCTGATATTCAAACACGTAGACTTTCACGACCAATATTATAAATTGATAAAGGTTTTTGGGTTAGATCGAGTAAGTATAAATGTGTCGAAACTCTCCACCACCCGACACGGCCAATCAGTAATGGCTGTCACGTAAACAAAACGACAAATAGTTACTACTTCAGCCCACCGGCGTGTTGAGTGAATCCACAACATTTACAATTTGAGTACGACGTTTCACACATCCAGCATTATCGGGCGATTTGCCAGAATAGTGAAGCCATCCACCTGCTTCCAGTCTTAAATAGTGCAGGACGACGTCATATACATAAACAGACTAACAGACTCATAGACCCACATATAAACCCATAGGTGAATAATTAGAATTGGGCAGTGATGTTACTGTTTGAGATATTGACTCGTGGTAATTCATAGACTTACACAAAGATCCCCTGTGTAGCCTAAACAGACTGTTGGGGCAAGTGCTGTTAGCGAGTATTACTTATAAAGGCCGGCACGGCACACGAGGGGGGTGGGTGGCCAGTACCTCACTCGGCCGCCTTTGTCTCCCCAGTGGCGATGTTTACACGCTGCACCAGGTACTCATTTGAGACTGAGTAGACCTAGGGGAGGCCCAACACCGGTTCAGATATTCGTCACCGATGTTGGTCGTGAGCGGGCCTGGAACTCTGGTCGCTGGGTTTTCATAGCGCAGCACGCGAACCGCTACACCGTACACACAGACTCACACACACCTAATGAATGTCTGAAAATCTTCGAGCAAATGATTGAAGGGGGCGACGGTGTTACTTTGTGACCCCATGGGCTGAGAATGGTGGCCGCAGTCGCACTGGGAGCTACTCTTAATTGTCCATCGGTGTAGGAGGAGATAGCAGCTGCCGTTTGATGTTCCGATGCGGCTCAATATAGACCATTCTTTACAGGGCAATTTGAAAGAAAAACAAGGTTCTATTTCTTTAACAGTCGCTGCTCCTCCCGCTGCTCAGAGCGCAGGTTCAGCAGGGGTTGGAGAACTGTGGTCACACCTGGGTTGGAGCTGCAAGTTCCTCCAAGTTGATTTTGTTCAAGCTAGATGAGAACTCAAACAACCAGGATGAGTCTCACCTGTAGCAGTTGCATCGGCCACTCACCCGGTTCAACAAATTGAACGTGAACCTTGAATCTCTGCTATTAATGTGTCTGTGTGTGTCCCCTGTGCAACAGCCTGGTGGGCAATGGCATTGGCAATGAAGGCGTCAGACGACTTTCCGAGGCTCTCCTCAAGAACTCCATCCTGCAGGATCTCTGGTTGGTGTGCAGGACTTGCCGTATTTTACCTGGGATACGTGTGATGGCTCTCATCTGAATAAGCACCTTTGCCAGGATGAGAATTGTTTTTACTTTCGAGTATAGCGAGTGTTGAAAAATAGTGCAGTAATTAGCAGGTTGTGAAATGTACCAAGATACCCTGGTCCGATTTTCCAGATTTGTAACACACATTGTACTAACCATTGCGTTAAACCACTCCCCAACATATTCGAATTGAGCAGAGCCAATTCTCACGGGCACTATATGAAGTGCGTGTCGTGACCATGCGAACGATGCTGAACTGATTCATCGATCCAATTCACACGTCTATCCCATTGACAAGTCTACCCAATTAACCAATTCTCACGGGCACGATATGAAGCATGTGCTGTGATCGTACGAACGACGTTGAAATGATGCATCATTAACGAGCCTATCCAATTGACCATTTCTCACAGGCACGATTTGAAGCATCCTAAGAATGACGTTGAACTAATGCATGGTTGACACCGTCTGTCCACCGCCAAATCCTGGTGGCCTTTCCCCAGCGAGCGGCGTTCCAGAGCTCCGTGACGAGGGATTTCATTTTGTGTCCGGTCGAGGCAGGCTCGGGGAGAACTCCCTGACGGACGAGGAGGCCCTCATCCTCGCCGACGTCATCCGTGGAAAAATGCACCTCGAGCAGCTGTGGTGAGAATGCTGCCCCTGTGCGTGAATCCCTTGTGAATATTTCATCGAGGCCTTGGGGCCAGAGTGCAGAACGACGTAAGATGTCTAAGCCCTTTCCCGTTCCAATGACATGTGTACGTCGTCATATTTTCTTTGGATTTGTACGTCAATGGAACGGCACAAGTAGAAAAATCAAATAGCTTTTTTGGTTACCGAGGCTCCCACAAGGCCATGCGGGAAGGTGTGCTGCACAGTTTGGCGCCAGCTATCGCTTCGGTTATTTGCGGTCAGTGCAATGTATTGAAAAACAACGGCGCTCTGCTTCTCTAAATAAAATGAGCGCTTAAGCGGCTTGCACGTTCCGAGATTCAGTGGTAAATTGGACACCTACCCTGAAACCTGCAGTAGTCTCGGAATGGGCAAAGGTTACGAATGTCCCAAAGTTAATTTAACATCGGTCGTTACTCCCAAGTAATAGAGAGTTGCGATGTCGGTATTTGCCAGACTAGTGAAGCCAGAAGCTTCCAGAAGCAGGTGGATGGCTTCACTATCCTGGCAAATCGCCCGAAGATGCTGGATGTAATTACCAGAGAAACGTCGTACTCAAATTCTAAATGTTGTGGATTCACTCTTGAAACACACCGGTGGGCTGAAGAAGTAACTAATTAGCATTTTGTTAACGTGACACATTTTTTTACTGATTAACCGTGTCGGGTGGTGGAGGGTTATGACACATTTATAATAACGCGATCTAACCCAAAAACCTTTATTATGAATACTACTGGTCAGTGATTTAGATTAATGGTTATTTCGGCTAACAGTAGTTTTCGTGGAATGTATTAAAAATAACGTTAACCGAAGAGCGACTTTCATGTATTCATCTCCCCGTTTAGGTTGAACAAAAATAAATTTACCGTGCTCGGCGCCGAGGCCATCGCTTCTGCCCTCAAAGACAACACCTGCTTGAAGTGTGTCGTGTGAGTAGACATTTAAATGTTATCATCATCACCATCGTGCAACTCCTTGATTTGCAACTATGTCTCTGTCAATCGTACGATAGAAAACAAACTAAAAAGCTTCATGAAACGTTTTCTTTTACCAGGTAAGACCCACTGAGCTATAAAGCTCTTTTTCATTTACGATCTGGGCCACAAATGACATCTCATAAGTGGCTTATCATGTGGGAATTTATCACAGCCAAATACTCTAAGCGTGTTTGTAAATGTGGAGGGCAAAACCGGAAGATCCGGAGAAAAATGGGAATAACATGCAAACTCCAAATATCGGCATCAAACCCACGACCTCCTTCCGTATACCGAGCGAGGTAGTTAACATCTTGCCACCTTGGTGCCCCATCACCATCTGACAGGACCCCCAATACAAAGGAAGTTACTCACGGCTCTGTGCCTGGCCCTATCCAGTTTTCTCTGTACGTCCTTAAAGACCCTGCACTCACTGTGCAATATTGGCCTTCACATGGCTTTGTCTTGTTGTTGTTGCTGCTGTGTTCGTACGCCGCGGATCTCCATTGTAAAATAGCCGGACATCTGGCTAAATGGGATCATCCGTGTAACAAATGAAATAAACAAAACAAAAATATCAGTCATGTTCAATCCACTGCTGGGTGAAGGCCCCCCCCCACCCTAAACCACCACCACCTCTCGCGATACTGCGATGTCATAATAAATACGTAGTAAATTAACCATAGGGCATTCCCATGGCATGGTACATATATGCGTAAATGTCCAAAGTTATACATTTGCCGTTCGTATACAATAATGCTGCGGTGTTATAGAAGACGTGTCTGTGTGTATTCTTACGAAAAGATTTATTTCTGTACGTCTTCTCGCGCATGTTAAAGCAACCGGTAACGTTTTGCCTCTCGTTACAGGCTGAGGGATAATGATATCCCTTACGACGAATACTGTGAAGATCCAAGATAAAGACAGCAGAATAGAGTAGTAACGCAGACCACTTGTTGACATTTTGTTACATTGAAATTCAAATTGCGACAAATGCCGGCGGCAGCTGTTTACGAGTTTTGCCGGACGTCAGTGTCATCTGTTGACACCCAAGCGGGGGTGAATGCACTTTTTTGTTTTTACACTAACTCAGCTTGCACTAAGAAGACGTACAAGACCAAAGCCATAGCCACTCGTTTGTGCCAAACGGACTCCTAAATCGGTGCTTTACGTGTGTTTTTTTTGTTACGTACGCATGACAGAACGTGTTTTTAAGACGTTTTAAAATGAATTTGCGTGAACTCACGACGACGACGGAGGAGACGTGGCGTTCGTAATGTTCAGCCCGAGACTTGTTACACAGACACGGAGGGGGAAAGTCACTTCCATCTGCCCCCATTCCTCTCTCCACCCAGCAGTATAAAGCCTAAAGGGCCGTCCATAAATGACGTCATGCACCTGGGGGGGGGGAGGGGTCAGACATTTGTGACGATGTGTGACGAGGGGGGGGGGGTTTGAGAAATGTGACGTCACATCAAAATGCGCAACTTTAAATAAATATAGACAACACATTCTACTTAATTAAATAGACTTTTTTTATAAATGTTTTCTTCTACAACATGACAATAGTTTAAAGCGATTTGAAGCATGTTTTTTGGGGGGGTGGGGGGGGGCAGAGCTTTGTGACGTCATATTTGAGGGGGGGGTCTGACTTTTTGTGACGCCGTGTGACGAGGGGGGGGGGGGTCAAAAATCGTCAAAAATCGCGTAACGTCATTTATGGACGGCCCCTAAGTCGATAACAACACAGTCGTATGGTTAAGGTTGGCCTCAGGTGAGGTAAAGTGTTGGTTATTCCACCTTCATTCAAGACGTTACCCAGTGAGGAAGAGTAGGCCAAAACACCCTCTGGATGGGCTGTTCCGTAGCGGCTCTTCGGCCAGCAATGACACGAGCAAAGAATTGCAGGGCTGCACCTCTTACTTTTACAGGTGCACCCCGATATGAGTGACTTCGATTAACGATGGTTCGATATTAGGTTTGCCATAAATTATGTTTCGGTGCGGAAAAAAATCAAACTACAAACTTATAGTAAATGCACGTTATGTGCATGCGTACCTTTTTATACTCTCCCAGGCCATGTGTGACTGGCCGCTGCGTTTTGTAGCCTCGACACTTGAACAGCCGTGTTGAAAAGAGCTTCATAGCTCATCGGATTCCTGCAGTATAAACACAGATTCTGATAAGCCACGCACACCAAGCTCCTGTACCTTCCACCACATTTCACTGGACTCACACCCTCCTAGTAACCCACCCCCCGGTTTCTGGTGAGTAAATAACAGTGTACATTGTTACACGCTTTCATTTAACTCACTGTCTGTTGTTGTTGTATCCTCAAATCTTGTAACTCAATTTTAACCCACTTACCAATGTGGTATTGACTGCAAACTTGGTATACTTATGTCATACTGATGACAATACTATATTCTGTCAACGTAACATATTTTTGTAAACATTCTTTTTTATATGTTATGTTTCGGCTTGGGTCTAATTGTCCACGCTCAACTGACGTTGGCTGTAATTGGCCACGGTCCCTTACGTTATAGAAAGCTTTGGGGCCACTTCCTGAAGTCGTGGAGTTCTTTCATTACTAGTACATTTCATGAAAGCGTGTTTTTTTATATTTTTTTTTTAAATACTCGTCTCGTTATACTTATCCATATATTGCGTTGAAAAGTGTTACCTTTGGTAGCTTCTGGGTTCGATATTTCCTTATGAACGCATCTTACGTTCGATAATGGGGACCTTATGGAAACATCTGTTTCGATATAGAGTAGAATGTTTCACTTCAAGTTCGGGTCTTCAAGAACGCAACCCAAATATATATCGAGGTTTGCCCATACCTCTAAAAGCCTCTTGCCAGAACTGTTTAGTGACGCCTCTGACCAAACCCCTTTAACAATTACTTTACAGGTGAAATCAACGATTGTGTAATTGTCACCGATAGTTACAGCTTCCTCTTGAAAAACGGCGCGTAACTCAACATTCCGTAAAAATTCAACGTAAATTTCCCACGATATATAAAGGAAATGGTTGGGGTTAGGGAGATTATGCTTTCAAACCTCATTATTGTGTCTACACATTTCACTGGTTACATTACATATTTAACACATTCCTGCGGAGGGAGCTGGTAGGAACGTTGGGTTGCTCAGTCAATGGCCAGGGTCAACGGCGGCGTGGTGTATTCCGCAAATGTGCCCGACTGTGAGGGCGGGCACAAGCCGGCGTGAGTAGGTTAAACGTTGAGTTTTATAAGGGCACCACGGGGTGACCAGCCCCTCTCCATCCAGCCCCACCCCTCACATTTTTGTATGCACGACGGACGGACACAATAATCCCCTGTGGGCTGGTGGAACCATGAGGTTCATACCAGTACAATACAACCCATACATGTATTAAAAATCGTAACAGCCTATTTAAGTTAAGAACAATAATAAAGTAATACAAAAGGATTGTTTTCACGTGTTGTGAAATGCTTGAGTGTGGCGTACTGGGTGGGGGCCAAACACAAAAATTCACTTGGACAAGACATTCAGAATGTGCGAGAAGGAGATACTGCTGCTGCTGCTGCCCGTACTTGCACCTCACGCATCGCTACCGAACTTTGCTGCCTAACGACGAAGCTCGCAGCGCGTTATGTCGATAATAGTGCGCACATAAGGGGCCGTCCATAAATGACGTCACGCACCTAGGGGGGGGGGGTCAGACGTTTGTGACGATGTGTGACGAGGAGGGGGGGGGGTTGAGAAATGTGACGTCACATCAAAATGCGCAACTTTAAATAAATATAGACAACACGTTCTACTTAATTCAATTGCATTTTTAATAAATGTTTTCTCCTACATCAGAGTGCAGCGCCACATTAAATACGCACTACAATGATAATAGTTTAAAGCGATTTAAAGAATGTTTTTTTTTTGGGGGGGGGGGGGCAGAGCTTTGTGACGTCATATTTGAGGGGGGGTCTGACTTTTTGTGACGCCGTGTGACGAGGGAGGGGGGGGGTCAAAAATCGTCCAAAATCGCGTGGCGTCATTTATGGACAGCCCCTTAGGAAAATATGGTTGATTACAGAATGAGTCTTAACGGTAACATCAAAACGGAGGTGGTGCAAGGCATTGTTTCGTGTTGTGCACTCACGTGTTTTATCGCTGCAACGTGGCATTGGCATTTCCTCGAGCACATTCTACATTTCTCCTGCACGGTACCCATGCTGCATCCTGAGCCCCCGCCCTGAGAGGCGCGGCATTTGTATTCATACATCAAAATCAGCTCAAGCTTCCCGTGAATCGCGTGGCTTCAGTGTGGCCGTCCCCACTGTGAATCTCTCCCGCTGTCTCCGCCCCCTCTAAAAACAGACGCTGTTCCATGCAGCTCACCACTGCTTGCTCCCAGTAGACTCGCACACGTGCAGCGGGGTCTTGGTGCAGTGGAAACTCTTGGCCCAGTCATTCCTTCTCCCCTCCCCTACTTCCTGCTGCTGGTCTTTACGCATTGGGATCCTAAGGATGGAATGCGCATTATAAATTTAAAATGATTATTATCTTGAGCCCTGCCCGCCGCTTTGCATTTCGTGACGCCATTTGGCTCTGATAGTGTGCCACGATAAACAGGTTTTCTGAAAATGTTAAGACAAGATATACCGGGAAATCAACATTGTAATATACACCATTGAGCTTCGTTACATAATATATACACGTGTATAAATGTCGCTTAAAATAAAAAAATAAATATTTTTACTAAAACGTAGGGTTTCGTAGCCAACCCAATGATCCGCATTTGTTTCGGGGTTAGGCCACGTAACAGTTTTACGCGAAATGTTTTTTTTATTATTATTTCCCGCGCTTTTCCCACCACGTGCTCGGTGACCAAAACGCGCACGTGCCACACAGCCCTAACGCCCCCCCCGCCCCTCTTACCACCGCTGTTGGCGCATGCGCAGTCGCAGCTCGGCTCTACGCGCGAGCCCATTCGCTGACGCCGTCGGCCAATCGGATTGCGCGCAAATCGAGCGGGAGTCGAGCGAGCGAGCGCGCGCGCGCCGTCAAAAGCCGGTGAGGTCATCGAACGGGCGGGGTCCGTTATACTCGGCGGCCATCTTAGTAAGGTTGAATCGGCTTCAGGAGCGAAGCCCGAGAGCCCCCCCCCCACCCTCTCGGTTGATGACGTACGCGACACCTCTTCGCCGCTCAATGAATGATTCTCGACCCTCACGTAACATGGCCGCCCGGGTGACTTCACCGTCCACCGGCGGCGCGGTTTTTATTGCTCGCGCGGGCTGAGCGCGCGGGCGGTGCTTTCTGGAGTCGGGGTGGAGGAGCGCGGAGCCATGGCGGAGCAGGAGGCCTTCTTCCAGCAGCTGCTCACCAACCTCATGAGCCCCGACAATGGCGTTCGCAAGCAAGCCGAGGTGAGAAAGCGGCGGGTGGTGGTGGGGGTGGGGGGAAATCGGGAGTTTTGTTTTTTTCGCCGAGTGGGAGAAGCCTTTGGCGCGCGTCTCTAGCCTCGGCCTCCTCCTCCTCTACTCGGAAGGCCGCGGCCTGGTTCACGTGTGAATTCCTATTAGCAGTTTGCGTCGGCGATGGACAATTAACACAATTTCGAGTGCGTGTTCTTTCGCGGGGTTGTTTTGTTTAGTTTGTTTGGGAGGTCGTTGCTAGCTCGGTACAATTTAGGGTGAAGTATGTCCCGCGACTCGGCGCGCCGACAAAACGCGTGGGGGGGAGGGAGGGCCTGTTCAGTCACCGGCGTGGCGCCCATTGCATTTCCCACCGTCGATAAGCGCCGCCGTCGCCCATTGGCCGCGGCGGAGGCCTCTCAGCCAATGGGACGAGCGCGTCTTGAGGTCGCGCGCGTTGCAGCCAATGGGTGAAGCGGGATGGCTCGCGGCCGCGCTTATGTGGACTATGAGATGTGGCGGCTTGACAGCAGTGACTTGGGGTGCGTGCGTGGGGGTTTTAAATTGTTCTTTAAAATAAAATAAAAATGTAATCGCGCTTTCTGGGCAAAGGACCGAAACGCTAAACAGTCCACAACAAACATCACCATCCTTAAAAGTTGTCACTTCTTCCAACGCACACCGGTGTGCTGTGCTGGTAACGAATTGGCCACGTTCAGTTCACGTGACAACCCTTAACTAATTGGCCGTGTCGGGTGGTGGCGGGTTTAACGACACATTTATCGATATTGGTCGCGAAAGTCGTCTCCGTGTTAAACATAGAGAAGAGTTCACAATGATGGCGAGGTGGTGGGGGGGGGGGTGGGTGACGACTTGGATGGGGTGCGTGCGTGACAGCGTTGGGCCTTTCCCCTAGGTCGACTCAGCCTCAAATTAGTACCTGGTGCGGTGTGTAAACATCGCCACTGGGGAGACAAAGGCGGCCGGGCGTGGTGTTGGCCACCCACCCCCTCGTGTACCGTGCCGGCTTTCATAGGTGCTCGCTAACAGCACTTGCCCCAACATTCTGCTCAGGCTATACGGGGAATCTTTCTATTTGTGGCGTCCGCTCCTGATTAATCTTTAAGTTCGAGTATTACTCGTTTCTTTAGAACTGCTTTTTGTGTAATGTGTTTAGTTTGTTGTCCCACCCCCGCACGCTTGGTTACGTACGGTGCGAAAAAAGTTCAACATACAGTACATGTCGTGGGGTAATAGTATGGAATAGAGTATGAAGGGGATGACTGCATGAGTGGTAGCATGGACGAGGGTGATATCATGGACGTGGTGACATGATAGATAGATAGCATGGGTGACGGCGCAAACGGGTTGATATCATAGAGGGGGTGACAGCTCTGAGGGAGGCATGGCAGTGTAGACGGCGTGGAGGACGTGGAGCACATTGAAGGAGGTGGTCACATGGAGGGAGTGACGGGGGAGGAATTACGCCAGAGATTTACATCGGTGGGGTGGGGGTGGGTGACAGCATGAAAGTGGAGGCTGCGTGGTTGTTGACAAGATACACTATATATATAGTGGCATTTTGTGTTACATTAACATAGCGGGGAGCGACGGTGTGGGTGACATCACGGAGGGGAGGGCAGCGTGGAACAGCGTGTAATGGCATGGGTCGCACAGTATGCAGACGATGACACACACTGCATAAAGGGGTCAACAGCACTGGCGAAAGTGTCGAGAAAGTTGAGAGCCTGCAGAGGTTGACGGCTCGTACGAGTGAGGAGCTTATCGGAGTTGCATTGCGGTTGACAGCCAACCGGAGGAATCGGTGTGCAGTGGTGATAGCAACTGGTGGCGTGGTTGTGGCTGGAGTACATCAACCATACCATTGGAACCTCCTTTGCCAGTAGCAAAATATGATAATTGTTTTTTTACCCTTTTATCTGGCAACAAAAATGGTGTAAATGTTTACCCCGAGCTCTCATACTCTGATGGTGCATTGTCTTTGAGTTGTGCGCCTTGTGGCGTCATCTGGTCCAACACCATGTGAGACTAGGCTCTAAGAAAAGCTGTCTCGGGTGTGGACCAATCAATTTCAAGGACAGTGCATACATTATCAGAGTTGTGTTTTTTGTTTGTATTCCGACCGCAGGTATTGTGGTCAATGCAAACATGACTACATCAACCATGTTGGAGCAAAAGGAGGGAATAACGTAATATTGAACTACTCTAGTTGTGGAACAGCTTGCAGAGGACACGGCATACGGAGGGGAGATGGCATGGAGTGTTCGTAGAGAGGATCTCCATGCGGGATATGGGCATCGCTTATGACCGATTGATGGCGGAGGGCATTGCAGGACATTGTGCGAGTGGGAGGTAGGGCTTTCAGAGTGGACTCTGATTAAGTTGGAGTCCTTATTCGAGAAAGGGATAACAGAGCAGGGAACAGAATGTGTTTGGAGATGCAGCAAACAGTTGGGGCTTTAGACCTTACCGCAAGAAATACCAGTGCATGAGACGTGATGTTTCTGTAACATATCAGTCGTTGTAATGGATCAAGGCCTGTGTTTATAACCAAGTGAGAGTCCATTGAGAACTGTCCGATGAGGATCTCCACAATGTCTTTATCCCTTGCGACTCCAACTTGCCCCTCATTCCTAAATGTATATACTGTGTACATATTAATTATATCCGACCAGGTTTGTTTCATGTTTTGCCGCAAGAATGTGTGGCTAATGCGGACTTGATGTCTTTTTAATAGGTATCTATTTGGTGTTTGAACATTTTAGCGCCAGTTTTATTTCAAAAGGGTAAAAGCCTATTTTATTTTTTTCATACTAGATGCAGTTTGTAAAACGGACGTTA
The DNA here is from genome assembly GCF_015708825.2 of Lethenteron reissneri. Lineage (NCBI taxonomy): Eukaryota > Metazoa > Chordata > Hyperoartia > Petromyzontiformes > Petromyzontidae > Lethenteron > Lethenteron reissneri. The sequence goes on along the minus strand of NC_083823.1, from coordinate 6,415,028 downwards.
TAAATTTGGATTGTAGACACCATTCAATACAGTACATATAGTGTTCCCTTCGGTTGGCTGCCCATTGGGACTGGGTTTGTCTTCGTATAGTTGTGTATCAAGTCAAGTTGTGTACACGTGGTGCTGTATCGTTACTGGAAGTACATTGTGCCTTGCACGGTTGGCTTCTATTGGCCAAGTGTCACAGAAGATTTAGTGTGGGTAGGGAGAGAAATGGCTTGCTTGGTCAGACCTTAATTTAAATGACTGTGTAGGTGATACGGTCTTTTATGGGTGTTATTCAATATGTTTGCTGAATCATGCCTGCTTGTCTGTGTCGTGTAATGTTTGTTTTGGCATTAAAGCCGCACATGATCCTGCGTCCGTTCTACAGCACCATAGACATACAAGATAATTTTCTTGCCTCAAGCTATTTGAATAAAATGCAGAGTAACGGACGTAGAATTAGTTTCGTCAGTTATATTCATGATTTGTAATTTCCTCTGCAGCTCGCGTTCTCATTGTACGGTGAAAGGTCCTTTCAAAATGTTGAACAAATAAATCCCAAATCGATGATTTGGGATTTGTTATGTACTTGCACTTTCCATGGTATTTCATGTGATGTATTTTTCTACAGTTATTCACAAATGCATTTCACAGTACTTGTGTGGAGCACTAAATTGGCAATGGACTCGCTAGAACACGGTTCAGTTTGGTTTTCAAGAATAATTTCCCATGGAACAATCGCATCTATTGAATCACCCAAGGGTGCCTTTTGTTAAGATTGTGTTATTACTATAGTTGAGTTGATAATCATCCATATTCCTGCATCCAAGGTATGATACATACACTTACAACACGAGTTGAAAATCATAAATTCCATTTGAAAATTTTGTTTAACGTGTAAGTATGTTTGTTTATTGTGTACGATATGGGTAAGGGTGGAGCGGTGGCATAGTGGGGTTAGTGCATTGTGCTATGAACCCTGACCCGCGTTTGATTTCAGGCCACGTCTAATATCAGTGGCGAGTGATGTTTGGACCAGCCATCCCTTACCTTTTCAATTTGTTTACTTGGTGCCGGATAGCATTCGTCTGGAAAGCCAAAGGCCGATGACTAAAAACATTATTTTATTTGTATGTGGAGACACAATGTGGTGAAGCATGGTCAATCAACCCCCATGACCGACACGGCATAGAGAGGCCTCCGTCCAGTCGAGGATTGAGTGAAAAATAGCCATCATTTAATTATGAAATGTTCTGTGTTTAGTTCAGAAAGCTATTGACATCGCAAAAAACGCACTTTTTTTGGGTAACAAACACCATAACCGAAACTGGTTCTGTGAATTTAAAGATTACCAACGCAAGGAGTTTGGTCACAAATGTGATGACAAAGCCAAAGGGCTGTCTTCTCCATTTAGCAAAATGGTCACAAATATCTCGCGGTATATGTGTCGGCAAACCTCGAGCACATGGGGAACTGCCTCTTGTCATCAAAACTTCAAAGCCGGAATGAGCTTTGGTCACTGTTTAGGAACTTGCCATTATTATTTAAATGTGTGCAGGCACCCATGGCGGGGGCGGGAGGTGGGGGGGCGCTGGTTATTGTGCACAGCTATTCAACCAGTGAAAGGGATTAGGCCTCAGTCCAATTTGGTGATAAAAAAAGGGGAGAGGAGAAAAATTTACCCATGGTCAGCTGTTCATTCTGTCTAACCCTTGATCCATTATGGGTCAAGCGGAATCTAGAAAATTGTAGGTTTTGCTTGATGAAATGAACCCGTTGGTGCTCCCATAGCACCCACAAACTTGATTATTGCGTACTATTATTTGGCAATGACGATCATGTGTTTTATCCAGAAACAACTTTGCATGGTCTCAAGACGTTTTCAGGATGATGCAGCATCACAATGTTGGGCTAGTTCATATTTTTTTACCAAAGCTGGAGTAGAGAAAAGTAAGAGTACTTTACAGAAACCCCTTCTGTACACCAGGGGAAAATTCACAAACTCACATATGATCTCCTGGCCCCATCACACGCAAGCATGCTTTTTGGGGGTTTCATAAATATGCGCGTGATAAATGGAAATCATGCGTTACGCTTTAGTTTGTAATTATGGTTGACTTGACATTGTTGGATGGTGCCTCCCTTACACCTCACAGGTTGAGCAAATTATTTTGCCATACTGCACCACGTGTGTCAGTGCAGATCAGTGAAGACGGGACCATAGAAGTACATTACAATGACGAATTATGCTGAATTGGCCTCTGCTGCCTACAACAGCTGTTTTGCACATGCTGGACGCCCATCCAAGTACTCTCCGGGATAAACCTTGCTTTGCTTCCAAGATCCTGACAATCAAGTCCATTCAGGGTGATCTGGTCGTAGGCAGGCTATCCAACACGACTAATTTATCGGCTGGCTCGTACCAATATTGTGGGGGAGGCTAATGTAAAGCAGAATTGAGTGAACTTGAATCCCCCTTCACAGCGATATTTTTGGGTGCGTGCTTCGTCATTACTCTTGTGTCGAATGGTCGGCTCGCATGCGCTGATTGATGGCTGCCCTCCTGCCTAGCGTGCTGTTCCAGAACATCGTGCAGCCCAATCGTAGCCAATCGGCAAGAGTACATCGAAGTCTTCAGATTTGCCTTCTACCAATTCACCGAATCCATCCCATCTGATCAGATTTCGGAAGCTAAGCAGAGCTGAGCATCAGTTGCTTGATTTTTTTTTTCGATGAATAATATTATATAGCATCTTCCATGCAAATTGCATCTCACAATTTCAGAGGAACCACAGACAAAGCTGGAAGGTTGCCAGGTAGGTGAGCCACCACCAGCAATTGCTCTGCAGTTCTTTATATTAAGATGGTTTCAGCCAATTTGTGAGTTTATACGTGTGGGAGGAAACTTCCGCATGCGATAGGGAAACGCTCTACCCCATGCAGAAGGGACATGATATCGGTCCGCACTTTGCTGTATTGAATTCTGCTGGCAAGCCAGGTTATTGCACATCGATGCCAACAGAGAAGGGAGTCTCGCAACATTTTGTAATTTGCCCGATCCACTAACCGTTGTTCCCTCCACAAGCGATGTCTTAGAATATCAGGTTTTGTTGGCTATCTCTAGGGTTAGGTGGCAGTGCAGCTATTGGCTTCGCCAACATAAATATTCCATGGATTTGGTCTGTCTTTGGAGTGAATATATCTGTACAGAGCGTTGAGTGGTTTCCTCTCATTTGCACTTTATTTTTATCCAATACCCTGTTTATGCATGGTGAACGTATACTTTTCTAAAGATTTTTCACATGGCAGAATTTGTATCACGTCCACCTATATAGCTCATTCCCCAGCTAGTGTCGTATGCAATGTTGTATTGCACATCACAGATGTACCCTGCAACATAAAGGACAATGCACTGTGTATCGTAAGTCGTTTCCATATTTTTCAGCAGAGGAGCGAACTATGACATTTAAAGTCTTAAGTGATTGACGTGTGACATGCGTGTTTGCGACTTCTTTCTTCTCTCTAGGAAGCGTATGAAGCCATTCCTGGGCCTTCAAAGTTGTCCTTCCTCATGAGCGCCGTGAGGAATGGATCTGGTGCAGAAGAGGTGGGTGTTTTCCCGTGCCCTTGTCACCTGTCTTCGTATGCTGGGGTATTGCTTGAGAACGCGACCGATGCAGTCGACTGTCAGTTGCTGTAACGCTGCCACATGCTGCCCATTAATGTGCGGTGTAGAAGTGGTGGTGTTTTATCCATTCATCCTCTACGATCGGTTTAATGGGGTGCCACAGTGGCGAGATGTTAACTACCTCGCGTGGTATGCAGGAGGTCTTGGGTTTGATCCTGTTCATGACACCTTTCTGTTTGGAGTTTGCACATCTCTCTCTCCGTGAACTCCGGGTCCTCCAGTTCCCCCCCCTACATTTAGAATCAACATCACGTGTTTAGAGTATTTGGCTGCTATAAATTTCCACATGACAAGCCACTTCGTTGAGCTGTCATTTGTGTCCAAGTCGCTTCTGACAAAAATCTATATAGCTCAGTGGGCCTTCCTTGGTAAAATGAAAATATTTCGTAGTTTAATGACGAGGCCGTTGGGGCACCGTGCTCATGATCTTCCAACACCTTGCTTGGTGCTCCGACTCAAGGATCAGCTGGTTGCGGTGGAAGTCTGTCCACTCTGTGCCATTCTGAGCAGAAGTTTTTCTTTGGGGCCATTTTCCTAGTCCCCTCAATGACACCTTGGAGGATGATTTTGGCTAGTTTTTTAGATCTATTGATGTGCAAAAATAATTCTAGTTTTTATTGTGTCATAGTGCCTAGGATTCGTTCTTTTTTTCCTGATCAAGTGGTAATTGTGCTCCATACTCGTATTCTTTGGGTCTTTCGGTAAAGTCACGTAGATAGGTTCAAAGAGAAGAACAAAAAACTACGACGTTTCGATCGCAACACAAGCGATTGTCATCAGGAAAAGATTTCTCCATACGCGTGTTTGTTGGTTATATCTGCTGGCCATGTGTGTTTTGTAATATTCCTCAATGCGTAGTGGAGACCGTATTGGGGTCAGTGAACCCCAATGAAGTTACATTATCAACGTTACGACATGCGCGGCACGTAGCAGTGCACCGTTGCATCGATTAAAATATATTCTTCCGTTTGCGATGCGTGCGTGAAATCGTGCGTGTGAGAATTGTTAACGCTGTCTTCTCATATTTCGTATGTGATTGGTTTGTGACTCCCCGCAGCAACGAGAGGTGCTGCGTGTACAACAATTATTTTTTAGCTAAATTATTCATTCTTGAAACAAAAGTGCAACTTGGAATCTAGATAGTTTTCATTGAATCGTTATATGCCTATCTCATGAACACGTTTTACATTAATAATTCAAGGAACATTCTTGCCGCTTTAGTTTCAGGATTCAATACCTATACAAAACTTTTGGTGCTTTTGTGTGTTTGAACAGCAGTTGCCCAAATGTTAAGAAGCCTACAGGGGCAGCCTGAACTGAGCCTTAGCCACCATTACTTGAATTAGTTTCCCTATCACACTCCCCGTCCCTGTGAGCACCTTGTTTGCACAGCGGTTGGATTTGCTCCTTGACCCTAAGCGTGCGGCCTTCCCTTCCAGTGTATTAGAGTAGTTGGCATGGGCACTGGTGCAAGGAATTAAATACCCCCCCCCACCCCGTCCAATCTACTCCACTTTTGGCAGTCAAGCACACTTGGATTCCTCTGGCACGTGGGTGCTAGTGCAGTAAACGCGCACTCGATGGCAGTTGCCACCGACTCCATTCCTGCATCGCCTCTCTCCATCCCCACTCTTACCTCCCCATCCCTTCCGCCATCTATACATTCTTCTCCCCCCATATCTTCCTCCATCCTCTATCTGCCCATTCCTCCTTCCACGTAAGCAACGCAGAAGTCCGGAATAGAACACACCGTAGGTAAGTGTTGTCGATGTGAATAGGCAAAAACGGTTCCGCTTGGTTGGGTCATGTGTGCAAGGTAGGGGAGTACCAATGTTGGCCTCCACGGGTCCAGTGACCAAGGGGAAGAGAAGACCTAAAATTAAATAGTGGGATACAGTTCGGAAAAATGTTGGAGGTCGCGTGTTGTGGGATCTGCCAGAGGCGTTGGCGAGGTGTGGCAGCATCAACGGCGATGGCCACGATGATGTCTTGACCTCCATCCAACTCTCCATCCCTCCCATTATCTCCCCCTACGTGCATCCATACTTCCCCCATCCCTGGTGCGTTTTCCATCAACCGCACACGCTCACGTTTTGCCCATCCCCCGTCGCATTGCTATGTCCGCGTGCGCCAACATGCAGACACGACAGATGGCGGCGGTGCTCGCTCGACGGCTGCTGTCCTCGTCGTTCGAGGAGGTGCACCCGGCGCTGCCCCCCGAGCTGCAGCTCGCCCTGCGCCAGCAGCTGCTGCTGGGCGCCCAGGACGCCTCGCTAAGCCCGAACCTGCGCGCCAAGATCAGCGACATCATCGCTGAGCTCGCCCGCAACCTCATCGGTAACGATCATCGACATCCTCATCAGAATCCACTGCTGGGTGAAGGTCTCCCCAAGCCGCCGCTGCCGCCACCTTTCGCGATCCGGCGATGTAACGATCCATTCGGCACCTGCACATGAACTGATTTCATAGCTCCATCTCCGCCGCGTTCCATTCCTTGGCTGCCACTCCGTTGTTATTCTTGACTATCCTCCATGTCCTGCCCAAGTCCACAAAAGTTTGGACAACGTCATTAACTTATGTTCTTTAATTCGTGTGTTCATCTTCCTGTCACTGTAATTCCAAGCACGGGTCTCAACTTGCTCCTTTGCGTACTTTTCCGCTTTTGTTCCATCTGTAACAATACTTGGTATATTCTTTGCTCAAGAAATTACTTTTTAGTAATTTTTGTTTCTTAGAGGTTTTTTTTTCTCGCTCTCGTTTTGTTTCACAGACGACGATGGAAACAACCAGTGGCCAGAGGTGCTGAAGTTCCTCTTTGACTGTGTGAGCTCCCAGAATCCCCTGCTGCGAGAGGCTGCCCTACACATTTTCTGGTAACGGGACACACTCCTATTGCTGATGCGTCATCACCATATGTTTTATCCATTTCCCTATTTGTAGTACAGTTGTGTTGTTGTTTTGTCATGAGACAAAGTATCCATTGTGAACACTCATAGCATTGCAAACACTTGTGATGGAAAACTAAACTATTTTTATTATAGCAGGTAAGGCCCACTGATTTATATAGCTTTTTTCCAGAATTGATAACTTCATAAAGCGGCTCATCATGTGGAAATTTATAGCAGCTAATTACTCTAAACGCGTGAAGTTGATTCTAAATGTGGAGGGAAAAACCAGAGGACCCAGAGAAAAATCCACACAACTACGGGGAAAACATGCAAATTCTAAATATACAGGCATCAGGGTTGGGATTGAACCCATAGCCTCCTGTATACCAGGCGAGGTAGTTAACATCTCGCCACCATGGAAGAAGATTTGGAAGAGCCACATCTGACATACCTTCACCTGACCTTTGAGCTAAGTGTTGTCTAGCAAACACTGTTAGTTAATGCCAGGGGAAACAATCTCAACTGTTCTTCCCAAGTTATGGATCAAGAACTCTCACGTGGAGTTTGGCATAATTTACATGTTTTATATTATCCGTTATATCCGGACGACCCTTCCCCACCCCCCCATTGCCTGCTGCTTTGCACTAAACACAACATTTTTGTTTTAATTTCTCCATGCAGGAATTTCCCCGGAATCTTTGGCAATCAGCAGCAGCACTACATTGACGTGATCAAGCAGATGCTGGTCCAGTGCATCCAGGATCAAGGAAAACCCCAAGGTGTGGAACACGTGCAGTGAACTCTATCGGTTATGAGCGCCACGATACGGCGGTACGGCGCATTGTCCTATTGTTAAAGTACAACAACAAATTAATTTATCCGTTCTGAAAAATATTATCTTATCATTGGGAATTAACTTTATATATATATGATTTCTTGTTTTTTTTCTGTTTTCAAATTAGCAAAATACAATTAACATTGTAAATAAATAGCTATGGATGCTGCCATGGTTTAGGGATTAGCACACTTGACTTGCAATCCGCAGGTCCACTCATTTGTTATCCCAGAGCGGCAGATGAAACCGTGGGCAAGTCTGTATCGATGTGTACACGGCAGCTGATGGGCTGGTAGCATGTTCTGGGGTAAAGTGTGGATACTCCCACAATCTTCGAAGATGTCTGGCCTTCTGAGAAGAGTAGCCCAATACCCCTCGAGAGGGTCTCTAGAGCTTCCCCGAGTGAAGGCCATTACGGCAGTTGTGGTGTGAGCAAGCAATTGCAGTGCTGCATCTTTAGAATGTTTATATGAACACATTCCTGCTGAGGGAGCTGGTAGGAACGTTGGGTTGCTCGGTCAATGGCCAGGGTCAACGGCGGCGTGGTGTATTCCGCAAATATGCCCGACTGTAAGGAAGGGCACAAGCCGGCGTGAGTAGGTTAAACGTTGAGTTTTATAAGGGCACCACGGGGTGACCAGCCCCTCCCCACCCAGCCCCACCCCACCCTCCCCTCCCCACCCAGCCCCTCCCCACCCAGCCCCTCCCTCCCCACCTAGCCCCTCCCTGCACGACGGACACAATAATCCCCTGTGGGCTGGTGTAACCAGGAGGTTCCTACCAGTATGACATTGTATCATGTCGTATCATGGACTATTATCTCACGACAACCATAGTAAACTCATCAGCTGTTTTTATCCAATAATAATCCAGCTGAGTACACTTCCAATTGGATACACAGCTCCTTCACAAAGCGCAATCTGCCAGGCACACTGAAATGTGCCACCAGTCTCAACTTATTTACGTCTTTAATTCCATCGCACGCAACATTTACAACTGTTACAGCCGGAGTACATTCTACGTGCACTGGCGATGAGCACACTTTCATTCTGTGTATTTATGTATACATTGTACAAATACATACTTTATATTTTGTCGATATTTTTAAAAAAAGTTTGCATACGTGTCATTACTTGCTTGCTATGTATGCGGCAATTGACAACCCTGGACACCCTTGCAAACGGGATGTTCCATCTCAAGGGAATATACAGGTGGAATGTTTAGAAAGTGTCAGGGCCAACAATTGCACGCATTGATCCTAAAAAACGATTGCTGGCTCAGCACAAATATGTTAGCAGCCCTTCTGCAGGCATGCCTCATAAATAGCTAGCATTGTACTGGCGTGCGGTCGGCTGCATTGCGATTCACTCACTGCAGCGATTCAGAGTGAAGTGAGCCATTGCACTTGTTTGTACCTTAACTTGCCCCCTTCTTTATGTAGACAAGTGTGGGGTTTGTTCAAACTGAAGAAATGTGCACCACATGGCCCCAAGGGGGTTGAATGGCTAGTCATAAATATGACTTGATTCATTGGCAAGCTCCAATGAAATACCAATCCTGTATCGAGCAAGTAGCAGTCCGATTCGAAACCTGGGTTAGTATTTACATCTGCAAGCTACTACTGCTCACTGTGTAACGTACCAATTTTACTTGCCAATTGATGCATAGCATTGTGACTTAAGATCCTGGTTTGGCTGCATACCACATTTCTGTTGTGTTGCTCATTTGTGCCCAGCTGGTTCACATGTCGTTCATAATTAAATGCCGTATGCTATTATTTAATTTATTATTTTATCTTTATACGTGACTTTACCGAAAGAACCAAAGTGTATAAACTTTTATTGAGGCTCTTGACTAGTTTGCAGGAGATTCATACGGTGACATATTTGGCAAATTATTTTGAGTAGTTTTTATTTTTTATTTTGATAGATATCGCTTTCTCATGCACCAACATTTTGCCTTCACAGTGCTACATTACAAGGTTATTTTAACACATTCCTGCGAAGGGAGCTGGTAGGAACGTTGGGTTGCTCGGTCAATGGCCAGGGTCAATGACGGCGTGGTGTATTTCGCAAATATGGCCGACTGAGGGCGGGCACAAGCCGGCGTGAGTAGGTTAAACGTTGAGTTTTATAAGGGCACCACGGGGTGACCAGCCCCTCCCCGCCCAGCCCCACCCCTCCCACCCACCACCCAGCACCACCCTCCCCACCCAGCCCCTCCCCTCTCTACTCAGCCCCACCCCTCCCATTTTTGGATGCACGACGGACGGACGGACACAATAATCCCCTGTGGGCTGGTGGAACCAGGAGGTTCCTACCAGTTTCATACGGTGCAACATTGCATATCTGACTCACTGGGGACTGAGGTTTAGGCCGAAGTGAAAAGGTCAGGTTTTTTAACATCCATAGCAAATAACAGTCACTCCATTCACAACTATGCTACCTAGAAAATAAAGTGCATACTGCTTTAAACATATGGATATACATTACTGTACTTTAGAAGTTAGGAAATGTGCTTGAGATTAAAAATACATCAATGTCGAATTTGTTAACGTCTGTTTTAATACTGCACTGGGCTTGGACGTTTAATTGGTTAGGGTGGGATATTGGGCCGTGTGATATGTGATGTTGTACTATAATGAGTACCACTTAGTGTGAAAGTCAACAGTGGTTGTCCTATGGGGAGACTCGCCCTTGCTGGAGGAATGTGGAATTGCCACCACTGGCTCTTCAGGGCTGTAACTAGGAGATGAGCACCGATGCCTCAGAGCTCATTGGAGCAGGCAATAACTTTAACTTTTGAGTGTACTTGATGTTCGTGTGCGATTGATATAAGTTTTGTTTGGACTGGGAATGTCCCTGCAGGTTCGGATTCAAGCGGCCAAGGCGACTGCCTCCTTCGTGCTGTCTCAGGAGCATCTTCCCGTCCAGAAGCACTTTGCAGACCTCCTGCCCGGAATTTTGCAAGTACGTGGGCCCCTTCACAGCAACGACCGCAATGACGACCTGCGTTGAAAGTGCCTCTGAACGTAAAACAAACGTAACAAATACAAATTAGGAAACGGAAGGGAATTAGAGGAAGCGTGCAAGGGAAGGGGAGAAAATAAGCCATTCAGGATGTCTGAAAGCATAAGGTTTAAAATGATAGATGTTCGTAGAAATGTCTTCTTGTCCTGTGGCATAAGTGAATAGCAACGTAGAGATCTATATCCATGTTTGAAAGGGATGTAAAAGCTGCAGGGGTGAGGCTGAATGAAGTGCTGCAGAAGTTCACAATGCCTTCCGTGGTTCCGTCAGGGTCGGTGCAGTCGCACTTGCGGGGCTTCCTTTCATTTTCCACTTACGAAGGTGGTGACAAGATGTGGCACCGTGAGTCGTGTGGATTCGATTGAGAGTCACGTGCTCCACTCTTTTCAGAGAAGGGCCGATACCAAGTGGTGGTTCGTGGTCGCTTCCAATGTCCGACAATTTGGTTTAAAATTCAATGTTATATTCTTACGTTGTCAATGGGGACTGCGCCAAGACCATCAACTCGCTTCACTCGCAAATGCAGTTCAATCAAAGAGGTGGCTGGAACCCGGGTTCGATCCCAGGCCCTCGTCCGTGCTTGCCGACGTGACATCTTCGACGCGGCGTTAGCGCCCAGCGACATCGGTGCTTTATTGTCTTTTGGTGGCGTAGGCGGTGAAGGACTCCCTTCTCTTGCTCGACGACGACTCGGTGCTTAAGTCCCTCGTGGACCTCGCCGACACCTGCCCCAAGTACCTCAAGGGCCACCTGGAGGACACCTTGAAGCTCGCCCTGCAGGTCCGTGCTCGCATCACGGCACCGCCAAGCGGTGACGCGTCGGTCCGGTCGACGACAATGGAGACGTCGCCGGCGAGCGGCGAAGTGTCGTGTTTAGTGTTGTTAAACACCAGTGAGTGGAGTATGTTTAACCCTTTTTCGTTCTTATTACGGATTTGTACGTCATCAGTTTTTCTTCCAATTCCTTTCCGATGACGTAAGTGTACATCATTAAAACGTAACCGGAAGAAAAAAATAATTTACTTTATTGGTACCAAGGCTCCGACAAGACCATGCAGGAGGGCGTGTGGCACAATTCCGCACCAGCTATCATAGAGTGCAATTGTGTCGCTAGAGTTTCCTGCGGTGAGTACAATTTTTAAAAAACGACGTTATGCCTTTTTAAATTAAATGAACACCGAGCCGCTTTAGCATTTCGAGATTCAGAGGTGAATGGGACCCCCCATCCTCCAACTTGCAGATGTCTCGGAATGGGAAAGGGTTAATTGCATTTGTATATCCCGTAAATACGCGTCGTGTTTTTCGTGATAGACGTTAAAAGTTTCGTGGCATTATTTAATAAGAAAACAGGAAGCCGTGTGTGCTGGCGTCACGGTCTGTATTTTCCACATTTGACAAATCGCTGTGCCATTTGGCCGCACCGATCGACAGCATAAGAATCGACTGATCGGTTTGTCGTCAATGGTTTTTTTTTTAATTCACGGTGACCGAGCAAAAAATCCTTTTGCAGATCTGCGAGGATAGCAACATGGGCAACATGAGGAGGCACCTGGGCCTGGAGGTGATTGTGACACTGGCCGAGGCCGCCCCGGCCATGTTGCGAAAGCAGAAGGAAATCATCTCGTTGGCAGGTAAAATGAGCAGAAACTAGATTTTCTCCAGAGAAGGTGTGGTGTGTAAGGGGTGGCCGTGGTGGTGAGATGTTTACTACCTCGCCTGGTATGCAGGAGGTTGTGTCTGGTTTGTTAGTGATGTGGGTAGTCGGATTGCGCCCGTGTGTGTGTGTACGCGATGTGCTAGGAAACAGGCGACCCGGGTTCGATTCCCGCTTATAGTCTAGTCAACACCTGTGACGATTATCTGAACCGGTCCTGGGCCTCCCCTAGGTTTACTCGACCTAAAATGAGTACCTGGTGCGGTGTGTAAACATCGCCACCGGGGAGACAAAGGCAACCAGGCGTGGTGTTGGCCACCCACTCCCTCGTGTGCCGTGTCGCCCGTCATAGGTGATCGCTAACAGCACTTGCTCCTACAGTCTGTTAAGGCTATACGGGGGATCTTTGTCTTATTGGACGTTGCTGCCCCCATGTGACAGTCATTCGGATGCTCGACCTCATGGTGGATCTGGAGGACAACGAGCTGTGGTCGACGTGCGACGAGCTGGAGGACGAAGACTACGACAGGTTCGCAAGCACTTTCTCTCGACAAAGGCTCCCCCATGGTGGAGAAATATTAACTACCTTGGCTGGTATGCAGGAGGTTGTGGGTTCGATTCCGACCCTGATGCCTGCTGTTGTATATTTTGAATTTGCATGTCTCTCTCCCCTTGGCCGCATGCATTTTTCTCCGGGTCCTCTGGTTTTTCCCTCCACATTTAGAAACGTGCGTTGCGAGTGTTTGACTGCTGTAAATTTACAAGTGATAAGTTACTTCGTTGAGCTATCATTTGTGGCCAAAGTCGCTTCTGAAAAAGATCTGCATAGCTCAGTGGGCCTTCCTTACCTGGTAAAATAAAAATTGTTTGGTTCGGTCACATGACGCCTACTGTTTTCATGAGCCTAAATCAGGGGATCAGCAACCGAAATAAAAAGAAGAGCTGTTATTTTCGACTTTGGTAAAAAAAACATTTTAAGAGCCGCAGTGCAATGTGTGGCGAATACGAGACGGTGATCCTTAATAAGTAACGTCACGAAGCGGCCCTTGAAGAGTCACAGGTTTGCCGACCCCTGGCCTAAATGTTACATTAGTTTATCATTTGCGCAAGATCTGTGTAAACTGTAGATAATCGATTGTTGCACGTGCGATCCCGCGCACGTATCGCGAGGGTAAGAACGATGTTAATGGGTAGCACGCTTGATAGAGGTGCGCATCTTGCACTCTAGAGGTTACATTACTCGGGGCAGCGGTAATTCCTCCCCCTCGTTCCCTTGTTGTCCGTGCTGCAGTAATGCGGTGGCGGGGGAGAGTGCGCTGGACCGACTGGCGTGCGGTCTCGGAGGAAAGACGGTCCTGCCTTATGTCACCCCAAGGATCGGCAGCATGTTGCCCAGCCGTGAGTCTCGGTTGACGTGGTGTTTGTTTTTGACTTTCCCCAAGTTTCCCACGCTGCCTATTACCTCATCCCCCACTGTAAATACAGACTTCAGACCTTCCTGTCGTGCTCTGCATTGATCAGTCACGGCCCCTTGAAACCAATTTTTCCACTTCTGTTGCTTGTTTCACCTGCAGCATAATCATCACCCCCCCCCTCCCATTTAGTCCTGGTTCCTGCTTCACGCGATGAAAGCACATTGTGGTCCAAATGTTTCATGTAAAAAAAAAAATTGCTTTGCCAATAATTTCATAAATGCATAGCAACATCGCCCCCTACTGTGAAAACTTTGCAGGACTCTCTTGAAAGCGTCCAGACTTGACACTTTATATATTTCTTCCTTTATATAATCCAATTGTGCTCTAATCCTCATGCTGTAATGAAACAAATATTGAGATTGAGATTGAGATCTCTTATCGCGAGCAGTATAATACCACTCTGTGTCACAGCACGGCCTCAGAAGATGATGTCCCTGCAACTGAAGTTCCTCATTTAAGACCCAAGACTTGAGGAATGATTCACAATTCTAGCTAATCACCTGGTGAAGTTGGTTGTAATCACTACCGAAATATCATTCTCGAATTGTTAATGTTGTGGGTTTACTCTCCAACACACCGGTGTGCTGAACTAGTAACTAACTAATTCAAATCAAGATCAAATAAAGATAGTAACTAATTGTCACATTTTCTTTACGTGATAAATTTTACTCATCGACTGTGTTGGGTGGTGGAAGGTTTAACGATACATCTATATTTACGCGATCTAACCCAAAAAAAACCTTTGGATAATACTGGTCGCGAAAGCCTCCTTTTTGATCTTCGTAGCCACACTAGGGTGCATGTCCAGCTCTGCGCCGAAACTGGTTGGTGCTGTTATCGCTGCCCCTGTGAGTTATTGGTGCTGCCCCTGGGGCTCCTTCTTGACTGGTCCCAGTACCTTTGTCCCCTGCGCTTGGCCTCAGTGGCCCTGGGGCCATGATGTGGTATTGCTCGCTCTCTCTCTCTCTCTCCCACGCGTCCCTGCCCCCACCGCCCCACACATTTCTCCCCCTTCCCTCATGTCGTCCGCTGGCATACGTGTGAAGCCTCTCAAGGTAACGGTTTGCCTCCGGACGAGACGTGACTTGAATATATCGTCGCTTGTCCATTGTGTAGAGGACTGGAAGCACCGGCATGCGGCCCTCATGGCTCTGTCGGCCATCGGCGAGGGCTGCCACCAGCAGATGGAATCAATGCTTCCCGAAATCCTCAACTACGTGTTGCCCTTCCTGAGTGACCCGGTGAGAGGCGGTGCTCCCGCGATGTCCCCCTGTGCCGCCACTGTGGCCATTAGCGCTGTCTTATTATAAGTAGGTGCCTGACAACTGTGTGGAGTGGAACCAGGTAGCGCTGTATATTCATCGATGTTGAACTTTCGTGCCGTACGTAACCGACCGTGCTCATTGGAGGTGCGATGAACTTTAGCACACTACGCTTTGAAAGTGGCAACGTGACTTGGATTCCCGGACACTGCCAACATGACGAATGATATATATGAACCGGTTCAGATATTTTTTTTTTCCACTGCTGCATGAGGGCCTCCCCCACGCTGTGTGGGTCGTGGGGGTTATTTGACCGTACTTCATGCTGATCAGTGTGGGTTGGTGAAGGCTGGGGGGACACGCACCTCCGATTAGCACGGTTGGCTACGTACGGTGCGAAAGAAGTTCAACATGCGCACACGCACACACATTGCACGTAGCGGCTTTTGGCCACCGCAAGATGTGCCAGCGATGCCAACGAGCGCTTTGTTTTGACCCGCGGACCCCCCCCCCCAGCATCCCAGGGTGCGCTACGCCTCGTGCAACGCTCTGGGGCAGATGGCCACCGACTTCGCGCCCACCTTCCAAAAGAAGTTCCACGACAAGGTGAGTCGCCGCTGAAATCGTAAACCTGTCTCGCCACGCTGCCCCGCACGCGTATTGACAATAGTCGGGGCCAGAAAGTCATTGGCACGTGGCGTGTGATAAGTCACTGTTGTGGACGTTATTGCCCAAGTTGGGTTCGTTTGCGTAAATGTAAATGTGTCTTCTTGGTTCTTTTGGTAAAGTCACGTAGAAGGGAAATAATAAAGTAATAAAAATATTACATAATAAAATACAAATAATAAAATAAAAAAAATTCAACGTAATAAAATAATAAAAATTGTATGTTTTATTATTACTATTTTATTATTTCCCTTCTACGTGACTTTACCGAAAGAACCAAGAAGATGAATCCCTGCAGTCACGAAAGCTTTAAATCGAAATGTAAATGTGTTGTTAACCCGCCACCACCCGATGGCACAGCCAATTAGTAATGTTTGTCACTTAAACAAAACGTGCCAATTAGTTGCTACTTCAGCACACCGGTGTGTTGGAGATGAAACCCACAACATTTGCAATGTGACTAGCGAAGTTTGAGCCATCTTACGAGAACCAGACTATGCTATCTTAGGATTATTTCTGATAAATTTGTAATGCCCAAGACTCCGAGGCAGACTTAACCACCTCTAATATTCTTCGGGTTGTTGTTAATTCCCCGAGGCTCATCGAGCCAGCCAGACTAAGACATTTTAATAATTCCTAAGGTTCGTTATGAATTTAGAAAGGCTCACAGAAATATTTTTTTACGAGTGACTAAGCCTTGGGATTGAAGTGCCCGTGCAGGAGTTGGCACTGCACTACGAGCTACAAACCCAGCGAGATATATTCCCGGCTGTGGCGAACATCAGTGTTATATCAACTGGTCCTGGACCTCCCCTCCATGCCCTGCTTAGCATGGGGAAGCCTTCATCCAGCAGTGGATTGACAAATGATTGTACATAGGCATGGGGAATCATCTAGTCATATGCAAAGAGTGTTTGGCACCATCGAAGGAGCTCCACTGCGTCTCTCATCCCAGGTCGTGTCCGGACTGCTCATGGCGATAAAGGACAACGACAACCCACGGGTGCAGGCCCACGCGGCAGCTGCCCTCATCAACTTCACGGAGGACTGCCCCAAGACGTACCTGCTGCCCTACCTGGACAGCCTCCTCGACCACCTGGAAGCCATCCTCAACGTCAAACTGCAGGAGGTGCCTCCTTGCGTGATCCTAAGTCCTAGGACTTTGAGTGCCTTTTGTTGGGCTGTAAATTCATCCCACGGGGAAAGAAAGTTCCCCACCCCATACCTTAGTGGTCTGCAGTGATGTGATCACCTTTTCTGCCCATTCATCTGTCCTTCCGTCCATTCCTTTCTGTCCGTCCCATCATTTGTTTGACCCTCCATTTGTCTGCCCGTCGCAGATGGTGATGAACGGGAAGAAGCTGGTGCTGGAGCAGGTGGTGACGGCCGTGGCGTCCGTTGCCGACACGGTGGAGGAGCGCTTCGTGCTGCACTACGACCGCTTCATGCCCAAGCTCAAGTTCATCGTTGAGCGCGCCACCGAGAAGGAGATGAGACTGCTGCGCGGCAAGACCATCGAGTGCATCAGCCTCATCGGCCTGGCCGTCGGGCAGCAGAAGGTACGGGGAAGGTCACAGGTGTCTCTCTAAATCGGGGGGTGGGGACGACCAAGGAAGACGTGGTCTGCTTTAAACGGCATCTGTAAGTTGCACGGCGCCTTCAGCCACTTGTGATAACACCAGTGAAAGATGAAAAGCAGCCAGCGTTGCTTGCACGCTATGAAAACACATTTTCCAGAAATTGCAGCCTCGGTCATTTTCTAGCAACCTCTCAACTGGCTCACAAAGCTCCACATCAAAATACAACGTGGCAATTCACACGCCACACGAAATAATCATAAGGGGTTGGGAACATATTCTTACGGAAGGTTGAATAGGACTCTAATTTCTTTTGATGGGCAATCGCACATTAACACACACACACCCCAGTCACTTCTGCCACTGCAAGAGGCTCTTGCAATATTACATTGAAAAAATACATTCCCTCCAGTACTAAATGACTGCTTATAGGATGCGTGAAGCGACAGATAAATATTTTATGCGTGGACCGTTTCAAAGTTTGTCGGACTCATGACAACAGGTCAAATTAAATAAATTCATCGGTCCTGCTCGGCGTCGTCACATCCTCGGTAATGAGCGAAGTAATTTTCACGTTCGGTCCGTGTTGTCTCCGTTTCGCCATCGTGCAGTTTATGGCTGACGCGGCGGCCGTGATGCAGCTGCTGCTGACCACACAGACGGAGTCGACGCAGCTGGAGGACGACGACCCACAGGTGCGACCAGAGCCCCAGTTCTTACGGAGAGGGTCCCTCGCCAACAAACATCGAATAGTTCGCCAGCATTGGTTAAGGCAAGCCTGACTGCTGATGAGACATCGAGTGTCGACAACAACCAGAGTTTGGCTTGTTTTGAACCAAATGCTGATGATAAAATGTATGTTTGTATGTTGAACTCCTTTTGCTGCCAAACGTTGCTCATTGAAGGTGCGGAATGCACTCTTACAAGGCCATGTGGTATGTTGTCCTTTCCCCGCACCTCCCAATTAGCATGGCTCTCCATATACAATGCGAAAGAAGTTCGGCATACAGACGACTGATGATTATTTTTGCTCCAATTTGACATTGAGGCGGTGCTCATTTCCTGGTTTACAACCCTGAGCCAATGATGACGATTACACATTCCTATGGCGGGGGGGGGAACATCTATTGATGGGAAACCACTGTTGACTTTCCCACAAGGTGGTACGCATTTTTAGCGACCCCGGAGATATGATGGCCTGAATGATGAACCCCCTTACCAATTGCGAACCGCTTGCTCGATCACTGAGCCACCCCACCCACACGTGCAAATCCTTGTTCTTATCCTGGGGCGGTGGTGTCTGTCGGCAGATCTCGTACATGATCTCGGCGTGGGCGCGGATGTGCAAGATCCTGGGCAAGGACTTTCAGCAGTACCTGCCCGTGGTCATGGGGCCACTTCTGAAAACCGCCTCGATGAAGCCGGAGGTGGCCCTGTTGGATGGTGAGTGTCGCCCGCCGAGACCTCGGCCTGCCTTGGTGGTGGCCCCGCTGTGAGGCGCGTTCAACCGCTCGTTGCGTAGGTTCGCGGTACAAATCTGACGGGCCACCCTGGTTAATACTGCTCCTGCTGCGTGTGTGTGAACCATAACTAAAACTACGCGCTGCCTGCTTCACAGGGGAACGTTAAATATTCCGTGACGTCATTAGAAAAAAAATAGTAAACCGTGCCGGCCTTTATAGGTGCTCGCTAACAGCACTTGCTCCAACAGTCTGTTAAAGGCTATATCATAAAAATAAACTATGCGCCGCCTGCTTCACAGTGGAAGGAGGCCGGTGTGAACTGGTCATTTGCTTTTGTCTTTCAGCCCAGGACATGGAGGAGATGGAGGACGACAGCTGGGAGTTTGTGAGCCTCGGAGACCAGCAGAGTTTCGGGATAAAGACGGCCGGCCTCGAGGAGAAAGCCACCGCCTGCCAAATGCTGGTGCGCAAAACTAGAATGGAAAACTGTTTGAAACTTTTTATTTTATCAGGTAAGGCTCGCCGAGCTATACAGCTCTTTTTCAGAAGCGTTCTTGGCCACAAATGATAGCTCAACTCAGTGGCTTATTATGTGGACATTTACAGCAGCCAAATACATATGTGGAGGGAAAAACCAGAGGACCCGGAGACAATTCCACGTGACCATGGGGAGAAACTGCAAATGCTACATATACAGCAGGTGTCAGGATCGAACCCACGACCTCCTGTTTAGACCCACGACCTCCTGTATATTATGGATACTCCTGTATAGATGTTTCCAGACCCCAGTTTCCAGCCTACCATCTCTTTCAAGTAAAAACAATGAAGATTGTTACGTCTTCTGTTACTGCCTCGGTTTTCGTGGTCGTGCAGTGCAGCTCTCCGATGTCTTTTCCGGTCGTACCGCCACGTGATGTCCGACGTTTTGTTCCACGTGTTCGGATCGTCTTCGGTAACTCAATGGAGCAGCTCAAGATCTCCCCCGGTTATATGTTACGATGTTTTTGTTATTTATATTTAGTTACTTGCTTAGCTCTTTCTCTAATTTTCACTCCTATTGTGTTTATTTGTATTGTTCGCTGTTGTAACTTGCTGAGCCGCCCATACTGGGCCATCTGTGAAATAGAGCTTCATAGCTCATCGGATTTTTTCTGCAGTCTAAAAATAAAGATTCTGATGTAGTAGTATACTCTTTTTTTTCGGTAAAGTTACGTAGGTAAAAAATAATAAAAATGAAAACAACTAAATTAAATCACGACGTTTCGAAAGCAACACAAGCCTCCGTAGTATTTGTCGGCTGCTGCTGGCGGCGTCTGATGAAGGCCGACCTACACGTAGTACAACCCGGAAACACCTCGGAGAGGTCTTCTCTTAGTCTTTAGGTTTTTTGCGGTAAAGTCACGTAGGTAAAACAAAATTAAATAATATTAAATGTCCTTTGCCCAATGGCAGGTCTTTGACTCAAACTCTCCCCCCATTCTGGCCATTGTTGAGGTATCTGCTGATTTCATGATACGACATCCCTCTTCATTCAATTCGTCAAGCAGCGTCTTTATTTTTCTGCCTCTTGGTCTCTTTCCAACATCATTCTTAGAACTTCATGGAACTTTCACATCTGAGGTTGAAAACTCATTTCTTTACAACTGATTTTTGCGTGTTAGTTTATTTTCCTTCTCCCCCCCCCTGCACCTACGATTAGTGTGGTTGGCTACATACGGTTGAACATACACGTACATACAATCCACGTGTTTATCTTTGTTGTCTGCATTGTCAAGTCTCGGCGATGAAATTGACCGACAGCCACCTGGTTTTGTTTTTCTCTGTGCGTCTCGTCGTGGGGTCCCTTAGGTTTGCTACGCGCGCGAGCTGAAGGAGGGCTTTGCGGAGTACACGGAGCAGGTGGTGAAGCTGATGGTCCCGCTGCTCAAGTTCTACTTTCACGATGATATCCTCACAGCCGTGTTCACGCAGCGCAATCAATAGTTCTAGAGCAGTGGTTCTTTACCTGGGGTGCAAGCAACCCCCTGGAGGTGGAGATACCCTTTATGAGGAGTGCTAGACATGCCAGACTTGTTTTAGAAGGTAAATCATCGAAAGACAAATTAAGCACGGACACATAAGTACAGCTACTTTGTTTTGATCAAATCTATGTATTTAGTAACGTAATTTTTTTACGCTTGAGAACCAAAGGGGTGCAAGGCTGCAGTAAAGGTTAAGAACCGCTGGTCAAGAAGTCAACAGCGATTTCCTGCTTAGATGAGCACTAAGGCAGTACTCATCTCCTGTTTAAAGCCCTCGGCCAGTGGTTGAGATTCCAAACGAATGAACACTTATTTATACCTGGTAGGAACCTCCTGGTTACACCAGCCCACGGGGGATTATTGTGTCCGTCCGTCGTGCAGGGAGGGGCTGGATGGGGAGGGAGGGGCTGGGTGGGGAGGGGCTGGTCACCCCGTGGTGCCCTTATAAAACTCAACGTTTAACCTACTCACGCCGGCTTGTGCCCGCCCTCACAGTCGGGCATATTTGCGGAATACACCACGCCGCCGTTGACCCTGGCCATTGACTGAGCAACCCGACGTTCCTACTAGCTTCCCTCCGCAGGAATGTGTTAACCCCTTCAATGGCTCTGTTTCTGGCCACATTACAGTTTGGGCATTTGGTGCCTGTGTTCGGCAAGCGCCATTTAAAAATACAAACTGGTTCACCGGAAACTTTCCTTGACTTTCATTTATTTTGGGGATTTTTTTAATATCTCCGCGCGTGGATTTCTCCTCTGCGGCACGCGTGCGCATGGCTGCGGCAGAGTCCCTGCCGCTGCTGCTGGAGTGTGCGCGTATCCGCGGCCCCGAGTACCTGGCCGAGATGTGGCACTTCATGTGCGGAGACTTCATCAAGGCCATCGGCACCGAGCCGGACTCCGACGTCATCTCGCAGATCATGGAGTCCTTCGCCAGGGTGCGACGAGCCACACTTATCAGCCCCCCCCCCTCTAACACCCGGTCACAATCCCATTAACCAATCTTAATTTAAATAGCGCGCTTCACGTGGGCGTGGTGACACGGCCCAGCGTTAGCGCGTTCGCCGCTCGCATGCCTGTGCGTCACCTGCGGATGTTGAAAGATTCCAGTGAGGTCATTGAAAGAAGAGTAGGCCATTGCGTACCGGCATCATGGTCTACATTAGCCAAAATAAATTAAAATATGTATACCTCGATTTAAAGCTTTCGTGACTGCAGGGATGTCATCTTGATACTTCAGGTAAGTCACCCTAGCAAAACGAAATAATAAAACTAAAACATAATAAAATAATTCTCACGACGTTTCGGCCACAACGCAAGCAGCCGTCCTCAGGTGGAGAAGAGGTCTGTCGAGAACTCGGACTCTGTTTTCTCGACAGACACGTGTGGGACCATAATGGGATCGTGCTGTGTCTGCTCCACCTTTTACAATTGCCCTGTACCCCCAGTGTGTGGAGCTGATGGGCGAGGGATGTCTTGACAAAGAGCACTTTGTGGAGCTTGGGAACATCCTGAAGGCAAAGTTGGAAGAGCACTTTAAAAACCAGGAGCTCAGACAGGGTGAGGCATCTTGTGGGTCCACATTAACTATTACATTGACTTCTGGTTACTGAACGAATACATGATAAGGTTGCACTCATTACACATAATGTGCCAAAATGAACCACAATAAATTTCGATTTAAAGCTTTCGTGACTGCAGGGATTCATCTTCTTGGTTCTTTCGGTAAAGTCACGTAGAAGGGAAGTAATAAAATAATAAAAATAAAACATAAAATAATTCTCACGACGTTTCGGCCACATCGCAAGCAGCCGTCCTCAGGTGAAGACCAGGTCTGTCGGGGAGACGGCGTCTGTCGGGGAGACAGCGTCTGAATTCAGACCAGGTCTGTCGGGGAGACAGCGTCTGAATTCAGACGCTGTCTCCCCGACAGACCTGGTCTTCACCTGAGGACGGCTGCTTGCGTTGTGGCCAAAACGTCGTGAGAATTATTTTATTATGTTTTATTTTTATTACTTTATTACTTCCCTTCTACGTGACTTTACCGAAAGAACCAAGAAGATGAACCACTATCTTGCTGATCTCGTCAAGGAGCGTAAACATACTAATATAGGATCACAGAGCATGGGCAATTATCGGCCACAGTTCTGGAGTTCTGGCTTTTCATTCTTGCCCGTCTGGTTTCCCGTGCCTCTTCGAAAAACCGCACGTTACAAATTCTGCAGGGTTCATAGATGCAATTTGCATGACTAAAGCTATAACATAAAACAAACATGAATGATCATTTGATTATTTCGACGTTTTTTTCACGCAGAAAAGAGGAAGGACGAAGATTACGACGAACAAGTGGAAGAGACATTACAAGACGAGGTAAATCCAGTTAATTATAATTACGCCCGCACCTCCGATGAGCACAGTTAGCTTCTTGCGGTGCAAAAGAAGTTCAGCATACAGATGTAATACGAGAGTTCACCGACGATCAGTGGGATAGGCTCCGCTGCTTGAGCCATCACCCAATCAGAGGGATGAACCGAAGTTAGGGGCGGAGCTTAAAGTCTCTGTGGAAGTAACCATCTAGAAGGATCGTGAGGGGGGCGTGTCTGTAGGCGGGGCTTGGTGACGTAGGTCAGGGGATATAAGGGAAAGCGGAAGAGAGCTCGGGGTCGGTGTGTGGAGTCAGAGAGCGGGACCACGTTGCCCGGGACGCCAGCGGCCACGTGTCGGGCTGGAGGCTTCCTCCTTGCGAGCCGACTGTCAGCGGCGCGTGGGAGAGGTTGTGAGCGAGCCGACGCGAGGGACAACATCTAACCGCGCGGGAACGGGAGTGCAGCCGCGTCGGAGAGAGAGCGCGGAGCTGTCCAGCTGTGAAGGAGGGAATAAGCAATAAAGAAGACACAACTTTTTGGTTCTTTCGGTAAAGTCACGTAGAAGGGAAATAATAAAATAATAAAAATAAAACATAATAATATTTTATTATTTCCCTTCTACGTGACTTTACCGAAAGAACCAAGAAGATCAATCCCTGCAGTCACGAAAGCTTTAAATCGAAAATAAAGAAGACACAAGTTCCAGATGATAGTCACAGTGGTTTGTTACACATACAGATGTCATGACCGAGGCAGCAGACCACTCACCTGAGGCAAGCGTACGGGCAGACGGACAGTCAGAAAGTAGGCCAAGGCCTCCTATTGGTGCATAGAGGCCTCCAAATTGATTGGTCGGGAGGCAAGGTTCAAAAGGATTGGAGGAGAGATTCAAACTTGAAAGTCGGGGAAGCGAGGGTTGATGAGAGAGGCGACGCTCGACAACCGTTGGTGGAGGAGGACGAGGATTGGCCGAAAGGAGTGGGGCGAGCGATGCTTAGAGAGAGAGAGTGGTTCAAATGGTATTAAAGGGGTGAGCACAAGGGGGAGGGGAACGTTCAGGGGACAATGCGAGCTTCAAGCATCAAGGGAGAAGCCCCGGGCCTAGTGTTGGTGCTGTGTCCAATACGAGGCTCCGAGTAACAACGTGTCGGCGTTTTTACACACACATGCCACACTGGACTGTCCTTAACCGTGATGGAATTATCCGTGGGGAGGTACGTTGACCTCCATAAGTGGGGAATTAATTTACGTCGGTTTTTGTTTTTCACGTCCTGGAATAGTTTGTGTTCCTGAAACGAGTGGGGTATTAAAATGTCACCGATTTGCATTTCGCCGTGCGCAGGATAACAGCGACGTGTACACGCTCAGCAAAGTGTCCGACATCCTGCACGCCATCTTCACTTGCTACAAGGAGACGGTGCTGCCCTGGTTCGACCTCTTTCTCCCGCTCATCGTCAGCCTCATCGTACGTATGCCACCTTGGACTCCTCAACTCAAGTGCTTCGCCTGTGCGTCTTTTTCCATCGTACGACTGAGCCGTGCCATGCTGTGCCGTGCCGGCTCGGGTGGCTCAATGTTTTTCCACTGAAAGCCGAGCTCTGCCGACAACGTCGCACGCAACAAACGTGTCGTTAGCCTCCACCCCTGGCCCTGCTTGGCCCCAAGCCAGCTTCGGTTGTCTTGTGAGACCAGCATTGCACAGTTTCGTTGTTTACAGCTTGGAACTGCAAAGAGCCAGTAGATAACCAACCGAGCCTTTGAGGCAATGTGCCGGCTTGGTTTCGGATATGCCGCAATCGGTCAACAGGGCTCGCATAGTATTTCTGCCAGGGAGATTTTTGAAACCCTGTGATTAATTTAACATTGTTTCCATAGGATAAGTCTCGATAAACAACATATCCATATTCTAAAGTTCTGTTCATGTTGCCGCTGCTGCTGTTACAACCAGGACCGAAACCGTCCGTGGGCCGACCGCCAGTGGGGGTTCTGCGTGTTCGACGACCTCATCGAGTGCTGCGGCCCAGCCTCGCTCAAGTACTCGGAGTACTTCCTGCGGCCCATGCTGGAAGGCGTATGCGAGTCGAGCGCCGAGGTGCGGCAGGCAGCCGCGTACGGTGTGGGCGTGATGGCGCAGCACGGAGGGCCCGGCTATGCCCCGGCCTGCACTGGTAACTAAAACTTTTAAAATTGTTTTAAATGTTTTTTTTTATTTTACCGGGTAAATGCCCACTGGGCTATATAGCTCTTGTTTTAGAAGTGAACTGGCTATCACAAATGATAGCTCAACGAAGTAGCTTATCATGTGGGAGTTTATCACAGCCAACTGGAGGGAGTTTAAGAAGTTTACAACTCACCAGGCACAAAAAATAATATATCCACAATTAATGTAAAATAAAATGATTTCTAAAATAAAAAAAAGTAAGAAGCAAACTTGAGGAATATCGGTCCCTTTAATTTATATAATAAGCAAAGTAAATAAAATAAACATGAAAGTATTAAATCATAGTTTGGAAATAAACTTACCTTAAATTATGATGCTGCTACGCACCATCACTTTATCTCCCATCACTTTCTCTCCCATCACTTTCTCCCCCATCACTTTCTCTCCCATCACTTTCTCTCCCATCACTTTCTCCCCCATCACTTTCTCCCCCATCACTTTCTCTCCCATCACTTTCTCTCCCATCTTTTTCTCTCCCGTCACTTTCTCTCCCATCTTTTTCTCTCCCGTCACTTTCTCCCTCATCACATTCTCTCCCATCACATTCTCTCCCATCACTTTCTCTCCCATCACATTCTCTCCCATCACATTCTCTCCCGTCTTTTTCTCTCCCGTCACTTTCTCTCCCATCACTTTCTCTCCCATCACTTTCTCTCCCATCACTTTCTCTCAATGCAGTCGTGTAGAGTACCGAATGCGATGCACGGACAGCAAGTTCGTGAATAACGATGGAATACCGCAACATACTTCTGTACTACTACAATTCAGCTTCCCACCGTCATCAACCCACGCTGACCAGTGTAGCGAAATATTTAATTATTCTTATCATTGCGCTTTGTCTACCTGGGAAAGCCTTCCTGAGCATTGTGACTTTTTTCAGGAGTAATTGCTATGCGCTTCCCAATTTAAGTAATTTGCAAGCATTTATTCAAACTAGACAAATTTGCACCATGACGCCAGGTTGTATGTATGTTGAACTTTTTTTGCACCATACATAGCCAACTGTGCTAATACGCACAACTCACATGGCATAGGGAATCCTTAATCCAGCAGTGCATTGACAAAGCACCGCAAATGCGTGCATTTTATGGCCAACAAATACCTCTATTTAAAGCTTTCGTGACTGCAGGGATTAATCTTGGTTCTTTCGGTAAAGTCACGTAGAAGGGAAATAATAAAATAATAACATAATAAAATACAATTCTCACGACGCTTCGGCCACAACTCAAGCAGCCGTCCTCAGGTGAAGAACAGGTCTGTTGGACGCTGTCTTTCCGACAGCCCTGTTCTTCACCTGAGGACGGCTGCTTGCGTTGTGGCTGAAACATCGTGAGAATTGTATTTTATTATGTTTTATGTTATTATTTCATTATTTCCCTTTTACGTGACTTTACCGAAAGGAACCAAGAATAAAAAAAAATACCTCTTGTCATTGTACACCCACCACACAACTAGACGCGTGACACTCTCCAACAATCCTGCCCTCTGCTGTGCCTTTCCTTATCCATGCAGAGGCACTGGGACTGCTAATGCAGGTGATTCAGGACTCGCAGTCTCGCGTCAAGGAGAACATCAACGCCACGGAGAACTGCATCTCGGCCGTGGGGAAGCTGCTCAAGTTCCGGCCGGACTGCGTCAACACGCAGGAGTTCCTGCCGCTTTGGCTGTCCTGGCTGCCGGTCACCGAAGACAAAGAGGAGGCCGTGTTCTGCTACAACTACCTCTGCGACCTCATTGAGAGGTACGTACACATATATGCATGTTGAACTTCTTTCGCACCATCGTACGTAGCCAACCTTGCTGATCGGGGGTGCGGGGGAAGGACAACAAACTATGGGTTTCTGTGTCAGTCTATGTGTCTGTGTGAGTGTGTACAGAATTTTTTACTTATTTTGCACCACCGTACGTAGCCAACCGTGCTAATTGGAGGTGTGGGAGAATGTCAACAAACTAAGCACAAAAAGCGAGTTCTAAAGAAATGCGTTTTCAGTTTAGATGTAAAAGTGCATAGCTCCAGTGGCTTCCTACTATCGGAAGGAAGAGCGTTCCAGACGGCCACAGAAGCGGGGGGTTCAGGAACTGGGGCGAGTAGGGCAGGCTTGGGGGGGGGTACCTATTGAGGAATGAACAAATTATTTGGTGATACTGCGTTGACAGTGGTGCTCCACCAGTGCAAATAGTAATTAAAAACAATTCGGCACATTTGTCAGTAACACTGCCTTAAAAATAAAGATATTTTACAGGAGACATTTCAGGCAGTGGCGCTCACAGCCCAATGTTTTGAGGACTAGCTCTACCAGACTGACCGTTTTTTTGTTGTCCACACTTTGTTCAAACACACCTGCTTTGCCCGCATTGCCCGGGCAGTAACAACCCGCTGGTGCTGGGCCTCAACAACGCGAACCTGCCGAGCATCCTCGCCATCATCGCCCAGGGGGTGGCCAACGAGGCGACGAGTGAGGACGCTGCCTGCACGTCGCGGCTCGTCAGCGTCGTGCGCCAAGTGCAGGTGCGTGCGTCCGCGCGTGCGCGCACGCCACACCCGTGATTGTCCAATCCTCGTGCAATGCAATCCCATATCACTGTCGAGATGGCGCTCGCCATTTTCAAGAGAGTTCAAGTTCATTTATTAGGTATAGCCCTGTGAGCCTATTCGGCTCTTGAATCGGGTGCAACCGCAATAAACAAAAAAGAAAAACATGAACAAGAAAACTGCTTAAAGTGAATATGTGACTAAGTGAAAACAGAAAATCCAAGAAAAGACAGCAAAATATTGCAGAAAAAGCACCGTACACCAACGCTGTGTGCAAAAATCCCAGTGGGGATGCAAGTCAAACAACAACAAGATCCTCCACAGTGCAAACTCGCTTACACATCACACCAGGTACTCGGTTAAGAATCGGTCGACCCGAAGCGAGAGGCCCTGGACTGGTTCA
The DNA here is from genome assembly GCF_015708825.2 of Lethenteron reissneri. Classification (NCBI taxonomy): domain Eukaryota; kingdom Metazoa; phylum Chordata; class Hyperoartia; order Petromyzontiformes; family Petromyzontidae; genus Lethenteron; species Lethenteron reissneri. Next base: position 6,386,963 of record NC_083823.1, on the reverse strand, counting down.
GATATCATTTGGCACCGATGTTCACCATGGCCAAGAAATCAAACGGATGTCGCCGGATTCGTAGCGCAGTGCGCTCACTACTCTGCCGCCGCTCCCCCCCCACCACCATGCCCGTTATTTTCCATTCGTAACCCGCTGTGGCCCTGTTAATAATGTTCACATTATTGGTTGTCTCGCGCAGGCATCCGGAGAGCTGTGGGCCGCCTGCCTGTCGCAGCTCGACAAGGAGCAGCAGCAGTTCCTTGACAGCCTCCTCAGTGCAGCATGAGCAAATGGGCACGCGCGCCCACGCACACGCACGACCACAGGCACCGCACCGCATGCACGCACACAGAGGGTGTACCTTAGGCTTGGGGGGGGGGGGCGCTGAACGATGCGCCGTTATCACCGTGCCCCTCCTAGCTTGCGGAGTGGCGCTCAACCCCCGGAGGGGCGCCCGTTGTCTGTGCCCCCCTGCGACATATTTGCACGCGCGGCGGATTGGCGGTTCGGGCCGCTGATCTCGCCGCGCGAGTTAGTTGGTTGCATTGGTTGAAGTAGCGTTCACGCGGCCCAACCCACCCTCCCCACTGACATCCAACCCAGTTGGCTTTGAAGGTTCCCTTTCATTCGAAGGCTCTTTGAGTTGTGGGGTGTGCTCGTTTGCTCCAAGGCTCAAGTGGTTCGTTCGCAGCAAGTCGGCAATCAAACAATAAAGCAGCAGCAGCTCTTCAGGAAGAGAGAAAATTGTGAAAATGTTGTCCTGGCCAAAAATTGCATCTCACAGCTAAAGGGGGGAGGGGTGAGGGAGGTCAAGTGTTGTTAGGGCCAAAGTGGGGACTATCCCCAACACCCCCTGCACTCCCACGTATAATGTTATTACGACTGCATCCATGACTCCCAATTTATATTTAAAGTGTAATGCGACTGCTACCAATTCTATTTTTCATTGTTGGGGAGTCAAAACCGCTATTGGAATTCTGACTGTGTCACTGCATTCCCCCCTCTGAGTCTTTTCCTCCCTCTGTCTCGAGCCCGCTGCTTATTCTGCTGCTGTGTGTGGTTCCAAGACACACTTATGTATAGTAATGTTTTGCCCTTGCTGCAATGTGAACCATGTGATTGAATCGGCCTTAGCTCGGATAACTTTACTGCATAGGTTATTTCACTCTGTGTAATTTAGATTTTGATTTCCAGTTGCAATGTTTGTTAACTAATAAAAAAAAATGTTTAACTAAATGGGCATTGGATTTCAACGGTTGAGTGGAGAGTGCATCAACGGCTGTCCTTTCGCCCCTTCCTCAAGACCACCACCGTCTTGAAGTGAAATAACCTGACCAACCACTTCCATGCTGGGAGATACACAGCTGCAGCCTTGGTTAAAATGTTACTTTGATCGGCAAGGCAGTTTTACACATGTTCCTCTTGAATTATCCATCGGTCCATACTCAATTCAGAAGTGGAACGCACACAAAGGATGCTCTTCACTATAATTATTACTCCACACGTGCATATTGTGGAGGTATTATTTGTAGCATGGAAGTCGTATAGAAGTATGTTCTGATTAAACATTTTTTCGTAAAATGTGGACTGTCTGCCCATAACCAATTTTTTGTCCGGGTGTGTATTACATGACCACAAGCACTCAACACGCGGTGAACGTCTCCAAATTGACTTAAATATATTTTTTAAAACCCAGTGCGACGCAACGTGGAATCTTGTGTAGTTTACTCTGTTTCCACATCTCTGGTGTCCTGGTTTCGATTATCCATCCTTCAGTTGTCCTCCCATCTGGCAAGGCACAAGTGGTGCTGGAGGAAATGTATTTGCAAAGATGTCTTGACTCCTGAGTTTATCACCCCCGCACAACTTAATTCAACTTTAGTGGTGATTTTCGAGAGTTTTTCACCTGCTTAAGATAATATATTTCTTGTTACCGTGTAAGGCATTATATTTAGAGATTTGGCAGTTTATTTTGAGCAGCAAATGTGCACCTTTGCTTACAAGGTACACTTTGGTCATCCAAATACAGCCCTTAAATTATCCGGAATGTCGTTTAAACATCTGTGGAGCGATCCCATTTTAAAAGGAAGAACTTTATTTTTAATCACAGTACAAATACTAATTATAGCCTAGGCCACGGCTTGTGGCAAGTACGCAAGAAAACATTTATTTTAGTTCATTCCTCTTGAGGGGAAGAGTAACGTTAAGAGGGGTAGCGATGTTAAAATAGAAGGGGGGAGGAAAAATAAATGGAATTGGAAATGGTGATCGCATTCTGAAAGTGCCAGTGTTGTGGGTCTCTGCTAGATCGACGGCATGCATGTTGCCTGGAAGTGTGCTGTGTCGTTGCAGCCACGGGTGATTTAGGAATTTGTTTTGGTCTATCCTTGTAAAGGGTTTTTGGATTAAAGCCCCCTCTTAGTATCTTGGTCCTCAAAAACTTTGTGTGTGTCCAGCGTTCGTTGTTTACCCGTCTTAAACATTGACCGAGGTGTGAGCTGATATATATTTTTTGTGAGCCGGATGGTACGGCGATTGAAGGTAGCAAATACAATGTGTATTTGTGAATGTCAGAAAGAAAAAAAACGATACAATGTGTATTTGTGAATGTCAGAAAGAAAAAAAACGATAGGACAAACTTACCACTGTTTGGGAGTTTTCCCGTCTTTGTGACTCGTAGTGACGGATGGGTCTGTGAATCCTAAAGTGTTCTGTTTAAAGTCTTCGAGGGGCTTCGAAGCCAAATGGTTTTTAATCCGTATATATGCTACGACCAGAGGTGAAACATTAATTCCGCTGACAAAACGCTGTCAATTCAGCCTTCCGTGTGAGGCTTTACTCTCAGACTCGGTGGCGAGAGGTTTTGAATGAATGTAACCCTACGACTTAAAACATACAACCTGCCTAATTAACATGCTGAACGGTATACATTCTGCTGGAAACTGTTGGGCAAATGCACGCCCTGTTGATGCGTTTTTGTGTTTGTGATCAAACGGCTCATTTGTGTGTTGTACTTGTTAACGCTAAGCTAAATAAACACACGGTTGACACTGTAATTTAATGGATGTTAGGATTCGGTAAGATGCATATTTTTTTCTGAATCTTGATCCTTCAACGTGACTTCTGCATCTCCTCAAGTCCGACGCATTTGTAAGTCATCCCAATGTTTTTGGTTTAATGGCTCTCATGACCCAAATCTGACACCTTATATATATTTTGTTCTTCATATAAACCTTTTCGCTAGTCCCCGTCCTGCTCATTCTGTTCTAGGAAATTGCATAACAGGTTGACCACAGTTTTAAATTAATATTTTATTAAATCCGTTAAATTCCTCGGTTTATTGCTTTAAAAAAAACCCTAAATCAATGCTGGCTTTCCCAATACGCGTTGAGATTGTTAATTTAAATCCGTGAGTCCAGATGAGATTCCAGTTGTGGGTGCCACTAGAAGTGGCATAACTGTCAGCGTTTACACTTTCTTTGCACGGCCCTCTATAAGAGTGAATGATTGTGGGTCATTAAACAATTCACTCTTAATTATCTATAATATTCACTGAAGTTTTACTCACGTAGGTGAGTACCGGTTTACGCACTTGGCCCGTGGGCCGCGTGTGTCGGAACGACAAAGAACTGCAAAAAGATGGATTAATTTAATATAAACATTTCTTTCGAAACAGTCGCTTAGCAAAATGCGTATAACGTTCATCCATCCATCATCCATCTTATGGATGGGCGCTGAGAATATTAAAAAAAACAAAGGGCAGCGAGGTTCACCGGTTAAAGTTCACGAGGCACACGCACGCACATGTCCTGTTCGGCTGCGTGCAAGGCCGTTCAATCCATAACGGAAACCGGTGGCAATCTTGTATCGCTTCCATGCCCTCCTCCAGCTGACGGCATGTGTTGACAATAAACCATGTTTGTATGCTGCACTCTTCTTCGAGCTGCGGCTCTGTGTCAAGTTGGGGTTCTTTTTTCACGATTGATTTTGTGTTTAAATCCTTTCTGGAATTTGTTTTTCTCCCCCCCCCACGTGTTGTGTTCACGGGAAAGCTGCCGCCTAAACAGACACTAATCCTCGTGCTATGTTTGGTTTACGAGTTAAAAGTAGAATTATGCCCTCCCCCCCTCTACCCTACCACTGTTGCGCAACTTTGCTGTTGACACGGGTCGTATTCCACGGATTGCAAGACGTTGTGGAAAGTCAAAACGTGCCCCAAACTTGAGCCCGCTGTCAATAAGGTTTTATATACATCGTACACACAACCCTTACCGGATAATGAGAACTGGGTTGAAATGCCGACCAAACAAAAATGCGTCTTATAATCCGGAGAATACGGAAAAGTAAAAATCTAATTTTGTTTTCCTCCTGCAAGTGATGCGGTAAATCGCACACAGTGACCGGGCAATGACACATTTTTGCCGCTACGGGTCGTGTTCGGGCTCTAAAAAAATCGTTTTGGAAGTGATGCATTGCTATCATATTTTATTTGTACGTATTGCTCGTCCATATGGAAAGACATGCATTAAATAAATAAAGAAATCGATAGAATTACGGTGTATATCACTTGTATCGGGATACGTTATGAGCAGCAGAGGTCAGAGCAGAAGAATCCATGTCTGTGTAATAACCACGGAAATTCTAGATTTGATGTTTTCGTGACTGCAAGGATCCACCCTCTTGGTTCTTTCGGTAAAGTCACGTAGGTAAAGAAAATAAAATATACAAATAAATCACGACGTTTTGGATGCATCAGGTGGGAGCAATCACAGAAAAAAACAGTTGCTGAAATAGGCCTATTTCAGCAACTGTTTTTAGCTGTGATTTTTTTCTTTTTTTTTCTTTACCTACGTGACCGAACCACGGAAATACAGCTTCCTACTTCGTGATATTTCTATATTAGTGTTTGCAACCGCTCACAAAATAATAAAAGAACCGGCTGACGACCTAAGTTAAGAGTAGGTGTGTGTGTGTAAACGCTTAACCCAATGTCCATTAAAAAAAACAAAGATATCAATTATAATTAAACTGCTACGTAAAACCGCTGCTCACCCGCTTCCCTTTAAATCCAAACCCCTCCACATCCTGGTAGCACCCTCCCCCCCTTGTTATCTACCCATCCCTATTCATAACCCCTCCAATCATCATTCCCGCACTCCCTGATTACAAACCCATACCCCCTGCATCACCACCCAACCAGCCCCCCACAGATACCCACGCCTTCCCAATCACCCACCCATTCCAGCCAAACAAAAGCAATCACTAATTTAAACACCACATCTCCCCCACCACCACCACCACCTCTTTATCGGTCACTATAGTTGTACTGCACTCCGCCAATCACGTGACCTAAAATATAGCACTGTGGAGACGAGGGTTGGTGGACCACACAAGTGTCACAGCCCCCTTTTGCTTACTTCAGCAATTGTTTCTTGCTGTGGTTGTCCCACCTGATGACGGACGCTTGTGTGTGCGCCCGAAACGTCGTGATTTAATTTATTTTATACCCACGTGACTTTAACGAAAGAACCAAAGAGGATGGATTGTGAAGGAACCCAAGGAGCGTCCATTGTTTCAACTCGGGAATCTTGATTCAGACTGCAGGAGGAATCCGATGAGCTATGAAGCTCTTTTCCCCACAGACGGCCCGGTATGGGCGGGTCAGCATAGCTACAACAGCGAGAAATACAGAAGAAAAAATACCCATAGCAGTGCAAAATAGAGGGGGAAGGGTGAGTAAGTCACTAAATATAAGTCGATTTAAAGCTTTCGTGACTGCAGGGATTCATCTTCTTGGTTCTTTCGGTAAAGTCACGTAGAAGGGAAAAAACACAATACATTTTATTACGTTTTATTTTTATTATGTTTTATTATTTCCCTTCTACGTGACTTTACCGAAAGAACCAAGAAGAGAAATATAAGTCGATTATACATTAATAATGTGTCACGCCGGGAGATGGAATTGAACCGGCGGACCTCTGGCTTAGCAAGTCGAGTGCCCCGACTTTGAACCACGACAGACTATCCCTCGCATGCAACGTGACACACCGAACGCACATTTGGTGGCGCTTTCCGTTCACGTCTCGTTCATTAACGCGTGCTCACCTCCCTGCGAAAGAAGCCCCGCTCACTTCCCTGCGAAAGAAGCCCCGCAACACGACGCGCTGTGTTCTGCATGATACGTCGTCTGGTGCGTGTGCGTGCGGCTGTATCAACATATCAAAGCACCCTACAATGTACGCGCGACGCGGGGCATTCATAAGATCAAACATTACGCATAGAAATTAAAAGAAAAGCACATCATAGGAAGAGCCATCAAACGCCCACCCACTCTGCGTGGTGGTTATAACCCTTGCCGGCAGAACATTAAAGGGCCGATTGATGTCTTTCTAAGCCAGGTAGAGATGCCTTTTGCGCTTCGCTCACGTTTTGAAAGGGAACGCCACCAAATGCAGCTACCCGATGGAAATCAATCACGCCGCCTCTCCTTTGGGGCCGTCCATAAATGATGTCACGCGATTTTGGACGATTTTTGACCCCCCCCCCCCCCTCGTCACACGGCGTCACAAAAAGTCAGACCCCCCCCCCTCAAATATGACGTCACAAAGCTCTGCCCCCCCCAAACCATATTTCCTTTTTGAAAATAAAACATGCTTCAAATCGCTTTAAACTATTGTCATTGTAGTGCGTGTTTAATGTGGCGCTGCACTTTGATGTCGGAGAAACATTTTATTACAAAGTATATTTAATTAAGCAGAACGTGTTGTCTATATTTATTTAAAGTTGCGCATTTTAAAATGACGTCACATTTCTCAACCCCCCCCCCCTCGTCACACATCGTCACAAATGTCTGACCCCCCTCCCCCTATGTGCGTGACGTCATTTATGGACGGCCCCTTACGAGCCCGGTGACGGTGGTAGTAGCTACGCGCGCCTTTAATACTGGTAGGAACCTCCTGGTTACACCAGCCCACAGGGGATTATTGTGTCCGTCGTGCAGGGAGGGGCTGGGTGGGGAGGGAGGGGCTGGGTGGGGGGTGGGAGGGGAGGGGCTGGGTGGGGAGGGTGGGGCTGGGTGGGGAGGGGAGGGTGGGGCTGGTGGGGAGGGTGGGGAAGGGGCTGGGTGGGGAGGGGCTGGTCACCCCGTGGTGCCCTTATAAAACTCAACGTTTAACCTACTCACGCCGGCTTGTGCCCGCCCTCAGTCGGGCATATTTGCGGAATACACCACGCCGCCGTTGACCCTGGCCATTGACCGAGCAACCCAACGTTCCTACCAGCTCCCTCCGCAGGAATGTGTTACAGGCCTGGAGGCGAGGAATGATCACGCACATGCTGTAAGAAACTCCCTGATCCATGGGAGATCGAGGTGCCATACCCTGGCTCGCCAGGGGAAGGCGACAAAGCGAATGTGGACTACCCCTACCCCCCAACTCTTCGATCTGTGTTGGATTAAGTGTTAAGGGCCGTCCATAAATGACGTTACGTACCTAGGGGAGGGGGGGGGGGGGTCAGACATTTGTAACGATGTGTGACGAGGGGGGGGGGGGGGTTGAGAAATGTGACGTCACATCAAAATGCGCAACTTTAAATAAATATAGACAACACGTTCTACTTAATTAAATATACTTTTTAATAAATGTTATCTCCTACAACATCAGAGTGCAGCGCCACATTAAATACGCACTACAATGACAATAGTTTAAAGCGATTTGAAGCATGTTTTATTTGGGGGGGAGGGGGCAGAGCTTTGTGGCGTCATATTTGAGGGGGGGTCTGACTTTTTGTGACGATGGGGGGGGGGGGGGGTCGAAAATCGTCCAAAATCGCGTGACGTCATTTATGGACGGCCCTTTGCCCCCTCGCACACTTGGGTTCACACCGGGGCGCCCCGGTCTCCTCCAACTTGTACATTCTCTGTCTTTCGTACGGCTGATGTACAGTGAGGGGAAAAGTATTTGATCCCCTGCTGATTTTGTACGTTTGCCCACTGACAAGGAAATGATCAGTCTATAATTTTAATGGTAGGTTTATTTGAACAGTGAAAGACAGAATAACAACAACAAAATCCAGAAAAACGCATGTCAAAAATGTCAGACCCCCCCCCCTCAAGAAAAGCTGTTTCGGGTGTGGACCAATCAACTTCAAGGAAAGTGCATACATTATCAGTGGTGTTTTTTGTTTTACTGCACATTATGCCGATTGACTTGTGTACTCTCTGGTTCTTTCGGCAAAGTCACGTGGGTAGAAAAATAAATAATAAATCACGACGTTTCGATCGCGACACAAACAAATCGTCATCAGGTAGAAAGATACAGCAGTCGAACTGCTGAACAAGAAAGGGCTGTTACAACGTGACTTTACCGAAAGAACCAAAGGGTATGGCTTCCTGCAGTCACGAAAACTTCAAATCAAGATTCACTTGTGTACCCATTTCTGCTGTGGGGGGGGGGGGGGGTAACTCTGTCTCGGCATCGACACTCAGTTCCTCCTCGGCAGAGTCAGGCTCGCTTTAATTAGTTGTGAGCTGCCCGAAGCAAAGAAACCGTTTTCAACGATGTCCGTCACGGATTGATAGTTTTCATTCTTAAATACGATCCAATGGGAAAGAAACTTTAATCGAATGTCGGGTTGCTATTAGGAACCTACCTTGTTGGAACCGAATGACGTCGATCAAAGAGAGGCAGTTACAGACCCAGGGGGCAGCAGAGGAGAAGGAGCGACCTCCCCCAGCGAAGATTAAAACTGCGGGGCCTTGGACAAAAGCCCTCCATTTTCTGGAACCGAGAACAAAGTTAAAGGTCGTGAGAACGACCAAAAATGTCTTTCTGCTCACACGAAGTTGGTGGTGCTCATTTGTGGCACCACTGTGAACAGTCGTAGACATTCCACATTCCCACGACACGCACCAGGATAGCCATGGGACAGCCACCGTTGATGCCTTCTCGCGAAGTGTCAATCATTTGCCATCAACATCTTTCCGTTGGTCATTGCCGAGTAATGAAGCCAGCCCTAACAATCATTCAAATTTATAATGCGGCATTCCATTGTAGAATCCCAATGCGCATTGCATGAAAAGCAGGAAACAATAACGGAGCCAGGGCAACCGACCAGACGAGAGAGGGAAGGCCACTTTAAAGAGCTGGCTTTTCAAAGCAGACTTGAATATATCTACCGATTTTGTCGGTGCACTCTGCCAGTATTTTCATCCCCTCCTTTTTTTTTGCCCCGGGCCGTCTAGAATCAGACTCCCGTGGCTATTAACGCTGATCCAATTAGCTCACGGAAGAAAATAGAATTCGTTAAATGTGAGAGAGCTGGAACGAATTGGCAGCGTCACGCCGTGTTTATAAAACGTGGACGTGGATGGGGCATTTCCCGCACAAAGCCATTTATACATACTGCTAGGCACAAATGGGACATACGGGAGGTATTTTATAATGCTTATAAAAACATCAGTCGTGAATAATGAAACGTTTATATAGTTTTTTTTTATAGAGCGACCTTTAGTTAAGTGGCATTATTGAAAGTGTGTTTTTTTTCTCTCCAATGTTATAACGACTGGATAAAAATATCTCATAGCCAGGTGGTGGTGGTGGTGGCTATACGTTTGGTCTGTGATCCAGCACTATGGAGGCAGCAAGCGAGGATTGGTGGATCACACACAGATGTTGTGAAGCTGCCTTCCCGTGGGCTTTGAAGAGGGTGCCATACCCTGGTTCGCCAGGTAAAAGACGGTACAGCGAATAATGTGGACTCTGCCTGTTCCGTCTGTATGGGATAGAGCGTTTCTCCCTCGCTGTGGGCAGTAAGAGGGTTTTTTTCCAGGTGCTCCGGTTTCCTCCCACATGTCCGATAACAACTTTCATATATAAGGGACCGCGGAGCTTAGGCAATTGTTGATGCCGACTCAACGCGTGGTTCCTCCTCGCGCCTCTGCGTCGATCTCTCTCTACGAGAGCGAGCGAATACCACGCGGCGCTTTACAATATGGGATTATTATTGTTGACTTTTTACGTTAAAAGGCAGTGTTACTCTTTGGTTCTTTCCGTCAAGTCACGTAGTTAGAAATAAAATAAAAAAATCACGACGTTTCGATCGCAACACAAACGGGCATCATCAGGCAAAGGGGTCAGCCTCTAAAGGCAAACTGTTTATAAGGGCAGTGTTAGTGATGAAACTGGTGAGTTTCTGTCTCGTCCTTCTCACAGAGTCCATCAACGTAAAGACATTGCCATCATGGCGCAGTGCTTCACACAATGCACTCAGAGCTCAGAAACCTGAGGTTTGGACGCCACGGTAGTGAGATGTCAACCACCACGCCTGGTATACAGGAGGTCGTGGGTTCGATCCCGACCCTGACGCCTGCTGTATATTTGAGTTTGTGGTGTCTCTCTCATCATCACGGTGGCTATGAGATGTCAACCACCACGCCTGGTATACAGGAGGTCGTGGGTTTGATCCCGACCCTGACGCCTGCTATATATTTGTCTCTCGCTCCGTGTACGCGTGGATTTTTCTCCGGGTCCTCCAGTTTATCCCTCCACATTTAGTATCAACGTTGCGTTTAGAGTCATTGGCTGCTATAAATGTCCACGCGATAATAAGCCACCTTGCTTTACTATCATTTGTGGTCATGTCGCTTCTGAAAAAGAGATACATACTGTAGCTCAGTGGGCCTTTCCTGTTAAAATAAAATTTAAGAATAGTTTAATTCGTTTTTTATATTATTTAATAGTTTATATTTATATATAGGTCAATTGCAAGCCAGTGCTAACATGAGCGGCGAGTGATATGGGGTGCTGTCAACCCCGATCCGAGATGCCCCATTTCACCAACCCGCACTGAGCAGCATTGCCAAGTATGCTCCAACAACTCCCATGAGCAACATGGGGTGAGGAGGCCTTCATGTGCTGACTATGGGGCTGTACATGATTGCCATGGACCATATACTGCAGTAAACACACTGTAGTCTGCCCTCATTCAACGGGGGAGGAGGAACAGCAAAACGACACGAACTCTCTCTCCCTCTGAAGCCCTCTCATCGTGGCCAGCAGCAGATCTCAACAATGACATTTGGCTCCAAAACATATTGCCATCGTACGATACAATCAAGTTCAAGTTCATTTATTAGGTATAGCCCTGTGAGCCATTCGGCTCTTGAATCGGGTGCAACCGCAACAAACAAAAACATGAACAAAAAACATCTTAAAGTGAATATGTGACTAAGTGCAAACAGAAAATCCAAAAAAAGACAGCAAAATATTGCAGAAAAAAATCACCGTACACCAAAGCTGTGTGCAAAAATCCCAGTGGGATGCAAGTCAAACAACAACAACAACAACCACAAGACAACTTAGATTAAAGCCATCAGTCTAACTCTGTACTACAACAAACAAACATGGCTAAACACTTTTCGAAATCACCACTGTTCGTACGTGATCAAATTACGAGTCGGCACTGAGTGCGCTGAATGACCACGGAGGCATCACACGACCCAACGCTTGTCGCACCGTGCGAGTTTTCCCTTCGGCGAGAACTTTACATCGGACGTCGACGGGAGAGGAGGGAAGAAAAAAAGCATGCAATGAAACCGTGAATCTTCTTGGTTCTTTCGGTAAAGTTACGTAGAAGGAAAATAATAAAATAATAAAAATAAAACATAATAAAATTATTCTCACGACGTTTCGGCCACAACGCAAGCAGCCATCCTCAGGTGAAGAACAGGTCTGTCGGAAAGACAGTGTCTGAATGAACACCACCAGGCTTGGAAGCGTATATTTAAGCTGGGTTGGAGGGGGAAGAGCGCCTTGACAAAGGAATTTGCATATCAAGAGGAATTTATCATATTTATGGGAAATGCAGATATGGGATTAGTCACTACTTGTGTAATGCGTAGGAGGTGGGCTGGGGGTTTTCAAAGTCATATTATGCCCGTGCATTATGCAGGATTAGCAGCATCAAAGGGAGAGAGTAGGGTTAGCATTAATAAAGGGAAGGAATGTTAAATCGAAATTAAACCGTGAATGTTTTCTTTTCAGAGATGTTCACGTTTACGTTACAGCCGTCACTTGATACAGCTATCGTGCTGTGACGGTTCCACCTGAAGACGGAAGCTTGTGTTGCCTCCGAAACGTCGTGATTTTTATTTTATTTTTATTTTACTTTTATTAATTAAATGTTTTACCTACGTGACTTTACCGAAAAAACCTAAGAATACGTCATCACGTTCTCCTGCGGCTGCAATTCGACATGCACCTTGCGGGGCAATTGAACGTGGAACCAGTCCACGTGTTAGTGGACCGATCGTTTGGCACCGCGCGCGGGCATCACGCACGGATATTACACGGGGCGTGCACTTTGACCCACAACAACGCGCGCGTGTGCATGTGTGTGTGCGCGCGCAGATGGACTCAGCCTCACATGAATACCTGGTGCGTTGTGTAAATGTCGTCACTGGGAAGACAAAGGCGGTCGGGCGTGGTGTTGGCCACCCTCTCCCCACCACCCCTCGTGAGCCGTGCCAGCCTTCATAGGTCCTGTTCGCTAACAGCACTTGCCCCAATCGTCTGTTAAGGCTATACGGGGGATATTTGTCTTGGGACTGTATTCCTTGTGGGAGGTTTTCAATGCACTCGCAAAATGACAACAATCAAAGGCACATTTATGTGACACCTGCCTGCATGAACTGGACATTATATGTTTGCGCGGGCAAACAATCATCATCATCATCATCTCGTCGTCGTTGTCATGCTCCTTTTGGATCATTACAATCTGTTCAACTTATACTGCCCGATAAATGTACACATCGTACTTGCCGTACGCGAGAATAAGTTTGAATGATGTTGGGTTTATCTTCTTGGTTCTTTCGGTAAAGTCACGTAGAAGGGAAGTAATAAAATAATAAAAAATTAAACATAATCAAATAATTCTCACGACGTTTCGGCCACAACGCAAGCAGCCGTCCTCACCTGAGGACAGCTGCTTGCGTTGTGGCCGAAACGTCGTGAGAATTATTATTTATTATTATTTATTATTATTTTATTACTTCCCTTCTACGTGACTTTACCGAAAGAATCAAGAAGATGAATCCCTGCAGTCATGAAAGCTTTAAATCGATGTTGGGTTTCTACAATTTCCCTCCTCTACTTTCCTCCGATCACGGCCATCACTTCTTGTCGCGCCTGCGTTTATTCTGGGGTTCGGTGACACGGTCAGGCTGCTGGATAGTTCTTGCAAAGCTGCTTCGCAGTTCGAAACCGAGAAGCAGCCCTGGTTAATGATGCTGCTGCTGCGGCACGTCTGAATGAACACCACCAAGCTTGGCAGCGTATATTTAAGCTGTTCTTCACCTGAGGACGGCTGCTTGCGTTGTGGCCGAAACGTCGTGAGAATTATATTTTAAAATGTTTTCTTTTTATTATTTTATTATTATTTCCCTTCTACGTGACTTTACCGAAAGAACCAAGAAGGCGCTAATTACCTATACAGAACACACAAAGAGAAAACTTTAGAGTCGAGACTCGGTTCGGCTTTCCTTCGCGATCCTTCCACGTGGCAGTGCAAGGCCACCGATGGGTAACTCGACACCCTCCACTCTATTCTAGTCCAGATAAAAAAAAAGTTCGCATCTTCTTTGCGTTTTGCACAAACGCCTACGATGGGCAATGCTTCCCGTACGTCTGGGTCTCCCTCTCTCCTTACCGATATGCGACGTTGCGTTTGCATGACCTGAGCGGTAGAGAAGACCACGGACAGATCGCGCAATCACCAACCCCGTCTGCGATCTTGCGGGTCGCGAATGCAAATCGAGTCGATAACGGAGCGCTGTGGAACGGTCGATGTGGACAAGGCGAGAAGAGAAAGAGTGGGGGCAGAGCCGGCCCAGCCACTAAGCCACCCTTGCAATTGCAAAGGGCCCCGTGGCCAGCAGAGGGCCCCCTAGAGTCACTGCTAGCTAGTGGGTGAAAAAAAATCAAACATCAAAGGGGCCTCCAACCAAATTTTGCTTAGGGCCCCCAAAGGTCTAGGGCCGGTTCTGAGTGGGGGGATCGCACGCCACTCGTCATCCGGCCATTACGACGAACGAATGGCAACTGCAGAACACAACCATCGTAGTCAGATAACGTCAAAGGTCTCGGCCGAAGCTATAGTCAATGTATAACTTTACTCCGGCATTTAAACACATTCCTGCGGAGGGAGCTGGTAGGAACGTTGGGTTGCTCGGTCAGTGGGCAGAGTCAACGGCGGCGTGGTGTATTCCGCAAATATGCCCGACTGTGAGGGCGGGCACAAGCCGGCGTGAGTAGGTTAAACGTTGAGTTTTATAAGGGCACCACGGGGTGACCAGCCCCTCCCCACCCAGCCCCACCCCTCCCACCCCCCACCCAGCCCCACCCTCCCCACCCAGCCCCTCCCCACCCTCCCCACCCAGGCCCTCCTTGCACGACGGACGGACGGACACAATAATCCCCTGTGGGCTGGTGTAACCAGGAGGTTCCTAGCAGTATTAAAGTCTCTCTTCGTCGTGTGTAGGAGCTATCGAGATGCTGCGAGCTGGTGGCCTCAAAAAGTGGCACGAGTGAAAACCAGGAGAGGAAACACGACACGACAAAGCGTCTTTGATGGCTAGGGGTTTGTCGTTTGTTTCACTTGGATCTGTATATAACTGTGAGGACAATACTACGAAATGTTAGCACAGTACTTGCAACTTTTGGTCCGCTACTTGTAACCGTGAGTGCAGTCGAGGGCTGAACGATTAATCGATTTCAAATCGAAATCGCAACTTGAAACAATGTGATTACTTTATTATTGGAATTTTGGTATTTTTTTATTATTGTAACTTTATTTAAGTAACTAAACAATTGTTCTATGTTTGATTGTTCTATTTCAATTAAAACATTTTAATAAATACATGTTGGAAGCAATTCAATATATAGGGCAGTTCATATTTTGATGGAATCATGTGGTAATGCTCCATCACATGTTTTAAATCTATTACTCGGTGAATATTGAACTGAAGCTTGACTTAATTTTTTTTTATCCCAAATCAAATCGCAATGTCAGAAAAATCGCAATTAAATATTTTCCACCAAATCGTTCAGCCCCCTTTCATTGTGACATTTTTCCCTGCACCAAGATCGCTGCTACCTCCCTGCGACTGATAAGAATGAATTCTTCACTGGACATCGGCCGGGCTTATTGATAATCCAGCACGCAACGAGTCACTCACCAGCAGTCAGGCATCTCCTTATCACTCTCCTATCACCACTGCTACCATGGTGACCGTTGCCATGGGTTGCATCCCTTGCTTCCTCCACCCAACAACAAAGACGAAGATTTCCCCGTGTAGCCTTTAACAGACTGTTGGGGCAAGTGCTGTTAGCGAGCAGCACCTATGACGGCCGGCACGGCACATGAGAGGGTGGGTGGCGAGCATCACGCCGGGCCGCCTTTGTCTCCCCAGTGCCGAAGTTTATACACCGCACCGGTTACTAATTTGAGGCCGAGCCGACCTAGGGGAGCCCCAGGACCGGTTCAGAAAATCGTCACTGGCGTTGGCCGTGAGCGGGAATCGAACTTCGGAGCGCAGTGAAGCGATAAACGCTACAACTACCGCTCCCCACTGCAGCAGCAACAACCACTCAACTCACCAACTCACTCCACTCACCGACTCACTCCACTCACCAACTCACTCCACTCACCAACTCACTCCACTCACTCCACTCACTCCACTCACCAACTCACTCCACTCACCAACTCACTCCACTCACCAACTCACTCCACTCACTCCACTCACCAACTCACCAACTCACTCCACTCACCAACTCACCGACTCACTCCACTCACCGACTCACTCCACTCACCGACTCACTCCACTCACCGACTCACTCCACTCACCAACTCACTCCACTCACTCCACTCACCAACTCACTCCACTCACCAACTCACTCCACTCACCCAACTCACTCCACTCACCAACTCACTCCACTCACCAACTCACTCCACTCACCAACTCACTCCACTCACTCCACTCACCAACTCACTCCACTCACCAACTCACTCCACTCACCAACTCACTCCACTCACCAACTCACCAACTCACTCCACTCACCAACTCACCAACTCACTCCACTCACTCCACTCACCAACTCACTCCACTCACTCCACTCACCCAACTCACTCCACTCACCAACTCACTCCACTCACCAACTCACTCCACTCACCCAACTCACTCCACTCACCAACTCACTCCACTCACCAACCCACTCCACTCACCAACTCACCCCACTCACTCCACTCACCAACTCATTCCACTCACTCCACTCACCAACTCACTCCACTCACCAACTCACTTCACTCACCAACTCACTCCACTAACCAACTCACTCCACTCACCAACTCACTCCACTCACCCAACTCACCAACTCACCAACTCACTCCACTAACCAACTCACTCCACTCACCAACTCACTCCACTCACCAACTCACCAACTCACTCCACTCACCAACTCACTTCACTCACCAACTCACTCCACTCACCAACTCACTCCACTCACCCAACTCACTCCACTCACCAACTCACTCCACTCACCAACCCACTCCACTCACCAACTCACCCCACTCACTCCACTAACCAACTCACTCCACTCACCAACTCACTCCACTCACCAACTCACCAACTCACTCCACTCACCAACTCACTTCACTCACCAACTCACTCCACTCACCAACTCACTCCACTCACCAACTCACTCCACTCACCCAACTCACTCCACTCACCAACTCACTCCACTCACCAACCCACTCCACTCACCAACTCACCCCACTCACTCCACTCACCAACTCACTCCACTCACTCCACTCACCAACTCACTCCACTCACCAACTCACTCCACTCACCAACTCACTTCACTCACCAACTCACTCCACTAACCAACTCACTCCACTCACCAACTCACTCCACTCACCCAACTCACCAACTCACCAACTCACTCCACTAACCAACTCACTCCACTCACCAACTCACTCCACTCACCAACTCACCAACTCACTCCACTCACCAACTCACTTCACTCACCAACTCACTCCACTAACCAACTCACTCCACTCACCAACTCACTCCACTCATCCAACTCACTCCACTCACTCCACTCACCAACTCACTAAACTCACCAACTCACCAACTCACTCCACTCACCAACTCACTCCACTCACCAACTCACTCCACTCACCCAACTCGCCCAACTCACTCCACTCACCAACTCACTCCACTCACTCCACTCACCAACTCACTCCACTCACCAACTCACTCCACTAACCCAACTCACTCCACTCACCAACTCACTCCACTCACTCCACTCACCAACTCACTCCACTCACCAACTCACTCCACTCACCAACTCACTCCACTCACCAACTCACTCACCAACTCACCAACTCACTCCACTCACTCCACTCACCCAACTCACTCCACTCACTCCACTCACCAACTCACCCAACTCACTCCACTCACCCAAGTCAATTAGTCTCTGACCTACTGCGTCTTAAACGTTGCTGTTTATTGCTGGCCGCTTGGGAGTTTTTCAACATTTGCGGCACCGTGCTCAGTTGCAGACGGCTTGATGGTGGGGAGAGGGGGGGGGGGGTTCTTCATCCAGCAGTGGATATATCATAGCTGACGACGGTGATGGCTATGACATGTTCATGATGCAATGGTCCCCATTCGTTGCTTCGAGGTTGGTGGCGTTGTTTGACTTTGTTTGTCTCGGCCGTCGAACAAACACTGCGCGTCACCGCATCATCGCGCGCCGCTTCCAGACGCGCTTCCGCGCCCGTCTGGAACGTTCTCGGTTCCTTCCGATGTCAGCAGGCCACCGGCAAGCTGTGTCGCGCGTTTAAATCATCTCGATCCAAAATTAAATTCTTTACCACTGTTTTTTTATGTGTTAGTTTGCCCCCCACCAGGGGGGGGGGGGGGGTTGAGAAATGTGACGTCACATCAAAATGCGCAATTTTAAATAAATATAGACAACACGTTCTACTTAATTAAATAGACTTTTTAATAAATGTTTTCTCCTACAACATCAGAGTGCAGCGCCACATTAAATACGCACTACAATGACAATAGTTTAAAGCGATTTGAAGCATATTTTACTTTTTTAAATGGAATATGTTTTTTTTTGGGGGGGGGGGCACAGCTTTGTGACGTCATAATTGAGGGGGGTCTGACTTTTTGTGACGCCGTGTGACGAAGGGGGGGAGGGTCAAAAATCGTCCAAAATCGCGTGACGTTATTTATGGACGGCCTCATACGTCTGTGAGTAACAACAGCAGGACTAGATGGTTGCTTGCAGTCCCGTAGGGGGCAGAGCCCCCCCCCCCAAACTCAGGTTAAGAGTCGCACCCCCCTCTCCCTCACACTTCTAGTTTTTCCATCAAATTAAAATGTTGGCACACAATCTAAACACTCGTGGGGGGCCGTGAAAACTTCTCATCGCACGATTGGGGGGGGGGGGGGGCAGAGCGGAATGCAGGTGAATAGGCAGCAGCAGTGTCCGGTCACATCGCTCGCTCTGTTTTATTTACGATGCAGAGGAAACGGGAAGATGCTCGGTGTAGTCGGCACTTTGCTTCGTTCATCATTTCGTCTTTTTAAATCCTTTATATTAAGTTCACTTGCGTGCTTGCTTGCTTGCTTAGGACCGTGCAAATCTTTCGGTCGTTTTTTAACCCACTTCCCGTGATCCAATCGAGCTGACATTTTGCACACAGACTCGTTGTGCGTGACAATTAATGTTCGTAAAAAAAAATTCAAAATTTTAACACTTTTTAGGACAAAAATATTATGTTTAATTACCAATTGCTTAATGGTGCAATGCAATCATCTGACCCATATGTGGCAGCCATCTCAAGCCAGAGGACGAGAGGACTCTAGCCGCCACGCATATAAAGGATTTATAGTGAAAAACTTTGTTATTACGGGTTATACTTATTAAATCCTTTATATTAAGTTCGCTTGCTTGCTTAGGACCGTGCAAATCTTTCGGTCGTGTTTTAACCCACTTCCCGTGATCCAATCGAGCTGACATTTTCCACACAGACTCGTTGTGCGTGACAATGCATTTTTGTGAAATTTTTTTCCAAAATTTTACACTGTTTAGGGAATTTTTTAAAATATTTAATTACCAATTGCTTAATGCTGCCAGACAATCATCTGACCCATAGGTGGCAGCCATCTCAAGCCAGAGGACGAGAGGACTCTAGCCGCCCCGATGCCACGCATATAAAGGATTTATAGTGAAAAACTTTGTTTTTACGGGTTATTTTTTTTGTTTTTTTTTCAATGCTTTGCTTTATGTGCCCCCCTTCCCCCGTTTTAATGAAATATTTCACGAAAGATTTCACGCTCTGCTCTCCTCCTTCTTACCCCTTTAAGCTCGCAAGTTGTTGTTTTTTCAATAATGTTAATAAACACAGAGGGTTTGATTCAACAAAGTAGTCGTCTTGATTTAAAGCTTTCGTGACTGCAGGGATTCATATTCTATAATATAAAATAATATAAATATTATTTATAAATATAATTTTATTATTTCCCTTCTACGTGACTTTACCGAAAGAACCAAGAATATAAAGTAGTTGTCGTGCTGAACTGCACGTGCTTAATGTGCGTGTTTCGACGATTTACCTTCTCAAACAAAAAGAAAATCTGCCCGCGTCTCCCAATAACCCCAAGAAAGGCGATCTGGCACCCCCCAGGTAAAGACAAACCACCACTGCCTGAGTTTAACATCATAGGACTCGTTGTACTCCTATTCTTAGGTTTTTTCGGTAAAGTCACGTAGGTAAAAAAATAAAAATTAATAAAAGTAAAATAACAAAAAAATAAAAAATAAAATAAAAATCACGACGTTTCGGAGGCAACACAAGCTTCCGTCTTCAGGTGGAACCGTCACAGCACGACTGCTGTAATCGTTGTACCACACCCCCACGACTCCCCATGCATCTCCTCTTCACATGCAGGCGAGGCTAGTTAGGTTTGCGTTGGGGAGCTTTCGAACTTGTGGCCAATCAGACGCGCTCGCCTTGGCAGTGTCGCACCCCCGCATCACTCTCGGACTCTCCCTCCCCCATCGCTTTTTGTGTGCAACTATCTCCATCTCCTCCGGCTCTCGCCTCGCTCGCCCCTTCCCCTTGCATCTCTCTCATCTCTCTCTCTCTCTCCTTTAACTATCTCTCCTTTAACTCTCTCTCCCCTGCCTGCGCGTTCGCGATGGCGCTAGAGGCGACGCAGCCACTCGCTTCGTGAACGGCAGCGCGACTCAGCGAACGAAGAAACGAAGGAAAGAAGCGAACGAACTTAAAGGGACCCCCAGGTGGGGGGTGGGGGGGCGGCAGCAGCAGCTGAACAACTCATTCGCCCGCGTCTTTTGTCGACACGTACAACATCGCCGTCGTCCGTAACCCTCTTCGTCTTCCTACAAGACAAACTTATCACCGCCACCACCGCCATCATCATCGTAGTCGTAGTAGTCGTCGGTACCGTGAACGTCCTCGCAACCATCAAGCAAACCGGCTCGCCAGCCAGCAACTTGGCCGCGTTCACCTTGACGGCGACTGCGTGCAGGAGAGCGAGAGAGAGAGAGTTGTTGTTGAGTAGCGTTGGATATATCCCACCGCCACTACCGTCACCCACGTTTGGATAAAAGTGTCGCGTACAAGAGCGGGGTAAGCGTTGTGTGTCTGTCCGTCTGTCTGTCTGTCTGCGTGGCCACAAAGACAAAGGTGCCCCGCGTAGCCTGTAACAGACTGTTGGGGCAAGAGCCTTTGGTGAGCGGCACCTCTGTGCAGGCAGGCACGGCGCACGGGAGGGGAGTGGGGTGGACTGCACCGCGTCCCGGACGTCTTTGTTTCCCCAGTGGCGATGTTTTAACTACACACTCGGTTGAGGCCGAGGCGACCTAGGGGAGCCCCAGGACCGGTTCAGATAAATCGTCACAACGGTGTGGGCCGTGAGCGGGAATCGAACTCGGGGTGGCCGGGTTCGTAGTGTAGCATATTCTTAGGTTTTTTCGGTAAAGTCACGTAGGTAAAAAATAAAAATTATTAAAAGTAAAATAAAAATAAAATTAAAATCACGACGTTTCGGAGGCAACACAATCTTCCTAGTGTAGCGCTAACCGCTGCACCACCGCCGCCTTTGTCTCCCCGGTGATGTTTACACACCACGACAGGTCATTTTCGTTTAAGCGAGGCCTGGGACCGGTTCAAGATATTCCTAATCGATGTTTGGCTGTGGAATCGAACTCGATTGGCCCAGTGGGCTAACCGCTGTGCCACCGCTCCCCGCACTATTGACTGCACACACACCACGTACTTTAAGATAACGATCTACAAACGTGCGCATGACAAAGCGAATTGTTGATGATGATGTTGTGATTCTACGGATTGTAAGGTTAATTGATATTAGTTTGGGCGTCACGGTGGCTAGGAGATGTTAACTACCTCGCCTGGTGTACAGGAGGTCGTGGGTTCGATCCCGGCCTTGACGCCTGCTGCTGTGTATTTGGAGTTTGTGGTGTCTCTCTCTTCCTGTGTTGAGATGTTAACAACCTCGCCTGGTATGCAGGAGGTCGTGGGTTCGATCCCGGCCCTGACGCCTGCTGCTGTATATTTGGAGTTTGTGGTGTCTCTCTCTCTCTCCACGTGTACGCGTGGTGGATTTATCACTCCACATTTCGTATTCGGCTGCCATGAACGCCCACATGATGACAATCCACTTTTCGTTGAGCTATCATTTGTGGCCTGGTCGCTTCTGAAAAAGAGCTAAAGAGCTCAGGGGGCCTTACCTGATAAAATAAAGGTTATAGTCTTTAGATTTCTCTATGCATTGTTATGATCGAGTAGAGTAGTCTACGTTCTGCGTTCAGACCGTGATCTCCAAAAGTTTTAACTTGCACAGGTGATGATTGGGGAATGTGATTGATCCTTTGAATGGTGTGATTCAAGATTTTAAATGTAATTCAATGAGTTCGTTTGTGTATCATCGAAATACACAGTCGGATAATCAATTGCCCCACAAAATGGTTAATTTACACGCATTGATTATTTTTAGATCGTGTTTGTTGCGACGCGCCTGTGAAATGTGACACGGATTTTAAGGATCCGTGATATTAGATTATGTATGCGTGATTTTTTTAAAATGTTATTATTTCAGACAGTGATCCGCACAAGAGTACCTCGAAAGAGCGAGTGCTTGTTACTGACGGTGTGATTCTGTGGATTGTATGCGATTCGTATTGCGTGGGCATTGACTTCAACGCGTGTCTAATGATTGCACACATCCTCGGGATGTTGTGGATGTCGTGGTCGTCTGGATTGTAAGTGATGTGGATTGTAGCGCCTGCGTGTGATTACACTGGTCAACAAAAAAACTACTTTTTTTCTGGCCTGGACTTTTGCAGCTGTTTTAGACTAATTTTATGGTGCTGATTCCAAATCTGATCTCAGATTTGCTCTATCACATCTCATTTTATGCTATCGGCTTACCCAATTTTCATTGATTTTACCCGAAATTAACTCTGCCATTTATGATTGCAAGTTGTTGCGAGTCAGTGACTGCTTTAGTGTTAAAATACGGTGCCTGTATTTTTAGGATAGTGTGTTTATAATAACATTTTATGTAGATATCCACATTTATTTAATATTTTTATTCTGCAGTTTTTATTGAAAATGCAATAGTTGATATCTCAAAAACCTGACGTGATAGACAAGAACTGATGCCAGATTTGGAATCGGCACCCCAAAAGTACCTTAAACAGTTGGAATACCTTATGCCAGAAAAAGTGTGTTGACCAGTGTTATTTGACACAATGCTTCCATTGAAGACACGTGCAAAGAATAGAATTTCCTCGCAACATTGGTGCCTTCGTGTATTTACTGCGGACGTAACTTTAAAGACAACCAAGAGAGTGTATTGTGCTGCGCCTATGTGTTTGAGAAGCGGGGGGTCATTGCCCGAAACGTCGCCTATTGCGCATAGGCGACCGTTCATTTCACGGCCACAGTTGCTGTTATCGAAGAATGTTGAGTTTGTTGTTATCTGTGGTTCTTCACCGCTGCCAATGGCAGCAGCAAGCAGCATCGCCAATTTGAGTGCAGGATGTTCAAGCCATGTTGACGTACTCTCTCTCGTCTTGACGAGTGTACGCGGTTTGAATTATCGCGCTAATGAGACTAATATACTGCGTGCAATATAATACACACACACATACGCACGCTTAGACAATGATTGATGCTGTAAAAAGGATATTTAGGTGTGTAGACGATTGTTGTTGCTGCACGATCGCTTTGATTGCAAACGATCATGGGCTGTGTGAACGCTGGCGTGAGATTAGTTGGACAGGGCATTCGCGTGAGCTCAATATATTTTTTATTTTTGTTAAAAACATTTTTCGCTCTCAATAATGGCCACGCTCAGCGTTCGTGCTTTGCTTGGAGGCAATTGTTGTAACAGCACAAGGCGAAGTACAAACGATCAGTGATTCCATTTCGGAGTTTCGCCAGGCAGGCCCCCGATGCCAGGACATCATTCGTTGTTGTATATTTGAGTATCTTTTTTGGGGTGTGTGATGTGTGGGGGACGAACGGTGGCGCAGTGGTTAGCGCACTGGCCTATCAACCCGGGCTGTTTTTTCCCAGAGTTCGACCCCGTGTCACGGCTGCTTATATCCCTGAAGCCCTCTCTCGTGGCCAGGGGTCGGTTCCTCCACCGTGGCATTTGCGTCCCTGGACGTATTGCCATCGTACGCAAGAATTGAATAGTGGCGAGCGATGTACGAAACGGTCCTGGGTCCTCACCCCCCACCTCCTTCACCAGACCGCACTGACCAGCGTGGTGAAGTATGGTCAAACAACCAACCACCATGGCCGAAACGACGCAAGCAGGTATTCATTCAGCAGTGGATTGACAGAGGCAGCTGTTTGTTTTTAATATGACACACGTGTGTGTATGATTTAGTTTCATGTTGATGTCAAATAACATTTCAATACCGTAAGTTGACATTGTACGTGTGCGGGGTAGTCCAGATGTCGTGTGACTCCCATCTGATTCTCCAAAAACGCGATATTATATTTTTTAAGTAAGGTTTATTTAAAACAGAAACGAATCTCCAATGAGAAAAAAATGTGAGCGGTCAATTAATTGGGGGGCATGGGGGGGGTCACAAGACATCTGGACCCCACCCTGTACTGTGTAACCTTAACGAGCTAATGTCTCGACGTTGACCCAAGGAAGCATCGCTGGGTCTCGTGACGTATTCTCAGCAGGCCCCCGCGTGTGGTTTCTTGGAAAGCTGGGCACCACGGACACACACACGGCACATCACTTTTCCTGTTGCCGTTTGTGTTTTCTCGTCAAAAGACAGACGGTGGATGTAGGCAGTGGACAGTCACTGGGCCCATTAATCAATTAAACATGTCCCTGATGCCTAAACACGAGCTCAGGTTGCATGCATACCGTGAGCTCCACACCACCCACCCCACGCCCCGTATCTTATTGCTCACTTCAGTACCAAGCCCTTGTTGATTACAATGGTGACAGTCACCCACGTGTGTCATGAGGTTCACTTGATTACACGCAGCAATTCTTGCAGTCCCCCCCCTCTTCGCCGAGCCTCTTTGACGGCTTGCGCGAATTGGTACGGGATTATTAGCGTCGTTTTATTTGTGCGGAGCTGTGGTGGGGAGTTTTGTTTGTTTTAATTTTTAATTTTTGGAACCACAATTGCTGAGCACGGTCCCAAAGGCCCCAGAACGTCAGAGCGGCCAGTAACAAACAGCACACCGCCAAAGTACGTAGCCAACCGCGCGCACTCATCGGAGGTGCAAGATGTCACCTACGCGGCATCGAGAGAGTTTGCGAGAGCAGGCGAAAAAACACGGTGATGAAATGAAAGGAAAATAGGGTGGGGAGCCCCAATGGTGTGTGGGCGACCGTGAGTCAGTCAACTCTCGATTTAAAGCTTTCGTGACTGCAGGGATTCATCTTCTTGGTTCTTTCACGTAGAATGGAGATAATAAAATAATAAAAATAAAACATAATAAAATAATAATATTTTATGATGTTTTATTTGTATTATGTTTTATTTTTATTACTTTATTATCTCCCTTCTACGTGACTTTACCGAAAGAACCAAGAAGATCAGTCAACTCTGTTGTGTGATCTTGTGTAAAGGGGGGTGGGTGTGGGAGAGGTTGGGCATTACAAATACTCAGGGGGAGCAGGACACAGTCAATGTTAAACAAACTTTAAACAAACACGAGGTGCTCAACGGAATGAGTAAGGATACCATCTGCTCTTGTCTGTCGTGAATTTTGCTCTCTCGCTCGCCCGCTGCGTGTGTGTACGGGGAGAGGCTGCGACGCCCATCGCTTAATTGACGGCAGGAAGTCGAGTAGAAGCTTTCGTGGCTTAACGACTTCTCGATTGACCTGTTGCGGTTCTACGAAAGCAATTCCATCGTTTGCAAACAACAACAAAAAATTGTTCGAGAACCAAATACACAACGCAAACATCAAAGAGGGGCACAGAGACCATGAGCGCGTAACGAATCGTTATCTTTAGCAATTTAAAGTAGCAACCGAATGCAACTGGATCTCAAGATGCTTTTAAAATAATAATTGGCAGCGCTTTCTGTCGATCTACTTCTGGACGAAGACCATCCCCATTCTATACTGGACCATCTGTGACAAAGAGCTTCCTAGCTCATCGGATTCCTCCAGTCTGAATAAAGATTCCGATTCTGATTCTGCGTTGGTCACGGAGAATGGTGCTTCAGGCCAGCCAGACGCTCCAGGGCTGGACCCAGTATCGAATGGCAGTTGTCTTAAACTAAACTTTTTATTTTACCAGGTAAGGCCCACTGAGCTACGTAGCTCTTTTTCAGAAGCGACCTGGCCACACAAATGATAGCTCGACTAAGTGGCTGATCACGTGGAAATGTACAGCAGACAAGCAGTCTAAACGCGTGATGTTTTGAAATGTGGAGGGAAAAACCGGAGGACCCGGAGAAAAATCCACGCGACCACAGGGAGAACATGCAAACTTCAAATATACAGCAGGCATCAGGGGTCAGATTTGAACCCACGACCTCTGGTATACCAGCCGAGGGAGCCAACATATCGCCTCTGCATCTTGACTTGGAGGTCAATGAGTCGTAGGGACAGATCGAGAGCGAGGGGTGGCCACCATTCCTGCCTGCAAGACACAACGCTCGCCAGTCGCTCACTCAGGGGGCGCGGGGCGGGGGGGCAGAACGAAAGGACCATGCATGCGGTAAATGCCACCCGCCGTTCGTGCCTGCCACGGCCGACCTGATTCGCGGGCCGAAAGTAAAACCTGCGCACCCCCGCGGCTCGATGCTCATCCAGTGAAACGTCTCCACATTTTGTTCCAAGTGGCCACCGGTTAGCGAGGGCTGCCACCGGTGGGTGTCTCGGCACGCGCACGCCGGACTCGGGAATCCAGAGGTCGCCGTTTTCAACTGCCACCTTCCGGCAGAGGTCGCAAACGGGTTTTGATTCCTTACCCGTACCCGTACCCGGCCGCACCAGGGTCGCAAACGGGTACCCGTACCCGGCCGTACCCGTACCCTACCCGTACCCGGCCGGGTATGGGTAGGGTACGGGTATCGGGTACCTGATTGCGACCTCTGGGATGAAGCCATGTTGCAGGCGCGGGTGGGTTGATTCTAGGAACTTGAATTGTGAGAAGAGACAAGACGTTGGGAAATGAGTGACAAACGGTGACTCACCAGTGACTCACGGTCTACCCGTACCCGTACCCGGCCGCACCAGGGTCGCAAACGGGTACCCGTACCCGGCTGGGTACGGGTAGCCGGGTATCGGGTAGGGTACGGGTATCGGGTACCCAGTTGCGACCTCTGCCTTCCGGCCCGGCGCTTGAAGCAAATGGGGGGGGGAGGGCAGGTTTCTCCTGCTACGCCCTTCACCGTGACACCTCTTGCTCACCCATGGGTTCACCACAGTGTGGGCGGATCGGCGGGTTGCGTGCGTTTTGGGGCAAAGCGCGGGCGTGTGCCCACCATTTCCAACACGTCTGGCTAATGTGGAAAAGTAGACCCGAGTATCCTCTAGAGCAGTTGGCGTGAGCGAGCTAATTGCAGGGTTACGCCTTTACCCATTACGACACTCGCTGCAATGCGAGCTCATTTTGTTGGGTCGTGTTCACGAGGCCAGCTTTTTGGGGTTCAAGGTCTTGGGTTTACGATGCCATCTTACTTGCGAGCAGATAACGTCAACGGCAGTATTTCTACACAAGTCCTTCCTATTGATTTTGTCTTGCGTCCTGTCTGCTCGGCCAAAGAATACACATTGGACTTTTAATGAAGGGAAACGTCGCATAGGGTCTTCCGGTCCAAAAACTACAAAATGTGGCTATTACAAAGGAATTAAGAACACTCGTGGTGGTGTTTTTATCCTAACGCTGCCAGCTGATGGAATGGCATCTTTTTGTTTAACAACATAAGCCTCCTATGTCCTTAGGTGTTTCAGAATCTTTATTTATCCTGGAGAAATGTGTCTTTTTTTTTTCACGGATGTCCAGTACGGGGGCCGGGTCAGGAAGTCGCTGTGGGGTAACGGTCGGCGCGTTGAACTACGAACGCAAAGGTCGCCGGTTCGACTGACATCTCCGGGCACGACACTTTGGCACAACGCCACGAATTTCTTGAAATTCCCAACGCCTCTGCCCGCACGGCGGCGTCGTGTTTAATGGGCGGTGCGTTGCAGTTCTTCGCGAGGGTTGTAGGATCTTGTGTCGGGCGGGAATTAAGTGGTCCGGTACGCCCAGCTTTTCCGAGATATCTTTCGAGGGTGGAAGAGTAGGCCAAAACCAAAAGTATTGTAGAGCGGCTCTCTCTACAGCTCCCTTTAGTTGAGGCTTTTTTTGTTGCCAGCAAGAAGTTTGAGCCAGTGATTGCTGGGTTGTGCGGCTCTACCTATCACCGATAGCAAGCTTTTGTTTGACTTTTTGGTGTCTTGTGCATTTTAAAATAGTTGACTTGCCACAATTACTTTCGTGTCCTAAGTCTGTTGTTGTATCCTGTATCTCCGTAATCATTGTGGGGAATGGTATTTGGGCAAAGTGCAGTTGTTGGTTTGAAAACTGTTAAATACAGGATTTGACCGTTTAAGGGATGGAACGGTGGTGCAGAGGTCTGTGCGCTGCGCATCAAACCCGGTGACCCGAGTTCGATTCCCAAACACGGCTAACATGATTGCCGAGTGATATCTGAACCGGTCAACCCATGCTGACCAGCGTGCTAAAGAGTGATGGAACATCCTCCACGCCCGACACGGCATGGAGCGAGAGGGCCATCATCCAGCAGTCGATTGACAAAGGACTGTGAATTATCATTCATCATCATCACCATAATGTTTTTATTACTTCGTTGGACATTTTCCAGAATATTTTGTGGGTTTTTTTTCTATTCTTCGGACTCCACTGTGCTCTGAATCACAGCCAGCTGGTATGGGAGTGATTTCAGTGGCTGTTTAATTCTTGATTCATTTTTGTTTAACGCAGCGACTCGCAGTTGTGCGAGCACTGCATAGCTGTTGCATGACTGAAGGTTTGGAGGTCCCAATACAATCAGAATTCGTATATTTATTTATACTGGAGGAATCTGATGAGCTATAAAAGCTGTTTCACAGATGTCCAGTAGGGAGACTGATGGCCTTAATCTAAGTTGTCTTGTGGTTGTTGTTGTTTGGCTTGCATCCCACTGGGATTTTTGCATACAGAGTTGGTGTACGGTGCTTTTTCTGCAATATTTTGCTGTCTTTTCTTGGATTTTCTGTTTGCACATAGTCACTTTAAGATGTTTTCTTGTTCATGTTTTTGTCTTTTGTTTGTTGCGGTTGCACCCGATTCAAGAGCCGATCGGCTCACAGGGCTATACCAAATGAATGAAAACTGAAAACAACTGAAGGGGCAGGTCAGAAGATTACAACAACAAACAGTACAAAAACACGATAAGACTGCAAAGTATAGGAAAGGTAAGTAAATCACTGAGGTATTCACTTCTTTCTCAGTAGCGACCTGGCCCACAGACGATAGCTCACCAAAGTGGCTCACCACGTGGCGATTTGTACATTTATCGCAGAAATATAATATTAAGTAATCTCAACGCACGTTGAGTCTAAATGTGGAGGGAAAAACCGGAGGGAGCACCTGGGGTGGGTGAGGAATGTCATCCCGGGACACTCATCATACCCACAGCCCTCTCACGTCCTCCTGCTCGCCTTGCTCCTCTCTGTGAAAACAGGAAACCATCACCTGCTGCACACAGCTTTGTTCTGGATTTTGGATCGCCGACGTTCATTGAATTAAAGAAAATACAATATAAAACATACGGGAGGTTTCACCCGTTTCGGTCGCATACTCTCGTTCAACTGTGAAGACGTGCACAATCATGGCCATCATCCCGAAGTGGCATTTTTCTAGGGCATGGCATGTTAACAAGTCAGGGCTGCAATGCAGATATAAACTATTTGTGCGTTGTTGTTTTTTTTTATGTTCAGGGAGAAATATTCGTAAAGTGCCACGGTAAACGGACGTGCCCGGGCGAACCGACTCCTCCGTCCGCGCTGCGACGGTGCCTTGGTTTTCCACGCACGTGTCAAACCATTGACTTGTTCCAATACATAAGCCATTCTCTCTGAGTATATCCAGGGTAAATGGGGGAACAGATATCCAGGTTTCAAAAATCCGAGGTGCTAACCCAGGATTCGCTCATTAATCTGGGGTGACCACGGCTAACCCCAGATATTTGGAAGAATTTGCCAAATAACTCCGTTTATCTGTAGCCTGGACCCCGAATATTTGGATGGCCACATCCCCCAGATATTTGGAATAGAGAAATGGGTTTTTCCAACCCCGGATAAATGAACTCACGGATAAACGTCGTTTGATTGAAATAACTTTGAAACCGACACTCCTTATTTATTGCCGGATTATAAAGTCCAGGTGACAAAGCGGTCGAGCAAACGGCTCGCAATCGGAAGATTGTGGGTTCAAATCTTGTTTGGGGGTTGACTCAGCCGCTTGTCATTCTTCTGGGGGTCAATAAAAGAAGCCACCGCATTGTGGGGAAGTCAACTGTGTGGTCGTTATATAGATTGACCCCGCCCGCCCGCCCGCCATAGGAGCGTGGCATTTCCGCCATCAGCTCTGCAGGG
The DNA here is from genome assembly GCF_015708825.2 of Lethenteron reissneri. Lineage (NCBI taxonomy): Eukaryota > Metazoa > Chordata > Hyperoartia > Petromyzontiformes > Petromyzontidae > Lethenteron > Lethenteron reissneri. Next base: position 6,356,720 of record NC_083823.1, on the reverse strand, counting down.
CTGTAAACACGAGGAGATGAACACCAATGCCTCAATGGCCATTTGACGTGGGGGGTGGTGGTGGGGGTGGGGAGGTGCCACCCACGTTGGGGAGTTTGCGAGGGAGCGGCGGGTTACCGTGGGGGGGAGGCAGACAGCCGGCATCACGTGTCTCGCACGGGGCACCACTTGTTAAAACTTTTCAGGGAAAGAAACGTAAAGTTTTAAAATTAGCCTTGGCAGTGGGCCCAACTGTGCTGGCTGGCTGGCTTTATTTGGACAGGGAGCGAAACGCTGGGGCTTTTGAAACGCATCGGAGAGCATCCCTTTTTTTGGATGTCGGGTGTTGCTAGCTTGATCGTCGTCATCTTTGACAAAAACAAATATTTGAAGATCGTCAAAAGCAAGACTGGAAACCGACAGCACCGTGATGCGCATTTATCAAGTGACCGAAGCGGACGCGTACCCTTGCAGTGGTCTTCAGCTGTGATCTCGGAAAAAAATAAAGAAGGGAGCAGAGAAGGCTTTAGAGACAAAATCTGAATCTTTAATGATGCTAGAGGAGGAATCCGATGCGCTATGAAGCTCCTTTTTCACAGATGTCCAGTAAGGGGTGCGTCGTAAAGTTGCGACAACAAACAATACTAAAAAACACGAGTGCAAAGTATATAAAAATGAAGCAAATAACAAACAAATAAAAAAGAAATAGACCGAGGGGGAAGAATAGGAGCGGAATAGAAAGAGGAAAAACAACAGGGGGGGGGGGGAGAGGGTGTCAAAGGTGAGGTCGCGCGATTGGGGGAAAAAGGTCAGGTGAGAAGCGAATCGACGAAGGGGGAGACGCCACTCAAAAATCCTCGTCTATCCCGTAGCCGCAGTGGGCCTGGAGATGCCCCCACCGATGCCTCCGTTGGCTGTCGGCCCTCTCGGCGTTGGCCCGTCCCAGCGGTCTTTATCAGGCGTCGGGCCGGCTCATTAGTCCATGCTGTCCGCGAGCTCGCGAGCCCGCGAGCTCAGGGGGCCGGCAACCAAAGTAACAAGAAAAGCCAATTTTTTTTCTCGAATTCGATCAAACAAAATCACTCAATATTTCAAGAGCCGCAATGGACCGTGTGACGAGACGGCAGTGGGTCCCTCAATAAGTAACGTCGCGAAGCGGCCCTTCAAGAGCCGCATGCGGACTCCGGAGCCGCAGGTTTGCCGAGCCCCTGCGCTGGCTTGTGCGATTGATCAAAACGACGGCGTAGTTTCGTCGTTTTGTTGATCGCGATTATTACCCGCTGCAGTGCCTGTCGCTGTTTGCCGTAAACGTGTTCGCAATTATCACAGTGGTGTGGAATGCCCTCGCGTACCTCGAGACACCGATGGTTTGAGCGATGTAATGGCACGAGGCGCGATTTCCAAATACTGGGCAGTACCGTCGTGAGCCGAAAGCCCATTGGTCTGCGTGAGAATGATGCTTACACGGTCCCTGTGTACGTAACACAGCTTCGTAGTTCATCGGATCGATCACTCCTGCTAAACCCTTAAGCAGAACACACAGGAAGCCAAAGAGGCAGCCCTGCACATGCTTGCTCACAACGCTGCCGATAGAAGGGCCTTCACTCGAGTGAGCTCTGTGGAGGGTGATCGGTTGACTCATCCACGTTGACCAGACGTGTTGGAAGAGGTGGGCGTGTACCCACGCTTGACCCCACCACACACGACCGTCATCTACCTCTGCCGGTGTACCCACTTATAGCTAGAGATGTTAACTACCTCGCCTGGTGTCCAGGAGGTCGTGGATTTAATCCCGAACCTTGACGCCTGCTGTTTGTGTGGAGTTTGAATGTTCTGTCCGTGGTCGTGTGGATTTTTCTCCGGATCGTCCGGGTTATTCCCTTCACATTTGGAATCAACGTCACGCGCTAAGTGTATTTGGCTGCTGGACATTTCCACGTGATAAGCCACTTGGTTGAGTCGTCGTTTGTGTGACCAGGTCGCTTCTGAAACAGAGCGAGATAGCTCGGTGGGCCTCACCTGTTCAAATAAAAAAATAGTTTTTACTACTGCTGGGTGGATAGAGGTCGTGGGGATGGGGGTGATTTGCATTATGGGATGAGCGCTCAGCTGTTTAAGGATGAGTTCCACTGCTGAAATATATATTTTACGCCCGAGGACGACCGCTTGTGTTGCGATCGAAACGTCGTGATTTATTAAATTTTATACCAACGTGATTTTACCGAGAGAACCAAAGAGTATGCGAAAGAGAGGGTTGCAAAAATAACAACGCGCAGTGCTGTAGCCTTTCTTTGAACCGTCGAGCACGGAGATCAAATCGGACCGGCATCCTCTGGACTGCGAGTCGAGTGTACGCGTGACCTCCAATTAGTCGCTACGTATGTTGCGAAAGAAGTGCAACACACATACATTACGCACCACAAAAAGCATCGCACTGTAGAAAACAAAACGAACTGTAAATGGGTTTAGTATTGTTCATGGCGATCGGGGTAGGCCTGTTATCGATTCGCAGAACTTTCCCGGCCCATCTGTGCCGTTGCACTATCTTAGGTGTGTTCTTTCGACCTTTGTCACTGTCCCATCATCGCTGACTCACTGAATGCAGCCACCCTGTCTGAGGGCTGTAAAGTCCACGCTGCTTTGTGCCAAGCCAAGGGACCTACGCCGCCGGTTGAGAACGGCACAGAACGCGGCGTGCCCAGCCGTGGTGGAGCGAAAAACCCTCTTCGATGATTATCCTCGCTCTGAACTTGCGAGAATCCTATACGATACGCGGACGCGTTGCCCCGAAGTCCGCTCCGGCAATGATCGTGAACGAGGGTCGAGTCAAAGTGGCCAGCTGTTCTAGTTTGTGGTGATGATAGTAAGGTCGCACTCATTTTAACACATTCCTGCGGAGGGAGCTGGTAGGAACGTTGGGTTGCTCGGTCAATGGCCAGGGTCAACGGCGGCGTGGTGTATTCCACAAATATGGCCGACTGTGAGGGCACAAGCCGGCGTGAGTAGGTTAAACGTTGAGTTTTATAAGGGCACCAAAGGGTGACCAGCCCCTCCCCACCCAGCCCCTCCCCACCCTCCCCACCCAGCCCCTTCCCACCCAGCCCCTCCTTGCACGACGGACACAATAATTCCCTGTGGGGCTGGTGTAACCAGGAGGTTCCTACCAGTATAAGGTCGCACTCATTACACACATGTCCTTGCCACAAATGAGCCACAATACCTGGTTGATCTCATCAAGGAATATCAACCATCACGTGAACTACGGGTCAGCCTCGCAGCGGCTTTTGGCTGGCCATCGAACAAAGACGGTGACTGCATCGCGCGCCTTCGGATGCGCTTCTGCGGCCATCTGGAACGCTCTTCCGAAGTTAGGAAGCCACTGGTGCTATGCACTTTTAAATCGTCTAGATTGAAGCTTAATTCTATAAAACTGCTTTTTGTGTTTAGTTTGTTGTCCTTCCCCCGTACTTACTATTAGCGTGGTTAGCTACACACAGTATATATTTTATTTTGGAGAAATCCGATGAGCTATGAAGCTCTTTATCACAGATGTGCAGTCGTAGCAGGTCAGAAAGGTAAGCAAAATCATAAAAAAAAATACATATAAATAAAGTACATCAATTCCCAAGCTTCCGCATGGCAGTAAAACAACAGCAAAAATATTGTGTGCTGTATACATTTTTACATATCCATATATATACTATTACATATGTATACTGTATAGATTTATATAAGCGACTTAAATATTTCCAAAAACGAGTAATTATTGCTCTGGTTTGTGCCAGGGGAAGTATTTAATCGATGTGGTTGGTGTATTTTCTATCGAGAATGTCTAAGGTCAAAACTAATTTATACTAAAGTGTCGTTAGTATTGGGTCATCCCGACAAGAATTATTATGACTCCTCCATTACAGATGGATGGACAGAGCTAATGCATAACGGCATTTAACCTTAGTTACAGCTCGTTCTTGACATGACTGCAATGGCACTAACGCACATTTCCATACAGCATTTATGCAGCGAATTAACTGGATGCTGTCACCGAGGGATCTGCTGATTGTGACTTTAAAGTCTTTTTAAATCCTTTATATTAAGTTCACTTGCTTGCTTGCTTGCGCGCTTACGACCGTGCACATCTTTCGGTCGTTTTTTAACCCACTTCCCGTGATCCAATCGAGCTGACATTTCCCACACAGACTCGTTGTGCGTGACAATTAATTTTCGTGAAATTTTTTTTCCAAAATTTTACACTTTTTAGGGAAAAAAAATGATATTTAATTACCAATTGCTTAATGGTGGCAGGCAATCATCTGACCCATAGGTGGCAGCCATCTCAAGCCAGAGGACTCTAGCCGCCACGCATATAAAGGATTTATAGTGAAAAACTTTGTTTTTACGGGTTAATTTTTTCTCATAGTGTTCACGTTGGATAGGCCAGGACACACAGCCTAGGGGGGTACAGTTGCAAGAAAAGAGCTGGGTTTAAAATAATAAACCATTGAACGTCTTATTTTACCACGTAAGGCCCACTGCGCTGCATAGCTCTTTATCAGAAGCGACCTGCCCACGATTGATAGCTCAATGCAGTAGCTTATCACGTGGAAATTAATACCAGAAAATAATCTAAGTGCACGTTTGATTGTAAATGTGGAGGGGGAGAAACCGGAGGACCCGGAGAAAAATCCACGTGCACACTCCAAGTATACATACGTCAGGGCCGGCATCGAACGCACGACCTCCTGTATACCAGGCGAGGGAGTCAACATCTCTTCACCACGGCACTGGCTGTTAACATATCAGCTCTGTGTGTCTATGTTGTGTGTGTCTCTGTGTTGTCTCTCTCTCAAATTTAGAAGTTCACTAGGTTTGTTTTCTAACTGATGACGATTGCTTGTGTTGCAATCGAAACGTCGTATTCTATTATTTAATTTAAAAACATTCTACGTGACTTTACTGAAAGAACCAAAGAGTAATTCCCGCAGCCACGAAAGCTTCAAATCAAGTTTGGATATGCTGTGTTAGACGGCAAGAGTTGGCGAATAATTGGGAACAAGCATAGTCCCATTTCGATTTAAAGCTTTCGTGACTGCAGGGATTCATCATCTTGGTTCTTTCGGTAAAGTCACGTAGAAGGGAAATCTCTGCAACCCTCAAAAACGCTAAGATGCCAGCTAGCAACATTAGCAAAGATGAGCGTTTTGAATTAGCTCAATTAAAAAAGAGGGATGACATTGTCATCCTCTCAGCCGACAAAGGCAATGCCACTGTCATCATGGACAAAACAGAATACAACAACAAAATCCAAGAACTACTCAACGATGGCAGCTATACAAAAATAAAAAGAGACCCCACCAACAGCCTCGTCTCTAAAACCAAGCAAATCATTTCTGATTCAACCGCATTAATTGATCAGACCAAACAGTTCTCGTTGAAACCTTCTGCAGCCAGGCCACCAAGATTATACGGCTTGCCAAAGATACATAAAGACGATACACCTATTCGTCCCGTTGTCTCTACTATCAACTGCCCCACCTATAAATTGGCTCGTTTTTTGTCTGAAATCCTACGGCCTTTCACTGGAAAAACCACCTCTGCGGTAATAAACTCTACTGACCTGGTATCGACAATCAAGGGGATTGCCCTGTCCCCAGACGACCTGCTTGCCAGTTTTGATGTGGTTTCCTTATTCACCAAGGTTCCTGTACCTGACACCATCGCAATCATTGAAGACTTGGTTCATCAAGGACTGAATGCTGGGGTACCCCCCCTGGCGAGACACTGCTTAACCAATACATACTTCACCTGGAATGGAACTTTCTACAAGCAAACTGAGGGCACCCCAATGGGCTCCCCCCTATCTCCGGTTGTAGCCAACATCTTCATGGAGAAATTTGAGACTGACGCCATCCAGACTGCCACTCTACGCCCGACCTTATGGAAGAGGTACGTAGACGACACCTTTGTCATCTGGCCACATGGCCGGCCTGCTCTAGACCAATTTCTCGACCACATCAATTCCATACACCCAGCCATCAGATTCACCATGGAAGTCGAAAAAGATGGCAAGCTACCCTTTTTGGATGTCCTAATCAAAAGGAGACCTGATGGTTCAATGAGCCACTCTGTCTACAGGAAAGCCACCCATACGGATTCTTACCTAAAACCGGATTCCCACCACCATCCATCCCAGAAGAATTCCCTCATCAAGACTCTATATCATAGAGCCCAATGCATCTCCGACCATGAACACATTGTTAGTGAACTCAAACACGTACGCCAAGCTCTTAAGGCTAATGGTTACTCCGACTACACAATCCGCAAAGCCATCACTCCAACCATCAAGAAGGATCCTGTTGAGGAGCCTTTCAAGACCATCACCTTACCCTACATTGCTGGGGTCACAAAAAAGATCTCCAAAATCCTGATTAAACACAAGATCCAGGTCCGATTCAACACAGTACATAAAATCCGTGATCTGGTACCGTCTGTAAAAGATGTGGTTCCAGACATACAGTACCCTGGCGTCTACAAACTAAGTTGCCTCTGTGGTAGCAGTTACATTGGGGAAACCAAACGACATGTCTCGGACCGCATCCGTGAACATAAAGCTGACCTGAAACACGGTAGGACAAACACCTCAGCCGTGGCAGATCACTGTTACAACTCAGTGGGCTCACATGATATTGACTTCTCCAAGACAGAGGTTCTCTGCAAGCCATCTGGCTATCATGAGAGATTCGTTCATGAGGCGATCCACATATACAAACACAGAGACAATTTTAACCGAGAAGATGGATTCTGGCTTAGCAATCATTGCAAGGACGTAATAAACCATTTCGACACACATTAGGGTGGGTAGAATAATACATAGTGTTATATTAAATGTATAAGGTATAGGTTGGTTTACAGCAATACAGTATATAATTTAATGTTGGCAGTATATAGTACGGTATATGCTCTTGTGATGCAATAGAATAAAGTTGAGATGGAAGCATATTATATAATTTTTACGAAGTAGAATTGTAATGTATTACTTGCTGTTAGTAACTCAGCTTATTGTAGAGTATAGTAAGTATACTGATGGTGCTATGCAATTTATACTTTAGTTTTTTATGTAGTTTATACTTTCGTTTTCTACGTGGTTGTTGAGTAACTGCAGCTACATATCATTAACATTCCTTTCCTTTGTTACTGCTAATCCCTGCACCCCCCCTTGGTGCTGTTGATCCTGCATAATGCATGGACATAATATGACTTTGAAACCCCCCCGCCCACCTCCTACGCTTTTGCCATGAATATGCTAAATTCCTCTTCATATGCACATTCTTTTGTTAAGGCGCTCTTCTTCCACCTCCAACGCAGCTTATATATAAGCTCCTAGCTTGGCATTGTCTCATTCTTCACCTGAAGACGGCTGCTTGCGTTGTAGCCGAAACGTCGTGAGAATTATTTTATTTTATTATGTTTTATTTTTATTATTTTATTACTTCCCTTCTACGTGACTTTACCGAAAGAACCAAGAAGAAGCATAGTCCCATTTAAGTGGCATGCTCGCAGGCAACCCAACCCTTTAACGGCCACATTTGCTTTGAGAGAATAAACACATGCGTTGTGGCGCTCGCCCTGATCTGCATGGGCTGCAAGGCCGCACGTTAATCCGCACACGTGGGTTACTGCTCGTTGACTCGCAATGAAAGGGCGTTTCATAGATTCACTCATGCACACACACACACGACAAAGATCTCCTGTAATATCTTTAACAGACTGTTGGGGCAAGTGCTGTAAGCGAGTAGCAGCCTATGAAGGTCGGCACGGCACACGAGGGGGTGGGTGGCTATCACCACGCCCGGCCGCCTTTGTCTCCCGAGTGGCGATGTTTACACACCGCACCGAGCACTCGTATTGAGGCTGAGTCCACCTAGGAGAAGGGGCCCACGACCGGTTCAGAAAATCGTCACTGGCGTTGGCCGTGAGCGGGAATCGAACTCGGATGGCCCAGGTCATGTAGCACAGCGTCTCGCTAACTGCCACACACACACACTCGCACTCCCCTAAGGTCGTGGAGTGTACCCCAAGATTCAAAGTACCCAGGGTGGCCACGTTGGAGACCCCGGTGGCGTCGTTCGTTAAAAGCCCTTTCCCAATATTCCTCCAAATAGATGTTTGAATGCATATTACCGTAAATAAGTAAAAAACGTCTTGCGTGAAAAAAAATTGTGGAAAGGAAATTCGAAAAACAAGAGCGTGCAAGGTTGGCACTTGCGCAGCGCTTGACAGACAATGCTCTTCACGGAGGGTGGCATCTGCCCACCACGTCCCCTCGCCTGGATTTTGGCCGTCGTCGAAATCACTCGGTCGCACGGGGGCACCGACGGCGCCAGTTCCAGCTCGTGGTGACTTCGCCATCGCTCGTCGAGTCCACGCCGAGAGGGAGTTGTCGTCGTTACGGTGTAGGGTGGCAGGCCCTAGCCACCCAACCTGCCGTGCCTTTATCACGTGGCCATCGGCCAAGAAGATGTTACACCATGCCGGGTGAAAATTACGCACAATCACGCAAAGTGGGTATGTGGTAATATATGTGTTTTTTAAACTTGTGCATCGCTTTGTTTTAACTTTACCGTCGTAATCTAGATGGGACCACAGTTGTTTACCTCTCAGTCATTGCCACTCACCTCCTGCTATGGTTGCCAACCCCTCCCGGATTGGCATCATCCTCTTGGGGAGATGACTCGGAGTCTATCGGAATTGGTATCGTCCTCCTGGGGAGAGATTTTAATCGGATATTTTAAAAAAATGTATATATGAATTGCGCAACCAAAAACAAGCTTTAAGTCAAAGATTTGGCGACCCCACTACGCGTTTGAAAAGAATAAACAACCTTTTAACCACAGCACAGGATCCCAGAGCAGGTGGTTGGAGGTTGCGAGGGCGGATCGCGGGAGGTCGCCGCGTGCGGCTACCGTTGCAGTAGCAGCAGCAGCAGTAGCAGCTGCGGGATTTTTTTCGCCTGGCGCATGGGGAGAGGTTGATTTGATTGCGAGGTGTGGGGTGAGGATCAACCGGCTTGTGGCCACGATGACAGACCCATTTTCATTGCACAACGCAGCAGCAATTGTCGATGACCGGACCGTGCGCTGTTGTGTATATAACCTTTACTGCAGCCCTGCACCCTGGTTCTCAATCGTTACAAAAATAAATGTTTGTTAATGAATACATAGACTTGATGAAACAAAGAAGTTGTACGCACGTGCGCGTACTTGATTTGTGTTTTCGATGATTTACCTTCTAAAAAAATATCTGGCCATGTCTCGCACCCCCAGGAAGGGCTTCTCTCACCCCCCCCCCCCCCCCCCCAGGGGTTTATGTACCCAGGTTAAGAACCACTGGACTGTCACCGAATACGTCTCTCCCACTGGATCCCTCTCCAGCAGTGCTATGTTGTTGTTAGTATTGTCGCGTTCCGTGATGCCGTAGGTATGGATTGCAGCTGGGGTCGAGTGAGAGGGGACGCTGGACTGCCATAGAGCTTCCAACAGTGGATAGAGAATGGCCAATGATGGTGGTTGGTACGGTTCTGTGGTTGAGTGCCACCCTTTTTAAATCCTTTATATTAAGTTCACTTGCTTGCTTGCGCGCTTACGACCGTGCAAATCTTTTGTTCGTTTTTTAACCCACTTCCCGTGATCCAACCGAGCTGACATTTTGCACAGACTCGTGCGTGACAATTTATTTTCGTGAAAAAAAAATCCAAAATGTTCAACTTTTTAGGATTTTTTTTTCATATTTAATTTAAAATACCAATGTGATAAAAATGAAACTCTTACTCAAGAAAAAAAGAAATGAATAATAAAATAAAACCGATGTCACGCATATACAGGATTTATAGTGAAAAACTTTGTTTTTACGGGTTAATTTTTTAGTCCGTCCGCTGCTGGACACGAGGGCCTCTCCACACCCTTCCTGGGGCAACGGTGTTTGCCGTTACCATACTTCACCATGCCATTCAGTGCGGCTCGGTGACAAGTGAACGGAGGCGAGCACCAGACGTGGGAGCACAGAAGTGCAGTGCAACAACGGTGGGATTTCTGCACGACTGGCCCTCCTGCCTGCCTCGAAAAACGCGTGGGTGGCGTAGGCGGGTCACGCGCGCACGGCAGCGCCCTCGAGACGACTGCACCACCACCCCTCTCTCCTTCCCACCCCCTGGCTCGCTCGCTCGCTCGCCTCCTTCGCTTCCTGAGATCTCTGACGAGACGGGGCACATTCCGGCTGGTGACTGCGTGGGGTGGGTGGGGGGGTGTGGGATTCGTCGGCTGTATTCGTACAGCGCGCCGCACTGTACTGTCGGAGCGTGCAATTATTACAGACCGTGAACTTTACGCTGCAGCGCGCACGGCGGTGGGGGTGGCGGAGCGAGTGAATTAGGACTGCAGGGGTGTGGAGCAAATGGGTCCGTCGGTGGTTTGAGGTGGGTCGGGGCGGGTGTGGGCGGACCAATCCGGCCTGTCGGCGTGGTGCCTGACGAGTCCTCGTGAAGGCTCGCGTGATGGGACTTGCTGGGGTCTCGAGCCCGTGAGCTGTACCAACCCCGTATCCCACCGCACGCACTCCCATCCGCCCCCACCTCGTGCGGGTGCCGTGATGGCATGCTGAGCGTGGCGTTTGTCGGGAAAGTTTCCCCGGGTTGCCGCAGCCTTGTGAAATTTGACCCCAGGGTTTGGACAGTTTTTTTGGAGGTGGGTGGGTGGGGGCATGGTTGCCAACTTCGTGGTTTTGTTTGCCAGGTCAAAGCTACTTTTTCTGGGATTCCCATGGTAACAAAATGTTGTCGAAGCGACGACCCCGATCGTCGCGCTCCAAAGCACGTGTACCAACGTTAAGCCATCGCTTGCATGTTCATTGGGCACTGACAAATCGAGCCACTTTGTGGTACGAGGACATTGTGTGGCTTTAGAAGCGATTCCACCTGTGTCTCAATGATCCTGAATCGCCTCTTCCAAGACGTCTTTCCAGTTTCGAAAAGCAGGACAGCTACAGCAACCTCCTGGAGTGGCGCACCTCCGGAGTTACTTTCCGCCAGCAGTGGAGTGAAGCGAGCAATTACAGGGCTGCTCCTCTAGCTCCTAACTTATCATTCAAAGGTTCCTCCTTTGAATGACCGCGTTTCAAGACGCCGCACCCGAGGAGACGCTTGCCCATCATCGGGGTATTTTGTTTTTATTTGAGGAGGGAATGATGGGTGTAATTCCAGTCTAAAAATGCAATGGTATTCTTTAAAAGCTCTGCTCACACTTTACCTTCGGGCGTTTGCCTTGTGTTACACCCCACTTCACCTCGGAAACGTAATCTTGCCTGCGGTTTGCAATTCGTACACCCCGCTGTCACGGAGCAGCGCAGAAGCGTGTGTATGTGTGTATGCTGAGCTTCGTTCACACCCTAAGTAGCCAAACCGTGCTAATTGGAGGTGCGGGGGGGAAGGTCAACAACTGGTGTGGCAGCGTTTACGTAAGCAAGTTTTCCCTGTGACCAAATCATCCGGGATAAACCCGACCTCGTCAGAGCTCGCAAGCTAAGCCGGCTTGAGCCTGGCGAACCTCGTTCAGATTGGGCGACCGCCCTTCACGAGCAGGTGTTAAAGGCTCCGGGGCTGCGTGATGGACGGTAAAGGGCAGAGCAGCACAACTGGACTGTACTTCCATGTTCCCCCCGACTTCATCAATCGGGCACGATGGACCAACGTGGCGAACGACGGCCAAATAATGCTCACGGAGCGCACGGGCGTGGGGGGGGGAGGCCGTCATCCAGCAGCGGATTGCACAAAACGAACTGGGCTGTAAATGTTTGTGCCGCGTATGAGCGGACGTGAACGAGCATGGGCACGTCCACTCCCCTGTCGTTTAGAGAGCCGGGGCTTCATTCCAGCCAGGGTCCGTCCGAGACGGCGGCTAGGAAAATATTTCCGCGCCCGGCACACCACATCCAGATTGTGATCCGGCTGCGTGGCTACTCCAGGGCGCCACGGTGGCTAGGAGATGTTAACTACCTCGCCCGGTATACAGGAGTTCGTGGATTCGATCCCGACCCTGATGCCTGTTGTATATTTGGAGTTTGCGTGTCTCTCTCTCATCATCATCACGGTTGCTAGGAGATGTTAACTACCTCGCCTGGTATACAGCAGGTCGTGGGTTCGATCCCGACCCTGACGCCTGCTGCTGTATATTTGGAGTTTGCGTGTCTCTCATCATCATCACGGTGGCTAGGAGATGTTAACTACCTCGCCAGGTATACAGGAGGACGTGGGTTCGATCCCGATCCCAACCCTGACGCCTGTTGTATATTTGGAGTTTGTGTGTCTCCCTCCCCGTGATCGTGTGGAATTTTATCCGGGTCTTCAGATTTTTCCGTCCACAATTAGAATCAAGGCGCGTTTAGAGTGTTTGACTGCTAGAAATTTCCGCATGATGATAAGCCACTTGGTTGAGCTATCATCTGTGGCCAGGTCACTTCCGAAAAAGAGCTACATAGCTCAAGGGTCCTTCCCGGGTAAAATAAAAAGTTTCGTTCAGCACTAATGACGGTGACGGCGAATTCACATTTGGAGTCTCTCCTCTCGAGTGCGCACAACCTGTGAGGATGTTGTCGTCCCCTCATTCTCTTCATCTGGCCCACAGCTCTCGCGAGGTTCGCCTGCGAGCGACAGACAAACCCGAAATGATTCCACGAGAAAAGTCAGGCCCTGATCGTGCGCGCGTCCGCCCCTTCCCCCTCTGCTCGTCGTGCCGCAGGATCTCACCCAGACCTCGCCCGCTTCATCGGTGCGTCCCGACGGCCGCGCCAATGGGGGAGATCGAGGGCACGTACCGGCGCGTGGACCCGGCCGAAGCGGCCAGGGGGAAGCCCACGCCGGTCCGAGCCACGCGGTCGGACGAGTCGGCCGCGGAGGCCCACGGGAACCTGCTGCCCATCACCGTGCACCTCCTGGATGACACGGAGAAGATCTTCGACGTGCCGGTGAGTACCCGTCCCCCCGGCGTGCCAAAGCGACGGTCTCGCCGCTGGATGATACTGCTGGGTGGGGACCGCGAACGGGGGGGGGGGGGGGGGGGGGGGTTGTTTGAAAATATTTAGCCCAGACCGGTCAGTGCCCCGGGGTAGCTTTGTTGCTGGTCGTGTCCGGGAATCGATGCCGGGCCACCAGGCTTCATTGCATAGCGTGCGGGCCGCCATGCTGTCACTCTACCGCAAGCCAAATTTTAGTCGAGGTTTGTAAAGCTTTAACAAAGATAAGAAAATCGCGATTATTTAGTATTCATCCCTGTCAAGCCCTTATCAGTGCCCTACCTTATTACAGACCAATTCAGACCTTATTGGTCACCCTGTGCCCCTAATGAATCTCAACGTTCATCCTACGAAGTCCCATTACAAGGGGGAAACACAAACGAATAAAACACGCAACACACAGTCGGCTGTTTTAGCAGGCAGACGTGTCACTACACGAGGTGACAACCTTGGTTTTCTGGTCAGTGCCACTGTTGTCTTTTCCATAATCTGTTATCACCGAAATAAGAATTGGGATCTACGGATGAAATGCGCCACTTTGTAAACGTAAATGGTCATTGCGTGCAAACGTACTCGTGTGCGAGCGTCCGGATTTATCCGCTTGTTATAGACGGACGTTCAGTTATCGTAGAAGCATTTTTCCTCTTCTCGGGTTACCTAAAGGTATCTTTAGCCGATTTAATGTGTTTACAAATTCTAATTCTAACTTTAACTGGCATGCGAACAATTCTAAACATAACCGGTGTCCCAACGTGGGTTTCTTCTTTTCAATGCACACATTCACTTGCGTGTGTGCGCGCGCCTTCCTGCCGCTCGAACAGTTGCTCCTACACGTGAGATGTAGGCGCGTGCATGGATAGGGTGATCACCTTGTCCCAACAGCAATTGGCAATGATGATGATGATGATGTATGCACGTGTGTTGAACTTCTTTTCGCACCTTAAGTAGCAAACCGTGCTAATCGGAGGTGCCGGGGGAAGAACAACAAACTAAACATAGTGATAAAGAAGTGAGTTTTTCATCTAGCAAGAATTCGTTTTCAATTGATGGGTGGGGGTGCATGGTTGATGATGGGGTGCAGCGTGTAGGTTGGGGATAGAACTTGGCAGGAAGCCGTTATGAGATTTAATCAGGAAGAGGTGGAGGCTGTGATGGTCAGGGGCCGGTGCGCAGGATGGAGGAGGGCAGATCGCCGACACTGGCATGAAAGTGGCACCCAGAGGTTGGAGACTCGGGTTAAGACCCAAAGCCAGATGGTGGGATACTCATAGCAGACATTGTGGGGTTCTGCACTGGATCTAGCAGAAGGAAGGAAGCGATGGCTAGGTGCGCTGGCATCAACGGAATTGGTGGCGATGACCTCTTGACGACCTCTCGGTGCCCCCCCCCCCCCCCCCCCCCCCCCAGTCACCCTTGCCGCGTGCTACGCTTGCATCTGGCTTTCGCAGTTGTCAGGTGCAGCAGATTGGGAGGCAATCCCGGGCGACCTGTGTGCGCCATTAGCTCGAGGCAAGCTCGCAATCCAGCGCTGATGATTATAATTGCCGCAGTCCTCCTTGCAAGTAAATCCCAGGCGGTTGTGGGGGGAAAAAAATGATCTTCCCCGTTTTTTCATTGTCCGAGCCCATCTGCCGTTACGTAGCGACGGTCGTGTGAAGGTCCTGTTCTTACCCAGTGATTCCTGACAACACTTGCACCTACGCCTACCCTGGCATCATTCCTGTTGACTGGATAGAAGCTGTGGGTAACCCAGAACCTTGTCACCATTACGTGGAAAGACCTGTGACCGTACTTCACCACGCTGGTCCAGTGTGGTTGAATGCACATGACGGGCACGGCATGAGGAGGCCTTCATCCAGCAGCGGATTGTCAAAAGGGGCCCATACATCATAATACATTTCTATTTTTTTTCGAAACAGATTTTGGCTCGGCACTTCCACGTAAAGTCTATCGGCAGCAATGACAACATCGGGCAGTTTCGTGCGCTTAACTGCACTGCTTTGGTGACCACGAAAAACAAAACCCCATTAAGACCACACCCAGAGAAAAATCCCCCAAGAGCGAGTTGAGCGACGCTGCCGTTACAGCCCCCGAGTGGTGTCTGCACACGACCCTCACCGCGTTCGTCTCCCCACCCCCAGAGGTCGCAAACGGGTTTTGATTCCTTACCCGTACCCGTACCCGGCCGGGTACGGGTACTCGTTCCCTACCCGTACCCTACCCGAAATGAGTGACAAACGGCTACTCACCGGTGACTCACGGCCTACCCGTACCCGGCCGCACCAGGGTCGCAAACGGGTACCCGTACCCGTACCCGTACCTGGCCGGGTACAGGTAGCCGGGTATCGGGTACCCGGTTGCGACCTCTGCCCACCCCGCATTGACCCTGCCCAAGCCACCAGAGGGAGTTGCTTTTCTCGTGTTGTTCCTGGCCCGTTCAATGTGGGGGTGGGTCAAGGTCACGGCACGGGCAGACGCACGCGTCTCAGAGGCGCAGCGATGGGAAGGGTGCACGGATTGGGGAACGAGCGCGGAGGTCAGGACACCAACAACTTAGCCGTCGGGAAAAGTTCATGCTGGGCTTGGGTCAGGGACGCGTCGTCTGACGAGACTGGATGATGGCCGGTGGGCGGTGACTAACGATGGCGTGGCCGCGAAAATGGGGAAGATGCACGCGGGCACGTCCGGCGCGGAGATGGAGCGGTGAAAACGGCTCGTGTGTTTGGAGCTCATCAGCATCATCACGATCAATGGGCAGATAGCCCCCCGTAGGTGTCCGCTGCACATTTTCGTCGGTTGTTTCCACTTTCATCTGGGAACTAGATGGATTGTTAGATCGTGAGACGGTGAGAGATAGCGGATGGCTTGGGGGGAGGCCTTCACCCAGTAGTGGATAGATCATGGCTACTAATAATGATGACGATGAGTGCCCTTAGAGTTACAGTGGTAATGGTCATGTCCTTGTTGTGCCAGGAGTTGAGTCGGTTTGTCGCATGTTACGCACGCTAGAGTCAAGGACGACATTAGCCTTCAGCAATAAAAAACTTTGTAAAGTTATGGCCAGCAGTGAATCTCTCAATTGGATGAACAGAGCCCAGCTCAGACTAGACGTGCCTATTCGCGGCTTCTGCTGGAGGGACATGATAAATGTGGAGACTATTTTCCAGCCTGCGGTTTTCTCCTCGGTGTTAAAGATAAAAAAAAAGTCAAAGTCAGAGGTGCGGCCTTGCTGTGACTTGCTCACGCGCGAAACTCTTGGTATATAAAAATACACATTTCTGTTTAAAGATTCGTGAGGAATGAAACCTCAAAAAAAGCACGCTAATTTTTTTGACGAAAATGTCACAGAGAGTATATGTAGATGCATGTATGCTAAGATATCACATTGACGCGCGAAGGATTACTTGAATAAAATGAAGTTACCAAGGAAAATGAGGAAAACTCGTGTTGGGAGAGCCCTGCAGAGGGTAACATGGCCTTCTCTTCCACACTGGCCTCTGACAATCTTGGCAACGACAGGGTTACCCCACACTTTACCCCACCGCACGAGACCTGGCCGATCGAAATAAACTCGCCCCCATCCCCCTTGTTTCAACAGCCGCGGCGCCGAGAGGTCGAACGAACTACTACCCAAGTGCCCCCCTTACAATTTTACACGTATATATTATAGAACGTATTATATTATATGACGTATACCTACTATAATCACCCATGAATGTCCTTAACGCTCGTGACGTCACTCCACATGGAGCACCCTCCCCTAATTAATAATCATGAGCAAGTGATGTCACTCCACATCGAACAGCCCCCCTCATTAATAATGATGAGCGGGTGACGTCACTCCACATGGGGGGGGGGGGGGGCGAGGCGCCTCCTCCCCCCTCCTCAGCGTCAACTCACAACCCTCACTACAAAGGCAGAACCCTCACGTCACGTGATCTACGTAACGCTATTGAGACATCGAAGTAAAAAGGACGTCACGATGAACAAGGGATTATAACCTTTAAATGAAATAGCTCTGTGTCACCGCGCCCTTACGAGTTACACACGCACTGATGCAATGAATATATCACGTCGCGGTCTGCTTTTCGCTTGCAAGTTTCAGATTTACTGCAATACACCCGTCCTTGGACGGGCAAAAGGCAAGCCTATTTTATAACCACTGCCGAGGTGTATCCCTGGGATCGGGCGGATGTGTGCGCGTGTGTGCGCGTTTGTCTGTGTGTACGCGACGAACCCGGCGACCCGAGTTCTATTCCCGCTCACGGCCACCTCTCTGCTGATCTTGGGCCTCCCCTAGGTCGACTCAGCCTCAAGTGAGTACCTAGTGCGATGTGTAAAAACATCGCCGCTGGGGAGACAAAGGCGGCCGGGTGTGGTGCTGGCCCACCCACCCCCTCGTGTGCTGTGCCGGCCTTTATAGGTACTCGCTAAAAGCACTTGCCCCTACGGTCTGTTCAGGCTATACAGGGGAGCTTTGTCTTGTTGCTCTGTGGCGACACTGTAAATAAAGGGGCCCTTCAGTGTCGGGACCTCAAGTTACAGCATTTGTTAGCCCCAGCTTTACTTGGCGCACGAAAGTCTGTTTTCTTGCACTCTTATTTCACCTCGTGATTTATTTTCAGTGTACGGCAATGTAGAATTGCATTGGCTTCACTTTGAGAGGTGGGAAGAGTTGACGCGCGGACGACTGAACATCGGCACGTTCATCGGAATCGGAATGTTTGATTATACCTGAGGAATCCGATGAGCTGTAAAGCTCTTTCACAGTGGGCTTGGGCAATGTCCGACGGTTAGATACGATGACCGATTGGTTGCAGCCCAAGGATGGAACGCGCCCGAGAGCACCTTCACCGCGGAGGAGATGGAGCAATGAAATCGGCTCCCGGGGAGGATTGTTGTAGCTCGCCATCGTAAGAGAAACCGGCGATGGCTTTAAGAGGGGGGGGGCCTTCATCCAGCAGTGGATTGAACACGGCTGATTGATGACGACGACGATGAGTAGTGCGTTTGGCAGTCCCTTGCTAAGGGCAGGACATTTATTTGAAGCCACGCTGGGTGATGGCATGCAACCAGTGGAGCTCTTTCAGTAGCCGATAAGAGAGCTTCTTCTGTGCCGATGGCTCTTGGCGTTCATTTGTGAATGATTGCGAGCGACGGATTACGCGATGCCTCCCGGAAGGGTCGCCTTGTGACAAACGTTCGCTGTGCAGTTGTTGTTGTTGTGGTGGGAGGGGTGGGGGGGGAGGAAGGGAGGAGCCCCCCCCCCCCCCCCCGAGGAATAACGTGCACATTGGAAGTGTCGTCACGCAAATTCATCCACACTCGTTCACTGAAGCGGCGAGACTCCTGCGGCCATCGGGGCAATGCCAGTGCGGAGGAGGAGATGATGATGTTGGGCGGCCACGTGTGTAATTTAAAACTGTGCCCGCAGCTCCAAGCAAGAATCCCAATCATTTCTAGGGGTCAGTGCCCTCTCCTCCTCCTCCTACCTGTGGTGGAGTGTAGTCTAAACTCGCCAGAGATTGAATAAGTCAGGGGTGGGGAACGTCCGGCCCGCGGGCCGTGTAAGGCCCGCGAAATCATTTGGCAGTTCCAGCAATCACATTAGGGTTGAGTTAATTAAAATGTTTGACCGAGTATAACAGGCTAATCTTTAAGTTGATAATTTTGTATGGCCCGCGAATGATGTTACAAATGTCCAAATGGCCCTTGGCAGAGAAAAAGGTTCACCCCACCCCTGGTGAAAGTTGATGCTGGCCGCGTGCGGGATCACCCTTTAGAGAACGCCCCTCGGAGCAGAACGGTCGCGGACTGCTGGCAGCACCCAGGCACCGTGCCGAGAGAGGAGAGAGGTGGACAACAACACGGAACGCCTTCGGATTCGAGCGTGGAGGTCGGGCCTGCAGGGCCCTTCTCCAAAGGATAGAACAAACTTTGTTCTGGAAATAGTAAAATGAAACGCAATTATCCGCACGGACAAAAAAAAGTGTTCCGATCGAGCTACTCCACGAGTTCTCGTAACAAATCACGACAGGATGAGAGAGAGAAAACAACGAAGAGCAGTGCGTGAAAGAGACAGTGTGTGTGTGTGTGTGAGGTGGTGCAGCGGTTAGCGCACTGCACTTCGAACCCGGCCGCCTGAGTTTGATTTCCGCTCACAGCAACACACTGTCTGTGAGGGCCCGGCCCAGCGCGTGCTCTCGGTTTGCTCATGCGATTACGCTTGTGTGTGTTTTTTCATTCTTTCAGTTTGTTTCCCACCCCCCCCTCTCAGTATGTGCGGTTCCAATTCCGAATTGTAGCGTTCGCTTTACAGAACGGTTAAGTTCCAGCAGCTCTCCGATGCATTGTCAGGTCGTATGTAGGTTGAATTTATTTCGCTCAGTATGCAGCCAACTGTGGTAGTCGGAGGTGTGGGGTAAGGACAACAAACTAAACACTAAAAATTGTGCTAAAGAAATGAGTTTTCGATTTGGTTATTAAAGTGCATAGTTCCAATAGCTTTCTAATATCGAAAGGAAGAGCGTTCCAGACGGCCAGAGAAGTGCATCTGAAAGCACGTGATGCGGTGATCGTCTTTGTTCGATGGCTCGCTAAAAGTCGCTGCGTGGTTGACCGGAGTTCGCGTGATGATTTTTATGCTCCTTGACGAGATCGCTCCACGTCCTGGCAGCTTTTTCAATCGGTTCCCGGACAAAAAAAAGAGGCGGAATGTGGGACATTGCGCCGAACAGCGTGCGAGACGACCCAGAAACGCACTGGACAGCTGTGTACGGCGCAACTGCAAAAATATGCGTATATCTATTAATGCCATAATTTCCTGACTGCCCATTCAAATTAAGTGTCGAAATGTTTTCTGGCATTCCAAATTCTCCCCCCCGCTCTAGTGGTGACAGGTAAACTGATAATTGAACGTATCTTTTGTGTGTCCGTCGGGGAGTGTTTCTGTAATTTATTTGTTGTCGTATTTTTGCCTCATTTAAATAACAATACGTAATAAGTGCACAGTTACGCACGATGGGGTATTTTTTTTTAAGATCTTAAGGATATTTGGTGTGTGTGCCTCCCAAAAGGATGAATTAATAATTTTGCAGCAGCTCCCGGAGCCCGATTGTCTGGCCAATTAGTGAGTGGGCATCTGCACTATTAATTCACCACAAACCTCTCTGTCCGTATCCACTGGGGTATTTGCGACTGCAATTTATAATTGAGAGCATCGCTCAACCGCTCGGGTGGAAAGAAAAAAACCCAATATGACAATACATTTTTTGACGCCAATTTAAGTATGATGATGATTATGACGACGATGCAAAACCATTACAAAATCCGCGCGACACGGAAACGAGGCGACCGGTATAAGAATCCATCTGCCCGGCTGCGATCGCCAGCGTTGCCAAGCAATCGCATTTAATATCCGTGTTTATTAAATGGGGTTCGCATGCAGGCGTAACACGCATCGTCCTCATTGACTACCCCCCCCCCCCCACAGTGCACCCGCGCTCCACACACCCACCCCTGCTCCCCCGTCCGTCTGTCGCTCGCGGTCGAACCTCGCGAGAGCTGTGGGCCAGATGAAGAGATTGAGGGGATGACAACGTCCTCACTGGTTGTGCGCACGCGAGAGGAGAGACTCCAAATGTGAATTCGCAGTCACCGTCGTTAGTGCTGAACGAAACATTTTTATTTTACCCGGTATGGACCCCTGAGCTACGTAGCTCTTTTTTAAATCCTTTATATTAAGTTCACTTGCTTGCTTGCTTGCGCGCTTACGACCGTGCACATCTTTCGGTCGTTTTTTAACCCACTTCCCGTGATCCAATCGAGCTGACATTTTGCACACAGACTCGTTGTGCGTGACAATTTATTTTCGTGAAAAAAAAAATTCCAAAATTTTCCACTTTTTAGGAAAAAAAACAATTTCATATTTAATTTAAAATACCAATGTGATAAAAATGAAACTCTTACTCAAGAAAAACAGAAATGAATAATAAAATAAAACCGATGCCACGCATATAAAGGATTTATAGTGAAAAACTTAGTTTTTACGGGTTAATTTTTTTAGAAGTGACCTGGCCACGGATGGTAGCTCAGCCAAGTGGCTTATGATCATGCGGAAATTTCTAGCAGGAACCAAATAATCTAAACGCACGTTGATTCTAAATGTGGAGGTGAAAACCCGGAGGACCCGGAGAAAAATCTACGTGACCCGCGAAGAGAACGTGCAAACTTCAAATAATTAGGCGTCGGGGTCTGGATCGAACCCACGACCTCCTGCACAGCAGACGAGCTTTTTTTTACGAGGAGTCATGTTTGCATGGACCACAATACCTGCAGTCATAATGCAAACAAAAAACACAACTCTGATAATGTATGCACGGTCCTTGAAGTTGATTGGTCCACACCCGAGACAGCTTTCCTTAGAGCCTAGTCTCACATGGGTTGGACCAGATCACGCCAAAAGGCGCACAACTCAAAGACAATGCACCATCAGAGTATGAGAGCTCGGGGTAAGCATTTACACCATTGGCACCTCATTTGCCAGTAAAAAATATGATAATTGTTTTTTTACCCTTTTATCTGGTGTCAGTTTTGTTGCCAGATAAAAGGGTAAAAAAACAATTATCATATTTTTTACTGGCAAATGAGGTACCAATGGAGCAGGCGAGGTAGTTAACATCTCGCTACCACGGCGCCCCATTACTTCATCATCATCATCACATGAGCTGATATCGGCACTCTCAATATCGATGAGGTCTCCCCAAGCCACCGCCATCTCTCGCAGGCACGCGATGCAACAATGCATGAAGCGTCTGCACACGAGCTGATTTTGATCGCTCCATCTCGGCGATGGACGTACCTCTGGGAGGCGTTCCCTCCCTTGGCTGCCACTCCGTCGTTAATCTCGACCGTGGGTCAATCGTCACTTCTAGCCGTTCGCTGCCCAAGCCCACTTAGGCTTCTGAACAGTCAGAATGATAATAGCCCTTCTCGGTGAAGAGGCAAGGAATTCATCTTCTTGGTTCTTTCGGTAAAGTTACGTAGAAGGGAAGTAATAAAATAATAAAAATAAAACATATTTTATTATGTTTTATTTTTATTACTTTATTACTTCCCTTCTACGTGACTTTACCGAAAGAACCAAGAAGATGAATCCCTGCAGTCACGAAAGCTTTAAATCGAAAAAGGTAAGGAGTTGGTAAAACATTCCAGGAGAGCATCTTTTAGCAAAATATGTTCGTGGATTTTATGAGGCTCCCCTGAATAAACGATGTTATTCATCATCGTCATCAGCCATGGTCGATCCACTGCTGGACGAAGCCCCCCCCCCCCAATGCCTTTGCAAACTCTCCCTGGTCCCACGATGCACCATCTGATCTCATCGCTCCATCTCTCCGGCAGACGTACTCCAGGGCGCACGCTCCCCTCCCTCAGCTGGCACTCTGTTGTTATTCTTGGTTCTTTCGGTAAAGTCACGTAGAAGGGAAATAATAAAATAATATAAATACAAAACAATAAAAATTCTCACGACGTTTCGACTGCAACACAAGCAATCATCATCAGGTGTGAAATCCACTTTTTAAAAAAATTCTTGCTGTGGATTTCACACCTGATGATGATTGCTTGTGTTGCAGTCGAAGCGTCGTGAGAATTGTTATTGTTTTATATAAATATTATTTTATTATTTCCTTTCTACGTGACTTTACCGAAAGAACCAAGAATATGAATCCCTGCAGTCACGAAAACTTTAAATCAAAATTTATAACTGTTGTTATTACAGTAATATCGATAATAACGTAAACAAAAATTCCCTCGCCATCTTGCCCTACAAATACTGTCCAAAGCTTGAGTTGGAAGGAAAGCGACCCAAAAAAGAAATGCAAGCAGTAAAGATGTTGCCAGCGTTGTTCACGGCCGATTGCACAGTCCGATGTTTGCGAGAGCTGGCGTGCCAGATGGCAAAAGGACTCCTAATTATGTCCGCCCGTTTAAAGGAACAATGTTTCATCGTGAGCATGTGACCCGGTGGGTAGTGCGATGGGGATTATCCTTGGCGTTAACGCTGGGCTTAGGTCCAAACTCCATAACTGCTTTAATTAATAAATAATATATATTTATACAGGTGTCCCTTGATTTACGAAAGGGATGCGTTCATGAATGCATCTCTTTCATATGGCTTTTCCCATTGATTACATTTTCGGACAGTCATTCAAACTCTGCTCCGAACCTGAACACATACACCTATATCACTTTTTACAATACGAAAAGAATGATCACGAACGTAAATATGAAATCTTCTTGGTTCTTTCGGTAAAGTCACGTAGAAGGGAAGTAATAAAATAATAAAAATAAAACATAATCAAATAATTCTCACGACGTTTCGGCCACAACGCAAGCAGCCGTCCTCAGGTGTAGAATGAAACACCACCAAGCTTGGAGCGTATATTTAAGCTGGGTTATTACTTCCCTTCTAAGTGACTTTACCGAAATAACCAAGAAGATGAATCCCTGCAGTCACGAAAGCTTTAAATCGTAAATATGAAAACTTTCGAATAATAATTAATCGAAAGCAAAAATAGTTAACTTTTTCCGGTGGAGTAGCCAAAAAGATCTGCCGGCATGTTGGGATGGCTGGACAGGTGATGTCGACACGTCGCGCTTCAGGGACGCTGTCGAGGATGGATGACGCGGCCTCATGGGTGGCTCCTCGTTTGACGGTCTCGCGGCGCGTGCCGCAGCGCCAACTCGCAGACGTGGAGATTTGATTTCGTAAATCGAAAAGGGTCCATAATCGCGTTAACGCAAAGATGTCGTAAACCGAGGGGCGTCCCTCTATTACCGTATCGGATAAACATCCAAAAGCCTTTTTGTTAGTCGATGAAGGCCCGTGTCACAGTCATGTGGCTTGTTTGACCCCGCCTCACCGTGCGAGCCAACATCTGGCAGTTCAGCCATGGTGGAAGTAAGCCAGAATATGCTGATGAAACGCCGTGTGTAGAAACCGGTGCAGATTTGAACCAACGCAGCCAAACATATTCACTCCCAGAAAGCCTTGTGGTTTGCAGGAAGTGTTTAAAAAAAAAAGGCTTTTATTTTCTGCACGGACGGACAGATGCATCTGTCGGCGTTATTTATTTTGTTGCTGATATTCTCCACATTGACGCCAATTATTATTTTCTCTTGCTGTGTGTGTGAGGATCCCTCGGCTGCCATGGACGTGTCATACGTGCCATGTGCATTAACCTCACGCCCAAACGAGTGTGTCGTAAAAAATACAAATATCGCTAATTAAATATTTCACCTGGATATAATCTCTCCGGGATGTAACTTCTCATTTGGAAGGGTGTCCGAGGTGTTAATTAACACGCAGGAGACACGTCGTGACAACGCGTACAAACATTTTAAAATATATAACCAATACGTTTATACAGTAAATATCACACCCAGTCGAACACATCTATAAATACATCTAATCACAACGCACGAGTGAAAACCGCCGGTTTTCGTGCAGAATAATGTTCTCTCGCCGTCGCATTCTCAAAATGTGTTGCGGCGCGAGCGTGGCGGTAACCGAAGGGTTAAGCGAGTCGAGGATGACGGCACGTTTCGGTTTGCCTCGGAGATGCATGTGTCCCGTCGAGGACCGTGGGCCCTCATTTGATACTTGCCATCTCATTCGCTTTGCTTTCTCTCATTTATTTCGCGTCGGTCTCTCGCTGCCGTGCGTGACGTGGTCCCTGCCGCCAAACTTTCAACGCTCCGACCGTGCGCTGTCTCAGATGGACTTTCTGTTGAACCGCCTCCGCCGCTCCTCAATGGGATGTTTGTCTCGGTGGCGCCTGCCGTAATGGATTGGAATTCGCCTCCCCCTTCCCTTCCCATCATCAACCCCTCACTCCCATTCCACCCCTAACTCCCGCTCACAATCCACAAGCACGGCGGCCCCGGCTTTAGGGGAAGGGGGGGGGGGTACTTGAATAACGCTCCGCAGAGGTTTGCGGACTGGAGAGAGAGCGGGTGAGCGAGAGAGGGTGGCACAATCGCGGCCCTGTGTCCCACAAACAGCCATCGCTATTCTGGAGCCTGGAAACGCGTCTAAAAATACGGCGATTGCCGAGGTGCAATGTGCAGTTTCGAATAGGGCCCTGTCCTGTTTTTTTTCTCTCCAGGATCTCGCCCTCTCGTCGAGCCAGCTGCAATCCTGGGAAATGTGTGTAACTCTTCCCGGAGCGTCAATAGTCCCAGTTTTTGTGATGATAATTAATCGCTCGGGACAGTCCATTTAAATGAAGTTCTCCTTTTCTGGTACTGTGAGATATTCTTCTTCTCCTTCCCATGTGTGCTGATACTTTGTTCCTTAGGGGTGGCGACCCGAGTTTGCGAGCACTGAATCGTGCAGCCTTCGGCCTACTGGTTTTATTGACAGAAAGATGAGTGTCTGTTTAGTTTCCGATTTAGGAATTTGATAAGCATTAGAGGCCGGACTTTCCTTCAAAAAGCACATTCGTCAACTCAATATCGGTTCTTAAGTTTGTGAAGCATCGATCGAAGAGTGAGTTTAACAATCTTTGCCTTTTTTATATTCAACATGTAATGGGTTCATGTAACCCCAAACTCATTTCAAATTGAAAATTCATTTCTTTAGAACTGCTTTTTTGTGTTTAGTTTGTTGTCCTTTCCCCGCACCTCTGATTAGCACGCTTGACTACGTACAGTGCCAAAGAAGTTCTACGTACACACATCCAACCCCTCCAGCCACTGGAGGCCCCGCTATGTTCACAACAGTATAACGACAACAACAAAAATTGTTATTTCTTCAACCGAAACCAAAAAAATCACCAGGCTGCATTGAAGCGGGGCGAGTCCCCTACGCTTCCTGCAGTTTCATCTTGCCATGAGCTCAAAGCAAAGCCCTGAGTAGAGATAGCAACATGTGCTTTTGGTCAAACCCTTATAACTTAAACTGGGTCACAAAAAATAAAACCACAGCCCGCAGGGGGAGCGTTCCGTTTGTGTTTTTTTGTTCTGATGTGGCCACTCCAGATGCCGTTTCCTCCAGGAGACTTTATTTTTTCCCAACGGTTTGAAGAACGCTCTCTTCAAGTGATTCACAGGCCATGCCGTCTCGTTTCCACGGGAACGCGGGACCGGCTTTTGCCAAGATTATTCCGGCGCCCAGCGGGGTGCCAGACGGCCCGCGATGCTAACCAGAAGTTCGCGATGCTTAAGCCAGCACTGGTCGAGGGACGTTTTGCGTTTCAGCAACCCGCTTGTCTTGCTCGTGTGCGATCGCTCAACTAGAGGGAGCTCTAAAAGTCCCCTCTAGAGAGAGGGTGTTTGGCCTACTCTTCCACGCTAGACCACTAGTCTTGGAAGAAGAGGTGGAAGTACCCACACTTTCCTCGACCGCATGCGTGCGACTAACCTGCCGATCGACTTTAAATGCGGTTGTATCCCTTTGTACCGTTGGGTGGATTAAGAAAGTTGTGCCATGTTGTCAGCTGGACTGCAAGTGCAGGATGTTTGCTACACAGTGGCAGCATGCTTGCTCACATTTGTTTCATCGGGTTGTGTGCACGTACGTTTGAACTTTTTTCGCGCTGTACGTCGCCAACCGTGCTAATCGGAGGGGCAGGTGAAGGACAACACCATTGTAAACATCTGAGAAGACGCAGCAGATTCTCGTGAAATATATTTCTTGTTTCCCTGCCCCCACATTCTGGTATTGTTTACTGTGGCAGTTAACGTTTTGTTTTCAACAAAACAAGCTTTGTTAAGTATCGTTTTAGCGAGCCGTGTATTTATTTTTTCAGGGCGTGTTGCCAAATAGGTTACATTAAGAGCCCGATTCACTTGTGAGATCGTGTTCATTTCGGTTAAAATTTGGCAAAAACATGCAAATTGCTCCATAACGGAACAGTGTTGCCTGTCCATGAAATATTTGTTTATTAAGCACAGTTCCTACACAAGAGCAAGTGGACGTGAATTCCCACTCAAAGGAGTATTGGTGCGATGGGTATTCTAGAATTGATAGCCCTGAGCCAGCGGCGGAAATTGCACATTTCTATGGCAGGGGCGAGTCTCTCCGTTGAACAACCCTTGCCGTTGACTTCGCCAAAATTGATACTCGTTGGAAGGCCGTTGAAGAAATAAGCAACAACAAAAAATTCACAATCCTTGGCATCAGGTTCAATCTGCCACATGGCCTTGCGTGAGCCTTAATAGACCACTAAAACGTGCAACCCCCGGCAGAGCCGATCATCGTTATTACCATACCGTTATTACCATATCTCTATTATCATATGGTAATTTGTGCATGTGCTTAGGGGTAGTCACGGTGAAGGAGGGCCTGCTGAGTCGTACGGCAATGCAATGTGTTAGCGGTTGTTGGCACGTCCTCGTGGGAGCGTGCCGCAAAGGACCTTTGGCGCGGCTGCGATTAAATGCGAACATCTCCAATTAGAGCAAAAAGCAATTTTCGGCCGTCTTTCTCGCGGTATCGGCGGCACGACATGGGGGCATCGCAGTATTCCGGTCCGGGTCCCGTTATTTAGTTTTTTTCTGTTCCCAGCCCTTGGTCTAGAGCAAGACTCGTAAGCCAGACCATGTGCCGTGCTGTGGGCGGGGGTGTGGAGGTGTATTTTGGTATGTTTGCACAGACGGGGGGGGGGGGGGGGGGGCTATCGGATGCGGCAGTGGGCTATCTTTGCTCCGTCGTATAGGCCAGGTCTGGTTAATTTCAAGGGCACGTGCCAAATGCTGGCGCGTGCCCCATCATTTCGTCGGGCGGATGGTGCCATTGTTTGACTGAACGAGTCTCTTGGGGGCTTCATAACTACATTCTCAAAAGAACGTAAAAAAATGCCACGGATGGCACGCAGACTCAGAGCTGGTTGAACGCTCCCTCGTTGAGGATGCTTCTTTGAACCGGGAACAATATCGTTTCTCCGTTAACCACTTCCCCTCCCCTACCCCCCAATCCCCCCAATCGGCTTTCTGCAATCGACTGGATTCGTCGTCCGAACGTGAACGAGTTTGACCGCTGCGACGCGATTTGGGTGAATGCCGTCGTCTGAAATAACTGCAGAGGCTGGGGGGGGGGGGGGGGGGGGGGCGCTTCCTTTGGAGAGAGGCACACTGTCTGTCATAGTCAGAGGAGAAGAGGATGGCTTCGAGTGTGGTGGGGTAAATTGTAGGTATTCCCACCTCTTCCAAACGCGTCTGGTCAGTATGGAGGAGCTCCCTCGACTGGAGGTGCTTCCACCAGCAGTGGTGTTAGCAAGCAATTGCAGGGCTGTGCCTTCATAGTTTTTTTCGATTTAAAGCTTTTGTGACTGCAGGGATTCATCTTCTTGGTTCTTTCGGTAAAGTCACGTAGAAGGGAAGTAATAAAATAATAAAAATAAAACATAATAAAATAATTCTCACGACGTTTCGGCCACAACGCAAGCAGCCGTCCTCAGGTGAAGAAACACGGCCCGCGCAGCGGCGGTGTGACGTCACCGT
Organism: Lethenteron reissneri; assembly: GCF_015708825.2. Lineage (NCBI taxonomy): Eukaryota > Metazoa > Chordata > Hyperoartia > Petromyzontiformes > Petromyzontidae > Lethenteron > Lethenteron reissneri. The sequence goes on along the minus strand of NC_083823.1, from coordinate 6,328,175 downwards.
CCGCTCAGCCAATGAGCGCATACGTCACCTCCGCGAACCGACAGCTGGCAGTGTGAGGTACGGCGCCTCCGATTGGCCGATTGTTGACACGTGCCCACCTAGCGAGGCAGCTGCACGGGCCGTTAGCTCCCATTGCGATGTGCTCTGGGCTCACAGGCCGTTCAATAGAAAAGCGCCCAGCCCATCAAACGCAACCTCCGGTCTGACGCGGAACCGGTCGGTGGAACTCCCCCACACAGGCAGGGATCGATCGTCCTAAGTAAACGCGCCGTAGGCCACGTTTATGCGCGCACGACTACTCCGTCCCCGGGAGGGGGGCTTGTTTGATGTAACGATTATTGATTGGATATTGGTTATTGGTCGTAACGGTGCCTCTGACTAAACCACCTGTAATACGCATGTCACATCTCGGAAGCTAAGCAGGGTCGGGTCGCATGCACGGCCGCTACTCGCAAGACGCGTCGCAGGCTGCCGCGTGGCTGCGTTGTGGGCAGCTCGACGCAGGCTAAATGAGTTGACTGTACTTCTATGGCCCCGCTTCCCTTGCCCCCACGTTTACGCTCCCCGCCTTCACCAACCTGCACTGATTTGCTGTGACTGCTTTACGCAGTGATTTATCCAGCAGTGGTTTTACAAAGAGCTGTACACGTGCATGAATTCCATAGGACACTAATTCACATTCACTCTCTCCAGTACTTTGTTCATCCTGCAGCCGATCCATCCTCTCTGGGGGGGGTCCATAAAATGAGCACCACTTTGTGGACAAGTCAACGGCTGTTGTCCGGAAGATAGAATCGCGCCCGCCGTGAGAACGTGGAATTTCCCGCCATTGCCTCGGGGGACTGTGAACAGGAGATGAGCGATCATTTGAGCGGTGCGGGGGGGGGACAATAGCTCCGTTCGTTTTGCTTTGTCGTTGAAATTTCGACTTGTGAGGTTTTTTTTGTGGAACTCGCCCGCTCGTTGACCGGCTTGAACATTCTCCTTTTTCCTCCTCCCCTCCCCAAACAGCCCAAGGCAGAGGGCATTGCCCTTCTCACCACCGTCTACAAGTACCTCAACCTCGTCGAGAGCGATTACTTCGGACTGGAGTTGGAGCCCTACCCCAAGTGCGGATTCACGGTTCGTACCGAGCCGGGACGTTTTCGCCTTTCGCGTATCGCGTCCATCGAGCAGGTCGAGGACTCGGTGACACCCCAGGGTTGAGTCTCATTTGCTTTTATATTCCCAATCGAGTGATTTTCAGGTAATTTTTCGAACGCGGCAAATTTTCTCCCTCGGCGCCACGTCTGGACCGTGCCGAAGAGCAGAACCGATTACGTCGGGGGATCTTTTATCGTCTACCGTGATGAAGAGGGCGCTTGTTTATTGTGGTTCTTACACACTGCAGTGTTAATCAGGGCGGTCGCAGGATTGGAACGGCGAACCCCCGCATCGCTCTCCTGTTCGGGCGCTGGGCCGTGCCACTGATGATGATGATGATGACGACTGACGAATACAGGAGGAGGAAGTTGCGATAGTTTGACCGGGCCTCTGAAACACCAGAGGGATTTCCCAGCCCCATCCTGTGGCTGAACTTCTTTCGCACCGTACGTAGCCAACCGCGCACCAATCGGAGGCGCAGTGTGGAGGGGATGAGCAAGAGAGACGTCTGTCGGCCGAGGAGCAGCTGGGCGACAAATAAAGCGGCCGGGATGGGGAGATGAGGGGAAAACGTTGTGCAGATGACTAAAGATGACCAAAAACCGCGAGACATTGAGAGGGTTGATTGCCAAAGCATCGCAAAGTCTCTCACAACCCCCACGGTTAAGAGACCGATGGTGCGGTTGAACATCGTCGTCGTCATCATCAACATCATCACTGTTTCATCCACTGCTTGATGGAGGCCTCCCCAAGTCGTTGCCACCTCTCAATCCTGCGATGTATCAATCCAACTGGCACCTGTGGAACCAGCTGATCTCATCATCGCCTATCTCCTCCGAGGAAGTCCTCTCCACATGGGTTCCACTCCCGACGATGATGACGACGATGCTGCTGCTTATTGTTACTTTTTTAAAGCCCCCTTTCAAGGAACGATAGTAGTTTCAGCTCCAAAGGCTTTTATCCGTCGATTTAAAAAGTGTCATCTTGTCAACGTCACCGTGCGGTCCTCGTGAGCCTTGATGCACAGGTGGACATTCCACACGACAAAAGTGGTGCCTTCCTCAGTTGAAAAACAGGTCTTAGAGTCGCGGCTCTAAGACCTGTTCTTCACCTGAGGACGGCTGCTTGCTTTGTGGCCGAAACGTCGTGAGAATTATTTTACAATGTTTTATTTTTATTATTTTATTATTTCCCTTCTACGTGACTTTACCGAAAGAACCAAGAAGATGAATCCCTGCAGTCACGAAAGCCTTAAATCGAAATTTAAGAGTGGTGCCTGTAAGACGACCAATGTTGACTCCCACAAAATGATTAACGTTTTATTTCCCCATCCCCCCCCTGAGGCTGAAGAAGGAATCATAAAAGAAACAAAACAATTACGGAGACACTCTACGTCGAAATTCATTTAGCCGCAGCGGGATGCCCAATTTCAAGTTGCCTGTTTATGCAGACCACCCTTTGGCAAAACGGGTTTGGCGGTAGAAACCCACGAGCTTGATGGGATCACCCTGAATGCACCCGACGATGTGTGACGTCGTGCTCGCGGTCCCCTGTTGTGCCCCCCCCCTTCCCCCTCCCTTGTCTCTCCAGGTTTGGCTCGATTCCCAGAAGCCCATCGCCAAGCAAGTAAAGAGTAAGTAGACGGCCGTGGCATCACCTCCCTCCCCCCCCGAGCACCGCAGTCCGGAAAACGCAACGCTCCGTGGGTGTAGCTATTGGTCAGGTGGGGGGCCCACAGGCCAAGTGGGGGGCCCACTGGTCAGGTGGGGGGCCCACAGGTCAGAGGGGTCAAGAGTCGCCAGATATGTCAAGAAGGGGCCAATTGGCTAGAGGGGGGTGAGGGGCCCATTTAATTTCTTGCGGCAGGGCCCACACCAACCGCGTTAGGCCGCTGACATCCGCTCTGAGTGAGTGGCACTGAGCAGCCCTTGTAAACGATGCGTTGATCCATTGATTGAAATTGTTTCTTTGCGCTCACGGTGCACGCGTGAGGTCGCCGTGTCGGTGAGAATCGTGGTGCGTTGATTGACGTACGACAGGTGGTGGATTTCACGTGTGCTTTGTTCACGATCGTGAAATACCTTGTTAAAGGCCCTGTGCTCGTGCTCGTCAATGTTATTGTTTTATATCGCTCGTTTTTGTTGCTGATGCTGTGCTCGCGCAGCCCCCCCCAACGGATCTCCCGTGCCGTGCAAAATTGCCCGGGCTAATTGTTAAACGGGACCAATCGTGTAACAAATTCAATCGACTCGAATTCATAATTTGAGCCGGAACAGTCCAGAATGCGTTTCTAGGAATTAGTTTTTGACGTGGCACATCCATCTCGCTCGATTTTTGCTCTCACGATACTGCAGTGATTTTTTTTTTTCATAAACCCGCTTGCAAGATATTTTGGAATGCAGGGTCACTATTATATAATTGTCAAGGATGGGCGTTACCTTGTGATCAATTGGTCGTGCCTGTCGCCGGTAATTCCTACTCCAAGGCAGCCTGGCAGCATTCCGGAAACTATCGACAGGGAATCTGAGCCATAATAGAGTTAGTTTGGCTTCGATCGCGTTAATATAAATGTGTCGTTAAACCCGCCACCACCCGACACAGCCAATTAGTATGCATTTGTAAATGTTGTGGATTTACTCTCCAACACACCGGTGTGCTGTACTAGTAGCGAATTGGCCACGTTCTGTTTACGTGACAAACCTCACGAATTGGTTGTCGGGTCGTGGCGGGTTTAAGGACACGTTTATATATTTACGCGATCTAACCCAAAACACCTCTATTATGGATAATATTGGTCCCGAAAGCCAACGTGTTAAATAATCTCCGCCATGAGTCAAATAATAATTTTGTAAGTGTATGATGCAATGAATGTGTTGAGCCAGAGAATCGATTTAAGTTGCGTGAAGTTTGTTAAACACGTGGCGCATTTCCGACACAAATCTGCAACCAGATCGCATGAATACTCGTCAACTGTAAACATTCTATACAAATTTTTATCCTTTGTGTCTTTTGGTAAAGCCACGTAGATAGAAAAAGAATGAAATTATCACGACGTTTCCATCGCAACGCAAAAATATAGCGAGAGCTGCCTGGCTACATTTTTTCACCTGATGATGATTGCTTGTGTTGCGATCGAAACGTCGTGATAATTTTATTATTTTTCTATCTATGTGGCTTTGCCAAAAGACCCAAAGAATATAAATTCCTGCAGTCACGAAAGCTTTAAGTTAAGATTCTATACAATGTCATGCTCGTAGTACATTGCAATGCTATGTTAATTAGCGCCATGCATGCTGACGTGCCTGTACGTGCGTGCGTCCGTGTATTCTCTTCCAGAGCCAAAAAACGTCGTTTTCAAACTCGGGGTGAAGTTCTTTCCTGAAGACTCGAGCCAGCTGCAAGAGGAAATCACAAGGCAAGGACCAGAACACTCAGAGACAAAGATCCCGTGTAGACTTTTTTTTGTTTGTTGCGGTTTCACCCGATTCAAGAGCCGAATGGCTCACAGGGCTATACCTAATAAATGAACTTGAACTTGACTTGGGGAGCAAGGACTATCTAGCGAGTAGCACCTAATAAAGGCCGCCACTGCACACGAGGGTTGCGGGTGGCCATCACCACACCCGGCTTGTATTTGTCTCTCCAGCGGCGATGTTTAAAGTCACCGGCGAAGTCACCCTCCGCCCTCTTTGCTACGAAGCCCCCTGTCCGACTCGTGACCACGAGCGGGCTTCATCTTGCCGTATTTCTCCGGATAGATGGGACGTACTTTTGTTTTTGTAGCAGTTTTGTAACAAAATACAAACATTGGGGGTTTGAGGGGTGCGTATTACAATCCGCTTAAAACCTGGCCACCTGGACACGCAAGTTGGGGTTACGCACATGACGTGGGCTCCTGTGTGCAGTCACTGCTGGGGCAGGCTGAGAACGATTGGCACGGTTGGCTACGTATGGTGCGAAAGAAGTTCAACGTATGTGCACACGTACAAGCTCGACTTCACTCGAGGAGCCGGTTTAATCGCGGGCGGCCGAAACCCAAACTTTAAACCCAGCTGTGACCTCTGAGCCAACTGGTGGCCGCCTAAGTTTTTGTGTTTTTTGGTTTGCGCTCCAACATGCCTCTCGCCCCGCTGCCCTAATTCTCTTCCGTGTCCGTGCTACACGCCAATCGAGCATTATTCGTGTGATTTCTCCCATCTCTTGTGCCGACCTCCACCTCCCCCTCCCCCCTCCCCTCGCCGTCTCGTTCATTCATTCGTCCGTTGTCCGACTGGTGTAGGGGCCCCCCTGCTCTGTGTGTGCAGGTGCCGGCCTGTGGAGATCTTCACACACAAACTGTTGCCTTGGTCCTCGGCAGTTTTTAATTTGCCGCCCGTTATCCCCGTCGAGCGCAGCAGCGTGACCTTTGAAACGCTCCTTTTTTGCAGTTTATTGACTGAGCTAATGCATTCTCCTGCAGATGAACCAAAGGGCATTTACGCACCTGTGTGTGTGTGTGTGTACTGGGTACGTGCGAGTGTGTGTGTATGTGGAGTTCGATTCCCGCTCACGGCCAACACCAGTGACGATAATCTGAATCGGTCCTGGACCTCCCCTAGGTCGACTCAGCCTTAAATGAGTACCTGGTGAGGTGTGTAAAAACATCGCCACCGGGGAGACAAAGGCGGTCAGGCGTGGTGCTGGCCATCCACCCCATCATGTACTGTGCTGGCATTCATAGGTGCTCGCTAACAGCACTTGCCCTAACAGTCTGTTAAGGCTATGTGGAGGAGCTTTGTCTTTGTGTGTGGAGTTCGATTCTTGATCACGGCCAACACCAGTGACGATTATCTGAACCGGTCCTGGGTCCCTAGGTCGACTCAGTCTCAAATGAGTACCTGGTGCGATTTGTAAACATCGCCACTACGGAGACAAAGGCGGCCGGGCGTGGTGTTGCCCACCTACCCCTTCGTGTGCTGTGGCGGCCTTCATAACAGCACTTGCCCCAACAGTCTCTTAAGGGCTATACGGGGATATTTGTCTTTGCATGTACTGTATGTGTGTGTGTGTGGAGCTATATGTGTAGGTATACAGAATACGTGCATGTATGTATATGCCTATGCATATTCCAGTGTCTGTATGTAGGTTGCACGCACGTATGTTTGTGCTTCGACACTCCTCGTGGCCTCGAGGCGCACCTAGCCTGGTACGAGCACCAGCATTCCGTTAATCGGGGATGTTGTTACCGTACGGCGCGACTACATTTGAAGTGCTGTAATCATCGGTTGGTCGCTTGACCCTGGCCGGAGCGTCACGTTCCCTGACGAGACGATGCCGGGGGAGCCAGCAGCTGTCCCCGAAGCGCCGAGCCGAGCCCGGTGCACGACCGCGAGTTGTTTGACGTCGGCCTCGACAGCGCACGTCAAACGCGGTCTTCTCCGTCGCGGCAGAAGTGTAAAAAAACAATATTAAAATAAAAATAATAAAATGCCGCGGGAGCTCTGACGGCACAAATCTGCTCACGCTGGGAGAAATAAATTAAATCCTGCCCGGCACAGACTTAATGCGGCGGGCAGTCGGGCCTAATTTGTTGAGTTGCCGAGCGACTGACAAAGGACAAATTTGTCACCGTGGCCTTTTCAAAACTCGGGGAGAGGACCCCGGGGTAAGGTCGCGCATTTCCGAAGCAGAAATGGAACCGATGCAATTTTCACAACCGAGGCCCGAGTGAAAGTGCACACACTTCTACGCAAGCAGTCGGGATCCGCTGGAGATTTTAGTCACTCGGGGTTTCTATCGCGAGACGTCACGCCGCCAGCGCCGCCGAGGATTTATCTTGGCCCAAGTTTATCGCCGCGATGCTGTGGTCTTAAGCTTCCAAAATTGGATTCCGATGCCACTCCTTTTTAATTTCACTGCAAAACGCAATGTCTCAATGAAGAATCACCACGCTTGCGTTCTGATGGAATCCGGCGCTGACAAATCCACTCACTTCCGCCGAGTGGTAATCTGCGGAAACACCCCGGGGGGGAGGGATGCGAACGCTCGGCAACGGAGCTGTCTGAGCGATGAGAATTCACCCGGGACGATGTTTATCGGGAACGCGTGCGTCGGCCCAAGAGAAACGCAACGCTTCATTTAAAAGGGCTGTCGCCCGAAACGTTAAACCCCGCGGCGATCTTAGACGTTCGTTGCGGTGATTTGGGCATCGCAAACGTTCGTCGTCGTAGTTTTGTTCGCATTTTTGTTAAGCGGTTCGGCCCGCTTTTTTATTCATGGCGATGGCGGTTTTCATTTGAGCACGGCGCAGCGGCAACGTTTTTTTGTTGTTTTCGAAACGGGACGTTCAGCCACGGGTGATGTTTCCACGCGGTCAGGGGCCGTACCATTTCTATTATCTTACGAGCTCCAAAGCATGAGCACATTTTCTTTGCAGCAGCGGCTCTCAGAGTGCGGTTCCCCCAGACCACCGGTGGTCTGCGACGCTCCGCCACGTGGTCCGCCGGGTGATGCGAACACAGCTTGATCCGGAAATAATGACGACGTATATAGACACGTAGAAGGGAAATAATAAAATAATAAAAATTAAACATAATAAAATTACTTCCCTTCTACCTGACTTTACCGAAAGAACCAAGAAGATGAATCCCTGCAGTCACGAACGCTTTAAATCTAAATTTAACGTATATAGACCTTTTTTTCAGACAATAATTCATATTTAACTCGTGATATTTAATTAAAAAATTAACTTAGGTAAACTGCCCTGATGTAACTACCCTACCCCTAAGATCTAAATGCTCCTCCCTCCCCCCTGCCTAAAAACAAGCCTTACAGCTGCGTTTACTTTTTTTTTTAATTACGCTTCGATAATATGAATAATAATGTTATATTCGTGGTATTTTGAGAGAGAGGTAAATGCGTTTTGTCAGCAACGGTGGAGGTCTGGGCGGTTCGTGGAAATGTTTGAGTTGGCCGCGTGGTGTGCGGGCCCAAACAGCGTTTGAGAAGCACCGCTCTGCAGCGTCTTAATATGCGTACACGTTTTGATGCTTACGTATAAACAATTTGTCTTGCTTCGTATTTTGATACCGGAGGAACAGCACCGCGGTGAGAGAGCCCTTGCGGTTGAGGCTAACACGGCGGTCTGTGCGGTGCGTCCCCCCTACCTCCACCGCGTGTGTGTGTGTGTGCGCGTGTGTGTGTGCGCGTGTGTGTGTGCGTTGTGGGGAGCGGTAGTGTAGCGGTTAGCGCGCTGCGCTATGAACCTGGCGACCCGGGTTCGATTCCCGCTCACGGCTAACACCAGTGACGATTATCTGAACCGGTCCTGGGCCTCCCCTAGGTCGACTCAGCCTTAAATGAGTACCTGGTGCGGTGTGTAAACATCGCCACTAGGGAGACAAAGGCGGTCGGGCGTGGTGCTGGCCACCCAACCCCCTCGTGTACCGTTCCGGCCTTCATAGGTGCTCGCTAACAGCACTTGCCCCTACAGTCTGTTCAGGCTATACGGGGGATCTTTATCTTTGTGTGTGTGCGTGTGCGTGCGTGTGTGTGTGCGTGCGTGTGTGCGTGCGTGCGTGTGTGTGCGTGTGTGTGTGTGTGTGCGTGCGTGTGTGTGTGCGTGCGTGCGTGCGTGTGTGTGTGCGTGCGTGTGTGCGTGTGTGTGTGTGTGTGCGTGCGTGTGTGTGTGTGTGTGCGTGTGTGTGTGTGTGCGTGCGTGTGTGTGTGTGTGTGCGTGTGTGTGTGTGTGTGCGCGCGTGTGTGTGTGTGTGCGCGTGTGTGTGTGTGCGTGCGTGTGTGCGTGCGTGTGTGCGTGTGTGTGTGTGTGCGTGTGTGTGTGCGTGTGTGTGTGTGTGTGCGTGCGTCTGCGTGCGCGTGTTGCACAGGTACCAGTTCGCGCTGCAGGTCAGACAGGACCTCCTCGCGGGTCGCCTGGTGGCCAGCGAGATGTCCTCCTCACTCATGGCCGCGTGCCTCCTCCAGGGTGAGTGAAGTGGAGTCGCTCAGGGTCGGTCGGTGAGTGTGTGAGCGATTCAGGGTGAGTGAGTGAGTGGCTCGGAGTGGGTGAGTGAAGAGTGATTCGGAGTGAGTGAGTGAGTTATTCGTGACCTTAAAGTCATTCGCATTTGACAGTAACACCGTACCCACTCTCGTGTTCACACTCAAACGCAGGCTCCCGATCGTTTACTTCCACCAGGCCGCCTGAAGCTCGCACGTAAACAAAAGTCACTCTCGCGCTCCCCGCATCGCTCGCACACTAACACGTGAGGCCTGCGTGCAGTCCCGTTGGAGCGAAACGCCTTTTGCCTTTTATCCGTGCTGGTGCGGGGGAAGAAATCGACAGATCCTATTATTCGCGACTATTTGTTGAATCGCTGCTGTTAACCTCACAACATCGGAGAGGTCAGCAACGAGAGAAAGGGGGCCCATTCCGTCCATCAAGCTCGTTCTGTCAGTAAACTACGGACAAGCTGTGAAGCAGCCACCTACCGTACCAGCGCCAACAATTGCCCAAGCTCTGCGATCCGCCAGTAGTAGGGCGATGGTTGGGCAGACGTGGTGGCGCAGTGGTTAACTCGGTGATCCAGTCACGGCTAACAATAGTGGTGAGTGATATGTGAATGATTCCAGTACAACCCCACCCTTCACCAAGCCGAAAACGGTGTGGTGGTGGGGGGGGGAAGCCCTAATCCTGCAGTGGGTTAGGAAACGTAGCAATCATCACTCCCTGCTGCTGCAAAAAAAAAACCTAACAGGACCCTCCTGCCGGGCAAACAGGCGGAAGAATTGCAATATTTCACGATGGCCCGAGAAACTTTATTGGGGGTTGACGATGTGCCCCGTGGCTCCGGAAAAAGTGTGGACCAATGAGCTCGAAGGGAGGGATGCGGTCGGGAGGGGGGCAGAGGGAGTTGAGTCGTTTCTTGTTACGTGGGTGGAGGGAGGAGCGGTAGTGCAATCCTGGTTCGATTCCTGCTCACGGCCGACACCAGTGACGATTATTTGAAGCGGTACTGGGCTCTCTCCTAGGTCGACTCGGCCTAAAATGTGTACCTGGTGCGGTGTGTAAACATCGCAACTGGGGAGACAATGTTGGTCGGGCGTGGTAATAGCCACCTACCCCCTCGTGTGTCGTGCCGGCCTTCATAGGTGCTCGCTAACAGCACTTGCCCGAACAGCGCGTGTTAAAGGCTATGCAGGGGAATCTTTGGAGGGAGAAAGTCGCCTCTGTCTATTCGTTGGGTCTTTCGGTAAAGTCACGTAGATAGGTTCAAAGAAAAAAAAAAAAACTACGACGTTTCGATCGCAACACAAAGCGGTTATTTTGTTCTTTTCTTTGAACCTATCTACGTGACTTTACCGAAAGACCCAAAGAATATGAATTCCTGCAGTCACGAAAGCTTTTCACCTCTCGTCTATTTATCATTTTCGTGGTGTGCCCCCCTTCCCGACCCCGCTGCCCGTTACAGCCGACGTGAGTGACTATGAGGAGCAGCGGTCGAGTCAGCAGCTGCGGGAGGTGCAGTACCTGCCCAACCAGGAAGTCCTCGCCAACCGCATCCTGGACTACCACCGGCAGTTCGCGTGCGTTCCGCGGTTTTCCTTTCGCTCCTCGCGTCGCGCCGCATTACGTGCTCGCGATCGCAGCTGCGTCACGGCTTGGTCGCCACTTGCCCAAGCACAACGTTCCTGTGTTTTTTTTGTTAATTAGTTTTATTGATCTTCTTGGTTCTTTCGGTAAAGTCACGTAGAATTGAAATAATAATTGAAATAATAATTCCACGTGACTTTACCGAAAGAACCAACAAGATGAATCCCTGCAGTCACGAAAGCTTTAAATCGAAATTTAGTTTTATTGAGCCAACTACGGGGGGGGGGGGGGGGGGTGTACAACTTCTGCGACAGGTGAGTGGTGCATAGCGGGATAGGCAGGCTCGGACAGACGGCCAACGCAGACGTAGCGTTATGTGGTACTTGCGTCAGAACCCTTTTCTTCGGGGAAGGAAGGGGGGAAGAGGGGGGGTGGAGGTGGGGGGGGGGCAGTCAGTCACATTTCAAGTTCAGTCAAGTAAACTCACGGTCTCTGGAGTGGCATTCACGAGAGGGCCCCAGATCTGGGTCAACTCCCCTTCCCTATTCCTCAGTTTCAGACTCAGGTGTTCTAAAGCTGCTCGGGCGATTAGGTTGTTATGCCAGAGGGTGAATGGGCAGGGGGGGGGGCCCATGATTCTTCCAGGAGCTTAGGATGGTCTTTATAACCGAAATGTTAAGTGCGTGGAGAAAGGGCGTGTTGGGGCCTGGTGATACCTTGGGGTTTAAGGCCCAGGAGAGAGCACTCAATGTTTGTAGTATCTTGGTGCCAGACATCGCGTTGTACAGATCGGTTATTTTATCGGAGAATGTCCTGATGGTGGGACAGTCTCAGAAGGCGTGACATGGGACGTGTATGTAATTTAATCTTGACTCGTGTTCCAGAAGTTTTAGATTTACTCAGTTCAGATTTCTCTTTGCTCGCGTTTCGGGGTTGTGTTTGTTAGTCCCTACATATTTGGTGAATCGAGTCGACCCGATAGTGCTATTGGTCTTCTTGGCTCTTTCGGTAAAGTCATGTAGAATGAAAATAATAAAATAATAAAAATAAAACATTAAATAATTCTCACGACGTTTTGGCCACAACGCAAGCAGCCGTCCTCAGGTGGAGAGCAGGTCTGTCGAAAAGACAGAGTCTGAATGTCTTTTCGACAGACCTGCTCTCCACCTGAGGACGGCTGCTTGCATTGTGGCCGAAACAGTCGTGAGAATTATTTTATTACGTTTTATTTTTATAATTTTATTATTTCCATTCTACGTGACCTTACCGAAAGAACCAAGAAGATGAATCCCTGCAGTCACGAAAGCTTTAAATCGAAAAGTGCTATTGGTGTCATGCCGTAAAACGGCTTGTCCATTCGGATCTCTTGCAGAGAAGCTCAACCCCTCTGGAAGTGGATAGCACGGTGATATACATCTGAGATCCTTTCCAGTGGCCTCCGGTCCCGCGCAAGCGTAGGGAATCGATGGCCTCAGCCCGCTTCCCGACGTCTGTGCAAGCAGAAAAAAACAACCAAGCCCCCATCGCATGAAATTTGGTTCTGTGCTTGATTTGGCCTAATCCCAGCTTGGTGAGTTAACTTTACTCTCGGGGCAGAGCGGGTTGGAAAATTCTGCCCCTTACATGTGTGGACCAGAGGTCACTTGAAGAAGGACACTCAGCGGTAACTCCTTGGTGTCCACTTCTGCGAGCCGTTCTCGAACAGGAGAAGGGCTCGCGCCGCTCGGTGAGATTTCATAATCGATGCCTCGCCTCCGTGACGAAATGTAACAACAACTTTGAGATATCAATGGAAAGATACCACCCACCCCCCACCCCGGACGAGCTGTTACCTCTCGTGATGTCTCCTCAACCGTGTCTCTGGTCGTCGGGCTCGTGCAGCGGCCTCTCTCCGGCCGAGGCGGATGTGCAGCTGCTGGAGATCGCGCGCCGGCAGGACACGTACGGCCTGCGCCTGCACCAAGCCTACGACAAGGAGGGCGCGAGCATCAACCTGGCGGTCGGCTACTCCGGCGTCTCCGTCTTCCAGGTGCCGCCGCTCGTTCTCCCTCCGTGCGGCTCGAGCGACGGACATCGAGGCTGCCGTGCAACTTTCTCGTTTTTGTTAATTTTCTTAAAACGTCTTGAAGGATTTTACCTCCCACCTCGAGTGTGGTTGGTGCTGCAACTTTGTGTCGCCGCGGTGGCGCCGTTGATTGGGTGGGTTACCTGCGAGCGAGCCGCCTAATTGGGACGGTGATTGTTCCTCAAAAGGCCACACAACTCTATGTCCATTCATCACCTCCGCCTCGATGATCCGTGAACAGCGGAGCGCCGCGGTGGCGAGATGTTATCTCCCTCGCCTGGTATGCAGGTTGTCGTGGGTTCGATCCCGACACCCTTGTTGAGGCCTGTTGTATATTTGGAGTTTGTGGTGTCTCTCTCCCCGTGGTCGCGTGGATTTTTCTCCGGGTCCTCCGGTTTTTCCCGTCCAGATTTAGATTGAACACGCGTTTAGAGAAATTGGCTGCTATACATTTCCATGCGATAAGCCACTTCATTGAGCTCTTGTTTGTGGCCAGGTCGCTTCTGAGAAAGAGCTAGACAGCTCAGTGGGCCTTATCTGGTGAAATAAAATGTGTTAGTTTAGCGAGTTAATTTGACAGCGATGAGGCTTTGAAGGCAATACCGTCGTTTTGTATGTGTGCTTAACTACAGTATGTGTGCTAAAGTTCAATTTCCATTTAATTTCTATGCTTTACTGTTATACGTGCTCGGTGTTCCCTCGGCATTATTGTTACAGTGCTTGTAGTGTTAACACGCTATATATACATCTCATTTCTTGATGTAATGCCGTTGTAATTATGATTGCTTTAACCAAGAGGCGTCTTTGCCGCCGACATTAGGAGTCTAGTGGACCGCCCGGACTGCATCCTGTCAGTGACGTAGATCGATGTCCTATACTTGGCCTGGCTTAGTATCCTCGAATTGATGTCCATGTCCTTTTTCTTCCACGTGATTGACTGCATGTATTATATATATTTTTAAAAATAATATTAACGAATATTCAGTATTCAAATATTTGTTGTCTGGATACTTTATGTTGTATAACTGGTGCTTTTTTGTAATGTTAAATCTCTCCTAAATTTTATGACGATTGTGCTATCAGCGTCACAGAGCGGTGCATCACCCTGTGTGGTACAGAGCGCACCACATAAGTGGATATCACAGCTATCTCTGAGATTCCTTCTGATTCAAGTGACACTGATCCACACAGAATGGCCCGCGGAAGTTGATATCACTTCATCTTCTTGGTTCTTTCGGTAAAGTCACGTAGAAGGGAAGTAATAAAATAATAAAAATAAAACATAATAAAACATTATTTTTATTTTTTATTATTTTATTACTTCCCTTCTACGTGACTTTACCGAAAGAACCAAGAAGATGAATCCCTGCAGTCACGAAAGCTTTAAATCGAAATTGATATCACTTCTACCTCTGCAATTCCGTAGAGGCTTAACACCTCTTTTAACGTCTGCTGTTGTTTTTTCTCTTTTCCGTTTTTTTTAGAACACAACCAAAATTAACACCTTCAACTGGGCGAAGATACGGAAGCTCAGCTTCAAACGGAAGTACTTCCTCGTCAAATTTCACCCGGACATTGAGGTGAGTGCCGATTCGACAAAGATCAAAGGGTTTAATTCGTTTTGTTGGTGGCATCTATTTGTTTTCTTGTCGTTCGTGCTGCTGCAAACTCCTCTTAACTCGCTGGGCAATTCGTTGTTGTTCTTCATCAACCCATCATCATCATCACCAACCATCACTCCCCCTCTGCTGAAAGCCTCCCCGTGCCACTGCCACCTCTCACGATCTGGCGATGCGATTGCGACGCAGTGGCGAGATGTTAACGACCTCGCCTGGTATACAGGAGGTTGAGGGTTTGATCCCAAACCGAACGATGGCTGTTGTATGTTTGGAGTTTGCATGTTTCCCCGTGGTCATGTGGATATTTCTCCAGGTCCTCGGCTTTTTCACTCCTCATTTGTAAAAAAGACGCGTTATGAGTAATTGGCTGCTGCCATAAATTTCCACGCGATAAGCCACTTCGTCGCGCTATCATTTGTGGCCATGTCACTTGTGAAAAAGAGCTACACAGCTCAGTGGGCCTTACTTGGTAAAATTAAAAACATAGTATGTATGTATAATATGTATAGTATAAATTTCGATTTAAAGCTTTAGTGACTGCAGGGATTCATCTTCTTGGTTCTTTCGGTAAAGTCACGTAGAAGGGAAGTAATAAAATAATAAAAATAAAATATAATAAAATAATTCTCACGACGTTTCGGCCACAACGCAAGCAGCCGTCCTCAGGTGGAGAACAGGTCCGTCAAGTAGACAGTGACTTTACCTATGTAACCAAGAGATGTATAGTATAGATGCAAAAATCCAGTATAGATGCAACAATGGATAGTTGCATCAATACTATACTATACATGTGTTGCGTGGAAAAATCGACACGGAGACGTCTCTTCTGGTAAGGGCTCATGCCAGGTTTATTCGGGGCTTACGCCCAGGAACTAAGTAGGGGCTTACGCCTAACAGTTCTCATGCACTACCGTCTAACTCCCCAGGCAAAGGGTAACTGGGAGGTCCCTAGCACCCACCCAGGCTGTTCGGGCTCTTCCCTCAGCACCGAGCGAGGGATCAGCCAGCTCGGTTGGCCGGGTGAAGTAGCCCCCCCTAGCCTGGTGCTAATTTCCCCTCCCCTGGGTCCCCACGTCTAACCTCTCTGTTCCCGGCCCCTAACGACGACCCCTTCACGTCACCCGTCTCGGCTTATAGATCCCCGGGTGACAAGCCGTCATCCATTCTACACCCCAAGGTGACATGACGTCATCCACTACTCCACAACACATGTATAGTATAGCACATTTATAGTATACTATACATGTGCAACATTCTACACCCCAGGGTGACATGACGTCATCCACTACTCCACAACACATGTATAGTATACTATACATGGGCAACATACATGTCTACTACATTCTAGATGAAGCAATCTATATAGTATAAAATAGATGCAACAATCCATCCCAGGGCGATTTACATCAAACGTGCGTGTACTGTCTGTGTGCGTGCGTGCAGGGTAACTACCAGGACACCCTGGAGTTCAGCATGAAGGGACGCGACGCTTGCAAGGCCTTCTGGAAGGGCTGCGTGGAGAGCCACGCTTTCTTCCGCCTCCAGGACCCGCCGCGGCCCAAACCAAAGTCGGTCCTTTTCAGCCGCGGATCATCCTTCCGCTACAGGCAAGGGCTGGGCCACGCATTTCACTTCCCGTTTGTACGTTCAGCCAACCGCGCTAATCGGAGGTGCCGGGGAGAGGACAACAACAAAAGTAAAAAAAACATTTATTCTAAAGAAATTAGTTTTCAATCGAAATTATTTGAAAGTGCGTAGCTCCCAGTGGCTTCCTGTGTGACGGCCGCATGGGTCAGAGGTCACGAGTACCACCGACTTGGCAGAGAATGACGCCTTACAGTTGAGCTTCTGTCAAATTGGCAACATAATTTTTTTGGCATTGTTATTCAACTTACTCATTTAGATTGCGCTATTGGTATCTGGCCGTGCAATGGAACAAAGATCAGATGTGCTTCTGTGGCCGTCTGGAACGTTCTTCCTTCTGATATTTGGAAGCCACCGGAGGTAGACACTTTTAAATCCAGATTGAAAACTCATTTTTCTAGAACTGGTTTTGTGTTTAGTTTGTTGTCCTTCCCCCGCACCTCCGATTATCACGGTTGGCTACGTACGGTGCGAAATAGGTTCTCCGTACATACATTGGGGATTTCTCGTAGTGGGCAGTGCACCACTCGGAGAATTCCCCCACAAGTTAATGTGACAGATCTACTTTCTGCAGTGACTTCAAATAGACCCTTTACCCAGATATAACGGCACACGTTTTTGACATGCACGTAATATACATACATGTATTTTAACACACCTCGCTCAGCACAGGCCCAAAGGCTAAAAACATCAATCAAAGAATGCTAGTTTCTTGCATTGAGCCAGGTTTTAAACGTGGGCAAATAGTCGCCCAAGAGCACAGAGAAAGCCGCCTGGTCAACTACCCGAACCAGAGAAAAACATCGCGCAAGACTGAGCACATCGTGTGAATGACTTTTTAACATATGGGATTATTTTCTATCCAAGATGATCCCAAGTTTGTTTGTGTAATTGATTGACTCGTAATTATCTGCCAAAGCGGGGGGGGGGGATGCCTTTGGGGCATTGGGCTGTGCCTCAGCCAATTACCAGGGTCTCACTTGTTCTATTCTCGTTATTTAATTACTGACTTCAAGCAGAGCTGTGCTGTGAAGGTCCTGCAAGGGCAAAGGTAGATTTTATTTTAAATTAGCATGGGTCTATTTACCTTATTCGTGAACGTTTTGCACATGGTTCATGTCTCGAGAAGGGAGCATCTTGTTTGTCAAGGGTTGTACATAGCGTCAAGTGACACGTAGCAAACACGTTCACACACACACACACACGTTTTTCAATCTATAACTTACACAACGAATTAGTTGATTTCGTTTAGCCAGGTGAGAACTTCAAGAGACCACGAGGGGTCTCGCTTGACTTGGGGCTCAAAAATGCCGAAAGCAAAACGAACGAAACAAATTTTGACTTAAAACTTTTGACAACTGCAGGAATTCATATTATTGGTTCTTTCGGTAAAGTCACGTAGATAGAAAATGTAAATAATAAAATTTAAATAAAATACAAAATTTAAATTAATTGAAGATAATAAAAGCAAAACAATAAAGTTGCAGCAGTGAAGCAGAAACCACGTTCTCATCAACGTTCTGGGTTCGGTTCCTGAAGAAGCTCTGAGCACGCGCAGTGAAACGTTGGACATCGTGCTGAACGACGCTCGGTACGTCCCGAAAACGCGCCAACCAGAGAGAGCGATAATCGGTGTGTTGAACTTCTCTCTCACCTTACGTAGCCAACCGTGCCAGTCAGGAGGTGCGGGGGAAAGTGCTTAGCTCCAGTGGAACGGACGGAAGAGCGTTCCAGACGGCCACAGAAGCGCATCTAAAAGCGCCGCGCGATTCGGTGACCGTCTTTGTTCGATGGTCAGCCAAAAGCCGCGGCGAGCGCGTGCGACATGTACACCGCGCAACGGAAGTGGAGAGACACAGGCGGCTGGGCGTAGACGGTGTTGGCAAGGCCACCTCTTCAGTCACTCGTCTTAACAGCATGCATTGTCATTATTGTTGTTGTCCTATATCAACCTGCTGTTTTGTTCGAGTTTTATGTACGAATGACTTCTCGTACGATTGTTTAATTCGTCCAAACTCAACATTTTTAACTAAACTATTTAATTTTACCAGGTAAGGCCCACTGAGCTATATAGCTCTTTTTCGGACGCGTCCTGGCCACAAATGGATAGCTTAACAAAGTGGCTTATCATCATGTGGAAATTTATAGCAGCCAAATACACTAAATGCATGTTGATTCTAAATGTGGAGGGAAAATCCGGAGTGCCCGGAGAAAATTCCACGATACCACGGGGAGAACACGCAAACTCCAAATATACAGCAGGCATCCTGGTCGGGATCAAACCCACGACCTCCTGTATACCAGGCGAGGTAGTTAACATCTCGCCACGATGGTGGCTCGGTTTTACGAAACAGAGCCCCGTCACGTTCTCCCAGCTTCAACCAAATGTCGACGTTGTGTGGCGCTAAACCGTGGATTATCTTCACTCTTGTCCTGCGCGTGACTTTCGTCTGGCTCAGCGGGAGGACACAGAAGCAGGTGTCGATGTACGTGCGCGACCACGGCAGCAGGAGGGTGCAGTTCGAAAGGTACGCTTGTGCAAGTCTCCATCGCGGTGTGCACTTAGCCTGGCACAAGCGCCGTTGTGACGTCAACGCCACCTAGTGGCGAATGGCCGCTGTTGTTGTTGTTTCAAGTTTAACCAGGTCAGAACTCAAGAGACAAGCATTGAGTCTCATTTGCAAGAGTCACCTGCTAGGGCAGGGGTCGGCAACCAAAATAACAAGAAGAGCCATTTCTTTCCAATTCGGTACAAAATTCAGTATTTCAAGAGCCGCAATGCATCTGAGTACACGTACTCATCGTCAAGAAGCAGCCCGTAAAGAGCCGCATGCGGCTCCGGGAGCCGTAGGTTGCCGACCCCTGTGCTAGGGCATTAGTGGACGATGATTGCTATGTAAAATCCAATTGAGCAATTTGCGCTGTAACTTTTTTGGATTTACATATGTACGTGCGCTTGTATGTACATGCGTGTGTATGTACGTGCGTGTGTATGTATGTGCGTGCGTGTATGCATGCGGTGGGGAGCAGTGGTGTAGTGGTTAGCGAGCTGCACTACAAACCCGGCTATCCGAGTTCGATTCTCGCTCACGACCAGCACCAAGTGACAACTATTTAAATCGGCCCAGGGCCTCCCCTCGGTCGACTCAAATGAGTACCTGGTGCGGTGTGTAACATCGCCACTGGGGAGACAAAGGCAGCCGGGCGTGGTGCTGGCCACCCACCCCCTCGCGTGCCGTGTCGGCCTTCATAGGTGCTTGCTAACAGCACTTGCTCCAACAGGATCTTTTTTCTTTGTATGAACATGCGTGTGTATGTGTATACATTTGCGTGTATGTGCATGCGTATACGTTTGCGTGTATGTGCGTGCGTATACATTTGCGTGTGTGTGCGTGCATATGCGTGCATACACATTTGCATGTGAGTGAGTGTGTGTGCGTTTTCGTTTGCGTGTGAGTGAGTGTGTGTGCGTTTTTCGTTTGCGTGTGAGTGAGTGTGTGTGCGTTTTCGTTTGCGTGTACGTTTGCGTGTACGTTTGCGTGTACGTTTGCATGCGTATACGCGCGTGTGCGTGATGCTCACACGACTCTGCCCTGTGCTTTCGTGCGTTTCAGGAGGAGCACGAAGATGAGGTCATCTCAGAGCCATCGAGACATCCCTGTGAACCCCCCGCAGCTCACGGCAGAGCCCCCTAAACAGGTACGGCTGGCCCAGCTCGCAACCGTGGCTCGTGCTGGAGGAGTTCATTGCTCGCGTACGCAGGGCACAAGGGGGAGCCTTTGCAGCAGTTCCGCGTCTTCACCGCTGGGCGGCGACGCGACCGAGCGGTAGTGCAGAGGTTGACGGTCTGAACCGCGCGGCCGCCCTGGTTAGTCCTGCGCTTGTAGTAACCGTGGCGATGGCTACGCGCAGTCTGCTTCGCGGTGGACGTTGAAGATCCCCGTGCCAGGCTGTGTGGGCCGGCGGCAAGGTCGAAATTTGCCTATTCTTTTTGTAGTATGTGCAAAGTTCATAAAAAAAACTAATTTCTTAGAATTGTTTCTTTTACCAGGTAAGGCCCACTGAGCTGCATAGCTTTTTTTCAGAAGGGGTCTGGCCACAAATGATAGCTTAACAAAGTGGCTTATCATGTAGAAATGTACAGCAGCCAAATACTCTAAATGCTTGTTGCTAAATGTGGAGAGTGAACCGGAGGACCCCGGAGCAAAATCCATGCGACCACGGGGAGAATATGCAAATTCCAAATATGCAAACATCGTCACGATCGGGATATAATCTACGACCCCCTATACTTCAGGCGAGGTAGTGAACATCTCGCCTGGTGATACATGTGTTTATAAGATTTAAAAAAATTATTATTAAAACTAGTAAAAAAAAAAATCCTGCTCCAGTGAGCATTGAGGCAGGGCCGCGCGAAATGAAGTCATGGGGTTCGCGTCCAGCCCGCGCGTCCAGCACCCACGTCCGTACATTCCCCACCCCCCGCTTCACATGCACCACTTCTGTGTCCGTCTCTCAGAGCGCGAGCTTCTCCGAGGGGGAGAGCGGCGGACACGTGTGGGACCCGGTGTCTCTCATCCTCGCCAAGGAAGGTTCCCTTCCGCCCAAGCAGCTGGAAACCACCAGCGACCAGCTCCCCTCCCCTACCGGCCGAGTTGGTACGGCCCAAGGTGGAGGCGTGGCGACGCAGGGCTTGGCGGACGCGAGTGACGGCGGTTTGCCGCCCGCCGTTGTCGGCAACGGGCGCGGCGGCGGCGGCGCGTCGAGCAACGCTGAGGGCAGCGATGTCGAGAACGAGTATGACCTCGCGACGGGCAGGGTAGCCGCACCGCTGACCCCCGAGCAGCGTTTTGGCGGGGAGAAGGCGACATCGGACGAGCTCTCTCCTCTCAGGTTCATTAACGGCGGCGGTCGGGCGGTGGAGCGGTTGGACAGCGACAGCAACAGCGTAAACTTAGGCAACAGCAACTCCAATTTGGTGGAAGAATTTTTTGACGACGATCCCGCAGATATTTTGTTTCACGGCGGACAGACCCCTAGCGAGCCGGCCGGCTCGGCGGAAGGTGACGCCTTCCGTCTCTGTGGCCACCAGGTGGCCCTTACGGCCCTCGCGATGGAGGACAGCGGAGAAGGTTTCGATCCGGAGAGAAACGTCGGTAATGGGGAGCGTCTAAATTTGGACGTGCACGCCACGCCCGGCGAATACTTCCTAAAGGATAAGACGGCCGCGTCTGGCTTTGCTGTGGGTACCGATAGCAGAGCGATGTTGAGGCACGCTTTCAGGCATTTGGACGACACGGATCCAAGAATTTTATCCCTTGATGGCACCTACAACAGCGGCAGAGTTCCAGAGAGCGACTTGTTCCTCGACTTAAACGCCGTCGAGTGCAACCGCGCGCACAACCTGGGCGCCGTCCCCAATGAGTTCTATAGCGTCGCCGACCACACCATGGACTCGGCAGCCTCCGACAGCCTGCCTGGCGAGCCGGTGAGCCCGGGCGTCGAGCAACTCGTTTGCTCGACGCCCGTGAAGCCGCGCAACCCTCCGGCGCTCCCGGCATCCGCCTACGAGAACACGGACGGCCAACTCGGCCGCCTCGTAGAAAACAGCAGCAGCAGTAGCGGCAGCAGCAGCAGCAGCGAATCGGAGTCGAGCAACTCCGACTCTGAGTTGGTCGTCGACGAGCGGGCGGACGCGTCGTCCAGCGGCCTTGTTATTGGAAACCCGCTGACGCTGCCGCCGATATCGTGCCCCGTTCTGCGGAACAGGATAGCGTACCTGGACGTTCCGTGCAATTACGATAGCGACGAGTGCGATGGCGGGTCGATTAACCTGAGCGACGAGGAGTCGGGGGGTCCCATCGGCAAACGGCACGGCTTGAAGTGAGCCGTCGTTTAGGCAACGGCCGTGCAGGTTTCCTACTCTCCAAGCAGCTTTTATCATCAACTCTTTTATTATTAACGCAAAATGTTAGATTTTTTTAAAAATAACATGCCAGGCGGAGATGGGGGCGAAAGCTGGTAGAATGGGTCAACGCAGAGTTGTACTCATTTTAAAAGGCACAAAACGAATCATTGTAACCACTAAGACGCAACCACTGAGCTGCAGAGTTAATGTCAAATGACAAATTACGTCTTCGTACCCCCGGCTGAGATACCGCACAGATGACCGGTTGGGCTACGGACGTGTGTGGAAGTCACTTGACTATGGCCACTGCATTAAGTGCGACTACAAATTAACCATCGTTGGTTTTGAAGAATTGCTATTTAATTTATATTTTTTAACCACCAGCAGAAGCGAGCGATTGCGGTTAACCGCAGCAAACTTCAGATTGGGACGCGGTTGACATATGGATGGGAGAGTGGGGTAGGAACGGGCAGATGACCTCTCATTGAGCCGTGGAAGCTCTCATTCGTTCTTCTTGGTCGGGTTTGGTGACTTTGTCATCACGGACACAGAATGTGACGCGGTCTTCTCGCGGCCTTCATCCGACTCATTGGCAACGTGTGAACGTGGATTCCTGGCGGCGGGTTTGTTTGTGAAACGTTTCAGTATCCGCCACTGGCTTTGCTGAAAAGTTCTGCAAGTTTTCAGGCCAACACGTAGTTGTTTAATGGGGGTTATAATTCGAAGAAACCAAATCCACCAATTCCCCAGCAATGGCACCGCTTGCTTTGGCAGTTTTCACATGCTGCCGAATTCATGTGCTCATTTGAAGTTGGTGCTAACCCACTGGTGCAAGACGGTGTACTCTGTAATAGGTAAACCTTGTCGTTTCAGGTGTAGTAATGGCGATATTTCTTTACGAAATAGTTTTCCTCATGAATCCACGAGTGTAAAATGTGCTTTCAATCAGTGCAGCTAAAATCTATTTAATCTTTATTTTATTATAAAACAGCTCTTGTTGCAAAAAAAAAATACTTTCAGACCTGTGGCCTACATGGTGACTGTGTTAACAAAAAACTGAAATAAGCATTTTTTGAAAAAATTGTAAACGAACCTGTAATTCTGTTATCTTGCATGTTTAAATTGCTTTGGTATCCACCACATGACTGTCCCCCACCCCCGCACACCTTGGTTAAACTAACTTAATTTGCATGTACAGTATAGAGTTGGGTACAAGGGCCTACTTGGGGTATAAGGCCTGTTTTGTCCTGGTGTTGACAGACCTGGCGTCATCAGCCATGATCAGTTTAAGGTCCACACATCGGTGTCCCCTAGAGGACCCCTGCTTGTAGTTTTTGCAGCCCAACAGACAGGTGAGCACCAGGATATATACATGCCTTTTACCCCACGTAGGCCTTTTACCTCCCACCCTACTATACATCTATACTTTTTTAGCATTGCCTGTATTGCTTAACACATTTTTTTCCATGTCAACACGTGCTGTCACGGGTTAAAGTTCAAAGCTCTGCTTGGTCTGGTCTGTACACTTATACCTGCAATATGGGATGCTCGTGTTTTTTTTATATATATAAAAGGCTTCTCACTGTTATGACAAGCATGGTATTTAATTTGCTTATCTACCACGGTTTTGCCGGCGACACTGGGAATCGGATGCAACTTGATCGGTGCAATATTGAATGCTGCATGGCTGTGTCATTGCTTTACAATACATTACAGAGAACGTGCATTCCTGTATTGTAAGCAAATACTTATTCTAATTTGGACATTAGAGATCAATTATTATAACAAAACTTTAAATATTGGACCAATAGGCCTCTGTCGCCTCGAAGCCTGCCTAATATGTTGTTGTTGCTTCGGATAACAACACGTGTTATATTTTGCTTAACACACAACACAATTTGACTTTGAAACGAGACTTTGAAAAGTGGCAGAAACCAAACTATCCACGCGTAAATATTGACACCTGCTGAAGTTGCCATCTTGATTCCGGGGAAACGGGAACGCTTGCTTTGTTCGAAGCTGTGCATGAAACTCTGTGCATTGTAACTCCAAACGCTGTGCCGCTTCACTCCCATGCGTGCTTCCGCTCCACTGCGGTCACTGACCCGCAAGCCGGTGGTAAACTTGTGCGCGCATCATCCGTGGGGTCGGCTCGTGCATTCTCCCCGACGTGATCTCGGGTCTTCTCTCCGACACTGGACTCTTTGCATGGAAAAGTTCGCTCGAAAGCCAATGTGCAACCGTCCGTCTGCCTTCCCTTGCGGCGTTTGACAGCACGGTTTGTGCCTGCCAGTGCTAACAGCAGACACGGCGATCTACCACGGGTGTTGTATTGTTTCGTTCTATAACCCATAGCCAGTAGTAGTATCAGCAAGAGCCCATTGACAATCCACTACTTGTGTGAAGGCCTCTTCGCCCATGCCAATTGTGGGGGTTGTGTGAGCAGACTTCACCACGCCGGTCAGTGTGGGTAGGTGATGTGGGTGGGGCCCAGCATCGGTGTAGATATCGCTCGCCACTGATGTTAGCCGGGGCCTGTAATTTTACTTTTTTATGAGTGTGTAAATTAGCATGGCCCGTTATTTTACCCACGTTGAAATGTTCACGATGTCAATCCAGGTCGAAGTCGTTGATCCCAACACATAAAATAAAAATATCTACTTTTTTTATTTTACCAGGTAAGGTACCCACTGAGCTATGTAGCTCTTTTTCAGAAGTGACTTGGCCACCAAATGATAGCTCAACGAAGTGGCTTATCACGTGGAAATTTTTAGCAGCCAAATACTCTGAACGCATCTTTTGTTATAAAAGTGGAGTGAAAAAGCCGAGGACCTGGAGAAAATATCCACGTGACCACGGGGAAAACATCCAAACTCCAAATATACAGCAGGCATCTGGGTCAGGATCGAACCCACGACCTCCTGTATACCAGGTGAGGTAGTTAACATTTCGCCATCGTGACGTCCTCATGCGCTAGCCACGTGCTATTCTATAGCTGTATGCGTTCAAGTTTGTATTGCTTACAAATTTGAAGTGCATCGCTTGAAATACGTTTCTATCAATTTGTAGCACTTTTTTGTAGAAACGAGAATGATCGTGACTGATTTGTAGCTAAAGTGGTTTGTACAGTAGCTTCAGTGATGCTTGTTTAAATATGAGGGAGATGCTGTAAATGAAACAAAAAACGCATTTAATTGCTCTGTTTTTACGATAATATTGGCAAGATGATTGAGTTAAATAGCTCCGCATCGAAGCCATTTACGAGTCTTAATTTTTAAACCCGCATTGTGACCTGCGCCTTTGATTACAAAAAAAAATTTAGCTTGTGGGGGAAAAAAAACACACACTTTTGTTAATGTCGCAATTATTCTCGCATTGTTTTGTGATCTCCTTGTGTTTTTGTATGCACGGGTGCATGGTTTCAATAAACAAAACAAATAGATTCACCTGTTGTTGTTAAGCCTGGTTGGTTAGTGTACACGGGACACGCACGCACGCACACACGCACGGTGTTCACAAAGCCTCGAGGGTTTCGCTCTGTTTGCGCATTTGACGGGCCCAGGTCGCATACTCCCCCAGAATACGCAAAGGATTTAAAAATGTGGCACAGTGGCTTAACTTTTGACGAGTGCTTGGCTTCAACCGGATCATTCCTGAATGCTGTTTTAGGTATTCTTTAGGCATTCGGCCCACATCCATCGCGACATATTTTGTCCCCAATGCTGTTGTTATTTATGCATTCATATGATTATTATAGGAATATAGGGTACAATACTGTGTTATATAATGGAAAATACAGTGTGAAATTAATCCTTGGTTATAAATAATTTTGTACCACCCCCCCCCCCCCACAATTATTTTTTAAATGCCCTCTTAATTGTGTGTCAATTACTGCCTCAAACTCTTCTAAAAAAATTATCCTCAATTTACGCAGACTTCAAGGCAAAAAACTATATAATTGCTGACGTTTTGGGCAAATGGCCCTTCGTGGTGCTTTATTTATTTCTTGACAAAACATCCCGCTTGACATTTTGCCTTTCCCCGTCTCGTGTTGAGATTATTTCAGTCACTTTGCTGATATAAATTGCCACATGATAAGCCGCTTTGTTGAGCTATAATTTGTGGCCAGGTTTACTTCTGAAAAATCAATTAATACCTCAGTGGGCTTTGCCTGGTAGGATAAAACAAACCCGTTTCGTTTCATTTGTATATATTTTTAAGCGATGTGTCTACCTTTACTACACTTTGCCCTCCTCTCGTGTTTTTGCGCTGTTGTAGCATTTTGACCCGCTCCTAACTGGACATCTGCGATAAAAAAAAGCTTCATAGCTCCATCGGATTCCACCAGTATGAATAGATATTCCGACTCTGACTCGGCAGGGAAACTCTGCACGCCAGACTTTGGCACGCAAAGCGGCGGCCGCACAGAGTTTGTCGATGTCCATATCGGTTGGCAGCTCAATCTTTCTACTCGTCAACGAGGTTCAGAGACCCTCTGACCGTGTCAGGCACTGAGACTTCAAAAACACCCCCCCCCCCCCATGCACGTTTTATCCGTGCAATCGGAGCACCTTAAAGCTGCATGATGTTTTATCTCACTTAATTTGACTACGATTGTGTTCTAAAAGTAATTTGATCTTGCCGGCCTATGTTGTCATTGATAATCGATGTATATATTTGTTCTTTGGTTCTTTCGGTAAAGTCACGTAGAAATAAATTAAATAATAGAATACGACGTTTTGATTGCAACACATGCAACCATCATCAGGTGCAAATGAATGAGAAAACAAACCTAGTAAACTTGGTAATATAATGCAATATAACACACCTGGTTGATTACGTTCTTCCAAAGATAACGAAATTTGAGAGAGAGACAAAACATAGACACGGAGACACAGACAGACACACAAGCAGAGAGAGACTCACACAGACAAACAAATTTAGCAATCTTTGGAAGAACGTAATCAACCAGGTGGGGTGTTGACTGTTGTGCTGGCCGACTCTCTGTGTTGTATTGCATTATATTTCCAAGTTTACTATGTTTGTTTTCTCATTCATTTGTACCTGATGATGGTTGCTTGTGTTGCAATCGAAACGTCGTATTCTATAATTTAATTTCTTTCTACGTGACTTTACCGAAAGAACCAAATCGTAATTCCTGCAGTCACGAAAGCTTCGAATCTAGTTTATATTTGTGCTGTATTTTTCTCCTGTACTGCGGTTGTGCACGGATTTAGTTTTATTTTCCTTGGTGCGTTTTGTTTTTATAAATATTTTTTGTCATTTTGGCGACACCCCTGGTCGCTCTTGCAAACGACGCGGCCCCTGGTCTCTCCCAAGTTCTCACCGGGCTCAACATAACGAACGATTCATCTTCGTATGACGTTCAGCCACAGCGCATTGCAGGGGGGAAAAAACTCCCAAATGAATTCAAAGACACGGGGCCATATCTGTTACATCGTCGTCGAACATTTTTGTTCAAACGAGGCCACAGTCTGCCCGGGACAGTGTAACCGCCACTTGCTGAGCAACAACAGCCCCATCGATTATTTTCGAAGGAAGTTCCAAAGTCCGTTTCATGCCAAAAATAAAACTCGTAAAAAAAACTCTTGCTGGGTTGTGATCTTTGGAAATTGGCCTTACCATCTCATTTTATTTTGGTGACTAATAAACGCCTTAGTTTCGTGGTAATGTTTGAAACTTACCCAAAAAATTAAGGTCTTTGTTCATTCATTGTATTACTTGATTTCAAAAGGTTGGAATTGATGGGTCTTTTATTTAAACAAGTAATATTTACGGTAGAGTATTATATATTTCTTAAACAGCCAACAGAGTAAAAACATTGTCTTAAATCTGCAATACACTCAGGGTCAGATTCACATTTTGATAAGATGGTCAAAACACATCATCTGGGCGATTCCCCCCATCATTGGTAATGAAATCCACGGCAATACATCAGGGGGTGGGAGGCCTCTGTCCAGCAGTGGATAGATCCCACGGCTGATGACAACGAAACCTCAGCACGTTGCCACCCGAAAAAATATCTCCCGAAAATAAAACATCCCGGGAACGAGTGAATCGGGCCCTGAATGTAGCTTGCCTACGGCACGCAATACGTCCCGCCGGCAGCAGTTCATCAATTAGTGGTGATTAAACATTTAATTCTGTGTGTTCAGACCAAGGCCCCGATGTTCTGGTGAGTCGTCTGCGACCTCCGGGGGACCCGCAAACCGAGCCGTGGCGAGTCGTGTCCCAAGCGGTGGTGGTGGCGGTGGCGTCCACGTCGCCGCTGCCTCCGTCTCCCACCGGGACCGGGGCAGCTACGGAGCCCGCGGCAGCGGCACGGGTGGAAGAGGAGGAGGAGGCGAGAAAAAAGGTGAGTTGGTGCGGAGGAGGAGGAGGGGGAGCCCGCTGTGTAGCTTCCGTCGGATAAAGAGGAGGAGCTCTTTGCGGGTGATGGAGGGAAAATGAAAAGGGGGGGGGGGCTTTTGAGAGAATCGTACGATGCACGCCCTCGTTCCGTTGCCAACCGTGCCACGTGCCACCCAGACGTCGAAACCGTCGGTGCAATCGCGCCTTGCGTAACCCGTGTTTACAAAGTGGAAATTCCTCAGAGGCTGTTGTCAAGACAAAACAAAAACGGTCGGTGATTTCCTGCTCGAATGAGATTTATGTAGTAAGTGCTCATCTATTCGCAGCCCGTAGTGGAACTCTCACATTCCTACGGCAGTGGGCGAGTCTTTCAATAAGGACACGCTCTGTCGGCGTCTTCATAACATCGTGTGAATGGTATCGACCCCGGAAGGATGATGGGCCGAGTCATCCCCCAACTATGAATTGAACTTAGCAACTCTCCGATTGTCAGCCGCTCGCTCGAGCGCTCAGCCACGCAGGGCTGAGATTAGCAAGAGGTGTCGACCTAAAGCCGTGGCGTTGAAGAATCTGACAGCTGCCAGAGAGAGGGCACGGCAGTTCAATTGACCCTAAGCTTCACAATGTGGCACAGTTTGGATTTACAGAACGTCTAAATGTCACCGCATTTGCGGCGGCTGCCCAAACAGGAAAAACGTAGTCTAGTCAGTTTTGAAACTGCACAGCCAGAATTTAAGTATTTTCTACTGATCCACATAAGGTGCCATTGTTGAAGGTAATTGTCTGTAGTTTAAAGTGTAACACTTATTTATGGAATGCGTCAGTGGTTTGACATTGACAGTGTAGAGCATTTATCCCTTTCCAAGAAAGGTGGACAGATGATCAGAATTACAATCCTAATTAGTTGGCATGCCAACGAAAAAGCCACCTCGTGATAATGACGGTAATGTTTAATCCACATAGTTAAAGTGTCTAAAGTGTATGTCCGAAATCATGCAACTGCCCATCAAGGAATTATGGGTAGAATTCTACACACAACAGAGGGAATTGAGACACTTAATATAGAGAGAGAAAGAGTCATCTATGTGTGTGTCTGTCCTGCTCCAGTGCTGATATTTACGCACCGCGCCTTGGCCGGGAATTAAACTCAGGTGGCTGGGTTCACAGTGCAGTGCACAACGCACGATGGCCCAAAGCGGCCGGGGCATGGCACTGGCCACACGAGACCTCCCTTGTGTGCCGTGCCGGCCTTCATAGGCGCTCGCTAGCAAGCCACTTGCCCTAACAGCCTGTGCAAGGATATACGGGTGATCTTTGTGTGTTTTTTATCTTTGTGTGTCTTGCCTGACAGCGGTGCCCAGCTGATAAGGCCTACTTCATCGCCAAGGAAATCTGCACGACAGAAAGGACCCACATCAAGGATCTAGAAGTCATCACGGTGGTATGCGTGCGAGAACATCCCATGCAGTGGACACAGGGGCTTAGGTACCAGCGGGTCTAGCCAGGTCGGCATCCCGCACCCGGCACACCACGTCCTGAATACCTCTCGCTATGTCAGTAGGCACTACTAAGTCACGTGCCACCCACTCCATTCTACCAATGACCCGGAAAAAAATTCGGTGAGAAAGTAAACCCTGGTTGAGCACATTCACTGCAATTTGAATGACCAATGGTGGTGATTCAAATAATGGAAAAGATAAAGCGTGTTTCAGTGAAGTTTATAAACGGCGAAGTTATTATTTTTTATAAAAAAGAAAGCAAAACATTAAGTTTAACTCGCTGAAAAACTCTGCTCAAACTAATTGAGTTGTTGACAAAAATATTTGACCGTTAATCTTCTGTGCAAATCCTGATCAGCTGTGAATGTTTTGCCCGTCAGTCCTGTGGGATGGGTCCAACAAGCGTCACCTTGGAAAACATTGGCAAAAAGGTCGTAATATGGATACACTTGGCGCCCACCGTAGCAATACGGAATTTCCACCAATGGTACTCAGGACTGCACAACCGAGGTAAAATGTTTACACAGAAAAGCCTAAAAGCGAGGCTCGGAGCGAATCTTTTTTGCTTCTACGGCCAACGATTCGACAAGACGCATCTTGGTTTGTATGCAGGTAGGGAATTCAAGTAGCCTCAGATCGACTGCACGGGGTGACCAGCAACACACGCTGGGCAAACGGGTCTCGAGTAAACAAGTCACGTGGGTGTTTTTTTTGTAAGGCGCCGTGGCTTTGCCGCGGCTTCAAACGACGCGTGACAATGTGCTTAAAAGCACACCACAGCCTTTGTGCATTTGCAATGGGGGGTGGGGTGAATGTAACGAAAAAAAAATCCCACCACCCATCAGCAGTTCGTGAAGAACTGCATTGTGGCTCTCTTGTCTTGGGGTCACCATCAAAAACGCATTTGAGTAAACGCTGCCAACCGGCAGCAGCAGTGATTGACACCTCAACTGTAATTCTAGATTTGAAGCTTTCGTGACTGCAAGGATTCATACTGTTAGGTTTTTTCGGTAAAGTCACGTGACTTTACCGAAAAAACCTAACAGTATGAACCTCAACTGTAGACCGGGTTTCGTCCTCATCGTGACTCGTCAACACAGAATGGTCACCAATGTTCATCGCTGCACAGCCCGTTTCTGACAAACCGTATAAGTTACTCTTAGATTGAGCAGAATTTTGCGGCGAGCAAAACTTTCATGCTTATTGATGTTAATATACCCCCACGATACGTTGTGACGTTGGGAATGACGGTGATTTGACGGCGCGTTGCGTGCGGTGTGCAGTGGTTTTCCAGCTTTCTGGGCCAGGAGAGCCCCATGTCCAAGGAACTTTCCTCCAAGCTCTTCTCCTCTTTCCAACCGTTGTGCGACTTCCACCGAACTTTCCTCAAGGAAGTGGAGACCAGGCTCACTCTCTGGTGAGAATGTCTCCAGGCTGTGCCAACGTTCATCGCGGCTCCACCGTTTGCCCCCCCCCAAGTCTAAACGGAACTATTTTAGATTTGAAGCTTTCGTGACTGCAAGGATTCATACTCTTAGGTTTTTTCGGTAAAGTCACGTAGGTAAAAAATAAAATAAAAATGAATAAAAATAAAATAAGCTCCCCCCCCCTTTCCTCCCCCTTAACTTGTATTTAAGAACTTGCATCTTGGAATCCCTGCCTCACTTGATACAGCAAATCTGGCTGTGACGGTCCCACCTGATGACGGAGACTTGTGTTGCCTCCGAAACGTCGTGATTTTTATTATTTTATTTTTATTAATTTAATTTCATTTTTTACCTACGTGACTTTACCGAAAAAACTAAGAGTACGGAACAATTTTTTTTATTTTTACCAGGTAAGGTTGACTCTGACCTTTTTCGATTTTTTTCAGACACGACCTGGTCACAAATGATAGCTCAACGAAGTGGCTTATCGCATGCAAATGTATCGAAGCCAAATACTCCAGAAACGCATGTTGATTCTAAATGTGGAGGGAAAAACCGGAGGACACGGATACAAATTCACACGATGCATGGGGAGAGAGAGACACGCAAACTCCAAATATACATACGTCAGGGTCGGAATCAAACTCACGATCTTCTGTATACCAGGCGAGGTAGTTAACATCTCTCCACCGTGGCGTTCAATTCACCCGGACTGCGACTGACCGATTTCTTCCAATCTCAGAAGGCAAGTTGGGGTCGTGCCTCATGAGTATTTGAATGGGTGACCGCCTGCATCAGGGCTTGCCAGGTGTTGTAGGCGTGCAGGCCGGCGAGGTGTAGTCAGGAGGAGGCAGTGCTGATGAGAGTCGCCCCCTCGTAGAGCAGAGTGGTTCTGGGTTTCTCCAAGTTCTCTGGTTTCTTCCTACAAGGCAAATGTTCATTAAGTAAATTTGATAAATAGATGTATGGATAATACACAACGATACCCCGTCTAGCCTCTTTAACAGATTGTTGGGGCAAGTGCTGCTAACGAGTAGCAGCCTATGAAGGCCGGCATGGCACACGAGGTAGTTGGTGGTCAGCACCACGCCCGGCCGCCTTTGTCTCCCTAGCGTCAAAGTTTACACACCACACCAGCTACTCATTTGAGGCTGAGGCGGCCTTGGGGAGGCCCAGGACCGGTTCAGAAAATCATTACGGTGTTGGTGGCCGTGAGCGCGAATCGAACTCGGGTCGCCGGCAGAGGTCGCAACCGGGTACCCAATACCCGTACCCGTACCCGGCCGGGTACGGGTACGGGTAGACCGTGAGTCACTGGTGAGTAACTGTTTGTCACTCATTTCCCAACGTCTTGTCTCTTCTCACAATTCAAGTTCCTTGAATCAACCCACCCGCACCTGCAACATGGCTTCATCCCAGAGGTCGCAATCAGGTACCTGATACCCGTACCCGTACCCGGCCGGGTACGGGTACGGGTAGGGTACGGGTACGGCCGGGTACGGGTACCCGTTTGCGACCCTGGTGCGGCCGGGTACGGGTAAGGAATCAAAACCCGTTTGCGACCTCTGGTCGCCGGGTTCGTAGCGGAGTGCAGCGCTAATCGCGAGGCTACCGCTCC
Organism: Lethenteron reissneri; assembly: GCF_015708825.2. NCBI lineage: Eukaryota > Metazoa > Chordata > Hyperoartia > Petromyzontiformes > Petromyzontidae > Lethenteron > Lethenteron reissneri. The sequence goes on along the minus strand of NC_083823.1, from coordinate 6,295,309 downwards.
CGTGCGGTGCGACACCGCTGCGTGTGAACGTGCAAGCGGGACGTTCCATCTCCCCAACGTCGCGGGTTCAACGTCTTACATTTATTGAACGGGTTCATTTTTTACTTTGTTCAGGGAAGGCAAGTCGAATGCCCACCTCAAGGGTGACCACGAAAAGATCGGAGACATCATGCTGAAGAACATGCAGCTGCTCAAGGTTCGTTCGTCGAGTTCGACTTTTGCCCGTGAGCAGCGACACGATAGCGGATGTCTGGAGGCTCCTAGCTCAACGACGTGTAACGATTCATAAAAAAAAATTGACATTTGATTCTTCAGCGTTATATACAACGTGCTTCACGTCACGAGACGAAGCGTCCGTCCGAAACTCGCGCAGAGGCAGAACTGACCGCGGAAGTGGATATTACAGAGCTACCTCTGAGGTCAACTTCAAGTGACTTCTGTTCCGCACAGCAGGGAGGCAGCAGCGCTTTCCCCACCCGCCCTGCCACCCAGAGTAACGTCTGTCACCTTACAATCGAACTGATGTTCATTTATTTACGGAGGCCCTGATGTCAGCAGTGACGTGAGCAAGCAGGGAAACCGCCGCCACCACCAATACGACGATGATGATGATGAGCGTTCTTATTAAACCGTTGTAGGTAAAGAGGAATTTTGGTCTGGGCCTTTCCGGAGGGCCCTCAGTTCCACCTGCTCGTGACGACGGCCCAGACCGACACTCACAATAATTATATCCTCAACGTTTAATCCGGCTTATCGTGACTAACGTACACCTTTATACATTTCTTATGATTGGCTGGGGCAGGCCAAAAAATATTTGATGAGGAAATGAAACCCAGAATATACACCCCCCCTCCCCCTTCTTCCATTGACGTGTCAATGCACTTCGATATCATTCTCCGATCTTCTCTTATCTTCTTCTTCTTCTTCCATAATATAAGTTTTTGGGTCAGATCGCGTTATTTATAAATGTGTCGTAACCCTCCACCACCCGACATGGCCAAACAGTAAAAAATGTGTCACGTTTTCAAAGGACAAATGAATTGACTTCTTTAGCCCATTGACGTGTCTTGTGACATGCCCCCCCTCCCTCCGATTATTTTGCCCCTTGGGAGGTGGCAACCCACGCTCTTGCCACCTCTCTCTCTCTCTCTCCACCCCTCTCTCTCGCCCCCCCCCCCTCCCCGCTCCGGCCCTCCGCCCCGCAGAGGCTGGTGTGGCCGCTCTGCGGGATGGAGCAGGTGCTGCGCAGCTTGGAGAGCGAGGTGCAGGCCTCCCACAAGCTCGCCGACGCCTGCCGCACCTTCGAGCTGCAGCGCGTGTGCCACCTGCCGCTGGGCGGGTTCCTGCTGCGCCCCCTGCAGCGCCCGCTGCACTACCGCCTGCTGCTCGAGCGCCTGTGCAAGCACCACGCGCCGGACCACCCGGACTTCCGCGACTGTCGCGGTGAGCCCCGAGCCGCTGGCGGTGGCGGGGGGGAGGGGGAGGAGCGGGGGGGGGGGGGGAGTGGGGGGGGGGAATCGGGGGGGGGATCGGGGGGGGGATCGGGGGGGGGGATCGGGGGGGGGATCGGGGGGGGGATCGGGGGGGGGATCGGGGGGGGGATCGGGGGGGGGATCGGGGGGGGGATCGGGGGGGGGATCGGGGGGGGGATCGGGGGGGGGATCGGGGGGGGGATCGGGGGGGGGAATCGGGGGGGGGAATCGGGGGGGGGATCGGGGGGGGGATCGGGGGGGGGATCGGGGGGGGGATCGGGGTGAAGTGGGGGAGTGAGGGGGTAGCATGGGGGGGGTAGCGGGGGGGGATAGCGGGGGGGAGAGCGAGCGGGGGGGTGCAAACGGGGGGGGAGCGAGGGGGGGGGGCGGCGGAGGGGGGGCGGCGGAGGGGGGGGGGAGCGGTTTGAATCTCATGGGCCGCCCCCCCCCCCGGTTAATGCCCCCCCCTCCCCCCCCCCCCCCCCGCTGTGAGCCTACTGGAAAGCTATGCCTGCCAAACACAGAATCAGAATCTATTTTTATATCCTGGAGAAATCCAATGAGCCATGAAGCTCTTTTTTACACGTGAAAAAGAAAAAAAGCGTCACAATGTTGAGCTCATCGTTATTATTATGATTATCGCTGTTATTGCCTTGCGTTGAATTTGACCAATGCGCCGTTTCTCGGTGGCGCGTGCGGCTGCTGTCAGCGGCGCTGGCGGAGGTGAGCGAGATGACGTACGGCCTGCAGGACACGCTCCTCCACCTGGAGAACGTCCAGAAGCTCATGGAGCTGCAGAGGGACCTCACCGACATGGAGGACTTGGCCATGCCAGGCCGGGTAAGCCGGGGCGACCGCACACCCCCCACCCGCACCCCCCCCCTCCTTCTGCCCCCACACGTTCCGTCGGGATCCAATTCGCGAGCAGGAGCGCTTCTTGCCGCGTCTTGCAGGGGTTCGAGCCCAGTGGACGCCCCGGTTAATACTGCGCGGGTACCAAAATAATACCGCGACATGCCGTCTGCTTCACGGTGGACGTTAAAGAGATTACGTGAAGTGTCAAGGTCCAGATGTTACTGCTGGCTTTGACATTCTACACCGGCGGTGTAACCATCGACAGCGTGAGAACCCCAACAGGCCGATACGCACATCTCCATAATGGGTGGAACATGAAAGACGCGAGCCACAGATGTGCGACTGTGTCCGTGCAACTCTGGCTATGGATCATATCGTAAACCACTGTAGTATGCACTCCTCCAATGGAGGTAACATAGTCAAATTCACACGAACTCTCTCCTGGAGCCCTTTCGTGACCAGCAGACCTCGACGTTAGAATAGTCCACGTTTATACTCTTTGGTTCTTTCGGTAAAGTCACGTAGGTATAAATATAAAATAGATCACGACGTTTCGGGCGCAACACCATCGTCCGTCATCAGGTGTGTTGTGCCCAAAACGTCGTGATCTATTTTATTTTATTTTCTACCTATGTGACTTTACCGAAAGAACCAAAGAGTATGGATTCCTGCAGTCACGAAAGCTTCAAATCAAGATAGTCCACATTTGTCTACGTTTGAAGATTACTCGCAAAGTACCGAATTGGGTAAAACCACACAGCAACATTGCACCCTACCTGTGAAACACGATAGCGTGTGATTATTTGTGACAGTACATAGTTTTTGACAGTTAATTGATAACGAAGTTTTCAGGATCACTGTTCAATTCAAGAACCAATTGTATTTTTCACGTAAATGTAATTTCACGTTGAAATAAAACGTTTTGCAAGTGCCGTAAATTCTCCACCACTGGTTCAGTGCTATAAGCGGGACATGAGTGTCTTGTGCCCGGTGCGTTAAACGTTTTCACTTATTAAATCGTACAAGACGATATCCGTTGTTGTTGTTGTTATTGTTGTTGCAGGAGTTTATCCGTGAGGGCTGCCTGCACAAACTGACGAGAAAGGGCCTCCAACAGCGCATGTTTTTCCTCGTGAGTTGGAAAAGTTTAGAGAAAAGTCGTGCATGTTTTAGCGTCGCGTCTTCGTCTTGAACAGGCGCAGAGAGTCGACAGCACTGACGGGTTGGCGAAGGGAGTTCCAGACTGCTCTGGAGGCAGTTTGAGAATAATGAATGACTTCCCACTGAGCGAAGGCTCACCACGAGGCTTTGACAGAAATCCTTCTATTCTGGGGCGGAGAGAGTGTGGAGGGGCGTATAGTCAGGGGAGAGGGGAGAGATATGGGAATGTGTAGAGGGGAATACTGTGAGAGAACAGTGGAGAGCTGTAGGCAGTGGATAGATTAAAACTAACTACCACATCACCTAACGCCTCCAGAAAGTAAGAAGCAGCACAAGACTTGTGCCCGATGTCAATTAATTTCGACAAATCTGGTCACACACACGCGCGCGCGCGCGCGCGAGGACACCTACTGGATTAATACATTCCTGCGGAGGGCGCTGGTAGGAACATTGGGTTGCTCAGTCAATGGCCAGGGTCAACGGCGGCGTGGCGTATTCCGCAAATATGCCCGACCGTGAGGGCGGGCACAAGCCGGCGTGAGTAGGTTAAACGTTGAGTTTTATAAGGGCACCACGGGGTGACCAGCCCCTCCCCACCCAGCCCGTCCCCTCCCACCCCCCACCCAGCCCCTCCCCACCCTCCCCTCCCCACCCATCCCCTCCCCACCCTCTCCACCCTGCCCCACCCCTCCTATTTTTGGATGCACGATGGACGGACGGACACAATAATCCCCTGTGGGCTGGTGGAACCAGGTGGTTCCTACCAGTATAAGACGCACCTACAAGTGCATTATACTCTGGATAATATAGTAATTGTGAAATATTGTGTGATCGAATTTGAGACCATAATAAGTTGATGGTAAATGTAGCAAAGACTACAACAATGTAGCAGAGATGACAACAAAAAAATGACCCTTTTTCAGATATCCCACTGATTTATAACAACCCTCTTAGCTTTCTACTCAATAGGCGTGATTGAATTTTGGTAGAGCCTCCATTTCGTAGAGATTATCGAGAGTGCTGAAATATTTTACAAGTTGTTTGAGGTTGGTGGGAGACACGTAGAGGCTTTGAAACAAATTGCCCTCGACCGTCAAGTTATTATTATCTTGCGTGGAGTAGTGGCGCTTCTACAAATGGATCACTGTGTATTATTCAGATTTTATTTCACCCGTATTGGCCCAAGAAGCACATCAATTGATCACCGCTTAAATCCGCCAGTCGAGGAAAATGCCACGATCAGAGCCAAGAGTTTAGAGATTACATCTGACGAGCGCGCCATATTCTGCACATTTCACAGTGACAAGGCACCCTGAAATGGCTGTCGACTGATAAAAAAAGTCTAAACCTACACGGATATAAGAATAGGTTTTTCCCCTTTTTTCTGGCAACAAAACTGAAACCTTTTTCGAAGAATCGTGTCTGCATTAATCACAATACTTGTGGTCAGAACGCTTTTTGGCGTCCTCTGGTCTAGCATCGTTTGAGACGAGGCTCAAAAGAAAGCCATCTCTGGTGTGGACCAATCAGTTTCAAGGACAATGCATATATTATTCGTGTGTTTTTTTTTGCATTCTGACCACAAGTATTGTGGTTAATGCAGACATGATTCCTTGTAAAAAGGTTTCAGTTTTGTTGCCAGAAAAAAGGGGAAAAACCCTTTTATTATATTTTGGTACTGGCAAAGGAGGTCTCATGATGTAGATGCCTACCCGGATAAATGTTTTTTAACAACTTGAATGAAAGAACAAAAACTCTTTCTCGCCTCTCAACGCGCTCCGAAAAAGGGCCGTTGCCCAAAACGTTTTTCTCGCGGCCACAATGTTATTACCGACTAACGTCTTGATATGTTGTTTCGTTTTAATTGGGTGCAATTGTGGACAACAACCATATCAGACATCTCAATCGGCAGTAATAACATTGTGTTTACTGCAGCTCAAAGGCTCACTCCGACAAGGCGTGTGGTGCATTGCTTCTCGTGACAAATGAGAATAGGGTTGAAGGGTTGCTCGCCCTTGACCCCAGACACACTTGAGCAGTGCGGTGGAGGCATAACCCTATACATGACCTGATCTGAAAGCATCCGAAGACTCATGTTGTTGTTGTTGTTTGTGCTTGACAACATGAATGGGGTCGGGGGGGAGGGCTCGCCTGCCCGGCTTAATATTTGCCCTGCGGTTTCAGTTCAACGACATGCTGGTGTACACCAGCAAGGCGCTCACCACCAACAACCAGTTCAAGGTCCACGGCAAGATGCAGCTCAGCACTCTGAAGGCACGACGCACAGCCCCCCACGTGACACGCACCTCAATTATCACCGCACCCCCCCCCCCCCGTCTCCTCCGCCCGCGACAATTCTCACCGAGGATCTCAGCGGTGCTGGCTCGGAGTCTCTAGACCTCCGAGCCACGGTGGCGAGTTGTTCACTACCTCGCCTGGTGTACAGGAGGTCATGGGTTCGATTCTGATCCTGACGCCTGCTGCTGTATATTTGGAGTGTGCGGTGTCCGTCTCCCCGTGGGTCGCGTGGATTTGTCTCCGGGTTCTCCGGTTTTTCCCTCTCCATTTAGAAGCGTGCGTTTACAGTATTTGGCTGCTGTCAGTTTCCACGTGATAAGCCAATTTGTTGAGCTATCATTTGTGACCAGGTCGCTTCTATATAGCTATTTGGGCCTTACCTGGCAAGATAAAGTTTTTATTTTAGTATATTTGGAGTTTGCATATCTCTCTCCCCGTGGGTCACGTGGATTTTTCTCCGGCTGCCTCCGGTTTTCCCCTCCACATTTCGAATCGACGTGACGCATTTAGAGTATTTGGGCGGCGATAAATTCCCCACGCGATGTCGATCGCACGTTGCGAAAGCCTGGTGGCTTCTGAATAAGAGCTACATGGCCCATGAGGGGAGGGACCCTTACACCTGGGTAACAACAATAATTACAAAACATGTTCTTGGTTCTTTCGGTAAAGTCACGTAGAAGGGAAATAATAAAATAATAATAAAAAACATTATAAAATAATATAGAATTATTTTATTATGTTTTATTATTTTATTATTTTATTATTCAAATAATAATAATAAAACATAATAATAAAACATAATAAAATAATGTAGAATTATTTTATTATGTTTTATTATTTTATTATTATTAAAATAATAATAATAAAATATAATAAAATAATATCGAATTATTTTATTATGTTTTATTATTTTATTATTATTAAATAATTATTATTATTAAAATAATAATAATAAAACATAATAAAATAATATAGAACTATTTTATTATGTTTTATTATTTTATTCTTATTAAAATAATAATAATAAAACATAATAAAATAATATAGAATTATTTTGTTACGTTTTATTATTTTATTATTTCCCTTCTACGTGACTTTACCGAAAGAACCAAGAAGATGAATCCCTGCAGTCACGAAAGCTTTAAATCGAAAATTAGAAAACATTGTTCGTAGTTTGCTCGCTTTGTTTGAGCCACCCGGCCCGTGGGGTGACGCCGGCTCTCACGCTCGTCTTGTCCCTCGTCGTTCCGTCCCAGATCACAGCGAGCGAGAGAGAGTTCTCCATTCCTTGCTCCTTCACCTTGTCCACCCCGCAGAAGCACGTCGTCGTGGCTGCGAAGTAAGTGCCGGAGACGGCCGGTCGACACGGTGGAGGTGTGGGGGGGGGGGGGGGTAAGGGGGGTGACGGGGGGAGTGGGGGGGTGGGATTGGGGAGTGCAGCAGCGACCTGCCAACAAAGTCAATAGGGTCTTGCCGTTATGGGGGCACATGATATGGCCAGCAGTGGATATATCTCGGCACATGATATGATTACGGCACATGATATGGCCAGCAGTGGATATATCACGGCACATGATATGATCACGGCACATATGGCCAGCACGTATGTTGTATTCCTAATAGAGGTTTTTGGCTTAGATCGCGTCAGTAGAAATGTGTCGAAAACCCTCCACCACCCGACACGGCCAATCAGTAAGGGATTTGTCACGTAAACAAAACGCCAAGTAGTTACTACTTCAGCCCACCGGCGTGTTGGAGAGTGAATCCACAACATTTACAATCTGAGTTTCGACGCATTTTTACTTACGCGATCTAACCCAAAAACCTCTATTATGAATAATATTGGTCGCGAAAGCCTTCGTGTTAAACTGACGTATGCTGTGTCTATATATGTTGAACTTCTTTTGCACCGTACGTATCTATAACCGTGCTAATCGGAGGTGCAAACAGACCAGTGGGAAAGAGCACGGCACCTGATGTGTGGCCCGCTCTGTAGCCTTGGCGAGGCCCTTCATGGTGAGTGGAACAGACCGATTCGGTGACCCACGCTCACTCGCGTCACTGTCGTTAGAGCCGCCCGACATCCGCGCCTTCACTTTTGCCCCCCGCCGAATCGCACTCCACGTGAGTGAGCGAGTGAGCGGGTGGGTGTCGGTGATTGAGTGGGTGGGCACGAGTGAATGTGTCGAGCGGCGGTGCGACCCGTTAGCGCCACGCTGCTCTACGAACCCGGCGACCCGAGCTTGATTTCCGCTCGCGGCTAACACCGATTATCTGAACAGGTCTTGGGCCTCCCCTAGGTCGACTCGGCCTCAAATTTGTAACTGATGCGGGGTGAAGACAAGGGAGGTCGGGCGTGGTGCTAGCCACCCACCCCCACGTGTGTCGTGCCGGCCTTCATAAGAGCTCGCTAACAAAACTTCCCCCAGCAGTCTGTCCACGCTGCGTGGGGGATCTTTGTCTTTGTTTGTGTGCGTAGCGAAGTGGGTGGGTGGGTCTACAGTCAGCACGCTGCGCTACGAACTCATCATCTCTCCGAGGTCGATTAAGTGGGTAACCACTTGGTAGGGAAATCAGCAGCGGTTGTACCTGGACCTGAGTGAGAGTCTTTCCCCCACCATGGCATTGTGCAAATTTCTCACCACTGGCTCAGGGCTGTAAACAGGAGGTGACCATCAACGCCTGGTTGCTCATTTCAGGAGGGAATTCGCTCTGACTTATTTTGTTTGAGAGAGAGAGAGGAGAGAGGTTGCCAGCCTTGGCCTTCGGTCCCTGGGCATGCCCTCTCACTGGGGGGGGGTTGGGCAGGGGGTGGTGTACCGGTCTGAGGCTCTCTCATTCTCTCTCCCAGCTAAGAGGCCGAGCCAACAAGAACCACGGTCGCCACGCAACAGGTGGAGTGGTGTCGGGTAGGGTAGGGTATTGGCCCGGAGCCACCCGGCGGTTTGCGAGCGCACAAAGGATTCGCCCCGACAGGAATTTCTCTTGCTCCGGCGTCCACCCCTCGCCCGCCCGCTCCCCCAGCCCCCCCAGCCTCCCCCCCCGCCCGGTGTGCCAGAGCGAGCGTGGCTCCAAAACGTAGAAGTTCGATGCGCGCAGAGCGCACCGACACGTTGCGATCTCTCTGCGCATCGCGGCCCCGGTGACCGTCGTTGTGTTGTTTGCATGGGCCGGGGCGAGAGGCGGGGGTATCCAGGAGTAGTCTTGATGTGGGGGGGGGGGGGGGGGGTGCTACATACCAAGGAGGCCGAGGATCTCCGCTGTACAGAGTCACGGAGATCGACCCGACCGGCGGGAGCTCCAAACGGGCCTGGCTGCCCTGGGAGGCTGGGATCACGACGCTTCCCAACGGCACAGGAATAGCAGCCCTTCCCCAAACTTAAATTCCCCACGCCGGCGACAATCATCAACGCGGCGTGGCGGGCACGTGGCGACGCCGCTTCAGTGTCGCCGCATCCACCTGTCCCCATTCAGTCACTCGTACCCCCCCCCCTGCCGTGCTCGTGTCTTGACTATTCATCTGTCTGCCGTACGAACGTCTTGACTATTCATGTGCCTTCCGTACGAGCTTCTTGACTATTCTTCTGCCTGCCGTACGAGCGTCTTGACTATTCATCTGCCTGCCATACGAGCTTCTTGACTATTCATCTGCCTGCCGTGTTCGCTTCTTGACTATTCAGCTGCCTGCCGTACGAGCGTCTTGACAATTCATCTACCTGCCGTACGAGCGTCTTGACTATTCATCTGCCTGCCGTGCTCGCGTCTTGACTTTTCATCTGCCTGCTGTACGAGCGTCTTGACTATTCATCTGCCTGCCGTACAAGCTTCTGGACAATTCATCTGCCTGCCGTACGAGCATCTCTCCAGGAGCAAGGGCCACGTGGTAGCCGTCTTGTTAAACGCCAGATTTGGGCTGTGGACGAACGACGCCGCTGTTCTTGAGAAGCCGCTGTAATCACAGGCGGCCGAATCTTGTTATCGAACCCGGAATCTCAGAGGTGCCGGCACGGCGCTCCGACAGCCGAGCCACCCACCCGGCCGCCCTCTTGCGTTGCATTTGATTTGGCGAAAAATTGTAGCTCTTGAGATTTTAAGATATTATCGGTTTCACTGTCACCCCGTGAACTATCAGAATCGGAATCTTCAATTTAGACCGGAGGAATCCGATGAGCTATGAAGCTCTTTTTCGCAGATGTCCAGCGAGAGAACTTGGTGTAATCACCAGTTTCATGGCAGTGCTCGTGAAAAACTTACCCTCAACGTAATCCTAACCTTAAACCTAATCCTAACACCAACCCTCAACCTAATCATAACTCCAACTCTAATTCTGATATCACCGCGGGGGTGGAGAAGGGGTTACTATTTCTGCAAGGGGAGTCTTGCTGACCAAATATAATTGACACCCTGGGGTTCACGTAATGTAAGGCACTGAGAATACACGTTCCAAATCCGGTGGAGTCCAAATGCCGTCTCGCACCTGCTCTTGACGGAGCCCTTCCCAGCGAGCCCGTCCACATCGCACACCTGTGACATCACTGCATAAAGAGCTTCACAGCTCATCGGATTGCTCCCCAGGACTAAATCACGATTCCGATTCTGACGCCACAACGCGGCTCGGTTACGGCGCGACCGATGCGACGCGATTCGGCCCCGATGACCGCCACCCCCCCCCCCCCCCGACGAAAATCTCTGCATTGCCGCTCGCAGCTCGCCGGAGGAGATGGACAAGTGGGTGGAGGACGTCACGCTGGCGGCGAGGCGCGCCGCCGACGACACGGTCGACCACGCCACGGCCGGCCGCTCGCCGTGCCGCGAGACCGACATCGTGGAGAGCCACATTTGTGAGTCGCACGCTACCACGGCCCGGCATGGCGCTCACACGTCGGTGTGTGTGTGTGTGTGTCTGTGCGTGTGTGTGTCTGTGCGTGCATGTGTGTGTGTGTCTGTGCGTGCGTGTGTGAACCTATGGAGCGGTAGTTGTAGCGGTTAGCGCTACGCAGCGCTATGAACGCTGCGATCCGAGTACGATTCCCGCTCACGGCCAACACCGGTGACGATTGTCTGAACCGGTCCTGGTCCTCCCCTAGGTCGACTCGGCCTCAAATGAGCATCTGGTGTGGTGTGTAAACATCGTCACTGGGGATACAAACGCGGCCTGGCGTGGTGCTGGCCATCCACCCCATTGTGTGCCGTGCCGGCCTTCATAGGAGCTCGCTAACAGCACTTACCCCAACAGTCTGCCAAGGCTACATGGGGGGTTTCTATCTTTCTCTTTGTATGTGTGTGTATATGCTTCTAATCGTGTGCGGAGTGGTGGCAGAGTGGTTAGCACACTGGGCTACAAACCCAGTGACCTGAGTTCGATTCCTGCTCACGGCCAACACCGGTGACGATAATCTGAATCCTGTCCTGGGCATCTCCTAGGTCGACTCGGCCTCAGATAAGTACCTGGCGTGGTTTGTAAACATCAACATTGGAGAGATAAACGCGGCTAGGCGTGGTGCTGGCCACCCGCCCTCTCGTGTGCTTTGCCAGCCTTTATAGGCGCTACTTGCGAACAGCAGTTGCCCCAAAACTATGCAAAGGCTACATGGGGGATCTTTGTCTTTGTGTGTGTGACTCTAATCTGTTGACCCATAACACCTGACCTCCGCACGGCGAGATTTCACCTTTCCACCCACAGCGCTGGGCTCTCTCCCTTCATAACTCATCAAGCCTTCGCCACCGCACACATCCTCAGAGTGTGCCTAGCCTGGCGCGGATGCTGCGGTGATATCAGTGACGCCTGATGACGAATGGCAGCTGCTGTGTCTATGTAAAATGTTTATATGTCCAACAGATTCAAGCGCTGGATTTAAAGACACGATTTAACATGTGTGAGTGATCTGTAAAACATTCGTCCTGACCTTAAGACACTGCACAGGGTTAAACAGGGTCTGATCGAAACCAAACCTTTGAAACGTCATCAAGGGTGTATCGATAGTTCAATGTTAATTTGCCATTTCATCTTGGTGTGGTCTGGGATTGTTGTTGTTTTTGCTGCCTTGCCTAATCCTGATAATGTAATCAATGTTTGTCTTATTTTTGTCTATTTAGTGACTCTATTTTGCACTCCTACCGTGTGCTTTTGTGCATTGCTCGCTGTCGTAGACTTGCCGAACCGCCCATAGTGGGACATCCGTGAGAAAAAAATCAAGAGCTTCATAGCTCATCGGATTCCTCCTGCAATCTAAAACGTAAAGATTCTGATTGCGGTAGCGAGACACACAAAAACCCCCTTCTGGCCTCGGGAGCCGGCATCTGACGGCGTCTTCTGCGTGGCTCCGATCGCAGAGCGGCAAGCACGCCGTGTGACGGGCGCCGGGCCACAATCTGCAGAGCCCAGTCCGAGGCAGCACCTTGTTGAGGACTGTGCTTCAAATGGTGCGGCAGATGATGATTTAAAGACGGTGGTCACCGTATCATCGCCACCGCGCGCTTTCCACATGCGCTTCTGCGGCCGTCTGGAACGCTCTTCCCACCCGTTATTAGGAAGCTCACTGTGAACTGTCCACTTTTAAATCATCCAGATTTACGAACTCATTTCTTTGGAACTGTTTTTCGTGTTTAGTTTGTTGTCCTTCCCCCGCACCTCCGATTAGCGCAGTTGGCTACGTACAGGTGCTAAAAAAAAGTTAAACATACACACATATCATTGCTCTCAGGCACTTTCTGATTCCAGCACTGACATGCGAATGGATGTGCGTGTTGCATGGCTATTCGGCATGACACCATACACTTCTCTGTTCATCAAATATGAATACACGATACACGCATCGCACCCAAACGTTGCCGTGATTTCACGCTCGTATGACCCTTAGCGCTGCATTCATAGCCCGTTCACAGCCCTGAGCAAGTGGCGAAAATTCCACATTCCGATGGCAGGGCCGATATTAACCATAGGACAACCACTGTCGACTTACACATTAAGTGGTACACGATTTTATCCACCTTGGTGGGATGATTGGCTAAGTCAACCACCAACCAGGATTTGAACTCGCGACCTTCCCATTGTGAGCCGCTCCCTCTCCTGCTCAGCTACCCACATCGAAAAATAGGAATTGGTTTTTTGCCCTTTCTGGCAATAAACCTCTGCTTATTTTTCATATTTTTATCCTGCCAAAAAAGGTCCCATGATATAAATGACTCACCCCGAGCCATATAAATGTTCTGATACGTGCAGTGTTTTTGTGCTGTTCGCCTTTTAGCGTTCTGTGGTCTGACACTGGTAGTGAGACCTGACCATAAAGAACGGTGTCTCTGGTTTAGGCCACTCCGTTTCACAGACAATGTGTACGTTATTATTATTATCAGAGGATGTTTGTTTGCATGTTCACCACAAGTATGTGTAAATAATGCAGACGATCTATTTGGCGTTTGAACATCTTACCACCACATGTTTTATTAGCGGAAAGAGTAAAAACCTATTCTTATTTTTCATACTTTGATACTGCCAAAAAGGTCCCCCATGATACACCCACATCGAGTTGCACAATGTAACAATAGATCTCGATTTGAAGCTTTCGTGACCGCAGGAATCCATGCTCTTTGGTTCTTTCGGTAAAGTCACGTAGGTAGAAAATAATAGATCACAACGTATCGATCGCAACACAATTTTTTTCCGGAAGTGATCAGAGTCAGAATATTTTATTTATGCTCGAGGAATCCGATGAGCTATGAAGCTCTTTTTCACCGATGTCTAATAGTTTTCACGGATGTCCAGTAGTTGGCAGGGTGACACACCATCATTGTTGGTCTCTTATAACGGTTGTAGCGCTGTACATCGATTCATAAAATCGCTTGTTTTCACGATACATCAATCGCGTGCTTGAGATTTTTTTTATCGTATATGTTGCACTTAATAGCATTAACATCACCTCTGCAGCCACTGGAGGCGCTACTATTCACAGCAATGAATAAAAAAAATCCATTCTTGAATTATCACCCCGGATCACGGTATAATCCGTCGAATCGTCGGGGAGCGAATCAGTCATGGGCCCACCACTCCCGTGTGCTTGTTGTCCGTGTTGATCGCCATCGCGACCACAGCTCTGACTGCGCACCTGGTGACGCTAGTTGTAATTACTGGCGAAACGTCACGCTACTCAAATTGTAAATGTAGTGGGATTTTACTCTCCAACACACCGGGTGTGCTGTACTCATAACGAATTGCCATGTTTACTTTACGTGAAACCTTGCTAATTGGCTGCGTCGGGTGGTGGCGGGTTTAACAACACATTTTTACTTACGCGATCTAACCCCAAAATAACCTCTGTTATGGATGAGCAAATAGGCACTTCACGATGCGCCCGTGATCGACGTCGATATTAGCGCTCGCCCCGTACGAGGCGTTCCGTTTCCCCCTTTGAAGCAAGGACCGATGAGAAGAAGACGCGAGCACCGTCTCCCCGCCTACCCCCCCCCCTCCCCCCGCGCGAAAAACCTGTCGCTCCCACCCCCCACCCCCGCCAGACTCCTCCGACGACCAGGAGGACTCGGCCGAGGACGAGGCCGCGTCTCCGCGGAGCCCTCACGGAGCCTCCTCCGAGAGGCTGTCCGTTCACCAGCAGACGAGCAGCACCGTGCAAGTGTGCTGCCACCGGCAGACCAGCGTGTCTCTGCTGGACATCAGCCGGGCGGCTGAGGTAGCGGGGGGCGGGGGCGGGTGGGTGTCCGGTCTGTGTCGTGAGTTTTTCGTCAAAGTCTAAAGCGAAGGTGACCCAATTTTCTCGCGTGGTTCCGAGGCCCACGCCGTCATTGACAAGCAAACTAAAAAACGACGTCAGTATAAATGGGGCGCAAACTTGAAGAGCGCGGAGATGACACGTGCTGCCGAATTACACTGAGAGACGCAGCGGGTTTGGGACGCGTGGATCGGAGAACGACGCCAAACAAGTTAGTGGCGTCATTTGAACTGCCTTGGGTGTCCGTGTGTAACGGCGAAATCTGTAGACATTCACTCGACCTCCCTGACCCTCTCCACGTGCCGTGAAGAAGGGTCATCGGCCGAAGCGTCGCCGATAGAACGCACGCTCGCTTCGCGATGCCCCGGCGTGATCGACGGACGCGTTGAGTTTGTTTGTAATGTGGACACGAACGGCGCAGTGGCACGCCGCGGTTGGGTTCGGGGGTTGGGGTTAGGGGTCGCAGCGGAGCGGCGAGTTGCGGCTGGGACACGCAGAGCGACATCCCGGCGCTCGACTCGAACCGTCGCGTTCGGTCTCCCGAGGTGAACGTTCAACGTCGTCAAAAAATTTGCCCGGCACGTGTCCACCACCGACACCGACACCGGGAACAAACGCGGGACCCTCCTCGTCATCCACATTGAGGCGTTGTTTTCCTCCCGACTGCCCTTGTTGTATCTTCATTTCAGGGCGTGCACCATTCACTCTCTTCCTTCTTTTCTCCAGTTGGATCTGTGTGGATCTTGTCTCCCGGGAAGATACCCGTTCCGATTTGTTTTCTCCCCGCTGTTGTCATCAGTCTGTCTGTGTTTTTTTTTATTCAACTCTCCTTTCCCCTCTACAACCGGCACGCCGAGCCAGGCTGTGACCGGCAGTTCTTGCGGTGTCAGCTGCCGCTGCTGTTGCTGCCGCTGCTGCCGCTGCTGCATTTGATTTCCCTTTTAGACCTCCGTCTCTTGCCTCGTGTCGCCCTCCGTCTTCGCGTTTTTCCTTTTCAACTTTTGTCCATCGGTTTCTTCGACCACCCGGCTGTTGCTTGTACCTAGTCCCCCCCTGCCCCCCCCCCCCGGGCTTTACGATTGAAATTGGTGGTTGAAATACTGCAGCAGGCACCCGGTTGGTTCACGCACGCGCGCAAGCACGCACGCACACCCTCTCGTGTGTACGTTGAACTTCTCTCGCACCCGTACGTAGCCAACCGTGGCGGTGACAGCCCTTTCGCACAGTCGGCGTAGCGCGGTCGGCAAGGAACAAAAATGCGCCCCACCTAACCAAACCCCCCCCCCCACTCCTCCCAATTTCCTCCTCTCTCCCCCCCCCTCTCTCTTCGTAGCCCGGACGCCCAGAGGGGCCCCCTCCGGCCCCTGGGTCTCCGCTGCGACCGCAGCCCCTTGCGCCCACCCACCGCTCTCGAGTGCTCGCCTCGCGCCCCGTCGAAGCGAATTCGAAACGCCTGACTCGCACCGCCGTCTTTTCCCTCTCCGTCTCGTGCGTGCGTGCGCTGTCCCTCTACGCCCCCCCTCCGACGCTCTCGCAGCCCTGACCCCGTCACCGCCGTCCCCGCGGCCCCGACCTCCTTCTCCGCGCCCGGGCTACCGCCACTGGCGATGTAATTCTCTTGCCCACGTCTGCTGGTACCGACGTGCCAGCCTCTCCTTTGGTGACTACCTAAACATGCAGCAGGTATTGAATATGAACGACTCGTGGTTCGGGTTTAACACGTAGGCTTCTGCGACCGATATATATATTTATCCGTTATTATGGAGCCGTAGCTAATCGTTTTGTTGACGTGGCAAATCTTACTAATTGGCTGTGTGTCGGGTGGCGGTGGGTTAACGGCACGTTTACACTTACGCGATCTAACCCGAAAGAATACCCTTCATTACGGATCGGTCATTCGCAGCCCCTTTGCCAATCCACTGCTTAGATGGTGAAGCCCATTGACGTCGCGTTGGTGTGAAGCAAGGAATGAACCTGGGCTCCAGTTTCCCCGTTTCTTCGCCCTTCCTCCCACTTTGGTAGCCTGCCGCCTGGTCTCATTTTGTTTTATACGTAGGTGGTGCCGCAACTCAAAGCTCCGCACGGATGGATTTCATCCTCGGGCAGATTCGAGTGCACGAGAACGAACAATAAAAAGCTGCCTCGGTGAATTCTGTCCACGAGGATTTGAATGAAACAGCAAAGTGCTGCGTGCGGATACAATAAAAATGTCCGCAGCGCAGCGATCTACCTGAATAATGTATGAATTGAAGCAACGTTCCAACTTTATAGAGCCCCGAGTTGCGTGGGGGATTTGCGCCCTGCGGATGTTGGGCACAGTCTTTCCGTCGAGTTCTTAGAGCCGTGTTCTATTGCCTGACTCGGTTACAACCACTCCTCTTAGGTCTGCAACTTTGCCCGCACGCGTTCGCAGCGAACACGTGCGAAAGCAAACCGAAACATTTGTTCGGTGTTCAGTCAGGGAACTAGGGTTGCAATAGTCTCTCGAGATGGCTTGTTGGACAAAATGCTCATGTTGGAATGTTGTCAATGTATTTCCGTACAAGATGAGCAACATACCTTATTTTTCTCCACGGAAAGCGGGAGGTACACAATGAGACGTTCAATGAGAATAATTGGAGAAGGGAACGTTAGATTTCTCGGACATGTTATGAGAAAACAAGACGTTGAATGTGCATGGATGTTGACTGGGAACATTAGAGGCACAAAATGCCGGTGAATAAAGTGATTAAGGCTGCAGAAGAAATTTGAACAATTGGATGCAACTGGGAGGGTGTCGTACGAATGTCTCGATAAATAGCGTGGAGCGAGGTTCATGGAAGAAGGCCATGATCTGTTTGAGAAGGGACGTGGCATGTAAACAGACACAGATATTTCACTACAGAAATGTCTTTCTCATAACTCTCTTTCAGGAGGGTCTTGCTAAGATGTAGCAGTAGGTGTGGGGGTGGGGGGGGTTGCGCAATTACTCAACGTTCCAATTTGACCAATTTGCAGGATAAACGTTTCTAATTTGGACCGTGACACCGGCGCGCGATGGCCACGATCTTGTCAATAGCGCCACGTGATCTGCAACGACCGCTGCGACAAACAGACGGTGCATTCATAAAAAAAAGACACCGACGATATTAATCATGGCTCCCCGCTGGATTCGAACCGTGACCTCTGCGGCGAGAGGCAAACGGCACCGCCCGCCCGCCGGTCCGCGTCGCCGCGACGAATTTAAGCGGCCGCGTGCCCGTAGGTTCAGCCCGTACGTTGGTATATTTCATCGTGGACGCGTGCGTTCGTGAAATTGCTAAGTGACAAACGTGAACCCGTAATAGCAGCTCGATTAGAAACAAAAGAAACGAACAAAGATAACTGTCCCGGTGTATAATCGCCCAGAATTCACCCCCACCCCCGATCTCATCAGATCTCAAGCTAAGCAGGGCCGCAGCCTGGACAGTGCATGGATGGTTGATCACAAAGCACGGAGAGGTTGTGGAAGTCCTGCATTGTGGGGGCGTCAAAAGGGCAGTGCTGCGAAATGTACCGTTGGAATGTACTTCTATGCTCCCACACCTCCTATGCTCCTCGCCTTCACCAAGCAGCCCTCGGCCAGCCGTGGTCAATGCAGCAATGGTGAAAGTAACGCTCCCGTGGCGCGCACGGAGTGGGGAGACTATCGTCCAACAGAGGATTGGCACAGGGACACCGCACGTGCGTACGTGCGTGCGTGCGCGATTCCTACATTGTAAGGTGATGCGCATCGTCGTCGACAGTCTTCGTTGTAGATCTCACGCCGGGTGGTCTTTGCTCTCTCTCTGCGCGTCCGTCAGAACCAGCTGTCTGGCTACCTCCTGAGAAAGTTCAAGAACAACAGCGGCTGGCAGAAACTCTGGGTCGTCTTCACCAACTTCTGCCTCTTCTTCTACAAAACTCACCAGGTGAGCGTAGATCTTCCCCGCGTGGGAAACGCTACGGGCCGCAGAGCGACCAGCTGGGGGCCCGCGCTCGTTCAACGGAGGAGAAACAGCAAAACCATTCTCGCTCTCGCTCTCTCCTGAAGCCATCTCTTGCCTAGCAGAGCTCAACGTTGGCATTTAGCTCCTGAACGTACTGCCAGTTTTACGCAGGAGTGGAATCGTCTCAAGGCAATGCTAGTCTACGGACCATACAGGAAACCACTGCAGCCTGCGCTCTGTCAACGGAGGGGGAACAGCAAAGCTGCACGGACTATCTCCTGCAGCCCTCTGCTGGCGAGCAGACCTCAACGTTGGCATTTAGCTCTAACACAAATACATCATCATACACATACATAGAATAGCGCATTAATACCAAATAATGCCAACGAATGGCGAATTTTTCGCCCAAAATAGTATTTTTCTCCGTTCTCTCTTCTCATTTACTGCATCCAGCATGTGTCGTCACCAAACATCATCACCACCAAGCATCACCACCAAGCATCATCATCACCAAACATCACCATCATCATCAACAATCATCATCATCATCACCAAACATCATCATCATCATCACCACCAAACACCATCATCATCACCAAACACCATCATCATCATCACCAAACATCACCATCATCATCACCAATCATCATCATCACCAAACATCATTATTAGCACCAAGCAGCATCATCATCAGAGCACTGGTCTCAAGACGCTCCACCTGAGGGCAGCATCGCTCAATGCTTACTTTGCTGCATCTCGTCTTCGCATATTTAAGCTACGCGTTCGGCACGAGGTCCGACGTTTCGCTCCACGCCCTGTGAGCGTCTTCGTGAAACGTCAAATTCAAGTTGCCCGAAGAAGTGCCCAGCATGGGTGTTTGTTCGGCCAGGATGCCCGACGTTTCGGTACGATCCGAAAACATATCAGAGAGTAGAACGGCACAACCGCGAGAAAAATAAAAACCGACTGGGTCGTGCCGCATCTCACCGTGGCGGTGACACGGCCCAGCGGTAGCGTGGTCGCCGATTGTTACAGAGGCTCCCAGCTCGACTCTGGCAGGCTGCCCTGGTTAACACTGCGTGACAATCGGCTCTGTCTGCTTGAGAGCGGACGTTCAAGATCCCGTGCCAATTTGCGTGCTGGCGCAGCGGTGCAAATTTTGTCGAAGTTGTAAAACTACCCGCGTACAGAACAGTATTTACATGAATTTCGATGTAAAGCTTTCGTGACTGCAGGGATTCATATTCTTGGTTCTTTCGGTAAAGTCACGTAGAAGAGAAACAATAAAATAATAAAAATATTAAACAATACAATTCTCACGACGTTTCGATTGCAACACAAGCAATCATCATCAGGTGTGAAAACCACAGCAATAACTTTTTTTTAAACCGCCATTTTATCTAATTTTCTTGCTGTGGTTTTCACACATGATGATGATTGCTTGTGTTGCAATCTAAACGTCGTGAGAATTTTATTGTGTCATATTTTTATTGTTTTATTGCTTCCTTCTACGTGACTTTACCGAAAAAACCAAGAATATAGTATTTACATAAATTTCATAAACACGTAACAATCGTCAGCCGCCGCCACCCTGATGTGACAACTTTGGAGGGACTCTCCTGAATAACAATCTCGAGACTCAAGTGACAATTCTCTGGTGTGGTGACAACAACAAGAATGCTCGCCTTGTCTCTCGCAGGACAACTTCCCCCTGGCCAGCCTGCCCGTGCTGGGCTACAGCATAACGCTGCCCTCCGAGTCAGATGGGATTCTAAAGGACTACGTCTTCAAGTTGCAGTTCAAGTCCCACATTTACTTCTTCAGGGCGGAGAGCGAGTACACGTTTGAGCGGTGAGACGTTTGACTGGGTGTCCCGCTTCGACCCTGGACGGTTCCTTCTTTCGCTCTTTCACCGCAATGAAGTGCCCGACTAAATCCGGTCACCCTCGCAGCGTCGGCTCTTGTGGCTGGGCCATCGAGCAAAGACGGTGGTCACCGCATCGTCGCGTGCGCTTTCAGATGCGCTTCTGCGGCCGTCTGGGATGCTCCTCCTTCTGATATTAGGAAGCCACTGGAGCTACAGTATTCACTTTTAGATCATCTGGATTGATAACTGGCTTTCTTGAGAACTGCGTTTTGTGTTTAGTTTGTTGTCCTTCCCCCGCACCTCTGATTGGCAGGGTGGGCTACGTACGGTGCGAAAGAAGTAAAAAATTAAAACGAAAATGGTTTGGAAAATTAATAGGAAGGATAATCGTGCATGAGCCCTTCCAACACACCTGTCCAATTCGTAAATACTTATCTGTGTAAATGTACAAATCCACTGCTGGATGAGAGCCTCCCCACGCCATGCGGTTGTTTGATCATACCACACCGTGCTGGTCAGTGAATACATACACGTGGAAGCAGAGAAGTAGGTTACAAGAATGGATTTTGCTGCGATGAATCAGGATCTTTATTTATCCTGGAGAAATCCAATGAGCTATGAAGCAATTTTTTGTTACAGATGCCCAACGATGCTTCTCTGCTGCCCATCACGCAGCCCCACAGTCCAAATATTAGTCCTTGATATTTTCCCCAAGCCCGTTAATGCATTCAGGATGTGGTGAGTGAAGTCTAAATTGTGTTAAGTTTACACGCTGACAGACTCAATCCAAGCAAAAGAGAGTTGTAATGATGAAGCCCATTGGACAATCAAAGAATCGCCAAACTGCAAATTGTGGTAAGGGGCCGTCCATAAATGACGTCACGCACCTAGGGGGGGGGTCAGACATTTGGGACGATGTGTGACGTCACATCTAAATGCGCAATTTTAAATAAATATAGACAACACGTTCTACATAATTAAATAGACTTTTAAATAAATGTTTTCTCCTACAACATCAGAGTACAGCGCCACATTAAATACGCACTTCAATGACAATAGTTTAAAGCGATTTGAAGCATGTTTTATTTTTTGGGGGGCGGGGGGGGCAGAGCTTTGTGACGTCATATTTGAGGGGGGGGTCTGACTTTTGTGATGCCGTGTGACGATGGGGGGGGGGGGGGGGGTTCAAAAATCGTCCAAAATCTCGTGACGTCATTTATGGACGGCCCCTAAAGCCCAAACCATCACTCGCATCAGCGCCACACACCGTTGCAGGTATCGTTACAATCCGTACAGCCAATGGCAGAGCCAGGATTTTCAGGTAGAGGGGAGGGGGCAACCCCTCCAGAAATGAAAAATGATAGAGGAGTTGTTAGTTAGTAAGGACTTGCCCCTTTTTCGATTTAAAGCTTTCGTGACTGCAGGGATTCATCTTCTTGGTTCTTTCGGTAAAGTCACGTAGAAGGGAAATAATAAAATAATAAAAATTATAATACTTTCATTTTATTTTTTATTTTTATTATTTTATTATTTCCCTTCTACGTGACTTTACCGAAAGAACCAAGAAGACTTGTCCCTTGCTTTTTATTCGACGGGTGTGCGTCGATGGCGCCCACACGCGGCAGCGTCACGCAGTGTGCCTGCTGACGTCACGCAGTGTGCCTGCTGACGTCACGCAGTGTGCCTGCTGACGTCACGCAGTGTGCCTGCTGACGTCACGCAGTGTGCCTGCTGACGTCACGCAGTGTGCCTGCTGACGTCACGCATCCCCCCCCCACCCTCCGCGTTGGCCGTGTATTAATCCAAGTATCGGGCGAATCCGGGTAGTAAAGCTAGTTAGTAATAAACCCCAATGATCCGATCGAAATGAGGGATTTCGATCGGATCATTGGGGGGGGGGGGGGGGGGCACGTGCCACCCCCCCTGGCTCCGCCAGTGCGTACGACGTCGACTGCCACCACCTTCGATAACGTTCAACTGTGACGTCATCTAGACCAGTGGTACTTAACCTTTACTGCAGCCTTGCACCCCATTTCGTTCTCAGTCGTTACATAAAAAAAATCATGTTAATGAATACATAGGGTTTAATGAAACAAAGTTGTTGTATTTATGTGCTCGTGTTCAATTAGTTTTTTTTTCGGTGATTTACCTTCTAAACATCTGGCTGTGTCTCGCACAACCCCAGAAAGGGAATCTCGCACCCCCAGGTTAAGGGTGCTTCAAAACAATGTTGACACTTTATATGGTGACTATCGTTTATAATGGAAAAAGAACGGATAATACTACACTGTAACATGATAACAAATGTATATTAATAGCGTCAAAGAGTCTCCACTTGATCACCATCATTGTCAACGCTTGGCCTGGAATCTTCTCCAGGTGGTCTCAAGAGCCCGGAGGCAAATTTCTCGTGATATTTTTGCAAATTCTGTGTTAACTTTTTTTAAAGCACCCTGTACAAGCTGTTGTCCCCCCCCCCCAACTCCCCATGCCACACGGCAGAAGAATTGTGAGATGATTGGAGACTTTTGCAAGAGACGACCGCGCGAGAGTAGCGAAACAATTCTCTTTTGGAAGATGGTAAAAGGTTACTCAATGTCCGTGCCTTAAACCAGGGCATTTTGTGTTGAGTTTCACGACCTGCTGGTGGCGATGTTTACACATCGCACCAGGTACTCATTTGAGGCTGAGTCGACCTAGGGGAGGCCCGGTACCGGTTCAGATAATCGTCACTGGTGTTCGCCGTGAGCGGGAATCGAACCTGGGCCGCCAGGTTCGTAGCGCAGCGCGCTAACCGCTACACTACACACACACGTACATGGGAGAGCCGTAGACAGGGACGATACGGTCACTGAGATGGACAAATAAATGCACGTGGGTGGTGAGCGACCTGGAGACAACAAGACACGTGCCAGATCGGTGGCCACGTGCCGAGACATCGGCGGGCCTGGGGGCAGCGCTGAACGGCCTCTACTGCCCACGAAGCCTATAGCACCTGTGTCACGCGTTTCGTGGCCGCAGACCTCTCAAGCACTGCCCGGGCTCCCAACGCTGCTTAGCTTCTGAAGGGGGTGGGGATGGTGGTGGTGGGGATTCATCGAGGCGAGGGACATTTGGGCCAGAGGCTCATGCGGAATTGATGAGTCCAAAAAGGCATTTCTAAAAAGCCACGGAGTTTTTACTGTAGTCTGGGTGAGTGTCACCCCCCCCCCCCCGAATCATTTTTTTTTCGGCCCAGGGCAGGGAGGGCCCACCTAAATTTTTAAAGTAAATTATTAATGAACGAGAATGTGCAGCGCAGCGTTAATTATCAACCCCGGGGAGCGATGCCGTCTATAGGGTAAAATACAAAGATGCCCCGTGTAGCCTTAACAGACTGTTGGGACAAGTGCTGTTAGCGAGCACCTATGAAAGCCGGCAAGATACACGATGGGGTGGGTGACCAGCACCACGCCTCACCGCATTTGTGTCCCCAGTGGCGATGTTTACACATCGCACCAGGTACTAATTTGAGGCTGAGTCGACCTAGGGGAGGCCCCATGGCCTGTTGAGATAATCGCCACTGGTGTTGGCCGTGAGCGGGAATCGAACTCGGGTCACCGGGTTCGTAGCGCAGCGTAGCGCTAACCGCTACACCACCGCTCCCCACATACAAAGACAAAGATCCCCTGTATAGCCTTAACAGACTGTAGGGGCAAGTGCTGTTAGCGAGCACCTATACATACGCACACACATATACACACAAGCAAAACTGCCTCTGTGCCGTCTCAAGATATCAATAAAAAACACAACACGCATGCCAATTACACGAATACAATCACTTTCTAGTCCATCGGCTTCTTGGCGTTACAGACAGAGCAATGTTATGCAGCAGCAGGAGCAGCGTTTGTTTAAGCGAGCAAAATCTTGGAGCACTGGGACCCTCTTGTTCTCTTCGGCTTTCCAGGCTCGTTAAACAAATGCTGCCGTGTTAGCGGATGTTTATTGGCAAGTGCACGCCATATAAACTTGGGGCCCCGCTAATAATGCGGCCGAGAGTACGATACCAGCTGTTCCCTCCAACCCGTTTCCCGATTGCCTCCTGCCGTGACCTGCAATTCGACTCTCTCTCTCCACCAAATCTAGATAACGCCTCTCTCGCTGCGGGTCCTCTGTGCGAGTCTTCGGGGGTTCTCTGTGGCTCTCTTTGCGAGCCTGTGCACCTCGATGCGAGTCTACGGGGACTCTGGTGGATTTTCACCGAATCGCCAATGAGCCCCGCCAAACGTCGAGACACATCTTCGCCGGCAAAGTCGCCTTCATCCGTAGACCCACGGACATCCAAGCAATCAATCCAAAATCAGTACTCCATCACGCAACCATTCCGAGGCGTCGTTTGGGCACTCTCCTCCGAGCAAGGCGAGTGCGTAAAATAACACGCGAGGCTCAACGCGTGTTTGTGTGGTTTTTTTTGACGACGACGAAATCGTGACTCCCACGCCAACAGAAACGCGAGCCGCCCTCGGCTGTCATGTCTAGACGCTCAAGGAGCTCCCCCACCACCAACGCCACCAGGATTATTTGCGGTTTGTTAGAATAGAAGTCTTCTTTTACGCTGACCAAGTCAACGCCCGCAGACAAACACGGGGCCTATTTTAAACCGCGCGGTGAACATGTCGCGTTGCTAGAGGAATGTCGCATTGACGACAATTAAGCATTAAAGACGGGGTCACGCATGGACTTTGCGCAGTTTCTCTGGAATTGGGAACAGGGGCACACACACCGCACAGATCTCTCGTGAAAGCCTCAACGGGCTGCAAGCGAAGGGATGTGTGGCCAACAGGTAACTCATTTAAGGCTGAGTCGATCTAGTGGGGGGGGGTGGGTGGCCCAGGAAAATCTCTGAAACGACTGCACATCTGTGGAAAAGAGCTTTATGGCTAATCGGGTTCATCCAATAACCACAAAAAAATATTCTGGAACGGTTCGGACATTTGTCACCGGCTGCTAGCTGTGAGCGGGAATCGAACTCGGTTCGCCGGGTTCGTAGCGCAATGCGTTAACGACGGCGCCACCGTCACGCACACACACACACACGCGAACCACACGTGTGTGTGTGTGTGCGTGTGGGGAAATGTTTTAATTGCAGGGCGTTGGCCGCATATGCGATTACCACCGCGCGCGCGCGCCGTAAAAGTCCACGTCGGAATTCTAACAAGCGGCCACATTCTAAGCTGGGCTGGGCTTGAGCTTGGGCTTTTTGAGAGGTTTCCAAGAGAGAGAGAGAAGTGGGGGGGGGGGGGTGAAGAGAAGGCCCCGATTGTTAAGTGGAAACAGCTTGGCGCGGATGTGTGAAGGCGTGCCCGTGCCCACGGAGGATGCCCGTCGCAAGGGCGCTCCACGGGAGGAAGTAGTTTCGTGGCGAGTCAAGCATGTCCGAAAGAGAGAGTCTTTCTGTCATGCGGAGAAAACTCTCTGACGTGGAGAGTCCGTCTCTGATGCGGAGCGTGAACTCGGCACCGTGGCCCCATCGTTTTCCCTGAGTGCACGACGCACAGACTCTGTGCAGTACAACACCTTTGCCTGGCAACCAAAATGATGGAAACTGCTAAGCAGGTTTTGGTTGGGTTCTTGGGTGCGCGACCTTCATCTCTAAAGCAGGGACTGTGTCCAGCTGCTGCCGGGCTACAAGGTGAACAGCGGAGGACAGCGCAGCAACATACCACCATTGTTGTACTCTACTCCTGCGCTCCTCCACCAACGGATGGCTCCCCCCCCCCCGCTTTCAACAAACCATGCAACGGGACAGCCGCGTTGCATTGTCACACGACCGCCAACTGCCCACGTGGCGTGGCCCTCATCCAGCAGTGGATTGACAAAAGAAAGAGGGGCTGCTGTACACATATGTACACACACGCGTACCGTGCGCGTATGTAAGCGGGCATCTTTACAGTGAGCCCGGCAAGGATAACGTCGCGTTAAACTTTCGAGAATGCTGTCGAATGAAATCGCAGACGATTCCGTGTGCCCCTTTAGGACTTGAAACAGCGACGCCTTTGCCCGTGTTCACGAGCTCACCGGCTCTCTCTGACTCTGAACGTGATGTCGCAACGCGCTTTGTGAGCCTGCTACTGTCAAGCCTCTTTTTAAATCCTTTATATTAAGTTCGCGTGCTTGCTTGCTTGCTTAGGACCGTGCAAATCTTTCGGTCGTTTTTTAACCCACTTCCCGTGATCCAATCGAGCTGACATTTTCCACACAGACTCGTTGTGCCAGACAATTATTGTTTGTGAAAAAAAATTCCCAAAATTTTACACTTTTTAGGCAAAAAAATTTTATTTTACATATATTCAAATAGAACTCATTCATGGCTTTGGCTGAACGTCAGAGTGTAAGAGCCCAGAGCGTAACCCCTCCACAGGCCGTGGCGGAGTAGCGCAGTTGGTAGCGCCCTCGCTTCCCATGCCAAAGGTCGCGGGATCGATCCCCGCGTCTTCCACAGGCGAATATATTTTTAAATCCTTTATATTAAGTTCGCTGCCACGCATATAAAGGATTTATAGTGAAAAACTTTGTTTTTACGGGTTATACTTATTGTGGGTTTTGTTTCCATTGAGGTCAGTAATGCCCAGGGGATTGACCTGGCAAAGCCAGATGTACAATGCTATGCTGAAAACCTACATCGTAAACGGTCAGTGTGTGATGTGGTGGCTGATGTTTTCCATCTCGTAACGCCAGTCCGCCCCACCCTTGTGGTTTCACGAAAGTCATCCCACGTGGACGGTGATTAAAACAGAAGAGAGAGAGCTGTGGAGGGGGCACAACTAAAACGGTCCAAAGGAAACGATAACTTTGACATCCAGAAGGCGAACTGAGCACTGCGGCCAAGACCGGTGGAGCGACCAAAATTGAATCCAGATCGTTTGACAAGACCGCGCATGTCAGAAAAGCTTAGCGGGTGAGAACATCGCTAACTCGCAGGGTGTGTAAGCCAGATCGTAATAATCCTCGGTCGGGGGAATGATTTGTGCCAGCCGCGAGAGACGTTATGGCGACGCCATCCACGTCTAATAAGCACATGGGCCACTGAAAGGGCTGAGATCAAACCGAACGCACAATGAACTGGTGGCGGGTCACTGCCCGCCCCCCAAACAAACCGGCTTCACTCACAAAGCCAAGGTATAACATGTGGACAAAATTTCGATTTAAAGCTTTCGTGACTGCAGGGATTCATCGTCTTGGTTCTTTCGGTAAAGTCACGTAGAAGGGAAATAACGTCGTGAGAATTATTTTATCATGTTTTATTTTTATTATTTTATTATTTCCCTTCTACGTGACTTTACCGAAAGAACCAAGAAGATGTGGACAAAACACAAGGGGCAGTACAGCGGTGATATCAGTGCAGCGGTGATATCAGTGCAGCGGTGATAGTGCAGCGGTGATATCATTGCAGCTCGGTCCTGGCCAAAGCTATTTCGGTAACATAACAATGCATTAGTTCAAGTGCTCACTATTTTGCGTGCAATAAAAACAACTGTAGTCCAGAAATGCAGTTATTAAAGCGCAAACTATTGGACGCTTATATTCGTAATAAGGGGTGCGTTGGCCTAAGTTGTATTGTAGACGACAAGAGGTGGGCTTCGGTGCATGTGGTAAATTAGTGGACGGTTCCAACTTAGACGAGTTCTTGTGGCCAACATTTCACAATGTTCACTTTCTCTTCTCGACACGGCTTGAACCTTCAATTACGGATCGATTGCAGTTTCCATGCATGGAATGCACAACGGCTCTCAGTGTTGGTTATTAGAGACACGAACATCGGCCCTGGCTATTGCTCTGTATCATCATCATCATCATTGTGGCAAAGTGGGTGCATTCTTGACGGCAGGGAGATTTAAGTGAGGGTTACACCGACATTCTGCCCACAACCGTGTGTACAGTAACGCAACACTTTTGTCAATACTGCCCTGAAGAGCACATTCATAGCACGTTTTAAGTTATATAATAGGCGACGTTACGGGCAATGGACCTTCTTAATAATTGCAGAGGCTAGCAATAACAGAGAAGGGCCATTTCCAGAAACGTTGCCTATTATATAATCTTCCCTCTTCGGGGTAGTACTGTTGGCGATTGCGTTTGGAGCTTATATTATTCCAGCTTTGCGCACGACTGCAAAAGACAAAGATCTCCCGTGTAGCCTGTAAAAGACTGTAGGGGCAAGTGCTGTTAGCGAGCACCTATGAAGGCCGGAACGGCACACGAGGGAGCGGGTGGCTAGCACCACGCCCGGCCGCCTTTGTCTCCCCAGTGGCGATGTTTACTACACACCGCACCAGATCAGTGCCGGATTATCCGAGTAGCAGAAGTCGTTACATAAGTAGTAGCTACACATGTAGTAGCTACATATGCTACGGCCCCGCACTTTCAAGGGCCCCACGCTAAATGCTTTAAGGCTATCAATTCCGGTTCAGTGATTCTGCACTTGATATATTACTATAGTACTATACTGCCTTAAACTTTTACGAATGACTGGGTGTTTAAGGTTAGCTATTTGTCGTATTTTCTGGCTGTATTGCAAATGAAAACATACAATTACTTTACTATGCAAGTAAAAAATGTGTGTTTTAATATTTACGTTATTTTATTTCGGGCCTCTTTATAACAACGTATGCTACAGGCCCCGCACTAGCTTCATCCGGCACTGCACCAGATACTAATTTGAGGCCGAGTCGACCTCGAGGAGGCCCGGGACCGGTTCAGATAATCGCCACTGGTGTTGGCCGTGAGCGGGAATCGAACTCGGGTCACCGGGTTCGTAGCGCAGCATAGCGGTAACCACTACACTATCGCTCCCCACATACGCACACAAGCAAAACTGCACGACTTTTAACGCAGTGTCACACGCGTTTTTGCTTGTGTGCAACAACACGCTCCTGCAAGCCATCGGGCGTGCAAATGGCCTAAGTGTCACTTCAATGTTGGTTCAAAGGGACCCCCCCCCATCCTCCTGCTTTGTGATTTGTGTGAGCGTTGCGTGTTCCGGGCCGGCCCATCAGGAGGTCAACCCCCCCCCCCCTCCTCGCCCTCAACCCTCTGTCCCTCTTAAAGGTGCACGGTCCCATCTCTTGCAGATGGATGGAGGTCATTCGCAGCGCCACCAGCTCGTCCGCGAGGACGCGTCTGCTCAGCCGCAAAGACTCGCATTTCACATAGAGAGAGAGAGAGCGAGAGAGGCGAAGAGTGTGACACGACCTGGAGGAGAGACAGCGTGGCCGCAAATATCGACGCCTTGCTGCCAACTTGTGCCACTCAACGGAAGTCTCAAGACCCCCTAACGGACTCGTCTAACCACGCGCGCGTTGTAGGCTCACGGTGATGCCATCACCCCTTTAACCCCCTCCCCCCTCGATCTCGGTTCAAGAGCGGAAGCAGGAGGACTTTCTTCACAATTCCGGCAAATCGCCCGATGAAGCTGGTCGTTGTAATCGCCAGCGAAACGTCGTTCGCTCTCAATTTTAAATGTCGTGGGGGTTTTACTTTGCAACACACAAGCGGTGTGCTGAAGTCGCAACAACATCGGCACGTTGTGTTTACGTGACAACGCCTTACTAATTCGCTGTGTCGGGTGGTGGTGGGTAAACGACACGTTTACATTTACGCAATCGAACCCATAAAACCATTATTACCCTAGCGAGTCTCACCGGAGGCGGTGAGTGTGTTGGGCAGGGGTGGGGTTTGTGGTAGAAGAGAGACGGGGATGATAACACTAACAAAAAAAATCGCCATTTTTTTTGTTCCTGGGTAGTAAGTGTTATTTTCCAATTGTTTATGCCTCAAAAGTACAGAAAATGGCTCATTATTCAACGCAAACTTTACTTTTGTGACCAGGACAGTGCTATTTTGAAATGTAACTATTTTCAATGAGAAAACGTGGTGCGCATTTGTGTCATTCCTTCACACAAAGTCCTGGCCACAAAAGCAAAGTTTGTGGGGAATAATAGCCATTTTCCAAACTTTTGAGGCATTAGCAATTAGAAAATAACACTTACTGTACTACCCAGGAACAAAAATCGTGTTACACAGTGTAACCCAAACCTCACTTTAGTTCCCACCAACACTACAAATTCCCGTGGAAGCCATCGACCCTGTTTTGAAGCGTAATCTACGAGCTTAACACAACACATATGCAAACGATCATAATGCGCTATCGAGTTCTAAAAGAGCAATTGCTCGGTTGGACATTCGCTGCAGCCGAAGCTGTCGTGGGTTAGAGAGCGATCGTGTTCATCCCGAGGCAGGGATTCAAACCCTCGTCCGCTCGCTCCAGCCACATCGCGTCCCCATCCCCTCGGCTAGAGCTCCTCCACGCAAACAGACGGCCACTTTACTTCTACAGAATGGCCCGTGATCCTGGCCCCATCTGCCACACACCCACCATGGAGTCAACTTAGCCCAACACCCACCAGCCCACCCCCGAAAGTGTAAAACTAGATTTTAGTACTCACACGATGAGCGAGTACTAAAATCGAACTCGGTTCGTTGCGCGGCGAGTTTCACCGTGACACTCCCCAAACACACAAGCGCGCACACAGACACACATAGACACATACAAAGACACACGCATACACATACACATGAGATGACGGTTACATCATTACAGTTTCAGCTGTATTGCTTTTTGGCTTTCGAGGTGTTGTGTAACTGGCCAGTCCTACCCTCGTCTTTTTTTTGCTTTGCTGTTTTCGTTTTGCACGGATGTACGAATTAGCACGCTGGCTAACGGTCAAATGCCAAATCAATTTACTGCCCGAATGATCATTGCTCATCTCCGGTTTACAGCCTTAAACCAGTGGTGTAAAAATACCATATGGCGAAGGCAAGTCTTCTCCATGTGAGAACCAACCGCTGACCTCTCCACAACAAAGTTTGGTACTCGTGTCGACCCCGGAGGGGTGATGGGCTATAAATGAACTCCCCAAACCAGGATTTGAACTCGCAAACTTCCGACGGCCTGGTCGAGTAGCCGCGCGCTCTTCTGCTAAGCCACTCGGGTCAACACGTCCACTTGAAATACTAAAGTATTCGGACGCTACACAAATCAAATCGTCATTTCATATTGCCATACGTCAAGGCAATGCCACCCTGTACGCACACGTGGGGGAGTGGGGGGGGGGGTGCAGCACTTGCAGCTGTTGGAGCAGCTCGTGTTCACAAAGCAACGTCTCTGGCACGTTCACTTCCCTGGCACCAACGCGGTGGTCGCCGTTTAGTGGATACTGGGAAACGTGAACGCGGAATGCAGCCAGGCATGACGCGAGCCACACCACACCACCCGCCCCACCCACCCCTCCTCCTCCTCCGTGTGTGCCGGACCATGAAATGAGTTCTCACCGATGGCACTTGCCTCCACCACCACCCTCGTTTTGGAGTGCCGAGGCACGCGAACCGTTACCGTTATCGATAGGGCCAATCTGTGTTCCCCGCAGAACGTGGTCTTTGGGTGACGGTCGTAGAAATAAAAAGCGGTCAACGCGAGGAGGAGCGTTAAGAACAAATGGTGACTTTGGCCATGTGCACAATGGTTAACACGCTCGTTACGTGACGGTGATTAGTTCATGTAGAGCGCACCCCTGCAGCCGACTTGCAGCTTGTGTTGGCAAAAAAATTTCGCAGCGTTTCGAGGTTATTATTTTTTTTGCAACTTAAACAAGAGCTATATGAATGTTAATAATACAGAACAGTATTTCAATCTTTTTTTTACAAATATTGTTTGCATTTCTCAAACTCTATGGGCAGAAAGTCAGTAGGTGTACACTGCAATGTGTTGTCACTTGCTTCCACTTCCCTCTATCCTGTGCCAACATGCTGAGGCTATGCCACATATCTCTTGCACCAATCTCTTATGTCATCCAGCCATTTTCTTCCTCTTCTTCCAGTTCCCTCCCAATAGTTTTTTTTACATTTTCCTGTTGTTCTCCATCCTGCATGGTGCCCAAACAAGCGGTTTCCCCTTCTTATGTTCAGCCATTTCTCGTACGAAAAAATATCTACGTAGTTGCAAACGTAGGACTAGTTACCAACCTACTTTTAATCCGACTGAGTGCTCTTTTTGTAATAAGCCTTTGCGGACTAAGAAAATTGGAGATTTCTTTTCAGTCCGTTGAATGAAATGCCATTTCAAGTCACATTATATTTTAAAAATCCATTACTTTAACTTACAATTTACTAAACAGCAGCCGTGTTATCAGATTTTTTTCTTCCACAAATATAACCATCACAACTCCCATTCAAACCTTTGCAAACACAAATCGGGCTACCATCTTCTTTAGAGACACAGCACTTTATAATTTATGGCAAGGACAGACAATACCATGGCTGTTTTTAAACGGGCCAGAAATGACCAATATCAAATGCGGTGTCGAAATCGCTCAAAAAAGTTAGTGGACTTTTCAATGTTTAATCATTAAATGGGAAAAGCGTCGGATTGCTTGCAATGTTAAGCTGGTATATTGCGGTACTTACATTAACTGTTTTTTTAAAGCTAATCCTTTGCAATCGTGTCAGCCTTGCAGTCATTTAATGCAAGCGCGTGCATTTGATTAATCTGCAAAAATGTAAATACAACCACTCATGGATATTTTATGCATTTCATTAATAAGCTTAAGTGGTTGTATTTACAATTAAGACTGCTCGTTTTTTTCCAAGCACACGTTGCCATTAATAAACTATGCAACACATTTTATTCGGAGTCGGTATCAACTTAATTTGTGCGGCATTGTATAAATGAAACCATATCTTCGTGAAGTGTTACCGTGAATATTAATCGAGTGCATCTCTGACAGGGTGTACTCCCATTTAAATTCCACGCGTGCGTGCGGCCCAAACGACCGCATTTAATTACCGCCTTCAACTAGGCACATTTGAAATTCCAAACTCGATGAATGAAGTTGCACTTTTGTGTCAGAAAATCTCAAGTATTCCTTTTCCAACCTCATACAGCATTTATATATTACCTCCAGCCATCATCTATAAAGATATGACAACCATTAGCCAGGGCTTCAAAAATGTAAGTTTATGTGAAGTGCATAAATAATCTTAGCACATCCACAAGTTCATTTCAACTACTGTACCGCATGTTTGGCAATTAACAAAAAAAACACACGTTCGGATGTATTTGCTAAACCAGAGTAAAAATATATAAACAACGCCAAGAGTAGCATAGCATCTTTGTAAAAGAATCATTTTTATTGTATATTGTACCTTGTGGTGAAATTGGTAACGGGTGAGCTTGATTAAAATTTACACAACAAAAAAATACAATTTGGCCAGTTGAAGCATTCAATGTCTCAATCCCCACACCAACAAAGCTCTTCCATAAATAAACCTTCGATGGGCACTTTCACAATGTGATCATTGCACCCAAAGGCTGCCTCCCCATTCCCGGAGCGCTGATGGATGCTGTATTGTTCAACCTCAGAAACGACCTAGAGGTGTTTCCCAAAGCATAGAAATTAACTTAAAATTGTACCATACAGTGTACTGAAAATAAAAGTGGAAATGCATACCACGCGCCTCGCCTATGCCAGGAGCGATAGAGTCCAACCACAGCAGTGCTGCTTTCCCAACCTTTTCTGAACCCGAGGACCATTGCCGACCCCCACACTAAATTTGTACGGACCACAAAAAACTCCACGTTGTTGTGAAAAAACTAAAATATCTGCTAACAGTTCCACGGTCCACTTTGCCATGGCCTGTCGGAGTAGCATCAGTGTGGTTAGCGGCACCACAAGGTTGGGAAAACCACTCCTCGAGCATCCGCCAGTCTGCCGTTTTTGTTACTCGGGCGCAAAAAAGTTGAACGCTCTAGGCTATGCCAAATTTGCGGTGAAATATTTGTTTTATTCAACGGGAAATAAATGCAAAGGGCTAATGTTAAATTGACCTCGTTATAGTGCAACTTAACTATTAAAACCCCCTTGAGACTGGTGTTAGACCATCACCTTTTTGGGGGTGTTGCTATTTTTTTTATTTCATGTGGATTAAAATAGGTTACATGTTTAAATCAAGACTCTTGGGTCAAAATAGCTACATTTTCTTACACAACAAAACAATTTTTCAAATGACAAAACTTTTAAGTGTTCAGAGTTAATGTCATAATAAAGCGAACCACCCATTCATCCACCCTATCTTCCCCCGCCCCCCCCCCCCCCCATAAAATAAATGCACTATGTATACTGCGTCAGTTTTTTAACCAGAACTAAACAAAAAGTAACTCTACATTTCCTTTACGGTTGCAGGGCATATAAAGACTCTTGTTTAGGCTGATTAGAGCATGAGTAATTCTGCGTTTTCTAAAAGGGGAAGCACCTTTGGACAGGATGAAACTACATTTGCCATTTAAAGTCTGAAAAACTGGCAAATTACCCTTAAGAGGTGGGCTTCGAACTCTTAAAGAACAATATATATATTTTTTCTCTCTCTCTCTTTAAATCCGGCAGACGCCAACAATCTTGTTCAAGTGCCCAGGGCTCACCAAGAGATGGAGACAGGAGAGGAAAAATAAAACTCTACGATGGCCTCGTCGCACTACGATTACTTCCGTCCCAAGGCCAACCACAAGCGTCAAGAAGGGCCCGTCGGAAACCAATAAGGCAACGGCCAACTTGAGCTCCAACAGCCAATCGGAGCTGGTCTTGCTTGGGAAGGGGAAATAAAAAAAAGTTATAACGTCATCAAAACGAGAACAGCCCCTTGTGTATGGCCTTTCCCCCCCACCACCTCCTATCGTTTTCATAATTTGGTCAAACCGGTACTGTCTGTACGTAGCAATCCAGGCAGACCCAGCGAATTAAAAGTTAAAATATTCATGCACGCTTTCGTTTTGTCTCCAGCGACAGAGGTTTGCGCCCGTCACATGCCAGGTGCGTGGGCCAGGGCGGGTGACGGGGGGGGGGGTGATAATTTATTGCGCTCTCATCACATGGCGAGCCTTGGGTTCAAGGCCACACATTGGGGGCACGGAAAAGGAAGATAGCCACTTGGCAAACCCGCTGTGAAATGCAAGCCATCAACTTTAACATGCCACCAGTGTTCCAATACTGTACACCATTATGTTACACCGCATACATTTTTTTAACTCTCTGCTGATATGGCAAACGTGTAATGAATATTAGCCTACAAAGTGTAATTTTTTTTTCTATTTTTTTCTTTTTTTTGTAAAGCAGAATATATGTATTGAAACTGCCGAAAATAACCCCTACACAAAAATATGTTCACGTAATCATATACCTCATATACACAAGGAAACAAAAGTAATCTGATCAGCATACAAAGTACAGTAAATCTAGAAAAAAATACTAACGATGAGTGAGTTGATGTGATGGGTCACATGGCAAGATTTACCTGTTACTGGCTACCAGCCCTGATTTGCATATTTACACTTCAACCTATGCATGTGTTCATGTACATTTTTTACCTACAGTTTTACATGAAACTGACCGTTTGTTAAATAGAAAATCAGGTTCTAGGGCACAGTTGATTAGATGACTTAATAACATCACTAATTGCTAGATTATATTTTATCAGAAAATTATGTCTTGTTTCGCATGCTGAGTGATTAGGCAAATTACCTTACAATGGGCAAACAATGCATTGTAGGATGCATTAGTTATTTTTAGGTGTTTCTATTCTTCGATTAATATTAGGAATGCGAAGATTCACATTAAATTGTTACAAACTTTAAAGTACCCAAGAACATATTTTTATTAATGGTCTGACCACATTGAAAAGCACAGGCGCATGCTTTTTTTTATTTAAATAAAGAACCATTTTTACATACTTGTTTTATTAACTTATGAAGGGATTATTCTAGCATATACCCAAGAGCAGAGAATTTAATCAGTGGGAAAGAAAATGTGATTTACGAGTATTTGAAAAAAGAAAAAGTACATATATACACATTTTAATATACTGCTATCAGATTATTTGCTTAACGAGAGTAAATGTTAAATAAGCACGTGGTGGAAAATGACCCATCAGCTCTGTAAAGTGTGTCATCACAAATAATGGGGCTGGTGCCAGTTTGTGCCAAATCTCAAAAGACGTCGTCGTTGTTGGTGCTATTTTACACAAGAATAGAAGTTTGTCCTGCCACTATTTGTTTTGTTTATCTCTGCACACTCACTCCATTCGCACTTGCACGCACGCACGCCTGCATGCTCCAAACAATTCTCCCTCTCTATAACACCACCCTGGCCGGCACAGGCACTGTTGACACCTGTCCCCCCCTTTCAACAACAAAAACACATGCCTTAATTTTTTTTATACAGGATCGAACGTCACAAGTCCCCGTTTCATGATGGCATTCCCCAGGTTCTTACGGTCGGTCACAGCCACCACCCCCCCCTCATCCGCGTCACTGAGCTGGAGATGCTCCTGCGGTATTCGAAGAAAATCTGTTGAAAACAGGCACGCACACAGGAAGGACACGTCATTATTCACTGCGTCGACCTTAGCGCCACATCTCTTCCGAGTCGCTGTCATGTAAAGATGGTAAAGGCCAAAGGCGATCCTGCAAAAAAAGTCACTTAGTGCAAATATTCAGCGACGGAGAGAGCGCTAATGCGCAAGCTCACGAAGTAAAAGCCACACCCCAACTTGTACACTCAGTTGTGGTTATATCATTTGCAGTTCCACAGTACATCTCTCTGCACATACGATCATTGGCTACCAAGAATGTCTGCGTGAAAACACACCCAAGCAACTGCCAGCCTTATTCCCCGAGGTCTATATTTAGGCGAATCCAGACAAGTTACTCACCACGCCATCTTAACATAAATCTACGCTGCATGCGATGATCTATGCCGCAAATTTAGCTAGCATATATTTATATACACACACGCCTATGATCATAATCTCCAGAATGTGCCCATTCGTTGTAAATAGATAAGTAGTTTTTGGCTTGGATAATGGTTGTATAGGTGCCCATCATGCATAACAGGAGTTACAAGATGAGGGATTACATTTTGGGCAGTTTTGCTAAATCATTGTACTATAATTCTATGCTCCCCGCCTTCACCAATGCGCACTGACCAGCGTGGTGAAGTGTTGTTAAATCATGATGAGGGTGGTGCTCATCCAGCAGTGGGATTGACAGAAGGACTGTACATGTACATGTGAAGCCACAAGATATTTCTAAACGAAAAACATTCGAAACATCCATCGGTGCATATACACGTTTCTGGTGGCTGCAAGTGTCGGGCTTCATCTCAATACCTTCTGACTCTGTCAACAAGCTGGGAGATAAGTCGGTCGGATATGCCAGGACAAGCTTCCTCGGCCAGACCGAAGGCATTCTCAAGCTCCTCCACTGCCAACACATTCTTTCCGCTGCTTCTGTGCTTTTCCTTCAGCTGTGGGAGGCAACGGAGAAACTACGGTCAAACAGCGGCTTACAAGAAATTCACTTGTCCGGAGGCATCACGAGGCAGGACCCAAATGGATTTCACTGAAGGGCTTGAAGAGGTGGTTTGTGTCCTTGAACCAAAATTCGATCCACTCGCTGCACATGGCAATTTCTTTTTGAGCTTCAAATTTAAGTCTGCTCATGTAAATGTGAAGGTCAAGGGGGTAATGTGTGCCAGACTGACTGTTTTGTCTCTTCCGTACTGTGCACGACCACCACAGTGCAGGTCACAACAACACACCCATACACTAAACAATTATTTTTTTCAAATTTCATCAGGTAAGGCCCACTGAGCTATATAGCCTCTTTTTCACAAGCGACCTGGGAGACAAATGATAGCTCAACGAGTTTCCCAGTGGATGCATGGATTTTTTATCCGGATCCTCCGGTTTTCCCCTCCACATTTAGAATCAAAGTGCGCTTAGAGTATTTGGCTGCTATAAACTTCCACGTGAAAGAGGCACTTTGTTGAGCTATCATTTGCTGCCATGTCGCTTCTGAAAAAAATCTGCATAGCTCAGTGGCGGGACTTACCTCGGTAAAATTAATAGAATAAAGGTGTCTGCAGTGGCGACAGCTGAAGGGAGAGGAAGAGCAGCAGAGCAGTGCGTTTCAGAGGGGAATCAGGAGATGTGAGACTTACTGCAGAGCGGACGGCGTGCGGGATGGGAGTGCGAGACGGCACCGGAGGGGTAAGGCAGGGGAGCGCGTGCGTGGAGAATCTTAGAAGGCGGTGCGCGGGTGGCTTACTTAATGCGATGCTCTCACCTCTGCAAAGAGCGGGTCGATTAACGTGGCCAAGCACTGTGATTTCTGCTGCTGCTGCACAACTGGTTTTTCAACCTGGGAGGGTGTTCACATGGAAGCAAACATTTTTTACAAAACAAGTATTGACAAATTACTTCTCTTCTTTCCGAATTACAATATCCACCGATTGTGCTATCAGCATCGTGCAACGAGACAGACATTTCCAAATGAAACACTCACAGCTATTAGTTCATCACCCTGTTCCACTCAAGGGCAATGGAAGGTATCATATAACCACTTCTGAAGATAACTTTATCCACATGAACAGCACAGATTTGTATACCCTGCAAAGGTGATCATTAATAGAATATTAATTTAACCTATAGGTTTCATTCTCAAGGTTGGAATAAGCCAAGTTAAATGAAAAAATTCAATTTGATGCAATGGGTTTTTCATGCAATCATTGGTTACAGGGCAATGACAATCAGCACGATACTTGAGTACAGGATTTAATCAGAAGTTGCTGCCCAGATTCAAGCCCAAGATAGCATCGGTGCCAGCTCAGTGTTCCGACCCCTTAAGCCATCTGGGCCACCTTGATACGCAAGCTCTCTAAGCAGCTTCACATAAGTGTCCACTACATTGGGCTTTGCTACCCTGGTCACACCGTGATGCTGTTTCCGCAACGATTTTTGGATCCGCTCATTCTGGATGGCACAGTGCGGGCGACTGGAGATGTGACAATGCCAGCAGCGCATGAGAGTCCACACACGGCTTCCATTGGTCACATGGGCTGTGACATAGCCTGGCGGTAGCGCATTCCTTGCTTGTTGCACAGGATCATGGTTCGATTCCAGTGGCCGCCTTTATTATTACTGCGTTGTGTATTAACCATAAATTAGGAAGCCCCATCTGCTTCACAGCGGACGTTAAAGATCCCCCCCCAGTGGCCAGACCTAAATTGGGCCACCTTAAACATTTTCCGCAAATTTCTAAATAGGAATTATGCGTAGCAATCATTGCCCCCTAAAATAAAGTTGCGATACTCCATTTTATTTGTTTGTCGTTTCGGCGAACCATGCCACTGTTGCAATT
Organism: Lethenteron reissneri; assembly: GCF_015708825.2. Taxonomy (NCBI): domain Eukaryota; kingdom Metazoa; phylum Chordata; class Hyperoartia; order Petromyzontiformes; family Petromyzontidae; genus Lethenteron; species Lethenteron reissneri. Next base: position 6,255,701 of record NC_083823.1, on the reverse strand, counting down.
AAACTATCCTGGTCGAGTTCTCACCCAGTCAAACAGAATACACTTGAAACTTGATTGTCAAACAAGTGCCTCTGAGGTGGCATCGCATCACTACATGTGCTCCCTACCCACTCCTGGATCGTCGCTGTCCTTCCAATAGCAAAATATGATACACTATGAGAATAGGTTTTCCTCTTTTTTCTGGCAACAAAACAGACGTTAAGATATTAAAACACCAAACTGAAACCTTTTACAAGGAATCATGTGTGCATTAACCACAATACTTGTGGTCAGAATGCAAACAAAAAACGTACTCCGATAATATATGCATTGTCTTTGAAACTGATTGGTCCACACCAGAGACAGCTTTCTTTTGAGCCTAGTTTCAAAATGGTGTTAGACCAGAGGATGCCAAAAGGCATACAGACCAAAGACAAGCATTATCAGAGTAATGAGAGCTCGGGGTGAGTAGCTACATCATGGGACCTCCTTTGCCAGTGGTCAGAATCTGACCACAAGTATTGTGGTTAATGCAGACATGATTCCTTGTAAAAGGTTTTAGTTTGGTGTTTTAACATCTTAACACACCTGTTTTGTTGCCAGAAAAAAGGGGAAAACCGATTCTCATATTTTGGTACTGGCAAAGGAGCTCCCATGATAATACACTATTTTATGTGCCATTGGTGCATATGTACAACTTGCATACACACATGTGATGCATAATACATAAGTAATACATTATATATATGCACACATGGGGGCCAGTCAAGGTGCAGTGGTTAGTACACTGCGTGAAAAGCCTGACGACCTCGGCTTCCGATTTCTAGTCATGGCTAACGTCAGTGACGAATGATATCTCAACTGAATCTGGGGGCTCCCTCTTTCACCAAAGCCACAATGACCAGCGTGGTGAGGAACGGTGAATTCCATCTACCAACATGGAATTTAAAATGCATGGTATTTTCAAATTGTCAGGCTCCCCCATGGTGTCAAGTGCAGTCTACAATTCTTCTCCACTCTTTCTCTCTGTGCTGGGAAAGGGTCATTGACGGAAAACGTCACCGATTATATATTTCCCCTTTTAAGACGGTGTTATGTCAATGTTGAATGTGACGAGTTTTTGTTGTTGTTTGAATATGGCATGGGGAGGACTTCATCCAGCAGAGGATTGACAGGGGTCTGTACATTATTTGTTTAGCATGTAATACAGAATCAAGGTGTGGTCTTAATAGGCATGGGTTTAAATACAGTAACGGTAGTAAGGTAGCATGAAGGAGTTTTACTGTTCAGAAAATTACAAGGCCTCTTAATAGAGATCCAGGCAAGAAACAAAAAATGTAGCCAATTTAAAATAAACACGGTTGTCGATTTTAACAATGACTTTGCAAGCTTGACGTCATAAATATAACTTTTTTGCTGCATTGCACAGCTCTCTGGTGTAAATGTGTATTTAATATTACTGCACGCATATATATTGCTTATTTACCTGCAGCTATATATCTATTTTTTTATTTGTCCATACGTGAAACCAATAATTCTTAAGAGCTCATACTTCAATATTGATTTTGCCCCTCAACTTGAGTTTAATATTGTACAATGTGTCCTGAACAGCTTTAAAGTTCAATAGCTGTTACATGTAACGTGCATGACCTAACTAAACTTCATTTTCATTCCAAGTGTTTTTTTTTTTATCGGTGGGAAGCACAAATGGAGGTCAAAAACATTGAAGAATGAGAAACAGTACAAGTCTGAGCTATTTTGAGGTCTAAATTGAAGATGCACAAATATGTCATTAAACAGACTAAGTGCACTGGGAGGGGAAATGATTCTAAAAAAAAGTCTAGTAATGGGAAACTGTTATTCTAAACATTGCCATTCTTAAAACTTTTTAGCCATGCCCTGTCGCTCACAATCTCTAAGTTTCGCCGCTAATGTCATCACCGACGTGAAGCTGTAAACAAGCTAATGCACCCCAGAAGCATGCCTTAACAAAACAGAGCAAAAAAAGTTAGTTTGAAAAATAAGTCATCATGGCTACACAGGTTTGCCTATTGAACATTCACATGAAATGCGTTAATTTATAATATAACCAAATCACCTAAATTGAGGCTGATATTCGAAGCCAAGCCTGGATAATGCTTTCGTGGGTGACCACCGTAGATTAAACAGCTGTTATAAGCCACGAGACTATGATGATGCAGGCAACAGAACGCAGGGTGCAGCAAAATACATTATCGTACTGGACTATTAATGCCCTCACGTTCATGATAATCCTTCTACACCAACCCGCGCGCTGAGCAGCACGATAAAATAATCCTCACGATCTCCGTGGCGTGGGAAGGCATTCATCCAGCAGTGGATTGATGCGTACAAGAGGAGAATGGTGCCTTCATCCTGCTCGTGTGTCATGGTCAGGACTTACCGGGGGGGCTACTGGTTCAGGCAGCTCTGGTAGGAGTTTCTGTGTGGCGTGTCCCAGTGAGCCGTTGTGTATCCCCTTGAACCGCGGCTTCATCGTAAAAGTCCAGTCGTCCGTTTCAGAGTTAGGTCCTTCGTTCTCGTCGCTGTAACAAAAATATGTCAAGCCAAGTACAACAAGCATAAATGTTTAATTGTAGAAAGTCGCCAGTGATGAAAGTTATTTCAAGTATTTTATAGAACTTATGGATATACAATTTTGAAATGGCTGGTTTAGTACTTTTTAAGACACAAAGTGCACCAAGTTATAAATAGTGGGAGACATTAATGAGAATGCACGTTTTAAAATACACCATCCAAAAATAATCCATTCACCCAGAGGACATTATATACATATAATAAAGGAGCAGTAAAAGACAGTCCGTCAAGACATTTCAATTTGACTGACTGCAGAGTAGAACAAGATGCACCCAGCTTTCTGTCGCACCCCATCTACGACCAGGCCTATCCAAACCCCTACTACTTAACACTCCAAGCCTTTTCTACCGTCGCTAAGACTACACCACCACTTAAATTTCGATTTAAAGCTTTCGTGACTGTAAAAAAGGTGGTCGTAGCTGGGGTGCGACAGAAAGCTGGGTGCATCTTGTTCTACTTTGCAGTCAGTCACACCACCACTTTTAACAACCCCACTCTTCATCTCAAACGTTTACCACGTTATGTACAATTTTCATAATTGCTGTCAATCCGGACAAGATAATAAAAAACGAACTCACTCATCAGAATCTCCGGAGCTGGAGCCTTCGTCATGGCCTTCGGCTTTCCAACGCTTGTACCTGTCAATGAGCTCCGTCAGGTAGGACGTCTTTTTGGCACTACGCTGGATGAACTTGTGTTTAAGCAGTTCCTTGGCCGTTGGTCTCTGTAACAATGTTTGGTGTCAAGGGTTAATCAAGCTGCGATTCATTCCGAAGGCAAACTTCTCACTTCACACTTTTCATTCTATTTAAAGTTAAACAAAATTTTTTACAATTGTACATTACTCATAAACATCCAACAGCCATATAGCGCAGGGGTTTACAGCGAAAAACTGCGCCGAATTATGTCCCTCGTCAAAAAGTGGACTTTATCCGTGTGTGGCACGCCACTGGTTACAACTCACAAACTGAGGGTCCTTGTTTAGACATGAGTCAACAAACTCCTTGAAGGCCTTGCTGTAGTTTCCCTCCAACGTGGGAGGGTTGTTCTTGGGAATGAGGAACAGCACCCGCATGGGATGAAGCTCTGAGTTGGGTGGCTCCCCCTTGGCCAACTCAATGGCTGTGATTCCCAGAGACCAGATGTCTGCCTGTTGAGGAATCAGGGGACGTAGCAAAGGAAATTAGTTTCATATTCATGTCATAGCATGCACAAATGTGTTGGCATGATTGGTCGCAAGTTGTACAAAAATGTTTAAAAACATTTAGAATTTCACTTTGTATAATATGTATCATACATCACAATTACACTACATATACTTCAATGTCCTCTTTAAAATTCGCCAATGGTACCGCAATGGCAATCAGCTGCAATGTAATTTGTGCCCTGCCCAAGAGACATTATTCAACGCTAAAGGAATATTAAGTCATTTTCTCGAGAAAACTTGTTTTTTGTACTCATGTTTAAATCCGATTTCCATAGGAAAAAAATAACTTCCTCTATGCAGAGCTCCCAGAAACACCTTTTTGATAATTAAATTGTGTGAGTACACAGAGGAGAAGGGCGGAAGCCTCCACACAACGTGACACCCCCACCCCGCCTCCAAAATGTAACTATTAATTTAACCGTACGCTTATTAAACATTTCTGGGTGCCTGGCACACAGCCGGGGGATCATTTGTATAGTAGCCAGAGCATGTTGGTGACCGCCGTATGAACAGCAGACAAGCTGGGTCAGATTAATAGAAGAAAAACAATGCTGACGAAGACATTGTTACTTGGGGGGTCCGTTATCTCCGTAGCCCTCGAATAGATAAACGTTACAACAACAAAAAAGCACTTGTTCAATGCAGCTTTAACGAGGTCTACCGAAATGCTTAAACCAAATGAGGTCACGCACAAACACGTCAGATAAAACTGAACGTCGAGGCAAAAGATCACGTCAAAGGACGCAGCGTGTGACAATGACTTTGTCATACGCTGTATTCAGACTATGCAGCATGCACTTACTTTGAAATCGTAGGCTGACTGTTTGATGACTTCGGGAGCCATCCAGAAGGGGGTGCCTACGAAAGTGTTGCGCTTGATCTGCGTGTCGGTGAGCTGGCCAGCCACACCAAAGTCCGCTAGCTTCACGTCGCCTTGTTCGGACAGAAGGACGTTGGCAGCTGGGCCGGTGGGAGAGGTGGCAGAGAGAACGATACATCATGTAGCGAGTGCCGATGCTGCTTTCACAGCCCCATTGAACTTTAAAGAGCGTTTAAGGCTCTTACATTAACATTCACTCTGGCTCCGGGGAGTGCAAAGTGATACGGAAACGGCACCTTCTATGGCCATGCCAGGAGGGGTCATACACATTGTATACACATGCATAACTTCTTTCGCACCGTACATAGGCAACCACTCTTATCGGATGTACTGAGTGAAACATTACATTCACATTACCTTTGATGTCTCTGTGAATTTTCCTCTCTGAATGGAGGTAATCCAACCCTTTCAGGATTTCCCGCAAAATAGTCGCAATTTGATGCTCCTCCAGTGGACCGGGCTTTATCTAAAGCAAGGAGAGTCAGAGGAAACGGCTTTCAGCTTCGCTATCCGGGCACAAGCTAAGCGACGTAACGGCCTGCGCCTCGAATTTATCACAATTTTACTCTATTGCCATGTTTATACAAACTTTATAACCGCAGTGCATAGCTGTTTCATGCTTAGGTCATAACCATGTAATTTTTACCCTCTTCTCAATGTTACTCAAAGTTTTCCCATTGCCATTAATTATTAATTCAAATCCCACTGCTCTTTTTTGTTTCAGAGGCACAACCAAATACGTCCTGTTGATTCAGCCTCCAGGCAAGTGCAAGTCCTCAGGGCTCAAGTATTGCCAACATTTAAACAACCTGTGTACTTTCACGATACAACTGGCATTAAATCCTTTTTCCCGCACACGTTAACAATAACGAAACACACGTAAGGAATTTTAAACTTAAGGGAAAACACGTTTTGAATTAGCTCTTTCCCTTAACCAAAGAAAATCCATGACACGTCTCAACAGGATCATTATGATAGCCTTCTGGATATCTTGTTCCTGGCTTTTCAAAGGATTAAACAAAATCAATGTGGAAATTTACAACGGATCCCTTTAATCCATACCGTCCAAAAAGAACATTGGCCTCTTTAAGACAATTTTGTATTTAACGAAACCGCTTAAGACTTGCCAGGTCGAGGGCAGACCCTCCTCCCAGGTACTCCATGATGATCCATAGCTTTGTGCCCTGGAACACAGAAAAGGTGGCATTTTAGAAACAAAACAAGTCAGCTTGCAGGCCGCTTTAACCAACTCACACTGTCAATCTGCCAGCATACTCCGCAGATGAGACGTGAACAGGTGCGACCATGCAGTGTGTCCGGTTCTTAACTTTGGAACGTGTCCTTGTGTACCATGGTGCTCCGCGTATACATTGAGTCTCTCTACACGTTTACGAACTATTTCCTCGCTGCCAGTTGCATGCTTTGCCTGGTCATTTTGAATATAAATGCTTTTCAAGTACATCTCTTCTTGTCGAGTTATTTGTCCGAGGGCAAGTTCTTAGTTCAAGTTCCTCCGATTTCTCTAATCTAGACATTTTTTATTTCTGCCCTCTCTTGAAGTCCTTGAGCAGCACCTTTCACCCTCAACATCCTTCCTTCTCAAGCTTACTTCATAAGCCCTCCCCCACTTCTGTCTACCTGCCCCATTCTGAAACTGCCTTTTTCCGAATTGCTGCATTAAAACGTCTCGCCACTTGCACTTCCTTGTTACCCTTTCTTTCCATCCAACCAAAAAACAAGACGCCGCCACAATCGATGATGCACCTCGACAACCCTCTCTACCCTCTGCTGGGTCCGCAGCTGCGCTGCACAGTTGACACGTGACCTCAAAGACTTGCCCTATCAGTATCTCGCCATCTGCTCTTAGGTCTCGTCTTCCCCCTTGGTCACCGGAGCCGTGGAAACCACTTCATTGCCTGCCCCGGCAATCAGCCCTCGAATCCCACACACAGGATATTGTCCCTCCCCGCACCTTCGATTAGCACGGTTGGCTACGTACTGTGCGAAAGAAGTTCAACATACATACAGGTCTCACCCAGTGCAGCCATTTTTGCCGAATCATATCTATAACACGAACCTGCCACATGCTATTGTGGACTTCAGCTTATATAAATATGTGTAAACAAATATATATTGTATTGATTGCAGTAGACAGCCATGCAGTGATCCTCCAGGCCTCAATTGAAATTGGTTTAGATAAAGTATATCTATATCTAAAAATACTTTGGCAACCAAGCAGTGAAGCTTATAAACTTTATAAGTTTGAACTTACTAAGTATATAATTCACCTTTCCAATACTTTGCACTCCGATATTTTTTTATTATTATTTGTTGTAACTTTCTGACCTGCCACCTACTGGACATCTGTGAAAAAGAGCTTCAGACCTCATCGGATTTCTCCAGGAGAAATAAATATTCGGATTCTGAGAAGACTTTAGATTGACTTAAGGTCACATGCTGGCCAGCCAATCAGAAGTCACCCCCCACCCCTCCGTGTTGAGGGAGGGGCCACATGGGTGGCTGCTGAGCAGGTTACTGCTTTGGGGTGTCAGGGTGGTGGGGTGTCAGGGTGGTGAGATGTTAACTACCTTGCCTGGTATACATGAAGTTGCGAGTTCTGAATACATGGAGTTTGCATGTTCTTCCCATGGTTGCGTGGATTTTTCTCCGGGTCCTCCGGTTCTTCCCTCTACATTTAGAAACGAGCGTTTCGAGTATTTGGCTGCAATCAATTTCCACGTGATAAGCCACTTCGTTGAGCTATCATTTGTGGCCAGGTCGTTTCTGAAAAAGATCTAGATAGCTCAGTAGGTCTTACCTGGTAAAATAAAAATAGCTTGGGTTGGGTGAATGGGTAAGGGCCGCTGAAGGGCGCGTGGCTCTCGTTCTATGACGGGTACTTCCACTGGCGTATGTATAATAAATTAACAAAACAACCACACTATTTTCCTAGTGACAAAGCATGACCTTTGTCACGGAACAACCATAAATATTTGACTTTGATGTCCCAACAAGGAAACGTTCAGCCTGACAATTAAACGGCAAACTATATAATTTAATTGCAAAGGAATGCTACTTTTTTAGTTTTAACCTGCCAATAAAGTGTTGCATGGTAAGTACAGTAGTACTTTACTTACAATGCAGATGCGTTACGACGACCCCATCGTAAGTCAAACATATCGTAAGTCGAAGATGGCCTAGCCTACCCAGGAGTCTTAAAGAATGGTGATAATTTAGCAAAACAGAGCAATTTACAGTACCGCACTGTATAAACTATATGCTGTATTTATTAATTACAATACTGTATTGCACAGTAAAATGTAAAGTTAAAAAACAAGGTAAATTCTTAGCCTACTTATATGAACTGCAATTTAATAGAAAGTTTTTTCAGGAAAAAATCCTATCTGCTATAAAAACTTTTAACATGCATTGAACTTATCGTATCGTGGTAACCCTAAAATGAAATCGCTAAAGCTACGTATCATACATGCATTGAACGTATCGTAACGCGCTAACACCGAGACAACTTAACTCCGTCGACCGCTGGTGAGAGTGAGGCACCACACAAGGCGGGAGATGCGTACAGTACATCCCGGCAGCGTCCCAACGTACAGTATCGTACCTCGTACGCTGCTGCGTTTGCCTGCCGCGCGAAATTAAAAATATTTTACAATCGAAATATCGTAAGTCGGACCATCGTAACTCAGGGACTATCTGTATGTCTGCAGTGCCAACAGTGCTGAATTGATTGCAGATATTCACGGAATGTGAAGTGGTCTGGTGGTTCAGATATTGGAGGGGCGAGCTGGCACCGCTGAAATCCTGGGTTCAAATCCAGGCTTTGCCTGGGGATGGGGTTGGTTCAGTTTTTATTTGCATGTGTTTGGGTGATTTCTTTACCTCTTGCACGAGTATCATGTTTTTGTACTGTTTGTGCCCTTACCCGCCCTGACTGCACATCTGTGAAAAAGAGCTTTATAGGCACCGGATTCCTCCAGTAAGAATAAATATTCTGGTTCTGATTAAACCGTTCCTCAAGTGCAGTGAGTTGGCATCCTCAGCTCGATCACCGATGACGGCGCCAACAAAGCCCCAAGCACATTTTATTTGCTGCTGCATTTAATTAAGTTCGAGGCTAAATTGGGTTGACTTGTCATGCAATGAGCGTTACTTTTTGTGTGGCAGGGTGAGTAGGAACGCTGCCCTCTACCGTGTGGACACAGAGGTCACTTGAAGGAATCTTAGAGGTAGCTCTCGGATATCTGCCCATATGACGTCTCACCTTTATACACCCTAGACCTGTGGTCCCGGCCAGACAGCAGCTCACAGTTGGAAGGCTGCAAGTTCAAATCCTGACTGGCGTTGGACTCGGTGCGTCATCTCTCCGTGATCAATACATTTGAGTACCAACTTCATGGAGAAGTCAACAGCGGCTGTCCAAAAGATAAACTTACCCCCGTCATAGCTATGTGCACTTTCGAAAGAGATTAGCACTGTCTCAATGACCAATTAAGTCGATGCTAAACGTGTGCTCTTTGTGTATCCCCTACCAGAACTATCAACTGCCCATGTACCCCTACCAGTTTATGGGTTTTATATCTATATAATTTTATTAAATAAGAATACTACAAAAAAAAACTCCACAAACAAAATTAATCATCCCTATTGCCACCACCTTCTTGGCACCTCACAGTTGAGCCTTTCCGTAACATTTGACTAATTACTGGGGTAAAAAAAGAAATAAAAATAATGTAGAAATTTATATTTATTTACATATTTTATTTTTTATTTTATTTTTTATTAATTTTTATTTTATTTTTTACCTACGTGACTTTACTGAAAGAACTAAGGAGTATGAATCCTTGCAGTCACGAAAGCTTCAAATCTTGAATTAATTACTGGGGGTGCTGGCGAGTAAGAGGGAGTATTAAATGGGACAAAGGATAAAGTAAGATTCACAAGAACAAAAGTGTTGTTTCAGAAGTATATTACAGTATTCCCTCATTATTCACGAACTTGCTATCCGTGAATCGCAGCTGAAACTCTACACGACTGCATCGAGAGACAAAGTGATGAAGTGATAAGATAAAGTAAAGCGATGAGAGAGAAAGTGATGAGATAAAGAGATGAGGGGGTAAAGATAACTTCTGTAAGCTTTAGAAGCATCTGCAGTCGTTGCGCGTTCGATATTCGTAGGCTGATATCATGATTCGTGAAAGTTGAGGTAAGATCTAATGGTAATCAATACATTAACGGGACACGATCAGATCCATAATCAAGAGGACCTCAATATATGTATGTTGAACTGCTTTCGCACCATACGTAACCAACTGTGCGACGAAAAAAAAGCTAAGAAATAGACTTGAATGTTCAAACAAATATTGTGATAGGAACTATATCAGTCAGAAAACTAATAAATTAATTCCAATGTAAGAACCTACTCCGAAAGTCTTGACATTTAGCAAAGCTTCCTTGGATGAATATAGCATTCGTAAACCAGTGGAAAGACCCATCATAGAATGGATGGGCCCTCCCTCCACACCCTGCATCCCCACCTCCCCACCCCATGGGTGCCCTCCCTCGTGCATGACAACCCCTAGGGCTCTCAACACCCGCAGCCCCCCCCCTTTCAACTGCCCCCCACCTCCTCGAGGTCCGCCGCACCCAGCCCCACGTCACCACCAACAAGATGGGCTATGAAGCACAGTAGCATGCCCTGCGCAGGCAAGAACGTGATGATTGGCTGGCCTGCAGCCAATCAAAAGCGTTCTACTGGTCGGTCGTCGAAATGTTTAACATGTATAGGATTTCGCTTTAAGCAATCAGCACATTATTAACTATTATATTGGGAAAAACAACCCAAACTTAAACATTGGTTGAGGCAGCTGATGAGATAAATTCTAGTCACAAATACCAAACATTTGCGATGCTACATTTAAGTTGACATACAAGGCAAGAAATAGTCTTTACTTCTTTCTTTCAGAACAGGGGGATTGTGTAAACATATAGCAATGTTGACTTTCGATTATATTACATATTAGCCTGTATTTGCTGTGTCTAAATCTCTACTTATCAGTGATATACTGCTGTTCTTATCAATTCCTAGTTCGATCGATTTATTAAGTGCGTACTTTGGTGGCATGCAAAAGTACTTTGGAATTTACAACACAAACATGCCCGATGCCTGCCAGTTGTAGAAAACAAAGTTGCTAAAATACATGTTACATGGCCACCTCTGCCCTTAGCCTAACCCTGCCTCCCTCTCACTTCGGTGAACACTGACTGAGGGATCCATATCATACTTCATGACATATGAGGAAAAAGTTGTATTGAAGTGCCGCTTGCTCGTATTTTTCAATAATCGTAAAATATCACCGCACAATCCTACTACTAGGCAACTAGGGCGAGGCTTGGATTGTTACACTCACGCAACTTGCATCAAACAGCGTAGTGCGAGAAGGGATTATTCCGCATTTAATATAAATTACGCACACTCACGTGTACGCCAATATATATTCACACGGAAACAAAGGACACAAAAATAATGAGAATGGAGGATCACTGCATGGCTGTCTATTGCAATATACACGGTGGGGGGAGCGAGGTGACATGGCCCAGCAGTCAAGCATTCGCCATGAGTTGTAGAAGGCCGTGGTTGGAGCCCGGTGGCCACGCTGCTTAATACCGCGGTGTTGCATTCACCGCGAAACACTACGCGCCGTCTTGCTTCGCACAGCGGACGTGAAACATCCCTGAAAGTCATTCGAAACGAGTAGGAGGCCATTGCGCGCCGGAGTCACGGCGCAAATGTATTTAATGAATAATAATGGGAAAATGTCTCCATGCCCCCCTATTGACAAGTAAATGCCGGTTTGTGGGTCAAGTGTTGAGTTATCTTGCGCCCACAGGGATAGCGACCAGTGGGGGTAACCCGTTCAAATTGAAGATGTTTAAGTTGCGATTTTAATTGCATTTCGCATTCAAAGTGCTATGAGATGCCAAAGGCGCAACAGGTGTTAAATCAAACGCTGATTATGTAATTATTATACGTGATTGAAAACAAGACAACACAAATGTACCTTAAGATACGAGCCGAAGTAGTGGGTGACGTAGGGCGAATCGCACTGGCTGAGCACCGTGATCTCTTGCTGGATGTCCTCAATTTCATCCTCCGCCTCCTCCAAGTCAATGATCTTGATGGCCACTACCTCCTTGGTTCGGTTGTCGATGCCCTTGAAGACCTCACCAAATGACCCCTTGCCAATGCGCTCTTGCTTGGTGAACAACTCCTCGGGATCGGCGCATGAATTCTGTGGGGGGGGGGGGGGGGGTAGGGCGTGGGGGGCAACGTGTGGGGTGGGGGTGTTACCATGGGCTTTTGCAAGCAAGGGTGACCCCTCCCGTCAGGTTAACTTGACTTTCCGACTGCATTGCCGCAACGACACAAAGCTCTCTGCAGATCGTTGCCGACAAGTGTTCCGCATGACAAAGCCCGCGCCACAGTACGCTGGGTTTTAGCAATAACCGATGCACTCGTCAAAGGGGTACGGGGAAAATAGAACATTAACAAGAAGGCATTTAAATCAAACACTTGCAGCAGCGTAAAATCCGCAAATGGCATGCGAGCATAATCGAGAACAAAGATATGAAATGCAAACAACAACAACTCTTATTGTCACGTAAATTGGAAAACGTACAAATATGCTTTTTTATCCCATTGTGTGCGACGAGCGTAAAACCTTGCACAGTGCAAATGGATAAGTTGTAGCTCCCAGCTATTCATTTTTGTGAACCTATTGAAATCGGCACGCTTGGGTCTCATGTAAAAAGTAAATTACACGTGAAGGACATGCAAGCGGGTCGCACACGTTGGTGCCTTTCACGTTGGTGGTTTTGACGAGAAAACAGAAGTATCGAAGGCGACCTGTTGGCTCAGCTTCTATGAGACTTTTATGGCATAGTTGGCTTTATTGCCAGGCTTTGCAGGAATGAACCAACACCATCCAGTCTGACTCTATCCCCAAGCAGTACTGGCCTATTAATGATCAGCCAATTCAAACATGTGACTTTATAACCCATCAGGTTGAGAAGCTGTTTTGATACAGTTCAAAGTAAAACGGTCAAGTAACATTGTACAAACATCTCTTCCTTGCAGGTCCCTCCTCCCACAGGACTTATCTATTTAGAAGAAATGGCATTAACCTTCACCTGAAAACCGAACATGGAACTACACATCAATAAATGTTCATGAACCTCTCCCGTGGTTTTTATGAAGGTTTTTTGGGTGCAGAGCTCTTTGGCTTGATGTACGAGGCTACTGTCACATACAGGCCACAGATTGCAATGTAACAGGGAAACTGCCGGAAACTTTGCCGATGAAATATATTTTTTCCTTTGAAGGCAGTGGTGATTGATGAATGTGTTGAGTTTTTTGTTAACGCGTAGGCTTTCGTCCAATATCCATAATAGAGGTTTTTTGGGTTCGATCGTGTAAATATAAATGTGGAGTTAAACTCGCCACCACCCGACACAGCTAATAACTAAGATAATCACCCAGGAATGTCTGTCCGAAACGCTCGTGACGTCACTCCATATCGATCAGCCCCCCTCATTAATATTCATGAGCAGGTGACATCCTCCAAATGGGACACCCACCCTCATTAATAATTATGAGTGGGTGACGTCACTCAATATGGAGTACTCTCCCCCCCCCACTAATAATAATGTGTAAGTGACGTCACTCCACATCGACCAGCCCCTCTCATGAATAATCATGAACAGGTTACATCCTCTCATTTGCCAGTACGCCTTTTGGCGTCATCTGGTCCAACCCATGTGAGACTAGGCTCTAAGGAAAGCGGTCTTGGGTGTGGTTCCAATCAACTTCAAGGACAGTGTATACATTATCAGAGTTATGTTTTTTGTTTGCATTATGGCTGCAGGTATTGTGGTCTATGCAAACATGACTCCTTGTAAAAAAGGTGTCAGTTTTGTTGCCAGATAGAAGGGTAAAAAAACTATTATCAGGTTACATCCTCCACATGGTCCCCCCCCTCATTAATAATCATGAGCAAGTGACGTCACTTCACATCAAACAGCCCCCCTCATTAATAATCATTATAAGATGACGTCCTCCAAATGGACACCCCCCCCCCCTTCATAATAATTAGCGGCTGACGTCACTCCACATGGGGGGGTGAGGAGCCTCCTCCTCCCTCCTCGGCGTCAACTTACAACCCTCACGACAAAGGCAGAACCCTCACGTCACGCAATCTCCGTCACGCTATTGAGACATGGAAGTAAAAAGGACGTCACGATGAACAAGGGATTATAACCTTTAAATGAAATAGGTCTGTCACCACGGCCTTACAAATTGCACAAGCACTAATGCAATGAATATCACGTCGCGGTCTGCTTTTGGCTTGCAAGTTTCAGAATTACTGTAATACACCCGTCCTTGGACGGGCAAAATGCTAGTTAGTAAGATTAGTCAAGTACACAGAACGTGGCTAATTCGTTACTCGTACAGCACACTGGTGTGTTGGAGCAAATCCACAACATTTGCAATCTGCGTACGACGTTTCACCAGTAATGACCACTAGCATCATCAAGCGGACACAAATCTGGCTGTCTGCCTGATGAAGCAAGATGTAATTACTGGCAAAACGTCGTACTCCGATTATAAAAGTTGGGGATTTGCTCCAACACACCGATGTGCTGTACTCGTGACGAATTCTCATGTTCTGTTACGTGACAAACCTTACTAATTGGCTGTGTCGGGTGTGGTGGTGAGTCTAACAACACATTTGTATTTACACGATCTAACGCAAATAAAAAAACCTGTATTTGTTGTTTGTGCTTGTGCATCACTGTCTACGTGGCAGAATGCCCAAATAGTTCAATCACAATTGTCTTAGCTTTGACACGTGAGAGCCAAATGTTATACTAAACAACATGCTGTAATAAACCCAAAAACAGCACAACAACATCAAACCGATAGCATGAGAACAATGTTCTGTTTTGCTCTTTTAAAAGCCGAGTACACCACAATTAACTTCCAAGTACCAATTACGACACTATATATTTTACCATCGTCTATGACTCAGTCAAGCACTTAAATGCAGCCGCACATGAAAAAATGTTAACATTGGAGGCGGGAAATGTTAATATGTCTTCCCACATTTTAGAAGTACAAACAGGCAAAACATTGTGTTCCAATGCTAAAAACCACCTTTTAAATCACCCTTCCACACTGCCATAGCCATATCCTCCAAATGCCTTGGACGTCAGAACAGGTCTGACTGCTTGCTGAACGTTCGAACGAAAACTGCCCGAAGGGTGTTGCGAGCACGGTGAGAAAAATTATAAATGAAAAAAAAATCTGCCGACTTGCTTGTGGGCTGATCTAAAATGCATGGGGTCATTGCATATTTATTCCATTGTGAGTTTCACAGACTGTACATACACACACACGTCATCACAAACAGTTTGCCTTAATCATCGTCTGGCAGCACTGGTTGTTTTGTGACCTTCATGTATATGTCAAGAATTAAATAACATAGGGGGGAAACGTACCTAAGTCAACAACCTGGACATTGTAAACAATACACTTGTGTTGGCCAAGGATAACTAAATCTTGCTCCCACACAATGGACAACAATGTATGAACTTGCAAATATAATTTAAAAGATAATTTTGGTGTCATTTTGTCTAATGCCCCCACATGTGCTCAAGTGTTCAACACTCCAAAGAGCCGCCCCCCCTTGCAACCATTGTGGCCATCAGTTCACAGCTGGTTGTTGCTATTTGACTGTGGTGGTGGTGTCAGTTTGCCAAGAGGGGGGAAAAACCACACACACACAAACACACTGTTGTTATGGGAAATTGCAGTGCGGTTAGCACTTCAGCAAACAAATTTGCGTCTAAAAATAATACGAATAAAATACCACACCAGCATCTGTCCTCCCATTGATAGTACACAAAAGAAAGTTACAAATATGGGATTGTAACAGAAGCAGGTATGATGGCAAGAATATTACAAAGAAAATAAACACACACACACATGGGGAGTGGAAGCATTTTCTCCATAAACACAAACACACAGCTGTTTGAACCCTAGGGGGATTGTTTAGGGTCTAGTCCATCGGAAGCAAGAGGATTAAACTTCCCAGAGCCTGCACTTGCTGCAAGCATGACGTGGGCTGCCATGGTAGCCGCCGCCCACGGGGTGAATAACCATCGTCTTCACGGAGGTATGATGTAATCGGCTAGTGTGTGTGTGAGAGAGAGGGCCAGGCAAGTAAAGGAGGGTTGTTGGGGGCGGGGAAGCGAGGAACAAAAAAACTTGGGGAGGTGGTAGTGGAGGGAGAGGCTAAAAGGAGGGGGGGGGGAGAGAGAACGACAGGAAGGGAATTCAGGAAAACACTCACTTACGTATTCACGAATGTACACACAGGACCTGCCGCATTCCAAGCTTCAACTCGAACAAGGTGGGGTTTTGCGTTGGAGGTTCCCAAGTTCTTTACAATGTTGGATCCATCTCTAGCGAGTGTAACTACCACCTTCCTATTATCAGCGCCATGTCACGTGCACTCATAGTACTCTACATCGGAGGTCGGCAAACCAAACTAAACAAGGGCACTATGAGATCTCTTTTACCAGTGGCAAAATATAGTAGTAGGTTTTTAACCTTTTAAACTGGTACAAAACTGACACCAATGGGGACTAAACTCTAAAGAAAGCCGTCTCGGGTGTGGACCAATCAACTTCAAGGACAGTGCATATTATTATCATTATCAGAGTTGCTTCTTTTTGTTAGCTTTTTTGACTACTTGTGTTGTGGTTATTGCAAACATAATTCCTTGAATAAAGGTGTCAGTTTTGTACCAGTTTAAAAGGGTAAAAACCTACTACTAAAACAAGGGCAGGCATTTTTTTAGAACTTGGTGAAACAGAATATTTCAAGGGCCGCCAATGCACTGCGTGGGTGGGTCCCTTCAAGAGTCGCATGTGGACTCAGGAGTCGCAGGTTTGCCGACCCCCCCCTGCCCTATATGCAGCTGCTCATCTCAAGACGTTGTACAGAAACAGTTGGCGTATATTTTAGAGCGAGACACAGACCATGTATAGGCAGAGGGGGCGCGGTGGGGCGGGAGGTCTCTCAAGTCTGGACTTATAACAACGAGCAGAGAGTTAACATCACGGAAGCTTGAGGTGAGTGGAGTTCCAGACCCTCGGTGGCAGCTAGAAAAAAAGGAGCGATCTTCCTCTGAGTGAAGGCTACCGGCCACACTAACCTTATTCAGGACTTAAAAACACAAAACCTCGATATGCGTATATTTGGATAAACAAAGCTTCGGAATTACGAACTCCGGATAACTCTGCTGATCTACGGTGCAATAAAAATAAGAATAAAATATCTTATTCAATGCTTTTTTCAGTTATGTCAGTTTTAATATTTTAACACTGTACAGTATAAATAAAATACCACTTTCAATCTAAATTGTCGAAGGCTGGGAACGGCATCCTCATAGTACTGTTATAAATGTTTCAATAGTGCATACGAAGTTGCAAACGAAACTCAAGGAACGCATCGGCTTCGTATGTCAAGGTATTGCTGTATTCAGAATGCATCACTGGATGCACCCTTTGCACGAGTCATACCCTTCGGATGCTAAACATGAGCGCGGAAGAGCTCCCACACGATGCGGCATTTCGATCTCAAGAGGACCGCTTCGTACCGGAGTAAGCAAAATCACCACCAGGCTTCAGGATACGAGCTTCGAGGACGCATGGCTTCGCAACAACATGCGACCAATCAGGCCTAAACAAGTGGAACAAAAAAACTACAATACAGCCAAGTCAGGAGTTGGCACAAATGCACTTAAAGCATAACCTTTTTATCCAGACTGCTGATGAAAGGTGCCTTCCTTACCAAAGGTGACATTACGCTGATACGGCGATCTTATGGTTTTCTGCACGCCCGATTTCCCCAGTGTTTTTTTCTCTCCCCAATACACCCCTTGTACAACATACGCGTGACACACCTGAGCGGTAAGCCTTGGCTTGAGAATTGTCCGCGTGGGGCATGTCAACACGCAGGGAAGAGGTATATATTTTTAAACAAACCTGAAACATTAATTCACTAAAATGTGGAAAATACGTTACATTTACATCGTACTGTATTTAAGTCATCCAAATGAAACGCTTATTCACATCAAATACTGGCAGCAAGCCAAGGTATTCCATGCCAAGCCTGAGCCCTATGCATACTTATTCCTTCATGGGCTTTCTACTTCACTCACTATGCTGCCACACCCCTGGTGCACAGAAAGGCTGGAAACACTGTATGGGGGGAAGACTTGCATCTGCCAAACCACACGAGTGCCGCCAACAAAGGCATAAAAAGCATCATCGTCGAAGAAATAATGGCCCCAAGTGAACGGATTGTAGCCGTGTACTCGTCCACTGTTAAAAAAAGCTGCCTTTGGTCGTCACCGATTTGTACGTGAAAAAAACGGCATGTTTCTCTACTGTTTAAACAACTACGATGCTCATCTGCAGAGAAAATGCGATCCCACAATATCCAACGTAAACTTGAACTCTTTGCTGTGGTGGCTATAGAGGTCCTCCGAAAGATGCGTAGGTGGAAATATACCAAATAGGAAGTGCCTGCGTTCACGTGAAACTTTTCTAGAAAACAAATCGAATGCACGCACTTGAGCTTACGACACTAAAGTGTGCGTCTGTGGCTGTGGAAGCTGCCAAGGGCTTTATGGAAAGGCGGTGTTGACTTTCGGGCAAAATGAAGCGACGCAAGTTATTTACTGGCATTTCTTTAAACTTGTTAAGGATGGTAAAAGGTTAACATAAGAGCCCCTCCAATAGTTACGGCCCATGAAAAAGAACATTTGGGAAGAAAAAAAACACTTTCTCATGAGCACAGGGCAAGCAAGGCGTGGGTGGTGTGTGTCACGCGCGTGTCTCTGGTGAGTGCGAAGCGTTGCGTGCAGTGTGCGGACTTGCCGTGCGTTCTATTTGTGTTCTACGTGGCGTGCGCATGCTTGCACGGGCCCCCCCTTTTATTCTTAGGTGCGCATCACAACACGCGACGCGTACATCTGACACCAGAACACAGCACGATCAAAACTTCGAGGTCGGAGGCCATCTGCGGTCACATGGAGCGGATAGCGTCTTGTGTTCAAGCGGGGTGTTGATGACAAAACACCCGTCTCCTCTTGAGCTTGCTATCACAACGGCACCAAATCTAAGGGCGGAAACTCCGACTGGCTACTAACCACAGGAAATGCATGGCGATGTTTCACACCCACCAGATCCCCGCCGTCCCAAGTCTAGGCATGGTTGCAGGGGTGGCGACAAGCTTATCTTCTAGCCACTGCTGCATCCTGCTAACTACAGAATGTAACTTCATTTGCAACGTCCATCGGCTCGTGCACAACACTATCCTACTTTCTTACGGCCAATTTATCTCGGTCACCCTACATACTACACAGTATGCCTAACCAACAGCTCACATTCAATTTCATTGAGGGTTATGCCAGAGCAACAAGTCACACAGAAAGCGTGATTGACTCAATTGGTTGTTTCAAATTATGTAAAAAATATATCCCTTTAAAGACATATTCCTTGTTACATTTATTAGTTACCCTGTAAGTTTAGTTTTATATTTACCACATTGTCAACGATTTGATTGGTGTGTACAACACAAATATCAATGTTTCCCAATGCATCAAAGTCAGGAACAAAGCAGGAAGTCACCATGAAGGGTTAATCAGCACTTGAGTGCGGTGATTTCCCATGTCCGTATGAAGTTCTTTTTCACACCAACTTCAAAGAACACTTCTCCACCATTCCCACCTCTTAGGGCAGACACTGACCAATGGCGTGAGAAACATCAGTGAGCAACATCAGCGAGCACAATGTGGGAAACCCTCTGAAAAGCAAGTGGCTAAAGCTAGGAGATGTGTGCTGCTTTGAAGAGTGGATGAAACAGTAGCCTATAGTGAACCAAGGTAGGTCTATTTTAGTGCAGCTGCTACTAAACGTGCCTAACAAACCCACATTTGATAGCTGAGATGTTAATCTACACACTTTAGTCAGCATATAGTTTTAACGGTGACGTCGGTGTGCATACTTGTTTTTAAAACAACCCTATAATAAGCCAACATTATGTGCAATACACATGGCTGACTAACTATTTAGAATAATCATTGATAGTGTTAAAAACAACTGGGAAACCCCATCTTGCTTACTTGGAATGTAAGTGTCCAACAGTACATACAGGATAATGGCTCATTAAAAGAACGCACTTCAAAAGGAGCCCATTTAAATCACCAAATGTTAACAGCGTATTTTTATTTACAATGGGCATGTGTTCATCACTTTCGCAAGAACAGAACTTGATTATGGTGTGTGTACACATTTCTTATTATCTTTTTACACATCAAAACATTAATATGCACCAATGTTTCCTGCTAGGTACACCAAGAGATTATATAAATTCCACATGAAACGTTTTCTCTCGATATATGTAAAGTATGGCATGGGAAATCCCTTACCAATTAAGCTTCTTTTAGCTGTTATCTTTACACAAATAAGAAAACCATTTTGAGCTTCTGCGGCCGTCTGGAACACTCTTCCTTCCGATGAGAAAGCCACTGGAGTTATGCACTTTTAAATCTACATTGAAAACGAAATTCTTTAAAAACAGATTTTTTTGTTGAGTATGTTGTCAATTTCCCCACACCTCTGATTAACACGGTTGGCTAAGTACGGTGTGAACGGTGTGAAAGAAGTTCAACGTACATAGATGGGATACAAACTGTTTTTGCTTTGTTTTTAAGTGCTAGAAAATAAAACAATAAAAATACACTTCAACAAATGCTTCAATGACGCATCAGAAACCAAAGTAATGCCTTTGTAACATACACTTACGACTATTTCCGACTAAACAACTTCTGCTAAACGGGTTTCATTTATAAGCATCTTGAAAGGAAATATCACGATCGCTGATAGCGTATGCAGCAATTATATAAGATTCCATAGTGCGTATACAGTATATTAACACGCTCAACACCATAATTACAAAATACTCTACTTCGCATGATGCTACGACTTAATACATTTAGTAAAAACAACAAGTACATGCCTTTGTGTAAATCCACTGCTGGATGAAGGCCACTACATGCTTTGCGGGTTGAGGTTATTTGGCCATATTTTGCCATGTCGATCAATGCGGGTTGGTGAATGCGGTCGGGGGGGGGGGGGCTAAGACATCGGGGCATAGTACAATTAAACAATGTGTTTGTTCTGCACTGCCCCCTGATGCCAACGTAGACCTGTAGCAGCCTACAACACCTGTTTTGTGCACGGTGTTTGCCCATCCAATCACTCTCCAGGCAACTTCCCGCTTAGCTTCCTAAGATCGGATGAGAGAGATCAGGACCGTTTCTGGGTCATTTGGGCCGAAGCGGAAGTGTAACAACAAGCATTTAAATGAGCGCACGTGAAAATCATTGCCGATGCACCCCCAGAGCGCATTGTTGACCACTGTCTGACTGAGAATGGCCAATGCGTTACGTTAAAGCAGCCACATGGCTACCATATTAGGGCAATGTCTAGACCAGGGGTCGGCAACCTACGGCTCCGGAGCCGCATGCGGCTCTTTACGGGCTGCTTCTTGACGATGAGTACGTATGTACTCAGATGCATTGCGGCTCTTGAAATACTGAATTTTGTACCGAATTGGAAAGAAATGGCTCTTCTTGTTATTTTGGTTGCCGACCCCTGGTCTAGACCAATATCACCAGGTGCTGTCTTGTTTATGGTCTATAAACGTCTGAGTCTGCGATAAGCGGTACTACTTGCAGATTACTTTAAGGCATGGTAGCGGGTGTTTCAGTGGCTCAAAACACAAGTGTAAGCAAATGAAGATAGTACATTAGGAGTGTCTTAATTGTTTATGTTGCCCACACTAGTTTCCCCAAGCTGCTGGTACCTTGAACCCCATATAAAACTACAGTGTTATGCAAAGTGTGATTTTTTTTCCTTACATCCTTAACTGAAAACGATAAAAACTTTTTTTGAAAAGCTGAGTAATGTCGCCTTCATGCACTGCATACACTAAAACAGAATTGTAAAGGTAAAATGTTGTATCTTGCTTGACTTAAAGCTTTCGTGACTGCAGGAATTCATATTCGTTGGGTCTTTCGGTAAAGTCACTTAGATAGGTTGAAAAATAATAACAAAAAACTACAGCGTTTGCTTGTGTTGTGATAGAAACGTCGTAGTTTTTTGTTATTGTCTTTCAACCTATCAAGGTGACTTTACCGAAAGACCCAAAGAATATGTAAAATGTTGTAGTTAGTACTCCAATTTAACATGAAAACAAAATTCTGAGTCAAAAAAATATTTAATAGGGTTCGATATAAAGAAGCCAACTTGTCAATAAAAGCATTAACATTTTATTAATGTACTAACTTCTGCAAGGTAAAATGTAAAATTCTTACATTAACCAAAAATAAGGTAATCTAATGAACATGATCGTAAGAATGCAATCCCCCTCTCGCTATGCATGTAGAAATTATTTCGCACCATACGTAAGGCAACCGTGCTAATCGAAGGTGCATCTATACAAGGCCGGTCACAATTCATGGTCATGCTTCAATTTGAGAATCGTTTTCATCACTGTGCTAAATTGTATCGCCACGAGTATGAATTGAAAAATATCACTCATTGCAACCCTATTAAATGCAGGTAGATTGTGATTTACAGTTAAAATTAATCACCGAATCAATTCATCATCATTTCAAAAGGACTGCTCTTACTCAGTTTCACGAAAATTCACCTTTGACTTACAAATTCTTTATTATGCTGCCAATTTTGCGTTACTTTCATGATCGTTCAGTGAACTTTGCTCTCTCTCATTCAGTTTTTTTTTCAAGCTGCAAATACCAATGAACACCATGTGTCCCAAAGTGTTGTGTTTTGGCAGAAAATGTCTTCAAAAACATTCGCAGGTGCATGCTGTGCAGCCTTCACACATCCGCTCGCTCCGAGGCAACTCCCACTGTTATTTGTACATTCAAGAAATGTGTTCACACATACACTACTAGCTTAGGGGCCAGGCCCACAGGGGACACCCAGTCAAGCCTGCCCTGCTGAAAAAGTCTGGCTATCCACGGCTTCTCGACCAGAGAGAGAGAACTCTCAGTTCTCACCATGGTGCAGACAGAATGTGTACTTAACCCATGCTCAAATAAATAATGTTACCCAACAAGCCCCCCTTTTAAAATATGCGGGCAAGCACACACCGTGAATGGCCTACAAAACAAAGGCACAATAAATAGTGCTTTCTGGACACCGCAAACGAATCGGAATATATTTCATGCTGAAGCGCTGGTATCTATGTAACAAAACAGGAATGTCAATTTCTTAATAATGGACGGAGTGAAGACACTCGCTTTATAGAAGTTAAGATTGTGAAGAGGCTAATGTGTATTTGACCAGGTGGCTCAACGGAAGAGTGAGCGGCTCGTAATTGAAAGCAAGTTCAAATCCCGATTGGGGGCTGACACGGCTCAATCCCTTCGTAGGGTCGATAAAACGAGTACCACTTTGTGGGGAAATAAAACAGTGATTGTCCTATGGATAAACTCACCACCGTGCTCGGAATGCAGAATTTATACCACTGACTCAGGGCAGTAAACAGGACATGAGCACCTCACCAATGCTCATTCAAACAGGATATCGCATCCACTTTTTACAAATCTGGATTGCAACCAGCGTAAAAAAAAACACATCTACAATGGCTCAAACACAATCAAAACAATAGTTTCAACATTCTTCTGCAGGCACATTATGTTGCCATTCATTCAACTAGTTTGGTTTTCTAGAAGTACTTCAATCTACACTCATCTTTCTCTTGTTTTCATAATTTTCGTCATGGTCTGCCTTTAATAATTGTCCTAGATATACATACTCCGATTAGCATGGTTGGCTAAGGTGCAAAAGAAGTTCACCTTACATCCAACATACATACTCTGATGCAATTCAGTTATTAATCATATATCTTGTTGGCGACTTTTGTTTTGCTCATACAACGTTAAAGCCTTCTTTATTACATGAATTAATGTTTATGTGGTGTATTATCATTGGTTACCATAATATGTATGTCATACGTAAACCTAACGTGGTATTATTTTCACAATTTATGTTCATTATATTCACCGATAATAATCGAGTACATTTGGTATTCACACCATTCTTATACAGCTCATCACAAAGGCTCACAATCTGTAGCAGTTTCACAGTAGGAGGGCGATATTGCTACGTGTAATCCCAATTGAGTAATTAGCAAATTTGGACCATGACGCCTGCACACAATAACCTGCACTTTTAAAATTACATCGAGGTATCTTTAACGTCCAACTGTGAAGCGGATGGGGCAATTGATGGCTAATACACACGTACAGCGAGGGCTGCCTGCGAGATTTGAGCTTCTGCAAAAGAGTCGAACGTGCGACTGCTGAGCCATGGTCACAGTACCCCATTATTTTCTCCAATTGAATCTTCGAACGTCACTGAATAACCTTGGTGTTAGTATCTCTCCTTCTCCGGCTACCCTTCTGTGTATTTTGTGACTTTCTTCAATCAATCTTAGTGTATAGCTCATAAATGATAGTAAATCATTTTTTTATTAAACCTTTTTAACATCTTGGATAACTATATTCTTGGTTCTTTCGAATCCCTGCAGTCACGAAAGCTTTAAATCTTGGATAACTGTTAATTTCAAGAGTTAAATGGCCTTTCATGGTTGAAAAACAATAATCATAATGTTAGTTTGATATTTAATTTTTGTCTACAATGTTATAGTTATGCATGTGGTCGATCATAGACATTTCCTAAACATGGCTTGCAAATGTGGTTGCTAGTCTTATAAATGTTCCAGTATTCGATTCCCAATTATCTTTAGGATTAATTATATATCTGCAATGACACATGTATCAGCAACACGGTCATTAACTTAAGAAAATTTACCGTAATTTGAAAATTACAAATTTGAAATAAAATAAACAAAAAATGCAAGGAAGCTGAGAAATACATGCTAGGAATTAATGACACTGCCAGACAAAAAAATAGGAACACAACAGAGAATACACACAAGCTGAAAAATGTGGGCTTCTGCAGGAAAGTTAGATAGAAATGGATGATGGCCAGCGGTCGAGCCCAAGGACGAAGTGGCAGCCAAAGGAAGGGAAGCGCCTGAGAGGACATCCCACGGTGGCAACGGATTGATGAGATCAGCTCGTGCGCAGGAGATACACGTGGATTGCTGCATCGCGAGAGAGCTGGAGAAGGACAGGCAGAGAGTCCCTTGTCCAGCAGAGGACAGATCATCTTCTTGGTTCTTTCGGTAAAGTCACGTAGAATGGAAATAATAACGCAAGCAGCCGAAACGTCGTGAGAATAATTTTATTATGTTTTATTTTATTATTTCCATTCTACGTGACTTTACCGAAAGAACCAAGAAGATGAATCCCTGCAATCACGAAAGCTTTAAATCGAAATTTAGGACAGATCATGTCTGCCGATGATTTTATGTAAAACTACTCACAAATCACTTCTCAAAGGTCTACACTAAATATAGCGAAGTTTACAACCAAAACAATTGCGTATTAAATCACCCATTTAGTGTCTTGTAAATATTTTCCATCAGCACCAGCTGTTGTGTGGCAGTTTAGTGTAAACTTATGTCACGACTACACCAGTGCTGTATTGTTTAGAACCATGTCAGATTATAAATATACTGACAGTCGCCACTTGCAAGATGGCACGGGCATCAGATTGTCATCACAAGCAGCAAGGCATCAGAAGTGTGCTGCTTAAGCATTCGCCATTTAGTAGACATCACCATTTGATGTTCAAGTGTCACGTGTAGAAACAAATTATGAAGACAATTAAATACAAACTTAAAATCTAGATTTAATCGTTTGCATGATTCTGTTGGTCAGTGTGTACGGAGTTAGTTTTACAACACACAAGTGCTGCAAAAGGTGGCCCAAACACAAAGTTGCAATCACATGTTCCCCTTTCCACCCACCACCTCATGTATTTGGTTAGGTTGTTAATGGCGACTACAACAAATGTACAATATTGTCATGTTCTACAATGGCCGTGTTCTACAATACAATGCTTTAAATACAATAGAACAACATATCCAGGGGATTTCTGTATCTGTCAATTACTTCTGGTCAATGCCAACCAGTGGTCTGTGGCTCTTTGTAGCATGAAATCACATTGAAATACACCAGAGATGCGTAAAGGAGAATTATTCACGAAGAGACTGGTATGTGCAGGTGCCTTCAAAATCATTGTGTTATATAAGAGCGCGAGCTAATTTGGAGGCATGTGAAAAATTTACGATAATTATCAATTTGGATGTGCATACCAGCGTGAAGTTAGCAGACCACAGAACCAGACTACTTGTTCCTTATTCTTGGTTCTTTCGGTAAAGTCACGTAGAAGGGAAACAATAGAAAAATAAAAATATAAAACAATAAAATTCTCACGACGTTTCGATTGCAACACAAGCAATCATCATCAGGTGTGAAAACCACAGCAAGAAAATTTAAAAAAACCGCCACTTTTTCCAAATTTTCTTGCTGTGGTTTTCACAGCTGATGATTGCTTGTGTTGCAATCGAAACGTCGTGAGAATTTGTTTGATTATTTTATTATTTCCCTTCTACGTGACTTTACCGAAAGAACCAAGAATATGAATCCCTGCAGTCACGAAAGCTTTAAATCGAAATTTACTTGTACCTTCGTGAAATAAACAAAACCATAGGCAGGTCTGCACCTCCTCAGCATAAAACAATTCCCATCACACACCATAAAGAATCACCCGCTGTCCAACAAATGTGAATTTCTACCATGTACTAATTTGTTACAAGGACAAACCTCACCATTTGGATCAAGGGAAATGACAAGTGAAGACATTAAGAACCAATGCATGCCGGTGATAAGAGGGACTGGTAAAGATAATGTCCAATGTTTTATTTCCCCACAATCAATTCCAACCCTAATCGATGCATTTTAGTGCAATTTCTCAGGAAAGTAGTAGTTGACTGAAGATTAAAAAGGTACACTTAAAACTCACAATCTATTATGGTGATCTACATTTGCAAGTGTAGAAGTTTTACTGCTAGCATTGAGCCAAAGCCAGACATTAATGTAAAGTGAACATATTTAGAAGCTTAAACACTTTTACTTACACATATTATACATTAAATTATGTATATGTAAACAATTTGGATGCCAAAATCTATAACTATTTGGGCCATTAAGCTTTCCCACGTGAAGATTTGTGTGCACTGTATTCCCTCAGTCTTTACTCAATCACACGATTGTGCAATTACATATCTATGTAGTTACTCGTAAAACTCTGCACAAGTTGTACATCCATGAGTTAGTTAAAGAGGTGTCCTGGCAAGTGAAAAAAAAATGTCCAAGCATAACGTGGAGCACTGCAAGAATAATTTAAACCATCTGGTGAAGTCACAACCTCCCAATAAATAGTGCAGCACAGGTGTGGGGGACGATGTTTTGTGTAGCACAACAATTCTTGATCCGAATCACCCATAAATGCCATCCTTTAACCCCAGCACGACTAGAGCAATATTAGCGAGCCTCAATTCAAAAGTAAAGTTGTACACTGTGCTTCACTTGTTAAACAATGCACTGCATTCACCCCATAGACTCGTTCACAACCAACAACCGCTCTGCGTCCAACGCCGTAAATGTTGCCGTGGTGGCAAATCGTTTCTGATACACCGGAACGTGTTCTATTGACCACAGTGTTGTGTGGACTTGCGTCCCGTACAAAAGTTGTGATGGGGGAAGATAGCAAAAAAACGCAGCTTAACCATAAGCTTGACAAAATAGCATCCACACACCCACCTTAGAATAAATATTCAATTTGGGAAACGTTTTATCCCATCTACGTTTCAAAAGCAAAGGGTATAATAAGGTGATAAATTATGTGCTGTATACAATTTCACATATGAGAACGTAATTGTATTTTCACCAGTTGCCATAACAGTCTATTTGAGAAAATATTTGTCTTGCATGACAAACCTGTGGGAAGCCAAATGTGTTTATAATTTCACAGCGTGCTGCACACTTACATTAAATATAACACATAAAATGCTGACTACATTTTCATGGTGGAGACATAAATCCAATGCCTTGAGATTAGTCAAGGTCACATAGCTGTAGTACTAACAATCTAACACTGTATATCTATGCTGTGGGTTCATTTTAATATTCGCCATTTGATAATCATCCATTATCAATCTACTGCTGGATGAATGCAAGTAAAGTAATAACACAAACGTACAGTAATCCTTTTTGTATAATAATTGTGTTACTATCCAACAATATGATAGATATTTCTTCAAAACGTTGCCAATTATGACCACCTCAAGGAGGTGCATGTAAGTCCTTAGCAAAACGCTACATTAACTCAGTAAAGACGAACAATAATTATTGAGAGAGGTCACAACGCAAAACAACAGCAATCTGAAAGGGAGTTAGGCCAACATGATGCCATCCAATGATGATCGTTCACACACATAATTACGGTGCGTATTAGACGCCGTGGTGGTCTTACTGGATGGAATATGGGAACAAGCTTTAGGCCAGGTGACTAATTGGCGTACAGAATGCGAGTTCTGGGTGTGGGCTATTACGCCGAACATGTGACTTTTAAGCCATAGAAAAAAAAACGCCGAGATGAATCATCGATAAACCTGCCACCGGGTTTAAACCACTTATGACCAAGAAACACCCATCCTACATTACAAACCGGGATCGGTATATAAAACGATTCATCCGAGAGGAATGTTTCAAGTTATTATGCAGGCCACGACAAGGCACATGTTTATACGGCACTCAAGTTGCATCACAAACTCTAGCACGGTTGTATTCGTTTGGCCTTTTGCGTTGTTCCCGCACGACAATTATGTACTGTACACAACATTCCAGGCAACCGAACAGCGTGACGCAACTGCAGCAATACGCAGGACTCGTTTCCAGCGATTAGGCAAGCCTAACAATTCACCGACTTTTTTCTACTTTCATCTCAGCAGCCATCAGCCAGCGTCACAAGCGTGTCACAACTAAGAGTTGCATGCCCTTAAGCAGTGCAGGTTTATAGTATATCAATGTACCAACGATGAGTTATTTAGTTGGCAAACACGGTGTCGCATTCGTATCCATGTTGCAAAAGAACGAGAAAATTATTGGGCAGTTGAGATTTTGCTAAAGGTTATCCTGGAAAAGAACCCATATATATTATTTGGGTCTTTCGGTAACGTCACGTAGATAGGTTCAAAGAAAATAACACAAATAAGATTTAAGAACCCATATGTTCATGCATTTTATCCAAGACGGCATGTCGAAAGTCAGCCAATGAGTGGGAAACCTCATACAGCCAAACACAAACCAAGGGCCATTTTTTACCGACAAAACTGTAGCAGAAAAAACAGATTTCAAGCTACCATTCCATTTGAGCTTGCGTTTATACTGAACACTCCATGCCATTTTGTTGAACCTGCCGTTGGAAAAAAAAATCTGGCACCTTTACGAAGAGGACCAGACATATTGCACTCGTTTGAGTGTGTGCGTGTGCCATTTACACTTCCTGCTTTCTGAGCGGGCTGATATTTTTTTTTACTGTGTGCACAGCGTATACGCCGCCCAATACTGTACTGATATTGTATTACGCGCACGCTGCATTTACGGAGAGAAGCTAACCCAGGAGGGACATTCACGTTCGGATTTACCAAGAAAATAATGACCGTGTGTGAGCGAAGGAAAACCAAAACACAGACACGAGACAAACGCATATAAGCAAGCTCCTATTAAAGCCGGCACGACACACGAGTGGGGTGGTGGCCAGTCCACGCCCGACCGCCTTTGTGTCCCCAATATTGATGTTTACACGCCGCATCAGATACCCAATTAAGGCTACGTCGTGAGAAGCATTGAACAGTTGACGAGGGCCTCGTGCGGGAATCAAACTCCGGTGGCCGGGTTCGTAGTGCAAGTGCGTTAACCACTACCCTCGCCAACTCCGTTTCACGTTTTCTATTGTAGGGGCGAGTGTGTGAAAGCACTTAATAAGACCAAGAAGAAATCCCATAGAGACCGACGAACACAAAGACACACTTGTAAAGAGACCCGGACGAAAAATCACACTTCGGGGAGAGAGCCATAGAGGTGTACACGACAGCCCTCGCACACGAACGAATACACACGCACTCCTCTACACACAAAAACACTCACAAGGCACGAAAACACTCAGAATATAACGACGAGCAGCAACACATCAACACACGCAATAGTCAGTCACAGGAGAACATGCACTCGCCCACACCACACAGAGGATTCCACATCTGAGGGGTCCGCCCCATAAAGTCACAACACGTCTAACACAAGATAGAGACGACGACGATTAACATCGCCAAATCGACTACGACACCATCCCCCTTCGTTCGAGGTGTTTAGGCTCCGTTACCTGTACGTTTAGGTGCGCCATGGCTTGGCAAACCAAACCCCCGGGCCCCGCGGGGGCGGGGAGGCAGCAAACCGGCGCGGCCTGGCTCGCTCAGCGGGACGAGGCGAGGGGGAGGCCGGCAGGGCTTCTAGCCGAGGAGCGGTGCGAGGCGGAGGCCTAGTCGCGTCGGCGGCCCTCTGACGGGCGTCGGACGAGAGGACGTAGACGTCCGTGGGCGAGAGGGAGAAGGTCCCTGGATGTCGGCGCCGCGTTAATTAGTCGCGAGCGCGCAGAGCGAGACGCTTTTTAGTCGACAAACTTCGCCCTCTACCGCAAAACACGACCGCGACGCGGCGCCATGATAGATTCATCCGCCGGGTCGCGGGGCGGAGCGCGCGGGCGCGGCGCGACGGCGGTGAAGTGTAGCCCTGCGCGAGCGCGCGCGCGTGCGAGGGAGAGAAAAAGTAGTGCGGCGGCGGCGGCGGCGACGGCGTCACCCGGCCCCACGAGGCGGGGCCAGGGAGGGGTGGGTGGGGTGGGGGTAGAATCGATTCGTTGTCGATTCCGTAAGAGACGCGATAATCGATTCCCGCACACGTTACGACACACGTGTTGAATCGTTGGGTGTGGTGCATGACGCAGAGTCGTTAGATGGCACGTGTTGACGAATCGTCGCTTTGCTTTGGAATCGATTACTTGAGGTTCTTGCAAATGTTATGCAAATAGCTTATTAACGACCCCACGTCGCAAGGGAGGGAATGAGAGTGGACGGAAACATCGCGAATGAGTCAGTGTTGTACAGACGAGAGCACAGAGTACGCAGAAGACGGCACAGAGTGCACACGAGACAGCACAGTACAGACAAGAAGGCACAGAGCACAGAGTACACGAAACAGCACAGAGTACAGACGATACATGATGGCACACAGGACACACGAGGGACAGTACACGATGGCACACAGGAGACACGAGAGACAGTACATGATGACACACGAGGGACAGGACACAGTACACGATAACGTCATAGACGAGACTACAAGCGAAGCAGTACAGCAAGTATCTACAGTACATATAAACTGCATACGAGATCGTACACAGCTGAGACAACACAGACGATACGCAGTACAAGTAAGGCAGTCAGTACGAATGAGAGGCGATACGAGGCAGTACACTATGTACGATATGTACAGATGAGGCAGTACCATTGGTATAGGAGATGCATAGCACATGGTAGAGATAAAACGAATGCACGTGATGATTCACAGGCCACAATCTTCAATGAATCCACTGCTTGGATGAATGTTTGTCCATGAAATCGCTCAACCCGCGTGGCCCCATTCACAGTGTTGGAGGAGGCTCTCATCCAGCAGTAGATTTACCAATATGCCTGTTTCTGTGCATACGGAATATTGTGCATTTTAAAGAGAATAAAGTCACAGCGAGGGTGTATACTGGTAGGAACCCACTGGTTCCACCAGCCCACAGGGGATTATTGTGTCCGTCGTGCAGGGAGGGGCTGGGTGGGCAGGGAGAGGCTGGGTGGGGAGGGTGGAGAGGGGGTGGGGCTGGGTGGGTGGGTGGGGAGGGGCTGGTCACCCCGTGGTGTCCTTATAAAACTCAACGTTTAACCTACTCACGCCGGCTTGTGCCCGCCCTCACAGTCGGGCATATTTGCGGAATACACCACGCCGCCGTTGACCCTGGCCATTGACCGAGCAACCCAACGTTCCTACCAGCTCCCTCTGCAGGAATGTGTTAAAGAGGAAGATACTGAGCCAGACTTTAACTGGGTTGCGTGGATTTGGCCATGTCTTCCCATGAAAACCCCACGTTTCAAGTTTTCACGTTTATTTTGTTTTATCGGTGAGAATTCGAAGAGACGAGAATCGTGTCTCATTTGCAAGAGTGATTGACCCGGGTCAACAGAGTGACAACAGGCAAAGCAAAACAAAGCGCATAAATCAGAAGAAAAAAGCAACCGATGTCATGAGAAATATTAAATATTGCACGCACACAAATCAGTGTGAAATACAAATTTCTGTAGTGTACGTAGACTCGGGACAGATTCACTTTAAACTGATCATAGCACAATTAACAATTTAAGTTGCAGAAACAAGCATATAGGATGGCCATTGCAGTAATATGTAAGGGGCCGTCCATAAATGACGTCACGCGATTTTTGACGATTTTTGACGATTTTTGACCCCCCCCCCCTTTAGTCACACGGCGTCACAATAATTCAGACCCCCCCCCCCTCAAATATGACGTCACAAAGCTCTGCCCCCCCCCCCAAAAAAAATTCAACATGCTTCAAATCGCTTTAAACTATTGTTATTGTAGTGCGTATATAATGTGGCGCTGCACTCTGATGTAGGAGAAAACATTTATTGAAACGTCTATTTAATTAGGTAGAACGTGTTTTCTATATTTTTTAAAGTTGCGCATTTTTATGTGACGTCACATTTCTCAAACTCCCCCCCCCCCTCGTCACACATCGTCACAAATGTCTGACCCCCCCCCTCCAGGTACGTGACGTCATTTATGGACGGCCCCTAAACAGACAATGAACACACATGTAAAATGCAAGTGAATTTGCCACAAAGGATCGACAGCGTCAATTTGTGATTGAGATGATCGAGTTGATAAAGATATGTGACAGATATTGCCGTACCATGTCTGTTCCTGGGGATTAGTGCCACCAAGGCCTGTAATTAAGGACTGCAAATGAAGTACTACATATCCATTATTAAAATTATGCATTGAAACAATGGCCTGAGATGACTCCCATCAATCACTTTTATAGGCACGGTCCTAATTCATCTGCCACTGACATAAGCAAGCGTTCCGTTATGACTGACGCATAAAGATGCATAATTTAAAATACATAACCATAACAGTGGGCAGTGTAGCGGTCACCTGGGTCTATTTTAATGTTCTTTGGCGTTTAATGTTATGTTATGGGATATAAATGTCAACTGAGCCATATTGTATGGTACAATTAAATTAAGAGTTTTAGCGTAATGTACTTTATCCACAATTGCCACCTTTTAGAGTTCAAAAGGTTGTGAGTTCAAATCCTGATGGGGGTTGACAGCCTATCATCCCACCAGCGGCGACTAAACGAATACTTAACCACGTATTGGAGAGTGATTGATCTACTCAGATGAACCTCAGTGCTCATCTGAGCAGGATATTGCTTTGGGGCCGTCCATAAATGACGTCACGCACCTGGGGGGGGGGGTGGGGGTCAGACATTTGTGACGATGTGATGACGAGGGGGGTGGGGGTTGAGAAATGTGACGTCACATCAAAATGCGCAACTTTAAAAAATATAGACAACACGTTCTACTTAATTAAAGATACTTTTTAATAAATGTTGTCTCCTACAACATCAGAGTGCAGCGCCACATTAAATACGCACTACAATGACAATAGTTTAAAGCGATTTGAAGCATGTTTATTTGGGGGGGGGGGCAGAGCTTTGTGACGTCATATCTGAGGGGGTGTCTGACTTTTTGTGACGCCGCGTGACGAAGAGGGGGGGGGGGGGTCAAAATCGTCCAAAATCGCGTGACGTCATTTATGGACGGCCCCTTTGACATTTTTTTTTGTTAAATAAAAATATAATCGCGAACTAGTGGGCCCATTTGGTTAACGCACTGTGCCACTAACCCAGTGACCCGAGTTTGATTTCCGTTCATGGCTCCCGTTCCATCCCATCACCAACCCGCACCGCTGATTAGCACGGCTGGCTACGTACAGCGCGAAAGAAGTTCAACATGAAGTAACAACCAGCACGGTCAGGTTTGTTTTCTCTTTCATGTGTACCTGATGATGATGATGATTGCTTGTGTTTCAATCGAAACGTCGCATGCTATCATTTAATATGTTTTTAAATCCTTTATATTAAGTTCACTTGCTTGCTTGCTTGCGTGCTTACGACCGTGCAAATCTTTTAGTCGTTTTTTAACCCACTTCCCGTGATCCAATCGAGCTGACATTTTGCACACAGACTCGTTGTGCGTGACAATTTATTTTCGTGAAATTTTTTTAAACAAAATTTTACACTTTTTAGGAAAAAATTAATTATATTAAATACCAATTGCTTAATGGTGGCAGGCAATCATCTGACCCATATGTGGCAGCCATCTCAAGCCAGAGGACGAGAGGACTCTAGCCGCCACGCATATAAAGGATTTATAGTGAAAAACTTTGTTTTTACAGGTTAATTTTTTTCTTTCTACGTGACTTTACCGAAAGAACCAAAGAGTAATTCCTGCAGTCACAAAAGATCCAAATCAAGTTTTTTTACCGACAAGGGGTTGAGGGAGGCCTTAAAGCAGCAATGGATCGTCAAAAGGCTGTACGTACATTGAAAAAATAACACATCTCCATATATATAAAAGGAAAAGTTGTGAATGTGTGTCTGTTCAAAATGTTTAGCGTACTTCCCGACATGCAACAAACTGGAAATGTGCCATGTGGGTACTTTCAAGTCTGTACACCATGCACAAATTATAAAAATACACTTTTGGTTTTTTTTGGGGGGGGGGAGCTCAATAATGCATTTATTTTCTGCACGGCAAGTGAGCTGTGACGTCACATCTGTCACGTGACCCACGCACGTGGAAGCGTAACGCATTGTAGTGTAGCGGGTAGCGCTACGCTACGAACCCGGCGACCCGAGTTCGATTCCCGCTCACGGCCACCACCGGTGACGATTATTCGAACCGGTCCTGGGTCTCTCCTAGGTCGACTCAGCCTCAAACGAGTAACTGGTGTGGTGTGTGAACATCGCCACTGGGGAGACAAAGGCGGCCGGCCGTGGTGAATCCAAGTCCCGGGCGAAGCCGGGTTGGAAAGCTAGTACTTTATAAACACATTTACCCTCATGTTGGAATGACTTGTGCCCGAAGCAGTGACAGGTAACACGATTGGTGTCGTTGTGACTCATAGCGGCAGACGTAATCCTGAGGGTTTTCAGCCTTGCTAGAGTCCCTGACCCTGTACCAAGTCCAGTCCCGTCGTTTTATCTTCTGTGAACGAGTGCCTCTCAACAAAGTAAACACGTCTTTCTGGTAGGAACCTCCTGGTTACACCAGCCCACAGGGGATTATTGTGTCCGTCCGTCGTGCAGGGAGGGGCTGGGTGGGGAGGGAGGGGCTGGGTGGGGAGGGTGGGGAGGGGCTGGGTGGGGAGGGTGGGGAGGGGCTGGTTGGGGAGGGTGGGGAGGGGCTGGGTGGGGGGTGGGAGGGGTGGGGCTGGGTGGGGAGGGGCTGGTCACCCCGTGGTGCCCTTATAAAACTCAACGTTTAATCTACTCACGCCGGCTTGTGCCCGCCCTCACAGTCGGGCATATTTGCGGAATACGTTGGGTTGCTCGGTCAATGGCCAGGGTTAACGGCGGCGTGGTGTATTCCGCAAATATGCCCGACTGTGAGGGCGGGCACAAGCCGACGTGAGTAGGTTAAACGTTGAGTTGCATAAAGGCACCACGGGGTGACCAGCCCCTCCCCACTCAGCCCCACCCCTCCCACCCCCACCCAGCCCCTCCCCACCCTCCCCTCCCCACCCAGCCCCTCCCCACCCTCCCTTCCCACCCCCTCCCCACCCTCCCCTCCCCACCCAGCCCCTCCCCACCCTCCCCTCCCCACCCAGCCCCTCCTACCCTCCCCTCTCCACCCAGCCCCACCCCTCCCATTTTTGGATTTACGACGGACGGACGGACACAATAATCCCCTGTGGGCTGGTGTAACCAGGAGGTTCCTTACCAGTAAAATTTGTTTTTATCGGTATTGGTCAAAATCATGCAATTGCTGAAGAATTAGCACGTTCTGTTTACGTGACAACCCTTACTAGTTGGCTGTGTCGGGTGGTGGCGGGTTTAATGACATATATTTACGCGATCCAACCCCAAACTTCTATTATGGATGATATTGGTCGCGAAAGCCTACGTGTTAAATTCACCCCCCTACCTCGAAAACTTAGCAGGACCCTCGTGGAAAAGGATCTTGAGACTCAAGGAATATTTTTTTTTGGGTGAGCGAAGGTAATTATCTCCAGACCTTTAATTCGCCGTCTTCACACAACAGAAGCTTTCTCGTTATTCCCCGCTGCTCCCGCTGTCAGACAGTATTCCCCACGTTATATTTATATAGTTTATGTTTTAACGTGGGATACATCTATATAATCATCCCTTCTTCACCGATTTCATTTAGCCTTCTTAAACCCCGACTGCATGCAATTTGCGTGTATACAATGCACTACGTATTTCTTTTCATTCAAGTGTGCACATTCTGTTCTGATATGTGATTATTCCTTGGTTGTTTTTCACATGCAAAATTTTCTCCGAATTGCGCAGTGTCATGGGATACTTTAATATTCTAAATATGTAATCAATTAAGTACTGTCATCGGTGCCAGATTATCCTAGTAGCAAAAAATAGCTACAAATGCTCCGGGCCCCGCACTTTCAAGGGCCCCGCGCTAAATGCTTTCAAGCTATCAATTCCGGTTCAGTGATTCTGCACTTGCTCTATTACTATAGTACTATACCGTCTTCAACTTTTATGAACGACTGGGTGTTTAAGGTTAGCGATTTGTCGTATTATCTGGCTGTATAGCAAATGAAAAAATACAATTACTTTACTGTGCAAGTAAAAAATGTGTGTTTTAATATTTACATCTTTTTTAAAAATTTAGGGCCACTTTATAACATATGCTGCAGGCTCCGCACTAGCTTCATACGGCACTGACTGTAATTCGGGTACGTATTCGTAAAGCCGTCAACGTTTATGCACAGTATATAGCTTAAACGTGACCCAAGTGCCATATTACATCTAATAAACAAATGACTAACACAATGTACATTCCAAGTCAGGGCTGCATGCAGGCTTATTTAAAAAAAAAACTTTTTCATGAATACGAATTGGTGACCTGTTTACAATCCTCTTGATGGCACCAATTTCTCTGGCACGTGTCGTGACGGGTACCGCAAGGTCCGAACCGTGTCCGTCCAGTGCTCGCCGAGCTGCATTGGCTTCCGATTGCTCAACGAATATATTACCATATTAATAAAAAGTATGCGGCCCTTGCCCCACCACCTTCTCCAACCATTATATAAACGGAGTGGTAGCTCCTGCAATCTCTCATTTACTTGATACAGCCGTCGTGGCTGTGACGGTACCACCTGAGGACGGAAGCTTGTGTTGCCTCCGAAACGTCGTGATTTTTATTTTATTTTACTTTTTAATGTTTTTACCTACGTGACTTTACCGATAAAACCTAAGAATATGAATATATTGAGTTTCGATTTAAAGCTTTCGTGACTGCAGGGATTCATCTTATTGGTTCTTTCGGTAAAGTCACGTAGAAGGGAAATAATAAAATAATAAAAATAAAACATAATAAAAACAGAAATGTATGTATGTTGAATTTCTTTCGCACCGTATGTAGCCACCCGTGCTAATCGGAGGAGCGTACGTGTGCAGAATCAGTGACGCCCTCTACAGCACAGACTCAACCACGTACATTTTGCCAATGGAAACCATAATAACTGTAGTAATGCATTACAGTTAAAGTCACGTAGAAGGAAATAATAAATTATATAAATATAAAACAATAAAAATTCTCACGACGTTTCGACTGCAACACAAGCAATCGTCATCAGGTGTGTTTTATATTTATATTATTTTATTATTTCCCTTCTACGTAACTTTACGGAAAGAACCAAGAATAGTTAATATCTTGTCACTAAGTCTAGTGAGTTATTTCTGGCTGGTGCGAACCAGTGACCTGTACGATATTGATAATCATTTATATTACATTTGACCTCGGTAAAGCAAGTGCTAGCTTTAACCCCATGTTTTTTTTACATATACCTACATATACATCGAAAACTGTACTCCAATTACTCTGAATTGTATTTAGTTTACAGTTGGGGGGAAAAAAAATTCATGACAGATTTGATCAACGGACTTGAAGGTGCCTGCACTCTGCCACTCGTGATATCAATTTGAGGGAATCTAAATTCGCAGTCTCAGCAAATCCAGGCAATTTAATGCATGCAGCAGACATCTGATGTGCGTTTCTTAAAGGCCTCTCACCACTTCTGTCCACCCAGCAGTTTCAATGGGTAACACCACAGTTAAAGTCGATATGTAGGTCACGTGTGGTGGGTTACACTGTGGGTCCTCAGCATGGAAAGAGTAGGCCCAAATACCCTCCAGGGGCCCACCAGACCTCCCTGAAAGTGGAGGCTCATGCCACCAGCCGTAGCGCGAGCGAGCAATTACGCGGTGGCACCTTTAGCGACGTATCTACCTACCTTTGCTGGAATGCTGATTGGAGCCACCATATGGTGGATCTCACGGAGAAACCGGTGTTCCCTGGGAAGCCGTCTGCCTTTCAAGTGAGAACCAGTTCTGGCCTAATCTGAGAACCCATTCTGAAAATGAATACACAAAGCTGTCGTGCATTTCATGCAAAATTAGGCAGAGGCTGTTACAGTGGAGTGAAAAAAAAACAATCACTTCATATTTAAGTTATCCCAGCTACTTGAATTAAACTGTTTGTATGCGCCCCCCCCTGTTCTGAATGGGTTTTCTACGGGTTCTCCAGTTTCCTCCCATAGCTAACCCCCCCCTCCCCCCATAAAATGCAACAGGTATTGGCCAAGACATTTCAATGCTGAAACATTACCTGCAAATTATTCAATTTGAATGTCAGTAACACTGCCCCCCCCCACCCACCGCCATCCCTGCAAAAACTTGGCAGGAACCTCCTGAAAAAGTATTGAGACTCAGTGAGGCTTTCCATGGATAAACAAGCGAAAAATAATAACGTGACAGGCAAATGTGCTTTTAGAAAATGATAGCATGAAACAATCCGGAGTGCATCGACCACTGACAAATGGCAATGACATTAAACTCAGAGGGAAATTTCTTGATTTCACTGTTGGGAAAATGACAATCGAGGTCGAGAGAGAGAAAAAAAACGCACAAACTTAAAACACATTTGTTAATAACACTGCCCAAAAAGGAAAACACGTGTATATTAAAATAGTTGACGTTTTTTGACAACGGTCCTTCTCTTTAGATAAACCCCCAACAAAACAAGCGGTCCTCAAAAGTCATTGATCAACACCTTTAAATGACTCATTGGTGTACAGTTAACAATTGTTTATTTGATTTTAATATCATGCCATCTCAGAATTACACAGACTGGATAGAATATAACAATGCTGGATTTTAACTTTTTCCAAGCGAGTGTTTTAAGCTTTGCATATTAAACTTTAATGTTAAATATTCACACAATAACAATCATGAGTGGAATTTTCGATGAAGTGTCCTGCTTGATTGCTGAATAATGAAGAACAATTGAATAAAACGCGTCAAAGCTGGTTAGCTTTAGATTTTCAATGTTCTCGTCACATCAGATTTTATGTCAATAAGAGCATAACCAATGTTGTTCAGGTTTACAGCAGAGAGAAATGATGTCTTGATTCTTTACATAAATTGTGTTTTTTCAGTATTTTGAATGTTTTTGCAAACATTGTTAAGGCATCATTAATACAACATCAATATGAATATCTGAAATTAATAACCCATAATTACAGTAATAATTATCTGAGATAAAAAAACAATGGGATTGCAGTAAACTGCACGATACATTATCTGTTTGCAATCAATACATAGGCACAAGAACTTGGGCAAAAAGAGCGATGCCTTGCAGTTAACACGCAATTAATATTTCATTACTGCATTTATCAATAGCGGAACTGAAAAGAAAGATAATTCATATTAAACACTATACTCATACTAACTGAAGGGCGGTCCTCTTTTAACCCAATTTACAATAGGCCTGATTGCGAACGAGCGTATAGAATGTCATTTTTTACATTTTAGCTTTTATAAAGTCAAGCACCACATCAAGTACAATAATACGGTACGTGTACGTTAAATAGGACTCTCTTCGTCTGTAGCACCAAGTCAAATACGAAAATAGCAAGTACTGTTTGTATAAATCGTTCCACCAAGCCATTGTTTTTATCAAAATGTTTGTGTTATAATAATAAATCTTCTTGCATATATCACTTAATAATTTCCTTCCACGTCTGTCTCCAATGAAGGATAAGCAAAGGCAGCAGTGAGTTTGTGAAGGGTGTTTTTGCGGAGTCATATATGCCCGAGCACAGGTTTTAATGAATTCATCCAAGCACCGTGGCACCTTGTCTAACGCTAAGTGTGTGTTCGTTTTGCCAAGAAATGGAGACCATTTTGGTACATAAACACGTCTTGAATGGATGCTTATTTTGTCAAAAACACAAAGGAGGCATAAAACAAAGACACGACAGTACGTAGCAATGGTAAATGTTTCACATTTAAAACGTCTACCCTCTCTTCGGAACCAATTTTTTTTGTTAACGCGAATTTACATAACGGAAACAACAACCATTTCGTGGCTCAAACAAATCTGTACGACTAAAGCACGACAAAAAAACACTCAAAAGATGTTCAAGGCATTTCATCAACTTGCTATCGTTGTGCTGTAATAGCCACTAGCTTATTGTCACGTGGTCAAGCGAAGCCTGCCATTTGTTTTAAACCATTAAATGTCGAATTTCGCACGTGCGCTGAAGTAAATTATATATTTATGTTGCGATCTGTAGCGGCAAAGTAAAAGCATTTTTTCCCCAAAAATGTATCTACTACCTAAGTGCATGAAATGCGTTTGTCAACATTTAAACTTTATTGCTGCATTCTCACTGGATAATTGGTATAGGTGCAGCCCCGGAATTGCCCACCCACGTGACTGCTAGCGGAAGGGCCTCCACTCCATGGAGCTGTTTGCCAAATCCCTTCTAGAGGGCCTCTCTAGAGGGCATTTGGCCTACTCTTCCACGCAAGTCTCAGAAGAGATGGGAGTACCCATTATTATTTACCTCACCCACACACGACCTCCCGACCGATAAAGAGTACCCCAGTTTAATTATTTAGCGTATTCTGTTTCATATTGGGAGATATGACCATGATGCTGGCCTTGGTGCAGATGTGAATATCACAGTTGTGGGCCGATGCACGTGACTTTTTTTGATGACATCCAATGAAAGTCAACACACCCACACAATGTCTCGGTGACCGCCTTGACAGACGGTCTAGTAATCTTTCTTTTCAACTGGAGGTCAGTTTTGTCAAAACTCGAGACAACTGTGGGGCCAGATGCTATAAACGGTCGTGGCTGGGAGTAGCAGAGTGTATTACTAGGGGGGGGGATATACTTATGGAACTGTTCCTGAAAAAAGTAAATAGTAGCCTGGATGAGGGAAATATCTTAAGTAACATTGAAATGCTCTGAAATGTTAAAAAATAAGATATTTGTCACCTTTCAACGGATTTGGAGCGCTCTGATCTTGCGAGCGATGTCAGCTGTTTTACAGCTGGTGCAGACCGGCTCTCAAGAGGTCGTTGTCAGATCGCTGTTCATGCGAATTTAATTTGGCATTAAAGAAAAGGTTTTTTTTTTTTCCTGAGCTCATTTGAAAAATATAAACATTTAATTCTCTACATATTTCCTGTAACCGAAGGAGATATTTTTTTGTCTGTTATTAAAACATTTGTAGAAACAATAAAAAAATGCATTTTGCTCTACAGTACAATATTGTACTTTGCAGTTATCTTAAAAAAAAAAGAAACCTGACTTTTCAAAGCCCGTCACATGCTTCCATGTACTTGTGTTTTTTTGCCCATTAAACGAGTGTAATCATACCAAACTGCCCGCGTCTATTCACTTTTAAACGGTGGCAGCATCTCGATCTTCGGCAGACTTCTATAATCACCAGCGCAGGGTTTTCTGCTGGCTGCAATAGATTCACTTCAGAAACAGATCAGGGGGAAAAAATGAAGATCTTTAAAAGGTATTCATTTAAATTATACCTCCGCGTTTTGATGTAATTTCCATCCAAAAAGGGGACTTTAATTGCAGTGTAACACGTAATATAACACGTTTTTTGCAGTATGTCAGGCAGTCTCACACGGCAGTGGTATGAATTGTGGATTTCGGTCTGAAGTGATTGCACCCTAATTAGCCGTGGCATTCGATTCGCAAAGGGCGCCACCGTAGAATTGGTGGCTTAAAAAGGTTGAAAAACACCGACTCAATTCACGCGAGCACCACATTCAATGTAGATAATTGTCCTTTTCAAGTATGTCAAGCTTCTGATTGCCCTGTGTGGATTCTTATGGATTATGTAGTGCACACAAACCTGATGCTAGCTGCAGTGGCATTACCCGTTCAACATTGCCGACGGTTTGACAGTAGATCAGGATACGTTTTTTTGTTCAGACTATATAATGTCATCATACCAGGATGCAACATCATCACATGAGCCACGACGTCTTCTAAATTCCGGTGCTTCGCTTTGGGAATTATTGTTGTGAAGGCCACAGAGTGTTGCCATTGGTTTGGAAGTCAGTGTGCAAACTGGAGGTGCAAAAGGGTCAATTCCAAAACAATTACAACACACTTTGTTTTTACACAGCGTGTGCACGTCACCGCGTCTCAAAACACTTGATAGAGACACAGCGGGAAGATTCGATGCATACAGAGAGACGGGGAAGTCAGTCACGTGCAGAAAAACGAGTAAGGGGTCTTGAGTGTGGAATTGAAGAGAGGCAGGAATTCGACAGCAC
The DNA here is from genome assembly GCF_015708825.2 of Lethenteron reissneri. Classification (NCBI taxonomy): domain Eukaryota; kingdom Metazoa; phylum Chordata; class Hyperoartia; order Petromyzontiformes; family Petromyzontidae; genus Lethenteron; species Lethenteron reissneri. The sequence goes on along the minus strand of NC_083823.1, from coordinate 6,212,753 downwards.
GAATGGCAGGGGAAAGGGAGTTCCAGACTTTTTTTTTTAGGGTGGTGGTGGGGGGAACAGAGATAATTTCTCAAAGAGGAGGCTGATTTTTTGTTTTCTGTATGTGAAGATGAGAAAAGGGAATTTGTGCAGCAACTTGCTCTGAGCGAGTCGTCCACTGATACCACCATGAGGGGGATGCACGTATGGGGATGGAGAGGGTGCAACATATGGACTGTTACTAAATGCATACTGTTACTCAATATAGACTGTTACTAAATATAGACTGCTACACTCTGCGAGTAGTTAAAACAGGCCTGTCAGTCGACGTACATTTTGCCATGTTCACACTTAATGTTTGAGTACAACTTCCACGAAGCAGTTTTTTAAACGTGTACAAAGGTAAATGCTAATTAATGAAACGATTATTAAATTGTGCTTCGGGAAAAGGAAGTTTACAAAGTCTGTGACGCAAAGGACATTTTTCTTCTCTCCCTGAAAGCAAGATTAGATGGAAATACAGATTTTAAAATACAGTGGATTTTGCAATAAAAAATCTCGTTTGTTTTGTAATCATCAACCGTAGTGTACACGCCGGTTACTCAAGCGTCAAATGTTTCCCCAGTTTCTTCGATAGTCTTGCCACAAGGGGTAATTTTGCGTTGGAAAGTCATAGAAACACAGACAAATAACATTTAAGTTTAGCCATGCTCAGCCACGTGAAGGCAGTTAAAACAAAAGCCAACATTACCCGTGCACCGAGTTTGAGAACGCTGATGGGGACAAGTGATAGCCATTATCGCTGCTGCTCTAATTTCTAATGTCGATGTCGCATGGGGCACAACAACTTTAGGACACCTTAGGCGTGGTGGCGCTGTCGGTGGACTTTAAGGCCCACACCTCCCACATCGGAATGCTGTGCTTGCCATCATCTCCTGCGTCCTGAGTTTTTAAAAGACTGACTTTGCAGGAGCCATTGCTCCAGTAGCTAAAGGGGCCTTGGGCCCAGTCGCCCCTGGATACGAACAACAGCAGAGGCTCTAACTTACTACGATACGTTCTAGATTTGAAGCTTTCGTGACTGCAAGGATTTATATTCTTAGGTTTTTTCGGTAAAGCTTGTGTTGCCTCCGAAACGTCGTGATTTTTATTTTATTTTTTATTTTACTTTTATTAATTTAATTTTTTTACCTACGTGACTTTACCGAAAAAAACCTAAGAATATGAATTACTACGATACGATCGGGGCAATTTCACGGCAACAAGTCACCAAACAATCATGACCGGGCAAACGCATTTTCTTCGGAGCAACCACGGCCACTTTGTGCGGCAATGGCATTGGGAGGTGACGGGAGTTCGTTCGGTCTGTCCACGGAACGCAAGCGCGCGTGTTTAAAAATTCCCTGCGATTGGTTCACGGAGCACAACAACTTCAAGGTCGCCATGTGCACCCCACCCCGTGTCTGCGATTTGATCGGAAGTTACCATCGCGATTGTGCCCACTCAATGAAGCAGCGATTATAGACTTCGCCCAGATTTGGGTGACTAATTTGTTTACGTTGCGAAACAGCGGCAACGGTCCTCAATGATTGCTGGTGACGGTTTCCGGCGAGAGTTGATGCCCCGAGTGGAAGGAACTTTGGCCTCCAGTGAATGACCCGTGGAAGGAAATCCCTTTTGCTTGATGTGTGTGGACGGCGTGAGTGGAGGCCGGGGTTGGGTGAATTAGCGGGTGCCTGGGTCAGTGAGAGGGCCAACCTCTGCTACCGTGTGCCTCCGTACTTCGGCTTCGTCAATAGACTTGCTTTGGAGCAACGAGTTTGAGATAAAGGATGGCGTTTGGAGGTGAGAACTTTGGGTCAGGAGATAGTATAGACTGATGCCCGCGGCACACGTGTGAGTTTTATCGAAGTGGATTTGAACAATGAACACTGATGCTAAAAACTGTTATCAAGTTTGCCCTGACAATTGGAAATTCTTTTTTTTATTATGAAAAAAAAAAACCTCACTTGTGCTGTCGCATTTGCATACTTGACATAAGCAACAAGTGATGTCTTCATTCCACTCACGTTTAAAATAGATAGATAGTTGTTGAAATATATGGGCATGTTTTTTTGCTTCGGTAAAAATACAGTCATGAGAATACCTTATCGTGAAATTATTCTTATACGCATCCACAAGGAGCGGAATTGGTGGATCCTAATATCCGGGAACACGGATAATGGGGATGATTTTTCCACCACGTTTGGGTGACATCCGACTTGTGGATAAGCGTCGAAATGGGAATAATTTAGCTTAATCCGGTCGACTGTGTGTAGGCGAATCACCTGCGGTAAGCACATACATTCAGGAATAATTTGCTGCCTTGTTTGAGGTCAGCGTTGATCTTCGGATGAACGAAAAAAGTTAAATGAAAACCGTCTTTTCTTTTCATTTATTTACCAATTAACTTTCTTATGCGATTCGTTGCCGCACGGTTGCACTTTTATTTTGCGCGCGTTTGCAATTTACTTTGCTCGGTTGGCGTTAGCCGCTTATGGCACGTGACGGGGTTCTCATTTCTGTTGCTTCCGTGCCCCTGGTAAAGTTCCCGTTCCGCTGTAATGTGCACCGATGCCAACTTCACCGAGGGCTGATATTGGCACGTAAAATAAAGATTGATCGATTGAATGCGTGGATAATAGGATTTTCCATGGATAAATCCGCGGTGGGGGTGGGGGCAGCCTAGCTCCACCTGGGGCCTACCTATTTCATTCGTGACAAAAACACAGGATTTCCTGTTGTGGGCCCTCGATTGTGTGAGGCCCAGGGCACAAGCACATGCTGAACAGTCTTTTGATGCTCCCGTCGCTGTGGCTGTGCGAGAGAGTCCTCAGACCATGAAGGATGTCTTCATACAGGCGACTCAATCACCCCAGCCTTCGCAGACAATTGAACCTCACGTGTGTAATGTTGACAGTGATAATGTTCACCGGTCAGCAGCAGCCAGAATTAAAATGTACACACATACAGAACATTATTGAGATATTTTTTTACGTCTCGGGGTTTATGATTTTGAGACTTTTCCCATCTCTTAGCCTTCCGCAAAAGAACGATACAGAGCCGCGCGGTGTTTGTGTTTACGACCTTGTTACGACTGCCAAGTCATGATGCTGTCAAACGAGCGCTTTTCTTTCCTTCACCCTCTCGTTCCTGGAAGCATTTCTTCTGAGCACCATTGTAGAAAAATAATATAAAGAGTGACATGCACCCAGCCACACGGCACAGCGGTCACAAATCTCAAACAACAAGCGTCTTCTGAGACCGCTACAAAGGACCCCCACCCAGCCCCCCACTAACACGAAGCTCGGCCTATGAGAAATACAGTACATATTGCAGGGGCTGTGCGCGGTGTGTTCTACTCTCGTGCCGTGCGTACAGGCCGAGTGGAACTGTGCCAAAACAATGTGCCACTCAAATATGGTCTCGTGCACCCACTCCCATCGTACGAGCCATTTGGGCGACAACCTCTAAACCCAATATGTTCACGATTGCGACGTATCGTCCGAAACCGAATACGTCAAGACTTAGCACGATGTGATCGAAAGTACATGTTAAAAGATAAAACATTGGCAGGCCAGCGTGTCGGTAACGTTGAAGGGCCAGGGCGGATGCTTTCAGTTTTTGTTTGACTCGATATGGGATTTTGGTGGCCAATGGGGATAGCTTCTCGCTCAGCAGTCAATGCGATAGTCGGCCAATGGGCTCCCCCCCCCCTCCTCCACATCCCACCTATCTGACCACCTCCTACACGGACCCAGAGGTGACAAACGGACGGACGAGGCGATTTCAAGGTTGTTTAGTTTCAGCACCCAAATACATTGGTACTTGCGACGAGGTAACGGGCCGACGTGTTGACTGCTCTGGCTTGCAGCATCACCTGGACTTATCGCTGATAGGATACGCGGATGTGAAAAGGGATGAAAAACGAGACTGGATGTATGCATTCACTTCCTTTCTGCACCTTGGGTACTTTTGACTAAACGTGTGCTCTCTGCAGTGACACACACACACAAGCTATCTTGCGAGCTGTTGGGCTTTTTAATTGATGAAAAAGTACAATTGTATTCATAAGCGTCCCTATCATTACGTTTGCTTACTTCATTTTGCACTATTCTCTTTGGGCACTTAATTCGACTGCCCGATGAGTGCCGTGTTTAACTGCAACACAACCAAGGCAACAAGCAGCAGCTACTGTCCGCCCGCACGCCAATGATTTCCCTGCCCACGCCCGTCACAGATTTGACGCTTTGGGAAAAGTACTTCCTCGACGCCAGAAGCGCACACCTTTACACGGCGCTGTCTCTGTGCGAACGTCAAGGCACGGCACCCAGCGGCTCGCTCAAAAGCTAAAAGGGTCAGCGATCGAAAATCCCCGCGAATCGCGGTCTTGCCAATGTGTTTGATCGATGCACATTGCGCAATCACGCAGTCGCATTGCCGCCAAAAAAGAAATAAGAAAAACACACGGCACGAATAAAACATTTTTTCTTTCAACCGTTAATTCCATGGTGCGCGAGCATATCTCTTCGAATCCCCCTGATATAAACATTTACACGGCTTTGAAACAATAACGGAAACGGATTTAAAACTGCTCGCCGTTCAGCCGACGACGCGCCGTCGCTTGCAGTTTACGGGCCCTCTGCCGCTACAGTCCGGGGATGGGGGCGGGGGGTGCTTCTCCATCAGAGGTTCTTCATGCACACTTGGCAGCGGCTGACGCGCGTGCGCAGCTGCCCGGCCTTGATGGTCTCGGGCGGCGGCGAGTCCTCGAACTGCCGCGCCGGGTCCACCGTGGTGAGCCAGAAGCTGTACTTGTTGGCGAAGTAGTGGCAGGTGCCGCGGGCGCCGTTGCACTCGATGAAGGGAGTTGCGCGGAAGTCCTCGAGGCACGAGCCTGGCGAAGCCAGCGACTGACCGCCGCCCTCCGCGCCGGCCGCCGTGTGCTGTGGGGGGGGGGGGGGGGGGGGGAGGAAAAAAGGAACGGAGAGAGAGAAGGAGGGAGGGCGAAGGAGGGGAGAGAATCACGCACGCTGTTCGACATTACGTCCGACGTTTCGCTGTACGCGCTCGGAGCTTCGGCAAATGGAGCTCCCAGCAGGATGAGGCAGGAGGAAGGGATCACAGTAGGAATGGGGAGCAAGGAGGCGTGAGGGAGGAGAGAGGAGCCACTCACCATGAGGAAGGAGTAGCCGATCCAGAGGCTGCGGTATCCCGTGGGGCACGGCGGGATGCTCACATCCTGGCTGTGCACGGCGATGGACTGCGACGGTGCCTCGCACACCGAGCAGCGGCTGATGTACTGCCGGATCTGCTCCTCGGCCACGGGCATCATGGGGATAGGCGCCGTCGTGGAGAGCCAGTAGGACTTGTCGTTGCGCGACGCATAGTTGCACACCTCGTTGATGTTGCAGTAGACGAAGGGCATGGTGCTGAAGCGCGGCAGGCAGGAGCCGGCCATGCCTGTGATGGGCGGGTGGCAGTGCGACAGTAATACGCACACTCAGTGTCTTCTTCTAAGTTTTCCCCGGTTGTGCCATCAGATTCATGTCCTAAGCCATAGCATAAATTCTGAACTCTTACAAAGCAGCGCAACGCTTCTTGTTAGAGAAATGCCTGCAGAAATGTTCATCACACAGCTACTTCTGAGATCCCTTCAAATACTTTCCAACCCACCCTGGCAACGAGAGTAATGCTCGCCGCTTGACATTCAAACATTCAAGCATTCCATTCTAAGAACTGGAACGTGGCCAAATTAATTGATATCGTCTGTGCCAATTAATGAACAAACCAGGGCAGGTGGCACAGTGGTAGAGTAAGCGGCTCACAATTGGTAGGTTGCGAGTTAAAATCATGGTTACGGGGGTGGACCCATCACCCCCTGGAATATCCACCCATGGCTCTACTTGGCTGCAAACTGACGAGCAACAATGCCTCAACGCTTCGTTCGGAGTGGGGAAATCACTCCGACTCGCGGGAGCCGCATTGAGCCGGTACGGGCAGGCGCGTGACCATACGCACCCAGGTCCTGGTTGTGGGACTTCTCGCTGCCTTCCACATACAGCAGGCTGAATCCGTCCCACACCCTGGCCATGCCCACGGGGCACTGCGGCACCTGCTCCGTCTGGCTGTGCTTGACGAGCAGGAAGCCCACGTTCACGCCGCGGCCCGGCATTCCGGGAATGCCCACGGTGCCTGGATTTCCCGGAGAACCTTCACGGCAAAATGGAGTGGGGGGGGGGGGGGGGGTGCACGGGAGAGGCGAAGGGGAATGATCGCAGAGATCCGGAGTTGGGGAACACCTCGAGAACATTCTGGCTGCGTGGTTTTGTTCGTGCACGATGCCTCGGCCATTTTGTTTCTGTCCTTGACGCTGCCGAGGCGGTGGTGGCTACGCATGTTGTCTGTGTGTACGTACGCATGTATGTATGTATGTTGAAGTTCTTTCGCACCGTACGTAGCCAACCGTGATAATTGTCTGTGATTCTTTGCACCTCTGAGTCATTCTTTTTATTTCTGAGTGAGCTAATAATGTGTGCGTTCCAAATTGAAATGATGATTTATTAGAAATGTATCTGACACATTCAAAATGTAGATCATATAAATAGTAAATTTCAAAAAGACCTCAGTGGGCTTTACCTGAAAAATAAGATAATTTAGTTTACTCTTTTTAATGACGTCACGGGATCTTTAACGTCCACTGTAAGCAGATGATGCGCAGTATTTTATGGGTAATACACACCGCGGTATTAACCAGATAGAATTTCAGTACTAATTTCAAATTGATTTGGTTGTTGTAGTGATGCATTTTATGCTAACATTTGATTATTAAAAATGTATGCAAAATATATGCAGGCAATATACATTCTAACGTTGCTGTTAATGCGGATTAAGCGAACACAACTGTCAAAACGAGACAAGAAATGAGAAATCCTTGAAGAAATAGCAAACATGCGACAAAAAAAATAATTGGTTTTTCAATCAAACAACGACTCCAAATTGTGACAATTCATGAACCATTACTCGCCAAATACAGACCCTCTCAAAACATCACTTACCTTGTGAGCCAACCTGTCCTGGTTGCCCAGGAATACCTGGGTCTCCAAGGCTCCCCTCTGGGCCTGGCAGGCCATTCAAGCCTGGCTTTCCTGGATATCCTGGGCTGCCCTTTTTGCCTGCCATACCACAATTACACAGTGCAACACAGTCAGCTTTGGATACCCTCGTGAAAAGCTCCGGCCATTTAATCTCGCATCGAACATCCTAACATCACAAGTAACTGATGAAAGATGAGACAGCTCTTATCTTATCAGAGTTTCAGCCATACAGTGTGCCCCGTGCTGTCTGACATGAGTTTTAAGTGCCATTGCTGGTAGGTTATGAAACAATCAGGCCTATGCACTGGATTATCTTTAACGATTTCAAACAAGCGTTTGTCTTTGCAGTTACAGGTTTCTCTTGTGGGAGATGTGTTCCACAAAAACGGGGGCACAATCGCAAAATGGCGAAGTGTGCAGCACACAGTCATCAAACCATTTGGCACCGCAAGAGACAGCTGCCTGCCGAGTAGCACACGCAGTACACAAACAATGTTGTCCCACAGTCCGACGGCAAAGCCACATATAAGTGCATTCAAACCGTATAATATGAAGCGAATTTTGGGTAGAAATACGTGAGCTGCATTTATGCATAACCGAATCTGCACAAAACGAGGAAAAATATGTAATCTGAAAAGTTTATAATGGCAAAGCAACATTGTACTACGTTTACCGAAAGAACCAAAGAGTATTGTACAACGTGTTTTCATATCGGATCATCTTTGCAAGAGATACTGTGATCCCACGTTATAGAGGGACAGATGGACCTAAGCTACTGGAAAGCATAAACACGTATTCTGTGCCTTTCCTAGGCGACCAGAGTTGTATTCCCACTCACGGCCAACACCACTGACAATTATCTGAATCGATCCTGGGCCTCCCCTAGGTCGACTCAAATATGTAAATATCAGAAATGGGGAGACACAGGCTGCCGGGCATGGTGCTGGCCACCCACCCACTCTCATGTGCTGTGTCGGCCTCCCATAGGTGTTCGCTCACGTCCCTCGTTTCAACAGCCTGTTAAAGGACTATATGGGGGAGCTTCGTCTTTGTGTCTGTGAGTGTGAAGAATGGGAGAAGTGCTGCGCTGTGGAGCAGAGGTCGCAAACGGGTTTTGATTCCTTACCCGTACCCAGCCGCACCAGGGTCGCAAACGGGTACCCGTACCCGGCCGGGTACGGGTAGCCGAGTATCGGATAGGGTACGGGTATCGGGTAACCGGTTGCGACCTCTGCTGTGGAGTTGAGACTAAATTGAGCCGTGGGTGAGCTGCCATGATCCTCGAAGTAACGCTCTCTTCTGCGAGCAAAAACTCTGGATTGACTTTACCTGCAATCATATTTTCACCTTCAGAATCAGACCCAGTCAAGGCACCATTGAGCTATTAAGCTATTTTGTCATGGGTGACATCTAGCTTTGGCACAAACCTGGAATGAACAGACAATCGAGATACATCAAGAGCACACGAGCCTTTGGATCGGTGAGTACCGCACCTGCGCTTCCGGGAAAGCCTGGTCTTCCGGATTCACCCTCGTCTCCCATGGCTCCAGGTGTGCCTGGGGTTCCGGGGATTCCGGGAGGAATGTTGATGTCTTCTGGCCTTGGAATTGGGCCAGGAGGGCCTGGGGGGCCTGGTGGCCCTGTTTAAAAAAATGTTGTCCGTTAGTGCTCCACCTCCGTGAAAAGATTTCGCTTTGAGAACGTGCAAAAGTTAAGCACAAAATAAATCACTAGCGTCATTGCGGAGAGTATATGTAACACGATTATCTTAGCAGACAATGTGTCCCTTCATATAAACATGTCTGTTGCTCCCATACAATTATTTTTTACAAAACCCATCAGCCTCGTTGCTTTCTGGGAGTGCATAATTACATTAGCATTGACACATTACAAGCAAAACTCTGGACTGATGAGACACTTGCACGTCGAAAACCGGTTTTGTTAAATTTTAAATAGTTTTTGTTTAAAAGATGGTTTCAATTATTACTGTCTTTGCATATTATTAGCATACAGCATTAGTACCGTAATGTGTATTTTGCCAGTACAGTTCTGTCACATTAGTGATGTTAAATATTGACATTTAAAAATATAGTTTGCATAATCTTAATTTGAAGCTTTCGTGACTGCAGGAATACTTTTGGTTCTTTCGGTCAAGTCACGTAGGTAGAAAATAAATATAGATCACCTACGTGACTTCACCGAAAGAACCAAAGAGTATGTTTGCCATACTAAAACGGTGTATATTGTTAATGGAACAACAAGCCAAATATAGAAATGCGATTGCTGAATGACACTGCTTCTACAGTTTAGTGTTACTATTTTACATTAACTACAAAAAATGCCTATAGTTTTGGTAAGTCACGTGCAAGTACCGAGCTATCACTGTGCATTATTAAGCTGTATTCACATTTATTTATCGTCTTTCGCTAGCCAATACAAGATAGCGGTTCAAAGGTACTCAAAGCGACAAGCTTATATAAGAGTCATACAACAGCGGCACGCCTGTGTAGGCACCGGTAATACCAAGGGAAAATAACCGGCACATTCCCGCAACCGAAATTCTTAAACACTTGAGCTCCCTAAAGCCACCAACAAGTGTAAGTAATGAATGACGTAATGTAATAATTCACAGTATTTTTTAAAAATTGTAATTTTAAATCAACTCGAAGTGAATTCCTGCTCAAATGAGCATTGAGGCGGCGCTCATCTCTTATTTGCAGCCCTGAGCCAGTGGTGGAAATTCCACATTCCTATGGCAGGGGCAAGTCTGTCAATAGGAGAACCACTGGTGACTTGTCCACAGCACGGCAGTGCTCGTTTAATCGACCCACGCAGCCTCCTGATTGCAAGCCGTCTCATTCCACCGCCGAGCGACCCGTCCAGATATTTTAAGAACCGGCTTCTAGCCCAGGCGTGCCCCTGTTTGTGGATAAACCTGGCATGCGTGCGGTGTGCATGTCGGTGGTGTGCTCACCTACGCATCCTGAAAAATCCCCACAATGAGAACGAGCACAAAGGGGGAAAAAAGGGGATTTGATGGATGGATGAGACACAGGGCGGACGGGCAGAGGATGGGACACGACATGCGTTTAGGGTTTCAATGAGGGACAAAACAGACATGGTGAGCCGGGGGGGGGGGGGGGGGGGGGATGGGAACACGCTTTGGGGCAAGATGGCAAGATTTTCAAAAGAATGAACGGCTGCGAGCGGAAACCTACACCAGTGCACCCTGCGACAAATGCGTCCTTCGTAGAGTTAATGGCACGCAAAGCTGTGCCCGCCTGCATGGGTTTTCCCCAACATTGAACGGAAAGTGTTGGATTCGAAGGCCCTTCGTCGCAAACTGCACTCTGCACGTTTTCCGCAGAGTTTTGAATTAAACAAAAACTCTTGGCTTAAAATCAATAAATCCCTTAAAAGTTATCAGGCAATACTTCGATTAAAACAGAACATGAAGTGGAAAAGTGGTTTGGATACATCACGAAAAAATGCTGTTGTGTGATAATTGTCAATTAGAATTTGTTTTACATTTGCACTCTATATATTGCCTGATTAGACTTTCAGAAGTTCAAAGAAGTTCCTTTCACCAAGCAAGCAACCAATTGGAGTATGATATGGAAAAACAAAACCCAGTGATATTTACCACATCTTCCCCACTACAGAAACACACCTCCAAACAGACTCTCACAAACACTCACAAACATCCAACCGTTTATATATTATGCCAAAACACAATCACGAGCACCCATTAATTCATAAACAGCCACACATATTCGCAAACACCAGTCAATCATATGACAAATACGTATATGAAGTATATTCTAAAATAAATATTATATTTGCCTATTGCCTTATTTGGCCTTACAGACTCATACTTTCCAGCAGCAAGTCATCAAAGCAGCAAACTCTGGACTGGTTTCAATTTTATGAGTCTCTTCAGCAGGGTGAGACCTGCAATAAGAAATGCTCTTCCACCACAGTGTGGTGTGTTTTTATGCAATTCTGTTGTTTTTCGCTGATGGGCCACACAGCAGAGAGAGAGAGTGCTCTTGCCAATAACATGTGGCAGCACATAAGCATTTGTCTAACAGGCCTGACTGCCGATGAGACTCATCATATTCGATTTAAGTAATTTGCTTTAGTGATACAAATGCTGCTGGAAACTATTAATACGGACGGCCCATACGCCAACATGCACAAATTAAGTTTTCTTTTTAATGGGGAAAGGTGGACTACCCTGTCTGTTCATTGTTAATTCGTTAATAAACAGTTCCATTCATAACACAGACATTCATACACACGCACTCAAATGGAAAAGCATTCAGCTCGTAAACATACCCAATTACCAATCCTCTTTTAAGATTGTGCGGGTTAGAGGAACTCCCTTGGGCATCTTCTGTTGCACAGTAAGAGCAGCGACATAAAACACAATGGGTCCAACGAAGGAAGGGGACAGAGACACGGGCAACGAAATGATAGCGCCAGACGGCAACGCTTCTGCACATGCCATGGCACACATGGCATCATCATCGCATGAAATCGAGCAGAGATTTCATGGATGCACAATAAGGATCACCGACATGCCGATCAATGCAAAGCAATAGAATGCATCAGGATACACAAACACATATATATAAAACATTGTGATATTTTCACTGCCAGCATTTTTGAAGTTTTGTGGAAAATTACCGGAGGCGATTTAGCTTCGTGTGTTTTCGCGTGGAGTTCCGTACCTGAATTACCCATGGCCCCTTTTATCCCCGTGTATCCTGGGTCACCCGAAAGGCCATCTCTGCCAGGGAATCCCATTTGGCCAGGGTCTCCTTTCAGACCTGGTCCGACACAAAGCAAACCGCGAACCGCTGCCGCGTGAGCATCGCACGCGCGTACGTTTGCGGTGGCGCAGTGGTGAACGCGCCGTGCTACAAACCCGAGCTCCATACCCATCCACGTCCGAGCATCAGTGGCGAGTGATTTCTGAAACGGTCATGGGCCCACCCCCTTTCCGGCCGACCTGCACTGAGCAGTGTGGTGATGTATGGTCAGAATGACCTCCGTGACCCACACAGCACTAACCCAGCCAGTGCACATGCTGTGCAAATCTAAATAGCTTTTTTGAAACTGTGCAAAAATGTCACACGTTTTGAGTAAGACTGATGATTATGTTTTGATCATGTATTATAATAATATAAATAATATAAATTTATTTTATTGAAGATGCGTATTTGTAGCTGCGAGTGCAGTCCAATACAATCGTACTTAGAAGTTAAATGAGCTCCATAAGTGGAAATAACACATTCCAATACCAAACTTTAGTCTGTTGGCATGAATGATGGATGCGTCGTGCATGAGCTAGCAGCTAACAAGGCAATTACATCACGTATTTAGTGTGGCGCATGTTAGCCAATTTAATGTCTAACAGCAACAACAGTGCGTTTATCATAAAGCAGGGCATACAAACTGTGTAATCGCAGTGGTACTAGATAATTTAGGCCTAAACCTGCAGCAATTTGATTGTTGCGATTCAGGGTCATGATTCGATTTAAGAATCGATGATCTTTATCGTTCTATTCTAACCGTCTCATTCATATTTGTCTGCCCAGTTTCGTTTGCTTAGTTCATGCGTAGTACAACAATATCATGTCGCTGCGTGCAATTTTTATACATTAAAACCGATTCTTACGCACCCATATTTACGTACGTACCACTTAGTGCAAGAATGTGCATTCTATGCATCGTTGCACTCTCAATTCAAATACTCTTGCCCCAGATGCAAACAAGCTCATCGGATTTTACTGGACATCTGTGTAATAAGAACTTCACAGCTCATCGAATTCCTCCAAGATCAATACATATTCTGATTATGATTCCGAACAAATGACGAAAGATATGACAAGCGAGCGAGTACCCTTTTGCCCGGAAGGACCGGGAGGTCCCGGAACTCCAGGAAGACCGTCGTTCCCGCGGAATCCTGGCGGCCCTTGTCCTCCCGGTATTCCCGGATATCCTGGTTCTCCCCTCTCGACCTGTAGCGACGGAAGTCCGGGCGCTCCAGGGGGCCCTGGGCGACCTGGACTCACGGACAACGACAGCCGCTTCATCTCAACGGTCGTTCGCGTCGCTGTCACATGCAGGGCTTCATTTCAGCAGGAGCTATACAGGGCTGAGTTCCAGAAAATATGTGCACTGTCCTCCAGAAAGGGTTGTGGGGGGAGGAGGTGGTGGTCCGGGCGATTATGAGTTTGGAGGACGTCAGAAAATATTCCGTGAGAAATTTAGCCCATCAAGCATGTTGCATTTTATTATGTTACAGCAACACAGCATACACTTATTATTATTATTATTATTCAAGATTGAGCGACATGGGTAGCAAAGACAGATTCCCCGTATAGCCTTACCAGGCTGTTGGGGCAAGGAGAGTCTCATTTGAAAAAGTTACCTGGGGAATTTATCTGGCAGTAAGGGAGCGACGACCCTTTGCACAACGGCCTTCTCTTGCAGACGCCGCGTGGCATGGTCACGGTTATTACGCTCGCAGTATCAACCGGGGCGGCCTGTCGGAGCCTCTGCGGCACGCGGCGAGCGCGCCACCGCTGGGCCGCGACGCCACCTGCGTGCCACCACGTGCCACCACGCGCCATCGCGTGCCACCACGCGCCACCACGCGCGTCTCACCTGGAGGTCCGCTTGGACCGGGTGAGCCGACGTTCCCAGGTGCGCCAGGACGATCTCCGGTTATGAAGCCAGGTTGTCCTGGAAGGCCCGGGATGCCGGGCCGGCCAATCGGACCTAAGGGGTGAGAGGGCGCCGTTGAGCGTGAAGGCCGGTGGAACGGATCGTGCAGCGTTCAGCGCAAAGCGGTAACTCGAACCTGGACGGCAAGCGGATTCGGGTTTCCCACTGAGCTGGTCTGACCGGGGTTTGAGCCGCAGTCACGAAACTGGCTTTAGTGATACAAATGATGCTGGAAACTATTAATACGGACAACCCATACGCCAACATGCACAAATTAAGTTTTATTTTTAATGGGGAAAGATGGACTACTCTGTCTGTTCATTGTTAGTTCGTTAATAAACAGTTCCATTCATAACACGGACATTCATACACACGCACTCAAATGGAAAAGCATTAAGCTCGTAAACACACCTAATTACCAATTCTCTTTTAAGATTGTGGGGGTTAGAGGATCTCCTTTGGGCATCTTCTGTTGCACAATAAGAGCAGCAACATGAAACACAATGGGTCCAACGAAGGAAGGGAGAGAGACACGGGCAACGAAACGGTGGCGCCAGACGGCAACGCTTCTGCACATGCCATGGCACACATGGCATCATCAGGGGGTAGTCTGGCGAGAGCAAAGCCTTACCGGTGCACCCTGCAGCAGAGGGTGGTGGGTCCCGGGCAGAGATGCGGCGAGTGGCGAGACGGAAGGACGAGGACGGGTGGATGGAGTGCGTGTATGTGTGTGTGTGTGCGCGTTTGTTTTAATGTACACAGGGCAAAGAGGGGCAAGAGAGAAAAAGAAGAAAAGAGAGACACGGACAGCATTGTGAAAACCACGGGACTCGACGCCCAGGTGACGCCGTGAACATGACGCCGGTACGCCAACCGATCAGTTTAAGAGGACAGTTGCAACGGACGTCGCTATCCTACGTCTCCGTAGGTAATCGACGAATACGTTAAACAAACAAACAAAATAATCTGCGTTATAAACGTGTTTTGCAAAACCCCACATTTTGTTTTATTCGGGCCGACACCTCTCCGCAAAAGCCTGAAAAGTCAATCGCTTCGTGTATTTTTCCCACCAATGAAAGGTGATAATTTGACAATTTCCACATTTCGATTTAAAGCTTTCGTGACTGCAGGGATTCATATTCTTGGTTCTTTCGGTAAAGTCCCTTCTACGTGACTTTACCGAAAGAACCAAGAATATAATTTCCACATTGCTTATTGTAAGTGGCGTTTGAGTAACGAGACAGAGTCCCGTATCAGCGAGCAGCATCGCTAACACCACAAGGAGTTGGTTCTTAATTTAGAATTCAGAGTTCAATGGCTCTTTTAACATGAAATTCATTTATAATGTAATAATTTGTAAAATATAAATTTTTATTCAAAGCAAAATAAAAACCGCTTCATATCACGTGACAATACTCTGAATGTGAATAAGCCTTGATTTCTGAATGAATACTTTATGGGAAAGGCAAGGACATATAATAATTAAGGTGACAGAATTAGACACTTCTAAAATGAGAGAACCCACGGTCAAATTGTTCAGAAATGCAAATGAGGCATGCAGTCCAGTGCACACATTTCTTTGAACTGAGCAGAAAATTATTGTGGGATGATGAGTAATTCACGTTACAGCAAAGGACTTCAAAACAAGGGCAGTTGCTGGGATATTTTACCGCTGCCATTAATTTATCGTATTACGTCATTTGACAGTCAAGTGCTTTGTTAACTCATTCGTAAAAACACTTGAGACCACCAACATTTCTACAGCGCAGGTCCAGCAATGCAACATTTACACTTGAAAGCTCAACATTAAATTAACTTTTTTTCAAATTAAAGCTTTCGTGACTGTAGGGATTCGTCTTCTTGGTTCTTTCGGTAAAGTCACGTAGAATGGAAATAATAAAATAATAAAAATAAAACATAATAAAATAATAAAGAAGACAGAGTCTGAATCTGTCTTCTCGACAGACCTGTTCTCCACCTGAGGACGGCTGCTTGCGTTGTGGCCGAAACGTCGTGAGAATTATTTTATTATATTTTATTTTTATTATTTTATTATTTCCATTCTACGTGGTTTTACCGAAAGAACCAAGAAGATTAAATTCACTGTAAGTATGTGTAAAATAAAAATGTCTGTGAATGTGTGCTTATTTGCAAGTAGTGAGCATGTAACAATTCAGCCAATCCAACCCACTTACCTGATGATGAATTTTCACGATTCAAGTCAATAATTGTTTCTCTTTTTTGTCTCACTTGGAACAATTGTTTAGTCCGCATCATATTTTCCATCAGTGTTGTCTCTTTTCATTTCGTCAGCCCAAGCGTAACGCTCAGCATATCATTTGCGCATAATCTGTATGCACCGACATTTTCATAATTCCCAAATGTCCAAGACAATGCGCGTGTCGTTACTGTACGATTCAATTTTGATCAGTCAATCGATTAATTATGACGCAGTCACTATGCACATTTGCTAATGTACGTACAACAAGACTACGACTTAGTGTAGTGTGTCTTGCTAAGGGCACACGGGCAGGCATATGGACGTTATAAAATACACACGCAAGTTCACGCACAAGCCGTGAAGCCCACAGGGAGGACAAATCCAGTTTATTTGTGCAACCAGGGTGAGACCTCCAGATAGCGGGATAGGAGTCTCATTTGCGGGAGTGACGAGTAAAGTAATAAGTATAACCCGTGAAAACAAAGTTTTTCACTATAAATCCTTTATATGCGTGACGGCTAGAGTCCTCTCGTCCTCTGGCTTGAGATGGCTGCCACCTATGGGTCAGATGATTGTCTGCCAGTATTAAGCAATTGGTAATTAAATATTTAATTTGTTTTCCCTAAACAGTGTAAAATTTTGGAAAAATTTTTCACGAACATTAATTGTCTCGCACAACGAGTCTGTGTGCAAAATATCAGCTCGATTGGATCACGGGAAGTGGGTTAAAAAACGACCGAAAGATTTGCACGGTCGTAAGCAAGCAAGCACGCAAGCAAGCAAGCAAACTTAAAATAAAGGATTTAAAAAGACTGCCGTACCTGGGTCGCCCTTGGATCCTTTGAGGCCTGTTGGCCCAAGCTCGTTACCTCCTCTGCCTGGCTCCCCCTCCGATCCCTTCAAGCCTGGGAAGCCTGGTGGCCCGGGCAGACCTGGCTCAGACGGACCTGAGAAGAAGAAGAAGAATGAAGAGAAGACACGGACACAGGTAACGTTCAGGGGAGAAGAAACACGACTGTAGCTGGGCCAGGATGGCGGGTGAGGGCCCTAGGTTTGCCACCTCTCGAGGTACAAACAACCGGGACATTTCATGGCTCAGTCGTTTGTTATGTAGTCTAGCCGTAGTCTCAAGCCGCACCTTACCATAATAATAAAAAGTGGGCCGTTCCTGGCCCATTCCCCCCCCCCCCTCAACCATTATATATACGAAGTGGTATCTCTTGTAATCTCTCATTTACTTGATACAGCTATCGTGCTGTGACGGTTCCACCTGAAGACGGAAGCTTGTGTTGTCTCCGAAACGTCGTGATTTTTATTTTATTTTAATTTTACTTTAATTAATTTAAATTTTAATTTTTTACCTACGTGACTTTACCGAAAAAACCTAAGAATAAGAAGAATGTCTCGCGATAGCGGGGCGAGGAGAGAACTGCGCGTAAATGCAATGTCTCGGGTCATGTGTTATTGCTCAAGTGGAACGTCTGCTGGACATGTGTGCAAAAGAACCTTACAGCTCATCGGATTCCTCCAATATAAATGAATATTGTGGTTATGATTTTGAAGTGACAAAAATGGAGACTTCTTTTTTTAATGTCCCTGGTAAGACTTGCAGATTTCCCGGGACAGCGACTCCGACGGGAGGACGATCCGGGAAAAAAAAGACCGGGACACGTGGCAACTGTTGTTGGGCCCGAGAACCTGTTCAAGCGTGGGCGTACCTGACTACACGTTGATGGGGAGAGTACCGAATGTAATTCATTTGAATCACCATAATAATGTACAGCCGTTTGTTAATCCACTGGTGGATGAACGTCTCCTCAGAGCGTAATAGAGTAAAGTGAACAAGGGCATTACCTTGTGTCCCTGGAGGGCCCTTGGATCCTGGAAGTCCATTCAAGCCATGGAGGCCCGGAGCCCCAGGGAAACCTACAAACAAAACCACAACATTGTTAATTATTTTAAGAGTTTGAAACAGAGCCCAGGGTATGCGCTGGGCTATTTTAGAGCAGATATGGCTGCTTTGGGACTCATGAGCTGAATTAGCCCAGTATATCCATTCAAAGGTTGTTCGTTTATCTGTACATTTTCCATTGCTCACATGAACTGCATATATATTAAGCTTTCAAATGGTGCATCATTCATTCAAACCGATGGAATGATCTAGTATGAGTTATCTGGATGTCCATACCTACAAACTTGTACCCTGTACATACATCCGTTAGTCACTCATTATGTTGATATGTACTATCTCTACAGGACCGGTGGTTCAGCGGCAGAGTTGAGCGGCTTATAATTAGAAGGTTGCGAGTTCAAATCCTAGCTGGGGGTTAACCTAGCCCGTCATCCCTCGGGGGTCATCAAATGAGCAGCACGGTTTTGGGAAGTTAACATCGGTTGTCATATGGATAGATTCGCCCTGGCCATAGGAATATAGACCACTGGCTATGGGGTGTAAACGGGAAATGAGCAACCGGCTCAATGCTCAATTGCGCAAGAAAAAAACACTTGGACTTAGAATGATCTCTTTCAGATAAATGTCAGAAAGCCAGAGCGCCACGGTAAGGGAGTGAGGTCACCGTCAATGAGTGTAACCTAAACTTCCGAAACGAAACTATAATTGGTTCTTTACCCTTCTATCTGGCAACAAAACTGACACCTTTTTGCAAGGAGTCATGTTTGCATAGACCGCAATACCTTATGACTGCAGGTATTGCGGTCTATGCAAACATGACTCCTTGCAAAAAGGTGTCAGTTTTGTTGCCAGATAGAAGGGTAAAGAACCAATTATCATATTTTTACTGGCAAATGAGGTCCCCATAGTGTAGAAACTATTATTTATTTTACCAGGTAAGGTCTACTGAGCTGTATAGTTCTCTTTCAGAGGCGACCTGGCTATCACAAATGATAGTTCAACGAAGTGGGCTATCATTGCATGTACATTTATAGCAGCCAAATGCTCTGAACGCATGTTTCTGAATGCGGAGGGAAAAACCCGGATGACCTGGAGAGAAATTCACGTGATTATGGGTTAGAACATGCAAACTACAAATATACAGGCGTCGTGAGGGTAGGGATGGAACCCACGCCCTCCTGCATACCATCTCGCCACAGTGAGATATTAACGAAGTCTGCGCACACCCTTTGAGCACGACGTGCCGGACAGGGCGATGTTTAGGACGTGCGGGACATGGACCCACCTTTTTGGCCGGGGCCTCCAGGAGACCCAGGGAAACCCGGATTTCCGGGTTGTCCATCCAACCCTGGACGCCCGTCGAAACCAGGCATTCCTTTCAGCCCGGGGAACCCTACAGGGGGAACACGATTGTGATTGCATTGCTTTTGTTTGTTTGATGCCGTTGATCGATTGAAAAAAATACCAGTAACAGCAGCGGTTCACAAACAATGTCCACAAAAGTTAAGTACTCAAAGCGTTACTGATATATATATACGTCCATTTCATATCTTCACGTGAAAATACAAATTTCTTAATCTGATGCACCACTAAGCAGATAAAACCTGGGGGGACCAAAACGACATTTGGTGGTGCAGGGCCAACTCAAGCCCCCCCCCCCCATGGCGCCAGTGGCGCTGTGACGTGGCTTTGGAGAGAAGTCTGCTCGGAGCGGGGTCTACTCACCAGGTTGGCCAGCTCGGCCCGGGTCTCCGCGAAGTCCATTTTCACCGCAGGCGCCCTGGTGGCCATCGCTGCCCCGATCTCCGGGCGGTCCGAAAGAAAAAGTATCTCCTGGGGAAAAGGCGGCGACACGAGCAGAGGTGAAAGCGGAAACGCGAGAGGATCAGGCGAGCCAAGAACAGGCGATGAGAGTGAAACTTGAGCGTGGCCAGCAGACGACAACAGCGGCAGAAGTGTTACACGAGCAAAGCGGTCAGTCTTCCCCGGCCCCCCCCACCCCTGCATACAGCCGATGTCCGGGCAAGAGCTGTAGTTTTACATCGAGGTGGTCAAACCAGATGATCGCGTCAGGAGCCGCGGAGTGGTGATTCATCGCTGGGACGATGCCTCATCTTTGGTGATTGTCAATTGGGCTTTGAGTCTTTCCATGCTCCGTGGTTTTATTCTGGGTGGTGACCACAGTCACACAGCAATGCACACTGCCGGAGGGTTTTGAAATCTCCATTTGCTTCATCGCTGTACTTTATTGCGTTTGGGTTGCCTTTTCCAAGTCACGCTTGCAAATAAGGCTTTACCACACAACCGTGTGCTATGTTTAAGCGTATTATAATTCCAATTGGCATTTATGTTGAACTTCTTTTGCACCGTACGAAAGTCAACCGTGCTTACCGGAGGTGCAGGGGAAGGACAACAAACTAAACACAAAAATCAGTCGTAAAGATGATTTAAAAGTGCAGTGACCATTGTTCTATGGCTAGCCAAAAGCCACTGTGAAGATGACCAGAGTTCGCATGATGGTTTATGCTCCTTGACGAGAAATGTTCCATATGGTAACAGATTGTATTGTATCAGCACAGGGATGCGATATATAAATTCTCACCATCCACACCACGATTTCCCTTCTCTCCTTTGCGGCCTGGTGGCCCAGGGAATCCCGTGGCATCACCAGGATCACCTGATAAAAGCAAGATCAAACAGTCGCCCGTTAGACTCAACATCGCAGGATATGACATCATCATCACCATCGCCCCGAAACAATCCACTGCCGGATCATGGCCTCCCCAAGCCACTGCCACATCTCTCAGACCTGCGATGCTAAATAATCCACCTGGTACTCGCGCACGAGCTGATTTAATCGCTCCATCTCTGCGGTAAGAGCAGGCTTGACCATGCTACCTCCCTTGGCTGCCACTCTCTTATCAACAGCAGGCCATTATCCCTGACAGCGATGTGTGCCGTCCCAACCCGCCGACTTATCTAGGCGGTGAAAGTGACGAGCACGTGCTCCATCTATCTAAGTGTAATCCCCAAGCGTGCACCGATTCATGCAAGCTACTTTGGCATACAGATCGGTATAGTAACTAAAAATATATATAATAATCATATATTCATGGAAGCAAACTGTTTCTCAGATACAAGATAATATGTATATAACTTTTTTACTGGACATCTGTGAAAAAGAGCTTCATAGCTCATCGGATTCCTCCAGTCTAAATAAAGATTCTGATTCTGAAACGACACAGAACCTGCACAACGCCTGCAGACATGTTGTGCAATGTACGGGAGATGTGCACAAATTCTTACTCCGGGTCCATGATGTAACCGCTCATTGATTGAAGCGATTGAGAAGTTACTTTCCTATTTTTGGTGCATCATTGAGAAATTGGCCAGTTTACTTAAAGAGGCAATAAAAAAAAAATCCATATTTATATTACAACTTTTCCTATTGGCGTCGTGTGAAGAAAACGAGTTCATCGCTATTCATTCTGACCTCTCGCACCACGCCACATCAGACAATGGCCTCCGAAAGGTGATAGAGGTCTGTGTAGCCTATTCTGTGCTTTGTATTTCAATGCCTTCGTAGCCTTGCCCCACCGTACCTCGCCTCGTTTGATGCCCCCCCCAGTCCGCTCCACTCTCAATCTCTCCTACTCCTCACCTTTCCCCTCTCTCCTTGTGCACAATCACCGCTTCCGCTCTTTTTCCCTACTCCCCCCGTTGCACTCGAACAAACTTCCCCCTCCACATGAAGCGAGCGGCACCCTCCCAGTCGAGTTTCCGCTCCTCCCTCAAGACCCCCACCTCTTCTCCCCTGGCCCATCATTCCCTCCATCCCTAGGCACCCACCGTAATCCCCGTACCCACTAAACCTCCCACTCCATACGCCCATCCCTGTTCACCGTGTCACTTTTAGCTACCCTCATTATACCACTCATAACCCTTGTAAAGCGTCTTGGGTTAAGCGCTATATAAATAGAAGATAAGATATCTCTCCACTTCCCTCGGGAAACACGACGAGGAAGGAGACTATCTGTCGGTTAACATCTACAAAAATGTATTTTGATGGTGACTTAATACAAGCGTATAACAATGGCGGTTCTTTGGGAAGCGCTAATGGTGGCTTGCAGAATGCAACCTTAGGCTGAGGGCGTTGACAATGTGTTGTGTGTTGTTTGAAATCGTGGTGCCCATCTGTGACCAGCTGAGAGACAGCCGACTCTGATGGCGAGGTGGGACATGCCGTAAGAAGGCAGAAAAACCACAGCAGGAGAAGAAAGGTAATGAACATCAAGGGAACAGGGTAGAGACCTATAAGCAGATCTAGACATAGAAGGGTGGTTTTAGATGGTGAACCAGGCAGGACTGTGCAGTGAACGAGGGCACCGCGGTGGAGAGATGTCAACTCCCTCGCCTCATATGCAGGAGGTCATGGATTATATCCCAACCCTGACCATGCCTATATATTTTTGCATGTTCTCCCCGCGATAGTCATGTGGATTTTTTTTTTCTCGGTCCTCTGGTTTTTCCCTCCAATTTTAAAATCAACGTGCGTTTAGGGTATTTGACTGCAATACATTTCCACGTGATAAGTCACTTAGTTGAGCTATTATTTGTGGCCAGGACGCTCCTAAGAGAGAACCACATAGCTCAGTGGGCCTTACCCGGTAAAATAAAAATATTGTTTAAGTTATAGTTTAAATAAAAAGGTGTTTAGTTTAATAGTTTCGAACAGGGGTGGGGAACCTTTTTTCTGCCAAGGGCCATTTGGATATTTAGAACATCATTCGCGGGCCATACAAAATTATCAACTTAAAAATGAGCCCGTTGTTGTATTTGGTCAAACATTTAATTAACTCACCCCTAATGTGATGGCTGGAACTGCTTCTCTTTGGCGAGGCGTGTGATGATAGCTAGTATTGATGATGTTGCTACTCGCAACTGCTTATCCAGGTTTGCTCCTAGATTTATTGAATTTCGAGTCCCACCTGCGTTTGCCTTGGCAGGGCCACACCAAATGATTTTGCGGGCCTCACATGGCCCACGGGCCGGACGTTCCCCACCCCTGGTTTAGAAGATGGCCCAGGATAGGAGTGAGTGGCGAGAGAGGAGCAGCAGGAAGGCAGAGCCCACTTGAGCCGGGATAATGTCAGGGTGAAGGAGAAGACAACGATCACAAAAACTGGCAAATGTCGACCAGCCTGGAGGTCAAAGTGCAACGTGCGAGCGTGCGTTCGGACCTTTGATGCCAGGCGACCCTGGGAAACCTGGTTGCCCTGCAGGGCCATAGCTGCCCGGCTGCCCCTGAAAATGTAAGCGCGCACAATTAGCGAGCACACAACGCAGTTAATTGGGAAAGGCGATAATGTTGCGAGATGCACAGCGTAACAGACAGACACTTGTGCATGATATAAACATTTTACGTTAAACAAATTTTATATAGATTAAAAGCCTGCAGCCGGTAAATTGCTTTATCCTGAGGCTACAACAGCATCAGCTATACATGTTCCCAATTAATTTTGTTCATGCAAGTGTGCAGAGAAAAAAAAGCTACGCGCAGTTTACAAGAAACAACATCATGCTCCACAGGCAGTGGTCGTGCAAGTGGTCCAGTGCGCTGAATTAATCACAGCTCGCTCCCTCAACCCATCACTCAGCGTGGATCATCATCATCAGCGAGCCCCGCTGGACACAGTTTTATACCGCAGGGCGCTGGCAAACATTCCTGCGATGGCTTGAGATTCTCAAGACAAATGAACTCGGAAAATGGAGATGCACCGTTTTATTTTCATGGAGGGATATTTTTTTGGGGCTTTTTCTAGACAGCAAGAGGAGCGGTTGTGATGACCATGGGATTGGCACTCCCATTCATGCCACGCATATCACGTGATATCGCCACAGCCGTGTGTATAATGCACTGCGCACAGATTTTGTTTAGACCACCAGCTCAAACAACAAAAAATTGTGGCCGTATTATTTTAGGCAGAGGCAGGAGCAGGACAATGAACCAACCAGGGATTTATTTCTTACTGAATATTTTTCTAGACATTGATAGACTGAGAATGGGGGCACGTGACCAGGAGTAGACACAGCCATTGCGAGAGGGATGCTGGGTGATATGTGCCGGGCGTGGAAATATTTTTCCAGTTGGCCGATTCAGACCGACCCACCTGAAATTAAGCACTGGTGAAAACTGTATACTGGTTTCATCTTTGTTCGTAATAAACTAAAACTTTCAAAATATTTATTTTTAGCAGGTAAGGCCCACTGAACCAGGTAAGGCCCACTGAACCAGGTAAGGCCCACTGAGCTATGTAGCTCTTTTTCAGAAGCGACCTGGCCACAAATGATAGCTCGACGTAGTGGCTTACCATCGTGTGGACATTTATGGCTGCCAAATACTCAAAACGCATGTTTGTAAATGCCGGAGGGGAAAACCGGAGGATCTGAAGAAAAATCCACGAGACCACGGAGAGAACATGCAAACTCCAAATATACAGGTGTCAGGGTCGGGATCGAACCCATGGCCTCCTGTATACCAGTCGAGGTAGTTAACATCTCGCCATCCTGGCACAGCCATCGCTAGTCCTCCCCCCCCTGCCGCCCGTCGCCCACCGCCCCCCACGTACCTGCTCCCCGACCAAGCCTGGGAAACCCACGATGCCGGGGCTGCCTCTGGGTCCAGGGAACCCAGGGGAGCCGGGGACACCTTGGCGGCCATGATCTCCAGGGGGACCTTTACTGAAATTGGGGCTGCCTGGGCGGCCTGGGGACCCGGGGCTTCCAGGGAAACCGGGCATGCCTTCATCACCTGTCGGGGTGGCAGGTTACGGAGGTGGGGGGGTGGTGTGGAGGGAGAAAAGAGAAAGGGGGGGGCGGCGATGAGGGGGGGGGGGCAGCGATGAGGGGGGAGGGCGGCGATGATGTGATGTTGAAATCTCAACGACGCTTGGTTTTGAAGGTCGCACAACTGGATGTTTTAAAAAATGTGTTAACGGCCAGTTTACAATTATATTTATTAATAATACGCTTGTTCGTGCGTACGTGTGTGGCGTCAAGGCGAGGCGGTTAGAGGGGTGAATAATTGTAATTTCTTTTCGGCAAATATATATGATGAATCGATATTTCCATGTGCAATCATCAGATTTGCCGTCCTTTTACCGCGGAAGTACCGCGGGTTCCTCCTTGTCGTTTGTAATAAACTCCAATTATTAACCAAGGAAAGTCTCAGTGAGCTAAGATAGTTTTTTTCGGGAGGACCCAACATCGCATTGTTTGGCTTTTGCCGTGAATGAGTGACTTCACCCCTTTGTGAAGTGGAGTATCTGGAGAAAACCCTAGCGTTCGAGGGGAAATCTTATGTTGAGTGAAAAACTTAAGCAATCTTGATTCATACTGGAAGTACATTAAAGAACCAACACAAGACGATCAAAATGTGAAATACAATTACACAATTACGCAGTTTTAACTGGGAAGGGAAACTGGTAAAGCAATAATAGTTTCATCATAATGCTTAATATCGTGTCGCATTGGGAAAAAATATATATGTACATCGCAAAAACCCTCAGCGTTTACGTATCAGCCACTTCGACTCACCCCTTGGTCCGCTGAAGCCGGGAACACCTGGCGAGCCCGGATCACCCAGATCTCCACGTATTTCAGATGGTAGAACATGTATAAAATCTCCTGGCAGGCCAGGATCACCACGATCACCTGCACAGACAAGACCAGTGGTCAAGTAACCGCCAGTTCGTAAACCGAGACACCTCCAAAAGCAGGGTCACGTTTATTTGAAAGGCAATTGCCCAGAGATCTTCTGCACTTTATTCATCGCATTTATTAGTGCCGTTCTACAAAAATCCCCTGCAAAAAAATCTGCGACGCGTGTCTGATTGCTTGTTCACGATTCCTAGATTTCGTACGGAGCTTGGTTTCAAAGCATTTAATGTAGACGTTGCTCCAAAGCTTTGGGACCGGCCTTCCTGGGGATCGTCACTCTGCTATCACTTAAACTCTTATAAACGGTCATCATCGAGGTTGAAACGATTTTAAAAATGTGAATGTATGTAATTGTTTTGTAGGGCCATTTGTTTTTTTTTCTTGATATTTTAAAAAATATTTAATATTTTTGGAACCTCCTTTGCCAGTAACAAACTATGATAATTGGTTTTTTACCCTTTAATCTGGCAACAAAACTGACACTTTTTTTTACAAGGAGTCATGTTTGCATTGACCACAATACCTGCGGTCGGAATGCAAACAAAAAACACAACTCTGATAATGTATGCACTGTCCTTGAAATTGATTGATCCACACTCGAGAAAACTTTTCTTAGAGCCTAGTCTCATATGGTGTTGGACCAGATGACGCGTCATCAGGTATTGTGGTCAATGCAAACATGACTCCTTGTAAAAAAGGTGTCAGTTTTGTTACCAGATAAAAGGGTAAAAAAACAATTATTTAATATCGTGTTTATTTACTCTTGCTGCCCGTGTCCGTCTGCTGGCCGAGTCGAAACATATCTGTGTAGCTCAATGGGTAATTTACTCGGAGAATAAAATTCAGATTCTGATTCTGGTGACAAAAAACCACAGCGAGAAGGGGGAATTATGCTGGCAATTCTTTCTGGGCCTTAATACTCATGGGCGGGAGACATTCTATCATTCGCTGGGCGATAGGGTTGCACGCATCTGAGGTGCACAGGAAACCGGGACCTATAATGGGAAGAAGAATTTCTAACGATACCTGTAGAGGAGAGATCCACGTGTAAACACTATGTCTGCAGCGGTGTATTATTTATGCACCTTACAACAACAAAAAATGCAGGACTTCTAATGTACAGTGAAGAGTGTTATATTTCTCAGTACAGCTATTTTAAAAAGAGGATGATCCTGGAAAAAAAACCTAGGACAGGTGGAAACCCCTCTGGGTCCAACAGTCAAGCAAAAAAAAGTGGAAGTGATTTGATGGTCAAACGAGCATTGAGGCAGCATGATCATCTCCCGGTTAGAGTCCTGACGGCAGTCGTGCTCACTCTACATTCCTACAACGTCTATCCGGAGGACAAACAGGAGCTCACCTTTTTGTCCACTGGGGCCAAAGGGACCTTTTCCGCCCCGGAATCCTGGTGGGCCGGGCTGCCCTTTAACCCCTTGGTATCCTGGGGAACCCTTCTGTCCAGGCATCCCAGGAAAGCCATCCACACCAGGGCTACCCTGTGCACCTGATCAACACAGACACAGACAGACACAAGCAGGCGGGTGTGGATGAAATGTTGCAAACCGTACACAACGAATGCATTTCGGAAGCAGGACATTTTTTTTGTCGTCTCAAGTGTAATGTTGAATTGCGTTTGTGCAATGTTTTCGACTTCCTCTGTCACGTGGTTGTTTTTGCTCAAGTTTCTATTTGCTTCATTGCTGCACTTACATTTTTTTCATGTGTGCATGTTGAACTTCTTTCGCACACCGTACATAGCCAACCGTGCTAATCGGAGGTGCAGGGGAAGGACAGCAAACTGAACACAAAAAGCAGTGCTAAAGAAATGACTTTTCAACCGAGTTTTATGCTACTGCTTTTGTCATTTTGGTGATCCAGGTCACTCCTGCAAATGAGACTGTATCCTGGACCCCTGAGTTCTCACCCCTGGTTACGTAATAAACTGGACTTGACCTCCCTGTGGGGACCACAGCAGAAGCGTAAACTTGCGCGTGTAATTCATACCGTCCGTACGCCTGCCCAAGTGCCTTTAGCACGACACACTTCATTAAGTCGTAGTTTTGTAGTACGTCCATGAGACTGTGTCATAATGAAAAGATTGACTGATCAAATTTGAATTGTAAAGTAACGACACGCGCATTGTCCTGTGCATTTGTAAATTATAAAAATGTTTGTACATACATATTTTATGCAAATTATATGCTAAACATTACACGTCAAAACTCACTATGCAAAGAATCATGGGTATCGAATCGTGAATATACTGTGGTTCCATTTCCCACCGAATATATCTTTAGTTTGTTCATCCATCAATGTATTAGCTTTCTGATGAATGACATGGAAGGCCGGTTGAGAGAGTCTATGGTAACATCCCAGTAAACATTGAACGTTAGGCTAACGTTAGGCCAACGTTGTCCAACCGCACGACAAAATTGTGCCAACAACGAAAGTTTCCTGGGATGGTTCTTTGAGGAAGATTATTCACCCCACTAGGCGATTTAATCAATGTATTGAGACACGTTTGTTTAAAATTACATGACTGCAGGAATTACTCTATTCCACTGCAACACCGGGAGACCCGAATCAATTAGGACCTCTGGGTTTCAAATGTAAACTGCTATTTTTTATTTGACTAGGTAAGGCCCACGAAGCTACGTAGCTCTTTTTCAGGAGCGACCTGGCCACAAACTGATAGCTCAACCAAGTGGCTTTTCACGTGTAAATTTATAGCAGGCAAATACTCTAAACGCATGTTTCTAGTGTGTCAACTACCAAATAACCTCTATAGATACAATGAACATTAACATCAGTGCCGGATTATCCTAGTAGTAAAAGTAGCAAATGCTACGGGCCCCACACTTTTAACGGCCCCGCGCAAAATGCTTTTAAGCGATCAATTCCGGTTCAGTGATTCTGCACTTGGCTCTATTACTATAGTATTATACTGCTTTCAACTTTTATGAACGACTGGGTGTTTAAGATTAGCGATTTGTCATATTATATGGCTGTATAGCAAATTAAAAAATACAATTAATTAAGATGCAAGTTAACAATTTGTGTCTTAATATTTACGTGTTTTTTTAGAGCTCCTTTATAGCATATGCTACAGGCCCCGCACTAGCTTAATCCGGCACTGATTAACATACCTTTCACACTTGAAGATCCAGGAACGCCATTTAACCCAGGGCTCCCTGGAGGGCCAGGGAAGCCCTTGGACCCTGGTTGGCCCGCAAACCCAGGTGGCCCTGGCAATCCCTTCATCCCGAAGGGGCCTGGGATGCCACTGTCTCCGGGAGAGCCCTTCAGACCAGGCCTGCCTGCAGGCCACAGGGTTAGAGGTTAGAACACAGCATGGAAATATATTGCATGGCAACTATAAGTTTAACCAAAGGTTCATCTGATATGATACCACCAAATCAAACGAATTATTGTTTACAAACCCTTTGTCAATCTACCGCTGGTAGAAGGCATCCCCCTCCCCCATGCCAAGTCGGTCATGGG
Source organism: Lethenteron reissneri (assembly GCF_015708825.2). Lineage (NCBI taxonomy): Eukaryota > Metazoa > Chordata > Hyperoartia > Petromyzontiformes > Petromyzontidae > Lethenteron > Lethenteron reissneri. Next base: position 6,183,550 of record NC_083823.1, on the reverse strand, counting down.
GCTCTGTCCGACAATACCTTACCATCTTCTTGGTTCTTTCGGTAAAGTCACGTAGAAGGGAAATAATAAAACATTAAAAATAAAACATAATAAAATACAATTCTCACGACGTTTCGGCCACAACGCAAGACGCTGTCTTTCCGACAGAGCTGTTCTTCACCTGAGGACGGCTGCTTGCGTTGTGGCCGAAACGTCGTGAGAATTACATTTTATCATGTTTTATTTGTATTATTTTATTATTTCCCTTCTACGTGACTTTACCGAAAGAATCAAGAAGATGAATCCCTGCAGTCACGAAAGCTTTAAATCGAAATACTTTACCACGCCGATCAATGTGAGTTGGCAAAGGGGGGGAGAGATCCATGAGCAGTTCACATATCCCTTGTCACTGATGTTAGCCGTGGCTTGGAATCAGACTCAGCATGCCAGGGTTCAAAGTGGAAGATGCCAACCGTAGCGCAAAAAAATTTGATCCTTGGCTGGATGTACAGCCAATACTCCAAATTGAGATTTTTGTTCTAAAACATTAAAGCCGGTGGAAAATTGGTAACAACAATGTATTGTCTTCCTCGTGTTAAGTACGATAACATATTCCGAATAATTGTAATATTTATCATTTCATTAAATCATATTCTGTACGTTAATCTATTGCATTACATAAAGCATGTCGTATAAACAATGTAATAGTTTTATAATTAACGTTAGCAAAAACATTCTTAAATCAATATACCTTTCTACGCAATTCTATTCATCCATATAATCAAAGCAAAATGCATTTCGAGATAGGGCACCACATGTACTGCTATTTAGCTTGTGCAGTGGATGAGAAACGTACAAATTCACCTGCAATGTTAATGCTATGGTCGTGCTTTGCTAAATTTAGCAAAATCCTACCGTGTCACAAAGACAAAGATACCCCTTTTAGCCTTAGCAGACTTTCAGAGAAAGTGCTGTTAGCGAGCACCTATGAAGACCGGCACGGCACACGAGGGGGTGGGTGGCCAGCACCACGCCCGACCGCATTTGTCTCCCCAGTGGGGATGTTTACACAGCACACCAGGTACTAATTTATAGCTGAGTTGACCTAGGGGAGGCCCAGGACCAGTTCAGATAATCGTTAGTGGTGTTGGCCGCAAGTGGGAATCGAACTCGGGTCGCCGGGTTCGTAGTGCAGCGCGCTAACCGCTGCCCCACCGCTCCCCCTACCGTGTCACACACAGACACACACACTCACCAAAACTTAGGCCGCTATACATGTTAACTGGTCAATGCGAATTACACGTGACGTGCACCCTGCACCCCGACCATAACGAGCGCGTGGCCATTCGGCATTATAGGAATGCCCACGTGCTCACGTTGGCGGTGGTGAGTTAAGGAGAGAGCCGTCGAGACAAGGAGACGGTGGAGTGAGGACACGGACAGATCGTGCATTACAAGTGGCAGTCTAGTCCCTCCCGTGAGCGATCCCGTTTAGCGATCCCCTTCGCAAGAGCAATCTCTGTGGATTTAACAACGGGACCACGTCAGAGGCGCGCCGCTCACATCGCGCCTCGCATGCACGTCGGGCAATCGCCACGTCGCACGTACAATGCTCTCGGCCTTATCAGAATCCTAATTTAGAATGGAGGAGGAAGCCGATGAGCTCCGAAGCGCTTTTTCGCAGATGTAAAGTATGGGCGGGTCAGCAAGTCAATCCAGACCACCAGCTCAAGAGCTGAACGTGTGGCCGCATTTGTTGCTCGGACGACACCCGATGCCGCTGGGCCTAATCTCGAGTTTAACGTCGTCGAAACAAGAATTCGTCAACATTTAAGTTGCCCTTCAATGTTCCTCCGGTTTTGAAGACAGATCAAAGCAGTCGGCACATTCGCCCATGACGTGACGGCTTGATTCGAATGGCTGCCGGGCGGCAGAGGGTTATAATTGAGAAATTGGCAATGTACCTACACGGTCTATAACTCCGAAAAAAAGAATAATGAATAACATTGGTCGTGGAAGTCTACGTATAACATTGAGAGCATTGTACGTGAAATGTGTTGATCACATGATGCTCGGCACGACGGATCTCAAGCCTTTGTGAGCAACGCACCTCTTTGCGTGCTGTTAAATCTATTTGTTTCCAGCCTGTTGTCGTGGGTTTTCTCTTGTGTAACAATAAAGTGTCGGATTTCATCAAATCTCTGTTTTCCTGGCTCCAATCGCGATGCCAAAGAAAACAATCAAACGTGTTTGGTTGGGCAAATTGGGCAGCGCACAGGAGCATTTAATCGCTTACACTTGGCCACGAGAAAATTGCACAAAGCCGATTGGTCTTAGGGGCGAGTGTAACCTGCCAAACGAGTACACAAAGCGTATCAAATGCACTTGGCCCTTCGTGCATGAGGCAAAACAAAACAAAACCCATCAGCAGTTCCTGAAGAAGTGCATTGTGGTTCTCTTGTCTTAGGCCACTGTCCAATTGAGTCGAGCAGATGTGCAACAGGGAGCAGTCCGTGCATCGTGCACGTCGGCGTCAAATGCAACAATCCAGACTCGTGGGCACTCCGAGATGTGCATTTTGTCTTTGTCTTGTTCAACCACAAAAGCAGGTTAATGCATTGCAGTTAGGATAAGATTTGAAAGCTTGGGTTTAATAACAAAACGAGACCTTGTGATCTGCGTAAGCGCGATCGAGTCAGCGTGCGCGACAGCCAGGGAAGGTGATGTGAGCAAAATGGGTTAACTGGCGAGCAAGTTGCTCACTTTGCAGGGATTAAAGAAATAAATGCAGAAAATATTGTCCTGCAGGAATAAGGGATTGTAGGCCGTGGCCAAGAGAGTGCACCCGCGTGTTAAACAAGATTGGTCAGAGAAGAATCGGTCATTTCCAAGCATACTATCACGTCACTCGCTATGCATTTTACCATTCCGGTTTACGCGAGCCTGATTTGGCATCGGTGTTGGACTAAGTCCGCCAGTGAACAAAAGAGCCCTTGTGTGTTTTCTAATTGATCAGAATGATTGTGACCTCAAGATACGATGGCATGGTCGATTAATGTCACAGCTCACCTTGGCAACCTGAACGGAGATACAGGATGGACACAGAACAGGAGATGGTCGGAATGGATGGAGACGCGCACACACACGCACGCATGTGAAATGGGAGACACAACAAATGGCACAGACTCGCATGTTTATGGACGCGTAGCAACATTTGTTTAAACAAAGCACCTGCATTTCAAACGCACCTGCCCTCAAACTATGTGCATGATCGCGCACGAAGTGCACATCGTGGGTGATGTACGTACAAAAGAAGGAGCTCCCGTATGGCCGGAACAGACTTTTGGGGGGAGTGCTGTAAGAGAGCACCTATGAAGGCCAGCACGGCACATGAGGGGGTGGGTGGCCAGCACCACGCCTGATCGCCTTTGTCTCCCCAGTGGCGATGTCTACACACCGCACCAGGTGCTCTTTTGAGGCTGAGTTAATCTAGGGGAGGTCCGGGACCAGTTCAAATAATCGTCACTGGTGTTGGCCGGGTGCATAGCGAAGTGGGTGGCCGTACAAGCACGAACGCACAAACACACAAGAACTAACAATGCAGTTGTGGCGTTAACTCCCATATAACACGAGGCTCAGACTTAATGATCATCCCTCTCGACAGTACATGTATGCTGCGTACATATAAAAAAAAAAATCAAAGGGTAGCCTTGCGATGGTTTCTTCACGACAAAATTCGTATCGTAAACACAACGAAGAATTAGCAGTGCCGTTAAACCCCCGGCACATTTAGGGGAAATCAAACGAACGCATTCTAATAGACAAAAATATAACGCGGGCGGTGGACGTGGCTATGCACAGACATTTCGTGAAAATTCCTTCCTATGGGGGTGTCGAGGAGGTCCCATACCCTGGCCCGCCAGGAGAAAGCAGGACAGCAAAGTGGAGGCTAATATCAGCTGTCCATTGTGGTTTCTTATCACGTGTATAAACAACCATTACATTTGCCGACTACATCTTAATCTACATAGAGGTCTGCAGAGCTTGGGTAACTGTTGGTGCAGGCTCACCGCCTGGCTACCTTCCAGCCCGCGTGAGATGCAATTTGCCTGCACAACGCCATGTAAACAACGTTTTAGCATAAACTATCTTAATAATATTTGATTTAAAGCTTTCGTGACTGCAGGGATTCATATTCTTGGTTCTTTCGGTAAAGTCACGTAGAAGGGAAATAATAAAATAAATCGAATATAAACAATAAAAAATTCTCACGACGTTTCGACTGCAACACAAGCAAATCATCATCAGGTGATAATGATTGCTTGTGTTACAAGTCATCATCGCCTGATGATTTTATATTCGAATTATTTTATTATTTCCCTTCTACGTGACTTTACCGAAAGAACCAAGAATATGAATCCCTGCAGTCGCGAAAGCTTTAAATAAAAAATATTAAGATAGTTTAAGTTAAAACGTTGTTTAATTTTAAATGTACACTTTATCACAACTTGTATCTCATTATATAATTGTGATATTTGCACAATTAGCGTCCGTTTCGGACCTCTCGCAGAGCAGTGCATTGCCCCGTGTTAGAGAACGGCCCGCAGAATCGGACGTCACAGGACTTATTCTACACGAGAGGACACAGGCAGTCAAAACAATATTATCATTATTTCTTCACGCTGACATTTTGTCAGACTGAGTGGAAAAGAAGACATATTTTGTGATTACTTTTGTGTCTGTGTGTGTGCGCTGTCTTTAGTCACAAGGCTAAGCCAAACAACTCACTATGCTTGTACAACTGTATAAATAATGGGCGGCTGCATCCCAAATTTGTACCCAGGATCTCAGCAGTGCCAGCTCAGTGCTCTGGGTCAGGTTGTATAAATCAAACTCGAGTGGAAATTTCCCTTAATTTTTCCCTATCTAAATAAATCTAAATTCGGGGAGGGAAATGACCGCTTAAAGTTACGTTACGTAACTCAACCCCGTCCCTTAAGCCACCCAGCCACCTCGAGGTTACAATTCAAGTCGCGAAAAAGATGCACAAGCGGCCAGAGGTACGGCACAGAGAGTGCCAGGTGAACTCGCGAGGGAACGCCACGTCACCTGCTCTTCCAGGTGGGCCGAGTGGACCAGGGGGCCCAGGCGGCCCTGGGAATCCATCACCCCCGGAAATGCCGGGGGGTCCGGGGCTCCCGGGGAAGCCTGGCTGCCCGTCTTTGCCTCGTTCTCCCTTGAATCCGTTACCGCCGGGGCGACCGTCCCCTCCTGAGTAAGGGAACCGCGAGGGGCGGCGGGGGAACACACACACGCACACACACGCGCCGGCGGTGGGCATTTGGACGAAATGTACGCGACGCCAACGGTGCATGCGGCAGGCTGTCAACCGAAGGAAATCGGTGCGTGCCACCTGGAGAACAATGGGGGCGTGCCACCTGGAGAACAATGGGGTGCGTGCCACCTGGAGAACAATGGGTGCGTGCCACCTGGAGAACAATGGGTGCGTGCCACCTGCTGTCGAGGTGCGTTTTTGGAAACAGGGTCGTGAGAAAAAAAAAAGGTGGAGAACAAAAAAGTGAAAGTGTACCAAGGAACGCGGAGAGACGCATGCCAGGGATTACGCTGAGAGGCAGACGGAGGAACGCACGGATCAGGGAAACATGCGGAGACGAAGGACATTGTCCAAACCACGCTTGGGCAGAACGCACACCGCCGCGACAGACGACGGGTCAAGGGTCACGACGGAGTGACGGCCGAAGAATGGAAAGTGTTCGAGACGGTCATCCCACGCAGGAGATGGAGCAATGAAATCAGTTGAAGGTGCTGGGTGGAATGTTGCATCGGAGGATCGCGATGGTGATGACAGGTGCACTGCACACGTAACGATTGTTTGCGGTTTGAAGTTGACTTCGTTGAAGCGGGCGAGAACACACATACACAGCACGAGTCTCATTTGTCAACAGTGACTTGGCACACCAAAATGACAAAAGCAATGAGGTGAAACGAAGGACAGCGATGAAGCGAATAGAAATACGAGCAAAAATAAAGACATTTATTTAAGCAATAAGAACGTGGGAATTCGTGAAGAGTAAATGTGACGCCGCTGGTCTTCTCACCTGGCATGCCGGGCCGGCCTGGCGTGCCCCTCTCTCCCTTGATTCCCAAAAATCCCGGTCTCCCCGGATCCCCGGGTTCTCCGGGAGTGGCGAACAGAACGTCGCCTCTCTCGCCCTTTGCTCCGTGGACTCCGGGCAATCCAGGTTTCCCTGGCAGGCCGGGCTGTCCCAAGAAACCCGGAGAACCGGGTACTCCTGGGTCGCCCCGCTCACCTTGTTGGCCTAAGTGTGACGGTTGGGAAGGAGTGAATGTATTGCAATGTTATTAGAAATTCTTGTTGATGGTGGTGATTGTGATGTTCGTGGAAGCTATGAAGCTCTTCGTGATGGTCATGAGCGTGGTAATGGTGACAGTGGTGCTGCTACTGATGATAGTGGAACAAACTCTATACCCTGGTTAGGATTTCAACTCATGGCCTCAGAATTGTGAGCTCTGCTTCCCAATCAACCGAGCTGTCTTATGTGCACGCACACTCTAACGTAAAGCAGGGTCCTGCACAAGCTGTCCACAGTAGAGGGCAATGTTGAAAAGTGTCATCCAAACTGAGTCACTTACAGGTAATGTTTTTGTAGAGTCGTGATGTTTGGCCAATACCATTTACATTTTGCGTGTTTTTTTATAGCTTTGGAAGATAAATAGACAACCTTGAAGAATCTCATAGAGAACAGAGGGAGAACATACAAGAGGGAATCGAACCCAGGCCCTTCTTGTCGTTACCATATTCTCCCCAAACTCTAGGATGCATATGATTTCTTTATATTTTAAAGCGATTGTATAGGCGCCTCTTGTAATCCATTAAGAGTGTGTATGTGGGTGTGACCAGATTTGTATTGATGCTGGGAAGTAGTTTTGAGTGCGTGTTACTTTCCAGAGCATCTATAAAATCCAGGTCATATGTTAATTAAAACTTTTATAATTATTTTAATTGAAACATGCGCGCCATTGTCAATGCAGCAGCAGCATGACCAAGCAATCCGTTACATGCAAGTGAAGCACGTTGCATTGACCGAGTCGCATTTTATGTTGATAAATGGCATCTCATAAAATTCCACAACTCAGTTTAACAGAAAACTGTTTAAAGTAGGGGTAGAAAGGGCATAGAAAGGAGTGGAGGATGGCATATGATTTATTTTTAATTCAACGCTTGAACTTTACAGCTAAGCATTCTCCTGCTGGTCACGCAACTTAAAATTTTTTTTTACTTTGTTTTCTGCTTTTTCCCCTCCGAGATCATATTTCAATTGTGCTCACAGCACCATTGGCGAGCGGTGAGGATATCTTCTTGTTTCTTTCGGTAAAGTCACGTAGAAGGGAAGTAATAAAATAATAAAAATAAAACATAATAAAACAATTCTCACGACGTTTCGGCTACAACGCAAGCAGCCGTCTTCAGGTGAAGAATGAGACACTACCAAACTAGGAGCTTATATATAAGCTGCATTGGGGGTTGAAGAGCGCCTTAACAAAAAGAATGTGCATGTGAAGAGGGATTTAGCATATTCATGGAAAATGCGTAGGCGTTGGGCGGGGGGGTGTCAAAGTCATATTATGCCCATGCATTATGCAGGATCAGCAGCAACCAAGGGGGGTGCAGGGATTAGCAGTAACAAAGGAAAGGAATGTTAATGATATGTAGCTGCAGTTACTCAACAACACGTAGAAAACTAAAGTATAAACTACATAAAAAACTAAAGTATAAACTGCATCGCACCATCAGTATACTTACTATACTCTATAATAAGCTGAGTTACTAACAGCAAGTAATACATTACAATTTTACCTCGTAAAAATTCTATAATATGCTTCCATCTAAACCTTATTCTCTTACATCACACGAGCATATACCGTACTATATACTGCCATAGATAAACCCAACATTAAATTATATACTGTATTGCTGTAAACCAACCTATATCTTATACATTTAATGTCACACTATGTATTATTCTACACACCCTAATGTGTATCGAAATGGTTTATTACGTCCTTCCAATGATTGCTGAGCCAGAATCCATCTTCTCGGTTAAAGTTGTCTCTGTGTTTGTATATGTGGATCGCCTCATGAACGAATCTCTCATGATAGCCAGATGGCTTGCAGAGAACCTCTGTCTTGGAGAAGTCAATATCATGTGAGCCCACTGAGTTGTAACAGTGATCTGCCACGGCTGAGGTGTTAGTCCTACCGTGTTTCAGGTCAGCTTTATGTTCACGGATGCGGTCCGAGACATGTCGTTTGGTTTCCCCAATGTAACTGCTACCACAGAGGCAACTTAGTTTGTAGACGCCAGGGTACTGTATGTCTGGAACCACATCTTTTACAGACGGTACCAGATCACGGATTTTATGTACTGTGTTGAATCGGACCTGGATCTTGTGTTTAATCAGGATTTTGGAGATCTTTTTTGTGACCCCAGCAATGTAGGGTAAGGTGATGGTCTTGAAAGGCTCCTCAACAGGATCCTTCTTGATGGTTGGAGTGATGGCTTTGCGGATTGTATAGTCGGAGTAACCATTTGCCTTAAGAGCTTGGCGTACGTGTTTGAGTTCACTGGAAATGTGTTCATGGTCGGAGATGCATTGGGCTCTATGATATAGAGTCTTGATGAGGGAATTCTTCTGAGATGGATGGTGGTGGGAATCCGGTTTTAGATAAGCATCCGTGTGGGTGGCTTTCCTGTAGACAGAGTGGCTCATTGAACCATCAGGTCTCCTTTTGATTAGGACATCCAAAAAGGGTAGCTTGCCATCATTTTCGACTTCCATGGTGAATCTGATGGCTGGGTGTATGGAATTGATGTGGTCGAGAAATTGGTCTAGAGCAGGCCGGCCATGTGGCCAGATGACAAAAGTGTCGTCTACGTACCTCTTCCATAAGGTCGGGCGTAGAGTGGCAGTCTGGATGGCGTCCGTCTCAAATTTCTCCATGAAGATGTTGGCTACCACTGGCGATAAGGGAGAACCCATTGGGGTACCCTCATTTTCTTTGTAGAATGTACCATTCCAGGTGAAGTAAGTGTTGGTAAGGCAGTGCCTCACCAAAGTTGGTACATCAGGATTCAGTCCCTGTTGGACAAAGTCTTCGATGATTGCAATGGTGTCAGGTACAGGAACCTTGGTGAACAGAGAGACTACATCGACACTGACAAGCAAATCATCTGGAGACAATGAGATGTCCTTGATCAGAGAAACCAACTTCTTGGTTCTTTCGGTAAAGTCACGTGGAAGGGAAATAATATATTTTTTTTCATTTTATTATTTCCCTTCTACGTGACTTTACCGAAAGAACCAAGAACATGAATCCCTGCAGTCACGAAAGCTTTAAATCGGTGAGGATATTTTTTTAAATTCCAAACTCGCAGAGAACATCGAGCTCACACTGGCTACTGGGGGCCCACTTGAAGCGACTTTGGAAGTTCGCTCCGTGACACTGTCACCTTCCAGAGCTGTTTTATAACACATGGTGGTGCACTGGCAGCTGCAAGGGTTCCAAGTGGAGGCTTTCCTGTCTCATAACAGTATCGGGGAAAAGAGTAAAATGCCATAATACGTGAGCAACAAAACGAGAAACTTTTACTTTTATTTCACCAGGTAAGGCCCACTGAGCTTATCATAGCTTTCTTTCAGAAGCAACCGGGCCACAAATGATCGCTCAGCAAGGTGGCTTATCGCGTAGAAATGTATAGCAGCCAAATACACTGAACGCGTGGTGTTAATGCTAAACGTGGAGGGAAAAACCGGAGGACCCGGAGAAAAATCCACGCTACCCCGGGAAGAACATGCAAACTCCAAATATACAGCAGGTGTCAGGGTTGGGGATCGAACCCAGGCGAGATAGTAAACATCTGACTACCGTGGCACCCAACAAGACTCGAGTGCGGGCAGGTGGGGCACACGTAAGGAGGAGTGCGGTGCGCTGTCATACCTGGTGAACCAGGGGACGTTACCCAGCCTGGGTCACCAGGCTGTCCCTTCGGCCCGGTAAATCCAGGCTGCCCGGGGACTCCTGGGAAACCAGACTCCCCCTTCGGGCCTGGTACAAAAGATGAAAAAATACAATGACAGTTTGGATTTATAAAGCATCTAAATGCAAGCGCGTATGAATACTTTTTACAGATAGGGAGGGAAGCATTCACATGGCCAGTCTGTGTGCTGTGAAGAAAGGTCATTGCTCGAAACGTCACCTGTTACATACTTTAAATGTTTAAAGTACGTGTTTTGACAAATGTGTTGAGCTGCTTGTTGATGTTGTTGTTGTCTGTGCTTGCGCACCATTAACAACGCAGCAGCATCGTGCTTCCAATTAGCACGGTTGGCTACATACATACACACATAATCTGTTACATCTTGAGAATGAAAGGATAGTAGGCTTGCCACCTCTGGCACAAAACAACTGGGACATATCCTGTAAAGGTGAATACCTCACAATTATGGAAGCAGAGAAAACTACACATGAGGACGATGTTGGGAAAACCAGGAACGGTGGCAACTATTAGGGGTGAATCAGGATTTTTTAGAGCATACCTTGTTCACCCATCACACACTGCAGGTCACAACAACACCCACCCACCCAGCCACCCACCCACCCAGCCACCCAACCAGCCACCCAGCCACCCACCCAGCCACCCAGCCACCAACCCAGCCACCCACCCAGCCACCCACCCACCCAGCCACCCACCCACTCACCCAGCCACCCACCCAGCCACCCACACCCACCCAGCCACCCACCCAGCCACCCACTCACCCAGCCACCCACCCACCAGCCACCCACACCCACCCAGCCAGCCAGCCAGCCACCCAGCCACCCAGTCACCCACCCAACCACCCAACCACCCACCCAGCCACCTACCCACCCAGCCACCCAACCAGCCACCAAGCCACCCACCCACCAGCCACCCACTCACCCAGCCACCCACCCAGCCACCCACCCACCCAGCCACCCAGCCAGCCACCCACCCAGCCACCCACCCAGCCACCCAGCCAGCCACCCACACACCCACCCACCCAGCCACCCAGCCACCCACTCACCCAGCCACCCACCCACCCACTCACCCACCCACCCACCACACTGCAGGTCACGACTCTTTTCTTTCCGTTTCGCCCCAACGTACCACTTCATTTTGCAATACTCTCCGCCGTCTCTTCGCCCCCAACCCCGCCCCAAGCCCTTGCAATAATAACCTCGCTCAATTCAACCAAACGCGTCAACTCTTTGTAAGGAACCACTTTGATTGTGCCGTTTGCTGCTGCTGCTGCTGGCCCTTTTGCTTGATGTTTGTTGTGGTGACGGCCTCTTCAGGCCGTGCGTACCTGGACCTCCTGGAAGTCCCGGGGGGCCTGTGCTCCCGGCCGGTCCAGGAATCACACACGGCAGGACATCACCTGCGCATATTCAAAAGGAGAAAGCCACGACATCTCATCTTCGTATTCGCGACAACGCGAGCAACGCACGACCTCCCTGGCTTCGTTCGCGAAGCACGGGGGTGGGCCAGATGTCTTGTGACACCCCCATTTCATTCTCTAAAACTGAACATCTTCAAAGTAAGGTTTATTTAAAACAGAAATTAATATGCAAAGGGGAACAATGTTAGGGGTCAATAATTTGTTGGTCACAAGACATCTGGATCAGCGAGTATAGTTAACTACAGGTGACCCCCGCACCTACGATCTAATTAGGTTCCTGGATGACGGCCGCGAGTGGAGCAGTCGTAACTCGAATCCTCATCTCCCATAGGGCACCATGTTATACATTGGGGTTCCGTTCCTGGAAATCCATTACGTACCATAAAAATACCAAAATTGACTATGAAAATAAATGAAAATAACCCTAACAAACATTTTTTGTAACTCAACATAACGCTTACCAACATTTACTAAGTAAAAACAAACACTTACATTTTAAAATCTTCAAGTACTTGTCTGCGTGTGCATCAAATTTATTCTTCTCGGACATGGCGAAAGGCGATTTTTTTTATTTGAAATTTTTTTAAACAAAAAAATTAATGAGCGTTGAGAAAGAGACGTTGCTGCATTCGCTCTCGCCGCAGCTGCAGACTGTCGGGCTACACTCGGCATACGCACACGGCGGAAGAGAAAAGCAGCGCCATGCGGCGACTCGTCTGCGGTTGACGATGCGCAGACTCGTCGCTAATCGACTCCGCATCGGTAGCAGTCGTTAGGCGGTCGTAGATACGAGTTTTGGTCGTTACTGTGGGGGATCTTAATTAAGATGAGAAAGGTCGTAAAAGCGGGGGGTCGCAAGTTGAGCCGTCGTAAGTCGGGGGTCACCTGTACGACCACCTAATACACAATAATGAAAATAGTTGTTTTTTATTGATCCATTAAAATCTCAAAGGGCCTCGAAGCGGTTATGATGCATTGGCATGTTTGGCCAAGACTTTTCTTTTTGAAGTCCTTTTCATGTAAAGAGTTAACTAAAGCACCCAGAGAGGAGGGGATATCACTTGCACGGTCTGCACAGATGGGGGTTGAAAACCCACTTGCTGTACTGCCACCACCACCCCTTCCTGGTGACCTCACAGCCCCGTGGTTGTTGAGGGTTTACAAATCTTTGCCTCCGAAGCACGGGATTACAGGCCGCGCGTCATCACGCCCCGGGAACATATTTTGAACTCTTTCACTTTTGAGCGAAGGCCCGATGGAAGGCGGTATCCATGTTCCAACGGGGACTGAACCAAAACATGACTTCACATTTTCAATGAATCAGTTTTACAGGTGTCACGACATTTTGGAGGGGTGTGATGACAAAGCCAACTTAATAGCAGGAGAATCCCACAACAGGCGCCAGTACCGTATATGCACAAAAACATCGTAAGCGATGAATGCCACTGCATTGGAGAGCGATAGCAGGGACATTTATTTTGTGCCTTTTGCAACAGCCCTATCGAGGAAACGTTGCCAACACGCATTCATAAGTACCCCCTTGCCAAATACCCATGCTTTGTTCTTTTAATAATTGTGAACATTTAATTATCGCTATTATAGAGCTGGAAAGGCCCTTAATGTTCTGTGTTCTTGATCTTTGAAATAATGACTATGTGGTCAAAGTTACTCAATTAGGTCACCAGCAAACTGTCATTAGCAGCTAAACACTTGTGGGTATTGGTATTATATTATTTTATTATGTTGTATTTTTATTATTTTTTAATTTCCATTCTACGTGACTTTACCGAAAGAACCAAGAATATGAATCCCTGCAGTCACGAAAGCTTTAAATCGAAACTTGTGGGTACATTCTCTGCACCCTTGTTTTGGGCTGGTTTTGGTCATGGCTGTTTGTAAGTTTTATGTGCTTCTTCATGGTTCTTGGTTCTTTCGGTAAAGTCACGTAGAATGGAAATAATAAAATAATAAAAATACAACATAATAAAATATTATAAAATATTTTGTTATGTTTTATTTGTATTATTTAAATAAAACATAACAAAATATTTCATAATATTTTATTATGTTTTATTTTTATTATTTTATTATTTCCATTCTACGTGACTTTACCTAAAGAACCAAGAAGATGAATCCCTGCAGTCACGAAAGCTTTAAATCGAAGTTTTATGTGCTTCTGTGCTGATGGGTACCTGGCATTCCTGGAGGTCCGATGGGCCCAGGATATCCTTCTTGTCCGGGCTCTCCAGCAGGCCCTCGTGAGCCTGGAGCTCCTGGGAATCCTGGTCCAGTTGCTCCAATCGCTCCAGGCTGGCCAGGAACTCCTGGGAAGCCTGGCATTCCCTTGTCACCAACCAGGCCCTGCCCACCATCGCCCTGTCCCAAGCAATTACAAGTCAAGAGTTGAAGTACATTTCCTGCTCAAATGCACACTGAGACGGGGTGTTTTGACAACGTTCTATAGGCCCTGCGAATTGTCAACGCAGGCATTTCACATTTCGTCATTGGCAATCCGTTTTTGGCCATTTCCTCACCAGCATTTTCTTGGTTCTTTCGGTAAAGTCACGTAGAATGCCCGTTTGATCGGGAAATTATGTTTGACTCTTTGAGTTCCCATTGATGACCCACTTGAGTTGAGTGGTGCGATCTCGAACCAAGAAGATGAATCCCTGCAGTCACGAAAGCTTTAAATCGAAACTCACCAGCATTTTTAGAAATCAGCTGCCCAACTCACGTGCCACTCTTTTCGGACGAACTGAATTGCCCTGCATCTCGAGATCGCACCACTCAACTCAAGTGGGTCATCAATGGGAACTCGAAGAGTCAAACATAATTTCCCGACCAAACGAGCATTGAGGCGGTACTTGTCTCCTGCTTACAGCCCTCTGGAGCCAGTGATGGAAATTCCACATTCCTATCACGGGGGCAAGTCCATTTATAGGACAACACATTAAATGCGGTCTTATTGTGAATGTGTAGACCGTATCAACCTGAAGGAATGATCGAATTCAATTCAAGTAGATCTATGCTGCGAGCCTTTTTGGTCAAAGTTACAATCAAGGAGTGAGCAGCAGATGTCAGCCGAGACGTACGGGACGTCCTTTTGCACCCGGCTGTCCTGGGAACCCATCTCTGCCGGGCTGGCCTGGTGCTCCTGAAGTCCCCGGGAATCCTGGATCGCCACGGTTTCCTTTGGGACCTGTGCACTGACACGACAAAGATCCCCCGTGTAGCCTTCACAGACTGTTGAGGCAAGTGCTGTTAGCGAGCACCTACGAAGGCCGGAACGGCAAATGAGGGGGTGGGTGGCCAGCACCACGGCCTGCTGCCTTTGTCTCCCCAGTGGCGATGTTTACACACCGCACCAGGTACTCATTCAAGTCGACCTAGGGGAGGCCAAGAACCAGTTCAGACAATCGTGACTGGTGTTAGGCCGTGGGCGGGAATTGAGTTTGGTTCGCCGCATTCGTAGCGCAGCACGCTAACCGCGACGCCACCACTCCCCACGACAAAACACACACACACGCAAATATCCCCCTCTACAATGCAAGCTAGTGCATATGAACGTCAAAGGGATTTCCTACTCAAATGATAATTGTGGCGATGCTCATCTCCCGCTTACAGCCCTGAGCTAGTGTTGGAAATTCCACATGACTCTGGCAGGGGCTGAGCCTCTCCATGACACCATCCCTGTTGATACTCCCCCCACAATGTGCTACTTGCTTCGGAGGAATGATGGGCTGAGTCAGTCCCCAACCAGGATGTGAACTCGCAACCTCCCCGATCGCGAGCTGCTCGCTCTAACAAAGGAGCCACGTGGCCAGTGAGTGAATACAGCACCACCTCAACTCCACGTACCCGTGACATCACTTAAGCTACGCTTCAAACGGCCAATACATTACCTTACGTGCACGGGGAGAGCAAGTGTGAAGCTGCGTGGTGGGATTTACAACGGAGCCAACACTGCCCACAATCCGCTGCCTTCCATCTCTCTCTCTCTGCATATTGGAGCAGTTTGAAAAAAAAAATCAATTTCAGGACTCTCAGCAATTCTGGTTCTCAGCCAAAGAATGTTTTTATTCATCGCTCAGCATCAGCAGTATTGCGTGCGGACAGGAACACACTTTGCAGAGTCGCTGTATCTTAATTACGTGGCAATGGTTTACATGGTGGAAACGACTGCCGCATTAATATGTAATGCCGTAATGAACGATTATATTCCTGCGGCTATGCTGTGAATGTAGTTATACAGTGTGTGATATATGCTGTGTAATAAATAGGCTCCGAGTAACCACATAAACCGCTTTCCTCTATCAGTTATGTGGGAGTCACTTTCTGCTCATACGAGTATTGTGGCAATTTATGCTAATCTCCTGCTCACAGCCCAGAAGAGCCAGGCGTGGAAATTCCACATTCTTATGGTGGGGGAGAGTGACGCTATAGGGCAACCCTTGTTGTATTCCCCACAAAATGCAAACAAAATAATTTGTGGATTATAAGTCGTGTTCCGAAGCACAATATTAAAATGTGACGCTGGAACTGAAAAAAACAAGATTAAATTCTAATTGAATAAAGGCAAAATATATATTTTCAAAAAATTGATTCAAGTGTTCAACAGCAGACTAACACAAATAGAATATATAAATCATGCTTTTAAATAATAAGAATAATCGTTTCTAAATATATATATAAAATGTGGATAGCCAAATATGAAAAAATCACTCGCAAATTACTTGACTAGGAAACTAGTAACAATCACCACCCAAACTGCAACAACCTGGCAGGACCCTCCTAAGGAACGAGTCTTGAGACTCACTGGGCCTTTCCTGGGATAAAACAATCGTAGAAATAATAACAATGTCAATGGGAAATCCTTATTCTTAGGTTTTTTTCGGTAAAGTCACGTAGGTAAAAAATTAAAATTAAAATTAATAAAAGTAAAATTAAATAAAATAAAAATCACGACGTTTCGGAGGCAACACAAGCCTCCGTCTTCAGGTGGAACCGTCACAGCACGATAGATGTATCAAGTAAGAGGGAAATCCTTAGGTTTCAACTCATGATAATCTGAAACTAAGTCTGGATAAAATTGTTGAAGATTAAAATAAATCCCCCACACCTCCAATTTTTCCACCGCACCTCCGATGAGCACGCTTGGCTCCGTACGGTGTGAAAGAAGTTCAAAATACATACGTAAAAAAAATCCAACAGCATTGTGCATTACAGAATTAACAGCGGACAAACTTCACAACAGAAGGGCATCGGCGCTGATGGAGCCCTCCAACGTGCCGCTCACGTCACTGCTGGCGGAAGGACCTCCGCTAGAAGGCGTTCTAGAGAGCCCCTCTAGAATGGATATTTGGCCTACTCTTCCAGTCTGCCTTATCGCATGGGACCTGTCGATCGCTCAAACTGTGCTGAACCCATTTGTACTGCTGGGTGAAAATAAAAAAACTTTAAAAAAAATCTTTTATATTAAGTTCGCTTGCTTGCTTACGACCGTGCAAATCTTTCGGTCGTTTTTTAACCCACTTCCCGTGATCCAATCGAGCTGACATTTTCCACACAGACTCGTTGTGCGTGACAATTAATGTTCGTGAAAATTTTTTCCCAAAATTTTACACTTTTTAGGACAAAAATATTATATTTAATTACCAATTGCTTAATGGTGCAATGCAATCATCTGACCCATAGGTGGCAGCCATCTCAAGCCAGAGGACGAGAGGACTCTAGCCGCCACGCATATAAAGGATTTATAGTGAAAAACTTTGTTTTTACGGGTTATACTTGTTACCAGGTAAGGCCTACTGAGCTACATAGCTCTTTTTCAGAAGCGACCTGGCCACATGTGATAGCTCAATGAAGTGACTGATATTGCGGACATTTATTGCAGCCAAATACTCTAAACGCATGTTTATAAATGTGGAGGACCCAGAGAAATATCCACGCGACCATGGGGAGAGAGACATACAAAATCCAAACATACAGCAGGCGTCAGGGTCAGAATCGAACCCACAAACTCCTGCATGCTAGGCGAGGGAGTTAACAACTCACTACCACGGCAACCAGCAACCCCTGGGTTGCAAGTCTGGTGTGCTAATAAGGACACCATGTCCAGCCAGTGTGTTAACCATCACACGATGGCAGCATACAAAACAGAAGACTCACCTTTCAAAGTTGGGATGTATGAGTCTCCTTTCTGTCCTTTGGGTCCTTGAATACCAAACTCTCCAGAAAAACCCTAGACGGACAAGAGAATGTGTTGACCCACCCATGATGGAGTTTTTCAGTGTTAAATTGATAAATATATCTCTATTTTAAACTTGAAATCAGTTCATCTGTTGATTTTTGACTGTTAACTCGTCAAATTGCTTACTACTCAATGCCGACTAATGTGAACCGATTAAAATGCGAATGAAAATGTTAGCGCTTCGGTTTTCACAGCCACTTGTGATCCTAGAGTGGTCAACCAGGTGTTGAATTTTGGCTTAAAACTCGGGCTGGAAATGAGAAGAAATTACTGGGGGAACTCATAAATGCTACGATCCTCCCCCCCCAGGATCTGGACCGTACCAACTGAGTGAGCGAAAAGGGGGAGGCGGACACGAGCATTAACGAATACATTCCATTTTTGCTCGTTTCTGAAGCATGTTCATTTAAAACGATAAAGCAAGATTTGATATCCATGTGAAGACATATTCGCCGACCTTTTACACAATTGTATGAATATTTTCCTCCCATGTACTGGGAGATCCAGAGCGTGACAGATGGGCAATTGCGAATGATATCTTTAGATTTATGTAGCCTCTCCGCCGCTACACTTCTGGAACTAAGTCAAGTAAAAATGTTCACTCCCCCCACCCCTCACGGTATTATGGGTCGCTCCGACCCATTTCCACACCTGCATAAAACTACCACGTGATCTGACCCAAAACCGAGTCTCACCCGAATTCCTTGCTGGCCAGGATTGCCGGGAAGGCCGGGGTCTCCGGGTAACCCATTCTGCCCGGGATAACCTGGGTTTCCTGTTTGCCCTGGCGGACCGGCTAACCCTGGCGGTCCACGAAATCCGGAGTCACCACCGCCACCGTTACAAGCACAGTCGCCCGGGTCTCCTGTGGGAGAGCGCAGAAACACGGGCGCGCGATGAGAGGAGCACGCCAGGGACGAGACCAGAGAGATTGAGTAAAATATGTGAATGGCAATGGCTTGGACATGCCCCGTGTCAACTTCTGGGAGGAGCGTGTAAACCCGGCGGGGGGGTGGGGGACATTCAAAGGCGCGAAAGGCAGTGGACAAGAGGTGGGATAGAGGCGAGGCATCAATTCAGACGAGAACGTTTTTAAAAGACGATTAATGTACAAGTGCATTTTGTGACACGGGTAAATATAGTGACACATAGATGTCGATGGTCATCTGAGCCCGGGGAAGGATGCGCAGCGAGTGTAAGATAACGGATCGGTCCATAGTTAGAGCCGAGGTGTTCAAGAATGTGAGGATTATTTAATTCATAGTCATATAAATAATTGACGTATAAACATATCACCTGACAATGTGAGGTAGAACATATGCGAACAAAAAAAAATGCATGTTGACATGCATCAATTTGCATGCGAATCTATTTTCATTTGCCAGTGTGGAGAATACGGGAGAGGGAAGCGGAGTGAAAGCCAGGTAAAGAGGTGGGTACACCCACCTCGTTCCAAAACGTCTGGCCAGAGTGAGAGTGGACAACATTCCTTCTCGGGCTCCTACTAGTGGAGCCCTTTCTGTCAGCAGTAGCGTGAGCAAGCAATTGCGGGGCTGCGCCTTTCCCTTTCATTACTTTCATTATTTTACTATGTAAGGTCGCACTCGCACAAAGTGCTTGCCACAAATGAACCACAATGCCTTGCTGCTGATCTCGCCAAGGAGCATAAAACAGTGACGCAAACTCTGGTCATCCTCGCAGCGGCTTTTGGCTAACCGTCGAACAAAGACGGTCACCGCATCGCGCGCTTTCAGATTCGGCGTCTGCGGCCGTCTGGAACGCTCTTCCTTCCGATATTAGGAAGCCACTGGAGCTTTGCACTTTTAATTCATCATCTAGATTGAAAAGTAATTTCTTTAGAGCTGCTTTTTGTGTTTAGTTTGTTGTCCTTCCCCCGCTACCTCCGATTAGCACGGTTGGCTACGTACCGTGCAAAATAAGTTCAACATAGATACATTACACAGGAAGAGTACGTATTGTATTATTATTGCAGAGGACAATGGCCTCCGATTACACACCTTGATCTCCTTTGTCACCGGCCGATCCAGGATGTCCGTGAGGCCCACTGGAGCCTGGGTCTCCAATTTGTCCATCACCCCTATAGTTAGGGTCTGCATGATCGGCAAGCACACAAACGAGAACATCAGGGGCTCGAGTCGCCGTTAACCCAAAGTTCCATTCGTCGCGACCCACCCACAGCGCGCGGTCCTTTTGGACCCGACAATTTGCGCCGTACGTGCACAGCGCTCGTGTTCGATCCGCTGCCGGCAGGACGAGCTCCTCCGACGAGAAGTTGCGCGTCTTGGGAGGAGCGGGGCGTGGTTGTTTAAGGCACGCTTTCTTCACTACGCCGGATACGTCGGGTTGGTGACGGTCGTGGGAGCAAAAGCCGTTGCGGCGTAGTGCAGTACAACGATAGATTGTGACGCACTGCCCTCTGCTGACAGGGTAGCCCCACAACAGCAGCAGCCTATAGCACCCGTTTAGTGCACGGTGGTGGCCGCACATCAGAGCGCTCTCCAGGCTCGCACCCACTTAGCTTCCAAAATCTGACGAGACTGCAAGCATTCCAGGCGATTTGGTCACAGGCTTAAAACAAGTTGACCCTGCATGCGCCTGGCGATTGCTAATGCACATTCCAACAGAGAACCAATTAATTTATGTCCGTGCTACCTATGACGCATGGGAGACACGCGCTTACAAACGTGCACACGCACACATAAATCTATAGAAAATTTGAGCCATCGCTCTCTCCGTAGCGTAACGTGGGACAATGTCCACACACCCAGCACTCGCTGCTGCCTCCGCAGCGGAACCACCGCCATGTCACGGCGGCGAGATGTTAACTACCTCCCCTGGCATACAGGAGGTCGTGGGTTCGACCCCAACCCTGACGCCTGTTGTATATTTGGAGTTTACATGTTCTCTCTCTCCGCGTGGCCACATGGATTTTTCTCCGGGGCCTCCCATTTATTCCCTCCACATTTATAAACATGCGTTTAGAGTATTTGGTGGCTAAAAATGTTCACATGATGATAACCCACTTCATTGAGCTGTCATTTGTGGCCAGGTCGCTTCTGAAAAAGAGCTACATAGCTCAGTGGGCCTTACCTGGTAAATTTTAAATACTTTAATAGTTTAGTACTAAATTGTCGTGCGTGTGTGTGTGTGTGTTTGTTTTCATTACCTATTATTAATTGTCCAGGAATGCCCGGGGGCCCAGCAATCCCTGGGAAACCGGGAGATCCGTCGAGTCCAGGAAGACCTGGCAATCCGGAGCCAGGAAGGCCGGCATCTCCCTTCTCTCCACGCGGTCCTGGAAATCCTGGGGCACCAATATGGCCTGGCTCGCCTGAACATAAAAGGTTGGAGGGGGGTGTGTGTGAAGGGGGGAAGGTGGAAAAACAAGGGGGGGGGGGGGGCATGGGTGCCGACCGTCGCCGCCCGTGTTGCAAGAGCGTGGCACGCGTTGTAAATAAAAAAAAGCGTGTTTTGCGAAACGTGTCCTGGACATCGCATGGCTGAGGAGTGCGTTCCTTCCCACGCGTTGGATGGGTGAGGGCGCTGCAGTGGCGGGAGGTTATCTCTCTCGCCTGGTATGCAGAAGGTCGTGGGTTCAATCACCACCATGATGCCTGTATATTTGGAGTTTGCATGTTCTCTCTGCGGTCGCCTGGATTTTTCTCCGGGTCCTCCGGTTTTTCCCTCCACATTAACAAACGTGCATTTCGAGTGCTTTGGTCCTGTAAATTTCCACGTGACAAGCCACTTATTTGAGTTATCATTTGTAGCTTGGTCACTTCTGAAAAAGAGCTGCGTAACTCCGAGTGGGCCTTACCTGGTAAAATAAAAGAAAGTTTATAGGGAGATTGTGGCCGATTCCTCTCACCCTGGACACTCTCTGTTCCAGCTACTCCCCTCCGGCAGAAGGCTGCGGTCCATCAGGACCAAAACCTCACGTCATAAAAATAGCCCCTGAGTATTAGTTAGACTTTGTAATTTTAGTATAGTTCGACTGTATACCACTTATTTAAGTTTTTTTAAGATTCCTACATGTTGAATGTATGCACCTTCCTGCCATAGTAAATTCCTTGTTTGTGCAAACTTTCATGGCGAATAAAACCCTTTCTGATTCTGATTCTAGATCTCCTGGCGAGTGTCCATCGGATAACGCAATGAAACCATACGAGTCTGATAGTTATCCGGGCGTGGCGCGTCCATAGGGAGCGAGAGAGGCTGAGTGTCGGCTGCAGGGATGGGTTCACGGGGAGGATGCAAAGGTGAGGGCTGGTTTTGAGAGTCGCCACCTATCCTGGTTATCCCAGGACGTAGCTGTCCTGGAAAAATCTGCAAGTCTAGAGATACGGCAGTCAAAATGCATGTACGTGCAATTCTGTCCCTGTCACCCGGTATTGTGAGATGTTCCACTTCTCACGATATGTCCCATCGTTCCCTTTTTTATGGTTGTTGTGGCAATCCTATTTGGTTTTGAGATTGAGTTTGTCAGATGACGAGGTGGATGATGAGGCTGCCGACTTCCACGTATTCGTGGTAGCGAGCTCACCGGCACAGCTCGATCGCGTGACGCACGGCACGCCGGAGTGCCGAGTCCGCGACCTCTCCCACTCCGAGTCCTCTCAACCCCCAAGCCCGCCCCTTCCCAGTTTCCCACTGCACCCTCGCTTGCAGACGAACCCTCTCGGATAAACATTTCTTCACCACAGGTAGCTGCTGGTGAGTGACTGCTCCCCTATCCCCCCCCCCCCCCCCACACCGTGTGTGACTAACCCAAGGCCATAAAAAAAATTAAATCACAAAGCTTCAACAGCTACGAGGGAACGTGAACAGGAATCCATGGGAAATATAGAGCGGCAGGAGCTGGCTACTTGGCGTTATTCGCCCTGTGCTCGGCAATCGAGATGAGAAGGCGCGATCGCCACGTCCAGGCGAGCGACCGTGACGTGCGTATCTCGCCCCCGCCTTGTGCCCACTTGCCTCTTCCAAACGACGGGGAGCCGGGTTGCCCGGGCAACCCAGGTTGGCCACGGTACCCAGAGTCTCCCTGCAGGCCACGGGGTCCGCTCGGACCAGGGTCACCAGGGGGCCCTGTTGAAAGAGACGTCGCGCAAGGCATGGCAGTGCCGCCGACGTCACGCGTGGTGAACGAGCGGAGACGCGTGCAGAAGGTGCGGTGACGCCGCGTCCTCACGGCGTACTGACGTCGCATGCAATGAATGTGACGTGAGTCCCGCCGTTGGCCCTGCTTGGTCCTGAGACAGATTCAGATGTCCTGTGAGCCCACAGCGTCATAGTTTGGTCGTGGCTCTGCACAGTAAATAGCCAGTGGGAAAACCACCCATACGGTGAGGGCCCTAGGCTGGCTCGGCTCGAATGTGCCAGTGGAAAAATGGGTAATATTTGCCCAAAGCGAGAGGCAACGTGAACTCTGCGAGTAAAACCGGCGCGTGACTTTCCTCCGTTTGACAGGGGAATGAATGCAGCAGGGGCCACAGGGAAGGAGTAGTGGACAGCCGGGGTCATTGCCCTCGCTGTGTCCCGTGTGAAGCCCCTTTTCCACGCGGCAGTGGCCAAAAGCAGAAACGCAAAGAAAATAACGACGGCTCGCGCTCACCTTTGGTGATTCCATTTTGCGACAGGAAAATGGTGGGACCGGCGGGCCCTATTTCTCCTCGGTCGCCCTGCACACGGCAGCAAACGCACCGTGCCGAGCCACTCAGCGAGGATACCACACAAATACCGTCGGCTACAAACAGTGCTATTTTGGAGTAACTTTTTGGTCTTCTTGGTTCTTTCGGTAAAGTCACGTAGAAGGGAAATACAATTTTCATAACGTTTCGGCTGCTTGCGTTGTGGCCGAAACGTCGTGCGAATTGTATTTTATTATGTTTTATTTTTACTATTTTATTACTTCCCTTCTACGTGACTTTACCGAAAGACCCAAGAAGATGAATCCCTGCAGTCACTAAAGCTTTAAATCGAAATTTTACTTTTTGGTGTTGATGTTTTGGCAAGTCGACCGCTGTCGGAGTTGTACGGTTGTTTTTCAGGTTGTTTTTATGCTGTATTGTTGTTGTTGCTGTAACCAGGTTTCTATAGAGTAATCAGGTCTCCATGAAAAATTAGCATTTATAGCCCAATGGGTTTTAGCTGTGCCACAATGAAACCTAAAGACAGGCCCCTATTGCATAAATGTGAATTAGTATTTTGCTGGGCTGGAGCTGCAGATATAGACGAGCGTGGATCCAACGCTTTAGGCCGGCGGTTTTCAACCCGTTGAGGCACCCCGCTCTGGCGAGGATCTGTTGAGCCTTGCAGGGCTGTGGCATGAATAACCGTGCGGGATAAATGTCGAGCGTGTAGCAACAACGCACACTAACACACGGCACAAAACTGAGCACCTCGTCTGTTAAAGGCATGGGCACGTGCTCCTCCTCATGTATCCATGGCCTTAGTAAACGTAGTTGGTGTTAATTCAGAAGCCATAGTAACAATGCTCCCCCCCCCTACTTCCCCACTTGTGTAATAACACGCTGGAGACGGCTTGTAGAAGCGGTCCTTTTATTTCACTTTCTCTTAGTTCACAAACACTCCCCGTTGCTGGCAGGCAATGGGAAGCGGGCAGACAGTCACCAGAGACCCACCACCACGTGGCACCCGGAGCCCCACTCGCGCGTGGCCTCTCCCTCTCTTAGTTCCGTGTCTGACCCCTTGTCTCTCCTCTCTCCCCTTATTTAATGCCTGGGTCACGTGGTACCCTCCAGCCAATCCTCAATAGCCTGCACCGAATGTTCCAGATCCCCCATCAACTCCCGGGACCACGCCCCTGACTTGTCTTCCCATTGGCTGAGGTCAAGACCACCGAAACCAATCACCTAGCTGACATCCCGTGATCACGCCCAGGCTCTTCCCCCATTGGCTGTAAAGCGGGACCGGCCAAGCCGATCACCACGTGAATCTTGACATAGGCTCTTATTACACTTGTATGTGTTGTGTGTTGAACCTCTTTTGCATGCGTACGTAGCCAACCGTGCTATTCGGAAGTGCGGGGGAAGGACAACAAACTTAACACATAAAGCAGTTCTAAAGATAATGAGTTCATGCCAACTTGCAGACTTGGCACGTGCCGCATTTTCCTTGTGCCTCACAGGGACAGCTGCCAGCAGAAGGTGAGGGCAGGGGGGGGCATCGCCTGCCACAGGGCACCACAAGATGTACTGCGTGGTCAAAGCAGAGTAAATATTGAGTGACCATGAAGATGAGAATTTACCTTAATTCCAGGATTGCCGTTCTTTCCCGGGATGCCAGGGTTCCCCATGTAGCCCTACAGTGTCATAAACACAACATTACAAATGTGGTTAGATATGGGAGGCAAGGTGTGACTACAGTCTTCTGGGGCCCGTCCCCTTTACTTACAGCAACCTGGGACGTTAACCTGTTGAGTCTGGCATTCGCAGATGAAACTCATGCTACAAAATGTATAGTCGCAGGTCAACCTCGTTACTGTTTCAATTACAGTGTTTTAACATTTTAAGGAAACATAATTTCACGTCATATTCTTAGGTTTTTTTCGGTAAAGTCAAAAACCTAAAAAAAAACCCTAAGAATATGAATCCTTGCAGTCACGAAAGCTTCAAATCTAGAAATAATTGTATGTCGCCAATAGCAAGGTGCCTGTAAAGAAATAGTCACATAGAGATGTTATTTATTTCAGCAGGAAAGGCTGTTTGGTTTCATTTGATGGGCACCCTGCGACTGGACGGAATGAAGTTTGACTGACTTGATTGAGATCTAACAATAGATTTTACACTTTCTGGAAATAAAACAGTTTGTGTTAAGATGTTAAAATACCAAACAGAATCATTTTGCAAGAAATCATGTCTGCATTAACCACACGTACTTGTGGGGAACATGCAAAAAAAATGCTCCGATAATAGGGAAGGCTTTCTTTTTTAAAGAATGCTGCCCCTGGTGTGGACCAATCAGTTTCAAGGACAATGCATATATTATCATGGTATGTTTTTTGTTTGCATTTTGACTGTAAGTATTGTGGTTAATGCAGACATGAATCCTTGTAAAAAGGTTTCAGTTTTGTTGCCAGAAAAAAGGGGAAAAACCCTATTATTATGTTTTGGTACTGGCAAAAAAGGTCTGATGCTCCAATAATTATATATGCATTGTCTTTTAAACTTATTGGTCCACACTAGAGACAGCTTTCTTTTGAGCTTCGTTTCAAAGTGTTAGACCAGAGGACGCCAAAAGGCAGACAGCACAAAGACAATGCCGCTATGAGGGCATTTATAGCTCGGGGTGAACAGCTCCAATATGGGACCAATGCAGACAGGATTCTTGGAAAAAGAATCTGTTTGGTGTTTTTAACATCTTAACGCCTGTTTTATTGCCAGAAAGTGTAAAACCTATTGTTCTATTTTGATACTGGAAAGAAAGGTCCCATATTGATTGAAATCGTTCAGGGGTCAGAACACTCGCTGAGCCGGAACCACTGAGTTCCTGGGTTCTAATCTGGGTTTCAGCCGGCCCGTGACTAAACCAGGTTCTTAAGGTGTAAGTGAGCTGATGATAATTTTGACTGTTGCGTGACAAACACACCTCTGCATAAGCATGAACACTTGGACGTGTGCCATGTCGCCAAGAGGATAATTGGAATAAGACTGGCGAAAAAGATAATCTTGTCAGATTTCGACTCCAAATACGCAGCCTTCTTGCCCAGTGAACCCCAAACACTGATTTAAGTTCCACAATGAAGCAGGTCATCTTCCACGTGGCAACCTTTCTCCTTTATGAAACGCATGTGATAGTTTCGGTGGCACTTTTTAGCAACTGTATTTGAAAGAACAATCCATTTTTTAAATTCTGAATCCATGATCAACAGAGGATTTTCCATAGACTTGCTCCTGCCTATCTCTCTCCTCTCATTTCACTCCACTCCACACACTCTGCTACCTCTCCCGCTCATCTCACTCTACTCCCCTCCATGCACTCCCCTACCTTACCCTTCCCATTTCACTCCACTCCCCTCCACACACTCTCCTACCTCTTTCCTCCGATTTCACTCTACTCCCCTCCACACACTCTCCTACCTCTCTCTCATCCCACTCCACTCCCCATCCACACACTCTCCTACCTCTCTCTCATCTCACTCCACTCCCCATCCACACACTCTCCTACCTTTCTCCTCTCATTTCACTCCACTCCACACACTGTGTTACCTCTCCCTCTCATCTCAATCTACTCCCCTCCACACACTCCCCGACCTCACCCCTCCCATTTCACTCCACTCCCCTCCACACACTCTCCTACCTTTCTCCTCTCATTTCACTCCACTCCCCTCCACACACTCTCCTACCTCTCTCTCAACTCACTCCACTCCCCATCCACACACTCTCCTACCTCTCTCTCATCTCACTCCACTCCCCTCCACACACTCTCCTACCTCTCTCTCATCCCACTCCACTCCCATCCACACACTCTCCTACCTCTCTCTCATCTCACTCCACTCCCCATCCATACACTTGCCTACTTCTCCCGTCTCATCTCAGGGTGGATTGGTGGCACTGCAGGTGTAATGGAGCAGGCCATGCAAAGTTTCTGCCCAGATGTCTTCATGACTAAACCAAAACAAAAGTGACTCGGGCGTGAGTGGCTCGTCGCGTGTTTTACGGACTCACCTTCTTTCCTGGATGTCCAGGAATTCCATCCTCTCCAGGAAAACCCTAGGAAATGATAAAAAAAATATTTATATATGTGGACGAGACAAAACATATGGATATCGGTATAAGAAATGATTCATTTTAGCTGGGTCTACCTGGATTGATTACCTGGAAAATATTCATGCACCCGGCACATCAAATCAAGAATACCTCCTACAATGTGGGAGCCGGAAATTGTTCAGTGAGAAATGAAGCCCTGGATATCATTAAAGTTAAACAACAATACAATTAATAGATACAAATATTTTGTATCGCTCACAAAGCATGCAAATAATTTGCACACCGTATGCTATTGCTACGTTTAAAGCTGACGTGCGGAACAGATCTGTACAAACAGCACAGAGCGATTGCAGAAACAATATACACAAGAGAATAAAAACACGGGCAAAAAATAAAATATCGAGTTAAAAAAAAAATTCTAATTGCGCGTGCTCGAATCACGACAATTCGTCAGATCACTGGGAGGTCGATTCATGCTGCTATGTCCCAGCGGTTCCCAACGTGTCATCCGCCAGGGTGTGTGGGATGCGACCCGTGGAACCGTTGCAAGATTTGCCGATTTTTTATCTTCTTCACAAAACACCGAACGATGTATTGCTCATCGCACGGAGAGCCAGGTGGCTCGGCAGGAGAGCGAGTGGCTCGCAATTGGAAGCTTGTTATTTTTATTTCTCTGGCTGTCCAATTAACATTTTCCGGTGCTTGAAATCGGGGCCACATTCAGGTGTAAGCTAAGTAAGCTACTATGAGCTGCCTCTAAATACGAACAATAAAATAATAACAAGTTTCAGGTTTCACACTCTGTAACCGATTGAAAAATGAAGGCGATCGGGAAAAATATTCTCTCAAATGCTTATTTTCATTCCGATATGAAAAAAATATACAGTCCTCGATGGTGCATCTTAAGCTTGACATAGTTAGGGCCCCAGTGTGTCATAGCCTCGCCCTGCTTGTAATATATGTAGCAAATTAAGTTGGTTCAAGGTGGCCCGCGAAAAGGTTTTAAGGGCTGAACAGTTGTCAAGGAGGCCAGAAATGCTGGGAGCTACTGCCCTACCCGAAGTTACGTAAACAAGGTGCTGAGGTTTACTGTTCATCTATCCGCGGATTCATCGTCAATTCGTACGTCAGCTCAGCAGGAGGGCAGCCTCCTGGCTCAGGGAACAATGTCAAAAAGAGTAAATGAGTGGCTGTGTTAGGGAGTCTGCTGTCTGCGAAGTGGCCAACAGGGAGCGCCATGCACCACAAGGTGGAGTCCTGCTTGGGGTGGGTCGGACACGATGCAAACGTGACCCACAAACGTGACCCGCACGCGCTTTGCCCTCCCCATTCAGGACTCTACGGCAAAGAGTGGCAGGTCACTGTCTCCAAACTTTCAAAACTGGCCCTTCTACCCACCTGTGGTGCAATAGATACCAACCAAACGTTAATGAATTTTACGTGTAGTCTTGTTGTGGGGTTTCTCGCCATCACACCGGTGTGCTGAAGTAATACCTAAATGGCACATTTTGTTCGCGTGTAAAACCCAACTAAAGTGGCTGTGTCGGGTGGTGGGTTCACGACTTTCGCGATCTAACCCAACAAACTTAATTCTGAACAAATGTTCATGATCAGTTTATTTGACCTACAATATTTGGTACGTTTGCTTGGTATGCCAAATATACCATCACCAGCCTGGTGGCTCAGCTGTAGAACAAGATTGCGACTTCAAATCCTAGTTAGGGGCTGACTCAGCCCATCACCCTTCCAATGGTCGATAAAATGAGTCCGACTTTTGAGGCACGTCAACAGCGGTTGTCCTATGGATAGATTCGTGCTTGCCATGGGAATGTGGAAATTCCACCACTGGCTCAGGGCTGTAAGGAAGAGCTGGGCACTGCCTCAGTGTTGAATTGAGAAGGAAACCGCAGTTGATTTCACTTTCAGTCAATTAAATCAAACTCATCGCGTTGCCCTGGTCGATTTCTGGACATTATTATGAACATATTTAAGGATCTGTTGAAACGAGTAAAAAAGTAAAAATCTGTCCGTCAGACTATCGGTCGCAGGGAACAATATCTCCCAGCAGCATTTAATACTGGTAAGAACCTCCTGGTTACACCAGCCCACAGGGGATTATTGTGTCCGTCCGTCGTGCAGGGAGGGGCTGGGTGGGGAGGGAGGGGCTGAGTGGGGAGGGTGGGGAGGGGCTGGGTGGGGAGGGTGGGGCTGGGTGGGGAGGAGAGGGTGGGGAGGGGCTAGGTGGGGAGGGTGGGGAGGGGTTAGGTGGGGAGGGGCTGGGTGGGGAGAGTGGGGCTGGGTGGGGGGTGGGAGGGGTGGGGCTGGGTGGGGAGGGGCTGGTCACCCCGTGGTGCCCTTATAAAACTCAACGTTTAACCTACTCACGCCGGCTTGTGCCCGCCCTCACAGTCGGGCATATTTGCGGAATACACCACGCCGCCGTTGACCCTGGCCATTGACCGAGCAATCCAACGTTCCTACCAGCTCCCTCCGCAGGAATGTGTTTAAACAATCACACTCTGCTGACGATTCTAAGAAAGCCGAAACCGCTGCAGGGTTTGCTCTGCCGAAACCGGTGTTGCTGGAAACATTCGGTTAGAATACCCATGGGACTGACAGTCTGGAAACGTAATTTTTTTTTTACTTTCACGCGCTTAAATAAACCCGTGTCTGTCTCTTTATATATTTAGATTTCCCCCATTGTGTTTTTGCGACCACGAAATGCTCAGGAATAAAATTAGACCTTTAAAAAAACATCCCAACTAGCTTTTCTAAGATTACTGCCAGTGAATGCTGTAGAATGTTTCATTCATTCATTAACCCTCATGCTTCTGTATTCTGAATTGTACGTTGTCTAAAAAGAATACAAAACATATAAAATGTTCCCGACTACGAGCTTTATGTTACTTAATCAAGCTGCTACTACTGCTACGGTATTGATATTCACATATATACTTTATTTAAGCGGTAGATTAAATAAACCCCTTGTGACAACAGGAAACGGCATGACCACTTTAACAAGGGTGACCTGGGTTACGAAAAGAACAATTTAAGAACCACAGTATATATATTTTAAAAATATGACAAAATGAACAAATGTGGACTAAATAAAAAAAACATTGATGCTACACAATGTGATGAATGGTAAAGTGCAATATACATTATTTTTCTAATAAAATTATGTAAGTGGCATGTTTGCAAGGACGTCGAAAACCTACCCTTGGGCCAGGCAGACCTATGATTCCTTTCTCTCCCATCGGCCCAGGAAGCCCTGGGAGGCCCTGAAAGTCAATAAGAAAACAAACGTGAATCATCAAGCAGCGTCGTCTAAACCACGGTGGCCAATCCACCAAGCACTGGTGGATTTCATCCACCTCCGCTGCCCACCAGACAGCGATGACCCAACAATGGAATGAACCCTGCAATGTACTCGAGCCACAAAGTACTGGCACCATGCATTGGTAGATGTTGTTATTATCATCATCATCATCACCATCATGTTTTTAAACGCGTGAATTCATAGCCGGTGATTTTTATTCACCGTCAGCCGCAATGTAAGGCTGCTCACGTCGGCGTTTGCTCCGACGGATACTGAAATCCACGGAAAAGTATTTTTGCGATCCACCCGTGAATCACGACGCACGCATTCGCCACCGCTGGCCTAGCGGCTCGGAAAGTGCAAATGGCATACGACACGCGAACTATAATTTGAGGAAAATGTTAATCACCCATGTGTTAAAATGTATAACTGATTCAACATCATTATCTGCCACCGTGTATCCACATAAAGATAAAGGCCTCTCTCCATGCCATTAATATCCCTCACTTCATTCCATGTTTAAGTAACAAGAAAATAATAATACAAGTCACAATTTACAGGCCTTTCTTAATTCACTGCTGGATGAAGACCTTCCGATGTCCTGACGTCATAGGGAATAGCTTGACCATACTTCCCCACGATGGTCAGTGCGGTTCAGATGTTGCTCGCCAATAATGTTAGCTGTGGCCCGGAATTGAACTAAGGTCCACCGGGCTCATAACGCAGCGTGCTAACCGCTGGGCCACCACTCTTCCCCACCGTGGTCTATGTACACGAATGAGGCAGTACATTAGGTAAACACAACGGTGCAGTCCTGAAGGTACCCGCTCATGCCATTGCTGGGCTGCGTCCTCCGTTGCAAGAGGTGGCAGTATCCCACACTTCACCCCACCAAACGCGACCTTTTGATCGACTAAAACTGCGGCGTAGCAATTCATTTCCGCTGGGTGGACAGAGGCGGGCAGGAGATTTCAGAAACTTTGCATCATCGTTTCAACGTGCGCGCCCCCAAAGAACCAACCGGCACCTGCGGATTGCGAGTCGGAGCGTGCCGACCCTTACACCGTCACGTGTTTGCGAGAGATGCCGGGGTGCTGAAAACTCACGTCGACGCCAGGAATCCCGAAAGCGCCGGAAATTCCATCAAAGCCTCGGTCTCCCTGTTTGCGGAAACGACAAACGGCACGTGCACATCATCGCGGGGTGTTTCTTTGGAGCCAGCTGCCCAGGATTGGGCAAAAAAAAAACCACTCAGCCCCACTTTTCACCCAGGCACACGCAACACGTGCACACGCTAGAAATTAATTGCAACCAGCAATGACTGCCTACTGCTACGTCTTTAACAACAATAATAAACTTACCACACGCTAGAAATTGTAACCAGCAATGACTGGCTATTGCTACACCTTTAACAATAATAAACTTACCACACGCTAGAAATGAATTGCAACCAGCAATGACTGCCTACTGCTACGTCTTTAACAACAATAATAAACTTACCACACGCTATAAATTAATTGTAACCAGCATGACTGGCTATTGCTACGCCTTTAACAACAATAATAAACTTGCATCACTTTTGTCAACACACTCCTGGATTGAGGTCTTCCCAAGTCAATTTGGTCGGACGGGGTTGTTTGACCATACCTCACCACCAGTGCCGGATTATCCGAGCAGCAAAAGTAGCTACGTATGCTACGGGCCCCGCACTAGCTTAATCCGGCACTGCTCGCCACGCCGGTCGATACGAGTTGGTGAAGCGGGCCTCAGGAACGATTTGGATATCACACGCCAACTGATCTCCCCGTCACTAGTAATGTGCAATGATGAAAGGCCATTTCCCGAAACGTCACCTTTTATATATTTTTTCCTTTTTAAGGCTCTTTACTTGACATTCACTTCATTTATTTTATTTGATCTACTACTTACCGTTCTTATGCTATTTGTTGCCGCATGGCTGTACCTCATTTTGTGCGCAGTTTGTAATTAACTTTGCTCGGTCGGTGTTAGCCTCTGAGGTCTTGACGGGGTTTCCGTATTCATTCCCGTCGCTCCGTGCCCCCCCATGTACCGTTCCCGTTCCGCTGCAATGTTGCACCGATGCACTACTTTTATTGTGGGCGATATTGGCAAGTAAAATAAAGACCGATCGATGGGTTGAATGCGTCGAGTCATTTTATTCTTGTACCCGCTCATAAACTAGCATTCCACCGTTCCTCCCGCCACCCCTCCCCCACTCGTCTTCACTCCTCCCTTCCTTAGACCCCCCGGCGGGCTTCCGTGTCCCACCAATGTATTTATCCAGCGGCTGCCACTGTGACACCGAGACCTCTGATTGCAAGCTGCATCGGGCGGAAGATTTTCACACTTGGTGGTCCCGCGGCGTGGCACAGGATTAAGTGGCTGCAAATGTTCCGCGCTTGAGCTGATGAATGCACCCATCTGAATCTACAGCAATCGCTTTTTTGTGTGTTTTTTGCGTTTCCCCCCTCCCCCACCACTCATGCGGGCAGTGCGGTGGAGATTCACACAGGACGGGGCAGCCTCACCGTCAAAATGTAAAAAAAATCATCGTAATCACACACACACACAAAATGGGCCGTCGTCATTTCTAAGGTGATTACGGTTGTAGAAAATATGCCTTATTTGTGGGACAGGCCGATGTTTTGGCACGTACAATATAAATGCATATATAACTGAATTGTACATCAAAATTGAATGTTCCATTGGAATCCCAGGTAGTACCGATATGCACAAATGAGGCTGAGTCGACGTTGGGAAGGCCCAGGACTGCTTGAGGTAATCGTCACTGATGTTGTCCATGAGTGGGAATCGAATTAGAGCAGCGTGCTAACCACGACACTACCACTCCCACAAACAAAGATGAAGACAAAGATCACCCGTATAGCCTTAACAGACTGTAGGCGCAAGCGCTGTTAGCACTTATGAAGGCCGGCTCGGTACACGAGAGGGAGGTTGGCCAACACCACGCCCGGCCGCCTTCATCTCCCTTTGTGGCAATCTTTACACACAGGAGCACGCACTCATTTTGAGGCTGAGTCGACAAAGGGGAGGCCCAGGACCGGTTCAAATAACCGCCGTAGGTGTTGGCCTTGAGCAGGAATCGAACACGGGTCGCTGTGTTCATAGCGCAAGCGCACTTACCATTGCAGTACCACACCCGGCATACACACAACGCAAATACTTGAGTGGTCATGGAGTTTCAGACAAGTGGGTGCCTTGGCGTGAGAGACTGTCGGTGTCTGACCTTGTCTCCACTCAGCCCCTTTAGCAGGGGGCTGGTGCCAGGCCCCTTGACTGGAGAGCCGTTCCAAGGAGGACCAGGAGGGCCGACTTCACCCTAGCATCGGCACAGCACGGCAGGGGGCGCGGAGAGGGCAGGGCCAGAGGGGTTGAGGGAATGAGTTGAAGTTTAATCTCGATTTGAAGCTTTCGTGACTGCAGGAATCCATAGTCTTTGGTTCTTTCGGTAAAGTCACGTGATTAGGAAATTAATAGATCACGACGTTTCGATCGAAACACAAGCGACCGTCTTCAGGTGAGACACACAGAGACGACTATGTTGTGTGTCTCTCTCTGCTTGTGTGTCTGTCTGTGTGTCTATGTTGTGTGCCTCTCTCTGTTGCTTGTGTTGCAATCGAAACGTCGCATTCTATTATTTAATTTATTTATACGTGACTTTACTGAAGGAACCAAAGAGTATGGATTCCTGCAGTCACGAAAGCTTAAAATCTAGTTTTCACAACAATGAAGCGAATCAAAATCAGAGCAAACAACATAATAGAAAGCGGTACAAAAGCAATCGCATTACAAAAGAATTGTTAAACAGTGCGTGAACATAAATGAACATGAAACGGAATACATTTCACGGAATAGAGGTCAGTTTGGATGAATTACCTTTCGAAACCGTTCTCACCTGGCTAAAGCAAAAATAATCTTGAAACATACAAAACACGTGTTCATCTCAACACAGCAAAACAGTTTATGCACGGCTTCACCGGAGTGACTTTACATCGCGTAACGTCCCCAAAGCTCACCTTTTCACCTCTCTCTCCTTGGCGTCCAATACCCGGATTGCCCTGTTCACGAACGCAACACAAACATCGCAAAGATCCACTGTTATATTGTAATATTGTCAACTGCTAATCCTGCACAGAGACTCCTCTACTTACGAACATTCGACTTACGAATCTTTCAGAGATACGAACAAACCTGTCCCGTATGTCAAGCTGCCTGTTCGGACCGAGAGTCGTAAGTTCAATCACCGTGCAATAGAGGGCGGTGGTGGCATCTACATCTGCCGAACGTGAAACACCAGTGGCATCTACGTCTACAGGAGATTATACAACGTTTACAGCCATTCCCCGTTCTTAGTGTGCATGCCGTACAACACTTTTGGAATCGACAGGAACAAAGTTGGACTTACGAACAAATCGACTTATGAACAGACCTCTGAAACCTAACTCGTACGTAAGTCTAGGAGTCCTTGTACATGAACACATCACAATGACTATTGTGCAAAAAATTATAATATTAGTATATATTTGTAATCTTAACACAACATCGTTCATGCCTGCTTGAATATTGCGACACTAGAATATGCGACGCAAAAGTTTATATTATTTTACATGGAGGCGTCGGTAAAATCACAGGCAAGAGGGAAGTCCGCCAAAACCGGCGCCATCAATTACCCAAGCTCTGGAATCCTGCATTGGGGTACTGGCCAACTCGACGAGCGAGTGCTTATACAGCAGAACCCCTTTCACTTAACGGCCGGTTTTGTGGGACCAATGACCGTCGTTAAGAGGGCTTCTCCTGTATATGTCTCAGGAAGCCGTAGCACCCCGAGAAAACGCAGGTGGGGGGTGTGGTGGGCACGGGGGAGTGACAGTGAATCCCTCCACAGATGTAATGAGCCCGCTTGTTGTACTGCCACCACATCCTGGAGATGGCGACCTCGATGGTCGTGGTTCACGGAGGGAGTTACACAACATTTACGTGATCCATCAACCCGCCACCTCCACGGCGCTCGATTACAGGCTTGCAGCGTAAGCCACCAGCGCCCGGAATATATATATATAAAAAAAAACATTGCAAAGACTGTAAGCAGATGAACGTTTCAACTTTACCATTTCTCCTTGCAAGCCAGGTGGGCCGGGTGGACCCTAGGAACAACATAACATAGCAACTGATTAACTGCCTTGGCAATTAATTGAATTGTAAGAGCAAAGCACAACCAGGCGCAGCACGCAATTCCGGTTACAATTTTGCAGCGTCCTAGAGAGGTAAGGGGTCCTTGCAACAGCGGCAGCAGCAGCAGATGCATTGTGGTTCTCGTCAAACACAAGCGAAGTCAACTTAAGAGACCACCAACAGCGCACTGGCCCCCTTGTGCTCATCCCGTCGGCAATGTTCTCAGGGGCCAAGATAAACTTCTGGCCGGAGCACAGCCAACGTGGAATGGTAACCAACAACAAAAGCCCCCACGAGTACCGAGACGCAACATTCCGCTTTACCCGACTGCCTGTCGCGCAACTTCTCCCTGCCGTGTGAACAGGCACATTTTTCAAACCGTTTTTGGCAACGAGTTCCCACACACTGCGATGCATTCGGGCCGTGGTGTTTTTATTCTTCTTCTACAATTTTTTTTTTAAACGCAGGCAGCGGAGCGAGCCGTGGAGGTTTGCGTGTGCTTCTAGGGCGGACAGGTGCTATTGTAACTCGTCACGGGACAGTGGGTGAGCTCACGGGGCAACGCACAGTCTCGCGGCATGGCGAGCGCCAAGCCTAAATGGCATTCCCCCCCCCGCCCCCCCCCCAGGGAGTCTTTCCGAATTTTGGCAGAGCGTCGCTGCATTGAGGCCAATATTTTCGGGGACCGGGCGTGACAAAGTTTTCAAACTGGAAGGCGTTGTTTACGTTTCTCGTCTGGTCGCTCACTCGCTCGCTCGCTTGGTTGGTTAGTTGAAGCTGGGTTGCATCGGAGTCGGGTACAGGGTTGTCACAGACCGACGTCCCTGACCGTGCACCCTCAAGCCCCCCCGGGCTGCTCCGCGTTCGAGCGGCTGTTCTGGACGATTCGCGAAAGCGTGAAATGCGGGGAAGGATCCGCGCGTCTCGCGGAGTGATCCGCCAGGAGTTAGGCTAGCGCGGAGGCAGCGAGATGCGTTATTATTCACGCTCCTGCAATGCCTTTGCAAGTCACTGTGGGAAAGATGTAGAGGACACAATGACCTCAACGCTGAAGCAAGTGCCCACCATCACGGCTGTGGGATTTATACCAATTACAAAGCAGTACGGAAGCTTAGGGATGCCATGATAGCGAGTTGTTAACTCCCTCGCATGGGAGTTCGATCCTGACCCTGACACCTATATAATTTGGAGTTTGCATATATTCCCCGTGGTCGTGTGGATTTTTCTCTGGGTCCTCCGGTTTTTCCCTCCACATTTAGAAATTTCCCCTCTACATTTAGAATTAACATGCATTTAGAATATTTTTCTGCCATGCATTTCCACGTGATAAGCCACTGTATATTTGGAATTTGCGTGTCACTCTCTCCTTTCTCACCGTGATCGTGTGGATTTTTCTCCGGGTCCTCCGGATTTTCCTTCCACATTTATAGACATGCGTTTAGAGTATTTGGCTGCTATATATGTCCACGTGATAAGCCAATTGGTTGACCTATCAATTTGTGGCCAGGTTGCTTCTGAAAAACAGCTCAGTGGGCCATACCTGGTCAAATAAAAATAGTTTTATAGACAATGGGAAATCAAACAATAGAAAATCAGAGTGGACAATGGGAGATCAGAGTAGACAATGGGAAATCAGAGTAGACGATGGGAAATCAGAATAGACGATGGGAAATCAGAGTAGACGATGGGAAATCAGAGTAGACAATGGGAAATCAGAGTAGACAATGGGAGATCAGAGTAGACAATGGAAATCAGAGTAGACAATGGAAATCAGAGTAGACAATGGGAGATCAGAGTAGACAATGGAAATCAGAGTAGACAATGGGAAATCAGAGTAGACAATGGGAGATCAGAGTAGACAATGGAAATCAGAGTAGACAATGGAAATCAGAGTAGACAATGGGAGATCAGAGTAGACAATGGAAATCAGAATAGACAATGGGAAATCAGAGTAGACAATGGGAAATCAGAGTGAACAATGAGAAATCAGAGTGAACAATGGGAAATCAGAGTGGACAATGAGAAATCAGAGTGAACAATGGGAGATCAGAGTAGACAATTAGAAATCAGAGTGAACAATGGGAGATCAGAGTAGATAATGGGAAATCAGAGTGGACAATGGGAAATCAGAGTGGACAATGGGAAATCAGAGTAGACAATGAGAAATCAGAGTGAACAATGGGAGATCAGAGTAGATAATGGGAAATCAGAGTGGACGATGGGAAATCAGAGTGGACAATGGGAAATCAGAAGTATCGATTCTCTTTTGCCTCATTTGCACTGTTTGCCTCGTTTGTGCCCTCTCCTTTGCGTTGTGTGCATCGTTGATGTTGCCCCTATTGTGTGATCTATTGTCTTTATTGTGCTGTCTGTCTTGGGCATAGCTTGCGCATCTTCAAGAATTGTCTGCCTCGATTGTTCTGCCTGTTTCGTTCGTATGAACCGCTGTGATTCCTGTCCGTCGAGTTCATTACATCACATAAAGCATGTTCAGAATTAATGTGACGTCATAACGAATCAATTCCCACATCATAATAATTCACATTTGTAAAGTGGCGCATTTCACCCGTAGATCCCAATGTGTCACCATTGTATGGAAAGCAGGGAATAAGCAGAACCAGCTGGGTAAACGGCCTGTACTTGGGCGTGAAGGCCTGTTTAAAGAGGTGAGTTATCAACACAGACTGAAACGTATTCAATGACTCTACGAATTGCATCGTGTGTGCGATCCGAGTCCAACTCATGACTGGCGGGTGCATCGCTGCAAAAGCCTCCTCGGCAGGCAAGGAGCTACGAGTTTTTGTACTCGCGACGCTCGGGATGTCTCCCCGAGGGCCAGCAAGGGGCGAATGTCACACGACGCCACTCGGCCTGCCCTGTGAATTCTTATTGCACATTTAGGCAATGGGCGGGAGACGCAGCCCTTTGACACAGACATGCGGAATGCACGAGAGACAAATGCAGATGGTATGGTTACTCATTCTGCTTAAGCGTTCAAGGTTTGTTTAACGTTTGATTGCGTCGTGTCCGCCCAGAGCTGTTGAATGCCTCCACACCCCCCCCCCCCTCCGGCCTCAATGCAAAGGCCAACCAACTTACAGGGAAGCCCAGAGGTCCTGGGGGGCCAGCTGGCCCTGGTTGCCCCACAAATCCGCTCTGGCCCTGAGACCAAAAAGAGAACAATACAATTAAACAATGCAACAGAACAACACAAGACAACAATAGCCCATGATCCAACGGGGTTGAACGGTTCCTAACTGGAGTGGCATATGCTACCAGTGTCCAGCATGAACAGACATCTTCGTGCACATGTCGTCTGTTTTACAGACAAACGTAATATTTATTTCACGTTTCATATCTCGTATTTGTTTTGTCCTTATTCTGAAATGACATTCTCTGTCAAACACAACTGCAGTACCCTTGTTCAATTATCGTTTTCCAGAGATAGCTAGCATGGCCACCTTGCTATCATTCATTTTTGTGCTCTTTCAGTAAAATTCCCCAAAGAAATCACTGATAGCATCTGCCACCTTGAGTGGTACCAATAAGCATTTTTGGGCCAATGAGTCAAAAGCCCAGTGGTGGAAAATGAAGCCGCATGAGCAACAACTAGCCTTCTGATTCCAAGCGTTTCATTGGTAAATTGCAAATCAGCTAAACGTAAATGTGCAATCATGAACGCCCACTGCGACCCCCCTCTCACCATCGCGGTCAAAGGAGACGTCAAATCAGGAAATAAACGGATGACAGAACGGCCTACGCCGATTCGGCGTGCGGGCCGCGGCGAGGCAAGCGGCTCGCAAAGGGCACCGATTGAGCAATTTGTCATTGTGAGAGCGGGGGAGGCAAATTTGGCTATTCGTGACCCACCCTAAATATGGACGCATTCGTACACACACCCATTCATGCATGCGTACGCGCACAGTGTAAGATGATGAGAACGCTCAGCAGGGGAATTCTAGGGTTCAATTGACCATCAGATGGTGCTGTGAAACACCACAATGGAAAAGCAAGCACAGTGGTTGAAAAGGGGTCCTAGTGAAGTGGCAGAGGCTGGGTTTGGGTCAGCGGGAGTGGGAGGGCGACTGCTATTAACTGATTGGCCAGCTGGTTAGGGTTCAAGGCAGGGCTCTCAGCATTTCATTGGCTGGTGTTCTACACCTACGATATGCTTTCCACTCCTCCCTACAATGAGCGTTCATTTCCATTTTTGCGCAGGTTTTATGGATTGCCATTTCGAGCGCAATCAGCAAAACCACAGCGATGACGTGTACATGTGTATGCATGCACGACTAAAAGTGCACCTTGCCTGGCACAAGCGCTGTGGCGAATGGCAGCTGTTGTTGTTGTTGTTGTGGTGCAGTGGCACAACATAGCAAACGGACACACAGCATGGCCACGCAAACAGTGTGTCCAGATTCATTTGTTTTCTGTGTCCTTTGTCAATTAATTTTTAATAAACCGGGCGATACTGGCAGATGGCACCAAGGTACACCATGATTAAAAATATATTTTGTATTCGCTACTGTCTGTCTGCGTCTCTCTGCTGCCACAGCAGCGGTGCATCGTGGTTTCGCGAGTGAACATCGGAGTGAACCGCGTTGATGACATTGCGGACGAAAATATTCAATCGTGTTTTTAGAATGCATTTTTGGTTGACGATGGCTATGAGTGGATGAAAATCAAAGCCCAGCGTTGTGGTGACGACGACTGACGATGACGCGCCAGAATGAACGAGTCTGAACTATCACGCAGACTAAAATCATTGTGTAACATCATTAGAGACAGCAGTGCACTGAGGAATATAGACAATGGTAAGTTGGCTTTACATGTAGATTTCACTGATTGTTCAAATCAGTAAATGACAATCGGTTGTATGTATGTATGCGTGTTGAACTTATTTTTCTAAGACGGGACTAAAGGCATGGCTGCTTTAATCGACGGGACTAAGAGAACGATGAAATTAAATCCACAGTGACAAGATGTTAACTCCCTCGCCTGGCATACAGGAGATCGTGGGTTTGATGTCGATCCTTACGGCTTCATATATTTGGAGTTTGCATGTTCTCCCCGTGGTCGTGTGGATTTTTCTCCGGGACCTCCGGTTTTCCCCTCCACATTTAGAATCTAAATCACGCGTTTAGAGTGTTTGGACTGTTATACATGTTCACGTGATAAGTCACTTCGTTGAGCTATCATTTGTGATAGCCAGGTCACTTCTAAAAAAGAACTGTCTATCTCAGTGAGCCTTACCGGGTGAAATAAAAATGGTAAAATAGTTAAAAGTCCACACACTGAGACCTGACTAGGATTCCATCGTTCGACAACAAACTAGACCTAGGGCTAATATCAAAGCAAAGAACTAAATAACATGCGGACAAAATGACCACTGGAGGGAAGCCCCCCCCCCCAGGTGTCCGAGGCTTCTCACGAGGGATCCCCGACTCCTCGAGTGTCGAGGGGATGCACAACATCACGTCTAAATGTTGTCTAGCCACCAGACTGGAAGTGCAACCGGACTCACGGGGAGGCCATCTTGTCCTGGGTAGCCATTTTCTCCCTGCGAGAGAAAACACATTTGTCCAGTGTGTATTTGTAAAAAGAATAGACGCCCACTTCAAGTTCAAATTATAAGAACAACAAAATGTGGGTTGAAAGATAACGGATGAATTCATGGACAAAGATTTCGTTTTTGTCGTCTTGTACTTTAAAATAATAAAATTGTGTTAGAGAACGGTCCGCTGAGGGCCATTTCCCAGAACTACTTCTGCGATCCATTCAAATGACCTTTTTGTAATATTCCACATTAACAAGGGAGCGGAGCATTCTCATCTGCTCATATGCACATCTGCAGAGCGGCATGGTACTGTAAACACATGACAGCAAACCCGATAATTTTTCATTCTAAGAGCTGGAGCTTGCAGCCAAATGGAACGAAAAACCAGAATTCGTGTGATGTGTTTCCGGCCAAGGCCGACAACTCCCTGCACCGAAATCCGCATTCAAGGTTGCTGGCCAAGTGCTCCGACTGCTCAGCCACCCAGTTGCAGGCAGGCGCGGTCTACACTTTGAGCTGCACAGAGGCAGTTGCCACTGGTGTCCCCCACGCTGGAACTGCCGCAAGGTCATTGGAAATGGATTTCGATGAAATGTGAGATTCCGGGGCAATTAAGCGCCACAGATAAATGCAAATCTTTAATCCCTTTTCATAATCCTTTCTAATGTGAAGCCATGTTTTTGTTGTGCAGCAGCAGCAGCAGCAAGATGACGTGACAATGTGAAAGTTGTGGATAAATGTACCGTCGCGCCCTTGTATCCGGGAGGTGTGGTGACAGGTTCTCCCTTCTGGCCTTTAGGCCCAACTATTCCCTGCATGAAACAATCACACAGACACAAATGCATTGAATTCCATTCGAAACATTTGCTTTCCCTGTGCTCATTCGAATATTTGTTTTCTTAATTTTAAACGTTGGCTTTCAGGACCAATATTATGATTCGTAGATTAGTTTATTTCCTTAATCCTCATACCTGGGAATTATATAAAATGTTAAAGTGCAGCCCTACAATTTATTTATGATACTACTGCTGCCAGAAAGCCTGGCACTGATCTAGAGAACCCCTTGAGATGATATTCTGGATATGAAGCTTTCGTGACTGCAGGAATCCATACTCTTTGGCTCTTCGGTAAAGTCACGCAGGTAGAAAAATAATAGATCACGACGTTACGATAGCAACACAAGCAATCGTCATCAGGTGGGACAACCACAGCAAGAAAACACTCTCCCTCCCCTACTGCCGAGGCCTACATAACCTCATGCCACGATAGATCTCTCGCCTACTTCAGCAGTTTCTTCTTGCTGTGGTTGCCCCACCTGATGACGATTGCTTGTGTGTTGCGATCGAAACATCACGATCTATTATTTTTCTACCTACGTGACTTTACCGAAAGAACAGAAGACTATGATATTCTGGGTCTACCATGCCACACTAGTCAGATGTATTGCAATAGGTGAGAGTGGGCACACTGTGCCTGCACAGACCACCCCTTGGGTCCACTTCTCATCCCCAGGGCTGGAAAGCCCTCCGGACCCTGCGGCCCATATCTAGTCTAAACAAGTGGGGGTTGCCTCTCGGTACCCCTACACATTCGTGCTGTTGGTTAGACAGAGGCGGAGAGATTTTAGAAACATGAACCAATGTTTGAACTTCAGTAACCGGGAGATTCGAATCAAACGGACACCTCTGGATTGCCAGCAGTGCTCACACTTACACAATGGTAGCAGCATCATCTCCTAGTTGCTGATATTTCAGCGAATTATACCACGAATCATTACGTAACAAAAAGTAATAATACGGATAGGGATTCTGTGGTTTAATTGCATATTCTCCCCGCGTGGAATTTTCTCTGGGTTCTCAGGTGTTTCCCCTCCACATTTAGAATCAACACGAACGTCAGAGTATTTGGCT
The DNA here is from genome assembly GCF_015708825.2 of Lethenteron reissneri. NCBI lineage: Eukaryota > Metazoa > Chordata > Hyperoartia > Petromyzontiformes > Petromyzontidae > Lethenteron > Lethenteron reissneri. Next base: position 6,140,052 of record NC_083823.1, on the reverse strand, counting down.
GCTATAAATTTCCACACGATGACAAGCCACTTTGTTGAGCTATCATTTGTGGCCAGGTCACTTCTGAAAAAGAGCTACGTAGCTCAGTGGGGGTCTTACCTGATAAAATAAAAAAAATAGTTGAGTTAAATAGTTTTAGCATACATAGATTAGTTATTAATCTGGAGGTCCGTTTTCAAAAGCGTTTGTATTTTGCCGGCGATGTGAGGGAAGCTCACCGGGCGGCCCGACGATCCGGGGTATCCGTTGTCTCCGGAGAAACCGGCGTCTCCCCTCGTGCCGTTGCAGCCGTCGAGGCCGGGGATGCCCCTCACTCCGGGCTGGCCAGGGTGGCCCTAGACGCGCACGCAACGTCAAGTGCCGGTAGAGTGTCGCTCGATTCACGAACGTTTTGGTTTACAAAATTTCGCGTCCACGAAATGTCGCCGAGGCCACGCGCGCCACGAGATCATCAAACGAGAAGCCACGCGGGAGGCTGCGTCGTCATCGTCGTCATCGTCCATCCGCGACAGCGTCAGGGTGTCCCCTGCAGTGCAACAGTCACATGCGTCCCAGCACGTTGAACTTTTTTCGCACCGTACGTAGCCAACGGTGCTAATCGGAGGTGCGAAGTGCAGTGACGCTTTCACGTCAGCTGTCCAGTCATTCCAACGTGCCAGCAAGATCTTTTTGGCGAGTTCTCTGAAGAGAGTAATAATTTATAGTTTGAAATTTAGTATTATGCAAATCGTTTGAATATTCATGTTCTAAATAATGATTTTTTGTGTCGTGAAAAGTGATACAGGTAGTGTATAATTTTTACGTTAGGAGTAGAGTTGAAATGACTGTCCGAGACACATGCCTACTGTTTCGTATCAAATTAATGGGAAAATCCATTTCCGATTTTACGAAATGTAGTCTTTTGAAGGATGTGCATCCCTTTCGTAAATCGAGGGATACCTGTATCGTGGAAAATCGACAAACGTGTCACGTTAGTTATGGCAGAAATATGCGGATATTTATTGCAGCTGTTTTTTTTACATCTCTTTGGTTATTTTAGCTCAACTGTAAAACATTCTATTTAGAATGATGCAAACTGCATTTCAGCAGGGGGTGCATGGTCTGTGTCTGCGCTTTGTTGATCAGAAACACGAAGCTCAAACACTTTCAGGTCCCTAAGGGGTTCCTCAGAGTCACACGGGCGGCGGAGAAATTCCCACTCGGCACTCTACGCAAGACAACCTTCTTTGATGACAAACTCTACATTACAATCCTCACATTGCCATCCATCACTCTTCAATTTTTTTTTTTAAAGCAGCATTCCTCCCTACCACGGGCCCCCGAGGGTGCGCGACGGTTGCGTAAAAAAAATTCGGGGTTGAGGTTCGACGGAGGGGCCTTTCATCTGTCCCCTCCTTTGTCGAAGCTCCTGGAATGGGGAGCGCTCTCAAAAGCCCTCCCGTAACTCTGCAGCGGCGAGAACCTCGCATCGGGTGAGGCCTCGTCAGTGGCCGGGCACGGCGTCAAACCCAGCTGCCGCGTCCGTCGGTAGCGTGCCGATTGCACCGTGGCGTTCGCGGATAGCGAATCCTTCGGCTCGCCCTCCAAAGAGCCGCCCCCCTCCCCCCCACCGCACAGCACACCGCAAGCGGTGGCCAAAATTTGCGCCTGGCTTTTGAAACCCATATTTCTTTCATTTTATGTGATATCGACATGTTGATTTAATCGTATTGCTTATGATTTGCTCGGCCGACCAACTACCGCGAGCATGCTTTGTGCATCGTGTGCTGGTCAGCCAGCCATACAAATGAGACGAATAGATTTTGGCGGAAGCCTTTAACGACGCCGATCCCCTTCCCAGCATTTTACAGCATCGTCATTACGATGATGGTGCAATTGCAGTTGTTTTCGGTTACAGAACATGTGGCCTCCACTCACCGGAACACCATTATTACCAGGGAAGCCTGGAACGCCAATGGGGCCCTGTGAAGGAAGAAAACATTGTGATTGAAACATCTTACAGGTCGAAAGGTCACCAGTATTATCCACCCAAAATAATGTCTTATTACTCGACCCAGCAACGTTTGCGTTTGCCCAGCACACAAGTGCTTACCACCCTGCAAAGCATTTAGGAATGAACAATCAATGAATGTAGTAATGATTAATTATAAATAAAATTACAGAAATAAAGAAAAGCATAAGAGATATATGCGTGTGTACCCTCACGCGATCAAGAAGACCTGGCCAACTCACTTTTTCTCCCTTCTCCCCGGCAAAACCTGGGGTCCCTTCATCTCCTTTCCTTCCCGCAGCGCCTGCTACGCCCTCGGGGCCTGGAAAGCCTGGAACTCCTTTTGGTCCCTGAGGGCCGATGGATCCTGGATGTCCCTGCAGGCAGGCAACGACAGAGCACGCACGATTTGCAACGCAATCCCGTGTCGGGTCAAGTCAGCGACGCCTTCAAAAAGCTTTCTCCGCGCGCTGCTTTGCTGCGGGCATCTCCAGCAAGTCGAAGCGATGCCCGCAGCAGCGCGTGGCGAGAGCTCGAGAGAAGATGGAACGCTTCAGAGGTGGCCCAGCCCAGAAGATACACACTTCTCGGATTACAAGCGGCTGCCAAGATCTGTGTGTGACCGACGGTGGCTCTCCTACGTGAACGAGCAATGGGCCAGCGCCAGTGTTGGGAGTTACTCGGTCCGTAAGAAAGGCCTCGTCCCTTCGTCTCACTCTACGCTACTTCTCGCTCTCTGCGTTCACAATCCCAGAAAAAAAGGTGTCAGTTTTGTTGCCAGATGAAATGGTAAAAAAACAATTATCATATTTTTTACTGGCAAATGAGGTTCCAATGGTGAATCCCAGATGTATCTCTCTGTTTCCCCTTCCTCTCTGTGCTCAATCACGGTCCCGTTCCTTCTCGCTCTTAGCCCCTTCTGCACTGGAATGGACTCCCCATCTAGTCTCGCTCGCCTGCCCTTCCTCGTCTACCCCTCCTCCGTGTCATCACCGATACCTCCCCGTCTCCACGGTCATCCTCCATCGACTCGTTCATCTCGTCACCTTCAACCTCCGTTTGCTGTCACGCATCATCGTCGTCCTCATATTTACAACATTCACCGCGCCATTCCATCTCGTCCCATGCCACGCGGTATGTTTTTGTATCATCGTTAATTCACTGTTATAGCGCTTTGGCTATAAGCGTAATGAAGTTAAGTTACCGGTCACACTGAACCGAGCGTTAACAACTCCATTCGGTTTTTTGTTGTTGTTGTAACGTTGGCGATGAATGCAGCGACCTCCAGTGGCTGGAGAGGTTCACGTCAAGCTATTGCGGATACAATGCAGATCGATCCATTTATAGACAGCCCACTGATTTGAAATGGGCCTCTCTTCTCAGCAGGTGACAGAATATTGCGTGAAAGCGATGGGCGCAGGTCTTACAGGGGAGAGCGTTAGACGATTTAATATTGGTGGAGACGTGACGAGGCGTTGGATTATTTTCTATACAACTTCTTGCTGTCACTTCAGCGGGGTATCTACAAGCGAATCACCATAATTATCTATAGTTTTCAAGTTTCAAGTTTCATTTATTAAGGATAGCCCTGTGAGCCATGCGGCTCTTAAGTCGGGTGCAACCGCAACAAACAAAAGATGAATACAGAACATCCCAAAGCGACGACGCGCAGCAGAAACATCCTGGCATAAACGTACCGATTAAAAAAATCCTTCATCTTATCCGAATCTTTATTTGAGAATGGAGGAAATCCGGTGAGCTGTGAAGCTTTTTTCTCTCAGATGTTCAGCCTGGGCGAGTTACGCTCAGATGGGCCCCAATCACTGAACACGCCTTAAATGTCTTCTTGGTTCTTTTGGTAAAGTCACGTAGAAGGGAAATAATAAAATAATAAAAATAAAACATTATAAAATAATTCTCACGACGTTTCGGCCACAACGCAAGCAGCCGTCCTCAGGTGAAGAACAGGTCTGTTGGAAAGACAGACCTGTTCATTCAGACGCTGTCTTTCCGACAGACCTGTTCTTCACCTGAGGACGGCTGCTTGCGTTGTGGCCGAAACGGCGTGAGAATTATTTTATTATGTTAAATTTTTATTATTTTATTATTTCCCTTCTACGTGACTTTACCGAAAGAACCAAGAAGATGAATCCCTGCAGTCACGAAAGCTTTAAAACGCCTTAAATGGTGGAACAGAAAAACCACCACCACCACCACCAACTCTCTCTCTCTCGTGTGTGCCCGTAGCAGACCTGGGACATTGGCATTTTAAAATCCTTTATATTAAGTTCACTTGCTTGCTGCTTGCGCGCTTACGACAGTGCAAATATTTCGGTCGTTTTTTAACCCACTTCCCGTGATCCAATCGAGCTGACATTTTGCACACAGACTCGTTGTTGCGTAACAATTTATTTTCGTGAATTTTTTTTCTCCTAAATTTGACACTTTTTAGGAAAAAATAAATTATTATATTTAATTACCAATTGCTTAATGGTGGCAGGAAATCATCTGACCCATAGGTGGCAGCCATCTCAAGCCAGAGCACGAGAGGACTCTAGCCGCCCGTTTCAAAGACCAATGTGGGCTGGGTTGTGGCCCATTGCACACGCATATAAAGGATTTATAGTGAAAAACTTATTTTTTACGGGTTAATTTTTTACCTCGTGAACAAACTGCCATCATGATCACGCACGCCAGACTCGGAATCACCGAAATGCGCCAGTCTCCCAGACGCGGCAGCAGAGGGCGACAGAAGCACGCGGAATGAATCCGCTCCCCACCCTCCCTCGCAGCTCATCTCAGCTCAATTGTCAGCCCAAAAAAAAGGGGGTGGGGGGGGGGTAACGTACCGACGCGTTTTGCCCCCCCCCCCCCCCCCCCACTTTGCAATTCGAATTCCCGCGAGCTCGGGGTGACCTCTGCGGGTTTAAATGTCCGTAGAAAGGGAACGAGCGAACGAAGCCACCGGCTAAGCGCAGAGGGGTTCTCCCCTTGCAATCGACCGTCTCAAGCGGTGCCGTAGCTGAGCGGCAACCGATGGGGAGGGATGGCAGCAGCAGGTCATTCGAACGCCCTTTTGTTTTTTCTTCTTCGCACCAGCTTGTGAACAGGCGTTTGGAATGTCGACGAGGAAAATAAAGGGGGGGCGGTGGAGGGAGGTGGGGGGCCTTGAGTCGGGGTGCATGTACAAAACTCGGTGCTCTCACGACATGGATAAAACCTGCCAAACCGGGTCGCCCTGTTTGACAGGAGTCGCTCCTCTCGAGGGATCAGCGGCGAATCGGAGTCCTCTTTTTCAATGTTTCATCGTGACTGCAACTTTGCGATCTGCGTTATGGAGCCAGACACACTTTTTTGTTTTTATCTCGTGGCGATCAGGCCACGGATGCAACTTGGGATTTCAAAGCGAAACCTCGAATAATTATTATCGTTGCCACGCGCTATAAACCAGTGCGCTGTCTTCTTTCCGTAGACCCAGTGTCCTGCGAGAGGGCATTTGCAGTGACAAACTTTCAACGCGTCGTCCATGCATTTGCCTTGTATGCGCATTTACGAAAATACATTTAGCGTATGTAGTCAGAAAAGCATTGACAAATCTGAAGACTCTGTTTTTCTCTCTCTCAGGAGGGTTCTTGTGCATTTGGATGTTTTAGAAAAATTCGCCGCATTTTTTTTCCTCCAAGAAGTGTACTTACTCTTTGGTTCAAATCAAGTTTGAAGTGTACTCAGTCAAAAAAAAAATCCGAGGAGCGTTTTTGTTACGTCTCAAGAGATGCCTTTTGGAGACTGCCCTGCATTGGTCTGTTTGACCAAATTCATTTCCGAGGAGTGGTTTTTTTTTAACGTGAAGGATGAAAAACACGTGAGTAGCCGGAGAAAACCAACACCGAAACAGGTTTGAAGCAGGCGGGTTCACAATCCCACTTGCTGTACTGCCATCTGATGGCCACCCCACAGGCAAGTGCCTCTTTCACAAATTCTCTACGTGATCGTGATTTGCCAACCCCTCGCTGGGTCACACGCGTGTGGCCGCCACTCCCAGCTTTGTTCTCCAGCGTTTGTGAACGATTAGTGAGTTCCTGGTGGTCGTGGAATCAAGCCCCTCTACCGAGGGAGCGCCGTAACAATAGCTTCTGCTTGCACAAAACAGGAAACTTAGTACTGTGTTCAGAAGTCACCTTTCATGGCCATGAGACCCCGAATGAATCACGTCTTCCCCTGACCTACAGGATCACCTAAGTCTCGTTATCAAGCCAACGGTGTTTTTAAAAAAAAATATATGACCTCGGAACAGCCCTACAACCGTTCCGAGGCATGAAGATACCCAAATGAACACTCAAATCGTTATTTTTTCCGCCCTGTATGGAATCCTCAATTAGATGAATGACCATGATTCAGGGTCAGTCACGGTTCGCTTTAAGACATTTAAAAAACATATCTTGCATGGATCGTTTTGGTTTTTTCCGTGTGTCTCGTTTGCTCTGGCCCTGTTATTTCTGCCTCATTCCTTATCCCGGGAGGTAGTCACAACAGTAGCACACGGAGTGTATCATAACTCACAACCATCGCTGCAAGCATCATTCTGAGCGAAGGAATATATTTGAACCGATTCAATACACTCATTACATTTTACGCGTAGCCTTTCACCACCAAAATTATGATTCATAATTAGTTAAATTTGGGTTAGATTGTGTCGGAATAATAAAATTACAGGAATGGAATTGGCACGCTCTGTTTACGTTACAACCCTTACTAGTTGGTTGTGTCGGGTGGTGGCGGGTTTTAACGACACAATTATATCTTTACGCGATCTAACCCAAAAGAATCTCTATTATACAAGAATGGACATTACACCGATGTGGTGTTAGAAGCCAGGATCTTTTGGGTGGTGGGGAAGATGGTGCAACGTTTTGTTTGAACGCACGCTCGCCGATTGTCACTACGCTGCGGCTCTTTCTGTCCGACTCGTGTACAATGGCGATAATTGTGTTAGCAGGTTAGTGTAGCAGCAGCGGCAGCAGCATCAGCAGCAAGTACGAGCGTGCTGTGGGGGTCACAGAGACCGACGCACACCTGCCACTGGAATGAAGCCCGGTTCAAGGGCTGTATTCTGGCAATTCCAAGGCATGTCACCGCACGTAAGGCACAGCGCGCACAATACGTTCCTGCAATTTCACCAAGGTGTACGTTGTCACGTCAGGCTGTTTAAGTCATGCACTTTAAGCAATTTGAAGGGGGGGGAAATAAATAAAAAATAAAGAAGCCACCGCAAGGACAAGGCGCTACGTAACGGTAAAGTTACGAGTTTCTCGCGAGAGCGAAATTAAAAAAATGCAGGCTGAGCAAAATTGGTGTTTATTGTCGCAGCTGTTTATACACCATAACCAGGCCACTATGCGCTGCCCGGTTATGTAATCTCGGAACCACCTGGTTCCGTTCCGGCAGTGGAATTCCTCGGAGATTTGGGTTTGATCGAACCGGCGTTTTTTTTCCGCAAGCTGGGTTTTCCAAGGGTTAGTGGTTTGGAGGCAAACAAACGGACGAAGCATCACCCATCATTCACTCGATCCATCATTCACTTTATCTATCATTCACTTAATCGATCATTCACTTTATCCATCATTCACTTAATCGATCATTCACTATTATCCATCATTCATGTTATCTATCATTCACATTATCCATCAGTCACTTCCCTGGCGCAGAAATGGGTGGTAAATTGACCAATGCCCCCATCGTGCCCGTACATTTCGTCAATGCCCCCAACGATCCCGTGCACGAGAGGCTGGATGGCCAGCGCCATGCCCAGCCGCCTTCATCTTACGAGCGGCGAATGTTCACACACCACACCAGGTGCTCATTTGAGGCTGAGTCGACCTAGGGGGGGTATATGTCCAGGACCGGTTCAGATAATCGTCACTGGTGTTTGGCCGTGAACGGGAATCGATCTCGGGTCAGCGGGTTCACAGCGCAGCGTGCAAACCACTGCGCCACCGATCCCCGCACGCACGCATGCACGCACGCACGCGAGCGCAAAGAGACATTCCAGATGTTTCCCAGGGTGGGGAGGATGCAGTGAAGTGCTTTCATACAAGGGGCAGGATCTCAGATCGAGGTTCAGTGACGTCCGATAAACGCCCCGACATTTTCAGCGCATAGACACGTGCGCGCCCATTCACCGCACGCAAAGCGAAACAAATGTTTTGGTTGAGAGGAGACACCTTAAAAAAACACAATTCATCACCAAACGAGACGCGACTGGCTCTAGCTTATAAACAATTTCTCGGCGTCTTTCGTTCCGGAATTAAGGAGTTGAGAAAAAAAGTTGACGGAAACGTTTTGCCATTGGCGCGTAAAAGCGGCACGGATGTTTGCCGGAGGGCCCATTAAGGACGGTGCTGTGTGTGAACAAAAAAATAAGAAAAATCTGTCGCATCCAGACAGCTTAATTCCAAAGTGTCATTGTTGTTCTTCGCTCCAGCTGTCAACGAGCGAGGCCTGGCTGCACACGCGCCGTGACCATGCCGAGTGACGGCCGCCTTTTACCGTCAGGATTTGCAAAACTCTGTCCTGTGAGTCGCAGGTACAACGCGAGCGCATCCGGTGTTGCCGTTGTGGAACGTGAGCTGTAACGGGGGAAATAATGCGTGTTTTACGTCGTTGTTTCTCTGGTAGAGCGAACGAGATCATCGGTCATAGGCGGAGGGCAAGAGGAGGAAGGCCTTGGGCATGGACATTCACAGGGCCAGGGAGCTGGCAGCAGTTTGTTGTCTTTCCCCGACACCTCCGATGAGCACGGTTGGCTACGTACGGTGGGAAAGAAGTGCAACATACATACGCATAGCAGGGTGGCCGAAGGTATATAATGAATAGCAAACGTGCAATCGGTTCCGTAGCTGCACATCCTTTATTTATCAAAGCTGACTTGTCTGATGATCCTCAGCGGATGTGCCACACCCCTGCAGGGTGAGCTTGCTTGTTTCAATGTATGTTTGGGCACAATTCCACAGCCAGGCCTTGTACTACAACTGCTCATTAGGTTTTTGCGGTTGTGCTGTCTCACTCTGCGATGAGTTTCCGGGTCGTACCGCCCACGTGTTGTCCGACGGTTTCGCTCCGCGTGCTCGGGAGCTTCCTCAGGAACGGAATGAAGAAGTAGCTCGCAGAAGGGCGTTTGCGAAACGTCGGACCCGAAAACGAGCACGAATACGTAGCTACGGGGACGCTTTCACGTTTCTGTCTCTCACCGGTCCAACTACCATTGAACCCCCCCCACCCCGCCCCTTCTCCCCACAAACCGCCCCTCCGTCACCCCCCACGGCCAAGCGTTTGACAGGAAGAATTCGACCTGAGAGTCACCGTATCATCCGACCCCCGCCGCCTACGCCACAGCCACCAACTCAGCAACCGGTTCCCCTCGAGCGAGTCGTACACCCCGCTCTTCTCGATGTGCATTGTTCATTCCCCACACCCCCCCCCCCCCCGTGGAAAACTTCAAAAGAATGCATTTCTCTTGGGTGTTGCGGCAGAACGCTACCTTTAGAAGGAGCGTCGGGTTTATTTTCCCTCCCTTTTGTTTGTCGGTTATTACGATTGTTTTACCCGGGGAAAGCGTCGCAGACTCCCAGGACACTTTTTGTTTTTGCCGGAGGGTCCTTGCCGGGTTTTCACCATTGTGGTGATTGCTCGGCCTTTCTCGACCGAGTCATTTGCGCGTCTTCGGCAGCCAAGGAATGGAGAGCGTCCGGGAGGGCGTCTACCCCCGGGGAGGTGAAGCTATTGAAGGAGCCAGGTGGATCGGTGCCTCGTGGTGGGATTCTGGGAGGTGGCGGAGGCTCGAGGAGGCCTTCATCCAGCAGTGGATGGACCACGGCTGACGGCGGTGATGGTTATAGCCTGGACAGCTGAGAGCTTGATGAGACACTCATTCTGGGAGCCCACGTTTGTTTGATTATTTATGGCGTTCCCTTTGCATTGAACGTCTTTCGCTTGCGGTTTTTCTTGGAACATAACATCGCCCACTGGATATGCGCTTCACAAATGTAAATTATTATCATCATCATCACCTGTGCAAACTGGATAGTAAGCAGCCAGGGCTTTCTTGGAATGGGAGTTCCAAATTTGCCACGCGGTTCACAAGTAACAACGTTTGCACTGCAGCTCGTACTTTAGCCATCGACTCTCTTCCCCCCTCCCCCCCCCAAAAAAACTTTCATTTTACACCGAACGACGCCTACCATGTCATTGGATCGCGAGCCGTGACGAATCCGCAGTGGGTGGTAGCGTCGGTGGTGAGATGAGCTCGCGAGAGGTAGCAACGGTTTTGAAGAGGCCTTCAACCAGCAGTGGATCAATCATGGCTGACACCAATGAAGAATTAACTCGTGAAATGCCCCTCACAGTCACGATCAGCACAGAAAAGGCAAACTTCCGCTGGACTGAATAATGCATGAAGTTGCCGCTTCAGTGAATATATAAAATAACTGGTTCGTTAAAAACAACAGGTGTTTAAAAAAACCCATCATTCAGAGAAATGGATGTTTCAGTTAAGTGGCTGTCAGGATACAGAAATAATGAGCAGTCAGGAATTTCATATTTCCACTTCAAGTCATCATCATCATCAACCGTGATCGATCCACAAGTGGATGAAAGTCTCCCTGAAACCATTCCTTATAGTTTTGTGATTTTTATTGAAGTCCGCCAGCGTCTCAGCCTTCCGACGACACTCCCAGCACAAGGTGTTTCACCACGCACCCTCTCGACCAGTTTCAACCTTCTGGGTCTCATCGTACCTGTCAATCAGGCCCGAAGGCCAACAGGACAGACGAGAAAGGTGACACGTGTTCTTCTTTTGAAGTGGATAAATGGAATTCCTGTCTGTGCTAATGTATCCATTAGCCACAAACCTCTACCACGGTGCGCACAGCAATTGCTTCCACAACTCGAGTCTACAAGCCAGGAGGTAGCACAGCGGCGGCGGTGGTTGAAGAGACACAATTTAACTCGACCGACTCGTCAAAGTCCTCCGAGTATCGTCGTTGCAGGCCTCCAGCGAGCATTGGTCCTGGGGTTGTCGACATCCCTCGCTCTCATTTAATACCACCCCCATCCCCTCCTGGTCCAACCGTGGGCTGGCTTCACGAAGGCTGTGGCAAAAGAGCAGTGGGATGTCACTTTCTCTGCATAACAGTCCTCGTCCAGGCTCGAGGAGGACACCCCGTCATCCCCGCGCGGTGAGATTACAGGGCGGTTGCTTCGTCGATGAAGAGGTCCGCTCACCTCAACTCCCCGCCCCTCCCCCCATCTATCCCCGCCCGCCCCCCCTCTGCATTTCTTCGTGTAATTTCAAGGTTCTGCCGTTGCATCCGCAAACGCGTCCATTTGTTACGGCTAAAGTTGACAACTTGTGTCGCACGATCGCAAAATGCCGCGGGGAGCGGGCGCGCCGTTCACATCAAAGCCGTCGGGATTTCAAGACCGCAACGCGGCGCTGTTATTATCCACCTGTTTTAAAGCCGGGGTTCTTGTAAACAGATTTACAGCGATTGAAAACCACGCGGTTCACCACGAAGGCCGTGATGGTTAATAAAACACGGCACCTGCTTTGCAAAGTCCCTAAATCTGGAGCGGTTTTCAGAGGGGGAGGTGGTGGAGGGTGCACGCGCGCGTTTCATTCGGTGCCACGCTCGCTTGCACGGGACAACTCGTTCCAGATGATCACAGCCAGAGCCCCCCCACCCGCTCTATTCAAGATTGCCTTCGCATCCAGATGCGTACGGAGGGGCGATTTATTTATTTATTTAATCGTTTTATATTGTACATTTATATTTTAATAACATATTTATTTATATTTTACATTTATATTTAATATTTATTTTTTAATAATATATATATTTATATAGATATTTATGTTATATTAATAATGTTCATACATATTTTATATTTACATATTTTATACTTATATAGTTATTTATTTTATATTCATAATATTTATAAATATTTTATATTTACATCTTTTATATATATTTTTTCATTATTATTTTATATTTCTCCGCCATTACTGCTATTCCACAAATAAGGGAGGGCGAAAAGAACTCTGGTTGTTCGTATCAGAATTCATTTTTTTTTATGCGAATCATTTCACAGTTTCAAAGCTGGCATCGTTTTCTTTTCTCGCAGCAGCAGCAGCAGCCACTTACTGCCGATCTGATTTATGTTTTTTGTTTACAACACTACAGTGGCATCCTCGTCACAATTGCGATTGGAAGGAAATACATCACGGGTGGCTTGCTTTAATCAAAAACATAATCACACGTGTACTAGTACAGCACCCTTTGATCAATCCACTGGTGGATGGGGCCCTCCCAAGAAGGAGGCATACGTCTCGTTGGGGGGGGGGGGGGTTATTTGACCGCGGCTTCCCTGCCGCTAGTCAATGTAAGTTGTTGAAGAGATGTCTTTCGCTTTAACACTATACATTTTGTTGATTAAATTCATTTAGAGTGCACTTCACCAACCCACAATGACCAGCATGGTAAAGTAAGGCCAAAAAAACCAGCTCCCAAGACCTGCACAGCTGTGCATTAGCAATAGGCTTTGTTAAAAGACATTTAGAAGAACTATCATCGTCTTCTTCTTCCAAGTGTGGTCCCACTAGTCGGGGATCTCTTTCCAATCCCTATCCCTCCACAATCTTCTAGCCATCGCCACCTCCACAGTTTTTACTTTGGAAAGACGTATACACTCATTCAGTGCAATTACATTTCCCAAAGATTTTCAATTGGACAAAGGGCACCTATATTCTTGGTTCTTTCAGTAAAGTGTTGCAGTCGAAACGTCGTGAGAATTTTTACTGTTTGATATTTATATTATTTTATTATTTCCCTTCTACGTGACTCTACCGAAAGAACCAAGAATATGAATCCCTGCAGTCACGAAAGCTTTAAATCAAAAGGGCACTTAGTTGGACGTAACGACGCGAATTAGAAACCCATTCAACGGCGCCGCTCTTTTGCGAGGGCCTTGAAACGCCTTGGTGCACTTCAATCGTCGCCGTCCCAGGATTTGAGACATCCGAGAAATGTTTGCGAATGGTGCGAGATCGGGGTTGCGCATCAAGCAGAGGAGACAAAACAACCATCTGGCAGAGGAAATTGTAAATGTTTGCATCTTGTGCGGATTCTTTCACGAATTCCATTCTCAGTGAGGCCCGTAGAGACAAGGCCAGTTTCGAAAGACATTAGATTTTTTTTCTTTGAGCCGTTCTCTCACGAGGCATATTCATGCAACTCGAACGTAAATGTTTCCCACGTTTTCCGAATCTTGAGAAAGCTTTGCCTCGGAACTTCATGGGTCACTGAGCAATCGGTGAGACTGAAATTCAAGTTCAAACTCGGATTGAGATTCTTTTCGGTGAGGAGCAACCCTTGCCCTTTTGCCCTTTGACCTGGTGAAACATAAACCAATGTCAAGGAATAAAAAAGGAAGGAATCTATGATAAAAGCCCGGCCTTTCGCTTGTCCCTTTGTCCATCAACTCAATTATAAGAGCCTTTCAGAAGGCCTGAATCAAAAAGTTATAGAAAGTTGACCACCCCCCCAGATGCGGGGGTAGAAAGGTGATCCAACAGGGTTAAAAAAGTTGTCGACCCCCCGAAATGTTTTCCTCTCTCTCCCAATGTTATTTTTTTCTTTTGTAGGAATATATACCTACACACCCTACACACAATAGAGTCAGTATTTTCTGCCTACACACCCTACATACAACAAAGCACTAGGCAGTCGATACTACTAGCTCTATAGTAGATACTACTAGCTCTATAGTAGATACTACTAACTCTATAGTAGATACTACTAACTCTATAGTAGATACTACTGACTATTGTGGAGTCAATAGTATCTACTACACACCCTACATACAATAGGGGCGGTAGTCATTAGATACTACTAACTCTATAGTAGATACTACTGACTATTGTGGAGTCAGTAGTATCCACTACACACCCTACATACAATAGGGGCGGTAGTCAGTAGATACTATTAACTCTATACTAGATACTACTGACTATTGCGGAGTCAGTAGTATCTACCAGAGGTGTGGACTCGAGTCATGTGACTTGGACTCGAGTCAGACTCGAGTCATGAATTTGATGACTTCAGACTCGACTTGGACTTGCATAACAATGACTTTGTCCCACCTCTGAGGTGTGGACTCGAGTCATGTGACTTGGACTCGAGTCAGACTCGAGTCATGAATTTGATGACTTCAGACTCGACTTGGACTTGCATAACAATGACTTTGTCCCACCTCTGGTATCTACTACACACCCTACATACAATAGGGGTGGTAGTCAGTAGATACTACTAACTCTATAGTAGATACTACTGACTATTGTGGAGTCAGTAGTATCTGCCTACACACCCTACATACAATAGGGGCGGTAGTCAGTAGATACTACTAACTCTATAGTAGATACTACTGACTATTGTGGAGTCAGTAGTATATGTACACATGGGGGGGGGGGGGGGGGAGAAGAGGACATCAGTGGGGGCAATGGACGAGGCGCAAAGCAGAGGTCGCAAACGGGTTTTGATTCCTTACCCGTACCTGTACCCGGCCGCACCAGGGTCGCAAATGGGTACCCGTACCCGTACCCGGCCGGGTACGGATAGCTGGGTATCGGGTAGGGTACGGGTATCGGGTACCCGGTTACGACCTCTGGCGCAAAGTGGCAAGAAGCCCCGTGCAGCAGTTAGAATAATGCTGCCATAGGCCGTCGAAATTCTAGTGAGACAAAAAATGTAACGTACTCTTCCATCAACTACAAGTTTGATAAATCATTGACAGGAACTCATCACCTGTTCACAGCCCTGAGTTGGTGGTGGAAGTTCCAAATTCTCACTGCGGGGATGAGTCCATCCATAGGACCAGCCCTGGGGACTTCCCACTATTATCTACACCTCAGGGATGAAGGGCAGTTAACTCCAGACCGCGACTAAAAACTCGTCACCTTCCGATTGTTGAGTCGAGCGCGCTAACCGCCGTGCCACACACCCTGATCAATGGACTAGACCGACACTAAAGAACGGGCCGCTGATAAGAGATTAAAGAGCCAGTGGCCCCCACGTGCGGCTATTGTGAGCCGTAAGGACACGGTAAAAGGGAAAAAAAGGGCCAACAAAAAAAGCCCTCACTTTCAAATTGCAGAGCACCAGCAGGACAACGAGATGTACAAGCCCTGACAAAGTGACAACGGTAACAAAATCAACAAGCACGCACGCACGCACAGGTGGACATCTGTTCTTTTGGTTGTTGTTGTTCCAAGTCAAAGGTTAATGTCCCTTCAGGGTTAAGCTGGAACACATCCGACCATTAGAGGATAAAAAAGTGCCCAGCTTGGGGGTGGTGGTGTTGTTATTATCCGTGAGTTTTATGGTGTGGTGAATCCATTGATAGCAGCAATTACTGCAATGAACACTTGTGCAATTTTTTGCGAGTGCAGAACAAGCTTAGATTTATTGCCATTTTCACTGGTTTAACAACAATAACTGTTCCCTTATTCACGATGTTTATTCTGATTGCGCGATCGGTGTAATATCACGAGACAGAGTGTCCGTTTTGAACTCGCGTTGAAAGAGTGCGCAAACCTGCGTCAATATTTTTCTATTTTTTATGTTTCCCCGTGTTAGAGAAATGGGCTGTGGTAGAAGACATCCATTTTTGTCCACAACTCTGTGCTGCTGCATTTTCCCACGTGACTTACTAGCCAGACACGTTTGGAGCCTCAGCGTCAAACCGATATATATATTAAAAATGTCCACTTGAACTACTCAAAAAAATCCAATGCTGGCAAATTAAATTAACCAAATTTAATACCAGGCCTTTTTGTGCGTTCGTCGGTCACAGGACAGAGTCAATCAGCTCACTGCACTCGAGATCTCGGTTTCATTATGCGAGGACAAAGTCCCCCCTTACGAACCCAGGCCCTCAGCGGTTGACGGGTCGGTGTTCCGACCCCCTGAGCCTCGAGCCACCTCTGCCAACTTTCCAGATTGAGTCCACGTTCCCTTAATTACCAAGTCACTGACAGTACCATCTCAAGGCATTGGCTCTCAGCAGGACACTTCAAGAGTTGAGTCAACACACGTTATTTTTCTGCTTGCGAAGTGTTGCCCATTTCGTACAGCCAGGGTCCGTGTACTCCCTCTACAAACAATGGCTCTCGATGGCAATTCAACGTCCGTCATTGTCAGACCTCTGACTCGTGGTCTCAGGCTACTGATTCTGCCACAGAAATTCCCGCGAGTTAAATCAGCCCTTCCGCACAATTCCAACAAGCCCGCGATTAGCGAGCGAATGCGTTTCGCGGCAAGGACCACCTTTGAACCGCCCACGAGTTTATTTTGGGCTATTGTCCAAAGTCCACCAGACAGTGATGGGAACAGCTGGGATTATGATCTAAGAAAACAATTCGGTGTCGGTGCGGGACGACCAGGCGGCTGGAAAACAATGCAACAACTCGACAACTGCGACGGGGATATCAGAGGGCTTTTGGCGTGTGGATCTAGAATTAGAGCACGCTGATGGGTTTTTTCAATTTGCCTAATACACCGTGCGATGTGTGCTGACATTTCGTAAGCTGTCTGGTCTGCATATGGCCACATTTTTTTGTTCAGTGTTCATCAATGCCACAAGGTCACATACCTTTCCAAATATGGTTTTGTATTTAAAAAAGGGAAAAAGAAGAGAAAACCCGAAACACGCAAGCTTCTTTCAAAAGACGAATTGTTAATTTCAGCAAAACAGAAATCCTCCAAGATATTAAAAGCGCGAGTTTCTGGAAATGTTACAGATTGACTTTTCACTTGTAATTTTTCTACACTCTAGCTAAGTGTACTAGGTGACTACCAACAACGTCAAACCATATCGACCAATAAAATGCACTTAACATAATAAGCGTACCGAATATACAGTCAATGCTATTTTAATGTATATCTGGAAATGGCCTGGTGGCTAAGAATTCAGAGCAATGAGCCATCACTGCTGAAATTCTAGGCTGGGTTTGAATTTTTTTTTTAACACTTGTACTATAAACCGGGTTTTAGAGCAGAGCAGGCTGATGATGAGCACTGGTATTTCAACAACGACTGCACTCAAACATATTTTACCTAAATTATATATCTACGTAAATCTGAGAATACATTTTTTTATCAGTTTGCCGATTATTTATCAATAATGTGTGTTTACCAAGGAAAGCCTCGCTGAGCCTCAAGACTTTTTCAAGAGGGTCCTGCTAAGCTTTTGGCAAGTGAGCGATGTTGCAGCTGCCACGTAATCCAAATTGAGAAACTTGCGCTCCATGTTTCACAATCGAGATGTTTTGCGATCACACCAGTGACACTGTATGTGTTTTCTGAGCTATGGGAGGATACACTGAAGGAACCCCATACAGAACAGGGGGAGAACATACAAACATACAAACTCCACGTACAAAAGTTCCCGAGTCGGGAATCGAACCCAGGCCCTTCTTGCTGTGAGGCCCAAATGTTACTAGTGCGCCAATCCCTACCACCTCAGGTGACCTCTGAAGTCCTGGAGAGTTCTGTTTTCGCCAATGTTAGGAACCCACGTGGATTATTCGGTGCTAAACTTTACAACATGTTCAGTTCAACTCTTCGTGCATTTCAGCGACGCTGTAAACACGGATCCATTACATTAGACGTTGACGTTTCATTTACGACTCCTGCGGGATAGAGGAGAAAAAACAACTTAAAAGGGGCCGCATTAATTGTCGGATGAGGAAAAAACCACCCCCAATAACAAAATCCACATTGTCCCGTTGCTACTGCAATACAGATTTAATTCATATGGACAGCTGTGGCTTGAGCGTGTGCCCGACGTTGACAAATTATAGCACAGGGCGCGAGGTTGGGTTTCCCTCCATTTGCCACATGAAGGCCACTTTACAAGGCTAGTACGTGTGGTTGCCAACTGACCTGGTTTTCCCAGCACATCCCCCTTCATTTCCCAGCTGTGCTGGAAAATTTAGAAAATTATGAGTCCAGGTGTTTGTCAAGTTGCATAATAACCCAACACTCTCGACGTTTAAAGGTAGTTCTCCCTCTCCGCTGGTGCTTTACTTGAGATATTCTCATTCTCCCCATGGTATGCTCTGGGGTTTTCATTGCTTCAGAGGTGGCAACCTTAGCTTGCACGCAACAATTAGTATGGCCAATTACCATATACCCCCTTCTCACCAGCGTTGCAGCCAGCCCTGTTAGCGTGCAAGAATGGCGACCCCTAATCAAGACCACTGCCCCCCCCCCTCCCCATGACTAAGCCCACATTAGAAAGAGATCACGTGTCCACGTGAGTAACGCATGAGTTTCACGTTGCATATCAGTATGTTTTAGAATAAATTAATAAAGACATTTGCTATTTGTGCCATTCTCAGAGCACAAAAGGCCGTCACGCACCAACGTTCCCCCGCGCATGCACACATAAAACACTTCTCCTGAACACTATCCATGCCACAGCCTGTGTCCCCTCTCCCCCCTATCTGAAAGACACTCGTGTTCCCCCCGCGGGTTGAAAAACCGTTGGTCTTACGGAAGATCAATTGCGTCGGAACCCAAGCGTAATTGTGAGGGCAAAACAAGTGAGGCCTTTGAACAAGGCCCAATGTGGTGCTGGTTGCGGTGGTCGTGGCTGTTGTGGCGGCACACACAAAGGGCCCTCAGCTGTGACGGGAGTAGCAATTGTTATTGTTTTTTTTACTATTTAAGCAATTTTTTTATTTTACCAGGTAGAGCCCACTGGAGCTTTACACCGCTTTTTCAGAAGCAAACTGGCGACTACAAATGATAGCTCAACGAAATGGCTTCTCACGTGGAAATTTATAGCATCCAAATACTCTAAATGCACGTTGATTCTAAACCTGGAGGGGAATAATACCTGGTGGATCCGGAGAAAAATCCGCGCGACCAGGGGGAGAACATGCAAACTCCATGTATACAGCAGCAGGCGTCAGGGGTCGGGATCGAACCCACGCACCCTGCATACCAGGCGAGGTGAGTTAACGTCGCCTTGCCACCGCGGCGCAGCCAGGGACAGCCGGACCACGAGCCGTTCTCGACGGCAACGCGGCTGGTAGAGGCCAGGAATCCAGAAAACAAGGGGTCGGAAACCGCATTTACAGCGGCGCGCGAGCATGCGGAAAAAAACACTAAATTGAAAAAGAAAGAACATTGATAAGAAAAATCACGAGCTCATCGTAAACTCCGCTCATAGCGGAAAGGGCCCGAAATTCAGAGAAGAGCCACTGCCTTAAATGTCAGCCTATTGTACAACAGGATAAAAAGTGCACAATAAGTCTCCTTTCATACATCCATCCTTTCATATTTTATGGAAGAGCCTATTTTATAGTTTCATGTTTTAAGGCGACGTTAGGGGCCCCGACGATGGTGAATTTGAAAAGAGACTGCCTCGTTGAATACGTGCTCAGTTTTCCACCGACCTTGAAAACAGTCAAAATATTAAAAGCTCTTAAGGTTGTGAAAAGAATTAAGCCTTTACTTTGCCGAGGACGTATCTTATTTTTACTGCCAACTTAATCATATGCAAAGGTAATATACACACACCATGAATATGTCTAAACAGACAGTAAGCATGTCTGTTTGTAGACATAACATTGATATGTGCAATGTTTAATAATGCCCTTTTTGTGACCACAAAAGCTTTCACCGTGTCCGAAGACTCTTTGTTACGGAACGTTTGGCTAATATTATTGACCGGTGTCTCGCTTCATGAGATGGGATTCCAGAATGCGCAGAGGAAACCCTCACGCACGTGGTCATACCACTCAAAGCTCCGTGCACATGGATTCAGGAATCTATTGCTCTGCTGACATCTCCAGGCCACCACGCCGCCCAAGCCTTGAGTCTCGCATCCAGGTGTTAACCAGGCTCAATGTTGAACTTCTTTTGCGCCGTACATAGCCAAGCGTGCTAAATCGGAGGTGCGGATATATCCAGCTTTTGAGATCAAACGAGACCGGTCGTAGGCCAAAACATATCTTCGCTCATCTCACTTATTTATTTGTTAGTGCTGCCCCTAGTCCATGAGAACATCATCTTATTTATTTCCCTTGGTCGAAGCGGGCGTCCGACATGTGGAAAGCATTGCGCGTCGCTCGAAACTCGCGGCCTGTACTTCAAATCGCAAACGACTCCCGGTCGCTCCGTCTCCCGAGACTGAGAACCAACACACGGCGATATATCAAAACTCTTTTGACGGCGCCACATGTTCTCACAACGATCTACGAGAAAAATCCGAATTCGTCCTCATGAGAAATCTCCCAATGGGGAGGGGGGGGGGGCATTAGACGTAAGCACCCCCCTCCCACACATCCCCGGTCTGCGATCCTATTTCAGAATGTTCATGAATTTGTCGTGACGAATATAAGCTCTGCTTAGCAATTTCGGAAATTGACGCGTTCAAATGGCAAACGTGCGCTGTCCCGCGTTCTTTAAAGCGGGTAAAAAAATTATAATGCTAATAATTATTACTTACAGGTCTTTGTTAATCCACTGCTGAATGAACAAGGCCTCCCCACAGCGTGTTGGTCACGGAGCCTGTTTGGTCATACTCTGGTCAGTGGGGTTGGTGGAAGGGGGGGGGGTGCCCAGGAATGGTGTGGTTATCAGTGGCCACTGATGTTAGCCGTGACGGGGGACGACACTCATGGTGCCGAGTGTATAATGCAACGAGCTAAACACTGTGCCTCGCTGCTACCCACCTACAAGCAGGTACACATTTAAAAATTTGGCGTCGCCTTCAGTAAAATTTAAACGAAAATTTTAATTCGGTTTACATACACGACGTAGTATGCGCCTGTACTAATGGACATCATGTTTACCTTCATACTTTTATACGAAAGTAGATTATACCATGGCTGAGTGAGTGATGGATTTGAAATATGATATTTGGTACAGATATGCTTGCAACTGGAAACATTAATAAAGAAATGTGGCGAATTTAGCCTGTATGTTGACTGGTTTTTATTAATGAGACCGGGTTAGCCTAAAGTTGTACATCTCTTCAATTCTCGTGATATAGAGGGTTAAACATGTACATTGCCCATTATGAGTAAACCCAGTAATTTACCTCACAGCAGAAGTTGACTAAAGGCTTACGATGAAGCTTCGTTGAAATTGACAACTACCATCTAAGCGTCGGTCGTCACCGTTAAACAAAAAAAGACACGAACGCACTCTAATCCACAAATCAGTCGGTCAGTCTGAGCTAAAAAGTAATTTTTCAACGGCGACCCCAATTAAAAGTTTCACCGATGTAATAATGCGTTGCATCGTGGGATCTTGAGATGTGACCATGGCTGATGATGATGATGGAGGACCTATATAATTCCGATGGTTTTACCTACACAGAAAATCTAATTCGAGCGCTGCACAAACAATGATGCAGGTCTACGTTACAGACAGCAGAGAGCAGGGCAGCAAAGTCCATTGTCGTACTGCACTTCTACACTCCCACGTCCATGCTCCCCACCAGCGCGGTGAAGTAATGTCAAATAACCGATGCGACCGGCGTGGCGCTGAAGTGCCGTCATCCGGCGGTGGATTGACAAAGGGCTCCGATAGCAAAGTCCGCTATGTGCGGTGCGAAGGAAGTTGAACATGTGTACGTACATGAACGAGAAGGGACAACAGTAGTGACGGCAATACCCCGGTTAACGTCGGGGATGCGTTCCTGAAAGGTGCGACGACGAATATCGAAACGGCGCAAATCAACGAAATGTTTCCACGAGAGATAAACAAAGACAACGGAATGTGCGGTGACGCTGCGTTCATGCTCATCATCATCATCCCAGACGTACCAACAATGTCACATTACGTTACTAAAATTACTGTCTTCAATGCTCGTGTACGGCTGTAAACTGTAACACGAATAATACAAGGCACAAAAAATATACGGTACACTATTACAAATTTTTTTTAAACAAAAAATACTGTGCGCAAATATATATTGCGCTCTACAGTGCAGTCCATCTCTTTACGCGCGACAAAAAGTGAAGTCACGTGACTTTACCGAAAGAACCAAGAAGGTGTTGATAAAGTGGACGACGAATCTGCGAAATGACGTGAAAGGGGGAGACATCAAATCGGGGGTGTTGCTGTACCAAACAGGTTTTGAAGTGAGCGAGAGGACGCGCATTGCTGAGACATGGCCATAAAGAAGGCTGTCTCTGATGTAGGCCAATCAGTTTCAAAGACAATGCAATATATTATCAGAGCATGTTTTGTTTGCATGTTCATGCAGACTTGATTCCTTGCGAAAAAGGTTTCTATTTGGTGTTTGAAAATCTTTACACCTCCTGTTTCATTGCCAGTATGGGTAAACACGTCTTCTTATTTCTCATTCGTAAGTGCAGTTGCTAACGCGAGTGACGACTGATGCCCGAGCATTTCGCGACCACAACTTCGCCAACCCGCACTGACCGACCGGAGCGGCGAAATATTCTCAAACAACGTCCCGTGACCCCGCACGGGGCAGGCACGGGGCGGCCCTCGTCCGGCAGTCAATTTGACGGCAAAAGGTGGAATACACGTAGGCTTTCGCGACCAATATTATTCATAATCAACGTTTTTGGGTTTAGATCGCGTTATTTATAAATTGTAAATGTTGTGGTTTCACGCTTCAACACACCGGTGGGCTAAAGCAGTGAACTATTTGTCTTTTGTCAACGTGACACTTTTTAACTGATTGGCCGTGTCGGGTGGTGGAGGGTTACGACACATTTATAAATAACGCGATCTAAACCCAAAAACGTTGATTATGAAAAGGTGGAATCCCGATTTCGTGAGCGCGCACGCGAAGTGTCAGCGGTGGACGCAACGTGTTGACGCTTCGCGCATGTACGGAAACAATTCCAGCGGCAAGTGCCATGAGATCCCTTAAAAAGGAGCGCGCACCGATGCAACAGCTGGACGTTGGCTTGGACCGCACACCGTCCCGCGCAAACGTTTACAGATGACTGCAAACACTCCCGCATGTCTTGACTACAGTCCATACAAATCACTGTTTGAAAAAGGAACGCATTACTTTACCCAAATACGATCAATCAGGCCACCCATGTTTGGTCTGGCTTTAATCAGCTCGTGCAAGTCCGGAGATAGTCTTTCACGTAATCTGCCCATTGTGTGATTTTGGACCTGCATACCTTGAGCAGCCTGATTGAATTTTGTTATAAGAATTTACGTTTATTTATTTACTTGTTCTTATTCCCACCCCCCCTGCCCCCGCTACCTGCTGTGTATTAATTTCCTTACATTGTGCTATAAAATCTTGTGAAGAATTGAGATGACTCAATGTGTTTTTCCTAAATAGGTTTCACAGTAAAGTTTCAAATTTCACATTTTTTTGAGCAGAAGTAACATTTAGACTTTTTAAAAATGTAACTCTCTGCTGATTTGAGAATAGAGACGACAGCCACGAGCCTGTGATGGAAATTCTTCATTCCTATGGCGAGGGTGGGTGGGGTTCAAGCATATCCACCGAGCAACCCCTGTTGCGTTGTGCCACTCACTTTCATTAACCCTGGAAGGACGATGGGTTTCGTCAAACCGCAGGCCAGGAATCGAACTCGAAAACCTTTCAATCGAGGGCAGCTCGGCTCCACCGCTGAACCACCTGGCTGGTGTCTCTCAGCCGGGCCCACCGTCGCCACCGCCGCCGCCCTGCCGACTCTATCTCGCCGCACAGGTGTAGATTTCACCGTGTTTTGATGGCGATAGCGACCACTTTCCAGATGTTACATCTCTCGCGAGCAGAGCCCCCTTTCACGGGGTACGAATCTTACTCGACAGCGTTACGCAAAGCAGCTTCACAACATCAAACGTCTTTCATAAAAGAGTCGGCTATGATCAGACGATTGCATTTTTTTTTTCCCCGTACAATTCTATTACAGTCGTGCTATCGAATTGTGCTCAATCATATAGGACGATTGTTAGCTTCAGGCTAAGTACAGTCAGAGCAACCTGTTCCTATATACATGTAATTTTTTTTATCAACGCTTACACTTTCTGATGTGTTCCACTCGAATGTGCTACTCTTTCAACAGGAGGTCATTGGGAAAGCACAGGGCGGGTTCCTCTCGCAAAGCCCCCGAAACTCTGTGATGCCAGACCGACAGTGAACCTTCAACGGGGGCTTAAAAAAAAGATTTGATGACTCACGCGGTCCTATCGGAGCAACGCTCCATCGCTACACGCGCTAGGGCCGCGCATCGCAGCAAGCTTCGTCAAAGAATGCGCTGCGGTCCGGGCTGGCTTCACGTAGATCAACCTCAATCAGAGTCAATGCCCCCAAAAAGCGAACGCAGCCAAGGTGGGGGCATCCGTGATGGACGTTCGCAAAGGTTCGTACGGCGAAGCTGCCAAACACCGGCAGTCTCTTATCGCTCCTCGGATCAGTCCTGACTCCTTGACAAACGTAGACACAGCAGGGTGAACGCCGACATAACAATTCTCATGCTGGAAAGGTTCAAGCTGCATCCTGCCACGTACGTATGTGTGCGTGTACGTTGAACTTCTTGCGTACCGTACGTCGCCAACCGTGCTAATCGAGTGGTGCGGTGGGGGGCTGGCTTGTGGAAGTGAATTGCTTGTGTGCAAATCGTGTTTTATTAAGACGGCGATTAAAAAAAAAACCCCAAAAGACTGTTGACGTTGCTGCACCGCCAAACATTTCGGTTTTAGTTTAATAAAGAAAAAATCCGCATTCTCACATTACATGGTAGATGTTTCAATCACGTTGAGAAATGCGTTTCAACTCGTTTGACGTATCGTTTGCAACTACGTTGTGTAACTTGCCGCAGACACATTTCCACTACGTTGAGCTATTTATTTTAACTACGAGCGGTTGGAATGAATCGTTTCACATCAAAATGCAACGCACGTCATTCGATGGGACTCCATAGATCTATACGATAGTGGCACTGGGAAATTATTACCTCCATCGTGAAGGCCAAGGGCTCTTAAATGCAACGTAATTACGTTTAACTGCGGGAATGCAGCTGTGTTCCAACATGTGGCTGGGTAGTCTGCCCAACGTGAGGACACTAAAGTGCATATTGAAAAAGTAAAGTGTTGCGCATTCCATTGTCACATCCACCAATAATAACAACAACAATGCCCCTCATTTACCCAGGAAAGCCTCACTCAGATGTCAACTCTTTTTTTGTTTTTCGAGGGTCCCACTGCATCGGAACGTTTCGCCAATTTGGTGAATGAGATTTTGGCAGGTGGGAAAATCAATGCACGCCGAGCAAACCTGACGCTCGAAGCTCCGCACGAGTGGAGTCAAGAATCCGCTGGTGCACTGCGTTCCCCTGGCTACCTTGCAGCCGAAGTCTTACACCACCTGGCGGTCGCAGGGAGTCTCCTCCTGTTCAATTGTTCACCAGGCTGGAGCCTGCTTGGGCCTCTAAAAGCTGATGGTATCGATTCTAGATTTGAAGCTTTCGTGACAGCAAGGATTCATACTCTTAGTTCTTTCGGTAAAGTCACGTAGGTAAAAAATGAAATTAATAAAAATAAAAACAATAAAATCACGACGTTTCGGAGGCAACACAAGCTTCCGTCTTCAGGTGAAACTGTCACAGCAAAATGGTATCGGGCACGTTGCAGGGCACCTATCTATGTACCCATGGGAAATTCTGGCATGAAGTTCAACATCGCTATTCCATTGCCGTTAATAATGTTAATCCTGCAGCAACTGCCCCTCCCAAATGAGAAGTGGTGGTGGTGGTGGCAGCGGCGGTAAGAAAGCCCCACACTTTTGAGTAATGTCCTCTGGACATACTGGGGCATGACACAGCATGACTTTCCATGACACACCCAAGACAAAAATGTAGCATGAGCAAAACACCCGTGCACACTTTTGGGCAGTGTTGCTTGGCGCATGACACAATACTTTTTCCAAGGGAGCACTTCAAGTTGAGTCTCGGACCACGCTTAATATTGTAACAAATGTCACACGATTCCACAAAAGACGGAATGTTACCATGGGAAAAATTTGCCTAGTAGTGGTACGGTGCGTTGAAATTCCACGTACCCGTGGCGCTCGGACACGTGACTTTGATTTTGTGGTCACAAGTGATCTGAAAAAAAACTCCTTTTCATCCGAGTTTTTTCACTGATAAGAGGAGCGTTCTTGAGGTGGCAGCAAAATCATCTAAGCATTCTAGTTTAACAGTGGATAAGCAATCCAACCACAGTTGGAACGTTAACAAAGATCACCGGGTTCATTGCAATGTGTGCTAACCACTACATCACCTGTTCCAGCCTGTTGAATTATCAAGTATAAATTAAGAGAAAGTGAAAGACTGCAAATATAAAATATAACCATGAGTCAGTCGATGCTCCTCCGATTAGCCCGATTGGCTACATAAATAAATTGAGCATACATACATACATTCGTTAAAGAAATATGCGTCGGAGAGTTTTACAAGTAACGTCCAAAAAAACACGACGTATTTTCAAGTCTCCCCTCCAGGAACGCATGGCCCATTGACCCCCAACACACAAACACAGCAATCCTTTCAGTTCGCCAGATATCCGAGGATTTATTTTTTCACGGCATGAACTGGACACTGAACTTGACAGAGTGCCATGCCGTCAAGGTAAGTCTTGACGGCATCACTCAGCCGGGGAGAGAGAAAAAAACCATTGCACACTTTGTGTGCACTCCGTCCCACACACACAAAAAAAAACACGCGCATAGGGAAAGAGAGTGCGCCTACGCAAAAGGGTTCTTCTAAACAAAAACAGCGGTGAGCAAAATGTTCAACTGAATTCTCACACCAAAGGTGTCTGTTGATAAAAATAACTTCATATTAATGGTTGGCGTGCAGAGAAAGTAGTTGTTGGTTCAATGCACTTAGGAAGCAAACGATTTCCGGCTGTAGTGAACATCAGCAGCGAGTGATTTCTGGACCTTTCCTGGGCCTCCCCTTCCCTTCATCACTCCTGCCGTGACCAGCGTGCTCAAGTATGGCCAAACAATCCACGCCCGTGACCCACACGGCACGAGGATGCCTTCATCCGGCAGTAGATTGATACACCGCTGTAAACTATTATTATAAACTAGCCTTTTGCCCGTCCAAGGACGGGTGTATTACAGTAATTGTGAAACTTGCAAGCGAAAAGCAGACCGCCACGTGATATTCATTGCATCAATTCGTGTGCAATTTGTAAGGGCGCGGTGACACAGACCTTTTTCATTTCAAGGTTATAATCCCTTGTTCATTATGACGTCCTTTTTACTTCGATGTCTCAACAGCGTTACGGAGATTACGTGATGACGTGAGGGTTCTGCCTTTGTAGTGAGGGTTGTGAGTTGACGCCGAGGAGGGGAGAGCAGGCGCCTTGGCCCCCCATGTGGAGTGACGTCAGACGCTAATTATTGTTAATGGGAGGTGTCCATTTGGAGGACGTCACCTGCTCATGAATATTAATGAGGGGGGCTGTTTGATGTGCAGTGACGTCACTTGCTCATGATTATTAGTGAGGGGGGGGAGTACTCCATATTGAGTGACGTCACCCACTCAAGATTATTAATTAGGGGTGGGGGGGGGTCCATTTGGAGGACGTCACCTGCTCATGAATATTAATGAGGGGGGCTGATCGATGTGGAGTGACGTCACGAGCGTTAAGCACATTCCTGGGTGATTATAGTAGATATAATAACAATTACTTCTAAACTGACTCTATACGCAAACGATTCATTTGATTATGAGTTCACAACGGGCGAAGACTGCAGCTCTTGACGCTTCTTTGCTCTATTACTATAGTACTAGACTGCCTTCAACTTTTATGAACGACTGGGTGTTTAAGGTTAGCGATTTGTCGTACTATCTGGCTGTGTAGCAAATGAGAAACTATAATGACTTTACTGTGCAAGTGAAAAATGTGTGTTTTAATATTTATGTTTTTTTTTATTTAGGGCCCCTTTATAACATATGCTACAGGCCCCGCACTAGCTTAACCCGGCACTGCTGAGCTTAATTCACAAGGGGTGTGCGCGTGTGTGTTGTGTGTGGTGTGGTGTTGTGTGCGGTGTTGTGTGTTTTGTGTGTGGTGTTGTGTGGTGTTGTGTGTATTTTGTGTGTGGTGTTGTGTGTGTTGTTGTGTGTGGTGTTGTGTGTGGTTTGTGGTGTTGTGTGGTGTTGGGTGGTGTGTGTGTGTTGTGTGTGGTGTTGTGTGTGGTGTTGTGTGTGGTGTGGTGTTGTCTGGTGTTGTGTGTGGTGTTGTGTGTGGTGTTGTGTGTGTTGTTGTGTGTGGTGTTGTGTGTGGTTGTAGTGTGTGTTTTGTGTGTGGTGTGTGTGGTGTTGTCTGGTGTTGTGTGTGGTGTTGTGTGTGGTTGTAGTGTGTGTTTTGGGTGTGGTGTTGTGTGTGGTGTTGTGTGTGTTGTGTATTGTTGTGTGTGGTGTGGTGTTGTGTGGTGTTGCGTGGTGTTGTGTGTGTGTTGTGTGTGTTGTTGTGTGTGGTGTTGTGTGTGGTGTTGGGTGGTGTTGTGTGTGGTGTTGGGTGGTGTTGTGTGTGGTGTTGTGTGGTGTTGTGTGTCGTGTTGTGTGGTGTTGTGTGTGGTGTTGTGTGGTGTTGTGTGTGGTGTTGTGTGTCGTGTTGTGTGTGGTGTGGTGTTGTGTGTGGTGTTGTGTGGTTGCCGTAGACAGCCGAAAGCCGAACCCCATCCCTAACCACAAAAGGACGTCATCACGCGATGATTGTTTGGTCGATAAGTTTAAATGTACGCTTGCTCCTGTGCACGTGAGGCTTGATTGATCCCACACAACTACGGTCTGCACTTCCACCTACGCACTGCACTCCACCTAATGCTGCAGCAGTAGCTGACAGAACTGGTATGGTCAAGCGCATGTCATTGCAGCCCGTTTTTAAAGAGCAGTGTATGCACTGCACTCAGGCACGTGTGTAACATCGGGAACTCGTCGTTTATTGTGAAAATTCGGTCACAGTTTCTATGACCATTGTTTCATTGCTTTTATGGATTTATTTTGGTGATTTTCGAAAAGTTTTTTTGGCTTGGCCATGTTTGTTTGTTGTAGTACAGAGTTAGACTGATGGCCTTAATCTAAGTTGTCTTGTGGTTGTTGTTGTTTGACTTGCATCCCACTGGGATATTTGCACAGGGTTGGTGTACGGTGATTTTTTTCTGCAATATTTTGCTGTCTTTTCTTGGATTTTCTGTTTGCACATAGTCACTTTAAGATGTTTTCTTGTTCATGTTTTTTGTTTGTTGCGGTTGCACCCGATTCAAGAGCCGAATGGCTCACAGGGCTATACCTAATAATTGAACTTTTAACTTTGTTGAACTAACTTCTCCTGTACGGCGCACACATGCACGGGAGTGCACGTTAATGATAGGAGGAATAATGTGAATGAAAGGACACGTTTGACTTCCGATCTAAGGATGCACGCGGCTGAAACAGAATTAATCCATACTCTTCGGTTCTTTCGGTAAAGTCACGTAGGTATAAAATAAAATAAATCACGACCATGCTTTCCCACCTGATGACGGACGCTTGTGTTGCGCCCGAAACGTCGTGATTTATTTTATTTTATACCTACGTGACTTTACCGAAAGAACCAAAGAGTATGGATTTCTGCAGTCACGCAAGCTTCAAATCAAGATTGAATGAAGTGAGTGCGGGTTGATGTAAATGGAGAGCATGGCAGTGCAGTACAGCCACGTGCTGTATTTGCTGCACTGCCCTCTGCTGTTCACATTTACTGAGAATCATCGCCATCATCATCATCTCCTATCTCTATCCACCTAGATCAAGCGTTCTTCATTGCAAGGCCCGAGGGCCACTGGCACCCTTCAGTGCGGGCCCTGACGTGCGGCCTCCGACAACAAGATGTGAAAACACTTCCCCACCATCATCATCATTAGTGTCGTCGTCGTGATGCTGCTGTCAACCCCCAATGGTCTCACATGGTGTGATGGACCTCGCACACCGATGATGTCTCAGCGGCGAAAGTGACCCAACCTCCCCCGAGCCCCCCTCTGAAAACGAGCGAAAAACAATGACGTAGATCATCGCACGCGACGCGTTCAACATATTCAGAACGCGGGCGTAATTTAATCATAACTCGGTCCTGGGGGTGGGGGGGGGCACACACACCAGAACAACGGCCACGATTGTAGCAATTTATCCGAGGCACGCCGGGAATGCGAGAGCGAAGGTTTGCTGCGGAATGCTTCCCACGTAATCCCCGCTATGTGACGCTCATCGGCCGCGGCAGTGGGGCCGTCGTTAGTGCGACGCTTACGCCCGAGGGTTGTCAGGGGCGGAGGAGGCTGCTTCTGTGATGTTTTAAGCGTTTTGGCGATTCTCAAAGCTGCCACGATCGGCGCTATTGCGTTGCCTATGCAGAGATTCCTCTACTTACGAACGAGTTAGGTTCCTGAGGTCTGTTCGTAAGTCCAACTTTCATCCCATCGGTTCCAAACACATTGTATGGCATGCAGACTAAACACGGGGAATGGCTTTAAAAGTTGTAGAATCTCATGTAGATGCCGCTGGTTCTTCATGTTCTGCAGATGTATATGCCAGAACCGCCATCTATCGCACGGTGGTTGAACTTACGACTCTCGGTCCGAACAGGCAACTGGACATATGGACAGGTTTGTTCGTCTTCTTGGTTCTTTCGGTAAAGTCACGTAGAAGGGAAATAATAAAATAATAAAAATAAAACATAATAAATAATTCTCACGACGTTTCGGCCACAACGCAAGCAGCCGTCCTCAGGTGAAGAACAGGTCTGTCGGAAAGACAGCGTCTGAAATGTTTGGTTTGTTCGTATTTCTGAAAGTTCGTAAGTCGAATGTTCGTAAGTAGAGGAGTCCCTATACCCACTCACGTGCTAGTGTCTTTGCGATGCACAAAGTGCAGCACTTTCTGTCCACGTATATCTCACTTGCAGAAATTGCACCAAAAGAATGCATTTAGTGATGTACTTAATTCCCCGTATTGACCGGCGACGATTCATAATGAGTATTTGTGGGGCTATTGTAAGTGACACATTGTAAACTGGTGGCTACGTGAATTTACGAGCATCCCATTCATGAACAGACCATGTTTGCCGTACGCCAACAGCCCGCGTGCTTTAAATGCTTGCCTCCTGCCTATAACATCTGGCAGAAAAAACGGCATTGGTTTAAACCGGCCAGACTGCTGATGAGACCCAGAATCTGGACACCATTCCAGAGTTTTACCTGCTTTCACAAATGCTGTTGTGACAGGTCAGGCGGTAAGGCAAACAGGTTGACGGACTCGAGTAATGTTATAGATTAACCTCTGACTGTTTGCTTATTGGACGCCTCTTTAAAAGGTCGCCTTCATTCGACGGCGAGCACCTTGTTTGCAAGAGGGCCGAGTTATTTTCTAAACACACAACGTACTTTACATAGGGCGGTAAACAAAACGGATTTCCAAACAAGGAACTCCTGCGGGCTTTGCTGATAGTTGCCTGGTTTTTTTTTCTCTTTCCGTCCGCGACATCTTTCATGCACAGTGGCTCCACATCAGCTCACCGGAGGCCCAGCCACACCAAACAGAACGTTGAGACAAAGGAGCCGTTTGGTTTTGGGAGAATTCTCAAGAGTGGCAGTCCGGTTTGAAGCCAAGCTGCAAGCTCAACTGCGTGGTTATCACGCTCCAGTTGCAGGCCACAGGGCAACAGGGCCGTACACAGGGGACAGACTCAGCTAGGTCTCGTAGGTTATTCTCGGAAGAATCTCTCAAAATTAAAACTTATATATATACATAATAGAGCGGTTTTTACACTATGGGGACCTCATTTGCCAGTAAAAACATGATAATTGGTTCTTTACCCTTCTATCTGGCAACAAAACTGACACCTTTTTACAAGGAGTCATGTCATAGTGTAGCCATAGTGTAGATGTTTACCCCGAGCTCTCATACTCTGATGGTGCATTGTCTTTGAGTTGTGCGCCTTTTGGCGTCTTCTGGTCCAACCCATGTGAGACTAAGGAAAGCTGTCTCGGGTGTGGACCAATCAACTTCAAGGACAGTGCACATTATCAGAGTTATGTCTTTTGTTTGTATTTATGACTGCAGGTATTGTGGTCTATGCAGACATGACTCCTTGTAAAAAGGTGTCAGTTTTGTTGCCAGATAGAAGGGTAAAGAACCAATTATCAGAGCGGTTTTTGTTTGTGTTAGATCGCGTAAATTTACCCCAAAAAAACTCAATTACGGATAATATTGGTCGCGAACGCCTACGTGTTAAATTACCTTGTATATATCGCACTAACATAACAAAAAATAATCCATGCATCCAGTTTCCTGGCTGGCTGCTGGCTGGGCACCTCTCCACCCTAACACGGACTCTGTTGTGAGTGACTATTGCGGGCCATTGCCACCGAAGCTCGCTGGGTAACTGGTTACAGGAGATTTTCCGTGCAACAAGCATTGAATTGAGTTGAAACTGTGGAAGAAGTTCAGAAAATAATAACAGATAGTGGAGCCATTCATTTAAAATTGCTCTGGCTGTTCGATGTGTGCTCCTATGAGTGTTATTCTTTTGCCAGAATATTCTTTAAATCCTCGAGAATACATTAAAAAAAACATTTCACAATACATATTATCTTGGCATTTAGCACTCCGAGTTTAGGAGGGTCGTGAGAAAAGTTTGACCATCACATTGCAGAGCAATGGGTTTTCAACTAGCCCAATTTGCAAACTGACAGCAGAGAGAGAAGGGGGGGGGAGTAGTCTCTGATTATCCCCTTGTGCATTGGGTTATCTGCGTCTTCCATGGGGTTTGAGCCGATTTGGGTTGGCGCTACCCCAATAACTGACACAGTATGAGCAGGGCTTCGTTCAGCGGTGGATTATTATTCATGGGCGATGCAAATGATCAGTGTCTGGTGAGTGTGGCTCAGTTCTGTTTGGTACATTCAATCGGTCCGATCTGTAGAGTTTGTCCAATGCACATCCATGACATGCGCACTTGCTGTCAAAAAATGCCATTTTCACTCGCTTCGAATTAGTGACCCTGCGGTTTTTCCGGTGAATTAGAATGGCAGTTATCACCACACCTGCACATACCGGCGTGCGGCCGAAGCCGGATCGCGTGGCTCCTCTAAGCGAGGAATGACCTTGCTGGCTTTCCACACAGCCGCAATGCACACGTGGCATTGCCACCTTTGAATTATGAAAAAAACAACTCGGAACATGATATCTGGTAAGAGGAATATCTCACAATACCGGACGAGGGCTGAACGGCGTGTTGAGTGGTGCATGCTCACGTAACTGACAACATCCAGGACTTTTAATGTCCCGGGGAAACCTACAACATTTCCCAGGTCAGCGGCTACCTCGAGAAGAGGACGATTCTGGCGACCCTACAAACTGGCTTCCGCAGACATGGAGCTCAGAGCGAACACATTCCCAGCGCGGAAGGGGGAATTCCGGATTTTCCTCCCTCGTTCACGCGGCTATGATTTATGACGTGAACCGAGGTGGCATTGAAATGTGATGGGGGGGTGGAGGAATCGTGAGAAGGTGGAATACTTTAAAGAGTTAACCTCCCCCCTCTACCACCACCCTAACTACACCCACTACTCCCTACACCCCCACAATTAATTTACTAATTAATCCCCCCCCCCCAAAATAAAAGGTGGCACATTCCAGTGACAATTACTTACCTGGTGGTAATAATTGTGTGCTTTAACTTTCATGGGAAACTTGTTTTCAGTTTAGGAAACTCGCGCCTGCCTCTTAACGGCATTCTCCACCGATATGCCTATAAAGAAATACCATGCGCGAGGGCTGTCACGGGACAAAGGCTGGGCTTTTAAATTGGACGGGGGCCCTGCAGATGGCATGCATGTCAGGGCCATAATGAAAACCAGCGCTATTGAATTTCTTGCATTCAGGTCAAAGTTCGAGGCAGCTACGCCCATGATCATGTAGACCGCGATGCTCTGGGTGCTGTCTGGACGGTGTCTCTTTGTCCATTTGAATGCTCCGGGTTTACACAGATTGTCTGTCTTGCCGCTCTCTCTCTCACTCTCGTCTGTAACTTTGTATCCCACAGATATGCAAAATAAAGGACTGGCTCATGTGTCCTTTTGTAACCACTGTAATTTTGTACAGCGCACTAAATCACGTTATTCCAAGAATGTGTCCCGGGCGTAATGAGTAATTTAGATGGATAGGTACGATTTTTAGGCACGCAGCCCTCCATTGGCTCTGGTATTGGCCCCGAGTGATAATCCTAAAAGGCACAACAAGTCGAGATGAACTAGCAGGTGTTACGCCGTAAAGTGAACGAAACAGCCCCGCAGCAGGTAAGGCGGACGCACGCCAGCGAGCCGACCATTCGTCGGCCTTGGCGGCCAATCCCCGCGTGGCACGTGGGTAGCGGTCTACTCGGCGTGGTTTTTTTGGGGGGTTTTACGAAGCGGGCCGTGGCTGTACCGTGTGCACTCGGCGCTCGCCGTCCAAATTTTTGCCAACAGCTGCGGTCGCACGGCTGAGAGGCTGCGCGGTTATCCCCAAGGCAGAAACGTGTTCTGCGTCAACTGTGCAGCGACAAACAAAGACGGGGCCATACTCGTAGGTAAAAAAAATGAAATTAAAATTAATAAAAATAAAATATTTTTTAATAATCCTTGCAATCACGAAAGCTTCAAATCTAGAAAGACGGGGCCGTCGCAAGTGGAGTGGCGTTTAGCAACACTGGGACTTTCCATCACATTCAGAGACCTACCCCCCCCCCCCCCCCCCCGGTTCCATTCTGTCTTCTGGCACGGCCGTTGTAAAAACTCCACTCCTCGCGACCCGCCACCACACCGCTACGTCTTTCCATTCCGCGCCGCGCGCACCTGATGATTGTTGAACACGTCCCCGCGTGACGCGCTGAGCAATCGACGCTGACCGCGTCACGTGGAACACGTGCGCCACACTGAGCTCTCAGTCTTCATTTTAATCCGCGGAGCGTTAATGGCTTAGCACGGCACGTGAAACGTGTTTAACAATCATCGTATTTGGATGTGGAGTAAATTGGTGAACGCTGAAAGGACTGGAGTTTGAGGAACCCTGGTTTAGCGAGTTTTCAAATTCTCCACCCCGACCCTCTCGTGCCTCTGTCCACCCCCCACTGAACGGTCGCTGGACGGGCCAGTCGGCACCGAGCATTATCCCTGAGGCACAAACGTGTTCTGCATCAACCCGTCAAAAAAGTGCTCTGAAATTGATGGCTTTACCGCATTACCCAGTCCCACACCCTACACACTAACGTTCTGTTACCTGCCTTATATTTATTTGAGTGCGTGTGTTCATTTGTATGGTAATTGGTTGTTGCTGTTGTTGCATTTATGTGTGGCCATTTGGTTCACATGTCAAGCCATTTTGGAGAAATGTAATGACGTGAAGTATTTAAAAATATGAAATGATGATGACAACGATGACTTAACCGAGAACCCATTCAGACTGCAGGACCATTGCAACGCGATTGTCACGGTGCACTGTGGGTATTTATAAAAAAATAAATAAAGAGACAAGCGTTTTTTTGACACGTAGGCTCTATTATGGAGGCAAGCGTTTGTTGTAGCATCTAAACTTAAAATGACTGAACTCCATAGGCCAATATTTTGTTCAAGCAGTAAACTCTGGGACCTGGTGTTACTTCTCCGAGTTTCATCAGCTGGGTGTGTGGCCTGATATATTAAACAAAGATATGTGATCTGTATTGTAAATGAACAGTTGCTACATCCTAGCTGTGTATTGCTTAACAATGAATTAGTATCAGCGCTTGAAAATAATCTATAGTGTCCACTCGCTCAGCAGTTGGTGGCATGTTATGGAAATTCCTCACTTTCCCTGGCATAATTTTTATTTTAAAACAATATTTTGTCATTACTGACTGCATTATGAAGTCATAACTATGCTTATTGCAAAAGTGTAGCAGAAATGTGTGAAATAGCCAACATTGGTGTTAATAACATTTGAACTAGTCATTACACTATGACCACGAGGTATTATTTCGTTAGTGAGTTTAACTAAACATGTTAAAACCATTTTGGTTTACTCATTTAAACTTTATTTTCTGCCGTCAAATTTGAAATGTAACCTCGTGCTCTGTGCATGATATTTTCTCCAATAATCATTGCTGAAATTGAAAATGTTAATTTAAGCCTAGCGTCTGTGTGCTTTTCACGTTGTTTCACTGTGTTGTTAGACACGTATGGCTTTCTAGCCTGCGCTCTTATTCCGTTATCTGTGTTTCTCATCATTTACAGATTTGATCCACTGCCTCTACAGCATCGTCAATGTCAAACCGCCATCCATGTCCATATTATTTCAGAGGTCCAATCGGATGGATGTCTCAAGGGGTCAGCTCTGGGATGTTTGCCGAGTCTTCCAGAACATCTGTACATGCTTTATCAGCAATTCCATCATTGCACGTGCAGAGTGAGGGCATGCGGTACCGTAGATTTAATAATTCGGTTCAACAACACGCTAAGGTGCGCTTGCAAACATCAGGATGGCATGACCCCCATCATGCCGTGCATGCATGTCATGTGACTACGACAGTGAATGGACAACGCCCTTAGCCTTGTGAGAATAGGTTTCCCCTTTTATCTGGCAACAAAACAGGTGTTAAGATGTTAAAACACCAAACTGAAACGTTTTACAAGGAATCGTGTCTGCATTAACCACAAATCTTGTGGTCAAAATGCAAAAAAACACATACTCTGATTATATATGCATTGTCTTTAAAACTGCTTGGTTCACACCAGAGACAGCTTTCTTTTGAGCCTAGTCTCACAAGGTGTTAGACCAGAGGACGCCAAAAGGCGTACAGCACAAAGACAAGCACTATCAGAGTAATGAAAG
Source organism: Lethenteron reissneri (assembly GCF_015708825.2). Classification (NCBI taxonomy): domain Eukaryota; kingdom Metazoa; phylum Chordata; class Hyperoartia; order Petromyzontiformes; family Petromyzontidae; genus Lethenteron; species Lethenteron reissneri. Next base: position 6,103,093 of record NC_083823.1, on the reverse strand, counting down.
CTCGTGTAGAGCAGCTACATCATGGGACCTCCTTTGCCGGTGGTTAGAATCTGACCACAAGTATTGTGGTTAATGCAGACATGATTCCTTGTAAAAGGTTTCAGTTTGGTGTTTTAACATCTTAACACAGCTGTTTTGTTGCCAGAAAAAGGGGAAAACCTATTCTCATATTTTGGTACTGGCAAAGGAGGTCCCATGATGGAGCTCTTAGCCTTGTTGAGATCACCAACTCAAAAGAGTTGCACATGTGGCCGTATTATTTGGTAAGGCCGCCAACTCGAAAATGTTTCCGTCCCAACAGGCAGCAGTGAAACAAAGGCATCTGGCGACCGGGATTGTGCGTTTTTGTGCTGAAACACCGCTCCTGTTTCTCAACGTGTTTCCCACAAATGTCAGTCTTCATCCAAAATTAACCGCCCATAACAGGTGACATGAGATGAAGCTGAAGAACTAAGTGGCCTACCACTTTCACCACACACATGCAGAACGCTGCTAACATTAACACAGTTGTAACCATATTTCAGGTTATACTCTTAGGTTTTTTTTCGGTAAAGTCACGTAGGTAAAATAAATAAATAAAATTATAATAAATGAAAAGAACTAAATTAAATCACGACGTTTCGGAGGCAACACAAGTCTCCGTCAGCAGGTGGGACAGTCACAGCCAAATTTACTGTATCAAGTGAAAATGTAAATTTGGCTTTGACGGTCCCACCTGGAGGCTTGTGTTGCCTCCGAAACGTCGTGATTTAATTGAGTTATTTTCATTTATTATTATTTTATTTTATTATTATTTTTTACCTACGTGACTTTACTGAAAAAAAACCTAAGAGTATGAATCCTTGCAGTCACGAAAGCTTCAAATCTAGAATAGTTCAGGTCAATTCTTTGATAAACGTGACCTTGTCTTTACACCGCCAGAGGACAAAAACAAATCTAATAACGGCTTGCCTCTCTTCTAATGTGCAGGAGTGCAACGGCGCTGCCATATTCGTTGATCATGCGATACATCTGCCATCTAGTGGCAATATCTGGAAATGAATATTGCGCTCCAATACTGTACCAAGATCGTGCACCATCCAATGCACAGTTTCTGTGACTAAATTCGTACCGCCATTGGTAACGGAATTACACCAAGTCAGTTTGCTTCTTGAAACTCCCTCGTGCATGTACATTATACGCCACCCCATGTTTTACGAAGCATGTTTGCTATGTTGTCACTTTACTCCGCTGACCCGCATGTCACCCGAGGGAGTCGCTGAGAAACCTCGCCTGGCATCAAAGGCTGCTGCTGCTGCTGGCACCTAACGAGGTGAAAGTGAAATAACCTCACAGCAGGGATGTTCAACATTCCACAGCTGAGCTCGTGGAGTTTTCCATTTTTCATCTTCTTTTAGAAACGGTTGAGGGAGGCTTTCCATCCAGCAGTGGATTATGGTTGCGGCTGCTCCTGCTGCTGATGATGACGGCGATGATGAAACGCACGCTGCACAAGTTGCAATTGCCGTTGCAATTTGTAGTGGCGCGCGATTCCAAACGATCACCTTGAGCGCTTTTTTTTCTTCTAACGACGAAAAAAAGCAAATAAGTTTAAAAACAGTTTTGTTCGGGCAAAGTAAAACACGCTCCTCTGGCGTTTTATTATCGCTGCCGCTGTCGACGACGACACAGACATTAGCTTGCGCGGCATGAGCGCTGCTGCGACGTGACTGGAAAACAAAAACACTTATCTCTGGACCCTTAATTGGTAAAAAATATGCCGAACACGCCAATCAATCAACATGCGGCCGGAGGGAGATGAATGCACCATTTTGTTTGAGCCGAGGTGGGGGTCAAGAGGCTACGGGAATTGCTTACTCAGCCCCTTCCAGGGATGTCCCACGAACCCTCTTCGGGGGTTTGAACTATAAAAATGATTGTTAATCCTTTCGCCTCGAATTCCCTGAAAATATGTGGACAGCGGTAGATTGTGACGATGTTGATTTTTTTTGTTGTAGTGCGAAACAAACAAAAGGGCTGCCCAAGGCTGGCAATGAAGAACAGTTGGGGCTGTTGGGTCTCACAATGCCGACTCAAACTAAGTGAGTAGCGGGTCGATGCCGCAAGTCAGGAATGGTTCATCCGTTACCTAGTAAGTTTCCGTGGTTGTTGTTGTTGGGTAGCAGGGTGGCACAATGGTGGTGCGTATGTATGTACGTATGTTGAACTTCTTCCGCACCGTACCTAGCACGCCGTGCTATAATCGGAGGTGCGGAGAGAAGGACAAAAAAATATATAAAAAAGTGCATAGCTATCAGTGGCTTCCTAACATCGGAAGGAAGAGCGTTCCAGACGGCTGCAGGAGCACGTCCGCCGAAAGCACGCGATGATGCAGTGACCGTCTTTGTTCGACAGTCCCCCAACACTGAATTCAATTACGAACTCGGATGCCCGAATGCAATTACGAACTTTTTTGCGTGGAGTTTTTCTCGCTCTTCACCTGTTCTGCACGAGATTCATACTGGATCTCCAGTATTCCTCCGATGGCAAAACCACACACAATGTCATTCGTGTTGGCCAAACATCCCGAAAGGCAGGACCCTCGAAAAAGAGTCTTCAGACCCAACGTGGCTTCTCTGTGTACATAAGTGATTATTGTTACATTATCTTACATTAATATAGCGCTTTTCAAGAGTTATGAGTGGTACAATTAGGAAGTAAAACTCGAAGTGATATGGTGAATACCGAACAGCACGTGGTACAATCCGAAAACACGTCGTAGAGTTTATTATTTGTATCTGTGTAAATGGTTATATAGAGGGCAGGTAACTGGATAAAATAAACCACGAGTCCTATTTTAATTTTGAGTGAAACGAGTGCGTCTAAAGCACACTGCGATCGTCGGCGAGTTAAGGTAATGAACAGGGTATAACTGTGAAAGGGTGCATAATACAAGTATTATGGATGACATTGGTCGCGAAAGCCTACGTGTTAAAGTGTGAAAAGGTGTAATATGGAAAAGTTGTGCTTGTCTGAGGAAAGCAATGTTTGCTTTGTAGTGACCGCTAGGCCGAAGCCTAAAGAAAACCCCACAATTGTTACATGTTCTGTATGGCTTGGTGTTGTCTTTGTTCATGTTATGTAATAAGTTGGAGGATAATGATGATGGTGACGATGGTGGCGGTGATGTTGATGATAGAATGATCAATGATGATGGTGGTGGTGGTGGTAATGCTGCTGGTGTTGATGACGACGATAACCATCATGCTCTATGAATTCCATTTTTAAAACAGAGATGAAGGAGAGGGCTATCACAAAGAAACAATCTGCCGTGGATTTGTCCTGTGGACAAAAAGGGCATTAGATAAAGTAGTCTCACTCCAAGCTCACCAAGGGTAAAACACATATAAAACACGTGTAATATGTTTTACACGAACAGCCGTGCCATCTTGCAGGTTTTGTTTGTGGTTTTGCAGATCAGAGAGGATGTGCACGTGAATACTAAAAATTAGGCACTGATTTTTTTAAGAAGCCAGCCAAACATTACTAAATGCTACATTGACGTAAAAACCCTTTTTTTTGTTGATAAGAAACGCGATTAGCTCATCATACCTCCCGCTTTTACGCGAAGCAAAACACAACGGCCCATTGAAGGACGCGCAGACAAAACAAGAAGCCGACTTCAAAGAAGTTTCTATGCCTCGACGTAGTTGTTTTATTTTAATTGAAAAAGCCGCCATACTTTTAAGATCTAAGATTAAAGTGCGAAGCCAGAAAGCGTGCACCAGGAGTCCGACTTACTCTAGATTACGTGAATTGGGTGGTGTGATGGTACAGTGGTCAGAGATCCTGCCCTATGAACCCAACGATTCTGCCTTTGATTTGCAGCCATCGCTACCATCAGCGGTGAGTGATGTCTGAACCGTTCCTGTTTCGCCAGCCCGCACTGACCAGCGTGGTGAAGTATGGTCAAACAATCCAAGCCGCACGATCTACATCATTGTGATGAGACTACTTGCCAACAGTGGATGACAATAGGCTGTAAACTTTTTTTTTCTGTCTGAGGCTATGTGAGTGGACAAACCTTCACTCGTACATTTACAGAGGCTTGGCATTCACTCTAATCTAGTCTCGTCTCCGCTCATTGTCAGTGGATGTTTGGCCTGGGCAGTTAGTAGGGGTCCCCTTTTATCTCAGGAAACATCTTGGATAGAGTTGGAGAGAAATCGATTGCGAATATTTGGCGAGCCTTGAAAGCTTCTCCCAAGCTGACGGCACGTAAAAAAAAAGATTGTTACAACACCGCACGTGTGCACAGCGCCAAGAACTTTTTTTATTTATTTTTTTATTTTACAGCGATGTTAAGGTTACTTGGCGGCGTCTCTAGGAGTTAGAAACCAGGGAGCGGAGGTAATTGTGCAGCCAAACGATTTAACAAAGCGTAAAAAAAAAAATCTGCAAGCACATCACCGCCATCCGCAGCCAGGCATTCTTTATACTGGGCGGTTCATGCCACTGCATGCCTCTCATTCTCTGCAGATGTAATCCATTTGAGACCGTGACTTATTTCTCAGCAGTGGTGCACAAACTTTAGCTCGCCGCGAGGATTAGCTGGCAAGCATTTATTTTAAATTCCCCCACCCTCCTCTTACCATTGATTAAAATTGCTTTCTTCTAAAACCAGAGGGCACGTTCAGGGCAGAGGAAGAAAGGGCTGCAATGGCCACCAACGGGTTTTAATGAATAAGAAAATAATTAAAGCTTTATCTCATTATAATAATGTAATTTATTTACCCATGGAAGCCTCGCCGAATCTGAAGGCCCTTTTGCAGGAGGGGCGTTATTGGATTCCAATGTTTGGCCATTTCCTTCAAGGTTCGTGCAGGAGGGCACAGAATGTGTATATATTTATATCATTACATTTATTCTACTTGATACTCAGAAAAGCCTCACTGTACCCTCAAGACTTCTGGATGTATGTTGAACTTCAATTCGGACCTACGTAGTCAACCTGCGCTTCTCAGGAGGACCACGGTAATTCTATCAGGAGGCAACGACAATTACTACGCCTTTCCCAGTTAACCAATATTTGCCAAATTCAGACCATTGACGCCAGCACACGATGGGCTTCTCTTCTTCGAATGGCATCGCAGGACCGTTAACATCCACTACGAAGCGGACGGCATGCAGTATTTTAAGGCCTATATGCCCATAGTATTAACCAGGGTGGCCCTGCGGAATCGAGCCGTAGACCTCTGCAACAAGCGGCGAATGTGCTACCGCTAGGCCGTGTCATCGCCCAGCAGTGGTGGCGTTTGGTGCCTCACGGTAAAAAAACAGCCTAGGTTCGATCCTGACCAGGGCGCCCTTTTCCTGTGCAATTTGTGTACGCGTTCTCCCCCGTGTCCTATGGTGGACTTCCCTCCAGTTTCCTTGCGTAACTAAAAATACAAAATCAAATGGTGTTGAGCAAAGCATCCTTATGCAGGATTCTCACGGAAAAGTCTGTGACAGACATGACAAACACTGCTGGCATTTCACACCGTGCGTAAAACGCCGCTAGGAAATTATATTCTCGGTAACTTCAGAGTTCTGAAATGTTTAATTTGTGTTAGTAAGCGTCAGTGACTATCCTATGCATGTAAACAAATGAGGTGGCTGGGATAGGGTCAGAGATCAAGAGCACTGAGCTGCCAACGGTGGGATTCCGAGTCCAGATCCTGCGATGAAGTTAGTTGATGGTCTCAGCCCAGTGACCAATAACTGCACAAAGAAAAGCCCCATCAGTTCGTCTGAGTACGTCTGATGCCGTGGTTATTGCGACCACACTGTAACGGGAAACCCATCACGAGTATTACTATCGTTATTGAACCTTTCTTTCTTTATCTGAGCTCTGCCCACTCGGGAGCAAACAGACGACCCCACATACCAGACGCACATATAATTGCTGGTGTGTATGAGTTAACACCTCGGAGGGACATTCCAGGGTAAAAGGTTTCAAACCCAGCGTGTGCGTGAGCAGTCGCACTGTCTCATGAGACCCACGGTTGGACATCGCTCAGGGCTAATCAACCGCTTGCGTGCGTCGCCAATTTCCCGGTTGATTGAATGGCGAGCCACCAACAATTTAAATCCTCGTCAATTGCGGCATAGCTGGCAGGGCCGTAGGCTGTAAAGCGAAATTAACTGCCCGAGGGAAAAAAACAAAGCTGAAAAAGCGATCGCGTCGGTCCATTTCGGCGGTGTGGCGCCGCGTGCCGCCAGAGGTCGAAGAGAAGGCGCGCACGTGCGTGAATGCGTGCGTGTGCCGCATCGCACGCACGCGTGGTCACGTGGCATTTCACCTCCACCGTGTGCCGGAGAGCTCGGAAAGCAAATTCTCTCAATTCCAGTCGAGCATTCCACCTCAGCGAGCGGATCCTGGAAGCTAGGCGAGGTTGAGTACTTGGAAGGGAGACTGCCTGGAGGAAGGGGGGGGGGGTGTTGTAGGCTTGGGTTGCGAGGTGGTGAAGCGATGCCATGAAAGAGATTCTTAAATCTGTTTGTGTGGAGCTTTGGGGCGTTAAGCTCCTCTCGTGTGTGGGGTTTCTCCACGCTCTGGTTTCCTTGAAACTCAGCGAGGCTTTGTGGCTTAGCAAAGAGAGTTATCATTTAAAATTAGATTTTGACAATATATTATCACCCCAACTTCTCTCTTTGCAAACAGATTGTGGCGCGGGCGTTACCCGCTGTTTTTGTTCTCAGCCGTTACTCGGAATCGGTAATGTCTACCGTGAGACATCAGGGATGGGCTTCAAATCATTGGCCAGTTTCAATCGGGGCCCTGCATTTTCCACACTTGTAAGCCGTTATATCTGTGCCCAATTCCCGTAAAAAATGGAGGATGCACAGTTTGACGAGAGTTTGAGTTGCGTTTCTGTAGGACAGCCGCGGGTGACACACGATGGAAAGATAGTTGCAAACTCTGCTCGCTAACCACCTCTTTTGCTGGGAGGCCCAAAGGTAAACAATATTCGCGGGCCGAATTGTGTTCTCGAACTCCACGGTGTGGTAAACATGTCAAACTTTTACTACGGTGACATTCTTCCTTTCTTTACTGGTACGTGGTGTGAGTGAGAGGCCTGCGTACAGACGGAGTTTGCTCATCGTTGATAAGCGGTGGTTCTCAGATTGGGGTCACCGGGACTACCGGTGTGGTCTGGGACGCTCCTCCAGGTGGTGTCGCAGTGGCGGCTGTGATGCAGATGCATGTTGATCCACAAATAATGACAACGTTTCGGATATCAATTAATATTTCACTCAAGTTTAATTAGAAAATTAAGTTGGGTAAACTACCGTGATGAAACTACCCTAACCTTACGATCTAAATGCCCCCCTCCAAAATAACCTTATAGATGTCTTAAAAAAATTAATGTTCCGTTAATATGAATCATTTTGTGCTATTGGTATTTAGAGAGGTAAGTGATTGCGTTTTGTCACCGGGGCTGCTGGGTGGGCGGGTGGTCCGCCGAAAATGTTTTCACCGGCTGAGTGGTCCGTGGTGCCAAAAAGTTTAAGAGGAACATTCGTGTTTACGTTGAGCTTTTGTTAAAAGCACCTGGTGTGGGGGGCAGGGAATTCGTGGACACTGCCACAGCACAGCGCTGTGTGCGGTAACAACACCGCAGCACTGTTGCAACATTTCAAAATCCAAATAATTGGACATACGCACTGCTCATTTTCCCAAGAAATCTACCGCTTTGCATGAGGGATGTTTGACCATACTTCACCACACCGTGGTGGGGGAGAGCGTGGCGGAAGTGCAGAACAGAATGGCCTATCCTGCGACTCCCACTACGGCCGTCCTTGGCGCGTCGGAGCCACCCGTCCAAAATGAGGCACCTACCGTTTTGGGTAAAATGCGGCTTCTTTTGGATAAAGTCGATTTGCCTGATGCGCACACGCGAAACTCCAGCGTGGATGGGAAAAAAAATAATTCCGTCTGAAGACGCCTGACGCCCTTGGCATTTTATGGGCAGCAATCGCTCATCCAGAAAAGTGGCCAAATTACGTCTCTCCGGATTGCAGTTCGAACTGGTTGACATGCTACGTCCAAGTAAAAAAAGCCACTTCGTTATTATACTGCCCCTGAAATGTGCATTCAAATGCGTTGGAACTGCTCTCAAACGATTGCAAGGCCCAGTCCGGTCCTTGGAATGACGGTCACTCCCGATGGAATTTCACGAGGCCTCCAACGAGGCGGAAAGCTGACAGATCACCGTCGGTGGCCTTGCATTGCCGCGAGGAAGGGGCCAGGAGTGGAGGTCGTCTACGCAAGAGGTCGAATGACGGTCTAACAGAGCAGGACTTGAAATAAGATGAGCCTCTAAGCCTACAGGCAAGCGAACTCCATGGCTTGTGACCGACGGAAAAGCAGAGAGCGAGAGATTTCACAAGGCACTCATCAAGCGTAATTACTCGATGCGACTGAAGACAAACCCAGTTTTTTTTATTCAATTTGATTCCTCACACTTTTCTGCGACGATCTAGAGCTTACTTGCACATGTACCTAAGTTTGTTCGGTCACCTCTTGCTCTCATATTACATTTTCACTGTTTGTTTTTAAATCGAGTGTGTTTCGTTTGCCACCGCCATTTACCTCTTTGCTAGTTGTGCAATACTTCCCAAGGACCATGCTGTCCTCGTTCTCTGCCGGATTGATTATTTTTTTGTCCTCGACTCGTTGCCGCTGTGTTCACGCACGACGTGTCTCCCTTTGTAAAACAGCCGGGCAATCCGGCTAAATGGGGACCATCCGTGTAACAAAAAACAAAATTAACTCAAATGATGTGTTTCAGTGAGTGTGACAAGCTGCTTCTCACGAGCCAATGTTTGCACTGTGAAACGTTTGCTTGTCATGAGGGGAGGGGTGTTCACAGATACATGTTTTTTTTAAACCTATCCGTTTATATTTCACTGAATGAGCTTTTTATAACCACATTTCCCCAAAACTGTCAAAATGCATCATTAGCCCTGAGCGCCACGTCCCAATGCATCGTAGCAATTCCCAGCGTGTTTTCCTTGGATAGGAATGAGACCACTTTAAGCATAAACATTGGAAAGGTGAAATATTTCAACGGCCCACAAATGTACGAACTCCGCCGTACTCAACTCAAGCGAGTAAAAGCTTGCCTAAGTGCCTCGTGACCGAGCCAAAGCATGCCGTGGATATCATTAACCACAACCCTGAGGTTATAAAAAGTTCAACATTTCCCTCGAAAAGCCCCGAACCGATTTTGCCTTCGCTATTCGTAGTTTTCAAGGAAATCAATATCGGCTTGAAAATATTGCAGTTTGCTCGCGCGCAAAGCAATCTCACTGATGTCTAACCCAGAGCTCTGGTAACGTGTCACCATCACCTCTTGTTTATCTGCCTTGGCAGGTTCCCAGCAACGCATGAAAATGTCTTATTGACTCCGACATTGATAAGCCAGAGTTGGTCTGCATACAAACAGTGATGTTAAGCGAAGCACGTGCTGGGAACACGTAAGTGTATGTTTGGAAAGTGTTGGCGTTAATATGATTTGGGAAATTAATACGTGATGCTTTGTGCCCTTACCGCAACCGATCAATATTGCATTTACAGGTCAGCTGCAGGCCATGTGTTGTCACCACACGACTGCAAAGCACTGGGTGCAACTCTTAATTAAATTACATCGCGAACGAGGTATGAATCAAGCACGACTGCACCTTCCAATATTTCGCACGTGGAGGTAACACATAACTGCTTTGAAACAGAGTTTACGACCACCGTTGTGTAAATGCATGCCATCAGGGGGTGTAACGATGCACAGGTTCGTAAATTATGTTTGTCTCCCACCCCCCCCGCCCCCCCGGCAATATTTTCACGACTGTGCTATCAGCTCGTTGCGTCGTCAATTGAAGAATTTCATTCGGAGGTCTTGCAGAGCGGCGCCTTGCTCCGTGTGAAGAGATCGGTCCGTGGAAGTGGATATCACGGAACTGCTGCTGATATCTCTTCAAGTGACCCTTGACCCACACTAGGGGGGCAGCACTTTCCCACCCGCCCTGCTACTAAGAGTATAAGTTCATTACGTAACACACACTGATATTCTCAAAACTGGAAGTTGGCCAAAACAAGTGAAAACTTAAACGATACACGTGTTTTTGTGCAGTCATGCCAAGTAAATCCTTCATCAATTCAAATGTGCAATGGAATTATTATAATTACAAAGCGGCAGCAATTAATTTCTCACGATTAACGCCTGTAATGTTCTCAAAAGAACGTGGTGGAATCCTGTTCTGAGGTGTCTGGTCCTCGATCCGAAGGCAAGTCCACACCCAAGCGATCCAGAAGCGCAGCCAAAGTTTATATCGCTGGATTTCCAGGTGAACTATCGGAGATGTCCGGCGAGGTTGCATGCAAAAAGAGTTACGCAATTGCAGGCGATTGGCGGCGACGCTGTCGTTAACGATAAACGATGCCACTCACGCGCGCTTTCATCCAGGGGGGCAGAGAGGGGTCAACTTCACTTTACGCCACCACTGTAATCAAGATTAAGATTAGCCATCTTAATTGTTATAGGTGCCCAACTCCTGTAGCTCTGGCCCAAAGTAACAAGCCCCCCCCCCCCCGAAGCCAGTGATTGACAGCGAGTTGGATCTGCGGAGACCGTGCGGCAGGGAGAGTCAACGCGGAATAATGAGAGGTGCGGTGCTTCAAGTAAACCCTGGATATAATATGTGCGTGTATGGTCAACTTATTTGACACTGTACGCAGCCAACCGTGCTAAAATGTATGTGGGTAGATCCTTCAACTACTTGTGGGAGTGGTGGTCTCTGCTTTTGCTTGGGCTAAGCACCACCATTGAGAGCCACCAACAAAATGTTTTGGAGGCCCGGGGTAAAATGCCAGACGAGACTGCCCTGGCCCTTCCTAAGGTCCACTCAGATCTGAAGCCCCCCTCAGATCTGAGGCCTCCCCCCCCCCCCCCGACCTTCTCTCTCTCTACGACCCTGCTCCTTGCACCTGGAATGCCGTGCAGTCACAGCTGTCAACCCGTATCTCGAAGTACCTCGAGGCATTAGCTGAATTATTGTGAGGGCCTCCCCCCCCTTGCATATCTGGCTGTTGTTTTTGCTGGCTCCCGTTTCAGTGCCGTGGTGAATAGGCCAGCAACGGTGGTCTTCCAGGCCACAAGTTCTTGAATTCTGTTCACTGTGATGTTTCAGCCGGTGTCAGTCTTGGGGCTTATCCGGTCATCTTTACTGAGTTGTGGTTGTTTTTTTACATCAAACCTCTCAACTACTCTTCCTCATCCTCCTTCTCACAGATTTCCAGCAGAGGTCTGCTGCTATAATGTTTGTTGACTTAACAGCTGGTTTATTTGAGCAGGGATGGACGGCTGAGATGCAACATCACATTCACAGTGGGGGGGGGGGGGGGGGGGGGATCATGGTGGGAGGGAAGGCGGTGGGGGGGTGCCGATTGCTTGAGGAGGTCTCTATGGTTGTGAACCGTGGCAATTGCATCGGAAAGGAAGACTTTTTTTTATTACTCCTGCCACATGTTCAAATTTTTCGTGAAAGTAACCAATGGTCGGTTCACGTTTTAAAGAAGATATTTAGTTTTTTTTAATCATCATGCATTGCCTGCGATGGCAGAACGATCAGAAGCATGGGATTGAAAACAAATGGAACGAAGTTGAAGAGTGCACGGGAGAAGCATCTGGACCGGCATTACGTGGAGAAACTGGAAGAGCACGTGGATCGGAGAACATACACACGTTAGAAAGGATCGTATCGGCTCTATGAGAAAAGTGAGCGGGCTTGGGCAGGACGCGTCGCCAGGTGAGACGATGGCCTGTGTTCGAGACTAAATGATGCAGTGGCAGCCAAAAGATGGGAACGCGCCCCCAAAAGAGGGACGACGACAACGGAGTTCATCCACTGTGAAGATGGCGCAATCAGCTCACATGCAGGGACAAGAGCCACTGTGGAGAGGTTGCTAGAATTGGTGAATACATGTGTGGAGGCCTTGTTTCATTAAAGGATACTTGATGGCGGGTGATGATGATGTTGTTGGTTCAGACGTGGTAGTTCAACTAGTTGGCCTGTGGCTGCATATGCGGCACGAAAGCCATGCTGCTACTGCTCACAGCATGTATTGTATTCTACGCTTTCATTACCTTAACCCACCAAGGGAAGTTCGTCCTCTGTAGGCCCAACCCCTTCCTCTTTATGCCCCACCCTCTTACTCTGTAGGCTCCACCCTTTCCCGATTAGGCCCCCACCTCTTCTTCTTTAGGCTCTGCGCCTTTCCTTTTTAGGACCGCCCCCTTCCCCTTTAGGTCCCGCCTCTTCCTGTTCAGGCACCACCCCTTACGCTGGACACAGAGTTGGGCTTCATCTTCTTGGTTCTTTCGTTAAAGTCACGTAGAAGGGAAGTAATAAAATAATAAAAATAAAACATAATAAAATAATTCTCACGACGTTTCGGCTACAACGCAAGCATTCTTCACCTGAAGATGGCTGCTTGCGTTGTAGCCGAAACGTCGTGAGAATTATTTTATTATGTTTTATTTTTATCATTTTATTACTTCCCTTCTACGTGACTTTACCGAAAGAACCAAGAAGATGAATCCCTGCAGTCACGAAAGCTTTAAATCGAGAGTTGGGCTTGCTTGGGAAGTGGTGGGGGTTGTGGAAGGTGGGGACGGGGCGGCGGGGGGAGTGGGCGTCCCCAGCAGTGGTAGGTGGGGACATGAGGGGTAGGGGTTTACCGACTTCACGACGACCACCACAATCCCTCTGAGAGAAATGGAATAATACGTGATAGTACGGCTAAGTGCAACAATCAAATAGTGGTGCTGAAAACCAAGGCTTTGCGGCAATGAGGGATGTTCCAACAATTTCGCTGCTGTCTTGTGCCACGACGAGAGTTCAAATTTTCTTTCTCCAAATGTTACTACAATCGTGATCTTGGCGCAATTGATAACCCCCCCGCCCCCGTTAAGGGAATGGTCAGTGAAGAGAACGGCCCGCGGAAGTGGATATCGCAGAATGACTTCTGAGATCCCTTCAAGTGACATTTCTCTCACACCTTTCACACAGATAGAAATGTTTTCCACACGGCAAACATTTTAATCTGTATGAGCTGGAAATTTCCGAATTAAGTGATAATTTTTTTACTTATTTATTCACGATGGGTTTTTATGTCCAGTCAACGCTTACCAGACCGAGACCATCAGCTTGCTTAACCCGAGAGCGTAGATTTGAACCCAGGAAGTCAATGGTGCCGGCTCCGCTTTCTGACCTATGATCCACCCAGATAAAAGTGCCTGTCCCTTGCTTAAAATAGTTTTTTGCCTCTCTATCCCCCCGATTTACTTCTCATTGCCATTGCCAATCAGAACAGGCTTGGCTCACCAGGCCGGGCCCAACGCTCCAAAGTTCCCACGGCAGTTGGGCCAAACTTGATCCCACGGCATCCCAGCCTTCGCCATCGCCGGTTCTCCTTCTCAAGCCGGGCTACGTGATTTTTACCCTAGCCAACTCTGGTGCAACTTGAGATGACACTGAGCCACACACATACTGTCATGTCACTTAGTACTTACTTCCTTGGAGACGTTAAAATTGAAAACCCATCGTGATAAAGTTACCCCCCCCCCCCCACACACCCCCCCCCCCCAAAAGATAGATATTAAACAGAAATAGTCTAATCAATGGTGCCATTAAACTCTAAAGATTGCGTCACAGTTTAATTTGCAACAAACTCATTGTGTGTTGAGGTGCATTATGGGTAAAATCATATAGACGTAGAACTCAGTTCTGTCTCCAAATATAAAGGCAATTATGTTTTAGTCCTTCGACTAATTGGCATTGCAGATCAATATTATCCAGCAGCAGAATTTTGTTAAACAAGCCTGACTGCTGATGAAACCGAGACAGTCGAAACCAGTCCAGATTGTTGCTTGCTTAAACAAATGCTACGAGAGATAACATTTGTCTGGAAAGGCACCATATAGGAGCTTTCTGTAGTGGAGGCTCTTCCAAAAGGGTCGCAGGCTTCACTAAGACACGTTTAATTCAGACCCCAGAGTGAAAGAGTAGGCCAAACACCCTCTAGCGGGGCTCTAGAGGCCTCGCTCTAGTCAAAACCCGTCCGCCAGCAGTCGCGTGAGCGAGCAGTCGTAAGGGCTGCGCGTTTATTTACCTCTACACACGACCCCTGACCTCTGGGCCCCACCTCCCATGCCTAAGCAGGGTCCACTTCTGCCGTCACGGTTTGCTCGACCTGCGGGGCCAGGGTTTCCCTGGTGGGGATGAGTGAAGGACGATGCTTTGCTGGCGTGAGGCCGACCTCCCAGGTCGTGGATGTGAGCATGTCGTCGTTAAAAAAATGCGGACCGAGTGTTTTGGGCTTTTGTTGTTGTTGCCGTTCACCAAGCACTCACCAATTCACTCCAGTCACTCGCTCACCGGTAGTCAGTCACCTCCTTGCCGCTTTTGTATCGCTGCTTCCGTGGTTATTGTTACCGTGGACTTCACTCACGGATGTCCCCCGCCTACGTTGAGGATTTGCTCTACCAGACTTGACGGCGTCGTCTCATCCATGCCGCGATCAACCGCCACACTGCAGGTCACCCCCCAATTAGCACGGTTGGCTCTGTATGGCGCGAAAGAAGTTCAACATATATACATACGGCAGCAACACACGCACACACGCACACACCCACTCACCACACTGGAGGTCACAGACAATGGCCCTTCTTCATGGCAGAGAGATGAGAAACTACGACCATATAACTGTCCATAATAGAGGTTAATGGGTTAGATCGTGTAAGTATAAATGTGTCGTTAAACCCGCCACCACCCGACACAGCCAATTAGTAAGGTTTGTCACGTAAACAGAACGTGCCAATTCGTTACAACACACCGGTGTACTGTGTTGGGTGGTGGCGGGATTAATGACACATTTATATTTACACGATCTAATCCAAAAAAACCTCAATTATGGATAATATTGGTCACAAAAGCTGTGTTAAACTGACCATATAACTGTTCAACTGCGATGCTGCCGGTCGAAACGCTTCTCTTTTGCTCCTTCCCCTCGCCACTGCTCCCAATTTGGAATTCCCTCCCATCGTCTCACACCGAAGTGTGTGTACATTCAGATAATTTCAACGAAACGCGGTCACCATCGCCTCCGCTACACCTTGAGTGCCGCTGCTCGTTGCTGGCCCGCTTGGCCTTCTGGGCTTGTGCTTGCGCCAAAGCCGCGAACAAAATAATGAGGCAACGGTGGTTTACTCCCTGCCTGTGTGGCCTCTCTCCCTCTCTCGCTTCCGTTGCGCGACCGCACACCTGCTCCGTGAGCAGGACGCGACGCGGCTTTCAGCGGCTTTCATCTCGGCTGGTGTTGACGTCGTCTCCGGTAAAAATGCCTTCATCCCCGCGGCACACGAGAGCGGGTTTTGTTTGGGTGTCGTCAAAATGCCCTTGAAAACCATCTCTAAAACACCGCAGACCGCACACCCCACCACCACCACCACCAAACAAACAAAAACACCGAACCCTGCTGACAAAAGGCTAATGATGAAACAAATTGCTCACGTGAGTTAAAAACACTGGCAAATCTCTTGTCCTGAGATGACGACGCTTCCGCACACCGAACAGTGCACACGTAGCGGTCGCGTCCGCGGGACGCACCATCACTTTAATCAAATCGTCCGATTGGCCGTTGAGACGGGGAATGCTTGAGGTGATTTAATGGAAAATTCTAACTGCACCGCAGAAGATGGATGTTCCTTTGCGGTGACATGCCGATCCATCAGGGAACACCCAGCCTAGGTATTTCAGTGAGCTTAGTAAAAAAAAACTAAAATATTTTTTTTATTTCATGAGGTAAGGCGCACTGAGCTATATAGCTGCATTTCAGAAGCGACTTGGCTATGACAAATGATAGCTCAACGAAGTGGCTTGTCACGTGGAAATTTCATCGCCGCCAAACACTAAACACACGTCGATTCTAAACGTGGAGGGGGACAACCGGAGGACCCGGAGAAAAATCCACGCGACAAAGGGGAGAACACGCAAAGTCCAAATATACAAACCCACGACATCCATGCTGGTAGGAAGAGATAGGTATTTCAGTGCGCTAAGCTAGGCTTGCAGGTAAAGGTTAGAATTTCAGGAGACTTAAATCATGCTGGTACAGGTAAATTATGCCAAGATACACATGTATTGCTGTGTCTTGCTGTCAAATATTATGACTGCTCTGCACGAGCTCATGCATGAACACATATTATTGACAGTGTATGTAATATAAACACGAAAACATAATTTATTATAAGCAAATATTTTTCATACCTTGAGTGAAATGTCTCTAAGCAAGAACTGTGTGCACCACTTCTCGATAAAACGCGATGCGTGTTTTACGTTTATTGTGTATATTTACCTTACGCGCATATTTGTGTGTTCACCAAGCAAACAAAAAAGTGGTTGTCGGGATTTTCGAGTTGGGCAAACGTTTGGAAATCTCAGCAAATGATCGACGCAGCGCTTGCACGTGCCTAAGGCGGGTGGCCGTTTCGAGCGGCCATGAAGACTCCGCAAGGATATTCGTCGGTAAAGCGACGCGGTAATTTTAGAAAGCAGGTAATAATTTTTCTTGACTAAGATTTTTCCCTGACCTCATCGAAGAAACAGGGGGGGCGCTTGAAAGACCACGCCCATCAGCGTGCGGAGATCATTCTCGTGTTCCTTCGCGGTTTTCCCAAATTGATCTTTTTCCAAAACGCGAGCCAAAGGAAATCCACCGCAGAACCTAATTACTCCGGTGGTGAAGTCGCGCACGCAAACAGTATACACGAATGATATTAACATCGATGGATCGTGGGAGATGGCGGTTAAGTTTAGAAAGCCTTCATTTAGGATTTTTTTACACTTGATGTCTACTCATATTAACCTATTCACATGCAAATTTAACAGCGTTTAAGTTGCGAACTTTATTTTTTTTTTAAGTCACGGTTTTATCAGTCTCACATTTTTTATAGCCTTCTCTAACAAGTCAGTCACAATCTCTCAAACCTCCAACCTCCCGTTACCCTGCACCCCCCCCTCTCACCGTCTCTCTACTCTGCAGGAGTCCCATTGCCTGAAGCATCAGCGTGCTGTATCTATTTATTAGGCAGCGGTAATGACAAATTTGTTGAGGTTTAAACAAATAAAGATAATTCGTGCTGGTGCATGGCTGCCAAAAGAGCCGCATAATTTTATGCTTCAATAAAGTCACGCTCGTTTTGAAGTTAACAAAAATGCCAACCGGTTCCCAGGCTGTCTCGAACTCATAACACTATGTAATGTCGCTATTCTCCCAAGTACATTCACTCAACAGTTATTTAAAAAAATGTTTTTACATAAACAGCATTGATTATGCATGCCCACGTGGCTGTTGCTTTTGTCGTTGTTGCAATCTTTGGCAACATGTTCAGGAATGTCAATGTCGAGGTCCGCTGGCCACGGAAAGAGGGCTTCAGCAGTGAGAGAGTTCGTGGAGTTTTGTCGTTCTACAATTGAAGAAGTGCACACTGGCGGTTTACTCGACGGTCCGTTGTCTGGGTTGTACCGTCACAATTGCGCGACTGTGGATTGCCTTTAATTCCCTATTGATGGAGATGTGCACATCGGCCTGTTGCTGATGTTCTTGATGTGACAGATGGTTCCACCGGTGTCTTCGAGCAGGAATGTCACGGCCATTATATTGTTGTTCAACAGCTGTGTGTTTTCCTGGTGGCAAGTACAAATCTAGTCACTTATTTAGATAATCTATCCATCTAAAATTCTGTTTTCTGTCACGCATCTGCCCGGCACTGCACATTTTAACCCAAAATCGCTGTGTCTCTGTGACCCAGCCGATGAATAATGTTCATTTGTTCAGCGATTGCTGGACCGAGTGGGATTCTGGGTATCATCTTCAGTGCCAGCTGGATAGATTACTGGACCAAAACTATAAAGGCCTCATCGCCCAAAGGATCTTGAGCTCACAAATCGGATTTTTTATTGCCGTGTCTTGTTTTCCAACATTCTTACCCGCTCTACACGAGCCCATGCATATTATTTACAGTGTATGTAATATAATCACGGACACAGAAATTATGAAAATTGATATTTTTTCCACTGTAAGTGAAACGCGTCTCCAAGCATGCTCTACCTTTCCACGTAACGTTACACGTGTGCCACGTTTGTTTTGGATGTTTACAAATCACGCATCTGTGTCCTGCAAGCGAGATGCAGGCTCATAGGGATCTTCCGGGTCAGATCGCTGGACCGAGAGAGAGTCTGGGTTTAAATCTTCGTGAATATCCGCATTCTCCAGATTATCGAATGAACCTCCCCCCCCCCATATTTTAAGCAAAACTTGGGGGTGCATCTTATAATCCGGTAGGTATGTGCGTGCATGTTTATATGCACAACCATATTTGTGTAACTTTATTGACGCCGGGCACAACTCTGGGGTGCGTCGTATTTTCTAGAGCGTCTTGCACTCCAGCGAATACGGTGCCAGATATTCACCCCCGACCTCACCTCCCTGGAATCGTTTGAAAAGCACCTGCGACATTAGCCATGTGACCTGTGACCTGGAGCGGTGGGTCTCCAAAAGGCCGAATCATTACATAGGCAAGGCCTCTGCTGGCCGCCACGCGGGAGATGCCCACAAGTTGCCAAACGGAAAATATTGAGAGAATATCCAGCGATGCTTCGCACAGATGCACAGTGTTAACGCACACCGCGAGCGCACGCCAATTAATAAACCTTCATCGACCGCACAAACGACCGAAAATGGAACATTTGTTATTAAGGGGGCCAATTTAAACAAGCTTTTGGGTGACTGCCGTATACAGGCGGGGGGTTGTGTTACTTGCCACGAGTAAGATAATGCGCGGTCTCTCTCCGACACACGTCTCTTTGCTGTCAACACAGTGCCTGCATTCAACAGGCAACGTGTGAATTGGATCTCCTGCTACCGTGATCATTGAGCCGGCCGTCTGCCATTTGTTCTACTCGGTTGAGTTGCGGTTTCGATGCGGCGACGCTCAATACGGGTCGTACGGCCTGGGACCCATCCAGCACCGACGTGACTCACTCGTTCCCTAAGTATGCGCCCTAGCGAGCGGCTGAAGTTGGTTCGTTTGGGAGCGGTGCGTCCTCTGTGTTGATCGCATTGAGGACTCGCGTCCAATGAATTTGGCAACGTCACAGTCAAGCAGTCAAAATTAGCCTCATGATACAAAACTGGGCGTCGGAAAACATTCTTTTTTTTTTCTAATCGGGGTGTAGGATGCGGTGTCCAACGCTTACCATCCACTCCATCTCTCTCTGGCCATAAAGGAGGGCCATTGTCCCGAAACGTCAGCTGTTATACATTTTTACCATTTAAGGCCGCACACACATGTACACAGTGTTGTTACTGGTGAACGTGTTGATTTGTCCCCCATCACGATACATGTATTGATGTGCAGCCCCTCTTGTCGTCACGGGGCATCCGATGCTGCGGGAGTTGTGGGGGGTTTTATTTGAACATACTTCACCATGCCGGTCAGCGCGGTTCGGTGAAAGGTGGAGAGCGTAGATCGCAGCAGCATAGAAATGCAGCACAACATTTGATTTTGCTGCACTGCTGAGACTCGCGAAGGACATGAGTGATAAAGTCTTGGGAAAACTACAAGCGAGAACCGCTCATGAAGATGACGGACACTCGTCAAGACGAACAGTGAACCATGCTGTTGAAAAACTCCCGTTGAGTAGATTACTCAGGAACACGGATGAAGAGAACTCGAATGTCGATGCAAAGAGATGATCCCCAAAATCCAAACGAACATCCAAAAATTGGATCACCCCATCATGCCAAGATTATCAGACCAAATCAATTACTCCAGGTGTTACAAAACTTATAGGGGGGGGGAAAAAAACAACCTCGCCTCTGTTCTCACATGTGCCGCTGGATGGGAGGTGATGGGCGTGGTTTGTTGACGTCATCGCCATCGGCAGTCTCGCCACGTTGGGCGTGGCCTGTAGCAGGGGGGGTTTCCTGCCTTCGTGTGGTCCATTTTTAAATGTTGGGCGCGTAATCGACGACACAAGGAGGTAGTTGATTGAGTTTTTTGTTCATTGCTTGACATCCTCAAGTTTTCAAGTTTAATTCGTATCACCAGGCGAGAACACTCGAGATGTATGTCTGTACGTTGAACTTGTTTTGCACCTTATGTAGCGAAACGTGCTAATCGAAGGTGCGGGGGAAGGACCAATGACTTCATCGACTAATCATCCCAGCTCTGCGTTAGCGAGCAGGTACCGTGTTTGGATGGCGATGGCACGTTAGAGGGAGAGACACAGAGAGGCGAGGGGGAGGTGGAGGGCGCTGGGACTCACCCTCGACCCCTTCTCCGGGAAGCACTTGCAGCCACCGGAGCAGTCGCGCCCATTGCACGGTCCGTTGTACACCTTGTTACCCTGCGCACACACAGGAACGGGCAGACACGGGCACGCGGACACGTCATCAACACCGCCGTGCTCATCCATGCCACCGCCGCAGCCGCCGTCATAAACCGTCGCGCAAACTCCGGTCATCCTTGCAGCGGCGGCTGTTGGCGAACCATCGGACAAAGACGGTGGTCACTGCATCATTGCGTTCTTTCGGACGCGCTTCTGCGGCCGTCTGGAACGCTCTTCCTTCCGATATTAGAAAGCCACCGGAGCGAAGCACTTTTAAATCTATAGTTTCGTTGTCCTTCCACGGTTGGCTATGTACGGTGCGAAAGAAGTTCAACGCACATAATACATCATCATCAATCCACCATGGCACCTTCGTCATCGTTAACAACAACATCATCATCACCGCTTTCAATTCAGCACGCAAGCGGCCCAACTGTTCCAAATTACTTCACGGGGCTATTCATTGTCCACTGTGAAGCGGGCGGCGCGTAACGGAATCACCGTGGTTCGTGCCGAGGTACGGCCGCAATGTTGGGCGGCACCTCGACCCCCACCCTCCACCCCCGAACACGTTGGCATGATCAAGTGTTGCGAAAGTTTCACACTTGCTCTAGTCCCAATGTAACAGTGACCATTATTGTGTTGCGACAGTTGCAGACGGATTGAGTACCAGCAAGTTTAATACCAACAATGGTATAATGGAGCGATTTTTTTAAATCTCCATAATTTATTTTTTTGCCCACAGCGAAATGATTTAAATTTCATCAAAGCACAGTCATAACTCGATATTCCTATCATCTAAAAAGGCATGTGGTTCTCCTTTTTGATTTTGTAAATGCCGCAAATTCCTTTCTTTGTTCGGAACTGTCTTTTATTTACCCATCCAGAAGGGCAAATGTGGTTGTGGTTGTGCAGTCAAAGAGTTAACACGGACACGGAAAGAATTGCCCAACCAGCCCAAAGGTCAGCCTTCCTCGGGAATGTATATTTATATGCAAAATGACATTTGGCAGTTGTAAATGTTGTCAATACCTGCGTCGGCACCGCACTGCTCTGACCACTCGAGCATGTATACAACCTTGAGAGGTGAAAAACCCTCCAAGTATCCAGTATGGTGGCATGACCCTGGTAATCTCCCTACGACCCGGGATAAATTCCGAACCTTTCCTCGCCATGTGTCTATCTGGCCAGGGGTTTGGTCCCTAAATCACTTCTTCTTAAAAGGAGTACCTGGTATCACGTCTCAGCTATCGCGAGTATAATGCCCTAAGTTTACCCGGGAAAGCCTTTTCCGAGTCCTGGGAGTTGTTTTCACAAGCCTTCTTGTGTTTGAGATGCTGGGCCAAATCCATGAATGTGTGTTTAGCTTTTGTTAGGAAACCGGATCGAAACTCGGAATCCCACGAATGGATGCCTTACGTTTGCTGTACCTATCCCCTGGGCACCTGCTGAAACAAAAAAGGCGCTGAGGAGTGATGCTGGCCACATAAATGGTCCTAATATGCGGTGCATTATCCCACAACTTACACTATTTTTTATTTTTATTTAACCAGGTAAGGCCCACTGAGCTACTTAGCTATTTTTCAGAAGCGTCATGGCCACAAATGATAGCTCAACGAAGTAGCTTGTCACGTGCAAATGTATAACAGCCAAATACTTTAAACGCGTGATGTTGATTCTAAATGTGAAGGGGGAAACCGGAGGACCCAGATAAAAATCCACACTACCACGGGGAAAGCACGCAAACTCCAAATATACAGGAGGCGTCAGGGTAGGAATCAAACCCATGACCTCCTGCATACCAGGCGAGGGAGCTAACATCTGGCCACCATCAAAGATTCTCTGTTCTCCGCTCGATGGAGAAATCCCCTAATTCCATCCGTCATGGTCTTGTGATGCTGGATAGGTAATTCTGTAAAGGATACACAACAGGGCTCCTTGTCTATGTGTCTGTGTGTGTGTATATTCACATGCATGCAGTGGTAATTTAGTGGTTACCACACCGTGCTATGAATCCAGCATCCAGAGTTCGATTCCCACTCACAAACAATAACAGTGATGAACATATGAACTGGTCCTACGCCTAGCCTAAGCTGACGCAGCCGTAAATGAGTCCCAGGTGCAGTGTGTAAACTTAAGCACTGGGGAGACAAAGGTGGCTGGGCGTAACGTTGGCCACCAACACCATCGTATGCCCTGCCAGCCTTCATAGGTGCTCGCTAACAACAATTGACCTAACAGTCTATGTTAGGCTATATGGGGGACTTTCGTCTTTTTTGCGTAAGATAAATGTGCACGCCAAAGCTCAAGTCTTGGCGTAGTGATAATGATTGTGCTAGGCATTTCAAATGTCACCGTGGAGGGAATGAGATGGTACAGAGTGGCCAAAGTAAACACCATTATCAGTTGTAAACATTATTCGGGCGAAACAAATAAAAATAAAACAAGCCCAGTGTGCGAATCAAAGTCAGCAGATTAATAGACAGACTGCTAAAAAACCAAATTCACTTCATTGCTTTTCTCAAGCGGAGCGCGTCGACCAAGCGAGCCCGTTTCCCACTCCTGCCTCCCCCATGATGAAGCAGTCCCCCGGCACGACGAGCCAAACCTCCCCCCCCACCCCACCTCGACGTCGGCCGACCACAGCCCCACATCATTTCCCCCGAAGCACGGCGGCGCGATGGCCAGGCAGCGCGTTGCACGCGCGCGCGCACCGCCGTCTGCACTACGCTGACCTTTGAACTTTGACTCACGACTGTTTATGCCATCGACTCGTTCGGCCACCCAGCAACAGGCCACTTCATCAGATATAAAAAAAAACTTCAGTCTCTCCCCATTCATCGCCGACATCTTTCGATGCCTACCAATGCTGGCTCTGGGTTGCGCAAAATGCCATGGGTGGGTGGGGGGCATTGCAGCCATCTGCCAGCATTCAAAGTTCACACGTCCCGTCATCTGCCCGTTGATGAAAATTGCATTGGCATCTACGACGGGCACTCTGTTATTGAGCCGATAACGTCACAGGGATAATAAGAGAGTGTGGCTTGGTTTGGAGGAAGCAGGGACGAGGTGAGTTTTGGAGGAATGGTTGATGGAGCAGGGATGGCAGGGATCACACGGATGATGTGGACTTTTAGGGATCATAGTTTATCACGAGAAACATGTAGGATTTTTTTAACCGTACTACAGTAGAACTCCTATTAGCACGGTTGACTACGTACGGTACGAAAGAAGTTCAACACACGTACATAAAATGCATGCGTAGGTACAGAATCCACTTTGACCATTGGCGAATTGCAACTGGGTTTACATTGATCTATCTGTTGTTGCATCCGTCCGTTTTTTGTTTTTACGATGGCCAAAAGCCTCCGGACGGAACGTTCCGCTACTGCGCAGGATGAGACGAGGCTTTGCGCGGCGGAGAACGTTCCACTTGTCGCGGAGGCTTCGCGGTAGAAGCCCGGCGGCCGCCCTGGTCAACGCAGCGCCCGCTGCTACAAATCAAACGGCGTGCACCATCCGCTTTTGTAGCGGACACTTCGCAGTAAAAGTGGAGGCCGCTATCGCAGCCGGCGTCAAGTTCCAAATTTTTTAAGTTTACCTGAAAATGTATTGGGGGGCCGGGGGGGGAAAACCAGACTGCAACATGTCTCCCCTCTGCTGTAAACTACTGACAACGATGCTCAGCTGTGAAGCATATTGCCTGAGCGATGGCCGAGTGTCATTAGAGTGGCACGGACAGCGAATGTACCGATGACTTGATTTGATTTGGTGTGAGAAGCAGCTCGCAGTTTGGTTTACGTTTCCCCCCCCCCCCAAGTGCCCGACAACGGCGAGTGATGAAAGAATGACTCTATTGCCGTTTTACTCCTCGGCCTGAGAAGCTTTGTGATTTTTAAGAAGTCAAAACATTACGAAGGCCAGAACCGAAAGAGTCAGCTTAGAAAAAAATCCAACATGGTATGTTAACTTGTAATTCAATGAGGCATGCATTCTTGAAGGTCATCCTTGCTAATCCAATAATGTGGGTTCTTTATTTGTGACCAGGTAGGAATCAAGTCATAGATAAACCAAAATGTTGTTAAAGAGAGACCTGGGTAACACAAACCAAATGCACGGGTTAGCGTACTGCACTCTAAACCCGGCTACCTAAGTTCGATTACTGCTCACGGCTATCATTGGTGGCGAGTGATATCTGAACCGGTGTTGGCATCCCCAACTTCACCAACCCACAGTGACCAAATTATGTGGCGATGCAGTGGTGCACAAGGCATAATTAACGAACAACAAAAAAACACTCAACACACTCGTCAATACTTCCATAAAAGGAACAGTATACAATAGGCGACGTTTTGGACACTCGCCCTTCTTCATAGCACGTAGAGATGCCACACGCAGCAAGCGTGGGGAAGTATGGTCAAACGACCCCCATGACCGACACACCATGGAGGGAGGGGGCCTTCATCCAGCAGCGGATTGACCAAGGGCTGTAAACATCAGCAGACTAGGAAAACAAATTGGACACAGCACATCCACACAAAATGTCCCAGATGAACTTAGGAAGGAGGCAAGAGCAAGAGAGATTGCCGTTAATGTGTTAGTCTTGTATTATTTTACATCTATTCTTTGGTTCTTTCGGTAAAGTCACGTATAAAGATAAAATAATAAATTAAATAATAGCATACCATGTTTCGATTGCAACACCCCACAGAGACGATCCCCCTCTCTGTACCCTGTGTTACTCTCTGTATGTATCTTGGTGATATCTGTCTGCTTATATGTCTGTCTATAGTTTTCTGGTTAGATTTTTTGTTGCTATTTCATTTATACCTGATGATGATTGCTTGTGTTGCAATCGAAACGTCGTATGCTATTATTTAATTTATTATTTTATCTTTATACGTGACTTTACCGAAAGAACCAAAGAATAATTCCTGCAGTCACGAAAGCTTCAAATTGAAGATATTTTACATCTGTTACATTTGATCAGTTCCCCAAGTTGCCCATAAAGATTTCTTTTACTTGTCCAAGATAAACCAAAACAGTTACCATAGTGTTCGGATGTCACGAAATTCAAGGCATTCAAGATGGGGGGGGGGCAGGGGGTGTCTGCCTATATTAGATGCTCGAGGACACATCTGACATTTAAGTCAGGATTGCCCACGTGATAATCTTCGCTTGGCACTACGATTATAGCATCAAAAGACAAAGAGGTATCTGTGCAGACGTGGTAAATACATTCCTCTCGATGGTTAGGAGTCTTTATTCCCATTTACAAGGCTATCTTTTGTAAGGAAATTGTATGGGAAAGATTGTGTTTTGACCCCTCGCTTTTTAAAAAAGGGAAACCGTCATGCCAGCTACAAAATAAAAACTGTTATATTCGAGTTGCTAATCCCCAGAACACACTGTGTCTGCATTTTACGATGTATGAAAGGGTATCGCAAAAAGTATTTCCAATCGCTGTTTCTGGGGTTCCGCGTCTGGTGATGGAGTCATCAAATTATTGCCGATTTCATTTGGCAGAAGCAAAAACAGCAGAACAAGCCACAGACGGCGATGTGTCATCGCCGCGATGGAACAATTTCTTTGGAGATTTTTTTCCAAACACGCGTAACACAATCGCGTTGGCAAGCCGACGCTCCAATTAATTCCCGTTCTCATAAATCCCAACCAGATTTATTTCACAAGTCGCCCAGCGGGAATTGAGACCACAAGTGTGGGCCACTGGGCATTGCGCCGGGTTCGCGTTACAAGTTGTCGCAATGTGGCGAGACTACAACACATCGTACGATACGAGGGTCCACGGTAATCGTACCATCCGTTCAGAAAAAATAAATATTGGCATGACCGTTGGTCATTACATTTTTTGCACGTATTTGTATTTCATGGCAAATATATGTTGAATGCAAGTTGAAAATAAACTCGCATTATTCATTCAATTAATGCTTTGTTAAATATTTTCTGCTGTTAAATGACAGCGTGGCGATTAAATGATGTCATCATTGCAGTGGTCCATGAAATTATATTTAGTTTTTGTGTAACTGACAACATGGGCCTTGATAAGCACTGCAGATTATAATGATTATAAAGAGTCGTGGAAAGGCTTGGGTTGAGTGAATGGCAGTTGTAGAACATTTAGTCCGTCTGAACATTCGTGATCACATGTTCTGACGAGTCTAGTCCATCACGAATGTGCGCTGATCAAACAGAGTACAACTCTGTTTTATGTCTGTTGAAAACTGACTTTAAGGAGTCTCAAACATCTGCTGCCGGTAACCAGGCCCAGTTCTCTGGCCCCGAGGCCCCGGTGAAGCTGCCCTGGCCGTATCGCCGGACAAGGTTGTGTGCAAGGATACAGCAGAACGGTCGCCATGGGCTCTGGATCGTAGCCGGCGTAAAATTGGGGTTCCGTTGAGGTTGGTACAGCCGCTCGGCAAGATAGGACGGAGCTGATCGATGCAGACTCTTGCAGATGAGCTGGCATAGTTTGTAAACAATCCTATATTCTTAGCATTTTTCGGTAAAGTCACGTAGGTAAAAAATTTTATTCATAAAAGTAAAATAAAAATAAAATAAAAATCACGACGTTTCTTTACTTTTATTGATTGAAAATTTTTACCTACGTGACTTTACCGAAAATCCTAAGAATATGAATCCTTGCAGTCACGAAAGCTTCAAATCTAAAACAATGCTATGTTTGATAGGTAGCCAATGTAACTCGTCCCGTATCACAGTCGATCAGCTAACCTTATCATAGAACAAAAATGCAAAATACAATTATAAAGTTATGGGAACTGATATCAGGGCAATCGTCATATCGCAGCGGATTTTGGCTAGCCATCGAACAAAGATGTCTACCGGCCGTCTGGAATGCTCTTTCTTCCGATATTAGGAATCCACTGGAGCTATACACTTTTAAACCATCTAGATTGAAAACTCTTTTATTTCCAACTGCTTTTTGTCTTTAGTTTGTCCTTCCCCCACACCTTCCACTAGCATGGTTGGCTACGTACGGTGCAATAGAAGTTCAACATACATACATAAAAGACTCGCACAGAGACCCACAGTTTGGTGGCCTTCCCCAGCACCTCCCATTAGCACGGTTGATTGTGTACGGTGCGAAAGAAGTTCACCACTCATACGTACATATCTTGAAAGTGGATCTATCAAAAAGCATCTTGAAAAGTGATGTCGCGGCAGCCTTAGCTCACGCTCGTCGACTGGAATTCCCTTCCATCGTCCATTTTCCACAAGTTCTTGCTCACTTCGAGAGCGTGTCAACTCTTTACGCGACGACAAATTCGATCGTACTTCGGGGGCCCGCGCTCGAAACTGCCTGCTGGGTCACCAGACCATCGTCTCGTGGGATGCGGCCGAGCGGTCGAGCGTTCGTTCGCTCATTGCACACGTCCACGGTTCTCGTTCAGCGGCCGCCGCTGGTTACTGCTACGGGAGTACTATGGGAGTATCAAGCATAAAAAAAACACAGAAAAACTACGGGGGCCGTCTGCATCACAGTCAGCGGATGTTAAAAGATCCCCGTGACGTCGTTCGGAAGAGTAGGCCATCGTTTGCCGGCGTCACGGCCCAATTTGAGCAAAAAATGTTTTTTTCTTCTTGGTCTTTAACGAAAGAAACAAGAAGATGAATCCCTGCAGTCACGAAAGCTTTAAATCGAAAAAGAAAAAAAAAATTTATTCGCACACGGCAAATTATGGAATATACGTAACAATCATCGCCACCGACTGCGACAACTTGGCAGGACCCCTTCCCTCCCACTAAAAGAGTCGTGTGACTCGGTGAGGCTTTCGTGGGTGTACAAGCGTGATAGTAGTAATGATGACAATGTGAGTTGTCCCACAATGCAAATCTCTAGACACGTTCAACCCTCCGAGCACAGCTTGCATCCGCGCACAAAAGCCCCAAGCACGTTTTCTCACAATTTGTCCCTTCTGTTATTGCCATATCTTTTATTTGGTACTCGTATGCCTTTTGTTGTTGTTTTAAAAAAATCTAAAATGTTAATATCCCCATTCCCAGCAGACGTGAGTGGAACTTTTCTTTTCTGTCGAAATCTCAAACAATGCGATGTCGGCGCCGATGAATGTCCCCACTCGGGGAGCTGAGTAAGCTCCCGCGATGGTGTTATGGAACATTTCTGTTTGTGTTTCAGACGAACTGCACCCTTAAGGAATTCTACTTTGTTGTTTCTTTCCACTGGGCGAACATTAAAAACAGACCTTTTTGAAAACATAAAATCCGGGACAACCTGAGGATGTCTATGCACGCATCCTATGTTGACTATTTGCAGGTAAACCAAACACCGTCGCCTGAAAGTTTGTTTTTGTCTGTATCCTGCACCGTCTGTGGAAAATGTCAAACCAGTTTTATAGAGCTCATATGTTTATATATATTTGAAAACATGATTCACGTATCGTTCCCAAATGTTAAATTACGTTGTATCCGCGTGCATTTATTTCAAGAAGCACAGGGCAAATTATGTGCACTTTTATATATTTCTGCGTGCAAATACTGCCCTTGTAAATGAGCGGTGGAACGGTGGCGCAGTGGTTAGAGCACCGGGCTCTGAGCCCAACGACCCGAGTTCAAATACCGGCCGCGGCACTTGTGGCCGGTAATCAAAACGGTCTTGGGCCACCTGCTTCACCAATGCGCAATGACCGGCGCGGTGATGTATGGTCAGACAACCCCCACGACGGATGCGAGCGTGGGAAGGCCTTCATCCAGGAATGGATTCATAAAGAGGGCTGCAACGCTTACATGCACAAACGAGTTTGGGTTAAAAGGGCATGAGGCCCCACATTTATTCAGTCGTTCTAAATATTTATTTCAAAATTCCAAACCGAATTTTTTTTTTTATCCTACACCTCCCACTCACCATGCAGAAATATTCCAGACAGACCCGGCAATTCCAAACATGCACAATATATACTTCCACTGCCAAACAGAAGCACTCGTCTCGTTTGAACACTGATCAATCACTTATGAAACAGGGAGTGAAGTTAGAGACTAACACTCTGGTAAATTTCCTCTTGCATTACGTAACAGGTGGTGACACGGGGTTCAGCGGCAGCGTGCTCGCCGCTGTTCGTTGCAGAGCTTCGTGGTTCCGACCCAGTGGCCGTCCTGGTTAATGTAAAGGGTGGAATATGCCACGACAACACCACGCTGCCGTCTGCTCTGTCGTGGACATTAGACATCCCGTGACGTCGTTCGCAAGCATAGGCCATTTTGCGTGTGCGGCCGTTGTCGTCCAAATATGCCGTATATTAAAAATTACACCGCAAATTACTCAATTGGGATTGTACATCGCAGCAATCATCACCCCCCTACTGCGAAAACTTGGCAGGAAACTCCTGCAAAAGAGTCCCGAGACTCAGTGAGGCTTTCCTGGGTAAACAAACGTAATGAACAATAATAATAATAAAGACATCGGGCATATGTACAGCGTCATTGTTAAAACGCTAATCTGTATGTGGTGACGGTGTCAGGCTAAAAATCAGGAGGGCACAGAGAAGCCATCTCAATGCCCCTTCACGAGCTGTGACTCCAATAACCCTCGTACAGAGTGCAGTGTTGCCTAAAGAAAGGGGGCCCGGTTTGGACAAACTGGCGTGGAGCTTGTGCCGGGGATCTGCTCAAAGCGACGACATTCCTGCTTGGAATCGAGTTTGGCGACTGTCGTGATTTTTCACGAATCTTGTGAACTCATCGGTGAATTTCATCGGTCTTGGGCTGGAGCGCGTGAAGCAAGGCAACTCCGAGAAGCACCCGGTTTTCACCGAACCAACAAGCGCGGGGGAAAAAAAAAACCCATATTCACGTGACAACTAAACATTCCACCGTTTATCACGACGCGCCGTCGTCAGGACAGGAGTGGGCCCCCGAGAGCGCCGTTTGGGGTACGACCGTTACGGACGTTACCCCCAGCGTGCCACGGAGGAGGCTGAACGCTGCGTGTGCGTGACAAGGCGGCGCTTTCGCACGGGTGGCCCACACGCCAAGGTCTGCCCAGGTCACGCACGTTGACGCGACCGTGGGGTTAATGGGACCGCATTGTGTATCGCTGTTTATATAGCACGACTCCTTTACTCCGCCCGAACCTGACAGATGTCTTAAACAGTTTGCAGTTTTTACAATCACGTTGCGTTGTTTCAGGTCAACAAAATCCGCCCGCGACTTTCGGTTCCCCCAAAGTCTCCCTCCACCGTCCCCCCCGTCTCTTTCCGAAAGGGCTCCCAAATTTGTATTTCTAGGCACTCAAAATGTGTAGACGTTTGGAGGCTTCACGTCGCATCTTTGTGGAGAGCAGGGGGGTTTTAAGCGAAATAAAGGCCGGCGGTCTAGCCTCGGCCCGAGCGCGAACATCTCTAAGGGGTCAAGCGACCCCTGGGGTTGGGGGGCTGGGGAGGGCAGCTCAAGGACCCTCGGCCGCTACCCATGGATAGTCCTCAAGGGGGAACAGGCCCTCGAGGCTCTTGAGAGGGCACCGAGGGCCGTCTCATCTCACAGGCCTCAACAACAGCAAAAAAGCCACCCCCGAATTTAATTTGTGAGTGTGGGAAGAAAAAGGAGACAGACAGAAAAAAGCTTGTCTGAGATTAGTGTTTGGTTGAAAGCACACGAGCAAATGTGTTATTACCAATTACGGAGGTCTATGTTGTAGTTATTTTACGAGGCGATTTTTTTTGATGTGTCGTTATTTTCAGTCCCTATATGGTCATGTATACCCGCTGGTGAATCCTGGAAAATAAGTCCCATGGATTCACGCATTATTATTGTTAATTGCTCAATGCTTCGATGTTCATTTTGGAGTTCTTCACGTTTCACCTATTTCACACATACGCTATATCGCTTTGTGATGCAGGTCTCCCTTTGATATAGAGACCTTTTATCAAGCCTCGTCCAAGTCGTCCCTGGGCTTCCTCGCGCACGTGAACCAGGTATTGTGCCTTGCATAATCTGCTTTTCCAAACAAGTTCAATTTTTTCTCGTGACATGACCCATCGTAGGCTAAGCTTTCCTGATTTTATCACCTTCTTTCAACAACAGCCTTCTCCGGAACCCATTCATTTGTTTTCTTTGCAGTCCACGATACACGTAATATCCGCCTAAATATAGCAGTATATACATCAAAATATATTACAAATATTCAGCCGTTTGTCTAACAACTGCGAGATCAATGCCTCCCCATGGTCATAGAGGTTGTTTGGCCATACTTCACCACACTGGCTAGTGCATGTGGGTGAATGGTTGGCCCAGGACCGTTTCAGATATCACCACTGATGTTAGCCATGGCTTTGAATCAAACTCGGGTCACCAGAATCATTGCACAGTGCGCTAACCACTGCGCCACCACTTCGCCACCACTTGACCCCTAAAATAAACATAGTTCCGCTCAATAAAACATCTAAATGGCATTGTCGTAGATTTGTACCAGATAGGAAGCAAATAATGGAGCTTTTAAAGTTAGAAAGTGTTTTCTTGAGTAAAGTTACAAGTTTTGTGAAAAGCCTATAATAAAAAACGCAATGTAAATTCAGCTTTCCCGCTGAGCATCCAAAGCACACGCAGGACATGAATGCAACAATGTCGATCTATTCCTCAGCCGAGTGGAGGAGTGTACGAGACTAACTGTGGTCCCAGATAGTCCATGAGTCCAGACCAGATATCTTGTCGGTACCACCTGAGGTGGCACAACTTTAATAATGGTGAAGTTTGTGATAGCCATTTGAAATGAGTCTGGAGAGCTGCCTCTCAAGCAATCCACTCTCATTTTAGCCATATATGAAAATCGGTACGACTAACATTCCGCCATCCCCAGCTGGTACCGATTTATGCTCGGGCCCGTGAACTAAAACACCAATGTGCCACTATTTAGTGCCCTGAGAACGATTGTTAAAGGGCGCTTCATAAATTTAAATGATCAATTATTATGATTCCACCACAGTATGTAACATACATCGTCACCAGCCACGATCAATCCGCTGCTGCATGAATGCCTCCCCAAGCACTTGCCATCGTTACTCTGCGATAATCCACCTAGCACCAGCACACGAACTGCTTTCGTCGCTACGTCTTCTCGGCGGACGTCCTCTGGGACGTGTTCCGTACCTTGGCTGCCGCTTCATCAACTTTTCCTGACCAACGGCCAGCATCCCCTCCAGAGATGTGTGCCCTGCCCAAGCCAACTCAGCTTTACTCGGATATTGAATTGTACAAATTGAATTGCGCCACGTCTTGAACCCGCTTATGCCTTTCAATAACAGGCACGTACGAGCTATATTTATCTAAAGTTGTTTATAATTGATTAACGCTGGAACTGGTGACACCTAAATCACTTGGAGGGGTGGTGACCTTGACCCAAATAGACAACATTGGAACCTCATTTGCCAGTATAAAATATCATGATTGGTTTTATATTTTATACCCTTCTATCTGGCAACAAAACTGACACCTTTTTTTACAAGGAGTCATGTTTGCATAGACCGCAATACCTGCAGTCATAATGCAAACAAAAAACATAACTCTGATAATATATGCACTGTCCTTGAAGTGGATTGATCCACACCCGAGACAGCTTTCCTTAGAGCCTAGTCTCACATGGGTGTGAGACTAGGCTCTAATAGAAGGGTAAAACAAAAACAATTACCAAATAGACAACTTTATTAAAATCGCGCTGTGATTTTAGATTTTTACAAATGTGATGGGAGCCTCTGGACAGCGGAGGGGGCCCATCCCATTTCCCATTGCTTTCCTTGTGTTTAAACAGTGACAAAGGGGAAGCAGCCGGGAGGAGAAGCGGAGATTGCTGCAACAATAACAGGAAAACCGACGCTCAAGCAATCCAGACGGAGGGTCCTTTCACGACCTTCTCTGATTGCCTACCAGGATTTGCTTCTCTCATGGTCCATTATTTGTGCAAGACGGGCTTGCCATCTGTTCCACTCGAGGCAGCCCACAGGCGCGCTGTGCACGGAGAGTTCAAGATGCACGTGCAGTAATTGGGCGTCCTACCTACCTCGGGGTTTACAGAACAGGACAAAATTCGATTGTCGCGTGGAGGAATGCGCAATGTGTGTAGTGCGATGTGGGGTGGAATTGCGGCAAGGTGGTTAGAGCTATGCTTATTGATTTTTATTCAGATTGTGTATGCATGTCGTGGACAGTGGTCTGTGATCCATGGATGAAGAGCTCTATAGAAGTAGGAGTTATTGAAATCTGTGATCCGAGTTCGATACCTGGTAATGGCTAACAGCAGTGGCGAATAATAATTGAACTGGTCTTGGGCAAACCCCCTTAACATCCTGCAATGGCAAGCGTGGTGAAGTATGGTCAAACAACCCTCACAGCAAACACGTCAGGAGGCCTTCATCCAGCAGTCGACTAACAAAATAGTTGCAAATAATACAACAACAAAAAACGTGAATTTACAACCCAATCTCATTGCGCTGTTCCACAAAGGCCTCCCCTATCTGTGCCCGGGGAGTGGTGGTGCAGTGATTAACGCACTGTGCTATAGATCCGGTGGCCCGAGTTCGAAACGTGGGAAAGTCGGATTCTGTTGAGCCCAGAAGAGGAAACATTTCCCAAACGTCCCGATGTTAATGGACACTGAATGTAAACTCAAGTACACAGTGGTGGGAATAGTGTCTCGTGTAACAAATCTGGAATCATTCATGTGTTTTGTTTTGCTGGTGTGTTTAGTTTTATACCAGGCATCTGTCTGATGGTTCAGACAGAAAGCTAAAAAAAACTACGATGGGTTGTCATGCGATTTATAAATATTTAATTTAAAAGTAAAGAAAACGCTTTGAAACTGGAACATCTCCTTCTGTATTTGCTTCCTAACCACACCAAATGTAGGACGTAATAGAGAATAACATATGATAAGTAATACTGGGTAGCAGGTTTTGCTTTGTCATTTTTACAGAGCAACTTTTTTTTACTGGGCTTTCATCTTTGCTGTTGCTTTAAGCGGCATTTTACGTGCTTTTATGAACGGAGTAATGGTACAGAAGTTAGCGCACTGCACTATGAATCCGGTGACCTGAGATCAATTCCCCAGCCACAGCTAACATCAGTGGCGAGAAATATCTGAAACAGCACAGGCCCCCCACATCACCAATCTACGCCGACCGGTGTGGTGATAAACTTACAAAGGGATAGATTTAATAATTTTACTGGGCAACTGTTAATTCCCCCAAGCAAAACACTGTTTGCCACACATACTCTTTGTTTTTTTCAGGTAAAGTCACGTAGGTAAAAAAGTTAAATGAAAAAAACCAACTACATTAAATCACGACGTTTCGGAGGCAACACAAGCTTCCGTCTTCAGGTAGAACCGTCACAGCAAAATGACTGTATCAAGTTGAATTTTTTACCCACGTGACTTTACCGAAAAAACCAAAGAGTATGAATCCTTGCAGTCACGAAAACTTCAACTCTAGAATGTTTGCCACCACCACACAAAATGTCCCTTGACCTTGTTGGATCTTGAGAGCGAAGCCATGGCAGGTTTTCCTCCAGCACTACAGATGTCTCCCACACGGTAAAAGAAAAAAACCCCTAAACGAAACACGAGGTTCATTGGACAGCAATCCAATGTAGCAAGACCCTTCCGAACAGCGTGTCTTCAAGACTCGGCGAGGCATTCCTGCTTAAAGTAATAGCCGGGGTCCAATGCTCCGCGGCGAGAACCAAAAATGGAAGAGCGTGCGCGTGTAGAAACAAGTTTCCGAAGAAGGCGGTTGTCCCGTGAGTTTGGCTTGAGATGTTTGACAGGTCCCTGCCAAGTGTGGGGAACAATGATTCCCAGGGCACGCACAGCGAGAGGGCAGAACTCATGGTAAGTTGAGTGCGGCAGAAATGCAAACACGTGGGAGTGACAGGCACATTCGCGACTTGCTAAACATTATAAAACTATGAAACAATGTAAAATTGTTGTTGAACTTCTTCAACGTTAATTGTTGTTGCCCTAAGTTTAACTCGAACACAAAACAAAGGTATTATTCGCATATTTCCCGCCCTAATGTTCAGAAACGTTTCGGAGTTCGAGGAGTAACACAAGATAATGAGCGCATTCATGTAAAACAATTGTGTCGGTACAATTAATAAACACAGGAAATCTCAACAATGGAGGACTGGAGAATAGACAAATATGAGCAATACAATACCCATGGTAGAGCAAGTTCACCACTGGTCCGACAGATTAATCATTGTGATGCTTGTCAATGCCGTTGATGAAGTAGCATTTGTTTTTATGAAAATATTTCTCTTTTAAATAAAATATCCCACAAAACGCATGAATATCAGGGAAGATGTCACGTTGGTGTATCTTGTGTCCGCTATCACTTACTTTAAATCAGTACTTGAGAAAACTGACGAAACGAACATTTGGTATTTTAATTTGATTATTAAAATGGCTACCGTTGCCATGGTTTACAAATGCTCGGGCCTAGGATGGACCACGTCCTTTGTGTGAGAACACCCAAGGTCTGGTGTCTATTCTTTCCATTGTGCCCATCCCCAAAAGTTCACAAAGGTTAAGGTAGCAAAGGGGAAAAAACGACAAAAAAAGAAAAGAGAGTTAGGAGGGAGGGGAAAGGGTTAAAGGTTAATGATTCATGGCCTAATCTGCCAATAGTCTTTCACTTGCCGGTCCTTTTTTCACCATCGGGTGGGCAGTTGCACCGATGTGGTTCATTAACCACATGTCTAGGAATCTCCTGGACCGCTCTACAAAGCTAACCATGCCACATATCATTAACATTGAGGCCTGGTCACTTTGGGGTGGGAAAAAATGCTTTTTTTTGTCAGCACAATGAAGGAGGCAGACAACTGCCTCGTTACTCTAATTACACACGCGTTCTGAAGCCACTGTTGGTGCCATCAATAATTAAACATACAGTTTACCGTGGGGTCAAGTGAACTTTGAAAATTGTTCCATGGAGCCTCACATTTTTATCTGCGACTCACTCACGAATTGGTAATTCACGCCTCGCCTCTCTACTCTATGTAGCCCAACCACAAATTGAGTTGTACATTATTTGCCTTGACAGACTGCGCACCGCGTTGGAAACCTTTTGGCAGCTGCCACCAACGTCCCCCCGATGTGCTTATTGACTTTGGTCTAACGGTGAGTGTTGACAGCATCGCAGGCCCCCAGTTGAAGGTTTCACGTGTCCAGGAGGAGTACACCCTTAATTTGGAAAGCGTTAAGGTAAGTGAAGCGGGAAATGGTGGGCAGAATGCGATTGATTGAGTACCCATGTAATCCGCTTCACTCCTTTCCACTTTTTCTTTGGGAAAGAATATAAAATTTGTGGGTGTTGGTCCACGCCCGGTCACGTGGAAAAGAGTTTCTAACAAGTCAATTATTTGCCGAGTAAAGGCACCCGAAGCGGTCAAGGGCTCAGAAGGAATGCAGGAAAATGTAAATGCATGGCAAGCCAACATGTGCATGCCTCTTAAATATTCTATGTCATGTTTGTCAATTATTCTAGGAATTTGACCATTTGACGGCCGGCGGTCAAGACTACCGATGGAATCATAGCCGAAAGAGGAAACACGCCCAAACGCCCGAGAGGCCGTCAACCGTAGAGATGGAGCGTCGAGATCGGCTCATGCGCGGGGCGCTGGGTGGATTCTCGTATCGCGTGACTGTGAGCCATGGCGACCGCTTGGGGAACCCTTCACGACAGCTTCGACGATGATGAAGAACACTCGGAGCCGACTGGAATCAAGCGCTAATCGCGAGCTGAGTTGAGTGATGAAAAAAAATTGGACCTCAAGTGCGTAACTTAAGATGGCAAAAAACGTGCGATATACATTTCCTCCTCAGCGTTTTCCCACGTCGTCAACTCGGAGAGCCTTACACGGGGTGTCTGCGTACATGCTCAATAATAAAAAGTTTCCTGAAACATTTTAATGTTCTTATTCTAAGCTTTAAATCCACACGCGCGTCCTTCCTAAACCGTATGTCGTTGCTCAAAACACGTGTTTAGTTTGTTGGATTTCCTTGTCGTTTTAGAGGCTTCGCAGTTTCCAAGAGCCGGCGGACTGAATTTACTGGACTCATTGACCTTTTGACCGCTCGGGATAGGCTTACGTCAGCAAGACGCAAACTCTTCCAGCACAGTGGCCAGCAGCCTTGACAGTTTTATGTGGTCACTTAACACAACAGGAAGCTCTTCATCAAAGCTGTACCCTGGAAAATGACGTGGCTTGCTGTTACACATAAATATTGAGTATGTATTGTGATGTTTAAAAGTTGTCAATATGACATCTGGCTACAACCCCCGCAGCATTAGGGATTCACTGCCGGTCACCGTCCAGGAGATTTGTCACTATCTGTGTGAGCCAGTTCTGCAGTGGACTCAAGACAGAAATGTTCTTAAACTAAAACTAAACTATATTATTGGTTCTTTCAGTAAAGTAGAAGGGAAACAATAAAATAATAAAAAATATTTTCTTGCTGTGGATTTCACACCTGATGATGATTGCTTGTGTTGCAGTTCGAAACGTCGTGAGAATTTTATTGTTTTATATTTGTATTATTTTATTGTTTCCCTTCTATGTGACTTTACCGAAAGAACCAAGAATATGAATCCCTGCAGTCACGAAAGCTTTAAATCAAAATTTTTAACTAAACTATTTTTTATTTTACAAGATAAGGCCCACTGAGCTATATAGCTCTTTTTCAGAAGCAATCTGGCCACAAATGATAGCTCAAAGAAGCAGATCATCATCATGTGGAAATTAATAGTAGCCAAATAATCTGAACGCATATTTCTAAATGTGGAGGGAAAAACTGGAGGACCCAGAGAAAAATCCACATGACCACGGGGAGAGAGAACATGCAAACTTCAAATATACAGGTGTCAGGGTTGGGTTCGAACCCGCGACCTTCTGCATACCAGGCAAGGGAGATAACATCTCGCCACGGTGGGGACAACTGTCAATCTTTAAATGCCTAATCATAGCCACTGAGGTAATGATAGTCTTTGTGCTATAAGAATGGCACAAATACAAAATGTACATTTTGGTCTGCAACGAATTTCCATGTCACATTTTCTAATCGCCATTCATACTCGGTCTGCGACAATTCACGAGCCCCCAACTGATTCAATTAAATGTCACGATTCACAGTCACGGCTTTATTTAAGAGCCGTTTCTCTTTTGACCGCATGGTAAAAAAGAAAAGAAAAAAAATCATCAAAATAATTCGTATGAGATGTAATTCTTAAGGTCACCTGTAGTTTTAGAGAATATGGGTTTTCATGGGACCTTTCATTGCCACGATCAAAGTTTGAAAACCAAGAATATGTTTTCCCCCTTCCGTCGATGAAACAGGTGTTAAGGTCTTCTTGGTTCTTTCGGTAAAGTCACGTAGAAGGGAAGTAATAAAATAATAAAAATAAAACATAATAAAATTATTACGTGACTTTACCGAAAGAACCAAGAAGATGAATCCCTGCAGTCACGAAAGCTTTAAATCGAAACATCACCTCCTTGTCAAGACATGTGGAAAACTGATGTCTGCCTGGATTGCAGTCCTCATTGGTGGACGTGCTTGTGACCCAGAAATCTCGTGATTGGGCCAGCGATTATCTACACGTTTGAAGTGTCTTGAGGAGAAGCAGTCAGTTTGAAGCAACGAATCAACGCGTCCCGGCATACCGCCCTGTATAAATCAATATGGTACGTAACAACCCGACACGATACAGAACAGACGGTGCGCGTTCTAATACTCGTTCGAAGCAGGTGCTCGGAGGGCAAGCAATTCAGCGCTTCGCAAATTCCACTTGGATCGCAATGCCTGCGAGCAAGCAAGCAAAGCGTGTCGACCCGAATTCGACATCCTTTTCAAACCCGTCGTCGTGCCAGAGCTGGGAACCATAAAGCGATCGAGACGCGGGTCGGAAGATGCCGGAAAAAAAAAAAATTGGCCCTTCGCGGCCAAACGAGTGGTCTTCAGGATTTTATTTGGGTTGCTCAGGGAACTTGAGTGGAGAGGGAGCGCTAAGACGCGACCCCCCTCCCGCCCCCCTTACACCCACCCCCCCGCGCCCCCCACGGTGAGCAGCGGCTGTCCGGGGCCGTAACGTAAACAAGGCCGCGCGTGCGAGTGTCCAACGCGAAATGCCACCGCCCGTTCAGTGCGCGGGTGGTACGCGCGGACGCGCGCGCGCGCGCGTGTGCGTGTGCAAGACGCAATTTAGACTAAACACAGACGGGTGGCTTTTATCTGTGTTTACTCCCGGGGCGGCCTGCATGTCGACGTCCCGCGAACATTCCGCGAGGAGACCGGCGGCGACGGTGATGCACTCCCGCCTGCGCAAGCCGTACACAAAGTTAAAAGTGTCCAGATGCACACCTTTATAAGGTCGGCGTGGGGCCTCCACCACCACCCCCCCCCCCACCCGGGTCGTCACATAAACCAGACGCGCATTTACGCTCACCGCGCGAAACCCGCGTTAGTCACGCGCAGTTGGTTTAAAACAAACGGCGCTGGTTAGCGTCAGCTGCGCTCAGCTTCACGGGGAGGACATGCAGGTGTCCACGGCGGTGCGCGGGGTTATATCGCTCAGCTAATTCCAGAAGTGGAACTTGTGGTGGTGGTGGTGGTGGTCGTGGTCGTCATCCATGGTCGGTACCGGGCAGGCGAGGAAATTGAAATGCGAGAGTGAGCGATTAGAGTTGCGACCTCCGCATACTTTTGAATGCCATTGAAATGTGTTTCCCCGTTGTCAGTTCGACCTTGTCGTGGCTTTTTACAACTTTGCGCATTTTTTCCTTTTGTTGCGCGTTCACAAAAGGGGGGAAATTGTACTCGATTCGGTTGCCTGATTTAACTTTTCGCTGTATTCAACGTTGAATTTGGCCGATCCCCTGCAGCGGTTTCACCATAATTAGCTAGACGTGATTACTATGGGACCACATCACTACTTGTCACCTACATGAATTGAACCGCCTTGAATCACGATTGTTACATGTCATGACAAATTCATAACATGCATTACTGAGACCAAAAATAAATGCCCTGAATTTAACCAGAAAAGACTCACCGAGTCTCAAGAGTCATTTTCAGGAGGATCCTCCATTGGAATGTTTGATCAATTCCATTGACAAGTCTTTGGCATGCGGGAAGAAGCTTGTGTGCCCAGAGCAAAGCCACACATACGACGGAGTAACAACAACTCAGAGCTCAACACCGTTTCTAGCAACCATTGCCATATCGCCATCGCTGCATCCAAAAGCCTCCAGCCCAAGCAGAATATCACACGCAAGATAACGTTTTTTTTTCACGCTAAGCAGCAAATGTTGCACCAAATAGTTCCTTTTTGGATTTGTCTAATTTGAATTGGCAAGGCCCCGCAACCAAAACACGTGGCCTGGCTACACACGTACTCTCCGCAGCATCAATCAACAGCGTCCTTCAGCGGAGCAACAACCCTTCCCGTGAGCTTCTTTCACCTTCTGCACGCACTGCCTAGCGCTGAAAGGACTCGAGCAATAACAACGCCGAACTGCGGCTGTAATGTTTTCGCTCGGAGATTCTTTTTGTAATTTCACACAAAAACATTTTTGCTCTCCCTCTCTTGGCATAACAAAGTCTTTTTTATTTCTCCTCAACCTTCACAACGTTCGCGAACGGCAAATGTTGTCGAGAACTGCTTTGGGTTATAAAAAAAAAATCCAGTAGCCACGATTATTGTCAGAACTTAAGTCGTTAACCTGAAAAGACAACAACCGTTACTCTCCGGGCAAACAGTTTACACTTAATGGACACAGCTATAAATTGGTTGTTCAAGCCGTAAATGCGTTTAAATGGATATTTTAGTGGCCTCTTAAAAGTCGTTTGCTACACTTGACCGGAGCAAAATGTAAAATTTACAATGAAGAGCGGAATACTGACGAGGCCTTTCAATTAGTGTCCACCACCAATGGGTCAGACACCATACTTAGAATCACGCGATTAGAGTATTTGGCTGCTATAAACTTCCGCATGATAAGTTACTTCGTTGAGCTACGATTTGTGGCCCAGTCGCTTCTGAAAAATACCTATGCAGTTCAGTGGGCCTTACCTGGTAAAATTAACCTCATGGTGGGACCCCGGGGTCCCGAATAAACGGAAGTCAAAATCGTAATAATTAAAAAAGATAATTTGTAAATGTTGTGGTTTCACGCTTCAACACACCGGTGGGCTAAAGTAGTGAACTATTTGTCTTTTGTTAACGTGACACTTTTTTTGCTGATTGGCCGTGTCGGGTGGTGGATGGTTACGACGCATTTATAAATAACGCGATCTAACCCAAAAACTTTATTATGAATAATATTGGTCGTGAAAGCCTACGTGTTAAACTCATTTTTGGTGACTCCGTCCCACCGGGCGCGGATTATTCTGTTGTCATGTCGTCCAAGCGCAGCGAGGACGAATGTGCAGAAGAAACAAAATTTTGAAACTTTGATTATCGCATCATGTAGAGCTCGTCGAGAGGAATAGATCGACGTGTCGTTCGCCTTCAACAGACATAAAATGACGTTGCAACGCAGTTTATGCGAGAGCCAGGGGTTTATGGAACCCCCGGGGTCCCGCTATAAAGTTCAAATGAAAAAAAAAATTGTTGATAGTTGCTGCTTAGGCAGAATTGCAAGGGTTTATGGCCATTGGACGGGACTGGTAATGGGATGACAGAGAACATGCCCCAGCAGAGAGAGATGGAGCGGTGATGAGACCCGCAGCTCACGTACAGGAGTGAGATGGATTGGGCCATCACAGGACATTGAGAGATGGTGATAGCATGGGGGAGGCCTTCTTGCAGCACTGTCTCAGAGCCTGGTTTTGTCAGATCTCAGGATAAGGAGTGGCAGAGGGCTCAGCCTTGATTAATACTTGTACGGGGACTGCAGAGAGAAAGGCATCAGGTTTCTTCAGGACGTGATGATGTTTGTGGGGGATGGCTAGGTGGCCCAAAGGTCAAAGTTCATAATGTTTCACAACAAAAAATAACTCTCTTTCTTCATTTTGATGACGTACAAAAATAAAATGCTGATTAAATTCTCATGTAATGCTGACTTCAAACTCCAGCAGAGAATTACATCTTGCCGTATGATTTAACAATCGGTACACGGGGACATAACTGCGCATTCAGCCCAACAGTTAAACGTACTGATCTCAACATTTTTTGACTTACTCCTTGTGTTTGATAAAAAAAATAAGCATTCCCTCTTTTTTTAAGTGTCAATCAGCACACGGCAGAAAAGAATGTTGAACCTTTTGCAAGGCAACAGAGTTGACATTTTTTTCTGCTCTTATGTCAACCGAGGGGTCCAGACAAGGGACAGATTCTTGCAGGGAAACCCAATGCAACGTTGTCCTTATGAAGGTTTCAGACTACAAGCATACATGTTGTCAAAAGCACAAAGCGTTTATGCAGTATGCAAAAAAGAAAACTATCAGCATTTCCTGAAGAAGTGCACCAGCACATCTCTCATCGAACAAAGACGGTCACTGCATCATCGCGTTCTTTCAGATGCGCTTCTGCGGCCGTCTGGAATGCTCTTCAGATATTAGGAAGCCACTGGAGCTATGCACTTTTAAATCATCTAGACTGATAACTAATTTCTTGAGAACTGCTTTTTGTGTTTAGTTTGCTCTCGTTCCCCTGAAACGTGGTTGGCTACGTACAGTAAAAAAGAAGTTAGACATACATACAAACATTGTGGTCCTCTTGTCTTAGGTAATCATCACAGTACGTTGAAGCAAATGTCACTCACTGACAGCAGCAGTGGAATTATGATGGGTTAATTTTCATGTTCACAAAGACCGCAATCTTCACATATTTCTGTGTGTCGTGACACTTACGGTTTTTCTCGCCTGCACTTTTATTCTGCTATGATGATGGGTTCCCCCCCCCCCCCCCCCATCAATTACAGATCTTGACGATTGTCCTCAGAGCAAACTTTCCACGTGCATTTCAGTCTTTTATTCTATTTGCCGTATTATTTTTCTTTCCTTCCCTTTCCTTCGACATATGCCGTGCATCTCCTCACTGTCCAACGAACCCCATCCTGTAGCTCATTCCTGCACCTTCGGCACAGATCTGTCCCGTCGCTGCCTCTTCCTCCGTGCAAATCACTGCGATGTCATTATTCTTGTCCTGTGCCGATGCACCACGGATCTCGTTTGCAAACTAGCTGTGTAACTTGCTAAATGGGACTTGCCGTGTAACAAATCAACATTGATTGATTCCCAACCGGCGCACGATGTCACCACACCTCTCCTTTCCCAGGTAAAAAATGTGCCCTCAACAGCAGCCAGAGGCCCGCA
The DNA here is from genome assembly GCF_015708825.2 of Lethenteron reissneri. Taxonomy (NCBI): domain Eukaryota; kingdom Metazoa; phylum Chordata; class Hyperoartia; order Petromyzontiformes; family Petromyzontidae; genus Lethenteron; species Lethenteron reissneri. Next base: position 6,059,259 of record NC_083823.1, on the reverse strand, counting down.
CACTGATTAGTGACACACCTTTGGACACATCCAAGAAAATAAAATAATATTTGATGGGTGGAGGTATTTTATTTGAGTGAAGAGAAACTAAGAATTACACTGCTCTTGACATTTTCCTGGCATGCACACAACCGTTGGGGTTGGCAGTGTCGCATCTGTGTTGCGGTTTTAAGTGGCAACGCTTGGCGTGTAGATTGAACAACACGCAGGGGTGCGCTGCAGTGCACCTACAAAAGCTCGCACAGCCTTATCCAGACCACCAACTCAACAGAACTGAATGCGTGGCCACCTTGTCGTTTAGAAGCACCGACTCAAAAGAGTTAGAAAAAAATATGTGGCCATCGCAAGAATGGGCAGCAGTGAGACAAAGACACAATTGTAGAGCGGTTTTGGTCTTATTAGCACTCATCAGTACATGACAGTCATCGATGCCATTAGCCTACATATGCAAGGCTGCACAGGAAAAAATATTTCACCAAAGGCGTTTCTATTCCTCGTTTTGCAATAGTTTATCGAATCTTATTCTTCACTCTAGATGCACTATTTTGCAATATGTTTCTCTAATCTTAACGTTTTCTTCAGTTAAATATTAAATTTACCACTAAGTAATATATTGTGCATTTTATTAATTAGTTGCCTTTTTTCATTGCTGTATTTTTTTGTATTCCAAATTTTAAGCGACCTATTGTAAACGTTGTGTTTTTAATTTGACAGTTTTCTTTATTTTGTTGATGAAATCCGATTAAAGAGCTTCTTAGCTCACAGACAATTCTAAATCAACTTTAACACGTAGGCTTTCGCGACCAATATCACCTAAAAACCTCGATTATGGATCTGTTCTGTTCTTTGTGTGTTGTTAAATCAATTTTTTTATGGCTAGCATATTTTTTCTACTCTTGATGAGTGTCATCATTGTTTTAGAGATTTGAACAATTGTCAGAGAAGAGATCAGAATTGTTCAAGCTCTTTCCTCGAGGCAATGGGAGTTCCTTGACAGAATATGGATCAGTCCTGATTTACTTGTACCCATTAAGCTGTACGGTCAATTGTTGTTAAAGTCCCACTCTGTTGTACCAAATATTTACGTCCCCTTCATGAGAACCTAAATAAGCTTCAAACTCACCGTTGCGGTGATGCCATTACCACACGCCTGCATAAAATAACTAATCTAAACGAACACACATTTATTTTTCTACCAGGTATGACCCATTGAGCTATATAGCCCTTTTCAGAAGCCACCTGGCCACACATGATAGCTCAATTAAGTGGCTATATCACGTGGAAATGTATAGCAGCCAAATACTCTAAAAGCGTGTTCTGAATCTTGAGGGAAAAACTGGAGGACCCGTAGAAAATTCCACGCGACCATGGGGAGAGACATTCACACTCCAAATATACAAACGTCAGGGTGGGAACCCAACCCACGACCTCCTGTAAACTAGGCAAGGTAGTTAACTTCTCGGCACACTGGCACTTCTAGGGGAAAATCAACAGAAGGTGAAGCATTATGTCTGAGGCTCGCCGAGTGTGAACAGGTTTGCAAAAATGTTGATTCTTAAAAGCAGCTGGTGCATGAAACCAGACCAAGTCCCTGGCCGATGCGATAACACACGTTCGATCACCACTAGGGACAGACAGCGCTATGCACAGGACTATGCGGAAGCGTAGGAAGTCAAAGTTATCATTCTGCTTACAAAGAGAGGCACCAAATCATTTTCCTCCCAACTGTATATAATACAAATTACTGCTATAATGAGCTAAGAATTTCTGTTTGTGTGTAACGCACGTGACGCCACTCCACATGCCGCACCCCCCCCCCCCCCGTCATTAATATTCATGAGCGGGTGGATTTTTACACTCACGCGGAAGAAGGTCGAGCGGAAATAAATTTTTTTCGCAAATTCGCTTTAAGTTCCACGTTTCTTTATTGAAAGTGAATCTAATAAATAATTCTACGCAGCAACAAAGTGGTGTCTTTATTTATTTCTTCAGCACTTGAGACAAAAGGTTAAGTCTAATTTACGTTTATACATTATAGTAAAATAGACATTTCTCGGTGATTTTCCAGATATTGTATCGATTTCCAATTAATTTCAACCCCAGCGATCGAAAGCAGAAGAGAATAAAGTATCAGAGCAGTGAATTTCAACAAATCGAAGGTCAGCTAAACACAGTGCTACAGTGAACTGCAGTGAAGTGTTTTATGACTTCGTTTTGTGCCAGATTCACTGCCATTAATACAGTGCTACAGTGAAATGCAGTGAAGTGTTTGATGAGATACTTTCGTGCAAGATTCACTGCCATTAAATTTACACAAGATTTTCTCTGCTCAATTTTTTTGTAAATATTACAGCTTCCGTCCTAGGATGAGCAAAAGGCTAGTAATAATATAATACATCAAATTATTCCCTTTATCTAGGAAACCACACTGATGTATCGGATGTTTTTCAAGAGAGGCCTGCCTTGGGATATTTGACCAATTACATTAACTAGTAGCATCTGGGAATATGTTTCAAGACATGCATAGGAGTGGAATAACACTCATAGCTCCGCAAAGATAGATTCAAGAACCCATTCGCTTGAATGCCATCTCGTAACCACCTCGCATCAACTAAGGGCGGGTTATTAGTCTGCGTTTTATTTATAACGGCAGACTCATAAGATGTTAAACATGTGCCATAGATAGGAAGCGAGTGACGACCCGTCGTTTCACCGGTTAAAATAGATTAGTGCGCTCGGAACACGTGCATGGCATCGTGCCGTACGAGACCTGGTAGTTCACTATATTTGAAGCTTTCGTGACTGCAAGGATTCATACTCTCAGTTTTTTCGGTAAAGTCACGTAGGTAGATCGTGTCCGCGAGCACAAGTCAGATTTGGTTACACGGCAAAATTGAGTCTTCATTTTTTACCTACGTGACTTTACCGAAAAAAACTAAGAGTATGGTAGTTCACTGTTCGCACGAGCACACCGCAACTCCAAAAAAATCCACCCTCTGACCATTTGCGAGGCAGACAAATACGCGGTGCCCTTCGGCGCTTTGGAAGAGGAAATCCTGCGAGTTTCTGCAGATTTCTGGGGGGTGGGTTGGGGGTGCATCTCCCATAAGCCGTGAGAATCCGCGGTTGTTTTTGGCGCGGAGTGTTAGGGTGATATTATCGCGCGATGTGTCGCATGTCACAGGGTCGGTGATACCCTCCTCCCCCTCCTCACCCACCCCAACATCGCCACGCACGTTTCTACTGCAACATGAAAATGGTACTCCGACGCTACATTTAGACGGAGATTGCAAAACTGTGCAAATTGAACAAAAACAATAATAGACTTTACAGTTAAGTCAAGTCGGAAGAATAATAATTGATTGCTGAATCGAATTGCAAACCTTGAATCTGGACAATGAAACTAATTGCTAAAAAGGTCATCAGTACGCGCCTCATAGAGCTATGTGCAGTCCAGGGCTGACCATACACAGACATTCCGCGTCAAGATAACTTTGAAAAATTCCATAAACTGTTCCATGGTTTGATTTACCGTCGCGTGCTTCAAACTTAAAGGAATGTCGATTTTAATGTTTGCTGGTATGCAAGAAAATACATTTGTAAAAAAAAAGGTATGGAAACGTGGGGTTATTTGACCATACTGCTGTACTTCACCATGCTGGTCAGTGCAGATTGGTCAAAAGGGGGTCTTGGGACCCCGGTTCAAATATCATTCGACGCTCAACTGTGGCCGTGGGCTGGGAGTCGAACTCGTCACGGCAGGCTCATATGTGCAAATGTGCTAACCATCGTGCCGCCGCTCCTCCACCAATACATACCCATTCTCATTATCAGTGATTCTGACCACCCCCTCTCCTTTAGAGCCACTGGGGACTAGGGGGCCAGGGTTTAGGCGCATCGTCAGTCATGTCACTTCACCACGCTGGTCAGCGCGGGTCGGTGAAGGGAGTACATTTTGATTTTGCTGAGTACGTGACTGGTACGCGGTGCCCATATCCTATACGGCTACTCAGATCTACAGGGTGGTGGTCCAGATGTCTTGTGACCCCGCCCGAATTAATTGACCCTTAAATTAGTTTTTGTTCCTTTCATTTCTGTTTGAAATTACTCTTAATTAAAAACACGTACAATTTTAGAGAATTAATTGGGGGGGGGGTCACAAGACATCTGGACCACCCTGTACAAAACCATTGAACCTCTTTGCCCCATCATCGCAGTGCTCTGTAGAATAAGCCGATAGACACGCTCTCGAAGAACAACAAATCTAAAGTTTGCTCGAATATATCTTTGTTTTCATGACTTGAGTCTCGTTATTAAAAAATTTTGCCCACCACAAAGAAGAAGTAGAAGCAGAGCACGTGGACTGAAACCCCTGCAGAGGGGACGATCAGAGGTGGGTGGGTTAGGGCGGGTAGGGGTACAGAATGGTGGGGGTGGGGGCTGGCGAGCAACCCACAAACTACACCCTTGTGTGCTGGGCCAACAGCAACTCCACCACTTGCAATGAGAGCGTGCCCTCTGTGCGTGATCGTCTGGACAAGAATGGACCCGTGCGCTTGAAGGTTTTCTATAATTGGTGCAGAATTTGAAATTGGGTCCCCTCCCCCCTCCCCACTGGAAGCAATGATGCTGTTTGGTCACTGGGTGCGGTCGTAACATTTCGAGTTGGCCGATTGACACAAGCTCGGGAGGGCGCGCACGTTCCACCCCTGGCACGCCGGCTGGCTCAGCCCGTCATCGGCAGCGAGACACCACGGCGATAAGGGAGCTCTATCAAAAAAACAAATTATCATCATTACCATCGCTCCGGGGTTGATAGAACGAGCGATTTCCTACCCAAGTGAGTGTCCAGGCAGTGCTTATCTCCCGATTACAGCCCTGACCCCAAGTGGTGCAGTTTCCACATTCCGATGGCGGAGGAAAATCTATTCACAGAGCTGACCACTTAACGTCCACCACGCAGCAGTTCACTATTTCATCTACCGCCTGGGAGGACGATGTGCTGAGTCAACTCCCAAACAGGATGTTAACTCGCAACCGTTCTCTCTAAACGCCGAGGGCACTCACGTGGGCCGATGAGACGCACAAAGGTAGCCAAGTTGATTTCCTTGTACGATGCCGGCATGGTTCTTGCCATTCAGTTCCAGCGAAGTTGCCCCTCTACGTGTGACGAATATGATTATGATTGCACTTATTCGCACGGACGAGAGGCGTGAAATGTGCGGGGGGCGGAGGAGGGCGGTGATACAAATGCAGTCGTGTAACACGATCCGCTCGTAGCGGACAAGAGGAGTGGCCGCTGTGCTTGGTCCGATGAGGCCTCACGACGCATTGTTTAACCCGCAGCACGTAACTCATATTTCCCCGGCTTTGTTGATGTTTTCCTGACAGCAGGCGGTAGCGACTAGACTTTTGTTTGGTTCAAACGGTCGTCGCATCTCAACGCGGGTTTCTCGCCAGGAAAAAAAAGGTCGTGTGGTATTTTCCCCAATGGATAATTGCCTTTAAATTTTGTTTTTAAGTTTTGCAGGCTAAAACCATTGGTCTGCTTCACAAAGATCGTGTGTAATAGGCGAGCTTTGCTTGGTAATCTCAAACCGTGATGATGTCGGTGGCGCCAACGCGGGCCCAGCGGTTGCGCTGTTCGCCCGCTCGTTGCAGAGGCTTGGCGGTTTGACTCCGGCAGGCTGCCCTGGTAATTACTGCGGGTTCATTGACCGTAAGATGCACGCCGTCTGCGTCACAGCGGACGTCAAAGATCCCGCGGACCATCACCTTGAAGAAGCGTAGCAGCTGCCGCCAAACATCCCAAGGCTGCAAAATGGCCTGAAATTTTACTCACCTTGGGTAAATAGGTCCAGTATTAAAACAACAATGATGGGCAAACTAACAGATGTCCTTTCTTTGTGTTCTATGTTTAAGAAAGCTCATTATTTCCCTTTCCTTCCTCTTTCCTATGTTCTTCTACCCTTCCTTCTCTTCTCATTTCCTTCCGGCCGCTTCTCTGCCATTTCGTATTTATAACTGGGGGCTTCTATTTCTAGACGTTTTTACGTCGGTTCGTTTGGACGCTGTGTACCCCGGTTCTGCATTATCCTGTACCGGTTGTTGCTCAAAATTTATACTTAACAAAAATATGAAACGCTAATAATTCCATTGTATGCGTGCATTGGTTTGGAATTCAATATAGTAATACACTGATTAACTATATTGAATTCGTCGTCCACTTTATCAACACCGCTTACCAAATTTGCGTCGCGTCAAACCACACGCTCACATCGCGGACAGCAACGTCCGTCGTTTCTTTCTCGTTATCCGTCGCCTCTCAGACTTCGCCTCCACCGTACCCTGTACACAAACAGCTTTGCGTTGCGCGTAAAGAAATGTACTGCACTGTAGCGTACAATATAATATTTACGAACCGAATTTTGGGTGATTTTTTTTAAACGTTATTATACCTTGTATAATTTGTGTTACAGTATACTGCTGTAGACTAGTGTTGAATACAGTATTTTTAGTAACTTAATGTAACGTTGTGGGTACGTCTGGGATGAAGATGCGCATGAACGCAGCGTCACCGCACCCCTCCGTTGTCTTTGTTTATCTCTCGTGGAAACATTTAGTTGATTTGCGCCGTTTCGATGTTCGTCGTCGCACCTTTCAGGAACGCATCCCCGACGTAAACCGGGGTATTGCTGTGCATGCTTTTGAAATTAAATGCTTTTGAAAGTGACTACGATTCCCATGGGCAGCGCACATAACCGTGCGGAGCACAATTATTCTTGTTATAATAATAAACACCATTTGTAACGTGTACGCATTTCAATCAAATGATAAATCGTTGTTCGCTCAAAAACCCAGAAAAATCATGAGAGGCTCCTAGCCACCATGAAAGGAATAAATCTGGGCAAACCAATACATCAGGCAAGCAATCCAAAGCCATCCTACAAGGCACCATTGAGATGACTACAACAGGAGGAGGGTACCCAAGCATGAATTGAACTCTAAACGTCAAATCTGTAAATGCTTTGACAAATCCATCAAAAAGAATAATAGTACAAGCCGAAAAACCATGAGTTTCGAGCAAGACACGAAACTGGTCCAAAGTTATCAATTGTGCCTTCATAGCTGGCGCTGAGAAGTCGGTCACATCTCCTCACATTAATATCGATTGTGACCGAAGACCAGAGGGCCACGATGCATACTCTTTAGTTCTTTCGGTAAAGTCACGTAGGAAAAAAATTAAATAATCAGGACATTTTTTTTTTTTACCTAGGTGACTTTACCGAAAGAACCAAAGAGTATGGATCCTTGCAGTCACGAAAACTTCAAATCTGGCCACGATGCACTTCTTCGTGTCGAGCGAAGCTCAGAAGGCTGCAGAGTGGCAAGGCCTACCACCGCAAGCGGCTGATCCGTGAGGTTAAAGTGGCCTTCGTAAAGCCGCGCAAGTGGACGGCAATTACCTGACTTTGGTTTTATAGGCCAGAGCGCAGCACTGGGCTGATGCTGGAACTCCTCTAATTGTGGGATGTATTACTTTGCTTCATTGCCGTTTTTTTTATCTTTAAGAGAACCTTGTGATGTTTACTTCTGGTTTATCGTTCTTCACAAACGCACATTTTGGGGCCATGTGTGAGGCACACATGCCATACTGCCTGGACGCTATCGGATACACATCTTTAAGTGTTCTGCTGAGTGGTTCTCTGCGTGGTGGTTACAGTTACACTTTTTTTTAATTGATTGCTTTATTGCTTTCCACTGAATTGGGCCCTCAAGATAGGAATGTTGACTGAAGGCAGCAGTGAGGACGCTGAGTGTGGTCTTGCATGATAAAGGAAACTGCCCACCTAGATTGAAAATCAATGCCCTGCTAACGCATCTTCACCTATCTCGCTGCCTATCTTTACGAGTGTCAGTAAAGACGACTGGCAGTGCTCGGCCTCTGAAATGTCCCCCCATAGCTAATAACCTTTCGAGGCTCTTATCTGCAGCGTGAGCCATTGTTGGTCGCAGATGAACTTCCAGATACCTCCCGGTTCCTGTCGTTTGAGATTTGACCCTTGCTTTATCATAGCCGATTCTGCAAATGCTGCCCCGTGGCATTCGCTTGTTCTCGATTAGTTATCTTCTTTACAGTCTCATAATCGACAATTCATTGCCCTCTCGTTTTTTTTCATGAAATAGAGTCAAATAAGCGATTTCGATTTTTTTAAAATGGTGCTGAAACCAAAGAGTGTTATTGGGAGTTGTTTGAGCATAATTCACCGCGCCGGTCAGAGTGGGTTGGTGAAGGGGTTCCCCCGGGCCGTTAGGGGATATCGCTCGCCACGTTACGTACAGCACCGCAATAAATGAGTGTTGTTATTGTTATTTAAAGTAGCTGGCTTTGGGCAGGACATGTCACTGGAAGGGATGGTAAGATTGTGGTCAAGAAAAAGAGACGGAGTGGCTGCCAAAGAATGGAATGCGTCCGAGAGGACATCCATCGAGGAGATGGAGTAATTAGGCGCTCGACGGATTGTTACATCGTGGCGTCGTGAGAAATTGCGGGGGGCTTGAGGAGTCCTTTCAACCAGCAGTGGATTAGTCACCACTCATCCCAACTGAGTGCAGTATTCCACACGAATGGCTACGTACGGTGTGAAAGAAGTTCAACATTCATACGTGCACACTAATTGGTTGGCGAGGGCATGATTTGTAATCTGTTGTTTTTACTGCATTCCCTCCCGCCCCCCCCCTTCTAAAACAGAAGTGTAAATGTTTAGTCAAAAACTATGTTGCTATGGATTTCCCAGGTGGAAAATGCACGACACAAATCTTAAAGCCTCTAGTTTACTATCTAAATGACAGATCAGGATATTACCAATAGACAAACTGGTTTAACAACCGCTGAGAAAACACCTTGTTCAAGGAACCATTCGTAAATATCCTCTCAGCGGGGCAGCTAACATAGGAGGACATCCTAGCTTACGATACACGTTTAAAGTAACATTCTGCTGAAAAAAAAGCGACGCTTGAAAATTATTCTTCCGAAAAAAAAATGAAACTATGAAGTTGAAGGGCTGCCACATTGCTATCTTCACCTATAAATCAGGGCCACGGCTCCCCGCAGGCATCTCCTGATCATTGCACAGCCAGGCCACACTCGCAATCTGACAGCTGTACCGCTGCCGCACATACCTCTGAAGACAAGACAGCCACACATATATATATGTTTTGTATTTTTACCCGCGGGGAGATGCTCCTGCCGTTCAGTTGGGGATCATATTCACCGTATTCTATGGATTGCAAGACACTCCGGAAAGTAATACGCACCCTTACCCCAACCATGTGCCCCGTGTAAATAGAGTTTTACAAATCTGGTCAGACACACCACACTCTACTTCTGGATTATAAGACCCGCCCCGAAGTTTTGCCTTAACGGGGAGAAAAAGGTGCTACTTATAATCTGGAGAATGCGGTTGCACAGTGTGGTCCAGGTGGCTTGTGACCCCTACATTTAAGTCTCTAAAACTGCCTATGTTTTTTAAAGTAAAGTTTATTTATAACAAAAATGAATGCGCAAAGGAAAAACATGTTAGGCGTCAATTAATTGGGGGGTCACAAGACATTTGGACCACGCTTGCACATTGAAACCCCAGCTCGCTGGACGACGAGAGGGGTGGGTGCAGCCCTGGTCTGGCTGGCTAAATGGTCTGGGTAACTGCAAAAGAAAAGAAATGTGAATGTAATAAATCATGACACCATTGGGAATATTATAAACACGTAATATTTTATATGACTTTTAATACGTTTGCTTCTACCCCAAAACACTATGAAATGAAACAAAAATTCTTACCAAGAACAGCAACGACTATCTGTTCCGTGTTGAGTGTGTTGTATATTGCGCTGTGCTGTGCGTATGTCTTCGCCGTCGAAGTGAGTTAATGTCGTCGGAAAAGTAAAAAAAAACGAAATGAGAAACAGAACGCAAGAGAGGCGATAAACATCGTCTCCAAAAGAATAACATTAAATAAATTCAAAACTGTCACAAGTGTACTTAAAAAATAATTCCTCCTACATAATAGGGAAGGAATTCTTAAGCAGCACTAAACCATGTTTCGCATGCTCGAGATTGAATAGGAATGTCAAGGGTTTCAATTGTCAAGTTAAAGAAACTTCTCAAAGTTCTGTCGAGTAATTCTAGATTTGAAGCTTTCGTGACTGCAAGGATTCATACTCTTAGTTTTTGTTCGGTAAAGTCACGTAGGTAAAACATGAAATTTTAATTATTATTTTATTTTTATAAATTTTTATTTCATTTTTTGTCGAGTAGCTGGATAAACCGTTCCTAACCGTCCTGCGTGGCTGCCTTGTTACCAAATCGATTTTAAGATCATCACATTAGAAGGAGACCCGCTGGCTCAAAGGCACCAGGATAATTATACGTCTTTAAATAAAGCTGCCACGGGTTAAACGTTGCTGTTATTTAAATCAGCGCCCAACCACGCAGTAAACAATAATTACACAGCTGTAGCTGTCAATAACCCTTTTAAACTTTACATTGTGTTAAAGAAATCGGCAATAATTAATCAAAATCCAAATTAAATATTTTTTGTTCACATCTGCCATGGCGAATTATTAAGGCTATTCCTGCCATAATTCAAGCAAACAAAGTTCCGAACGTACAAGGGCTAATGAGGCAGAAAAAATGCTGGAGCTTTCAAAGCGATAGGGGCAAAACACCAGCAGGAATTTAAGGTGCTACCGTGTATTGTTCTTTAAAAAAAAAACAACCCAACACATTCGTCAATAACCCTGCCCACTAAAAGAAATGCAACTTAAAATCGGCAACGTTTTTTGGCAATGGCTCTTTTTCATAGCACGTGGGTAAGGGCCACTCCAAGATAGGCCATTGCCCAATATGGCATGTTTTATTGAAAAATAAAATATAATAGTTCTATGAAGAAGGGGGACATTGCCCAAACATTGCCTACAATATATATTTTTGTTCCTGGCAAAGCGGTGTTGTTGACAAAAATGCGTGAGGTTTTTATTATATGTACCCAAGCGCCGTTGTGCCACCCAAAAAAATATTGTTAGTCGAGGTCTCACAGCAGCCACATGGAGACGACGACTTGAGACCCCAGCTAAACAAATATTGTGAAAGCTAGGGACCCCTATTGTGGTTTCAGTGGCATGTTATAAGGAATGGACACAAACCAAATTAAACCATCTGTGTCAACCCCCCCCCACCCACCTCCCACAATCCCGCACCACTCCTAAGTCACTTAGTCTGGTACGTGAAGAAGGGGCGCACTTTAAGATTTTGGACAGGGTGGGGGGGGTTGAGATGGGTTCAGGGACAAGTTAAACGTATATTTTTGGACCCACTCCTAATACGTACATGTCACATGTGACGCACAGTTTCAGAGTAGGCTGCAAAGTTTACAATGGCACGTGGGAATAAAATAACATTCACGACGTGAAAAAAACCCACCTCGACCGAATGGAAAAAAGGGTTGAGAAACTTTGAAAACGATGACTTGATTTGAAGCTTTCGTGACTGCAGGAATCCATACTCTTTGGTTCTCTCGGTAAAGTCAAACTAAATCACGACGTTTCGGGCGCAACACAAGCGTCCGTCATCAGGTGGGAAAGCATAGTCTGCTGCTGAGGCATTTTATACCCGCGTGACTTTACCGAAAGAACCAAAGAGTAACGATGACTTGTGCAAACACTCCTGCCCATGCATCGACATGAGAATTAAATTATTGTGTCAATTCCACTGCTGGATGAGGGCCTCATCACACGGTGCGGGTCTTCAGAGGGGCTGGGGGGGGGGGGGATATTTGAGAATACTTCACCACGCTGGTGAGTGTGGGTTGTTGAATGTGTGGGAGAGAAAGGTACATTTTACATCCAAGCACTATCCGGGCTCTAACCAGCTTAGCTTGCGAGATACAGTGAGATCCGGCACATTTTGGGCGATTTGGTCATACGTATGAAATTATCATTGACGCTAAAGTTCCAAAATTATTTGACAATATGTTGCTTCATCAAAGCAGGAAATAAAATCTATATGTCAACATTAATGCGGTACTGTTTTGTCTTTTCCCCAAATGTTATGCCTATTGTGTTGTCCGTTGTCATATCAGAAGATGCACGTATCCATGTTTAACATCTTTCGCACCGTACATAGCCAACCGTACTAATCGGAGATGAAGAAACCATTCAGGACTCTTGCAGCACGGCAGCGAAACACCCTGTTAGATAACGACCCACGGAAGCGGAAACCACAGAGCATCTTTTGAGATTTAGTGACCTCTGATCCACACAATAGGGGGCAGCACTTTCCCAACTTTCCTGCTACGAAAGTTGTTATTCTGTGGTCGAGATGAAATGTATCCAAATTAAGTGCAGAACCAAATCTGCTGTGAGGTACGTGTCTGTGTGTGCGTACTGAGCAGCCATCAATGACCGGACTGAAACCATCAACTCACTGCACTTGAGAAAGCCGGCTTCATCATCGGCGACTGAGTGGATTTGAACCCAGGACCTCAGCGCTCCGACCTCTGAACTCCTCGGCCACCTCCGGGATTTTATGAGAATTTAAAATTAGACCACTTTAGCGGTTCTGCAAACATTTCCATTAAGCCATGGCAGGCCGTGGGGCATGCCAGGAGACTGACTGAACTTTTCCTATTAAAAAGCATGCTTCCAAACATAGTCACTCAACTGGCTGGTAGCCAGCCAGATGGTCCAGACCAGCTATACAGGGAAACTACAAAGATGACCTCACAGCCTAAACAACATTAGCCAAAACAATTCGACAGTGTTTAGAGAATGGAAGCAGATATCACAGAACTTCTTCTGAAACGCCTCCACGTGACAGCTGGTTCACTCGAGTGGGAGGCTGCACTTTTCCATCCGCCCTACTGTCGAGCAAACGTTCTGTTAGACTAAATGCCAGCTATATAGAAATCCCGCAAACATTACCCCACCAGCTAAACAACATGGCCTCAAACTTTTAAAGAATGTTGATAACCCCTTATATAAGGGTTGTTAGATTGTAGATTCCAACGAATCAAAAACAACCTTTAAAACATTTTTCCTGCCACCTAAACAACACCGACAAGCTCCCCCATTGTTGGCAAAACTAGTGACACGAGAGTCCGTGCTGCGCTTTTGCTCGCTCGCTTCTAACCTGCCGAGCATTGATGCCAGCCCAACATTCCAGGGTGCCAGCGTTACGTGCCAATCGCAAAGCCACCTGGAACAAGCTGAAAGGCCCGTCCGCTGACTTACAGCACCGACTGTCTGCCACGGTTTCGGAAGCCCTAATTGCTTAACTTCAGTGGTGCACTGAACAGGGTGGACTGACATTTTTTCATTTCAATAACGGGGGGGGCGGGCGGGCGGGCGGGAGGAGAGGATGACTGGGAGGTGGGAATGGGCAGTGCGTCTGTCTCAAATTATTCGCCGAACTGTCTCGTTCCACCGAAATGTTGCAGTGGGTAACAGCACAATGGCGTGCATGTGTAGAACCCGTGAAACTATTCACCCTTGGCACTCCACCACGGGGAAGAGCAGTAGAGTCAATTATGTACTGAATGGAAACGGATAGACGAATGCGAAAGGGAAGGGAAGCCGGGACAGAAGTGCCCAAGAACGGACACGGCTCAAGATGAACAACGGGGGAAATAGAAGGAGCGTGTGGCAGGCAGAAGGAAGGAGAGGTCGAGGGAGGGGAGAAGAAATGGCCAGGTCAAGATGCCGGGGATGAGATGGTGGTGACAATGAGAGGGGAGGGAAGAGGGAGGAAAATTAAGAAGGGGTGAGCTGCGGTGAACTGCAACGGAGCAGTATCTGTTTTCATACTCTTAGTTCTTTCGGTAAAGTCACGTAGGTAAAAAAATGAAATTAAAATTAATAAAAATAAAATAATAAACTCACGACGTTTCGGAGGCAACACAAGTCTCCGTCATCAGGTGGGACCGTCACAGCCAGATTTGCTGCATCAAGAGGCCGCTATCGTATTTTGTTTAATTTTAATTTCATTTTTTTACCTACGTGACTTTACCGAAAGAACTAAAAGTATGAATCCTTGCAGTCACGAAAGCTTCAAATCTAGAAGTATCTGTTTTCTCAGGGGATAAGGAGAAAGGAGGGAATCAGAGTAGGGGTTGTGCAGACACAAGTCACGTGATGTACGGGAGGCTTGAGAGCTGATTTCGATGGATGGCTGGTTGGCCACCCACCTCATTATTGGCCCTGGGCCTCATAACCCAGTCTGTCAAAAATGTTTCGCGCGAGTGTTCCAAAATATTCTCTTTCATACAAAAATGATAACTGCGGCGATTGTGTCCCTCCGTAAAGTGGTTCCATTCCCCAAGCTTTGAACAAAAGTGCATTCAAAGCACCTCTTTGTACGCATTTGTTAACACGTGTCCGTCACAAGAGTGGCAGATGCACAGCTCCGCACTATATTTGGTCATGGGACTACCGCTCTTGCAGTAAAGCATGCACGGTGTGTTGAATCTGACAGAAAAATCTGTATAACCCAAAATGATCCAAAAATAATAATATTTTCTTTTGTATCGTTCTTTGCCACCACTGGTTATTGCAATAACTTTACGCGCGTCGAGCATTGTGAAGGCATTCGTGGACGCACTCGTGTCAAACGCTGTCACGCACAGTGTTCACACCTAGGGCGAGTGGTTTGGAGGCTGAGAAGGCAGCTGTCGCCATTAATCCACTCCGCAAAGTCCGTCCTAGTGCTGGTGGCAGTGGCTCGAGCAGAGAGGTTGAAACAACAACAAAATAATCATGTTGACCGCAACGCAGAGTGCCAAACGAAATACGATAGCGGCCATCGTATTGACTGCGAAGACGTGCGTTTGAGTGTCAAGAAACATGTCAGTGGGCTTGGGTCTAGAAGGGACAATGGGCAGGGGTCAAGGCGAACAACAGAGTGCCAGCTAAGGGAGTAAATGGGGCACCGCGGTGGTGAGATATGAATTACTTCGCCTGGAGTTGCATGTTCTGCCCGTGGTCGCATGGAGCTTATCGTCTCTGGTACACCAGTGAGTCTAGAAAAAAGCCATCTTATTAAGTCATTCTTTCTCTTGATCTGTAGATAACCACAGCCGCTAATACCAGAGAAGGAAATATCAGTTTTAAAGCAATGTGCAGCTCCTCGAGTATGTATGTAGAACTGCTGTCGCGCCGTACGTAACCAACCATGCTAATCAAAGGTGCGGGGGAAGGACAACAAACTAAACACAAAAAGCAGTTCTAAAGAAATGAGTTTTCAATCTAGATTTAAAAGTGGATGGCTCTGGTGGATTCCTAATATCGAAAGGAAGAACATTCCAGATGGCACTGGGCTCTACGCCAGTTCCAAATGGGTATTTCTTCATCCGGTGACTTGACGCCAAAAGCACAAATGTGTATAAAATTGAGAGATATGAAAAATAGCACAAAAATCTGGGATTGCCTCATAAACATGCAGTAGCTCTTAGAAACACGAATGCCAAAGGGAGTGGCATGGCCCTTGCGACCATAAAAAAAATCTGTATCTAATTTTTACGGACAAGACAACCCAGTCTGCTACCAACCAGAAACAGATGACTACAGCTGGGGTTTCTGTATGATGTGTTTTATCTGCTGGGAATTATGCACGCTTCGGTTTACAAACAAGAAAACGTGTTTTTAATTTAAATTGATTGTGTTATTTAGCACTGAGCACACATGCACCTACTGACCTAAATGTTGCAAAAAAGGAAGAAAATGCAATATCATAGCATGCACGACATATTGTGCAGATTGCATTGGTCACTTGCATTGCTGTACAAGTATTACCGTGTGATTTTAATATAATTTAACATCATTAAAATCTAATTTAAAATTGGCAATTAAAAAAACACATGTCAAAGGGCGTAGTAGTAGTCGCGAAGGTGGTTTATGCGCTGTGCTTTGAACCCAGTAACAGGCGTTCGATTTCTGGCCACGGCTAACATCAGTGGTGAGTAATAACCAGAGGTGGGACAAAGTCATTGTTATGCAAGTCCAAGTCGAGTCTGAAGTCATCAAATTCATGACTCGAGTCTGACTCGAGTCCAAGTCACATGACTCGAGTCCACACCTCAGAGGTGGGACAAAGTCATTGTTATGCAAGTCCAAGTCGAGTCTGAAGTCATCAAATTCATGACTCGAGTCTGACTCGAGTCCAAGTCACATGACTCGAGTCCACACCTCAGAGGTGGGACAAAGTCATTGTTATGCAAGTCCAAGTCGAGTCTGAAGTCATCAAATTCATGACTCGAGTCTGACTCGAGTCCAAGTCACATGACTCGAGTCCACACCTCAGAGGTGGGACAAAGTCATTGTTATGCAAGTCCAAGTCGAGTCTGAAGTCATCAAATTCATGACTCGAGTCTGACTCGAGTCCAAGTCACATGACTCGAGTCCACACCTCAGAGGTGGGACAAAGTCATTGTTATGCAAGTCCAAGTCGAGTCTGAAGTCATCAAATTCATGACTCGAGTCTGACTCGAGTCCAAGTCACATGACTCGAGTCCACACCTCTGGTAATAACCAAAACCAGTCCTGGGCCACCCCCTTTAACCCCCTCCACTCACCAGTGTGGTGAAGTATGGTCAAACAAATGCGATGGCCAAAGGCATGGAAGGTCTTCATCCAATAGTGGATTTAAAAGTACTGTAATTTCCAAAATATGTTTTATATGTATGATGAAATGAACAAAAACGAACTCTCTCATGATTTTCATGTGCCACCAATTCTACATTCTGACGGCTACTTTGTTTTAACTTGCTCTACAGAGCACATTCCAAACACGTCATAACTTAAATGCATTCCAAACATTTACGATTGATCGATCCAACACAAAACAATAATTATTTGCAATAATACTGGGAGTTAATGCCCAACCCGATAAGAGGATGATTTCCCCGAGGGGTTAAATTATATGTAACACTTACCTCGCTAAACTGGGTGAGTGCAAATGTGTTTCAGTGCCCTTGGGGCGATTGCTTCGTAGTTATTTTTCATCTTCAAGGAGGCCCTCCCAGTTCCTCGTAATGGGTGCGATGCAGATATCTTACACATGTTCGACTTTTTTTCCCACAGTACACGGCCAACCGTGCTAATTAGAGTTGCGGGGGAAGGACAACAAGCTAAACACAAAAAGCATTAACAAAAAATGAGTTTCCAATCATTATTTAAAAGTGCATAGCTCCAGTGGCTTCCGAATATCGGAAGAGCATTCCAGACGGCCGCAGAAGCGCATCTGAAAGCGCGCGATAATGCGGTGACCGCCATCTGTGTTCGATGGTTAGCCAGAAGACCGCCGCTGCGAGGATGACCATGGGTAAAGCTCACGTGGATTTCAGCTGATACCGAGTGCGGAAACTTTGGGACGCAAAGCCTCTGGGCAGTGGGCAGTGGGGCTGAGCTGGCTGGACACATTGACACGTTTTCACATCAATCACGGGGAACCGTGGATGTGCGTCGTCCCTGCCCCAGGGCTAGAGCTGGACGCTTTTAAAACTTAGGGCACCACCCAGCCAGCCACAAGCCGTGCTGCTCGTGAGGTCTAAAGGATCACGGGGGGCAAATACCGCTCCCCAAAATACCACGCCCAGGTGTTTAGGGTGGCCTCCAGTTGAACACCATCGGAGACTGCCAGGGCTCCGATGAGATGTTAATTACAGCTCATCGGTTTTTTCTTTGGTGAGCATTTATTACAAGAATAATAATAATCAACAGCCCTTTGACAAATGTTGCAACATGGGGTGTTCAGTTTAACACGTAGATTGTAAATGCTGTGGATTCACTCTTCAACACACCGGTATGCTGAATTAGTAACTATTTGGCGTTTTGTTTACGTGACAAATGCCTTCCTCTTCTTGATTCTTTCGGTAAAGTCCCGTAGAAGGGAAGTAATAAAATAATAAAAATAAAACATAATAAAATAATATAATAATTACTATTTTATTATATTATTATATTATTTTATTTAATTATGTTTTATTTTTAATATTTTATTACTTCCCTTCTACGTGACTTTACCGAAAGAACCAAGAAGATGAATCCCTGCAGTCACGAAAGCTTTAAATCGAAAAATGCCTTACTGATTGGCCCTGTCGGGTGGTGGAGGTGTTCGTTAAAAGGCACCACAGTTCACGATTTGAAGACTTTCAAGGAAGTAAAGTAATCGCGAAAATAAAAATCCTGAAACAAAGTTTAAAACGCACAACGGCATACCAATAACGTTCACTTTGAAATCCGTTCCGAGTTGTAGGTTCAATTGGGCCCATATTACAAAACAGCATTTCACTTGGGATTCCATCCCATTGCATTCGAATTGTTCACGCCTGTTTATTAATTCATGAAGGGCGTCTCCTACCCCGCCTACGCAAGGCGTGTCTCGCCCGGCTATTACCATATATGAATATTCATCACGTGGGAGGATCGCTCGGAGTTTTTTTACGTTTGGATACTCCCACATAACTCGAGACTTAGACAAGATCTCAGATCGGTTTGTGGACACTTACACACCTCTCAAAACAGCAACAAAAGTTGCAATTTTTTTTATTCCGCCCCCCCCCCACTCACCCATTGATTAAATACGCCAAACATTCATATTGCATTATTGTTCGTAATAGTACGCACAATACCCACGAAATCACACCCTTCACTTGCTTGCTAAGTGCATGGTGACTGACTACAGTACAGTATATGATTCACCCTCATGTCATCGTCACACACACTACACAACCCGTGCAAACGTCTCATCATGAAGCTGAATTATTTACAACCGTGCATTTCGTGGATTAATATATTCGTAGTCCACAGCTACGAACATAGCATTGCATTGGTCTGATGTCACTTGTAATACGTTCATACATACCATACATAACGTAGGTCGCTGTGGGTGCATGTGATTGTAACTGTCTCTTAACTGCCAGGAAAACGCTATTACATTGCACGGGCGACGATTGCTGATGATAACATGACCACTGACACGGATGACATTCACACAGACACATCGCAACTGTCATCTACATGAGTGATGCTGATGGGGCAATCGTTGGCGCACCGCACTACGCAGCCCGGATGACCGAGTTCAATTCCAGCCCACGGCGAAACAATCGGTGGCCCCCCCACTCTTCGCCAACGCGGCACTGACCAGCGCGGTGAAGTATGGTCAAACAACCCCCCCGTGACCGACGCGGCCTTCGTTCAGCAGTGGAATGACACCAGTCTGCATATCACGTTAACGTTTTGTTGTTGCACGGATAACGGAGGTTGTTGCAAGTGCTTATACTCACCGCATTGGCGGTGCTCGTGCAGATTGCTAACGCGAACAGCACGGCCACCCTGTAAGCCGACAGACAGTGGGGGGGGGGGGGGAGGGCAGTTTAAAATAAATACATCACAAACACAGCAAGTATTACCGTCAACTCGCACAGGACACCGGGCATACGCTCATCGTGCCGTCTGTGATAACGTCGTTTCTCTCGACGACTGATGCTGAACGCGGACAGGCGAAATGGGTTATGAATACATTAAAGAAGGTTCACCGATGGATGTAACACACACGCACCGACATACACACACCAACCCGCAACTCACCACCGCATCTTTGCGAGCCTCTGCCGACTGCGAGGAGATGCCTATGACTCTCTGCTCGCCTCTCCTCTCCGGTCACCGTCGACGCTTCTCCAGTCTGCCGCTGCTGTTGAACGACTGACGTTGTTCGGCCCCCTTCCAAGGGAACAACACACAGCAGCAGCAGCAACTTTCGTGAAAACAATCGGAGCCGACGGCGTCTATAAGTTCACGAGTAAAAGTTGTGCGGCGAGCGAGCGAGGAGAGAGGAGAGAGAGGAGAGATCGCACCGCGCGCGACGCACGGAGAGAAGGGAGATATACGCTCACCGATTTCACCTCTCCACCCAACAACCACCAACAAAACTCCCCCTCCTCTGTGTATCACGAAACGACTCCAGCAACACGTTCACAAGAGGTTCTCCCGAACGCCCCCCCACCCCCCCACCAGCCGTATACGCCGATTGCAGAACGGCGAAACGTGCGCGCGCGCGCGTGTGTGCTGGTCGAGGAGTTATGGAAGGGCAGCCGAAGCGAACAGCAAAGTTCGCAAGAGGAAAGGAGCGGTGGGGTGGTGGTGGGGTGGTGGTGGTGGGGGGGAAGAGTAAGAGACAAGCACAGCTCCCTCCCTCCCACGCTCGCAAGCCCGCAGCACGGGAGGAGGAGGAGGTGGGTGGAAGGGGGGTGGACACGTCACGTAGAGAGAGGCCAGCCAACCCGCAGCGGCACACTCAGTGCGCACGTTCCACAGAGAACACACAGAGACAGAGAGAGAGCCGGGGAGATGATGGCTTCTAGATTTGAAGCTTTCGTGACTGCAAGGATTCATACTCTTAGTTCTTTCGGTAAAGTCACGAAGGTAAAAAATGAAATAAAAATTAATAAAAATATGATGCAGCAAATCTGGCTGTGACGGTCCCACCTGATGACGGAGACTTGTGTTGCCTCCGAAACGTCGTGATTTTTATTGTTTTATTTTTATTAATTTTAATTTCATTTTTTACCTACGTGACTTTACCGAAAGAACTAAGAGTATAGATGATGGCTCGTGCACGCCCGTTGTTCGTCGTGAGCCCCGCGGTTGAATCCGCTGCTGGACGGAGGCTTCAGACGACGGATCAGACCCTAGCGCCCAAGCCCCGCTCCTTGAGCTGTCGTTCCGTTGCGATGATCGACCAAAGCGCAGAGGCAGCGGGCATCGCACGGCTACACGTGTGTGGCACGCGTGTGATGAGGGCGTTTGTTATTTAGGCATTGGGGGGGGGGAGAGATACGTTGTGTGTTATTAAATGTATCTAATGCCATGCGGATCTCCGTTGAAAAAAAAATCACGTTTAAGATGTTACCTAATCACAATTAAAGAGAATTCCAACTTATCACTACGGATTGCAAATGATCTCTGGCTCATATATATATCAACATTTGACCAAACATAGCAAGTTCTTGGGGTATGATGTGGACTGCAGATCACGTCTATAAACTGCAGGGCTGTTTAACGTCAAGTTTGTAGAGGTGCGGCAAAATAACATGTTGTATTGTACTTCTATGTTCCGCCGTTTATGCTGGCCCCGGCTTCACCAACCCGCCATGACCAGCCGTGAACTGTGTTCACAAGGGGTTCATACTAAGCCTAACATCATCAAGGAAACAACACGTGGCAATGATCACACGTTTTAAGTTCACACGTTGAGACTTACATAAAATGCGAAGCATATAAAACCCATGCCAAATCAAACCCAAATCACAATGCAACTGACAGTTTGCACCCATTGTGTAACCTTAGTTGACCGTTACAGAACAATGCTTGCTATACTTTAGAAAGGGGTTTAAAGGGTTTGCGCTTAATGGGCGCTGAAACGCATCACCGTCTCACACGTATGTTGGACTTCTTTCGCACCGTACGTAGCCAACCGTGCTAATCGGAGTTGCGATAACCGCAACATCTCACCTCGAATTCCCCCTTTATCCTGCGGCAGTCGAGCCCAGGACCCCCCCCCCCCACCGCACCCCCGTGGCAAGCATCTTTACGCAGCACGAGGTGCTGTAGTAATTCAATCTATTCACGAAGTTTCGTCCGAATCCACAAACCGTTCAGCCAGCAAACCCCTACAATTTAATCGCGTCGAGCAACCAGAAGCGACAATACCAACACTCACAGACACACGAAAAAAACTTGCCGCTCCTGCACAAAAAAATGATGGTTTCGGACGAGGTGTTGAAACAACTTTGTTGCGAGCAAATTAAATCGGGGGGGGGGGGTGGCGGTGGGGAATTGGGGGGGCTATGTGTGTGTTTTGGAGGGTGGGGGGGGGCTGTGTGTGCGCGCAGCACAGCGCTCGGCAGTGTGGGTGGGGTCCGATGGTCGCGGTGAGTGGGAGGAGGGAAAGCCTCTCCTCTCCTCCCTCCTCATCCCCCCCCCCCTCCTCCACCTTCTCTGTGGCCACTCATGGAAGCACGGCAGCGGGGGGGGGGGGGGGGGGGCAAGCAGCCGCGCGAGACGAGCTACACGAGCAGAGAGAACCAGCAACGGAGTCGAAGAAGAGCCGAGGCGAAGCTGAGACGACGCAGCGCGCACAGAGCAGTCAGATAGGTGGCCGTGAGAAGTGTTCGCAGACGCGTAATCAGTTATGGTGCGGGCTTAAGTTGCTACTGCTGCTGGTGCTGCTCGAGAGAAAGAGAGAAACTACTGCCATGGCCATGAGTCGACACGGCGTGAGAGCCAAGCTGTGGGCTCTGGTTATCATGGCCAACGCTTTCGCCTGGCTCATCACCGGTGCCGAGTCCGCGGTAAGACTGTGTGTGTGTGTCTCTCTCTCTGTGTGTGTGTTTGTACATCCAGTCTATGTATATTTGTGTGTGTCTGTGTGTGGAGGCATCACACGAGCGTGTATCACTGAGCTTGGCTGAGCACATACGACACACGTCTTCGCCATCCGTCAAGCAAAACGTGCATATATCCGCGCGCGCACAGACAACACACAGACAACACACAGACGCGCACAAGGTATTGGGATCATAACGCGGAGAAAAGTTTAATGAGACGAGATGACACCCCCCCTCCCCTCCCCCCAGTGCCGTGGCGATGTTCGAGAGTAGCTTTTTCGTTCGGCGTTTCGTTTTTCTGTAGTACTTGGTGATGTGAGCGTGCTTAGCGGTGATCCTTTAGACGTGTCCGTGTTAGTGGTGCTGTTGTACAATACGTAGGTAATTCCTTCAGCGCATTGGGTACAATTCAGGATTTTGATCCTCCGTGAAAGAATGTAAACGCTAAATCATAGCACCGCCCCGCATAAAGCTGTCTGCGTGCAAGCGAGCCTTCGTCGGATGATTGAATTCGTGTTATCTATTCAGCTGTAGCGGTCTGCCTATGGCCGTTAACCTTTAGTATCGCTGCAATCTTACGTATGAATATGTTCATAACTCTCATTAGACATGGTCGATCCACTGCCGGATGGAAGCCTCCCCAATCACCCGGGGAGATAGTGGGAGGGATGATGAAATCCGCTAGTGCGCAGTAATTAGGTGGATGATTATTAAAAGTATAATTAGACTTTTATGACATCACCGCTCAATGAGAATTATCTCCTCGCATTCTTAAACACAAAACGCAGATTATAATTATTACACTTTGATTGACATCAATTTGCTCCTACGCAGCTAGCAAAGCGCGTAGATACAGTCCAGCACATCTACCTGGTGTTATAAATGAAAGCAAGATGTACAAAAAGAACCTTCCAAAATATGCGAAATATGCACGCGTGACTCACGGCTGCATGCACACTTATCGTGGCGTGTGCGGGGATATTGCGACTCGAAGGGTGTACCGATCAGGGCAAAGGCTTTTCTGTCATGTACTTTTAATAATAATACATCCCTTAAAATCCAATATCCGCTTTGCTTTGGGTGATGTGATTTTAAACACGTGTGTTGACTCGCGGATACCTATTCATGCTTGGGGCTTACTACCTCATGATCGAACGGGCAAGCTCTTGGCAGTGCACGTCAACTTTTGTGAGCAACATCAACCATGAATGCCATCAGACAACAAAAAAAACACAAAACCCCAAACTCTGTTGTAAACCTCGTATTTACCCGCGACGGAGCGGTGGTACAGCGACTGGTCACTCCGAGTTGGATTCCAGACCACGGGTAACATTCGTGCTGAGTGATATCCGAACAGCTCCCGACCAACCTACACTGACCGGCGTGGTGAAGTATGGTTAGACTACCCCCTCCTCCCCCATTTACCGACATGGCTTGGGTATGTATGTATGTATGTCTTCTTGGTTCTTTCGGTAAAGTCACGTAATAATAAATTATGTTCTATTTTTATTATTTTATTACTTCCCTTCTACGTGACTTTACCGAAAGAACCAAGAAGATGAATCCCTGCAGTCACGAAAGCTTTAAATCGAAATATGTATGTATGTTGAACTTCTTTCGCACCGTACATAGTCAAAGCGTGCTACTCGGAGCTGCGGGGAGTTCCCCTCATCCATTGGTGGACTGAGAATGGCTGGAATATATGCACGTTTTAATTATTGCAATTACACATTGAAAGATAGCTGTCAATATGGTTTAGGATGCAGATTTGCAGCGTTAGGGTGTTCCTCTGAAGCTAAGCAGGCGTTGAGCCTGGTTCGTACTTGGATGGAGAGTCCATCAGTGCTTGCCAGGTGTTGTAGGCGTGGAGCTGAGGCATGGCCAGGAAAATGGCAGTGCTGACATTCGCCCCCAGCCCTGGTTTCCTGCCACACGAAAGCCAATCACTCGGTTCATGGGTTTGGTCACACATCCCAGTATGGCATGCACCACATGAACACGTCTTGAGACTCACTGAGGCTTATCTGGGATTAATATGCAATGTATGTTGAACTTCTTTCGCACCGTACGTAGCCAACGATGCATGATGCACACGCTGTGAACGACCATGCATTTTCTGTAGCGCGCAGTTGCAAGATGTACGGTTGACTACGTACGGTGCTAAAATAAGTTCAACACAGTATCTTCATTCGGGTTTTACCAAGTCCCTGTATAGCGAGCCGAAACACAACCAATGTCACTGCCCTGTAAAGCTTCTCGTTAGCTCAGGTGAGTGGGGCGCTACTTAAACCAAACCGGGTTTACGTTGACTTTTTTATGTTGCAGTTTCATCGTTTCTCCTTCAGTTTTCTCAAAAGGCACAACGGACAGACAGCAGCAGGGTGGAGCATTGCTTGCGTTGCTGTACTCTTTAAGATACATTGCTCTACTTGTTCAAGCATAAAAAAAATATTTGTTGTTAAGTGGCATGGCACGATGGCATTTTCGTTTTTCCGCAGAGCGTGTGTGGCTTTTCAGACCGTTCCCTGCGTTATTGGAAAATGTGTAAGGCTGGTGGGGGTGATGATGATGATGGTGGTGGTAGTAACTGTGGGTTGGCTGTCTCCGCCTACGAGGTGAATATGTAAAAGCTAGGCGTGGCTTTGTGTCCTCTGTTCAATATTCATAACTCAGGGTGTGGTTGGGGCGTTCACTATCTTAATATAATTATTAAATACATCTACTCTCTTTATGAGAAAGCAGGTGAGAGCCACGGGAACTATAACTGCAATAAAGTAGATGAGTTATCAAAATGCATTGCGTTTTGTAATCACCAAGTCAATGCTTTATTTAATCTTCCAAACCTGAACGAGTTGATTTTCGCTTGAGCACTGCATTGTCCTCCCGCGGCAAGAGACTCTTAATCTTAACAGCCTCTCAACTGGCTTTTGAAGAAAGAACATCGATTGATTGATTCTCAAAATTCCCTGCACATTATATCCTCATGGGGGGAGCGGTGGCAGAGCGGTTAAGCGCACTGCACGATGATTCCCGGTCGCGGCTAATGGCAGTGGCAAGCGAAATCTTCACCGATACCCTCCCCCCTTCACCAACACGCACTGGGCAGCATGGTGAAGGGTGGTTAAACAAACTCCGTGACAGCGATGGCACGGGTAGGCCTTCAAACCATCAATGGATTGACAAAGGGCTGCATATAATTATTAATATTCTTAGACCGCTAATCCCCTCGTTGATAAAACCCCGTGGCGCCTGCAAAAGAATGTTTCCATATATCTTGTTTTTTCGAAACACGTGTGCTTCTTGTGTACCAGCTACATTAAAGTAGGCATTCCTTTCAGTTGCAGTGCGTTAAATCAAACCGCAGAACAATTTGTGGCATTTTCAAAGTTATCTTTGCACAGAATGTCAGTGCAGAGTGAGCCTTGCCCTTTGATTTAGCTGCTTTAGAAGTTTGACATGGTGGGTGGTAACATTTGCGGTGCAGCTGGCAATTGCACTTTTCCCACGGGGCATGCTCTGTCTCTCGATATCCTCGGGAAATTGTGTTACTTTTCGGCAGGCATAGTTGGCTACAGCTACATGTTTTTTTTTCCACTGGACAACTGAATCTTGTCGCGGCCGTGCTTATTAAATCTAGACTGAAAAAGCATGTCCTTAAGAACTGCCTTTTGTTTTTACTTTGTTGTCTTTCCCCTGCACATACGATTAGCGCGATTGTCTACACACGGTGCGAAATAAGTTCAACATGTCGTGCATACAATAGCCCAGACCATACGTGCCTCAGGGAGGCACCGGGATGGTTTTTTTTCCCACTGCAGGAATCGAGCCGTGCTACTGACATCACACAAGTGAACGAGCTCATACTTGGCTCAGGGAGTCATTAGGACTTTTTTTTACACTGCAGATAACCTAGCCGTGCTACTGACATCACACACGTGAACGAGCCCATGCGTCGCTCAAGGAGGCACCAGGATGTGTTTTTTCACTGCAGGAACCGAGCCGTGCCACTGACATCACACACAGTGAACGAGCCCATACGTGACTCGGGGAGGCATCAGGTTGTTTTATATTTTCCACTGCAGGAACCGAGCCGTGCCACTGACATCACACACAGTGAACGAGGCCATACGGGGCTCAGGGAGGCACCAGGATATTTTTTTTTCCACTGCAGAGAACCGAGCTGCGCCACTGAATGAGCCGAGACCCATGACGCCGTGTTGGAGTTGAACCGACTGACAGTGCACACGCAAGGAGTCGTTATCCCCGCCCGTCGGCTCTGCTCGGGCTCCCAGCCAAGTTGAGATGTCTCGTGAGGCCAGGAGCTCAGTGCGGGGATGAAGGCACCCCCCCACCCCCCCCCCCCCCGGAGAGATGGGATCGAGACGATACCGCAGATGCCTCGTCGTCGGAATGAAACATTGTCTATTGTGCGGAGGAGCTATAGCCGAGGGGGATAGCGATGCAAGGTGACTTCGTTTAACGCACAAGACGGCAGGGGTTCTAACCACGTGCTCTACCCACGGGCTTAGATGTTGTTTCCTATCACGCCGCTCCCTCGGCTGCAGTGTCTCTCCACTGAACGGCACCATTTTTTTTAAACATCTAAAACATTTTTGGACATGTTCAGAGTGTACTGTACACGGTGGCACATTTGAGTGGAGACGTAGACAGTTAAACTCACGTTTCCCGGTGAGCCAACAACTGTCGCCCTTCGCTATTCGGATTTGCAAAAATGAAATTGAGGATAATGTCTTCCGAGGGTGCAAAGAATTGTGATGTGTGGATTCACCTCGCTTAAGGACATGTATAACATGTAGTGTAGGTGTCAGTTTATTGCTTCTGCTCCCACTTACTCGGGCAACCCCTTCGATGTTATTGTAACAGTACAAAGTACATTACGTGGGAACGATACATTCATTTCAGTATCGAAATAGTCACCTTTGTATACCTGTCCTGTATGCCTGTCCACAGAGGTTTTAGTGGGGGGTTGGCTATAGTCTATTGTATGCCCCTACGGTGTAACCAGTTGTGTGGGTGACCGCCTTCTTGCCCAGACCCATGAAAAAGAGCTTTATAGCTAATCGGATTCCTCCAGTATAAATATATATTTTGATTATGTTGCTGTCCATGGAATCAACTCAAAAGAGGACCTGCACAGGAGCCAGTCGCAATCTCAATGCCCTCCCACGTATATAAACAACTGTTCTGAGCACACTGCTCATAAATACATTCAGACGTGGCTTTGAATTCACTTTGATTATTTTTTTTCTCTTTGGCCATTCCCCGCTCCCTTCAGCAACCAGTACTGACCTATTTTCGGCCAGTCGGCACGGTGTAGAACGGCCAAACAACTCCCACGACCCACGCACATAGCAAGGGGAGGCTTTCATCAAGCAGTCGATCACAAAAGGGTCGTATATTTTCCTTATTTATTTGGCCATTGGCTGGCCTGCAAGAACCCACTCGCACTATCAAGCTCATTTGGAAGCCAATGCGGTTTGGGGGAGGGGGGGGTCGATTGAGATGGCATGGGAAATTGAGGCTCGGCTCGGCGTTGGAATGGTTGCTCATAGGACAGCGCTGCCTCGTTGATAAATGTGACTGGACATCTGTGAAAAAGCTTCGTAGCTCATCGGATTCCTCCAGTCCAAATTAAAGATTCTGATTCTGTAACACTGACATTCGCTCGTGTAAAGGGGGGGGGGGGTGATCTGTGAGTCCGCTTAAAGTCCAGATTGAGACCACATGAATAGTGCCACAGTCCAGTAAACCCGCCATGCCGGGTCTTGATGGCAATGCCATGGGTGAGAATCTGGCTTCCAGCCAAGCGCACACCTGATGACTATGCAGGCATGCTGGGCAGATTAAGATCGTCTTTTTTTAACTTGTAAACTTCTGGATTTTGGGTCTGCAAGTTTTCCTTTGTTAAAGATTGCCATGTATTCCCGAGCCAGACGAGGAATGGGTCGGTGTTCTGGAAATGAGAAGCCTCGGCAGTCGGTGTACCGTATAGCGCATTCTTTGGGCAACACGCGCGTGAAATGTTTGCTTTCAGGCGAATTAGCAAAGGGATTTTAAGGCTGCCCGCTAAGTTCGAGTGATGGTCCACTTGTTACGTTGATGTGAGGGGCAAAATGTTTGTCAAACGCTCAAATTTCACTGCTCAAATTCACTTTGGCTGTTACTTCTCGCGTCACTTTCATCGTCCACGACGGGCGCTTAATGCCCGCACGAAAACGAGAGTGGACATCTTAAAGCGGCAGTGGTGGCGCAGTGGGAACGCTCCGCGCCTCGCAACAAGAAGGGCCTGGGTTTTATTCCTGACTGGGACGCCCCTTCCTGCCTCGGTTGTTCGGCGCAGGCCCGTCCCCCCCACAGCTGAAATAAATTCCATACGATGCAAACTGATTTCGGCCAGACATCCCAATGCTGAACTATTGACACTGCAAATTATTCAATTGTAATTACACGCCGCAACATCGCCCCCTAACGGGAAAACGTGGCAGGTACCTCCTGAATAAGAGTCTTGGGGGCCGTCCATAAATGACGTCACGCGATTTTGGACGATTTCTGACCCCCCCCCCTCGTCACACGGCGTCGCAAAAAGTTAGACCCCCCCTCAAATGTGACGTCACAAAGCTCTGCCCCCCCCCCCAACCATATTTCCATTTTGAAAATAAAACATGCTTCAAATCGCTTTAAACTATTGTCATTGTAGTGCGTATTTAATGTGGCGCTGCACTCTGATTTTGTAGGAGTGTTGTAATAATTAGTGTTGTTATAACAATTCTATATTTATTTAAAGTTATGCAATTTTATGTGACGTCACATTTCTCAAACCCCACCCCCCACTCGTCACACATCGTCACAAATGTCTGACCCCCCCCCCCCAGGTGTGTGACGTCATTTATGGACGGACCCCTTGAGACTCCTTGAGGCTTTTCCAGGGTAGACAAAGCATACTAAATAATAGTTTATACGGATGCATGTTGAACTTCTTTCGCACTGTACGTACCCAACCGCGCTAAATCGAACGTGCGGGGGAGGGGCAACAAAAGTAAATGCAAAAAGCAGTTCAAAATAAATGAGTTTTCAATCTAGGCTTAAAAGGTGCTTTTGAGGCCTTGCGGGAATTGTGCTGTAGAAAGCCCAGTTCATTGTTATGTTTATACAGCGTAGAGCATTTTAGTTTCTCAAACTTGCTTCCACACATGAATCATTCCGCTACGCCGAAAGCAGCTCCTGTGTAATATCCCACATAATCCAGCCACGCGCGGTTAGACCCCAAACGACCTCGGTCAGTTTGTGGGTTTCCCCCCCAAAAACCTCAGGGTATGTCTGTGGTTGGACTGCGGGTTTGTTCCTCTGGGCATTTGGGACCTGTTGCCTGTCTGTTGAAAAGTTTGCTAAAGCTGTTGCGGATGTTTCACGAAGCCAAAAATGACCAAAGCGAACAATGTAGGAATAATTGTTTTTTCCACAGGAGCTCGAAGGAACACAGGTGGGTGGCAAGCAGGGCCAGGTGTGGATTGTGTCAGTGGATAGGGTGGAGGAGGTTAGTAGATTTGTATGGTGGTTGGACAATTTGAATGGCTTCAGAGTGGACCTGCGAGTTCTTTGCGTTCGTTTGTTGCGTTCTTAATCACATTCATTCCATTTGCACCATCGGCATCGTGCCATGAGATGATGTGTCCCTTTACAATGCTCGCAGGGCTGTGCGTCTTCCCGTGTTGGAGAATTCCCCACAGAAAGCGATTTAAAGGAACTCTTCTTGAAATACTTTCTTCACCTGACTGATTTTATTTTATCCACGCACCAATTTCCCAGCTCAAATGAGCAATAAGGCGGCGGTTCTCATCTCCTCTTTACAACCCTGGTGGAAATTCCACAACCCTGTGGCGGGAGCGGGTTCGACGCCTAGGACAACAGCTGTTGTCGCGCCCACAGAGCGGTACCTATTTTATCGATCTTCAAAAGGATGATGGGCCAAGTAGACCCCCAATCAGGATCTAAATTCACAACCTTCCAAGCGCGAGCCTACATGCTCTGGGGGTACAGTCTTCCGCAACCTGCGATCAAGACAACGTTTATAGCATGGCCATCACACCAAAAACATTTAACATTTTTCCAGCTGAAATGCCCAAATTTAAGTGAAAACAAATCTGACAGTGGATCTGTTTTAATAGACATTCATTATTGGCCTGCCTGAGAGCACCAACTCTCGGCTCTTGAGAGAACCCGGTTTAATCGTGGGCCATCGCCTGAAACCTTTTTCGAACCCATGATCTCTGTGGTGTCGAGCTCAAGTTTTCCAACACCTCAACCACCTGGCCACCTCCAGCACACCTGCAGTTACTGAGATTCGAAATTGCATTACCCTTTAAAAGGGCTGCCTGCGTTACACACAAGGGATATGGCAACACAGGAGAGCCATCGCGAAGACCGGCGCGTGCCACAATGTTTGACCTTTTTCAGTTCGCCTCGATGGCTCTCCCACATTAGCAAGTCCGGCGGAAAAATAGACAAGAGGTGGCTTGGGATTTACACCCTTTAACTGCACGCGAGCATAATTACCGACAACACTGTAAGCTATTTTAATTTGAGGAAACATTACGCACATACAGCTTCGGAAACCCAGCCTTAACACACTTAGTTACGTGTCACTATGAGATCTCTTTTACCAGTGGCAAAATATAGTAGTAGGTTTTTACCCTTTTAAACTGGTACAAAACTGACACCTTTATTCAAGGCATCATGTTTGCAATAACCACAACACAAGTAGTCAAAAAAGCAAACAAAAAGAAGCAACTCTGATAATGATAAAAATATGCACTGTCCTTGAAGTTGATTGAAAGAAAGCCGTCTTGGGTGTGGACCAATCAACTTCAAGGACAGTGCATATTATTATCATTATCAGAGTTGCTTCTTTTTGTTTGCTTTTTTGACTACTTGTGTTGTGGTTATTGCAAACATGATGCCTTGAATAAAGGTGTCAGTTTTGCACCAGTTTAAAAGAGTAAAAACCTACTACTATGTGTCATATCTAGTGATATAATCGTTGTCCCTGTGCCTTTAAAAAATGTCCAAGTATTGCTTATGAGCTTCAAATGTTTGTTGACCGTGTAACCATGGGCTTGTCCTCCCACACGCTGAGCACTCATCAGCAGAACTGGCCAAACCTTCTATGACCAAAATACACCTGGTCTCATCATTTCTTGGACGCTAAGCAAGGTTGAGCCTGGTTAGAATTTGGATGGGTGACTGCCATCACCACCTTGGCCAGGTGCTATGGGCACGGGTCCGCAAGGTGTGGCAGTTCTGGGTGTAACCCCCGCGTGTGTGTGTCTGGTGGGTTTTCTTCCGGGTTCTCAAGTTTCTTGCCGCAAGAATCCAAACTCTAATTATTGCAATTGACCAAACATTCCAATTGGAGCAGCACCCTCCTGCGAAAGAGTCTTGAGACTCGGAGAGGCTTTCCTGGAAACATAATGGACATTATTTCTGAGTAAGATTTGATAAGCTTTTAAACTCGCTGAGATAAGCAATAGGTGACAACCCTAGATTCCAATGAGCAGATGCACAGCACAGTCGCTAGCTTGTGCTGACTGGGAATCGCATCGCGAGGGATCGTCAAGCGAAAAGCGTATCTGTGAAAAACTGTTTTGCGTTACAACATGCGCCCGTAACACTACTCCTTGCCTAAAAATACATTTGTTCTCCTGAAAACAATCGGCCCTTGCCAGCCTGCGTGTGGGTGACGGATGCCACAGCAGCCAGCCATGGTGTATTCTGGGGGTAAGAAAAAAAACATACGCCCGGTCAGAACTCATGCCAAGTTCCCCCCTTTGGCACTTTGACATAAAAACACACACACGCACATTGGGAAACTGTATTCAGCAAAGGCTGTCCAGAGAGAGTTACTGTGTAGAAGTTGATGTTTTGTATGCAAATGTAGTGTAAATTGGATCGGTGCGGTGTTCTTGATTCTCTATATTGCGAGCAGGGTGGACTGTACCGCGCTACGAACCCGCCGACCCGAGTTCGATTTCTCGGACATGGCTCACGTCGATGGCGAGTGACATCTGCACCGGTCCCGGGTCAAATAAACCCCACGACCAGCGCAGCATGGCAAGGCCCTCATCCAGCAGTGGATTGACACAAAGGGGCTGTACCCATACAAATGTAACGGAGCTCACCAGTGTGTCGGCGTACTGTATTATATAATACCGCAGATTCTATCGTAAGCTGGCAAAAGTGACTTTAGGCTAGAGATTAAAATAACTTTTTTTTTACGGCCTAGCAAGCATCTCTCCTGTTAACGACAACTGCACTGTACCTGCGTATTAATAGATCGTCTTCAGTGCAGAAAGAATGGGCCACAAAGTAAATTTAGGCTGTGGCCTTACAAGTCAGCACTATCCCACACACACACACATGCAGAGACCAGAGCCCTGTGGGTTTATGCAGCGTCTAAATGAGACAGCATCCCAGGGTCGCTGTACAGAAACAGCCATCCGTCAATAATTTAGTAGAAGAACAAGAGGCAGTGGGTCTTGGGCAGAGGTGATGCGGAAGGTGTTAAGTGTAGACTTGAACAAGGATAGTGAGTTGACAGCATGGATGGTTGGGTGAAGAGAGGTTCAGACTTCTTAGGCTGTAGAGCAGAATGAGTGACCTTCCACTGAGTTAGCCGGTGGCTTCTACAGGAATCAATCTTTTTTATTGCTGGAATGGATATAATCTGTGGAGGGCAATAGAGATGAGAGCGGAGAGGTAGGGGAGTGCGTGGAGGCGAGTAGAATGTTACGAGAGGGGAGAGGTGGGAGAGTGCGTGGAGGCGAGTAGAATGTTACGAGAGGGGAGAGGTGGGAGAGTGCGTGGAGGGGAGAAGAGTGGGATGAGAGGGAGTAGAGTGAGATGAGAGGGGAGAAATAATTCTAGATTTTAAGCTTTCGTGATTGCAAGGATTCATATTCTTAGGTTTTTTCGGTAAAGTCACGTAGGTATTAGGAGAGAAATAGGTCGGGTCCAGTCCGTGGAGGACCTTGAAGAGGGTGAGTGCGATTGTGACATTAATCCACAAGTTGATCGGAAGGCAGCGGACGAGACGCAGTGCGCTCAGATTCACGGGGACAAGTGACAGGAAGATCTGGCCACTCTGATTCTCCCCCCTCCTTCTCCTCCTCGTCTATCCCCCACCGAACGAGGTGCGGCAATGACGCTCGATAAGAACTCAGCCGAGTTTGAAACGTCGCCTTCGAATGACGACAATTTTCAGTCAGAAGCGAGGGCACGCGCCCCTGCTTACTCGCCTCTCTCTGCCGCTGTCCCCGTTGTGCTAGCGAGGGACCGATCGCCACGACACGCGGGTTTTAAATGTCCCCCCCACCCCCCCCAACGTTTGCCTACTGTAGTGTGGCAGCAGCGCGGGTGCGGAGGGTTGTGGAGTTGGCAGCCCATTCATCTTCAGAGGGGACCCCGCGTTTGCTTTTCTTTCTTGGCTAGAGCCGTCCTTGAATTTTGTGACGTTTCGGCCCTCGTCGTAACAAAAAGTCAAACGTATTAAAAATATATATTCCTTTGTGCCCAATTGTGAAAAAAAGTATAACGTATACAATTTTTTTTAAATTCCTTTGTGCCCAATTGTGATGGACGCTTGTGTTGCGCCCAAAACGTCGTGATTTATTTTATTTTATACCTACGTGACTTTACCGAAAGAACCAAAGAGTATAGTATAACGTATATCAAAAAAATTAATTCCTTTGCTCCCAATTGTTGTCCTCCACGATGGCAGTGCGGTGACTCCAGCGGGCCTCCTACCCGGAGGCGCTTCGCTCCGGGTTTGTTGCGCGCCCACGCCCCTGCGCCACCCTCTGATGCTTGCGTTGTGTATATGGGTCCTTGGCATTGATTAAAACAAAAACAAATCCGAGCACTTCAGATACTTCAATTGCATGTACGTATTGTTGACGCTCGGTGTAAACTGGATGCATCATGATCATAATCGTCATCGGCCATGATTCATCTACTGCTGGATTAAGGCCGCCCCAGCCCCGCCACCTCTCACGATCCCGCGATGCAACTATCGGCCGCGCATGTGCACACGAGCTGATCTCACCGTTCCATCTCCTAGGCGGACGTCCACCGGATGCCGTTCCATTCCCCTGGCTGCCACTGTTATTACATATTCTTAGGTTTTTTCGGTAAAGTCACGTAGGTAAAAAAAATAAAAATTAATGAAAGTAAAATAAAAATGAAATAAAAATCACGACGTTTCGGAGGCAGCACAAGGTTTTTTCGGTAAAGTCAGCTATCGTGCTGTGACGGTTCCACCTGGAGACGGAAGCTTGTGTTGCCTCCGAAACGTCAGTGATTTATATTTTATTTTTATTTTACTTTATTAATTAAAATCTTTTTTACCTACGTGACTTTACTGAAAAAACCGAAGAATATGAATCCTTGCAGTCACGAAATCTTCAAATCTAGAACTGTTATTACACTTGACCATTGTTCGTCATCCCTTCTAGCCGTGATGCGTCGTGCCCGAGCCCACTTCCTTTTTTTAGCCGCTCGAAACGACGTCATGAACCTTCGAATGTTCTCTAATCCACGTGTTCCTCCTCCTGCGTCTCGGTGTAATTCGTAGCGCGCAGGACCATGAATCAAACTCGGGTCGCCGGGTTCGTAGTGCCGCGTGCTTAACCGCCCGCATCGTCGCTCCGCCCGCCAATTGCCAATACGTTAAATTTCGATTTAAAGCTTTCGTGACTGCAGGGGTTCATCTTCTTGGTTCTTTCGGTAAAGTTACGTAGAATGGAAATAATAAAATAATAAAAATAAGACAGAGTCTGAATTCAGACACTTTCTTCTCGACAGACCTGTTCTCCACCTGAGGACGGCTGCTTGCGTTGTGGCCGAAACGTCTTGAGAATTTATTTAATTATGTTTTATTTATTTTATTTTATTATTTCCATTCTACGTGACTTTACCGAAAGAACCAAGAAGATGCCAATACGTTTTTAAGTAAAAGATTGTTTTGTTGAGCCAGATGAGAACCCTAGAGACCGGTGATGAGCCTCCCTTTGGCGAGAGTGACCTGGGTCAGCAAAATAAGTACGGCAATGAAGCGAAGAGACATCGGAACGATAAAAGCTGTCGCGTGAGATCCCCACCCCTTTTGCCGCACGAACTTAAGATCGATGTTCACGCATTCCCAGGTCGCACAAGTTGGCTTTCGGCAGAACATTTTTTTAGACTAATTATAGTGCACTATGCTCAAGAAATATTGAAGAGACAGGGTGACTATTGTACCAAAATGTTAACAGACAAGGATAAATGCCAAAGATAAAAAATACACAATATGTCTGTGTCTGTTTACATATTAGTACGATAAGTCATCCACATTAACTCTGTATGGTATATGGCCATTGGTTCATGGATCAAACAAATTACAACTCCTGTCCAGGATACCAGCAATTGTCCATAGCGCATTACTCTGTATCACGGCCTTGTATATCTTTTGGCTGGGACTGCCGATTGTTTAGCTTTTTTGTCTCGTGTTTTATGGATACGCCCTTTCATTTGGTTTGAATGTTATCACGTTGCGGAGTTATCAAAAGCCTTGTCACGAGCAGCAAGAGATCTTCTTCAGTTTCAGAAGCCCAAATTTGGCGCCGGCTTGCTCACGCACCTTTTGCCGAGCCGCACCACGCCGTCGGGGCGTCTCCCTTGCTTCCTGCTCATCGCCGCATCGATCGTCAACTTTGCGATCGCGGCTGCGATTTAAAGGGTGCCAGCGTTTATTATTATTTTTATCGTCGTCTTCCGTGCCTCTCGGGTTTTTGGGAGCCCCCTGCTTTCGCCATCCTCCTCTGTCGCGGAGGTTTTTATCTCGCCGGTCGAGCCCACGGTTGGCTCCAACAGGACAACTCGAGAGAGAAAGAGAGATGTCTCCTTGCTATTTGAAAATGACGGTGCCGATAAAGAGGGTTTTTCGTTGTATTGCTTGAGATTGTGGTCATGCCACACCGCCGCTGCATTTCGGCGGAGCGTGTGTTGTGGCTGTCGGAGGGGGGTTAGTCACAACACACCGTCTCCAGCTCGTGGCATTTTAAAGTCAAAAGCGACTCTTTTGAGATCCATGCCGCTGATAGCGCCACGATCAAGGGCCAATGCGAAAATGTCACATTTATAACCGCGCGGTCATGAACTGCAGTCAGTCTCTCTTGCGTTCGTGGAGTTCAACGTGCTCTTGGAAAAGGTACATGCAGCTTTTGCTCAAAATGTTTCAGTCGCGTAGTTTCACGTGCATTGGATTTAATGCCGCAATGGGATTTCTTACAGCTGATGCTGGAGCAGTGATCGGGAGCGGAAAACCATTCACGCCGCTGGCGATTCGATGAAAATGCCCGATTCGATTCAAGAATACATTTTTTGTAGGTCTGTTTTCGTCATCCTGTTTGTAATTCGGGTGGTCTTCCTTCTTGTCGTGCACTCCGATCCACGCTCGCCGCTTGTCACAGAGGTTCAAAAAAAACATAACGTCGCCGGCGACAACTTCCAGAAAACCTGCCAAAGTCATTAAATATTCCCGTCGGCTTAATCTTGACTTTTCCTCCTGCTAATCGCAGCAGATCTGAGCTTGAGATATCTGCTTGTGGCACACTCTCCAGAGAGACCCTAGCCCTGGCCACTAAACAAATTGCGGAAAGATCTAATTTAAGTAAGTTAGGAATATGTTTTTTTTTTGGTCCGCAAGATTGGCAGTTCTTCAGCATGGTTTAAGGAAGCCAGACTGCTGATGAGACGCTGTGTGTCGAAACCGGTAAAGAGTATGGTCGTCTGGAAACAATGCTGCTGATATGCACTCCCAGAAGGCCATGTGGCTGTATGGTTGCATAATAAATACTTTGTATTTTTCCATGTGGAGTAGACATCTTGTCTCGTTAGTTATTGTGTAATTTAAGTAAAGTATTGTCATTTACCGTGCACGGTAAGCAGTGCTCGAGTCTAGTTTCCTGTCTCAGCAAGCTGAATTAGTGGCAACCAATTGGTGGACAAACTTGCAAATCCTTGCACGAGTACGTTTTAACGCAGAACGGGCATCATCATTAACATGGATGTGAGGCTCATCGGAGTTATTTCCGTCTTTCCAATCACACTTCCAGATAGAATCTCAGAACCGCGTTTTTAAAAGTCTCGTCGCAGGTACGTTGGTTACATGCGGCGCGAAAGAAGTTCATGCATACTGTACGTAACATCTCTCTTACGTCCAACGAGAGATTGAGGCGGAACTTTATTTTCGGAGACAGAATTAGAATATTTATGTCGGAGGAATCATCCAATGAGATACAGCGCTCTTTTTCACAGATGCCCAGCGTTGTCGGAAGGAGCAGAGGGCAACGCGGTTTGGAGTGTGGGCACCATCTCTTGCACTGTCCCCCATGCGACTCCGATGAGCACAGGTTGCACGTGTGTTCGCTGGACTTCTTTCGCACCTTACGTAGCCGACCGTGCTCATCGGGGGACGTGCGGGGAAGGACCGTAGCAGTGTGAAACAAGTCCAATGTACATACATACATACATGCTCACGAGGTACTCAGTGTACCTTGTATTTCATCTTTACTGTGCGTGTTGTTGTCACTGGCAACATCATGGCCATGATGCATGGCATATTCGTGCCGAACGGGCAAACTTTCCAACGGGCAGGCGGCCTTCACATTAGGGGTCCTTTCTGTTTAATCGATAGCGCGTGACCACTTTCAATTGCCACGCCATTGTTAATGGAGGATTTACGGAGTTTAAAGGGAAACGTGTGAATGCCAAAATTCATGCTTTTGATGCCACACTGAAACGCCCCCCCCCTCCCCCCATATTCTATTACCGTATATCGTGCGTTCCAAAACGAGCCATTGTGATTTTCGTGAACACGCAACCCCATTGGCCAAACTGCAGCGCCATAACCTCCGAATTCCTCCACGTGTTAAAGTCCGTTTCGCTCCGTGCTGAAGACTACGAGAGGCGATGGCGGTTCAATTATTTATTTTGTGCTTATAGATGGGGAAGGGAGGGGGCGGGTTATTGGGCGGGTAGGTTTTTTTTTAGATGAAGCGTGCTGAGTGAATGGGAGTGTTTGTCTCTCTGCCGATGACACTGCCTGTGTTGCTGAGGAGCGTGAACACAGCAGGCGGAGGAGGTGGCGGCGGCGGCAATGAATTGGCTCACAAAAGATGCCTCAAGACAGTCGCACGCATTCTGTCTGTGTGTGGGTGAGCGCGTGGGTGCGCGGGGAGCGGTGGTGCAGCGGTTAGCGCACTGCACTACGAAACTCGGTGACCCGAGTTCGATTCCCGCTCACGACCAATACCAGTGACGATTATTTGAACCAGTCCTGGGCCTCCCCTAGGTCGACTCTGCCTCAAATAATTGAGACAAAGGCGGTTGGGCGTGGTGCCAGCCATCCACCCTCTCGCGTGCCATGCCGGTCTTCATAGGTGCTCGTGAACAGCACTTGCCCCTAGAGTCTGTTAAAGCTATACGGGGATCTTTGTTTTTCTCTGTGTGTGGTTTTGTGGAGTGGTAGTGTAGTGGGTAAACGCACCACGCTATGAACCCATCGACTTTAATTAAATTCCTGATCATTACCAATAACGTTGGGGGAATATTTGAACCAGTACTTCGCCTCCCCTAGGTCGACTCAGCCTTAAATGAGTGCCCGGCGCGGTGTTTAAAGATCAGCACTGGGGAGACAAAGGCGGCCAGGCGTGGTGCTGGCCACCCATCTCCCTGGTGCGCCGTTATGGCCTTCGTAGGTGCTGCTCGCTCAACCCGCACTTGCCCCGACCGTCGGCTGAGGCTACCCGGGGGACCTTTGCATTGTTGCGCTTGTCGCCATGGCAATGGCCAGGAACTAAGCACGCCCACGAGCGTTCCATTCTGACCCTCGCATTCATTTAAATAGGGGCGACCTTCGTTCACTTTGATCCTTTATCCTATTTGACCGTAACCCCCCCACCAAGCCCCTTCAGCCCAGGGCCTTTAAAAAATTGGATGTTTGGCCTCGCATTTGTATTCTTGGCTGCAGAAGCAGCAGCGATAAATTGTCATTGTTTAGTTTGTTGTCCTTTCCCCCCCCCCACCACCACCTGCACCTTCAATTAACACGCTTGGCTTCGTACGGTGCTAAAGAAGTTCAACATATACATACATACGCGGGGAAAAAAACGTGTGCATGTTCTGAACACAGGAACCCTGTCCGGTCAGTTTGAAGGGACATTGTGTTGTTGTGTGTCGTTGTGTACACTCCGACAACTGAAGTATGTGTTGATACGTAGAGATCCTACCACGGGACTGTGAAAAGAGACTTGCCTGTTTGAGGTGTAAGGACATTTCTAAGACGATGTATTGTGTTTATGTGCTCAAGTCAAGCAATGCTTCATTGTTTAGCCAGGTGAGGAGTCAAGACACCCCTCATTTGCGAGGTTAACCTGAATGGGTCACCGACATGACAAAGGCCAAAAGAAATAATATCAAGTAGGCAATGAAAACAAATAGGCATCGGAACAAAAACAATTGCGTCTCGTAAAAAAAATATCTTTCGCCATTTTTCTCTGGCGCACGTGGCCTTGTCCAAATCTTGCAAATGGGACTGTATCATGAATTTCTTGGATTCTCACCTGGTTAAACAACATAGACTCGAACTAAAAATGTGTTTTCTTTTCACCGTATCCATTACACAGCAACGGATTGCACGTTCCCACGCACTCTACCCTGAGAAATGTTGTCCCATTACACTCGACATTATATGTGGAATTCTCTGGAGGCAGGAGTTAAGCCGAAGCCAAATTTATCTTGATTTTTTTTTTTCACGTGCAGTCATATGGTGACCGAGCAGAGATGGTCAACTTGCTACACTGGAGAACCTGGCTTCCTCACCGGCAGCCAAAACCCTGAATCGAACCTAGGGTCTCAGCGGTGCAAGCTTAGCCACCCGGCTACGTCCACTGAATTATATTAAAGTTAACAACTACTGTACTTTAGGATGTATTTGCTACTGGATATTGATCTAGGGCACAGCACACAATACAGTGGTTTTATTACAGAATACACTTTGTTTATTTAATTTATTATACAGTATTTTTGCTTCACATAACCACCACATTTCATGTTTCACAATGATCACGTGACAAACTTGGACCGACTACAAAGTTGTTTGTTGTCAAAAAAAGCCCCTCTTTGTTCGACGTGAAATACCAAGCGTGCATTATTAAAGTTATCTCCCGGTGCTTTAGCTGACATTCCCATGAAATGCACACGAGAGAGAGAGAGAAAAAAAAAAGAACACGGGCAAATGTTCAAGCCGCTGCATTCTGACTCACGGCTCCGCGGATCAAGGAGTTAAGTAGAAAAAAAGCGCAAATTTGTGGATGTTTAACGAAACGTTACGATGCTGTGTTTTGCGCCAACTTGGGTCGCTCGCTTGACTGCTCGGCGAGCGAGCACTCCCCCCTTGCAGTCTGGAATAGACGCAGATGGAAACCTCGCTCCGGTCACACAGCTCTCATCCGCGCTTTCCTGTTATCCACGACGTGTACACGTACGCACGCTGAACCTCGTTTCGCGCCACCGTACGTAGCCAACCGTGCTCGTCGGAGGTGCGCGGGGAAGGATAACAAACTAAAGACATAACGCAGTTCTTAAGCCACGAGTTTTTCAATCTAGATGATGTTGGATGGCCAGCCAA
The DNA here is from genome assembly GCF_015708825.2 of Lethenteron reissneri. Taxonomy (NCBI): domain Eukaryota; kingdom Metazoa; phylum Chordata; class Hyperoartia; order Petromyzontiformes; family Petromyzontidae; genus Lethenteron; species Lethenteron reissneri. Next base: position 6,018,078 of record NC_083823.1, on the reverse strand, counting down.
AATCCGCTGCTACGAGGATGACCGGAGTTCGCGTGGCGGTGGTTCATGCCCCTGGACGAGATCGGCAGCAAGGTTCGACGCCCGTTATTGGCGGCCCGAAATTGCGCCTTCGTTATCTGTGGCCATTGAGTCCAGGGAATGAGCCTCGGCCCGCAAAATGATTCCCTCTCGTAATGGCAAATTATCCGCGTGCGTGTTGAGTGCCACTGCGGGCACTGCCCCGTTATCCACCCCAGGTATATCCAGACAAAAGGAGTCGCCGGCCCAATTGAGGTTCTCACTCATCCGTGGATGTCAGTCCGTCCCGAAGTGCTGCATTCTACTTGTTTTCCACGGATGCTTTCTAGATGATCGCAGTCACCCAGCAGTGAGGATACATTCATCCTATTATCCGTGCTGATCACACCTGTGATTAGCACACCTGTGATTAGCGCGGTTGGCTACGTTCGGTGCGACATAAGTTCTACATACATACGTGTGACCATGCTGACGAGAGGAATTATTTTTCTCCAATAAACGCGGAGAGTAGGATCTGCCATATGGACAAAGATCAGAGGTATAATTTATTAAAAGATATTTGCAAGGATCTCGGCATTAGCGATCACTGCGCCACCATCATCAGCCATAATCAATCCACTGTTGGATGAATCCTCCTGGTGCCTTCACACAAACTGATTTCATCGCTCCATCTCCGAGGTGGACGCATTCCGTACATTGGCTGCAATCATTGGAACCTCCACGCACCGTGGAGTGAATTCGGTCGCTGGTAGTCAACCTCCGAAGAATGGAATGAGAGAACCCCACTCCCTACACTGCCGGCAGCCATTTTCCCACCCGAGTTACCTCTTAAAAAATGTCACGTGGCTTGAAACAAGTTCGGCGAATAATCTTCTGACCTTTGGATGATTTGTAAAAAAAAAAAAACTCACCACCACAAGGTGACCCCCTCCGCTCCCCGCCAAGCCCCAACTTGTAGTGGGGCACGACCGTCGTTCATGCTGCCTGGCTCTTTAAGCGACTGCTTAGTGGCGTTCTTCTACGTGCAATTTGCGGATTTTGAAAGATTTAAGATTTTTTGTGTTTACCAAATTTGACAAACAAATGGCCCTGGGCTTAAACGTCCTTGCAAAAGCACGTCGCTTGTGAGTTGTAGAATATTCCTCGAGTTGAAGTTGATTTTTATTTGTTAGACAACTGATCCCGTTCGGCCAATTGCCCGGCTATTTTAGAACGGTAGATCCGTGGTACGTGAGCACAGCAGTAGCAGAAACAACCAAAGACAAAAACGTCAACGTTGCAGAGGAGTACAGCAGCAGGGGGGGGGGGGGTCCTTAAGGAATCTTGCACATCTAGCAAAGGGGGGTTCTTGACGGTGGTAAATGAGACGCACGTGAAAAAAATAAAATGTAATCTACAATTGTAAAATGTTATCTTGGTTGCCGACTCCTGACGTAGGGCAACGATGCTAAAAACAAAACCAAGCTAATATTTTTGTATTTTTCCAGCTAAGGTTCACTCAGCTATAGCTATTGTTCAGAAGCGACCTGGCTATCACATATGATAGCTCAACGAAGTGGCTTATCATTACGTGGATATTTATAGGAGACAAATACTCTTAAGCACATATTGATTCTAAATGTGGAGGGAAAGACCGGGAGGACCCAGAGAAAAATCCAAGCGATCAGCAGGCGTCAAGGGTCGGGATCGAACCGACGACCTCCGGCACACCGGGCGAGGTAGTTAACATCTCTTTGCAGGTGCAAGTTTTTTTTATTACTTTTGACCGTGCACGGACGAGCGTATGGACAAGCCGGGATTTCGTTTTCCTTCCTGTTGCCCAGTTAACGGGAGGGCGGCGAGCGAGCGGCAAGGTCAAGCCGCGCAAACGGGCTCGCCTCGTTTTCTTCGCCCTGCTGACGACACTTCTCATCAACGCGAAATTCTCCGCACAGACCGCCCGAGCAGAAGTCTGGTGTGCTGGATCTGTTTAAGGTTTCATCCTTAAACCCGGGTCAAAAAAAAAAAAACGGCAAGTGATAATGAACGTGTTTTTAAATGATCATTGAGGCAGTGCTCCATCTACATTTTACAGCCCTGAGCCAGTGATGGAAATTCCTTCATACGTCTGCCTCTCCAGACATACATCTGTCTGGAGATTATGTTTTTGAGAGAAAGATTTGTCTGGAGAGACAGAGTAAATGCTTATCCATCAACGTAGCTTGAACCGGTTCTGCTGCAATCTCCTACAGCATGCACGAGTCTGAGTTTGTAGCACGTGGATCGTGACAGCCTTCTCCCAACAACTGATCCGTTCTGCAAGTAGCCTCCTGCAGCTGGGCTCCCTCCTTTGCCCCCCCCCCCCAAAAAAAAATCTCTGTTAACATTGAACCACTGAGGTTTGGTCGGGCAAGTGCAATAGGTTCACGAGTAATGTATTCCACGACGAGGATTAACGATGAAAGCATTCGCTAATTTTCCACGTGCGCGTGAAATATTTAACTCGTCGTGACCTGAGCGCCCGAGTGTCCAAGGGACCCTAACCGTGTGCTTCGGTGTGCCGGACGGCTGCCCGAAGCGATTTCCGGTCACGTGATGTTCGCCACGTCGTCCGACGTTCCACGCGGCACCACACGCTGGCCCGGGGCGAAGCGGAGAGCGAAAAACGTTGGACATGCTTCCGAGGGGGCACCGCGGCACGACTCGACAGGAACACCGGAATGTGTGGGAGCGTCTTGCCGAACGTGATCGCGAGCGATGGCTTCGGCGAAACACGACGCAGTACAAACTCCTCTTGGTTGGCTGCTTCTGCCGCGCACAAACGGTGCGGCCAGGTCACCGATCTGTAGATGCATGCGGATAATGGGACAAATTTGGCAACACTCGTGGGTCGGTTGCTCTTCTCCGCTAAAACGTGTGGATAATATGAAGAGTCCGTCTGGGTTTGCGATGATGTCGCTTGGAGGAAAGGGGGCAGCGTTTCAGATGATCGTGCTTACACATGTATACACTCGAGCAAGACATTTGGGAGGTGCGCAGCGCATCTCCGTGAACTTTTACGAAGAATGAGCGAACGGTGGACAGTTTGTTTTTTTTGGCACGAGGGTGTTCCGTCGTCATCCGCGTCGCTCATCGTCGCTTTCCCCACGGGCGATCGGATTCACAGGTGACGTGGGGGGCGGGAGGCGGGGGGCTGCAGATGAGAGCGGTGTCCAGTGCGCTACAGCACCTCCGTTCGCTCGCCAAACCCATCTGCTTTCAAAGACTCGCTCCCTCTCTATATATAATCTGGCGCGCCGTGTCGCGACACTTGACTATTTCTCCGGACGTTCAGTTTGGGCCCCCCCCCCCCCTCCTCCTCTCCCCGCTTGAGCGAGTGATTCGCAGAGCATTCATTGCGGGGCTGGAACGGGACACCGCGGCAATATTGCCTTTCCGCTCTTCTTGCTCTCGGCTGGTGGCTTTGAGTCTGTGCTTTGGGGAACCACCACCACCACCTCCCTCCCCCTAGAGTCAGGCTAGGAGGAGGGGGCCCCAGACTCCCCCCCCCCCCCCCCCCCACGTTCTCCTGAAAGCTCGGCTCCCCCGTTGTTATTTTCCCACCCCCCTCTATTAAAATATCTTTACCTGGATAATCCCCTTTGCGATGGAACAGCTCTTTGCGTTCATAAATGGAGGGGGGGGGGCGGCGGCGGGGGGGATTATAACGCGAGCCAAATGGGTGGTGCCGATTTGTGGCCGAGCGACCCGTACTGTGGACCGTGCAGTGACTGCGACGAATGTTCTGCGCGCTAACCTCAACGGATGGGGGCCAAAAAGAAAAACTCGGCACTCTCACTCTCTTACTCTCTCACTCTCTCTCTCACTCTCTCACACTCTCTCTCTCTCACTCACTCTCTCTCTCACTCACTCTCCCACTCACACTCCCACTCACACTCTCACTCTCTTACTCTCTCACTCTCTTACTCTCTCACTCACTCTCTCACTCACTCACTCTCCCACTCTCTCACTCACTCTCCCACTCTCTCACTCACTCTCTCACTCACTCACTCTCCCACTCTCTCACTCACTCTCCCACTCTCTCACTCACTCTCTCACTCACTCACTCTCCCACTCTCTCACTCACTCTCCCACTCTCTCACTCACTCTCTCACTCACTCACTCTCCCACTCTCTCACTCACTCTCTCACTCACTCTCTCACTCACTCACTCTCTCACTCTCACTCACTCACTCTCCCACTCTCTCACTCACTCTCCCACTCTCTCACTCTCCCACTCACTCACTCTCTTACTCTCTCACTCACTCTCCCACTCTCTCACTCACTCTCTCACTCACTCACTCTCTCACTCACTCTCCCACTCTCTCACTCACTCTATCTCTCACTCACTCTCCCACTCTCTCACTCACTCTCTCACTCTCTCACTCACTCTCCCACTCACTCTCTCACTCACTCACTCATTCTCTTCATCTCTCACTCACTCACTCTCTTGCTCACTCACTCTCTCACTCACTCACTCACTCTCTCACTCTCTCTCTCACTCACCCTCTCACTCACTCTCTCTCTCTCACTCACTCTCTCACTCATTCTCTCTCTCACTTACTCTTTCACCCTCTCACTCACTCTCTCAATCACTCTCCCACTCACTTAGTCACCCTCTCACTACTCACTCTCTCACTCACTCTCCCACTCTCTCACTCTCTCTCTCTCTCACCCTCTCACTCACTCTCACTCACTCTCTCACTCACTCTCCCACTCTCTCACTCACTCTCCCACTCTCTCACTCACTCTCTCACTCACTCACTCTCTCACTCACTCTCCCACTCTCTCACTCACTCTTTCTCTCACTCACTCTCCCACTCTCTCACTCACTCTCTCACTCACTCTCCCACTCACTCTCTCACTCACTCACTCATTCTCTTCCTCTCTCACTCACTCACTCATTCTCTTCATCTCTCACTCACTCACTCTCTTGCTCACTCACTCTCTCACTCACTCTCTCACTCACGCTCTCACTCACCCTCTCACTCACTCTCTCTCTCTCACTCACTCTCTCACTCATTCTCTCTCTCACTTACTCTTTCACCCTCTCACTCACTCTCTAAATCACTCTCCCACTCACTTAGTCACCCTCTCACTACTCACTCTCTCACTCACTCTCCCACTCTCTCACTCTCTCTCTCACCCTCTCACTCACTCTCACTCACTCTCTCACTCACCCTCTCACTCACTCTCTCACTCACTCTCTCACTCACTCACTTAGTCACCCTCTCGCTACTCACGCTCTCACTCACTCTCCCACTCACTCACTCTCTCACTCACTCACCCACTCTCTCACTCCCTCACTCTCTCACTACTCACTCTCTCACTCACTTAGTCACCCTCTCACTCACTACTCACTCTCTCACTCACTCTCTCACTCACTCTCACTCACTCTCCCACTCACTTAGTCACCCTCTCACTACTCACGCTCTCACTCACTCACCCACTCACTCACTCTCTCACTCACTCTGTCACCCTCTCACTCACTCTCTCACTCACTCTCACTCACTCTCCCACTCACTTAGTCACCCTCTCACTACTCACTCTCTCACCGACTCTCTCGCCTGAAGCCCTCTCGTCGTGGCCCCAGGCAAACATCGACATTGGCATGAAGCTCACGAACGTGCCGCTGCCATTGTACGCAAAGCGTAGCATACGATTCGTGTGCCGTCATTGGCCGGTGAAGTGTACGCAGCAAATTATACACACACACATATACATGGCATTTGTTATACAAACGTCTTGAAGCCATAGCTCCTAAATTCTTAGCGTCAAAATGTTATAGTCAAGTTTACATTGGAGGGGAGGGGGGGGTTAGATCAAGAGCAGAATGCACGATTAACAAACTCGCATCATCATCATCATAGTTACTCATTCGGCTTCAAGCTGAACATTTATTTAAAGATTGCTGAACGTGGCCTGCGTCTCGTACCCCCCCCCCCGCCGCCGATCCCCTCCGCCCCCCCTTCCTCTCCACCAAGGTCGTGTTACTACGGCAGGGCTTGTGGTGTGTTGGGATTGGGGGGGGAGAATTGTGGCCAGCCATGCGGTGGTGACCTCCTGAGTGAATCAAGTCGGTGGGGGGGGGGGGGGGCGTGGGGGCAGGCGGCCGTGGTGTGGTGAGAGAGGGGGGCCGTGGGGGAGGGGTGGCGTGGGGGTTGTGAGATGAGACCGAAAGAATTCGCGTGTCACAAGGTTGACACCAACATGAATTACTGCGAGCTCAGGCGGGGGGGATGTTGGGCGGCGTCAGTCGCGGTGCAGTTGGAGCGGCGGTCCCTTGACCGGACATCGTTTCTTTGCGATCGTAAAAAAAAGAAAAGGGAGAGTTATTTTGTGACCTAAAACTTTCGTGACTGCAGGAATTCATCTTCTTGGTTTTTTCGGTAAAGTCACGTAGATAGAAAATAAAACATAATAAAATTAAAATAAAAAATAAAATAAAAATAATAAATGAAAAATAATTGATAATTGTTTTTTTACCCTTCTATCTGGCAACAAAACTGACACTTTTTTTAGGAGGAGTCATGTTTGCATAGACCACAATACCTGCAAAAAAAAGTTGTCCGTTTTGTTGCCAGATAGAAGGGTAAAAAAACAATTATCATATTTTTTACTGGCAAATGAGGTTCCAATGGTGAAAAATAATTGCTTTTATTATTTTCAATTTTTTATTTTAAATTTTCTTATTTTTAATTTTCTATCTACGTGACTTTACCGAAAGAACCAGGAATAGGGGAGAGTATTCGATTGTTGTTAAAAACCGTCCGTCGAAGCGTTCATTCGTTACCCCCCCCCACACACCTCCAACTCCACCCGCATCACGCTGCCGTTATGCCGCTATCTCGTTTACGGGTCGACGGGCCCACTAATTGTCTAGGGCAGCAGGAAACTTCAGGCGTTGCTGGGCTGCTGCTGCTGGGTGGGAGGGGTAACGTGCAGGGGGCCGTCCATAAATGACGTCACGAACCTAGGGGGGGGGTCAGACATTTGTAACGATGTGTGACGAGGGGGGGGGGGATAAATGTGACGTCACATCAAAACAACATCAGAGTGCAGCGCCATATTAAATACGCACCACAATGACAATAGTTTAAAGCGATTTGAAGCATGTTTTTTTTTGGGTGGGGGGCAGAGCTTTGTGACGTCATATTTGAGGGGGGGGGTCTGTCTTTCTGTAACGCCGTGTGACGAGAGGGGGGGGGTCAAAAATCGTCCAAAATCGCGTGACGTCATTTATGGACGGCCCCCAGGGCTCGCAGTGGGTGAAGTCCGCATATAGCTGCGGGAGAGTAGTCAGACCTCCAAAAACATCCTACGGGTTTGACCCTACCCACTTATTTTTAAAACGTGTGTACGATTCTGTAAGAAAATCCTGTAAGGGGGCGGCGGGCGGGATGGGGGGTGGATCTGGAAAGAATAATATTGGAATGGAAAGGGTCGATCGCGGTCTTCCAGGGTTCGTGCGGGGAAACCTATTGTGACTCTTTAAAAAGGGATGACTTTTTTTTTAGGCTTAACTGAGACGGAGAGATGGAAAGTTTTAAATTCAAATTAAATATTCCATGGATACAAAATAAATAGGAGCGCCTGAGCCTGAAACAAATCGTCATCTATATCGCATCGCAGCACCGACTGAGCAATTTATACAGATCCATTGAACCGTCAGCCTTTGGCCGCCGTCTATTTACATTACAGTCATCACCTAACGTATCCGTCCTCAGTTTACTCCGCTGAGTTCACGTCTGTGTCCACGCTTCACGATCACTCGCACGTTGCTTAGGGGCCGTCCATAGATGGGGGGGGGGGGGGGCAGGCATTTGTGACGATGTGTGACGAGGGAGGGGGGGTTTGAGAAATGTGACGTCACATCGAAATGCGCAACTTTAAATGAATATAAACAACAAGTTCTGCTTAAATAGACTTTTTTTATACATGTTTTCTCCTACAACATCAAAGTGCAGCGCCACATTAAATACGCACTACAATGACAATAGTTTAAAGCGATTTGAAGCATGTTTTGGGGGGGGGGGGCAGAGCTTTGTGACGTCATATTTGAGGGGGGGGGGGCTGATTTTTTGTGATGAGGGGGTGGGTCAAAAATCGTCCAAAATCGCATGACGTCATTTATGGACGGTCCCTTATTACTTTTGTAGCCGTTTGTAGCGTGGTCGACGTGGGTAGGAGATGGCGGTGCAGCCATCGATTGTGTGGAGTTGGACATGTGTGCAAAAATAGCTTTGTAGCCCATCGGATTCCTCCAGTATACATCAACATTCTGATTCTCTGTTGTATGTGGAGTGTCGTTGATGTGGGTGTCGTTGTATAGAGACAGCACCGTGTGGTACTGAAGGGACAGAGCCTCTCCCTGTCACCGGATGGGCATACCAGGGGAGGCTGGGTAAACAGAAAGAGGCACGTGATGTGGTGTGGAGGGGGGGGACCAGGGTTGAGGAACACGTGAGGTGTGTCCTGAACCCTCACGAAGGATCTGGAAAAGAGGCGTGACCAAGGGCGTGGCCTGGCCACGCCTTTAGGATAAAAGCCGAGCCCCGGGGGGGGGGGGGACTGGGGTTTCGTTCTGGCTGGGAAGAATCCATCATCGGCGGTCGGTCTTCAGGTCTCCGGGCGTCTCACACGTGGACCAGGCAGCGTGTTGGCTGGTCCACCTGGGTCCCATTTGTAGTTGCCCCATCCGGAATGTAAATAGCCATTCTCCAGTGTACATAGCGAAGCGTAGGAACGGTGGGTAACCACCTTACGTTGTTATTCCGTTTAGAGTTATGTGGTGTTGGTTAATAAAACGTGTTGCCTCCAAGTTTTAGTGTGCGCCCTGATTGTATGCATTACATGTGCATGGGATGTTTTTTTTTTACCCTCACAAGTAGGTTATCTCCCACATGAAGTCGAACGCACGTCAAGTGAATTTGAAAAACGTCTTGACATTGTAGGAACAATCTGAAAAAGAGTCTTCAGACTCACTGAGCCCTTCCAGAATAAAATAAATACATGCAAGGAAAATAACCAATGTACAAATGTAAACACGTGCCCTCCAGAGGTGCCATTGCTGTGATTTCGGCAGCATGAGTTTGATTCCTGGTCACGGATAACGTGGGTAGAGAGTAATATCTGTATTGATTGTGGGCCATCTCCACCTCTGGTGTCACGGTGGTGAGATGTTAACTACCTCGCCTGGTATATAGGAGGTTCTGGGTTCGATCCCGAGCCTGACGCCTGCTGTATATTTGGAGTTTGCATGGATGGTGTGGGAAGCGTTGAGATTTTGGTTATAACTGGACATAAGGCAAAATCTAGACATGCAATACAACGCCCTGTTCTCTGCCGTGTTTCTCTAAACTGGCATACCAATGAGCAACATTCTACTCAGTTTATTTCTCGCCAGGGAACATGCCCACTGTAACCGACACATTATTTTCAATAGGTAACAGCCAAGCAGCTCCATTAACTGGGCCCAGTTTGGGATGGACACCTTTCATTGCTCATCGGGTTCTTCCAGCTTAAATATATTAAAACAAATTTATTTGGTGATACTGCATTGGCAGTGGTGCACAAGCACAGACACACCTCAACACACTCGTTAATCACACTGTGGCCTTAAAAGGTTTTGGACCTTTCTCATGTACGTGTGGCCCACCATGTCGCCTAATATACATTTTTCCGTTTAAAGCCACAGCTCTATTCATGAATGTTTTGAGTTTACTGCACGCATCATTGAAGAGGACGCGGTGGTACAGTCACTTCCAAATGAAGTCACGGCTAAAACCGGTGGCGTCTCATACTACAACCTGTCTTGGGCCTCTGGTAGGTTGATTCGGCCCATATCAAACTATTTCCCGCACCTCCGATTATCACGGTTCGCTACGTAAGGTGTGAAATAAATTCAACATGCATGCTAAACTACTGAACTAGTTTTATTTAACCAGGTCAGGCACACTGAGATATGTAGCTCATTTTCAGAAGTGACCTGGCTATCACAAATGATAGATCAACGAAGTGGCTTGTAATGTGGAAATGTTTAGCAGCCAAATACTCTAAACGCGTGTTGATTCTAAATGTGGAGGGAAAAACCGGAGGACCCAGAGAAAAAATCCACGTGACCACGGAGAGAACATGGAACCTTCAAATATACAGCAGGCGTCAGGGTTTGGATCGAATCCACGACCTCCTGTATACCAGGCGAGGTAGTTAACATCTCACCACCATGACGCCAGTACCTGGTACCATGTGGGAACATCACGATGCCGGCGAACACTTAACAACGGTTACGCCTCCTAACGGCGCATTCACGCGTGGCATCATTCGCGGAATAATAATAACGAAAATAACGACGAAAATCCGCGACGCTATGAACGGAAAGTGCGGAGTTGATGGTACGTGTCGTGCACGTGGCTCCGCTCTCGAGGCTTCTTGACGAGCCCCCTCCCCCCACTGCCGGATTTGCGCCAAACGGCTAAAGGAGAGAACAAAAAAATTCCAGACGGTCATTGCGTACGGGAGCATCTCCTTAATAGGTCTTGCGGTGAGTTTTTTTTTGACCTGCCGAGAAAGTCTGCGGTTGCAACGAAATTCCTTTTTAGGCCAAAAAGCGCTTCGAGCCCCGGCGGCTGAAATTGGTGGCGGTCGAGATCGCAAGAATGCAAGGTGCGCGTTTGCGCGGCGAAGCATCGACTTAAATAGTCACGATGCGCTTTGTTCGCACACGCTGCTAAAATACGCGGCGCGCCCACCGTCGGACGGTGTTTTATCATCCGCTTAGGTGCGGGGGGGGATTACGGAACGGCGACGCGTACGCGGCGGCACGGATAAACCTCGGCGAGGTTCCAGCGGGCCACTTTTCGGCGCCGCGCAGAAAATGTCGGCGAACGTTCTGGCTTTCAAAGCCGTCACAGGTTTCCGGCAGGCACAGTGACTTTGGACGATCGGGGAGACGGAACCGTTCTGACGGCCTCCGGATTCGCGAGCTCAGCTGCGCTCGCGAATCAATCAAGGCGGCATCCCACATTGACATCAAATATTAACGGCTTAATACGATCATGGGGGAAAAAAAGTGTTTTTCTTTAATGGAGTGAGGCTGCTGGGAAATGATCACATAAGAGCTTCTTATCTTAACCAAATTCTTTGGCCTGTGATCTGTCGTCTGGCGGGTGACGATTGTCTGATTTCTTGACGCCGCCAGCTTTGGATCTCAGACACCTGTTTTCTGAAAACCCCGGGCGCGGGTGCATACTTTGAAAGGAGGGAACGGGTTGTCGAGGAAACACAACGTCGTACATTCTCACACTCGCTATTGTGCAATTCAGGTACTTCCAAATGCATAGACCGAGCTAAACCGCACGCGTTTTGAATGAGCTCATTTAGACAGACTGCAGGCAGCCATTGCGCGCATAGATTACAGTTAAATGATCGAAAGCATAATAATTTGTAACGTTCAGCACTTTCGCCATCTATTCGCAACGAAGACATTCCCCACACTGTCATCCAGGGGATGTCACCCAGGGGATATCATTTGATCGTACGGCACCACGCAAAATAAATCACGAGTGTTGTTGCGGAGAATATAAGTAACAGAATAAACATGCGGGCAAAATATCTCCTTCGTAGAGAAGGCCTTCTCTTCCCACCGACCACATGTCCTCGTGAGAGAGCGCGGTGCCCCATTAACAGAGTCCAATTCACTTGAACCAATTCCGGTGAAACTGGCAGATGTTACAGGCAAAGTGATTTATTGCTCAAATGATCATTGAGGTGGTGCTCGTACAGTCCGAAGCCAGTCGTGTACATTCCACATTCCTGTGGTTGGGGGTAATTTCCCCCACGAAGTGGTACCTATTTTATCGAGAAGGATGATGAGCGGAGTTAAGTCTTCAGCCAGAATTTAAACTCCCAAACTCCCTCTTGTGAGCCGCTCGCTCTAGCGCTGAGTCAACCTGGCCAGATGATATATTTTTTTTAAGTATATGCACAGTATATAAAAAAACTCATTTCGAAGTTTCTTTATACAATCTAGCGCGCGTGCCTGCCTTGCCACGGCACGTAAAGACAAACGCTTGTAAAAGGAGATGTTCGCAGCGGAAAGAAAACTTCGTCCCAATCGGGGATTTATTTATCCGAGTCTCAGACACTGGCTCCGTGTGCAATAGGGGAAGCCGCGTAATTGGCATGGATCTCATTTCAAGGTTCACGGCTTTGAAACTCTATCCCGTCCGCCACGCTCACAGGGGCAGCCACAGCGTCTCGGTGGAGCGGACCCCTCCTGAGGCCGCCACCCTTCCGGAACAAACGCAGCACCCGGGTATCCCGCGATGTGCGGGTTGACCCCCCCCCCCCACCCCAAAAAAAAATAAGAGAAAAAAAACCTCCTAAATTTTTTTAACCTTCAGACGGCACCATTTTCCAAGCATGAAGCCGTTGTTTTCTGACACCGTGCTCAACAAAATGCGGTTTTACCCACGAAGTTTTACGTCGATTAGCGTAATCCGCAGGTTTCCACGGCCGATGTTGTGATGCATAGTAAGTGACAGCTCGGCTTCATTGGGTTCAGCCGCGTGATGGAGGGTTATAGTTAAACATGTAGATTATACCAACTGTGTTGAATTTGTTGTCCTTCCCCGCGCCTCCAATTAGCACGGCTGGCTATGCACGGTGCGATAGAAGTTTAACGAGCATACGTAGGTGAGTAAAGCCAAAAAAGAAACTAATTACGAATTAGTTTGAGTTATGTCAATGATTTTCCTCGATAACATACGACTGCCACTTGTCGGCTGTCTGTAACGATTGTCTCTACTACTCTGTGAGCATATTAGTTCATATTCTCTTCATCATCATCATCATCAGTTTCTATCCACTGCTGAATAAGAGCCTTGCACCACAACCATCTATCCTGGTCCTCTGTAGCCACAATCCATCTCCCTCATCCACACGAACCCCATTGCTAGATCTTGTATATATAGATGCGTACACACGTGTACAAAGTCTTGAGACTCGGTGAGGAACTGGATAGAATTGGCCAAGATGTCTCTTCAAGTCGTGCCAAGCAGAAGACGAATTGTGTATCTGCTGACTTCAAGCTAGAATAGGTATTTTTTGCAAAGGAGCAAACACTGTTGACGGCTACTCAATACATCGTTGGTAACACTTTGAAACTTTAGAAGAAGAAAAAAAAATGTGTGTATATAAGATGTTGCACAGTATGTATAAATATCAAAATTAATTGCCGCACATTGCGTTTCTGCCAGGGCTGTGTCAGTGTTTACTGCTTGAAACGTTCCATGTGCTCTGCAACATTGTGAAGCCTTCCATGTGGATTCGGGGATTGAGAATGCAAGTTGCCTTGGTTGCCAGGATAACACTAACATAATGGACTGCTTGTCCATTCATTCGGTACCAAATCCCCAACTCAAGTATGCAGATGAAACATGCCCACGGTCTATGTGCAGCCTCATGACACACGTGGTCCCAAGTCGACGTCCGCTTGTGACGAACCCTGCGTGGTAATTGTTTGAATCGCGTTGAGAAACATGCGTTTAGATTATTTAGATTATTTGACTGCTTAAGAAAAAAATCCCACTTCGCAAGCCACTTTGTCGAGCTCTCATTTGTGTGGTCGCTTCTGGAAAGGAAGAAGCTACGAGCTCAGTGGGCTTTGCCAGGTATAATAAACATATACATTTTGTATGTTGCTTACCTTTCCTATACTTTGCACTCCTATCGTGTTTTCGTATTGCCTGTTGTTGTAACTTTCTGACCTGCCCCTACCTGCCATCTGTGAAAAAGAGCTTTACGGTTCATCAGATTTCTCCAGTATAACTCAAGATTTTTATTCTGATTCCCGCACCGAGTCACAGCTTCTATCCTGTGACCCGGGACGGTAAAACCTGCCAGGGTCACAGGACGAGGCTTCCAGGTGGCCCTCGACAGCTGGAAAGGGTGCCGTGTGGTGCGAGCCGACGAGGCTTGCTCGGTCAGTCGCCGGATATCCCAGACGAGCAGGTGGCGCATGGAGCGTCTCAGAATGCCGGTGGAACACTCACCGCAGAGTGGGGCAAGTAATGAATGCGGTTCAGAGGGGTCCGTACAGCTGTCGAGGGAGGCACGTCGGAAAACCGCCTCGACTGCGCTCCACCCCATGAACACGACGGCTACGTAACCCGCAGAAATACTTCTCATAAGCTGTACTCCCTCTGCCGGTAACTGGCGATCATTGCCCAATGTGCAGAAGGCCTCCCAGAGTGATAAACCTTCGGTTCACCTGTCACGTGTGTCCGCGTGGAATCGCTTTGCCGCTGGCTGTGGGTAGAACTTAAGGCAGCAGTCTCAGCGGTTTGGTCCAGTTGAACTGTGTCGTGCAGTGGTGGCTGTAGTCGTAGTTGAGCACACTGCACTGTGATTCTGGCACCCGAGGTTCGTTTCCAGCCACGTCTAACATCGGTGTCAATCTTCTTGGTTCTTTCGGTAAAGTCACGTAGAAGGGAAATAATAAAATAATAAAAATTAAACATAATAAAATTATTCTGAGAATTATTTTATTATGTTTTATCATGTTTTATTATGTTTTATTTTATTATTTCTCTTCTACGTGACTTTACCGAAAGAACCAAGAAGATGAATCCCTGCAGTCACGAAAGCTTTAAATCGAAATCGGTGTCAATGTAATATTTGTGACCACCTCTTCAACAACCCGTCCCACTGACCAGCCTGGTCAAGATTTATCATACCATTTGACATGACTGACAGGACAGCAGTAGATTGACAAAGGCATGTAGATTATTGAACTGGGGCAGCATGAAATAACAATAATAAATATACAATTTACAACAAGCGCAATGTTGCGAACCGAAGACGCAATTCTGCGGCGCGGAACCGATCTCGGTGTGAAATAGCGTCGCGAGCTTCCAGGGAGACTCGAGCTGAAGAGATGCGCCTTGAGATGGCTTTTGAACGAAGAAAATTATTTATCGTTGCAATTTCCACCTCGATCTCATCCTCACAGTACGACTGCAGATGATGAGCCACTTCGCTGGAACTTGGAGTCTGGTTTTAGTTGGCGTTTCCACATTGATGATGATGATGATGAGTATATATTTGCCTCGCTGCATTGGCACAGGAAATATTGTCCCAGGCCAATATTTGCCCATTTTAGTTTGCCTCGTATAAACCACACTTGGCTTGCATCGTTAATCGAGTTCAGATTATGCAGCTCTCTCTCTACGTTGTTTTATATAACCTGTAAGGCGTTTGCGCATGATGGGGCAGCAGAGTCCGGTTGCCAAGACAGGCATTGGACTGGTCTTCACGCATGCCGTTACCAAGGGGAAGAGGCGATCTAGGTGTAAGAGCAGTTCTATGTGTGTATCCGAGCCCGTGGGTGAGTTTGCGAGCCTATGGCTTCATAATCAACGTTTTTGGGTTTAGATCGCGTTATTTATAAATGTGTCGTAACCCTCCACCACCCGACACGGCCAATCAGAAAAAAAGTGTCACGTTGACAAAAGACAAATAGTTCACTGCTTTAGCCCACCGGTGTGTTGAAGCGTGAAACCACAACATTTACAATTTGTTGATTATGAATAATATTGGTCGCGAAAGCCTACGTGTTAAACTGACGAGCCTATGCCTCTCTGCGAAGTCTGTGGACCGTGCGAGTCTTAGAAGCAGATGGTGGGAGTCTGTCAGGGCAGGTGTTGGAGGTCGCTGCGTGCGTTTACCGTGCAGCAGTTGCGCGGTAGCCGCATGGTGGAAGATGTTGGCAGTGAGGTGCGGTGGCATCAACGGCTGTGCCCACGATGGCAACGCGATCTTGATAGGCATTCAGCGGCACGACACGCCACACCCCTAGGCCAGATAATGGCCAGTGGATGCGACCTGGCGATGGAACGGCAGCCAAGAGAGTGAACGTGCACACGAGGAGATGGAGCGAAGAGATCGGCTCGTGTGCCAGGTGTGGACTCGTTGTGGCATCGCAGGACCATGAGGAGGGATTGCAGCAAGGCGCGCCTGAATCGAGCAGTTGGATAGAGAGTCGCTGATGATGAATTAAACGTTGCTGAGAAACCGACAACATTGAACTTTCTGAAAAACTGCCATCAATGACCATGACCCATCCGAGGAAGGAAAATTAATTACGGAATGGAATGTGACGTTTGATGAGTCTTTCTTGAGTCATTTCATAATGTTCTCCAAACAAACTAAACTGTTTCCTAAAACGCCCTAATTAATATACACCCACTCGATCTACTGAGAGACCTCTCCAAAAGTGCCTTTGGGTTGCTGGGGAAAGAGGTAGGGAGAGGGAGGCTTGAACTTTTTTGCGAAATAAATATTAAATTCAGGAATACATCATTATGTGATTTTTTTTCCTTTTTGGAGCTGAACATCTTGGCCAAGTTGTTACGGAATGTGCGCGGGCGTGCTCTTTGCGTGGGTGATTGTTTGATTGTCGCCAGAGTACTCGTCCAAGAAGGAAAGAGAACGATCCATAACAGGGTGAACAGAGTGTGCTGGTAGCAGGCAGCTGTAGGGTAGTCATGGCTGGGAATCCTTTACATAACTCTGTTACATTAACAGCACGCATTAGCAAACGACGTAGGCGCATGTACGCTCGAAGCCTTGCGCGTCTCATGTGTCCTGGCCAATTCTGCCCTGTTTTGTCTACTGCCGAATCCACGTGAACTACAGTAA
This sequence comes from Lethenteron reissneri, assembly GCF_015708825.2. Classification (NCBI taxonomy): domain Eukaryota; kingdom Metazoa; phylum Chordata; class Hyperoartia; order Petromyzontiformes; family Petromyzontidae; genus Lethenteron; species Lethenteron reissneri. The sequence continues at coordinate 6,001,342 of NC_083823.1, read as the reverse complement.
CCTCTGTTGCTGGCAAGTATGCGGAACGTACGGTCTATCTATTTTGTTATTTTCACGATAAACTGCTTAATAATTTGCCTAATTCTCCAATTTGTTAAAAAATATTAATTGTACTTATGTAATAATGAAACTTTTTTTTTTTACAGTCTTTAGTTAATTCATTGATGAATGAACAATGCCTGTCCCATGCCCCTTCAGTTATGAAGGCTGTTTTGGTGATAGTCCAATGGGGGTCTATGAAGGGTGGTGGCCAGGATCGGATATAGCTTGCCACTTGATGTGAGCCGCGTTTGTGTGTTCGTTTGTTGTCCATCCCCCGCACCTGCGAATTTACGGTGCAAAAGAAGTCCAACGTACATACATGCAGCCGTGGTTGGAAATCATAGCAATGATCACTCCGACCCCTTCTGAAACACTAATGCCCGATTGTAAGTTACCTCGTGCCCACAGGGGGACATTTGCCACTGGGGGGGGGGGGGGGGGGGGGTGCCCCTTCAACAGGTGTTGACATGAGATGAGACTCAAGTCGCTTGCCGAGTGGAAAGCGCTCCGGCAGCGGCTCTGTGAAAAAAAAAGAATTATTGTCAGAATGATTTTGAACTCGCGTTAATTTTATACGTAGGCTTTCACCGCCAATATTATGATTCACAATTGGCCCCACAACCAAATTATTTCACGACCAATTATGCTTCAGCACACCGGCGGAGGCTGCTGCTGAAGGGAATCCTTTACATAAATTTGGCACGTTCAATTCACGGGACAGCTTTATGAATTGGCTTTGTTGGGTCGAGGGAGAGTTTATGACGCACATTTTCACACAAAGACCTCAACCCTAAAGAAACCGACTGTGAATCATAAACTCATGTTGTTCAGTTCGCAGCCCGGTGCGTGAGCTACAGTGCCACCATGCTGGCCACCCATGATTAAATATCCCGTTACAAGGGTATTTATTTAAGCAGAGTATTTTGCGCAATGAAAAATCATGCAGGTTACGGTAGTTTTTTTCAAGCGCCGATTTTTTTGTTCTCCCTTTCAAAATGAAAATCTGCGTAACAAAAAAAAAAGCCTCCGTGCCAAAGAGTGGTAACCCATTTTTTGTTAAAACCGCTCCTCTCTCCGATCTTTACTGCCCCAGTGCCTGACAGAGCCACTTCCGTCTGATTCCCGTGCATGAGCAGAGTGCCTGAAGGCGTTTAGCAAGAGAGTCGTGTTGGTCGGCGATAATAGGCTTGTGAATGCTGGAATGCAACTTTTTCTCGTGGAAAGAAAGCCCTTTGTGATTTGCAAAGACTTTGTTTTGTATCTTCCTTCGGTGCCCAAGGTCTCACGATTAACATTTTGTTTTGCAGTTTTGAGGTTTACTGTTTCACGGACTGTGGACGCTAATTACTTGCAGAGCACTGGACACGCCAAGGATTTTTTAACCCAGCTGGGAAATTAACAAATTAAGCTTCGCTTGTTTCCTTCAAACTATGTGTAAAGTCTTAGTTTTGGGAACGGAATGGAGATATATTGCTCCCATTAAGAGTTGCAGTTGCCCAGCGAAATGCACGATTGATGCTTGTTCAATTAAAACAAATGTGCCCTTGTTCAGCCAACAATACAGCAACAGCAAAATTGGTGGTAAATTAATGTATTATAGCCAGGTGCTTGTGGTGCACACGATTCATCCAGCACTGTGTGGAGGTAAGGGTCAGTGGATCACACACATTTTGTGTGATGTGCCATTCCCTGGCTTGCCAGGAAAAGGCAATGCGGCAAATGTGGACTCCACTTGCTTCCGTCTGTACGGGATAGAGCGTTGCCCCTTTGCACGCGTGGCTGTCCTCCGGGTGCTCCGGTTTTTTGTATAAACTCGCATGAATTGGCTGAAAACATCTTCTAGTGGCCGGCTGATCTTGGGCAACAATTGTTGGTAGCACCGGTCCGTCTGTGGTTTCTCCTCGTGACTCCGGGTTGGTCTGTCCCTCTCTTAGAGGGTCAGTGAATCCTGTGCGGTGGCGGGGCATCACAAAGTTAAATTATGTTGTTATGAATACAATATGCACATCATTGTAATCCTATATTGGTAAAGCAGGCTACTTGTACACATACCATCGCACGAGATTACATTTTAAACACACTTATTGACCTTTTTCGAATGTATGATCCTACGCAGAATGCGGCAGCATCAGTACAATTGTGGCTCATTCATACTAGGGTATTAAACCCTATGCACAAATTGTGAAAAGTTTAAAACTATACTACATTTTGGAGTTGTATTGCATCGAAAAGCAGCTAATTGCCAAGATGCAGTACAGAAACAGTGGGCATATATAGATCTTTATAGGAGGAGAGAGGCAAGTCAGTCATGAGCAGAGAAAATACGGAAGGTCTCAAGCCTGTACAGGGTTATGGAGTGGACAGCGCGGATGGCTAGGGGAGATGGGAGTTCCAGACAATGGGGGCAGCAGAGGAGAATGAGCGACAGCCCATGTGAGCGGTTGGCCGGGGCCTTCGACAGAAAGCCTTGGTTGCTGAAACACAATGAGGGGCATGGAGGGGAGTAGAGTGAGATGGGAGGGGAGAGGATCTTGAAGATTGTGAGCACAATCTTGCAATTGATCCGGCGTCATATTGGGAGCCAGTGGAGGGATCAGAGGATTGGGACAATGTGTTCTCATTTACAGTCACGGGTGAACGACTTTCAGCACAATCGTTGTCCTGTTTGCTTGCCGAAATAAGGAAAAAGCGCACTCACAAGTTGGTGCCCTTCCACGTAACTCACGAGTTCCACAAGTAGCGGGGCAGTGTCTGGAAAAAAAATTTGTGCATGGTTCTCCCCCCCCAGCCAGCACTGCTTCCCTCCCACCACTGTCCGCCTCCTCTGCACCTGGCAGGAGCTTCTCATTTGTTCCGACACGCTGGCCAGCGCGTTTGTTTTGACCTCCGCCGCTCGCGTAGGTTGCTGGCGTAGTTTGCTGAATGTTCCGATTTAATGGGGCGTCCTTCATGTTTAGGGGAGAATGCCCCCCGTGGCCAGATTTTAGTTTTGGAAGCGCTCCGCGCTGGAATGAAATGGAGCTGCGAAGCTCACCGCGAACAAAGTCCCAATTTGTCCAAGGTCAAGAGGTCGTTCTGGATAATGCCATGGATTCCACCACATGTTTGCCATCACTTCCTTCCTTGCGCGAGATCCCACAAAGTCGCCTCTCAACCGCAAGGGTTCTGCTTTCACAGCCTCGTCGCCCACTGCCGCCGCCGCCACCGCCACCGCCGTCGTCATCACAATATCGCAATTATACGGGCCTCATTCATCGAAACACTATTCATTGTCAAATGTTCCACGTACAAAATAATGGGCCCTGACTTGCTCATAAGCCAAGTGGATTAAATTGGGTTAACAGTTAGCGAATATAATGTTACACATGACTCAAGGGTGTAGGATTTTAGCCGCAAGGTGTGCCTGAATACCGCGGTATTTAAGGGGCTGTCTGGTGAATATATTTATTTGGTGCAATTGAACAAAAGCTGTCTGAAGCCCCGAAGCAGTAACAGTGCGACAGACTGCGACACTTAAACCATGTCTGGATGCGGGAGTGAAGCCACAAAGTGTAATTTATGGATAAAATACATGAATGTAATATTCGAAATGTCTGCATTTATATTGGGCCCATAACTAAACGAAATGTCTCTGAGCGATGTTTTCTTTGGTTTGCATAGTGGGGGGGCGGGGGGCGAAGTGGCAGCTGTCCCAGTTTGGCGCAAGCTGAGCCGGAGCCGACTTGAAAGTAGACAAAAGCAATAACCGTGGCACAAACCCCAAAATTCTCGAAAGTACCACGCAATAGCATTTAGATATCACATCCCAGAGGGAGTCCTCTTGTCGTGGAGATGGAGCAGTGAGATTGACTCATACACTGGTTAGGGTTGCTCATTTTAGTTTTTTTGAGCGTTGCCATTAATGTAATGCAAAAAGAAGATGCACTTATTTCATTGGCTATATCAGTTTGTCGCGCATAGTGAAACGTGGGGAAAATGTAACTTTAAGTCCAGCGCTGCAAGCGTGTGCGTGCGCCTGTTGACTCAGCCGCAGATGAGTGCCCGGTGCGCTGTGTGAACATCGAAACGTGGGAGACAAAGGCAGCCGGGCGTGGAGTTGGCCACCCACGCTAACAGCACTTGCCCGATCAGTCTGTTCAAGGCTATATGGGGGGGGGGGGGGTCTTTGTCTTTACTGGAACCGACCACACAGTGACTTAGGAGCCCTACCACTGGAGCTTCGCGTGTGTGGTACGGTTTCAGTGTTCGCGCGGGCCAATGGGCGCGTCCGTTACAAATATTAAACTGTCTCTTGATTTACGTGATGTGTAGAAGGAGCAGTGCCCGAAACAACATCTATATATTTTTTTAATTTAAGGCAGGGTTGTCAATTCTGCTTGTACACCGATGCCAATGCAGTAGCTTTACCAAACAATTGGTTTCATATTAAGCTACATTAAATTATGAATTCCGTGGATTTAAAAATCCATGATCTTGACAAAATAGCCACAAAATACCAGAAGAACTATAAACTGCCCTTCCATTTAATATGAACTGTATATTGTTAAACGTTTGAAAGTTTTTTTGCTTAACAATGTCATTACATATCTTCAGTTAATCCTCGGAAAATTGTGGCATTTTCCCTGGATTAGCAGTAACTTGGAAACAGCAAAGAACCCTGAACCACACAAGGCCCTAACTCCCCCGCTTCGCCTGACTCCTCTGCCCCCACCCCTTGCTTTCCTCTAGGTTATCACTTCTGTTTCCCGCTTAGGTCTCACGGGGCGCCAAAACGTTTCCAACTACTCTCCACACAATAGCGCTTTTGGCAGATATGTTTTCCAATTTGTGTCACTGTTGGCCAAGAGACGTTATGTTTCACTACTTTTTTTTGGGAAATTCATGACGACACGTCCAAACAAACTTTTGCTCGCTTATCACGGCCTGAGTTTTAACAGGAAAAGGTTACGTGGAGTTTAGAGTTTGCGCGAGGCAAACAGACGACTGTGAAACAGGCGACTGATCTATCCGTTGCTGGATGAAGGCTGCCCCAAGCCTATACCGTCACTCACGATCCTGCATACGAACGCTCAATTGGGGCCCTGCATGCGAGCTGATTCTCCGTAGTAGTGGCGCATTGCTCAGCGCGTCATGCTTTTAACCCGAGTTTGATTCTTGGCCATGATTAACGGCATCTCATGGCAAGTGACGGTATTTAGGGTGCCACGGTAACGAGATGTTAACTACCTCGCCTGGTATACAGGAGGTCGTGAGTTCAATCCCAACTCCGACGCCTGCTGTATATTTGGAGTTTGCATGTCTCTCTCCCCACATTTAGATACACGCGTTTCGAATATTTGTCTGCGATGAATTTCCACACGATAAGCAACTTTGTTGAGCTATCATTTGTGGCCAGGTCGCTTCTGAAAAAGAGCTACATAGATGAGTGGGCCTTACCTGGTAAAATAAAAAAAAATTGATTCAGCTTTTTTTAAGTGCTGTGAAGAAGGCCCATTGTACAAAACGTCACCTAATAGATTTTTTTCCCTGTTAAGGCCACGCCCAGTGTTTCTGAGGAACGTGTCGCGTGTTTAGTAATTGTTTAATAATCGCTTCAATCGTGGGAGTGTGAAATGCGGGATGAGAGTGGGCATCGTTATTAATCCCACTGGCATGCACGAGGTTTTGGTGGAGAGCCCAAACCACCGGACATTGTGGCAAAGGTGCAGCACTGTGCGGTTGAACAGCTGTTTTGTATGACAGCGTTCCCGCAGACAGCGGATGCGGTGGCCAACACCTCGCTGCGCGACTGTTCCCCGCACGCGCATCAATCGTTTGTCCGACTCGTGCGGTCGAGTGAGAGTCGGCCGCCAGTCACTCAGCGCGATGGCACACAGGCTGCGTTACCGCTCGGAGTGAGTGGCTCGCAATCGGAAGGTCGCGAGTTCAAATCCTACCTGGGTCGCCGGGGCGTTTCGCTCCGCTCATCGTCCCTGCAGATTCGATTTAAGCGACCGCCACTCCGTGGTGGAAGTCGACAGTGGTTGTCCGATGTACAGACCAGCCCCTGCCTTAGGAATGTGGACTGCTATTTTGTCCAGATGTATTACAATTGTGCCGTCAGTGTCTTGTGAGAAGACGACAAAGTGTCCACTTGGACATCTCCTCGTGTTGGAGAGCGGCCCCGCAGGAGGCGACATCACAGAGCTGCTCCTGAGCTCCTCTCAAGTGACCTCTGTGATCTGCGAACAAGGAGGCGCTGCACTTATCTTTGCAAAAGTATCGATGAAACCGATATATACGTCATTTAATGTCAAGAACTGGAGTTTCACCAAATTAAATGAAAAGACTAAATTGATGTCATTATTTTTTCATTGCCGACCGACCTTAGGCTTTCAACTCCGCTACACTTGAGAACCTGTTTTTAATGGGTGCCCTGGAGGCGAGATGTTAACTACCTCACCTTGTATACAGGAGGTCATGGATTCAATCTCGACCCTGACTCCTGTGTTTTTGGAGTTTCCATGTTCTCCCCGTGATCGCATGGATTTTTCTCCGGGTCCTCCGGTTTTTCCCTGCACATTTAGATACATGCATCGAGAGTATATGGCTGCTATAAATTAATAAAATGATAAGCCACTTCGTTGAACTATCATTTGTGGCCAGGTCGCTTCTACTAAAATCAAATAAAAATCGTAGTTTTAATCATAGGCAGTTGAAAAACACAAGATTCGAACCCAGGATTTCGACAGTGTCAGTTCAGTGGTCTAATCCCAGAGCCCCCCCCCCCGGCCACACCTCTGGCGCAGTGAGCTCAAGCAAAGATAATTTAGAGATTCTCCTCTAAGGGGGCGAGCCTTACCTGTCCTGCCTTCGTGTCGGGACCCTGTGCGTTCTCGCCAACATGTATGCACAGGTACGATGGCCAGCGATTTGCCTGTGTCAACTCAACTGCCCAGACCACATGTTCGTGCTTGCGACGGTGAATGAGATGCGTTAAACCCCGACGAATACCTCCGCTCAGATTGTTTTGTGGCCCGCGGTGTGTGAAGGATGAATGCTGTATGACAGATTTGCAAGCGCCGGCATTTCCACCCCCGTACATCGCACCTGCCGATATAATTCTCAACCTTCCCGCAGCTCCGACATAGATGCCAGTTAGGATCGCGCCCCGGCGTTTTGTTTTTGTTTTAAAGCTTCAGATTCTTTTACGCTTCCTTTATTTCAAAGTAGCACCCGTCGTGGAATTCTGAAAAGCGTGGCCGCCTGGGTTTCTCAGGCAGATCCCCTGGGACCTGACTTTTAGCTCACGGCTTCTGTGGGCCGTCATGCCAGACACGGCTTCGTGGCGAAAACTTCCCGAGGGACGGAGCTCGTCGCGGTTTAAAAAGGGTGCAATGAATCGACAGCGTCACCTGTCGCGCTTAGAAGGAGGCTCAGCTCGCAACTTAGCCACCCCCCCACCCCCCCGTTGCTTTTTGAATGTGGACGCATTAACCAGCGTGAGCGAGTAACCGGCATGCGGAGGTGTTGGCCCGCTGAAATGACACACGCGGTTGGTTCTGGTGAGGGCTTCACACGAGTACGATTAGGGCACCCCCTATCGGTGAGGTCCAATGTCGCGACACGAGGATTTTCCGTGGCTGGGGTCGGTGGTGATGGGCCGAACATCTTTCAAATGAAATGTCAGCCGCGCCGACAGGTACGGATTTTCGAGAGAGAAAAAATAAAATATATATAAATCTTGCCATGTTTGTGACAGTTGGAATGCGTGCTAAAAGGCGTTGTAACTAGGTAGAATATGAAAATGGTTCAGAACATTATATTTCAGTCCATTATAATACAAACAAAAACTTAAACAGATGCACTCAATGGTTGATGAGCGCAGTCACACGGTCAGGGTGAATGCAGCGGTGTGCTCAGTATTGCAAGAGATTGTGAGAACAATCATAACAGTAGTTGTTTGTATTATTTTTTCTTCAAATTTTGCTCCAAAAGTTTTGACATTGTTGCCAAGTTGTTGCCGCTGTGTTCGCACGCTGTGGTAGACACACCAGTGCGAGGGCTCCCATTACTAAACAAAAAAACGAAACAGTTTTTTTTTTTTGACAGGTAGTGCCCACTGAGCTGTATAGCTATTTTTCAAAAGTGACCTGGCCACAAATGTTAAGCTCAGCAAAGTGGCTTATCACGTGGAAATGTATAGCGGTCAAATACTCTCAACGAGTGTTTATAAATGTGGAGCGAAAAACCGGAGGAGAGAGACACGTGCAAACTCCAAGTATGCAGGCGTCAGGGTTCGGATTGAGCACACGATCTCTTGTATGCCAAGCGAGGTAGTTAACATCTCGCCACAGTGGCAGCGTCCACAGGTCTTATTATTATAGACAGCACAGTACTTTAGTCTCTGCAAAGGCGACACAGCGATGGTAGTCTATGACAGACACACGGCCGGGCCTTTGCTAAAGTATATATAATAGAAAAAATAAGACGTGGACTACGGCATTGACTGCAAAAAAAAAAGATTTTTACCAAGATACAAAAAAACTAATATTTCATTTCCCCGGAAGGTTTAATAGATCTCCCAGGGTCGCAGTTACCTGGACAAAAGGATGATATTGGGGAAACCAGGTGGCAACCACTCTTACCAGTGATTTATGCGGTGTTGCATGTTCTTTGGGTGTACGATGGATTCGAAAATTCATGCAGAGAATTTCCATACAGGGTTCCATTGACCAACAGAATCCATAAAAAAGACATTTTCTCCCCAATTAAGTTAACGTGACACCAGAGGTAGGAATTCTGTCTCCTTATTGATCGTCTACGATATCCTATGTGGAGATGTCTACAATCTTGAAAAGAGAAATTCACGTGTCCTAACATTTCTAACCTCCACCGGTAACCCTAACCCTGGTAGATCATGAGCAGATCATTACGAGAAGAATACTGGCAATTCCACATTCTCATGGCAGCAGTCAATCTCTCCGTAGGACTTATCGAGAAGTGGTACTCGTTTACAGAGTTCTAGCTGGTAATTGAATGCCTACCATCCCTGGCCCTTTGGCTGTCTTCTCCTCTCTCCCTCTCACGGACAGCAAGAGGGCTTACTATATCTGCCACGAGGGACAGGCAACTCACCGACTAAAATATTTCTGTTTGCTCGCAATTTTTTTATTTTTTATTTTTTTAAACTGCGAAAACTTCAGCCAGGTGCATCGTTTGAAAGGATCATTAATCATTGTGTTTGCATTCGAGGGACAAGGTCATGCCCACTTTGGTCTTTGAGTTTGTTGATACGTTGGAAATGATGGGGGGAGGAAAATGTCACTGGAAGCAAAACAAGCGAACGTCTCTGTCCTTGACTCGTCTGCGTCTTTATGAACATGCTTGACAGATTCCAGCAGTCCTAAGAAATATTGCAACAAATAAATCTATAAATGAATACATTTCTATTTTTTTTTTACCAGGTAAGACCCACTGGGCTATATGGCTCTTTTTACAAGCGATTTCGCCACAAACGATAGCCTAATGAAGTGGCTTATCATTTGGAAATGTACAGCGGCCAAAATCTATAAACGTGTGTTTCTGAATGTGGAGGGAAAACCAGGTGACCTGAAGAAAAAATCCATGCGATCACGGAGAAGAGACACACAAACTCCAAATATACAGCAGGCGTCGTCAGGATTGGGATCGAACCCACGACCTCCTGTGTACCAGGCGAGGTAGTTAACATCTCGCCACTGTGATCATGAGATACGCAAACTCCAAATATACAGCAGGCATTGTCAGGATCGAGATCGAACCCACGACCTCCTGTGTACCAGGCGAGGTAGTCGACATCTGCGCTCACAGTGGTGAAGTCTGTCCGTGACTGTTTCTGGATTTCTGGATTAATGAAATGTAATGAAATGTTCCGTAAAGGCAAAATTATCTCTCTTTTCTCTTTTTCTTTCTTTTTTTCACATTTTCTTTGAATGCCATACCTTGTACATGTGGACAGAGCGTATTTACTGTACTTGTACGGCTATTTTTTGTCAATCGACTGCTGAATAAGGGCCTCACCGCAGCGTGCAAGTGGTGGGGGGTGATTTGACAATACTTCATCGTGCTCGTAAGGGGTGGTGCAGATGAACAGCATTGAAGTACAGTCAAAAAAATTGTACAATGTACACTTGAAGAATTGTGATTCTTTGTGCACTTCAATTTATCAAGCGCTCTGCTCTGTAAGATCAGTTATCAGCTTCCTGAAAAAAGATTAGTGCTAACGCTCGATTAAGTTACGTTTTAAGTAACATTACTTTGATGAAGTTAACAAATTGTCGTAAAGGAAGATGGTAACTTTACTTTAGTAGCTTGTTGTCATGGAAACGATGACCAAACAAGGATGGGTTTTCACGTGTTTTTTTTAGGCGAAAAGGGTCAAAGGTCTATCGGGTCAAATGTGAACACCCCCAACAGATAGGCCAATATATAAACTTTGTTTTACATATGATCGTATATTCGGAAGTTAAATAGTCTCAGAGGGGAAAGTAGACCGAATGTAGATTTTTATCTGATTGCATATTTTTTATTGGTTGCTAATCCTCTACAGTTGCTAAGTGGTGTGAGCTGTAAGTCCACCGATAACATTTCCTGAAGCATCCGGCACAAGTTTGAAATACCTGGTAAATGATCGTGATTATTATTTACCGTATTCTCTGGATTATCAGACTCTTTGGGAATTACGACAAACCTTTTCCTGTGCCGATTGTCAAAATAGTTACACATACATGTCAACCCCTTATCAATGCCTACCTTATTACAGGCCAATTCAGACCTTATTGGTCACCCCGTGTCTTTATAAATCTCAACGTTCATCCCATTGCAAGGGAAAAACACAAACAAATAGACAAAACAAAAATTGCCCGAATTGAAACGGCTGTACTCCGTATGGACCTGAAAATACAATTCCCCTGTACAAGAATATGGGTAAACCTTATGGGTTGACAGGCATGGTTACACAACACCAGCCGCCATTCACCATTAAGGTTTTTTCCCTCCACATTTAAAATCAACGTGCGTTTATTGTATTTGGCTGATATACATTTTCACTCGATAAGCCACGTCGTTGAGCTATTATTTGTGGCCAGGTCGCTTCTGAAAAAGAGCTGGACAGCTCAGTGGACCTTACCTGGTAATATAAAAATAAATAGTTTAGGTGGCGGTGATGTCACTATGGTGCTTGTGCCAGGCTAGGTGCACTTTGAGTCCATCATGTAAAGTGTCGAAGGCTCGCAGGCAGGAGGTCACGGGACAGACCCAGGTGCCATGGGTTGACTGACTGAGATGACTAGCAGATGCACCACCTATTCTCTCTACTGTGCCAACTTGCTGCATGTTGGCCACACACCCACACCAACTGTTTCTTTGAAATACGGGGGGGAAAAACGAGCATCATAATCCAGAGAAATATGTGTGCACGGCGTTTAATCTTTCGAATTTAGCTATCATATCGAATGCGCAAATGTGTGCGTGATAGTGCTGTGAATCGAGAAATTCAAGGCTGACATTGCACACGATGTGATAAAGCACCAGCGGTCAATGTTTATTTTCTTCCCATCTCATTAATTAGTTTGTTTTGAGACTGGCAAATTGGTGTGACGCAATACTTGCATTTAATGTACATATTATATATATAAAAAGGGGGATTTGTTGACGGAGCCAGAAAGCATGGAACGATAGGAGATACGTTGAGTTGTCTGCTGTAAGGGGGACGAATCGTTCTCATGGTTGACCCTGGAGCTACTGAGGGGGGTTGTGGTTTTTCATGTCAGATGTTTCCCACGCGTTGCTTTGGTGGGATGATTCCCTATGCCGTACTTTATCCTTGCATTGGTGAAATATTTTCCATTTGCCATCGAGAGCCTTCTTTGGGGTTGTTGTTTTTCTTCCAAGTCTCTGGAAATATGTCACGATGAATGTGAATTAGAGTTTCACTCGGTTGAAAAAAAAAATTGTTGAGCGAAAAACAACATTTCTGAGAAGATTTTTTTTTTATTTGCCCCATTCACTCGTGCGAGGTACGGTGAAGGTAACCTTGATTTTAATCGTACCATTTGAAACACACCAACCACTAAATTATATGTATTGCTTGCATAGAGAGAAAAAAACACATCAAAAAGTTATATCTCTTGGAGGCGCTCCCAACACTCTGAATGCATTTCCTTATACAAAAGCAAAAGTGAGAAATTCTGACCACAACATCTTAATGGATCGCCGCTGTTCCAGCACACACCTTGGTTGTAGGTCTTATGCAACTGGGAGAGATGAGAGAGCGATACAAAAAAAGGTACGGCAGCATCTGTCACCGCCGGCCGCTCCCCATGTGGCATGCAAGTCTGTTATCGTCTTTAGAAGAGTGAAGCCTTCTTTTCCTTTATATGTTCTACTTCACTATCGGGGAGCATGAAAGGTACACAAAAGCTCTGTCGTCGCTGCTTTCAAAGTGCGGTCTCCATCTGTGAGCCATGCTGACAAGGGCCCTGGCCGCTGACGAAGGTTAAACACGCTCAGCGGAGGATTTTTCTTCTCGCGTGCACATTTTTTCATATTATTTGTACACGAAAACATTATGGAAGGATATTTGTTTACGATGATGTAGCATTCAAAAGGTTCAGTTAAAAATAGTGTCCTTATGTTTGTATCCAAACTTGATTTGAAGCTTTCGTGACTGCAGGAATCCATACTCTTTGGTTCTTTCGGTAAAGTCACGTAGGTAGAAAATAAAATAAATCACGACATTTCGGGCGCAACACAAGCGTCCATCATCAGGTGGGAAAGCAGAAATCGTAAATAAAATTACAGGGTTCTTGGCAAGCCGGGGTAATGTGAACCAAATACATATGGGACGTAAAAATAACAATCATATACTTTATTAGAAAAAAAGTTTGGCTGGCTGGCTGGCTTCCTGGATGGCACGAAGGCAGGCAGGCAAGTGTACGTGAGCGGTGACGATGTCACCTGAATCCCACCGTGTATCATACAGTACTATCATACTACTGTTTGACACAGATTAAGATAGGTGATTCCTGTTACAACATGCATGTGCGTGAGTGTGTATGTTGATCCTTTTTTCGCCACTTATAAAAGCACTTTCAGATTAAAGGGTAAATCACAACCCCTTGCCTCGCTGACTTGCAGTGTCATATGCGTTTACATACCGTCGGGTAATTTCCTCGTCTACTTGAAGCGCTGCACTGATGGTTGGGTAATAAAATAAATTGGTATATTAATATTTACACTAAAAAATTATACAGCATTCGAACAAAAAGTTTTGCTGACTGGCAGCAGGGAGAAAGGGAGGTGGGAGGGATGGATGGACAGTTACATCCAAAGAACGTGTTGGCCAGTTCGCAATAAAAATAAACATGTACACCACTTTGTCAATCCACTGCTGGATGAAGGCCTTCCACTGCTGTGTCAATCATGGGGGGGGGGCTGTTTGACAGTGGAGTACTTGAGTGCTCTGGCCAGTGCGGTGTTTGTGAATGGGGAGATATCTCTCGCCGCTGATGTCAGCTCTGGCCAGGAATTCAACTCAGAGTTGCCTGCTTCATGGCACTGTGCACCGAACCACTGCACCACGGCCCCACACACCAGGTACACACGCACGGATCCGATGGCAGCATCGTGAGCTCAAGAATCAATTGCAATCGGCGAATCGACGCATTGTTACGTCCATAATTGCCGCACAGCAAGCGACTCGCAATGGGGAAGTTCGCGAGTTCAAGTCCTGGTCGAGGGTTGACGCAGCTCATTATCTCTTCAGGGATGATGTTTAATGAGTAGCACTGTATGGGGAAGTCTTCAGTGATTGTTCTATGGATAGACTCACCCCTGCAATAGGAATGTGTTATTACTACCACTGGCACGAGGTTTTAAAGAGACTTGCTTGAATGCACGATTGAGTGATGGTCTACGCATGGCAAGCTGGAATTAAGCTCAGTTAGTGGCAGTTCCCACCCTTAATATTAACTCACGGTTTACTGTATGTTTCCCCTGCTGGCTCAAGCACATATGGGGCATCTGCATATGTTTTTCATTACATTGATGTGAAGTCAGAAAATATTTGTCTGGAAATATTAACGTCTCTCCTTGGGGCTTCCGAATAAGGAGGCATTCCTCAATGTCCATTTGTCATTCACGGCGATAAACGTAGACGCAAAGTTGCGCTTAAGCGAAAACGTGACGGGAATTCTCACAACTTTCTCAGCAAAGTCACACAGTGGGACATTATGCCCTGAAAATGTTTGAGAAATAGACCACGTTGCCACATTATGTAAGTACAAATGTAATGTATTCATTTCACAAACCAGCACTCACCAGCACGGTGAAACACGGTCAAGCAAACCCTTTCCATCAACACAGCATGGGGAGGGCTTCGTGCAGCAGTGAATTATTATTAATACCGGTTATAATTTTACGGATGATAGTCAAAAATACATTTAGAGTGGGTTTAACTCGGTGGTTCTTAACCTGGGGTGCACGCACCCCCTGGGAGTGTGAGACATGGCCAGATTTTTTTTGTTAGAAGGTAAATCATCGAAGCACAGGCAAGTAAGTAACACTACTTTATATTCTTGGTTCTTTCGGTAAAGTCACGTAGAAGGGAAATAATAAAATAATAAAAACATAGCACAGTATTACTTTATTATTTCCTTTCTTCGTGACTTTACTGAAAGAACCAAGAATATGAATCCCTGCAGTCACGAAAGCTTTACATAAAAATGTAACACTACTTTGTTTCATTAAACTTTTGTATTTATTAACATTTTCATGTTTTTTTTAACGATTGAGAACCAAAGGGGTGCAAGGTTGCAGCAGAGGTCACAACCGGGTACCCGATTCCCGTACCCTACCCGATACCCGGCTACCCGTACCCAGCCAGGTACGGGTACGGGTACCCGTTTGCGACCCTGGTGCGGCCGGGTACGGGTAAGGAATCAAAACCCGTTTGCGACCTCTGGGCTGCGGTAAAGGTTAAGAACCACTGGTTTAAGTGTTAGAAGATAAAAAGATGGAATGTCTCCAACATCCAAGCTAAGTTCACAAGCAAAGCACAAAGAAAGGACGGTAGCCGATAGTCGAGACTAACGGCGGAGTGGCTTGCCAATGGTGAGGAGCGCGCCTGACCAAGAGTCGTCCCGCCGCGGAGACGGAGCGATGGAACCGGCTCGCATTCAGATGCAAGTCGGTTGGATTTTCGCATCGCAGGGCTGCGAGAGATGGGGATGGCCTGCTGTGTTTCGAGTGCTTGCATCGTTTGTTTGACGCCGATGAAGATTGATGTTTCCTCTTACAACATGCATGTGCATGTATGCTGAACCTCTTTTCGCCACTTATGAAACCACTTTCAGTGGGAAGCGTTCATCCATAACCCCATGCCTCGCTGACGTGCCATATGCATTGACATATTGTCGTCTAATTCCTTGTCTACTTGAAGTGCTGGTTGGTGAATAAAAACATTTGGTATATTAATATTGACAATTAAAAAGTAGTAAACGCAAGCTCGCAAATATACATCACATCACGTCCCAGCGTCACTTCATAATGGACGTAACGGCAGGTAGCAAAACAGGCTGGGGGGGGGGGGGTTGTTAGCTTCAAAAGGGACAAACGCTGACACAAAATAGGCAGTGTCCGTTTTGCGTAACGTTTAAGCCTTCGCATAGCCTATAGAGCCGCACTACACTCATGAATTGGCTTAAAATGTGTTCGTATATAATGTACGTGACTTTACCGAAAGAACCAAAAATATGTACATACGTATATTTCCTGAAACGTTACCGACTATTTTTTTTGCAGGCAGGTACATACGTACGCGTGCTACAAATACACTCGGAGATTCATGTAATGGCTATTTTCTATTGTGATACAGAGTATAGAGGCAATCGTTACGTGCAGCCGACAAGTTGGAAGTCATTAACGTAAGGCGAATTGATTCGTAATTAGTTTCTTTTTGGCTTCACTCGTGTGCGTACGTACGTTGAACTTTTTTCGCTCCGTGGCGAAGTCAACCATGCTGGGGAGTTCAAGTTCATTTCAAGTTCATTTATTAGGTATAGTCCTGTGAGCCATTTGGCTCTTGAATCGGGTGCAACCGCAACAAACAAAAAACAAAAACATGAACAAAAAACATCTTAAAGTGAATATGTGACTGAGTGCAAACAAAAAATCCAAGAAAAGACAGCACAATATTGCAGAAAAAACACCGTACACCAACGCTTTGTGCAAAAATCCCAATGGGATGCAAGTCAAACAACCAACAACAACGAGAGGCAACTTAGATTAAGGCCATCAGTCTAACTCTGTACTACAACAAACAAACATGGCTAAACCAATACACTTTTCGAAATCACCAAAATAAAGCCATGAAAGCAATGAAACAGTGATCATAGGGAGGGCAACAAGGCAGTGAGTGTTGTTGAGAAGTGAGGTTTTTGTTGTTGTTGTTGTTAGTTGTGCTTGTGCACCGCTGCCAATGCAGCAGCAGCAACACCAAATAATGATGTTATTAGTATCCTCATTGATCGTCTCATTTGATAAGTTCAAGAAAAATCCCCCATACCACGTTGATGCAATTCACAGAATTTATTTTTTACATTTTCCCAAATGCTCCATTATCGTGACCTAACGTATTTAACACATCTTCCACTTCACCAAGATAAGGGGGAAACGGTATTCATCAATAATTTTCTAGACACTTATACACAATCTAGCTACTATCTGAGCAGCTCACAAACCTGGTTTGGGATTGACTCGGCCCATCATCCTTCCGGGGTCATTAAAACAAATACCACGTTGTAGAGAGGCCAACTGTGCTTGTCCTATGGACAGACTCGGCCCAACCATAGGATAGTGGAATTTCCACCACTGGTTCAGGGCTGTAAACGGCAGATGAACATTGCCTACATTTCTCATTTGAACAACAACAAAAAAAACATTGACTTCACTTTGACTCTCATGGCAATATCTAGTAAATAACAAAGAAATTACAATAAAAAATGCGAAGTTGAAAAGTTTTAGCAGCTGCCCTTTTCCGTGTTTGTGATGACAGACTACTTGGAGCGGTGGAACTTGTTGAGATTGGCTGGGCGGGCGTGTACGCACTGCCTTGCATGGGTTAGGATCTCCTGGGGGAGCATCGAATGTTCCAGTGCTTGTCGGCGTAAGCGGTACTTGAGGTGATGTTGCTCGCGCTGCTGCACAGCTGCAAGCAACGAGCACGGGAAGCGGTGACGGTGGATATCAGAGCCGCGGGGAAATTGATCACACGCTGTAGCTGCACAGCACACTGGGGATGCACGCGCACACAACACACACGCACACGCACATGCAAAGACAAAGATCCCCCGTGTAGCCTACACCGGCTGTTGGGGAGAGTGCTCTTAGCGAGCACCTCTATAGGGCAGCATCACATTCGGGTGCCTCTTTCTCCCCAGCGCTGATGTTTACGCACTGCCATCAGGTGCTAACCTTTAAGGCTGAGTGTACGAAGAGGGAGCCTCTAGACTGGTTTAGATATTCGTCACCGATGTGGGAATCGAACTCGATTCGTTTACAAAGACGGTGACTGCATCGTGCCCTATTAGTTGCGCTTCTGCGGCCGTCTGGAACGCTCTTCCGATATTAGGAAGCCACTGGGGCTACGCACTTTTAAATCTCAATTGAAAACTAATTTCCTTAGGACTGATTTTTTGTCGTCAGTTTATAGTCCTTTCCCGGCACCTCCGAGTCGCACAGTTGGCTACGTACGGTGCAAAAGAAGTTCAGCATACATACACACGTTGGGTTCACGGCGCAGTGCGCTAACCACTGTAGCCACCGCTCCCCACGAACGTACATACACACACACACACGTACACCCGTAAACATGCCAGCATATGTTTCCAACTCTCGATTATGCTGACACAAGCACAAACACGCGCACATGTGTAGATAGACGTAACAAGTCACACATGTAACACCATGTCCAAAACAAATGGTTTTCATGGGTTTTTTTGTGCACACGAGCCTAACAATCCTATAACCCAGTCCAGCACACAGACCAAATCCTCCTGGGAACGAGCATGAAACAAAAAAACATTCAGAGCAGCTTCCCATCAAATTGCACATGGGGCCCCCACTCATCTCCTGTTCACGGCCCTGAGCCAGTGATGGACATTCCACATTCCTATGACAAGGCAAGTCTTTTTTTATTTCCATAGGACATCCACTATTGACCCTCCTGGCAAAGTGGTGCACATTCGTGTGACCCTGGAAGGAGGAACGGTTTGAGTCGACCACCGACCGGTGATTTGAACTGGCGACCTTTCGATTGCGAGCCGCTCTCTCTACCGCAGAGTCATGCGGTCGGACATGCCGGCACGTGCGCACACGATTAGCCACTTCGTTGAGCTATCATTTGTGGCGAGGTCGCTTCTGAAAAAGAAGCTTGTAGCTCAGTGGGCTTCACCGAGTAAAATAATAGATTTGACTTTCATTTGTATACATTTTTTCTCGTGATGTGCTTACCTTTCCTATACTGTCTTGTTTTTTGTTTGTTGTTATACCGTTCTGACCCCGTGCCCCTACTGGACATCTGTGAAAAAGAGCTTTACAACTCCTCGGATTCCTCCTCCAGTACAGATAAACATTCTGATTCATGGCTCCTGCGCCGAGGGCGGTAGCTCACGCAGGGTTTGCACAGCGCCGCCACGTGCGGTAGACGGAGCCACCCGGTCACGCGTGTAAGCTGCGTGCGCACACGCGTGTACGCTGCGTGCGCACACGCGTGTATGCTGCGTGCGTACACGCGTGTACGCAGCAACCCGCCATGCCGGTAACCCCCATCAAAGATGGACAATTAAGAGTACCTCTCTGCCCATGGACCACATGGTAACGCCACTGCCTGCTTTGATCATCAGCAAAACGAAATTCAGATGTTCATCAGGTGTGTGTGTGAGTGGGGAGTGGTAGTGTGGTCGTTAGCACACTGCGCTAAGAACTCAGTGACCCGAGTTCGATTCCTGGTCATGGTCTACACCAGTGACAATTATCTGAACGATTGTGGGCCTCCGATAGGTCGACTCAGTCTCAAATGAGTACCTGGTGCGGTGTATAGACATCGCCACATTCGTGATGTTGGCCACCCACCCCCTCGTGTGCCTTTCCGGCGTTCATAGGTGCTCGCTAACAGTTTGTTACAGGATATATGGGGGATCTTTGTCTTTTGTGAGTCTATGGGTGTCCGTGCGAGTCTGTGGGTCTCTGTGCACCTCTATGAAACTCCACGTCAGTCGCATCAAACGATGGACCACATTAGTAACACCACCACCCACTTCGATCATCAACTTGCATCAACAGTGTGTTCAGGCTATATAAGCAGGATATTTGTCTTTTGTAAGTCTGTGGGTCTCTACTCACTGTCTATCAATCTCCACGTGGGTCAATATCTCAAACCGCAGACCACATTGCACCGTCACCGCCCGCTTCGATCGATCATTCGACGGCAGAATTCCAGACGTTCACCACGAGCCTACTCCTGAAGCCATCCACTGGCTCACTCGCGAACCTCCACACGAACAAACCAACACCGCTGATCAACTCCCCACCATCGAAGGAGGAGTAGACCTAAATTTCGATTTAAAGCTTTCGTGAGTGCAGGGATTAATCTTCTTGGTTCTTTCGGTAAAGTCACGTAGAATGGAAATAATAAAATAATAAAAATAAAACATAATAAAATACAATTCTCACGACGTTTCGGCCACAACGCAAGCAGCCGTCCTCAGGTGAAGAACAGAGGACGGCTGCTTGCGTTGTGGCCGAAACGTCGTGAGAATTATTTTATTATGTTTTATTTTTATTATTTTATTATTTCCATTCTACGTGACTTTACCGAAAGAACCAAGAAGAGGAGTAGACCCTCAAGCCAGAGAGGGGCAGGTGGACACCGGTAGAGTGGTGGATGCAGACGCCCGATCAGACGATGCAGATGCACACAGGCAAATAACAATCACAACAAAAATAACAATGGCCATTTGTGACGCACGTGTCTGATTCATTCTCTCCTAAGGGCCATAACTGTTTTAAAAGCCAGCCCCGAGTATTATCCTTTTTGCCCTGTAGTGAAATTTCCAGATGTGATATTCTCAACAGATTCTGTTTGTCCTCCTTCCCGGCCTCGTGCTCCTGTTCCTCTTCCTGCCTGCTCCACCTCCCACATTTCTGCGCCATGGAAATCAAATAATTTACGTACCCAGGAATGTTTTCCCAAGTGCTCCGTGGGCGTCAATACGTTTCATTATTTTGGAAGCAGTTTTTTTTTGTTTAATGGGTCTGAACTTCAATGTGAACTCTAGTGTACTATGTCACCTGTCCAGAAGTCCAATAAATGTAATTTAGAAAAATTATGTGCTGTCAAACCCTACTTGTTTCAGATTCACGTGTTGCAGCTGCATGATTAAATTCTACGAAACTCCACTGCGATGGGAATTTCACACACTTGTGCAATCATGGCAGCTGACAGCCTAGGAGATGTAATACCCTGATAGCGGTGGCATTAACTTCACGTGTATTGTCATGTATGTCAGTGAGGGAAGAATAATCAGAAGCAAACGTACGGATAACAATAAATTAAGGTCAAAAAGTGGGTTCCTCCCCGAGTTAGCTTTGAGACGGACAGTGCTCCGTCTTCCGTTCACAGCCTTGAGCCAATGGTGGAAATTCCACATTCTTGTGGCAGCATCAAGTCTCTCCACGGGACAAACACTGTCCCTACTCATTTGTATCAACTACGGAGAGATGATGCGCAGATCCAACACTCGACCGAGATTTGAACTTTCAACCTTCCAATTGCCATCCCTTTTTTATATTAAATTGACATATCGGATGTACACACTTCGACGTAGAAAGACGTACAGATATACATTTTACGCGCCCGCCCGTCCCCCTCCCCCCGGCAATTCCACTCTGTTAGGCCGCATTGTTGTTATTCTGTCCGCGAGCGTGTTCGCTTGGAAGTGCGTCGCGTTGCGTTGCCTTCACAACACAGGAGAACGTCCCACACCCCATCCCCCCACCACCAACCCCCCTCGCTTGGTAACGAGCCACACGGAGGGCCGCGATAATTGTACCGCGGACCGGAGCGCCGCCGGAGCAGCCAGTCGCTTGTGGAACATTTCCCCTGGCTTCGGTGCCACGGAACGCACTTTCGGCATCGATCGGTGTCAGGGGGAGGCCGTGGCTCTGACGTGCGTCAGGCAATTTAGTCGCACGGCGCTGTGGGGTAGGGCTGAACAATTCATCGGTTTAAAATCGAAATCGCTATTTGAAACAATGCGATTAACGAATCGCAAAGACTGCGATTTTTTTTTGCGATTTGAAAAGTCCTGTTACTTTCTTATTGGAATTGTTTTATTTTGAATTAAAGCTTTCGTGACTGCAGGGATTCATCTTTATGGTTCTTTCAGTAAAGTCACGTAGAAGGGAAATAATTGTATTTTATTATGTTTTATTTTTATTATTTAATTACTTCACTTCTACGTGACTTTACCGAAAGAACCAAGAAGATATTATAACTTTATTTATTTGACTTTATTGTTCTATGTTTGATTGTTCTATTTCAATGAAAACATTTTAATAAATACATGTGGGAAGCAATTCATATCTTTTAAGTTCTCATCCTTGCATTAGAATATATAGATAGAGCAGTTCATATTTTGGTGGTGTCATGTGGTAATTCTCCATCATATGTTTTAAATCTATGACACAGTGAATATTGAACTGAAGCTCTGACTTTTAAAAAATGTAATCGCAAATCGAATCGCAATATCTGTCAGAAAAATTGCAATTAGATATTTTCCCCAAAGCGTTCAGCCCTCGTGCGGAGGGAGGGACATGTACGGCTCGTAGGAGCGACTCCCCGGGGCAATCGATCTTCACCCTTGCGACGGTGTATTTCGTGTGGGGGGCGCGAACCCCCCTGCCTCGGAGCGCTCTGCGTAAACTTGACACAATTGTGTAAAGTTTAAGCGAATAAAACGGCTCGAATAGTTGCAAGAGTAAGAGGAAGATGTGGAAATTGCATGCGGAATTGAGTAGAATAATGTCAATCTTACTTAAAATGTGGCAACTGAAGGAGCCTCCGTTGCAAATCGTAGCAGCTTATCACACAGTTTAGGGATGAATGCCCTGTAGGCCAATTAAAAAAATAATTCTGTAATACTGCAACAAAAACCCAACATCAATTTCAAGGTGTTTTTCGGCCAATTTCCGAGTGTTTCTTCACGCTCATCACTGCAAGCCCACGGATTGCGATTGCACAGTTGAATAGCGGGGAGATGAATGCAGGGCGGGCGCAAATTCGATGGCCACCATCCGTCCATTTCCAAACAAACGCTGCGATTCATGCCAATTTCTGTGTCATATTGGGGGGGGGGGGGTGGTTGGGGGTGGTGGGCAAAGCCGTGCAGCGTACTGTGCGCTTCGCTCGCCTGATTTGCCATGAGGGCCTTTTCCGAAAGTGCCTTTGCTTTTCGTACGGAAAAATATTCATTACCGTTGCAGGGGAGCCGGGACGCATGAACGCACGGCAGACAATCGCAAAAGTACATTTCCCAACCCTGAGCGGCGCTTATTCAGATGTGCACCTGAAAAGAAAAAAAAAATCCACATCATCATTTGCGATATTTCACAATTGGCTCGCTGCGGGCGATTGCCGCTGTGAAAACGCACGCAGCCTGGGAACCGGGAGATTCGCAATGAAATGTGGCTGCGATTCAGCCCTGCCGTACTCACCCGCCTGCAGCTGCCATGCACATTTGTTGTTCTGTCAACCCCGTGTTGAGCGTTCGATTGGAAAATGTTCCACATCTGGGAGCATTTCCGCCCCGGTTGAAACACAACGGTTGTTCCGAAGCACCCTGTGATGTCTCCGTGGCGTTTTCCCAGCTCAAACGGGTGTTGATGAGCCCACATTTTTTCGGTGAAAATGTATTTTTTTTTCTCCCATTGACAGCTGCATTGCATTATAGACCGTTCAAATCATCTCCAAAACAAGTTGTAAAGGGAATTCAATGTCATTCCAAGAGGATTATTTTTTTGTGTCCATTCCACTTTTTCATTTTTGGGAAAGAAAGTGATATTAAACTTCTGGTGTTGTCTGGGCTGCTTATGAAGGTTTCATTGCAACGCAAGTGCAGACTATCCATTGCACATGTTGTTGATTGTGTGGGCTTTCCTATCCCATCAAACAAGTCTGAGAATGACTACTAGCTCGAAATTGGACGAACATTTTTGAAGGGATTTGACGTTGGCAGCCGTGCGCAGGCGTAGCTCAAAAAGAAAACTCAGCAGATTCAAAGTCACTTGCCTCACAATGAGAAATATACACAGCGGCGGCCTCATGCTTTGTGCATCAAGCCTCTCTTTAGAGAAGAGCGAGATGGGGGCAGGTCAGGAGCCGGGGGGGGGGGGGGGGTGGTGGTGGAGATTAACAAACGAGATCACAGTTTATTTATACTGCGAGGCTTGGGTAGAACACGAACGAGTTTTGTAAGAAAGTCGATAATGAACAGTGTTCCCAAGTTTTCTCAAGGCCCCGCGGCATGAAAGACAATCTGCAAGTTGATGTCGGTCGACCTCTTTGCTCCGCAACTCTCTTCACTCTGATGAAGAGATATTGCATGAAATGATCATCATCATCATTGTCATTGTCGTCATCGTCATCTGACTGAAACATCATTCTGCTATGAGAAGGGGGCTGCTTATCTTGAGTCATTTTAAATCGCAGATCTTTTTCCCCGTCCAGTATGCTACAGAAATGAAAAATAAGTACCCCCCCCCACCGCCGACCCCCCTCCCCTCCAACGATGTTAGCCTCGAGCGGTAAGCACGACGTACGGAGTCGGCCAAGTTGCCTCTCCGTGCGTGCCTTGGAACCATGGGAGATGTTATCGCTGCGGTTTATCGTGTTTCTCTGTTCGCAGGCAGCCTGCCCTACGGGGGGGGGGGGGGGGGGGGGGCGGTAGAGAAGGTCAAACACGGCCTGGTCAGGGTGGGCCGGACCGGCAAAATGGAACCACGGTGTAAAATTCCAGCTGCGAACGCTTTCGGCGTTAAGCACCGTTTGACGATGATCGCAAACGCCAATGCCGTCAAAGCGGCCAAACGCAGTTCTAACTCAGCTCGCCGAGGGGGCAGTGTGGGAAGGGCGGGGGGCCCCACAATTCCCGTGGGATCGCTTTTCCCATCGCGTGGGGGTTCAGTTTCCGAAAGCTTGTCACCGTTTGCGTGTGCTGGTTGCCATTGTAAAATGTAACCTCCGTTTGAGTTGAAGGTTTCGCAGGAGAATGAGCACTGATGATTTTGACGTGGTTTTGTTTTGCAGGCGTGCCATGGCTGCTCTCCGGGGTCTAAATGTGACTGCAGCGGAGTGAAAGGAGACCGGGTAAGCGCTTAAGCCATCGTTGTTCTAAGCGGTTATTTGTTTAGCTAAATCAGTGTTGAGTTTCTCACTTCTAACGGAGCGGAACTCATCGCGCGAGTGTTCGCGTGTGTGCACGTGTGCCTGCGCTAACACCGTGAATTTGACTTGACCTTCGTTTTGACCTCGGGACCTTCGCCAAGGCTCGGTGGAGATTTACAATGCTCAGTGTCGCAATCGTGACCCATGGGCTATGTTGACCTGCAGCAAATCGAGCAGCTGTTAGTGACAGTTATCAGCTATCATAGCTAACACAAAGAGAAAGATTCCCCGTAACAGATTGTTGGGGCAAGTGCTGTTAGCGAGCACCTATCACGGCCGGCACAACATACAAGGGGTGGGTTGGCCAGCACTATGCCTGGCCGTCTTTGTCTCCCCAGTGGCCATGTTTACATACCACACCAGGTACTCAATTGAGGCTGAGTCGACCAGAAGCTAACAACAACAACAACAACCGCCATTCGCCACTAAGTGGCGGTGATGTCACCAAGACGCTTGTGCCAGGCCATGTGCACCTTGAGGCCACGTGAAGTGTCGAACGCCCGCTGGCAGGAGAAGCTAACACACACACACACACATATATATATTACTATGTAGTAGCATCTTCACTCGGAAAATATAACAGTTATCCCAGAATTGTTAGCATGTCAAGATCACGTTGCCAATCTGGATTTAAATTCATGACATCGGCTCAATGACGGTATTAGTTGTGTTGAAGGCAACGTGAAAACGCACAATCGGTGGTGCCAGCGTGAGAAGGGGGGCTTTTCCGTCTCCCACCCATCCCAGCATCGTTTGCACGTCAGGATCATCTCCTTCGCGAATGGGAAATTAAAGACAAAGCCACATTAATCTTGATTTGAAGCTTTCGTGACTGCAGGAATCCACACTCTTTGGTTCTTTCGGTAAAGTCACGTAGGTAACATTTTTATTTTATTTTATTTTTCTACCGAAGTGACTTTACCGAAAGAACCAAAGAGTACAAAGCCACATTGCAGCCCAAACTGTGGACGGGAGAGTAAACCCACTTTGGTCTGCACTTGAACTCTCTCTCTGCTGAAGGCCTATCGCTGTAGCGAGCAGCAGCAGACCTCCACCTTGGGTGAATTCATCTCACGAGTGGGCAGTATTGCCGTACGTAAGAAGAAGCCAGACACACGGAGATAGATAGAGAGCCATCGAGATACCTAGCTGCTCATCGGAACACATTCAAGACAAGCCACAGGAATGTGATTGTGGTCATACAACCAAAACTGTGGACCGCACAGGAAACCCGCTGTGGTCTGCGCTCTTTCAACGCAGGAGGAGGAAGAGCAACACGACATGAACTCTCTCTCTCTCTCTGCTGAAGCCCTCTTGTCGTAACCAGCAGCAGACCTCGACATTAGGATTTAGCTCCTAAGCAGAGTAGAATAGACTAGAATCGCCTATCTCAGACAACTTCGTTGCGTATATGCAATCGTTCGTTACTTTCGCGTGCACATTTTTTTTCTGGCTGTTGATGTGCCTGTTCAGAGAGAGAGAAACTTCTCGAATTGACATGATTGTTAGCAGCTGTTGTACGCATACAGCACATACGAAAGCCTAATATCACTTCACCGCTATCCTGCCTTTGCTCAGATACGATAGCTTAATGACATTTGTTGCAGGATTGTGTTGCTGTGTGCCCAGTTAGAGCAGCGGAACATCAAGTCCCTGGCTTTATCGGCAGTGCTTTTGGAGGTTAATTGAAGAGGCCAGCTGCTGTTTTTTAAAAATGCGTTACGGAGGGCCTCTGGTTGTGTGTGTGTGCACACGCGCGTATTGGAAGGACGTCTGGGATTTAGATTTAACGCAGCCTGCCAGGCGCATAAAAAAACAGGAAAGGTATACGTGCAGAATGTAAACCCTGGCTGTAGGCTTGCTGCAGGCACACAAGGCCGACGAGTAAAAATAAAAAAAACTATTTAAAGCGAAAAAGATTAAAAGATTTGTAAAACATTTTTTAGCTCAAACCGCAGGATTTTCTGAATGTGCAATTACACGCGCGTTGCACCGCCTAACTGCGGCAATTCACTTCACGTCGTTGGCGCGATAACAGTCGGTGTTCGCGAGCAATTCAAAGGCACGGCCGCGCTATCCGGCAGTAAAATCTCAACTTTCGTAAATTTTCGTCTCAAGTCCGAGAGCACCGGGGGTGGAGGGGGGAGCGGGTGGGGGTGGAGGGGGGCGGGGGTGGAGGGGGGCGGGGGTGAGGGGCACCAGCTGTCACACGCGCAGGTGGGCGCGCAACGCGTCCCCCCAAATTTACCCACCGCTTTGTGATGGGTGCTCTGGGCGTGTTGGTGAAGCCAACGCCCTTGGTATGGAACGAGCATAGGCAAAGCGCGACGCCGTGCATTGAGCCCGTTTGCAGACGTGTGTGGCTGAAAGCCAGGCGACGGGAAGCAAGCTCTGCGAAGGGGAAGTGGGACACGGCGCTCTGCATCTGATGACCCCCCAACTGTGCTCCATCCTGGAAGACTCCCATCGCGCAGCGCCGATCGGTGAAAACTCAGCGCGTTCGTAAATGATGCTGCCCTATAAAGGGAGGGCCTGCCTTCGTTGCTTATGAGGACGGGACCGTCGTCCTCAAATGTCACCTGTGACAGATGTTACTTATTTTAAGGCCGCGTTGTTATTGACGAATGCGTTGAGGTGTTCTTGTTGATTGTGCCCCACCACTACCAACGCAGCGGTGGTGGCAGCGCCAACATTTCCAAATAATAAGCTCAGCAATCTGTTGTTGGGGCATCGAACGAGTCATCATCGCGACCTTAGAATGCTAAATTTAAGCACGAGTAATACCCTCAGCTAGGCGAAAATGGACATCATGGTTTTTAAGTCCCTCAGAATAAATGTAAATCAACGGAATCAACATATCGTTACCCACCCAACCGTTCATCGAGTTTGGTTCGATCTCCAATGCGAAACGGCGTAAAGACAAACGCAGAAGGTCATGGGGGTTCGGAACAGATGTCGGATACCCCGAGTTCCAACCCCTGTCCCCCCCTCCCACCTACCCTCCACAAAAGTTATCGCGTAACGCACAGAGACCAAAAGTATTCATCTGCGGTGCCAAGCCTCTTGGTGAACGAGGAACAAAGAACAAGGATCACGCTTTCTCACACGGCCGCGCCGCTGCCTGCGCGCGTACACACACGCGCGCCGTTCATCGTGGGTCCAAATGATTGGGAAGCTTCCGTCTTAAATCGGGCAGGCGCTCGCCGAGCTCTCGACGCAAGCAAGCCCCGGCCGGCGGTGCCGCAGTTTGGCGTCGGCTCGCTTTGCCGTGACCGCATTCAAACACTGAGGCTAATGAGAACGTGGGATAATCTCTCAATCTCTGCGGCCCTGTCAACTGCAAATTTGGATGCGTCCATGTTGCCGCCTACCGCTCGCTTTTACTTTTTCTTATCTCAACGATGAGCAATCCCCGCCGGGGTCCACGGAAACGTGGATGCAAGAGAGACTTCTTGGGGTGGGCGCTATTTCCCCCCTCTGCTCCCAATCGTTCGAATAAAATGCACAGGAGGAGCACGTGAGTCTAAGGTGTTTATCCTGGACATTTGTGACAAAGAGCTTCATAGTTCATCGGATTCCTCCAGTCTGAATGAAGATTCTGCTTCTGATGTATGCGCGCGTTTGAGATGTCGCATTGACCGTCAAGAAAACACACTAAGTAGGGCTTGGGCAGGATTCTTTTTCTTGAATTGAATGATACATTCGCAAAGTAAAGTACAAATAAACAAATTAAAGGTGGTGGTTGAGACTCACGATGGAACGGTGGCCAAAGGAAGGAATGCACCCAGGAAGACATCGACTGGAGATGGGATCACACATCTAGCTCCTATGCAGCAAACTCCGTGGATTGCGCTGTCACAGCACTGTGGGAGATGGTGACGGCTTTGCGAGGAGGCTGACATCGAGCGGTGGATCGATCATCACCGCTTCTGATTTTCTGGCCTGAAAGTGGGTAAAAAGGCTAAGGGGCAATCAGTCACAATCCTTGGAGTCTTCTTAATGAGATGAATGACTTCATTTGGATTTGTTGACGCACAAGTTGCACGTTGTGAAATCCATTTGTTTGCAGCCGTCACGCAGATGGTGATGGGTTCACTCGTAATTCACAGAAACTGCTGGATCTGAAATTTCGCTACACGTCGAACATTACTGAAACAATAACACGAATGTGCAAGTGTCTCCCACAGCAAACACACACCAGGACCCTCCTGTGTTAAGTTCGCTGTCCTTCCTCCGCACCTCCGATTAGCACGGTTGGCTACGTACGGTGTGAAAGAAGTTCAACGTACATGGATGCATACATGAGGAGTCCCAGCATGCTTTGCATGTAGGAATGACCTCGCAATTCGTTGCTCGTATTCTGCACAATTGCACCACGGCACGATGTGTTGGGGGTACTGCAGTACACCAATGCGTGAGCGCATGCGCGACGTAAGAACACGTCCTGCTATAGCGGTGCCCTTAGCGCTATGAAACACTCGGCAGATGTGGACGAATGAGATCAACACATTCTTTGTCCGCTGGAGGGATTTCCGCGCAGAATGTGAATTTTTGCAGCTGTTTGCGATTCTGCGGGAAGTTCGTGGTCTTTCTGTGGCTAATGAGTCTCAGAGCGGAGTTCTCCCGCCCCGCGTCTATCTAACGCGGTGTGTGCTGAGTCTCGTGTTTACGAATGAAGCCGAGCTTCCGATCAGACTGTCCTTGCTTGCCCTTCAGAGGTCGACAACAAAGGGTCAAAGTTATAGATTCCTTGACAATGAAAAACCCATTTAAGAGCATTGAGACATTGTTGCTCTTTTCTTGTTCCCAGCCCTGAGCTAATGGTGGAAATTCCACATTCCTATGGGCGGGAGGGGGGGGGGCGAGGCCATCCGTAAGAGCACCACCGCGGACTTCTCCGATTAGGAGACTTTCACTCTCCCACTGAGTTGGCAGAAAGTGGCCAATTAAACAAAAAATCGACTTGTTCAGTTTTTTTATATTTGAAATTGAAAGGTTAGCATTTTGAAAGCATTCTATTGTTGTACATTATGCAAAGGTCCTTTGTTTACCCCCCCCCAAAAAAGCCTCATTGAGACTTAAGACTCTTTATTTTCAGAAGGGTCCCGCATTATTGGGATGTTTGGCAATTTCCACAAATGAGTTTGTGTGGGGGAGGAAATCCGAGTTCTCATGGAAATGTTACATACATGAGAGGTGACACTCAAAGCTTCACACAAATACATTAAAGACTCCTTTGCTGTACTGCCACCTCTTGCCAATCAAGTAGCCAAATCCTAATAACACGGGGTAATTTGGTCAAAGGGAACTCTCACTCAACAATTTTTTTATCAGTTTTATTATTTCATGGTAGCTTGTCAAGCATTTCACGTATACGCAACCCCATTTTTTTTCGCAAGGTCATCCAACTGCATTGGCCGAGGAAAATTTGGCTGCAAGCATTTGAACCAGGGCAGACCGTGGGGACTCCACCAAAACAATTTTCCACCCCTCATATTAGTGCAATGAAAAACACATGTGTACGGATCCTATGGCACGTGGAGCATCGAACCAAACATACGGTAAACCATGTGTACAAGGGCAACGGTGGGAAAGTGCCACTGCTGAGCTGAAATCGAGCTTGCTGTGCATATTCCGTCACTCCACTGTGCGCTCCAGAAAACGGAATTGGGGGGGGAAGGGCGTTTGACAATGCATCGATTCATCAATTTGAAATAGATTATTTTGCTCGGCAAAGGGCTGAGTCAAACCCTCAACCAGGATTTGAACTCGCAACCTTTGCATTGCGAAGCTGTCCACTCTATCGCTGGGGCCACCTGGCCAGTTTTATTATCATTGAGTGTTCGGGCAGGCTGAGGTGACTGGCCAGCCCTGAGGTTAATGCCCATGCTGGGTACTGAGCCAGCGCCTCTGAAACACCAGGTCAAAGCCCCAGGGCATGTGAGTGAAATGCATGTGTGGTCAGTGTGGTGGTATCAGCCAGGTCACACATGACTGCACAAACACGCCAGGTCCAGTAATTGGCTGTTTGCTGGTAAGTAAGGTCACAGTCAGTGCCCGGAGTACATAAACTCTTTTTAGGCCCGAGGCTTGAAGCCTGAATAGGGCCGGGGAATGAAACTAGCGGTGCCAGACCTACGGTACAATGCAGTTTCATAGTGTCTCTAGAGCATCTAGTCCGAGGTGATCGCAGCGATGGAGCGATTTAAATCCGCTCGTTTGCAGATGCTGAGTGGATTATCACATTGCAGGACCGTAAGAGGTGGTGACTGTTTGGATAGATCTTCATCTAGCAGTGGATTAACCATGGCTGCTGATGATGATCATGATTGCCTATATGCTGGACAAGTCCATCATCGGGACGAAATGGGGGTGTTGATAATGTTTGCACTGTCCTTCTACTGTTCACCTTTTGGCTGCCTGTCCTCTATAGCATTGGTGCAGGCCAATCAGTTTCAAGGACTAATGTGTACATTATCGAAGCATATTTATTTTCATTTTCTTTTTTTGGCCGCAAGTAGGTGTGGCTAATGCAGACTTGATGCCTCGTAATTCGTGTCTCTATGGTGGTGCTTGAACATCTTTATGCCAGATAAGGGTATACGCCCTTTTTTTACACAACTCATTATCTATCCAAATAATTTGGGCGATCTCTCGTAGTTAACTCGAGACCGGATTGCGAGCCGGTGGTGGTGGTGGGGGGAGAATCTGTGAACTGGAGTGCCATGGTTGCATTTACGGGTGAGGGTGAGGAATTTATTGCTGAGGGATATTACGAATGATGTGGAGTTTTTTTGAAGTGAGGGGCTTTTGTAAAGGTCTAGTCGTGAGACTATTGGGGAGATGTCTGGTAGTTCTGAATTCTGAAAGCATCGCAATTTATTTTTTCTTCCAGATTTGAGCCTGGTAGCTGCAGTCCATTTTTTGTGTGTTGCAAACAAACTAAATGCCCCCTTGTTCGGATGCTCTAACAAAAAAAAAGACTCCTCCAAAAGACATTCAGCATTGTTCCAATTGAAATGCTCCTTAACAGGATGCTGTGATGTCAGGCTAAAAATATGCACAGAGAAGGGGCTTTCTATTTCGAGCTGTGAGCTGACCAGGATGAGAACCGGTAAATAAAAAGGGCCCGTCGGTTTGTTTGCTTTGTTTTCTCTTCTTTTGCGTGTGTGTTTGCCACCCGTGATTTACGTTGAGTTTTTGTTGTGGGTGTTTGTGAATGCAGGGAGACAGGGGCCTTCCTGGGCTGCAGGGGCCTTCAGGCCTTCCAGGATTTCCGGGGCCTGAGGGGCAGCCGGGCCTGAGGGGTCCCAAGGCACGTTCGATGATCTCCACACCTCGCCCGTGGCCCCTTTCCTCCCGACCTCTTAACCCTTGCCAGCTCTGCGCCACTGTGGTCTCCCATCACCATTAAAACACACACACACACACATGCGCCACGTTCGCTCTGACCAATTTATTTTTCTTGTGACAAAAAACTCTGTGACGGATTGGTCAATGCCAATGCTCTAAAGAGGCAAAATGTTAATCTTAGGTGATGTTTTGTGCAATGGTGCTTCTAAAGGAGAATCACAGGAAGCGTTAACCAGAAAAAAGCCTGATCATAGGCTTAACATTATATATTTTTTTACCATATTGAAAAATATTTTTGCTGATGAATATATTTGTACTCATAATGACTACCCCAGTTCAATAGCTATGAATGATTACATTATTATGCTCCATGAAGCAAGTTTATTATATATACTGCAAACCATGCTGTTAATGAGTGCTCTAAGAATTATTAACGAACATTTCTGGAAGGCAATGACCCAGTCTTGAAAAGTTGACATTGATTTGAAGACCTCAGCCCCCGCCCCCCCCGACCAAACGTTAGAGTAAAATCCTTTTCTGCAACTTCAGTAGCCCGTTACCTACCTCCTTGGCAGACAGCGGCCTGTGGGACATATTCCAACGTTCTTGTCACGCCATCTCCTCATCCTCACTTTGAATTTGTTTGCAAAAAATACTATCTGATTCAAAAGAAACAAAAGGGGAGGAGCACATGTTTTTCAAAACAAGCCGGTTGTTTGGCAGCGACGATATTTGACTCACATGGAATTGCGAGTGGGCTTTGGGCGGGGACACATCTCGCCTATGAGACGGCTCAAGGACAAAACACTGGCAATGGAATGGCGTCCAAAGGAGAGATAGCGTGAGCACACAGGACGAGAGAAAGTAGGATAAACGTGGAATGGCGAGAGCCAGTGAGAAGCCTTCTTTACAGCAGTGGATAGAGCGTGGTTGACGAAGACTTTTCTTTTCCCAGTGAAGCGCATCTTTAATTGTGTAGTTCACCAAACGTGCGGTTTGCTTCGATGTCCGTCCTGAAAAGTTTGACTCCCATCCGTAGAGCAAAAGTGGGAGTTTTTCCTGGAACCCATATTGTCCCCCGCCACCCGGCCCCCAAATGCAATCGTTAAGTCTTCCGGCAAAACAAGTGGCGATTACATTTTTAAATTAAGGTCAAGCAGCAGGAGCTCTAATCAGCGCCATAAAGTCAGAGCGATCAACAGCGAAACGATATTCATCGCCCGCCAGAGCGCAAGAGGCAGCAGGAGAAACAAAGTTCGCAACCTCTGCTTGTGTTCTGTCGGCGCAAACCACTCCTAACCACATGGCCACCAGGGTCAGGTTAATCAGTTGTGGGGCCCCTTTCTAAAGTTCGCTGTTGAGAAAAGTAGTTTTGCCTGCAGTATGAGGGGAGGCTCTCCTCCCATTGGCCTCTTAACGGCGTTGTTTGTGCCAAAGAAACAACGCGGCAAGCTGTGGGGCCCCTTCTGCACGATGCGAGCACATGGAGTACTGGCATTCAGGGTCGCAACTATTGGGGGGGGGGGGGTTATGCGGCAGCGTTACGAGACGCATAGGGGGGCCCAGTCGGCCACAAGGGGGGCCCCGAATTGACAAAAAATGTTAAGAAAAAATTATTCGACAGAAAATATTCCAATGATGAACTAATGAATGCCAAAAATTGTTACAATTGAAAACACATTTACGAAGAATACACACAGCGTAAAATCTAGTAGCGCTACTGATGGTGTTTGTTACTGAAACATGCCCATTAAAGCAAGGCACATGGTAACCTCATCGTGAGAATTGCACCTTTAAATATTTGTTATTAATAATGTCACTGTGAGACTGTCTTCCTCTAAACCCACTACACTGTGCAACTAGAATAACAAATATCGTTATCGCCTACACATTATTATTGTATGCGGGTTACAAAACATCCGTAGCCATTTCAGTAAAAGCGAGTCGGGAGAAAGGAGAGGAGGGTCGCACAGTCGTATCTTGCCATACCCACCCCGTTGAAAGAGGTCACTGTGCCCCTGCCGGCCTCCGTGCTGATGTTGGTAACGGCGAGATGAGCGGTGGAATAAAACATCTTCTTTCGGTAAAGTCACGTAGAAGGGAAATAATAAAATAATAAAAATAAAACATTAAATAATTCTCACGACGTTTCGGCCACAACGCAAGCAGCCGTCCTCAGGTGAAGAACAGGTCTGTCGGGAAGACAGCGTCTGAATGAAACACCCCAGGCTTGGAGCGTATATTTAAGCTGGGTTGGAGGGGGAAGAGCGCCTTGACAAAAGAATTTGCATATCAAGATGAATTTAGCATATTTATGGGAAATGCAGATATGGGATTCGTCACTACTTGTGAAATGCGTAGGAGGTGGGCGGGGGGTTTCAAAGTCATATTATGCCTCTTCCATTAATAGATCAATAGATGGGGCGGTGTAACGTCGAACAATCGAGACACTTCCTGGGACATCCTTTGCCAGTACCAAAATATACTAATAGGGGTTGTCCCATTTTTTTGGCAACAAAACTGACACCTTTTGCAAGGAATCATGCTTACATTAACCACAATACTTGCAGTCAAATGCAAACAAAAAACAATACTCTGATAATTTATGCATTGTCTTTGAAACTGATTGGTCCACACCAGAGACAGCTTTTTATAGAGCCTAGTCTCATATGGTGTTCGACCAGATGACGCCAAAAGGCGCACAGTTCAAAGACACCGCACTACCAGAGTAATGAGAGCTCGGGGTGAGCAGCTACATCATGGGACCTCCTTTGCCAGTACCAAAATATACTAATAGGGTTTTTCCCCTTTTTTCTGGCAACAAAACTGACACCTTTTTGCAAGGAATCATGAATTCTAGATTTGAAGCTTTCGTGACTGCAAGGATTCATATTCTTAGGTTTTTTTTTCTTCGGTAAAGTCACGTAGGTTTTAATTTTTTACCTACGTGACTTTACTGAAAAAAAACCTAAGAACAAGGAATCATGCTTACATTAACCAAAAAAAAGGAGAAAAACCCTATTAGTATCGAGACACTTGGTCAAGGTTGTGTCGGGGCGACCCGGCCCGCATTGTTTGCCTTGGATTCGAGTGTTTGTGGGCTGGCTCGCAGATCCTCGAAGGTGACATTAGATACCTGCTGTGCCAGATGCTCGTTTGATTGAAATTTCCGAACATTCGCTTACAGGGCTGGACTGTTTACATGCCAGTGTCAGGGTCTCCTGACGCACAGTCACAAGTTTCCTATAAGAAGGATGTTCTTCTATTGCTTGCGGGACTTGTCCGCAAAGGGTGTGCCCTTAGCAAAGTGTAGAGTTTTTTTTCGTCTTCAAGAAATGTAAATAAGGAAATAAAGATGTTAAATTTGCACTCCATGAGTTTAACTTTTTTTTAACACTGAATTTTTTTTACAAATCTGCTTAAGATTTAATTCCTAGGGACTTTTATTAAGGACTCTCTCAAATGGTTTAGATGTTGCCTATTGTTTATAAACACGACCCTCTATTGGCAAAGGATAACTTACCCAATATGCATGTTTAAATTCTGAGCTTTCTTAAGACAATGTTAAATACTTAACAGGTTGGTATTCAATGTAAGCATATACATTACCATACATTCCGTAAAGTAAAAAAAATGCTGTCATGGCCAGCAATACCAGCCTCATTTCACGTAGTAATTTAACTCATGATGAGAAACTGCCGGTTGATTGATGGTTGGCTCGAGTCAGCGAGCGATGTGGCACACCTGTAACGTAATAACAATGTGTGTGAACGTGCCTCCACTAACATTATTTGACCTTTTACTTTCAGGGCGACAGTGGAGACTCTGGCCCGTATGGACCAAAAGGAAATCGCGTAAGTTGCTTCAGTGCATTATCTTGAACGACGTCTTAAAAGTCGTTGTTCCCGCAAGTCGATTCTGAGAATTCCCATCAGTAAATACGAGGCGTGCAGCGGCTCTCCCCCCAAACTCGCGATTCGATGAATTTTCACGATTCATTTTATTGTTATTATTGGCATCGTGGTTACTGCGTTGGCGGCAGGAATCATGTGAATGAATTTCACGCGACGTCTGCGAATCTCAATCACGCACGATTCGATGTGTGCGTCGTGGGCGTGACGATCTATTTAAACCCATGAAATCGACGCCCGGCTACTTGCACGTTGAATCTTGCATTTTCGCAAATGCCGACAATGTCGTGTTTCACAACTTAACGTGGTCTCGTATAATTTCTATTGGCCCGCCTCTGTTTTTATCTACCCTGTATACTTGCATGGCTCAGTGTTGACATAGTTCCACAAGGTCATCCCTCAGGCAAGGCCGCAATGCTCCGTCTTGGATTTATTTTCTCTGGTCAAAAAGCTCCGAGATTGCAATTCTCACGATGCTTACATTTTTTGTCCACGTTTTGTCATGTTTCTCCCCAACCCACACCCCCCCGAGTAGACAGCGACCTTTAGAGGGTGGGTGTGTTGTGGCAGATGTTATGAATGCAGGGCCTCTCACAGGGGGGTGTGGGAGTGTGGCGAGGTAGGCAAAGGGTCAATTCTGTCCTAGGCCTCGCACAAAATAAGGGCCCTACCATAGATAGGTCTATTTGTTTTGTTTTCTCTAATGAATAAGAGGACACACACACACATACACACATGGTATTCTGCCCCAGGCTTCCCAGGTAATGAACGTAACCAATTCCTTCTCAGGAGACGGAACACCAATATGGAGCAAAAATGTGCGTGTCATCCGAGTCGGGCCTGGCTGGCAAAATTTTTTTATCGTAATCACTGGAGATCTTCCAGAAGCAGGGGCGAGTGGGGGGGCGGGTTAAATGTGTCATGCGTTATTATGTTATGCAGAGTTGTGAAATATGGCCACTACAGCCTTAATATTTTTCCAATCGGCAAATGTTATTTGGAAAAAGGCACCTCGGGTGCCTGAGATTATTTCGCTCGAATGGAACCCTTTCACAGCACCGCTTAGCGTTTTCAAATTCATGAGCAAACAGTAAGCAGTCTGTGTGTGTGTGTGGGTGGTGGCTTGGTATTTGTCCATGTGCTTTTGCTTCAATGTATTAATTTAATTATATGGGTCGGAATTATCGCGGATATAAACACGTATCGTGTAGCCAAGGTTACAACACAGGGCATCAACATTGTAAGAGTCTCGTGGAGCGATATCTGTGCCGCGTGTACGTGTGTATGTCTTTGTCTCTTACTGAAGTAGGAAGCTGTAGTGCAGCGTTTAGCTGCGCTACGAACCTGGCCACCCGAGTTCGATTCCCGCTCGCGGCCAAAATCAGTGACGATTATCTGAACCGGTCCTGGGCACCCCCTAGGTCGACTCAGCCTCAAATGAGTACCTGGTGCAGTGTGCCGTGCCAGCCTTCATAGGTGCTCGCTAATAGCACTTGCCCCAACAGTCTGTTAAGGCTATATGGGGGATTTTTGTTTCTTATTGAAAAGCCTGCATTTGCTATAATAGATCCATTTCGCATGATTACAAATGTTTACAAAGTGTACCACGAGAAGTGTTGTAGGATCACGTGCGAATCCACCTCTTTTCTTATGTAGGATGTTACACGGCGCTTTACAAGAATTATAAATTGGACATTAGTTATTGGCTGATGGGGAAAATAGGATGGGGTTTGAGTGTTGGGGAGGCAAAGGGATGAGGAGGAAGGGTGATGATAGCGATAGGGAGGCGAGGTGAGGAAGGATAGTTAATGTTTTAAGGATGCGGACAGGATAGGAGTTTAAGGGATACACTATTGCAAAACATGAGTATTTTTTTTTATCAAGTTTTAGGGAGAAGAGCTAGTAAGAGAAATAGATCAATATAAAGAAGGGAAGAGAGGGAGGGTGGTGAGGGAAGCGGAGAGCCTCCCTCACCACCATTCTTGCAGCTGCCCCCTTTAGAATCTCGATAGAATTTTTATTTATTTATAACTGATTTTTCTTGTTTATTTTGTTGTCCTTCTGCCGTACCTCCAATTATCACGGTTGGCTGCGTGCCATGGTGCGAAAGAAGTTAAACATGCATACATAGTCCTCTTTAATGCGGTTTAATTTTATTTTTTAAGTAACAAGTGTTTTGTATATATTTAGCGGAAAAAAATCAACACCGGATAATTTGGATGCCCTGGGGCTCGTTAGTGCTGCCCTGCATGCCTCTGAGGATCATCGTCAATTGTTTTTGTTGTTGGTGGTGGTGCGTAGGCCCCGGTTGCTCCGACGTTTCCCCTCCTGTCATGAGCCTCACTTGTGGTTTTTTGTGTTTTAAATTTAGTTGAAAACATTTTTATTTAAAGTATACATGTGAATGTTGTTTTTTTTGTTTCCTTCAGGGTGCACCAGGAATGCCAGGATTTCCTGGGACACCGGGTATTCCGGTAAGATTTATATATATATATAAAAACCCAACACAATATTTTAGTTTAAATATGTAAATACAAATGAGCAAAGTGGAAATATTTTTTGGACTAGATATGAAAATGTACAATATCGAACTTTGAGTTGTTTTTTTTTACATTTAATTTATTTTCAGGGTTTGCCGGGACAAGATGGCCCTCAAGGGCCTCACGGTATCCCAGGATGCAATGGGACTAAGGTAAGGCCCCCAGTCTGGCTTTTAAGTGTTGTTTTTACTTGCGTGCACCGTTTGAGTTTGAGATTATTCGATTTGCACGGATGGTCCCGCTGAGCCAGTGGCCCAGGTATTTCTGTACCATGTCATCGAGTGGCACATGACCAATTTAAAGCGAGTGCTAAAGAATTATGCCTGGGGGGATGTTTTGTAGAGAGTTTTGCGCAAATGCAATCAGGAAGGCATGCTCATTTTGCAAAGTGCATCCATCATTATTTAATCACGTGCTAAATATTTGACTCTTGTTAACATAAATTACCGTGCCATGTCCATAACGTCTATTAAATTATAATGATAGCGGCTGAAAAACATTCCAGGCTTGCAGGAGGTGAATGAAATACAAATACTGTATCGGGGGGGGGGGGGGGGGGCGGGGAAAAGAAACATGAAAAACATTGCAAGGCAAGATAAAATAAATGAAATGTATGAGATTTCTAGATACCATAGGGTATATTTGGACAAGGTGCTAAGTGAGGCTGATAAGTGATAAGGTATGGGTTAGGTTGGCTTTGAAGAGGCATGGGAAGGGGCGAGGAGAGGCAGGACAAGTCAACTCTGGGCCCTCTTGAGTTTATTTGGAACACGTAGAGCCCCATTGCAATTCTACTGCCTTACTCCTCTAAAGCAACACGCAGGAGGATTATCACCATTCCAAGTCTGAACCTTTCACCTCCTTAGAAACCCATTGGCTGACGATTTAAAATAGCTTGAGCAGAGGTCCATATATGTGTGTATGTAGGATTCGCAGAGCACCACAACAATAACTAATGAGTTTGTTTACCAAGAAGTTTGCTCAGCCTTATCTTGAAAACGATACCCTTACTAGCAATGGTATTAACTCTATTTTGCCACACTGCTTCATTGAGGTTCATATCTCGGGTAGTTATGCAACCTTCAAGTGGTGTCCCACAGTCTGTGTGTGTAACGTGCAGATATGCTACGAGTTGGCCATGTTGTAAACTAATCGCACGCCGTTTCTCTCTTGAAAACCATGAGCTGACGTATTCCATAAACCCCCTTTGCCTTGCGAATCATGGATTGTTTACGTTGTGTACACGATTCTAATATCGTGACATTGTTGTCTTATAAGTAAGTCCAACTTTTAAAGGCCGTGCCCCCAGTAACTCCGAACCAATTTTTTGACCACTGATCGCATGACCCACAAATCTTATTACAGTACCATACAGCGTACGACTTGCCTTCACACAGTGCCTGAATGCAGCTGCTACTCCACTTAGTGCACCGAAATAAATATAGGACACAAAGCCTTAGCCGGCGGTAGGGCGAGTGGCTCGCAATCGGAAGGTTGCAAGTTCAACTCCTGGTTGGGGGTCAACTCAGCCCATATCTTCTCGAGGATCGATAAAATAGGCACCACTTTTTGGGGACGTTGGCAGCAGTTGTCATATGGGGACGACCCCCCACTCTACGAATGTGGAATTTCTACGAATTTGCCCAAGGCTGTGAATTGGGAAATGAGCAGCAGCCTCGGCGATCAATTTAAATCACTTAAACTTGTTTTAAAAGTCATCCCTTCCACAAAGTCCTAAGCTGCACAATAACAACAACAACAGCATTCTTGTTTCAGGAGTGTTGTCGTAGCCTGCGTACACACAGCAGGCGAGGCGGTGGCTAACCCTCGTGAGTAAACGTTTTAACAGAGGGATTAGTGCTACACACAAAACTAGAGCAACAGACCAGAAAAGTTTCGTCTCAAGTTTACACCACTGGCTTTTGCCTTGTTTGCCACAGGGAGAGAGAGGATATCCTGGCGGTCCGGGATTACCAGGATTACTGGGCCCAGCGGTAAGTGCTTTCCGTCTTTTAAATCCTTTGAAGGTTAAAGACCCTGAAAAAGATAAAATAAACATCTCCACTTCCCTGTTCTGCATCTCCACATTATTTTTTTATATAAAAAAACAATTATAATAAGACAGCATTACGAAATTAATGAAACGTGCTTTCATGTTTTTATTATAGTTAAGACATTCCTAATTATAATTATCACAGCATGAAAATTTAATTAGACGTGCATTTAATTGTTTTATTATAATGAAAAGAGTCCTAATTATAATTAAGAGAGTATTAAAATGTGATTCATACATTTATGGATAGTTTTCATTGTAATGTTTACCACCCATAATGCTCCGCAATATTCTATCACCCATAATTCCCCCATGACCCATAATTCTACACACCAGTGCAGAATAAGCTCTTAAAAAATATGCTGCTTGTGCAAGTCACTTT
The DNA here is from genome assembly GCF_015708825.2 of Lethenteron reissneri. Taxonomy (NCBI): domain Eukaryota; kingdom Metazoa; phylum Chordata; class Hyperoartia; order Petromyzontiformes; family Petromyzontidae; genus Lethenteron; species Lethenteron reissneri. Next base: position 5,960,538 of record NC_083823.1, on the reverse strand, counting down.
CTTATTTTATATCGATGTAATTGTGACTGAACAATTACTATTGGGAGGTTATTGTTGAACGAAAATATACATTAAAGAAAAACACTATCTTTTGATTTTACCAGGTAAGGCACACTGAGCTATAGCTCTTTTTTTAGAAGCAACCTGTCCACAAATGATGTCTCACCGAAGCGGCTTATCACGTGGAAATGTATAGCAGCCAAATACTCTTAACAAAAGTTGATTCTAAATGTGGGGGCATTAATCGGAGGACCCGGAGAAAAATCCACACGATCACGGGGGAGAACACGCAAACTCCAAATATTCAGCAGCAGGCGTCAGGGTTGGGATCAGAGGTCGCAACCGGGTACCTGATACCCGTACCCTACCCGATACCCGGCTACCCGTACCCGGGTAGCCGTTTGCGACCCTGGTGCGGCCGGGTACGGGTACGGGTAGGCCGTGAGTCACTGGTGAGTAACCGTTTGTCACTCATTTCGGCCGGGTACGGGTACCCATTTGCGACCCTGGTGTGGCCGGGTACGGGTACGGGTAAGGAATCAAAACCCGTTTGCGACCTCTGGTTGGGATCGAACTAACAACTGGGCGAGGAAGATATCATGTCCGCCACTGTGCCCCAAAGCAGCTTCACGTTTGCACAGGCGCAGTGTGTACTTGTTTAGAATTACAATAGTTGGCCCAACATCAAAACAATTACTCGAGGCATCCCTGGCATGCAGACGGGGCATTTGGGTGAATTAAACCCAGCCTAGCTTAATGAAATCGACACGTACAGGAATGAAAAACACTTTTTTGTATTCTTGCAGAATTTGCATGTGTGCGAGTTGCGAACAAAGTGGTGGCGTAGTGGTGGGCGGTGGGGAAGTGGCTTTTAGCTCCCTTCGCGAGTTCAATTCTCGCTCGCGTCCAACAGCTGTGGTGAATATCTGAACCAGTTCTGGGCTTCCACTCGACAATACGTCAATGAGTGGAAGCCGCATTGGCAGTGGTGAACAAGCTCTATAAAGAAACAACAACAACAACAAAACCAACACTTCGGCCTGAAAAGAAAAAAATTATCTATACAATTATTATTGATGAATGAGCTATCAGGCCTCCACTTGGTAAACTCGGCCTTAATAAACGATCGCATCTCGCGGTGCGTAAACATCAGCGGCGAGGAGACGGCGGATGTCTTGGCTGTGGCTCATGCCCCGCCACCTCCTCGTGGACCGTGCCGGCCTTCAATAAGCCACTCGCTTAACAGCACTTGCCCCAACAAGTCTATTCGGCTGCAGAGGGGACCTTTGCCATCGTAATTATAGACAGAATGACGAGGCCATCGTGGCGAGCTGTTTCTGACGGGCATGTGTCTCTGTTGTCGCGTCACGATATTTGTTTTCTCTTTGCAGGGAATACCGGGACTGCCAGGCATGAAGGTAAAGCCGTCTGTCGGTCATGTGCTTCTACGATTAAAACACCAACCACAGCTATCGTGCTCCGAGACGCCGTGGCACACAATTGTGTAAATGTAATTTAGGCTACGTTGCCACCTTGTGTCCGTGTCTTGTCAATGCAGGCGCGCCAAGATATTACGGTTTACGAAATCATACAGACAACTCCCATGTAATAAAACCATGGGCGGAGTTTGGGGGAGGCAGGGGGCAATGCCCCCCACAAACTGGAGACTATTATGAATTTATTTTCAGTAGTTTATAATTAACATAATTTTTAATTAATTAATCGTATGCACCCGCGATTTGGAATGTGAAGGACAAAGCAAACCACCTCTCCCCCCACCCCCCCCCAAATATAGAAGTCATACTCCGCCTACGAATAAAACTCTATAGTTTGCATAACCACAAACGTGTTCACATTCGATGAACGTTTGCACGCGTAATTCTAAAGCGCCCTTCACTACCCATCAATGGGGGGGTCTCTTCTTGCCAGCTCGGCTGATGGCAGTGTGTGTGCGATTGTTTATTGACCCCTGAATATTGGATAGGGGCGGCACGAGGATGGATTAACGCAGGGGCCTCCGGGAGCAATTGTGTTTTAAGGAGCCCACAAAAATCCAAATAAAAACGCCGTCATGACGGTCGAAATGCAAAACCGTAGCACCAGCGCCATTTGGTCGATGAGACCATAACCGTCCGCGCGTGCGTCGACTTTTAAATGTAACCCCCTTTTCGATTCTTACGTCGCACTTAAAAGCGAGACCTGCAGTGGCCGGGGCGAATAGCGTCAGGGCGCGCGTGGCATTCGGCGTGGGTGGCGGTAAAACGGCAAAAGGAAGGAATTGAAAAGACAAACAAAGAGGGCACCCCCACCCACCCCACATGCAATCCGGCCCAGGGTGTACAAGCCTGCCATGGGTTCGATCAAACGCCCCCCCACCACCCAAAATCCAAGCGTCGTCTGTCTGGGTGGTGCTTCGCGTTGAGCATTTTTTTTCTGGCCGTGTGCTACGGCGCCGGCGGTGTGCGCGTCGACGACAAACGCACGTGGGCCGACCCGGGAAATCCGCCGTTGGATTCCGGGCACGGTTTTAGCGAGCGCCACGCTACGGAACCCGGTGGCCCAAGTTCGATTCCCGCTCACGGCCAACGCCAGTGATGATTATCTGAACCGGTTCTGGGCCCTCCCTTAGGTCGACTCGGTCTCAAATGAGTACCTGGTGCGGCGTGTAAACGTCGCGACGCGGAAGCCCAAAGGTGGCCAGGCGTGGTGTTGGCCACCCACGGCCTCGTGTGCCGTGCCGGCCTTCGTAGGTGCACTTGGCCCCAACGGTCTGCTAAGGCTACAAGGGGGATCTTTGTGTTTGTTTGCTGTTAACAAAACGCAACCGAAATAATTTTTTTGTTCCGCATCTCAATTTTGCAGTGGCCTTGTTTGCCCCATTCTACGTTGATTGCTTGGCAGACGCCTCGTGACAAAAGCAGAACTTTCCAAACAAAATTTTGGCGAGGCCGTGAGAGACTCTGGGGCAAGGATATAAAACTCTTGCCTGGGGCGCTGTAAAACGCGATCGCTTACTTTGGCTAACCTTGAGGACGCATTGGTCCGCCACTTAGGAAGTTATCGTCATGAAAATGCCCACGGGTCTTTCCGTCACATCGGCAGTAGCAGTGGGTTCGTGTGCGGGGGCCGTGAGCCTGCCGCTGCAACAATGAGAGGATGTTGAATGAGGCCGCCACTTCATCTTTGTGTTTGTTTGTTTTTTCTCGCAGGGCGATCCTGGAGAGTTCTTTTCTTCGTTTCCGGGGCAGAAGGGCGACGCTGGTTTTCCTGGAATTCCGGGGCAGCCCGTGAGTTTCGCTTGCTGGTGATGCACGAGGTCACAGATTTATACTTTTTACAAATGTTCACACAGTTGCTGAACGCAGCCTCTGAGGCCCAAATAACATCAAGCGGATTTACATTGTCCCGGCGACGAAGAGCAACACGATCATGAAGAGCAGGGGGTGACACGGCCCAGCGGGAGCGTTCGCCACTTATTGTGGAGGTTCTTAGATTGAGCCCCATGCCTTTTAAAGATCCCAAGAGGAGGCCATGTGTGTCGGTGCCATGATCGATATTTGCCAAATACATTTTTTTTACTCCATTGTAAACACGTAGCATCATCGCCCCCTACTGGGACAACTTAGCAGAACCCTTCTGGAGCGAGTTGATAATGACATAAATGTTACGTTATTTCATTTATATATTAGTATAATCGTAACAGTAAACTAAATATTTAAATGTATATCTCTGCTTGAGAGACGTAGAGAGATATCTCTGCTTTCGGGTGCCACAGTGGATTGATGTTAGGGGCCGTCCATAAATGACGTCACGTACCTAGGGGGGGGGGTGGGGGGTCAGACATTTGTGATGATGTTTGACGAGGGGGTTGGGTGAGAAATGTGACGTCACATCAAAATGAGCAACTTTTAATAAATATAGACAACACGTTCTACTTCATTAAATAGACTTTTTAATAAATGTTTTCTCCTACAACATCAGAGTGCAGCGGCATATTAAATACGCACTACAATGACAATAGTTTAAAGCGATTTGAAGCATGTTTTTTTTTTGGGGGGGGGGGGGCAGAGCTTTTTGACGTCACATTTGAGGGGGGGTCTGACTTTTTGTGACGCCGTGTGACGAAGGGGGGGGGGGTCAAAAATCGTCCAAAATCGCGTGACGTCATTTATGGACGGCCCCTTACCTCCTTCACCTGCTACGCCAGAGATTCGTGGGTTCAATCCCAAACCATGACGATCACCGATCCCCGTAATGTGTGTGTGTATGCTATAATGTGTGTGTATGCTATAATGTGTGTGTATGCTATAATGTGTGTGTGTATGCTATAATGTGTGTGTATGCTATAATGTGTGTGTATGCTATAATGTGTGTGTGTATGCTATAATGTGTGTGTATGCTATATGTGTGTGTGTATTGCTGTAATAATGTGTGTGTATTACTATAATGTTGTGTGTATGCTATAGTGGTGATGTATGCTATAATGTGGCGTGTGTGTATGCTATAATGGTGTGAATGCTATAGTGTTTGTGTATGCTTAAGGTGTGTGTGAATGCTTATATTGTTGGTGTATGCTTAGATGTTTGTGTGTATGCTATAATGTGATGTGTGTATGCTAGATGTTGTGATGTATTTGTAATGCGATAATGTGTGTAGTGTTTGAATATATAACTTTTTGTGGTATGCTATCTGTCTGTGTTTTGTAATGCATAAGTGGTGGTGTGTATGCTATACTGTGTCTGTGTGTGTATGTTATACTGTGTCTGTGTGTATGCTATAATGTGTGTGTGTTTACATGCTATAATGTGCGTGTGTGTTGTGTTTCAGGGGCAGCCTGGGAGCTCAGGACTGCCAGGACCATTTGGGCCACCTGGACAAAGAGGTTTTCCTGTGAGTTCGTGCGTGTGTTTGTCTTTCGGCGTGGATGTGTGAGTGTTTGCATTTGTGCGTGTGTATTTTTCCGTGTCTTTGTATGTGTGAGTGTTGTGTCTGTGTCTTTGTCTTTTTTGTATTTGTGCAGGGAGCGGTAGTGCAGCGGTTAGCGCTCTGTGCTACGAACTCGGCGACCCGAGTTCAATTCCCGCTCACGGCCAACACCGGTGACGATTGTCTGATCTGATCCTGGGCCTCCCCTAGGTCGACCCAGCCTCAAATGAGAACCTGGTGTAATATTCTTGGGTCTTTCGGTAAAGTCACGTAGATTACATCTGGTGTAATGTGTACACATCAGACAAAGGCGGCTGGGCGTGATGCTGGCCACCCACCCTCTGGTGTGCCGTGCTGACCTGTGTACGTGCTCGCGAACAGCACTTGCCCAAACAGTCTGTAGAAGGCTATACGGGGGATCTATGTCTTGTTTATGTGTGTGGGGAGCAGTGGCACATTTTCATGCTCACCACGGTTACTCAGCACAGGCACAGAGATTCAAAATCCAAACGACACTGTTTAAATTTTTAAAGATAACAGTTCATAGATTTCTGGAATTGATTGAGAACTTTGGGAAACAGTCGACGGGAGGGAATTCCAAAGTGGAGCAGTGCGTGGGAAGAAGTGGAATGAGAGGGTGTTTTGATCTCCAGTAGTGCGGCGGTTGTGTGCATGTATGTTGAACTTCTTTCGCACCGGACGTAGCCGACTGCGCTCATCGGAGGTGTGGTCGAACACGGAGTGAACTCGGTTTCAATTGCCAGATTCGGCCACTGTCAGTTGGCGGTGTAGCTTTCAAGGCGTGTGTACGCTCAGAGGGTGGACCCGGTCATGAGACGTGGAAAACATCTGCCTATCTCTGTGGATGCTGTCGTGTGTTGTGTGCAGGGCCCATCTGGTCAACCCGGGTCCCCTGGCCCAAAGGTAACGGCGGTGTTCAAATATTTCTTACGGCCTCCGTTAATATTCGCAAAATTGAAATAACGTTGTTTTGCATGCAAAAAAAAAAGCCCGTCAATGTTGACATGTTGGGTGTGTAATTTGCACAATTGTTCACTTTACAGGGTTCCATGGGTTTGAATTTTGAAGGACAGAAGGGTGAAAAGGTGAGTTGCTGCTGTGATCATTACTGGGCATGGAGCTGCATATCGAACGATGCATAGATTAAAATGGATTTAAAATAAATTCCATGCTTGCACTACACGAAGTAAATTGTGCTTGTAAAATAGATTATTTAAAAATAGACTGTTTAAAGAAGTATACATATTACATACAAATCGTGATAAATAGAAGTGTAATGTCCCCCCCTCCCCACACCCCACTCACTACCTTGCGATGTAATCAATGAGTTGTTGTGATTCAGCGTCTGGTTTCGATGCAAGAATCAGCTTTGTTTACATTGTGGTGAATGCTGTCTGTCTCTCATCCTTTACACAAATTATCTTGTGTTGCTGCTGCTGCTGCTGCGTTGGCAGTGGTGCATGAGCACACAATGAACACATAGACGACAATAAAGAAAAACTCATCACGGTCATCAATCTCACCGTGGCCTTCAAAGAAAATATGCAAGAGGCGACGTATCGAACAACAGCCCTCATTCGTAGCATAACTATATAGAGAAGGGCCATTGCCTGAAACGTCGACGAATAGATTCTTTCCCTCATTGATTGTTCTCGTGACGCATTCTGCTCATTTTAAAATCCTTTATATTAAGTTCACTTGCTTACATGCTTGTTTGTGCGCTTATGACCGTGCAAATCTTTCGGTCGTTTTTTAACCCACTTCCCGTGATCCAGTCGAGCTGACATTTTGCACACAGACTCGTTGTGCGTGACAATTAATTTTCGTGAAAATTTTTTTCAAAAATTTTACACTTTTTAGGAAAAAAAAATTATATGTAATTACCAATTGCTTAATGGTGGCAAGCAATCATCTGACCCATAGGTGGCAGCCATCTCAAGCCAGAGGACGAGAGGACTCTAGCCGCCACGCATATAAAGGATTTATAGTGAAAAACTTTGTTTTTACAGGTTAATTTTTTCTCTCAATTTCAGTGCTGGTGGGGTGGGGGGGGTGTAGGGAGTGGGAACTCCCATTCTCTCATTCTCTCGCTCTCTCTCTGCCTTTATTTCGCCATTTGCTCACGGTATTTGTTTGCCCTCTCCGTGACCTCAGGGTAGCACCGGACCCGCAGGCCCTCCGGGGCCTCCTGCAGGGCCGCCCGCGCAGGAAAAGCCGCCGGAGGGAGTATTTTACAAAGGCAATAAGGTGATCATAACAACACGGAAAATGTCGTTGTGAAAAATATAAATAGCGAGATTATAAGCGGACACACCGTACCATCTGCGCACTCCCAGAAGGCTGCGGGGCCGATGGTTTGTGTAAGGAAATATTTTAATGTTTTTGCTTTTGCGTAGACGTGAAGGATGTGTGTTGTTGGCTGGTTCATTTTGATTTTCAGAAATAGCTCTTGAGACCTCTTACCAGGCCCCATCCTCGGACAGGGGGGGCGACGGCGCTGGCAGCTGTCAGAGTGCCCAACTGAAAGTGTCGTTTGTCACGTGACCTCAAACCCAACAGCGCAGCTGGAAGATAAATTTGGGGCGAGAAGCGAAAGTTATACATTGCCGTCCGATTGACGCGTTAAAGCGACATCGCTGTGCCCTGTACACCGTCTCTGAGAGGCTCACAATACGTCCTGATGGTCTCAGCTCGGAGGCCTTGGTCAAAGCGTCGCGAAGACGGTGTTCGTCGTCGATGCAATAGCGACCTTTCGGTGGACTCCTGGTGTGGTTGGGCCGTCCAATCCGGAGTCACTGCATTGCACTGGAATCTCCATTGAAATCCTCCTCCTACACAACAACAAAACAAATTCCCTTTTGTCCCACCCACACCATTGCCCCAACGGGGGAGGTTGTGGGGCGTGGGCGGTGTAATGAGGGGGGATGGGAGGGGGGTTCTTCAACCTCGCCACTCTCTTAGCTGTCGGACGGTAGCTCCGGATGCAAGAGGACCCGACGTTGTGATGTCTACGGGTTTACGCGTCACGGGCTTTTGCACGAGCCCAAAACAAGACAATGGACATCTCGCTACTTAAAGGGATCAATGGGTCATCTGTTGTGAGCAAATGTGTGACGATTGTGGAAAAGTGTAGAGTTATTCAGGGAGGGGATAACATTTTCTAGAGCTCAGCCTCGGACAGCTCCAGCTGAAATGCAGCACTGGGCGGAGGTTGTTTGGCCCCCACTGCACCACCCCCTCCCAACCCCCATGGATGGAGAAGTGCTCCTATTGGGGAGAAGCTCTCCCATTCATGAGAAGCTCCCCCATCGATGTGAAGCTCCACCATCGATGTGAAGCCCTCCCATGGATGAGAAGCCCTCCCATCGATGAGAAGCTCCCCCATTCATGAGAAGCTCTCCCATTCATGAGAAGCTCCCCCATCGATGTGAAGCCCTCCCATGCCAGAGACACCCCCACCCCCCCCCGCTCCCAGCTGTTTTAAAAGCACGGCCCTTCGGACAGCGCAGTGAGCACATACACACGGGCGTTTCGGCCTTGGCGCTAACGAATTCTCGCTCGTGCGTGTGATCAGGGAGACGCTGGACCCCCTGGTTTTCCAGGCAGGGATGGTCTCCAAGGTCCTCCGGTAAGTTTGCGTTGATGCCAGTTGTTTTAGTTAATAAACAATGATATTGTTAACGATGTGATTTAGACATGGCGCCCTTGAATGCCAGGTCACCTTGGCGCACTTTACATCGCATCTCATCCAAAACATTGGAAAGGGCACCCTCCCGCAGGGACAGCTGCCACTGTGGGGGGGGGGGGTGCCCTTTCACTCATTGCACTCCATTCATTGTTCTCCACTCATCGCTCCCCACTCATCACTCTCCACTCATCGCTCTCCATTCATCGCTCTCCACTCATTACTCTCCACTCATGACTCTCCGTGTGTTTCAGGGTATGCCCGGGTTTGGATTGTCAGGCGAAAAAGGAGAGCCGGGGGAGGCTGGAAAACGCGTGAGTGTCCCTTTCCCTCTCTGCACGCACGGCACGAGCGTTGAGCGGGACGTTTAGCAGCGAGCCGCGCCGAGGCAAGCGCGGCGCCCCCCCACGACTCGTCGAGGCTGGGCGCGTGCCGACGGACGGGAGATGCAGCGTGAGGGGAGAAAACACTCGGCCGTTGGTGCGTCTCCACGCGAGAACGACGTCCGCATGCCCCGCTTGCGATGCGGCAGCAACAGCAACCTTGCACCTGTTGGCGCGCCCGTTACGTTACGTTAGCGCAGAAATGCAAACCAGGGAAAACCGGGAGGGGGCACAGGATGGGACCGAGCAAGGGGAAGGAGAGAAAGGGAGCTTTAAGAAGGGGGGGGTTCTCTAAGCACGGGGTTGAAGAGGAAGGTTTTGAGTAGAGATTTGAAAGCGGTGAGAGAGGGGGATATTGAGGGAGAGGTGAACTGGCGGAGTTGCCCGGGGAGGCAGTTGCAGCGGCTTGAGTGTGGTGTAGGGGCTAAGATAGCGACACGGGTTGCTTGTGAAGCGCACGCCCAAATTGTGTGAGAGGACGTCACTCACTGCTTTGTCCTTTTAGGGGAAGCCTGGAAAAGATGGAGACCCCGGCCTTCCGGGTTTGGAAGTGAGTGTGAAATCCCCGCATCAATTTATGCCCCACGGTCACAGGCATTCTGAACACCGAGCGAACATTTAATTTTGCAATTGCTCCAAAATCAACTTCGTTTTCCCAACAGGGTCAGCCAGGGACACCTGGATTTCCTGGAAACCCTGGTTTCGATGGACAGAAGGTATGGCCCTCTAAATCATATACCTCCGTATTCAAAAGCTCGGCTTTCACTCGGGTTATGTGAAACATCTAATATATATCTCATGGGTTTTGTTTGGTGCAGTCTTTGGTGCCTGGGCTGAGATCATCAATTCTTGCTCTTGAGAATGCTGTTTAGACATATCGTTGTGAATGTGGCTTTTTGTTGTTGTGTTCTTGCCTTTGCAACCCACATCTCCTTCGATTCAGGGCATTGTAGTGTCAATGGGTCCTTAAATGGGTAAAAAGATATATATATATATAGGAACAGACTGACCGATCCCTTGGAGAGATTCATTATCGATTTTGTGGACATTCATCGGTGAAATAAAGTGTGAAATATATATATTAGATGAAGCGTGTGTTAATGTGTCCTGTCTTATGAATGTTTTATTTTCAGGGTTCAAAAGGAGACCCCGGTTTGCAAGGGCCCCCTGGCCAGGTGAGTTTCTATGTACACATACAGTACGCAAAGTACGTACAGTATTTACGATCCTGACTGAGTGAGTGACTGAAATAAATCCTAGTTAATTTCTAGATCGGTGCTTCCGAACCTGGGGTGAGATGCCCTTTCTGGGGTTTGGAGACATGTCCAGATATTTTTTATAGAAGGTAAATCATCGAAAAAACAAATTAAGCATGGCCACGTAAGTACAACTACTTTCTTTTATGAAACCCATGTCTTTATTAAGATTATACTTTTTTTTTACGATTGAGAACCAAAGGGGGGTGCCAGGCTGCAGTAAAAGTTTGAGAACCACTGTTCTAGATGGAATGCAAAGCTGAAATTTGGCACAAATATTGCTGCCAACGATCGCCCTCATCTCTCTGGTCCAGTATTCATATGTTTGGTACAAATTCAATTCACGATTGGGTCTCGAAACGTGTGGGAGGGCCTGGCGGAACAAAAAAAAAACCCAATTGTGCCAAGAGGCGAAGCACTCCGGCGCCCTTAACGGATGGGAATGAATCCAGTCGCGAGCCAGCAGACGGCGGACCTTGACACCTGTCGGTGGCGGAAACATTTGGAGGACGAGTGTGATCCACCAACCATCGCCTCCAGTGTGCCGCATTGCAGGCCTTGCGTGAACAATATCCTGTGCTTCTCCCAGGTTATTGGCCAACCACCTCCACATGGGTTTGGGTCCAAAGGTGACCCAGGATTCCCGGGCGCACCGGGAGACAAAGGAGAACCTGGTTTTACAGGTAAATGCATTGTCACAATGCATATTTCTTAACCCTTTCCCCGTTCTGAGACGTGTGCAAGTTGGAGGCTGGGCCCCCCGTTCACCGCCGAATCTGGGAATGCGCGAGCGGTCAGCGTTAGTTTTAACTTAGAGAGGCGTGGCGCCGTTGTTTTTAAAGATATTGTGCTCACCGCAGAGAACCGTAGTGACGCGACCGCAAGTCTGCGATATCTGGCGCCAAACTGTGCCACGCGCCCCTCTCGCGTGGAGTGGAATCGGAAGATCGGAAATGGGGTTTTTCACCAGCACAAAACAACCGCTAGCGTCGTCGCAGCGAATATAAGTAACGGAATGAATGAGCAAGCAAAATCTTTCTTTCACATTTTTTGCACCTTCACGTAAACAATAAAACGATGAAATTTCGATTTAAAGCTTTCGTGACTGCAGGGATTCATCTTCTTAGAAGGGAAATAATAAAAGAATAAAAATAAAACATAATAAAATTATTCTCACGACGTTTCGGCCAAAACGCAAGCAGCGGTCCTCAAGTGAAGAACAGGTAAGACAGTGTCATTCAGACAGTGTCATTTAGACACTGTCTTTTTTGACAGACCTGTTCTTCACCTGAGGACGGCTGCTTGCGTTGTGGCCGGAACGTCGTGAGAATAATTTTATTTTTATTATTTTATTATTTCCCTTCTACGTGACTTTACCGAAAGAACCAAGAAAAGAAAACGATTGCTTACACATCCCAACCACGCGGCCTTCTTATGTTCTCAACAGCAATGACAAAGACTGGGTTGTCAGTTTTCGTTCCTCCCTTTAGACTCGTCTTTTTTCAATAGCGTATCCCTCTCCTACTTTCTGTCCGCATCCTTAAAACCTTAACCATCCTCCCCCTTCCCCTTCCTAACCTCGCCACCCCCTCTTTCCCCATCATCACCCTTCCTTGCCATCCCTTCCCCTCCCCAACACTCAAACCCCATACCTTTTCCCGATCAGCCAATAACTAATGTACAATTTAAAATCATTGTAAAGCGCCTTGACAAAAGCGCTATATAAAATCTTAGATAACATATAATTTGGTTTTGTGTGAAACTAGGACCCATATTTAACAGAGATAGGGTCCTCGCCTATTGATATCTGACCTTTCACCAGCATTGGTTCAAGCGAGCCTGGCTAACGAGACGCCGGATGTCAAATCCCGCCCAGAGATTGCTGTTGTCGAATAATTGGCGCAAAAATTTCGCCCTATCAGAAGGACCTGTGTGGCTGATGTGATGTACTAAAAAAAGAATAGTTGTATTCTTTTGTACGTGGGAAGGGCAGGTGCATAAAGGAGGTGTGTTGCCTGACGATTTATTTTGTTACTGCCTTAACTGAGTAAATTTGCCACATCCACACCATTGGCATGAATGCCAAACTCTCGCGTGTGTGTTGCTTGTAAGCGCGAGGTTCATATGCACCACAGTCGCAAGAGACAATTAATTATCTTGACCCTGCAGGTGAGTGTAGCGGCCACTCGTGGCTGCAGGGTGGTCACGTGACCCCCGTTACATACATACGTGTGTGTGAATGATAAATGAATCAATTCCTCGACGCCGTGTTCAGTGCACGCATCACGACCTTTAATAGTCGACGCGAATCGACGAACCACTGCATCGATGCACCTCGAGTTTGGGTAAGTGACGTGGCCGAGTGGTGGCGCGTTTACCGGTTCCTTCGCAAAGGCCCGCAGTTTGAAACCGGCAGGCTGCCCTGGTTATTACCGCGGCGCGAGTCTCAACCGCACAAGCACGTGCCGTCTGCTTCGCGGTGAACGTGAAAGGATTCCGAGACGTCACTTGAATATAGCGGGCCATTGTGTGCTGGCGTCATGGTCCAAGTTTGGAAAAATTACTCCGCAAATTAATCAATTGGGATTACACAGAACAGATTGTGTACATGAATCATGGCAGCGCCTTTCTTCGTGATGATAGCCTTGCGCTATACGAACGGCGCTCATGCCAAATGTACATAATTGTTGTTATGATTGTGTTTGCGTGTGATTGCTGCCAGTAGTGATGCAAGGTTTTGAATTGCTGTTCTTATTCCATCTCAGGATCCACCTGGGTTGAACGGTGCACCGGGTCCCCCAGGTAACCATTCCTCTGAACGTTCCAGCACAGATTTCAAACATGCAAGCGCGCAATCTTCACATCATCTGCTTAAGATGCCAATATATACTTACGTTCTCGAAGTTTATTGGTGTGGTGGTGAGGATTTTCACCTCTTAAGGTTTAACAAAAAGAAAACCAGGATGCATGGGTTGAAGAATATCTCACGATACCAGGAGAAAGTAGAAGTACATCTGATCTGATAGAGTAATCTGAGATGACATGAGATCTCTCCACCACTGATGTTAAGGATAACATCAATGTGGTGTCGTGCGCTCATTACATGCACTCTCTTACCCTGTCTTCCTATTGCATCTTCTCCCCAATTCAGTCATGGTGCTGTGTACAACTGCATTTTTTTCGTCATCCTCCATAGATGATTTCAGCCCCATTGCTCACTGCAAACCACTTAGGGTTGGCACTTTTTCTTCCGCAAACCAAAACCCCAAACCTATGACCCTGAAAACTGTGCGGTATACTCCTGTAATGCAGCGCAAAGCAATGCCACCAGATGTCGGTGCGGATTAATTCCCTGCCGCACGAACACAGATGCCAATTCCTGGACTACGAGTGAGATCGTAATTAGCGTTGTCATTCTTGTTTTTTTTTTTCCTCCCGTCTTGATCTTTTTCCAAAGAAGCATCCCTCGATCAGCGCCTCCTTCAGCCATTTGCCGATCTAAAAAAAAGAAACAAATCGACTCATTAATTTTATTTAAGGTTACCAATTCAATTCTTGGCTGGGCTTTAACACAGCCCATCATCCCTCTGGGGGAGAGAAAATAGATACCACTTTGCTAGGGGAGTCAACAGTGGCTGTCCTATGGGATAGACTTGCGCCTGCCATTGGGGTGGGCATTTTCCACCACTGGCTCCGAGCTTTCACGACCAAACGAGCACCTTGTTGCTCGTTTGGTCACGACATTGCTTTGACTTTACAGTAAAACCTTGGAGTGCGAGTAACTTGGTTTGCGAGTGTTTTGTAAGACGAGCAAAAATTTGAAATAAATATTAATTTGATAAACGAGCGAGGTCTTGCAATACGAGTAGTACGTATACACTTGTCTGCCGAGCATCATGTGATCACAGCTGATGTACGAGTGCTTTGATATACGAGTGCTTTGGATTACAAATACGTTTCCAGAACGAATTATGCTCGCAATCCAAGGTTTGACTGTACTTTTTACCTCCTTTGTACTTTTTACCTCCTTCCTGTCCACACGGCTCACGGCTTTGAATGAGATATATGAAATCAAACGCGGGATTTTTTTTCCTTTCATGCCCCAGCTTAAGTAGATTCTAATGACCGAAATGTTGTTGTTCAGGTATCACGATACAGGGCCCTCTGGGGCCACCAGGGATTTCGGGAGAAAGGGGCCAGAAGGGTGACCCGGGACCCCCAGGACAAAGCTTCCCAGGGCAGCAGGGCCAGGATGGGCAGCCTGGGTCTCCTGGTCCACAGGGGCAGCCGGGTCTCCCTGGCGCCCCGGGTAAGCACGCAATCTTATTTGCATCATCTTTAATGTTTTCCGACAAAGGTTGAACGTGTGAATGGCTTTTGCTCTGTCTGTCTGTCTCTAACATGGGGTTAGGGGATGGCGGGGTACTGTAACTCTCCTAAAGATGATCCAATGTGAGTGAAACTTTAGTGTAAAGTTGCGGGGACTCTCGTCGTCATGGTGACCAATTGGACACCCAAGTATAGACAATGGTGATGAATGGTAAAAAAGCACGGCCCTTAAATTACCTGCTCAAGTCACTGCTGGTGGAAGGGCCTTCCAGAGAGGGAGCTATAGAGAGCCCCTCTATATAGCATGTTTGACGTACTCTTCAACGTTGGCCAGTGCGTCTTGAAAGCGGTGGGAGTTACCCACACTTAATGACACCGCATGCGACCTCCCAAATGACTAACTCTAGTGTTTAACCTGCCCCCATTGTTTCACTGGGAGATCGAATCAGCGACCAGAGATCGAACCAGGACCTCGGGATTGCAAGTCCAGTGCGCTGGACCATTGCGCCCGCAGGAGATCCCCTCGACTCTAATATCACTGCAGCAATGTGATCATTCCCGGCCACGGTTATAACCTCTGATGCAAATTATGTATATCGAAACCGGTTGAGTAACCTGTCGCGGCATGTAAACGTGAGCATTGGGGAGACGAAGGTGACCAGGGGGGGGGGGGGGGGGCAGGTTGTCATGTTGGCCATGCCAACCGCTTGTGCGCCGTGCCACCCTTAACAAGAGCTCGCTTGCCAGTGCTTCGATGGCTATGTATGCACTGTATGTTGAACTTCCTTCGCGGCGTACGCAGCCAACTGCGCTAGTCGGAGGTGGCCTTTGACTATGCTGGTGGTCATTGACTTTGTGTGTGTGTGTTTGTGTCTTGTGTGCGTATCATACGTCCTCATCGTTGCCAGCCGTGGTCACCCCTGGTCTTCCCGGGCGAGGATTACCAGGCCCGCCTGGCCCAATGGGACCGAAAGGCTTCTCTGGAGAGAGGGGACATAAAGGCAAGTGTCATCACCGCTACCGTTCATCATCGTGTGGTGGTTGGTTTGGTGGCCAAAACAAAACACCAGGTGTAGCCAATCCTGCCCAATGCTTGTGTAGTGTATGTACAGTTGAACTTATTTCGCACCGTACGTAGCAAACCGTGCTAATCGGATGTTTGGGGCAAGGACAACAAACGAACTCACGAAAAGCAGTTCTAAAGATGTGGGTTTGCAATTTAGAAAATGAGTTTTCAATTGTGGGTCCCACTGGCCTACTTAAGGCTCGTCCCCTCTAGTAACCAACAGGTTACCACAATATTGTCTGCATTGCTCACATGGCAATGCACACATCATGGTTGCTATTTGAACAAGGGGTTGTTCCTAGACCAGCTTTGTTTAAACATTTTCAGCTTAATAGAATCACACCTTTTATGACATCAATAGAAGTCGGTGATGATGATGATGATAAAAACATCTTTGAATTAATCAGTAGTTCTATCATAATATTGGCTGCGGAAACCTATGTGTTAAGTTCAACAAAATATTACATTTCACTTCCTTGAGAGTGCAGACCGATGCTGCTGTACGACAGGCGGGTACAGGAAGCGAACGGCCGGACAACGGAACTTACTCCCGCGCAATGTTTTTTCCCCCCGCGCATCTCTACAGGCGACAAAGGCGACACGTGCCGGGACTGTTTCGGAGGAGTGGGGCCCGGTCGCCCAGGGTTACAGGGACCTCCCGGTCCCCCTGGCATGCGAGGTTTCGACGGTACGTTTGCCGAAGCGAGAGGAGGCCGCCGCGCGCCGATCACCAGCGTCCCGTTTTTTTCTCCCTTGACGCTCTTTTTATTGCTACTGCCGCGGTCGGCGCCATCAGGAATATCACGCCACGCCTGAAACGTGCGAATCGCAGAACAACACTCACAGATGCAGTCTCGGTACAGACGATTCTGGCAAACCGCCTGATGAAGCTGGTTGTAATCACTGGCGAAACTTTATACTCAAATTTGTAAATGTTTTAGTGGGCTTACTCTCCCAATACACTGGTGTGCTGAAGTACTAACCAATTTGCACGTCTTGTTTACGTGACTAACCTTACTAATGGGCCATGTCGGGTGGTGGCGGGTTCACGACACATTTGTATTCACGCGATCTAACCTAAAAACACCTATATTATTAATATTTGTCGCAAAAGCCTCCTACTACTATGTGTTACACGGTCGGAACAGATGCAAACTGCACCTCTGCCGGGACCTGGCAGCAGACATGCCACCAGGTGCTGTCCCCTTCAGCCCAGAGGCTGCATCACCGCCATCTTGGATCATCCTTCTTGATTCTGGATGTGTCCCGCCCGGGCTGACAGCAGCCGATGTTACGTCCGGTGCCCAATTTGTAATCCTGCTGCAATGTTTTATATATATCATGTATAATGTTTGTATTTAAGCGAACATTGTGCTAAGCTTGTGTTTATTATGTTGAAGGTATTCAAGGTAACCCAGGCCTGAAGGGAGACAGAGGGTTTCCTGGCAACCCAGGATCTCCAGGTTCGCGAGTAAGTGTTTTAAGCTTCAATAAAGTAGTTTTATGTTTTTTTATACGAAACGTTTAGTGTTTACGTGAACACTGCTTGTGTGCACAGTCAAGTGTTCATTGGTTTCACTCGTGGGTGGTGCTGGCTCCATTGGAAGCCCAATGCAGATATTATTTCCGCCACCCAACCCACCAACACCTTTCAATATAAAAACTCAGTGTAAGATGGAACCCAAGAACCCCTTGATGAAGCCTGCAACAGGGCTGTGTGTACCACAGCCAATCGGTTGAAATGTGTTGGTGAACAAAATAATAATTCTACGTTTGTTCATTTTCAGCAATGGCCTTCAAATACAATCAAATTAAAAGTGAATGCTTGCCGCTCACTGTCTCCAAACAGGGATTTCCCGGGGAGTCAGGCCCCCAGGGGCCCCCAGGAATAAAAGGGGACCCTGGAGACGCACTGGGCCTGCCTGGGCTGAAGGGAGACAAGGGCGACTCGGGTTTCTCGGGTCTCCTGGGCCTGCTGGGCTTGAGGGTCGCCCTGGTGTGGACGGGCGGCCTGGGAACCCCGGTGCTAAGGGCGACCCTGTGAGTGCTCCCTTTGACGGCGATGACAAGTGACAGATGTTTTTGTGTTTCGTTCCAATTTGTGTTCTCGTGGTGACGACACGATTACCGCGGTTGGCTACATACGTTGCGAAAAGAAGTTCAACAATGACAACAACAACAACGAGATGAAATGTCCATTCGGAACGCTCGCAGAGCAGGGCTACGAATCTATCACAGAACTAGTTCTGTGAACTCTTGTAAGATATTTAGTTAATCCACAAAACCTCGGGAGCACACTTTCTCGCATGCCCTGCTGTAGAGAAATGTTTGTTACGTGGCAGTAATAGCAATAATTGTTTTAATTCTCAGAGTAAGTATTGTGGGGCCCTCCTGCAAAGAAGTTGGGTAAAATGTGAACAATATAATTGCTGCATTAAATGTGTTTGTCCACTCTTCAGGTCAGGTCAGGTCATGGCTCTATAAAAAGAAAAATCACACTTGCATTTTGGAAATGAAAGTATTCTTTGGTAAAGTCACGTAGGTATAAAATAAAATAAAATGTTACCTATGTGACTTTACCGAAAGAACTAAAGAGTATGGATCCCTGCAGTCACGAAAACTTCAAATCTAGATTGAAAGTATTCTTATCGAGGTTATGGTGTCACTGCTCATCCTTTTACCCCCGTCCAGATTGTCTCGCTCAAAGCTTGAGTGACAAAAAGAACGACTCTCCGATTAGCCACTCGTAAAGAAATGAAATATCGTCTCTCGCTCTGCCTGCCCGCGTGCTCGCCCAGGCTCCGTTTGGCGTGAAAGGCGAACGCGGCCCACCAGGAGACCATGGCCAGGCCGGCCTGTCTGGGGAGAGAGGGCAGCCTGGCTTGCCTGGTTTCGGGCCCCCAGGATACCAGGGGATGAAGGGAGTCCAAGGGGTGCCTGGTCGATCCGGCCCGCCCGGCCCACCAGGTCAGCCATGCCGTTGCCTTTTTGACCCCGTGTCTGTGTTTTTTCTCCCCCGCTGTTTTCTTACGTAGATTTATATCGCAGCATCGTAGATTAATATCGCAGCGTATTGGTTATGAAGAGTTTGGGTTTCGATTTAAAGCTTTCGTGACTGCAGGGATTCATCTTCTTGGTTCTTTCGGTAAAGTCACGTAGAAGGGAAGTAATAAAATAATAAAAATAAAACATAATAAAATAAAATAATATAATTATTTTATTTTATGATGTTTTATTTTTATTATTTTTAAAATAAAACATAATAAAATAAAATAATATAATTATTTTATTTTATGATGTTTTATTTTTATTATTTTATTACTTCCCTTCTACGTGACTTTACCGAAAGAACCAAGAAGAAGAGTTTGGGTTATTAAAAGTGGGTGGTGGAGCTATGGTGACAGTAAGGAGAACAGGTGGGAGGGGTTCGGGTAGAAGTAGTGATAGGGCTTGGGGTAGTGATAGGGGTAGTGATAGGGGTAGGGGTAGTGATAGGGGTAGGGGTCATGATAAGGGTTGGGTAGTGATCAGGGTTGGGGTAGTGATAGGGGTTGGGGTAGTGATCAGGGTTGGGGTAGTGATGATAAGGGTTGGGGTATTGATCAGGGTTGGGCTAGTGATGATAGGGGTTGGGGTAATGATCAGGGTTGGGGTAGTGATAAGGGTAGGGGTAGTGATCAGGGTTGGGGTAGTGATCAGGGTTGGGCTAGTGATGATAGGGGTTGGGGTAATGATCAGGGTTGGGGTAGTGATGATAGGGGCTGGGGTAGTGATCAGGGTTGTGGTAGTGATAGGGGTTGGGGTAGTGATAGGGGTAGTGATAGGGGTAGTGATAATGGTAGTGATAGGGGTAGTGATAGGGGTTGGGGTATTGAAAGGGGTAGGAATAGTGATCAGGGTTGGGGTAGTGATCAGGGTTGGGGTAGTGATAGTGATAGGGGTAGTGATAGGGGTAGGGGTAGTGATAGGGGTTGGGGTAGTGATAGGGGTAGGGGTAGTGATAGGGGTAGTGATAGGGGTTGGGGTATTGAAAGGGGTAGGAATAGTGGTCAGGGTACAGGTAGTGGTCAGGGTTGTGGTAGTGATAGGGGTTGGGGTAGACCTCTGGTTGTAGCTGAGGAGCCGGGGCACGAAGTAGCAGTATGGTGGGGAAGGAAGAAAAGATAGGTAGTCGTATAGGAGGAACAGAAGCCATTGAGTGACGATGATGGCTTCATGTGCAGTGGGAGTTTAGAGGCGTTGTGCTCTCAGCGTCATGCAGCGAGACACAGTGTCCATTCTTATCTCTCACAGGGCAGTGCATCAAGGCCGTAGCCATGGAGTCAACATTGGGGGGACCAAATCGTCCAGGGGGTCTGGGGGTCCCCCCCTCCCCCAGAAAAAAAATCTAAATTTGAAAACGAATTTTCTTCCATTTCCTGCCTAAAATATTTAAAAAAATTCACTAACACATAGGATGGACTTTTTATTTATTTTTTACAATAATGTCTAATAGTGTATTGTATTACATTGCTATGTTTTTTTCTTTTTTACCTTTTCTTGTTTCATTGTATGTAATGGCAGAGATTAGGGATTAATAAAGTACAACCATAACCACAATCATTTCAACAGACATCTATTTGATAGCAATACATTTGGGGGGACATTTTGAGCATATTTTAATATTGGGGGGATGTGTCCCCCCCCCCCCCGATATTTATTAAAATTACGGCCTTGCAGTGCATGCTTAACCAGGCGAGAGACTGGGATAGAGTTGCATTTACAAAAGCATAATAATTACCTGAACTAAAGCAGTGGACAAAATATAAATCGCAACTGTGTCATATGAGAAATGAAAAATATTGCACTGTTATGAAATAAACTCCCTGCAGCACAAGTTGGCTCGGTCATCATTATATTTTTTATAGTGATCATAGTATAATTAAGTTACGGAAAAACAGGTTTGGCTACTGTTTGTAATATGCAAACGGACACGGATGTATGTGATATGTAATTGCTGTTGTTCTAATCTGTGGAACTGACCCTGGATTTTGAATCCCACTTAGGTGTGAAGGGGGAGCCGGGAAAGACAATGTCGGAGCCAGGACAACCTGGACCTCCTGGTTTGCCTGGATCACATGGATCCCCTGGCTCTCCAGGTGAGCGAGAGTCCCTCTGATTTCCCATGGTCTCGCACGACACCTTGGTTCTACACTTGGGCTCCGTTTGCACCGACTCGTGACTTGTGTATCACCACATCTCGGAAACTAGGCCGGTTTGAGCCTGGATGGTGCTCGAACGAGTGATCTCCACGAACGCCGTAGGTGGCTGCCCGGCTGTGCCACGTGGAGTTAAGCAGAGGAGGCAGTGCAGCAAAATTCCTTTGTTGTACTGTGATTCTATGCCCCCACATCTATGCTCCCCACCACCGCGCCTCCGGTTAGCACCGCTGGCTTCGTACGGTGCGAAAGAAGTTCAACATAAATACATGTCACCAACCCGCGCCGAACAGCACGATGAAGTAGGCTCGCATCACCCTCGCTACCCGCGCGGCGTGAGAAGGCCATCATCCAGCAGTGGATTGGCACGTATTCGCACCGCCACAAGGAGTGCTCGGGCCGGCAGCAGAGAGACCTGACGTCTATCCTAATGCAGAGGTCGCGTGGTGCGCCTTGATTTGGCTCCCAGCTGGAGACCGATCGCGACCCGGGAGTTCTGTTTTCATCCCGGCGTCCTTGAACGTCGGCTCATTCCATTGGCACGTAGCTGCTGCGCTCATATTTTCCGGGGAATAATAAAGGTTTTTGGGTTTGATCGCGTAAACATAAATTCGTCGTCAACCCGCCAACGCCTGACACAGCCAACCAGTAAGGTTTGTCACGGAAACAAAACGTACCAATTAGTTACTACTTCAGCCCACCGGTGTGTTGGAGAGTAAATCCACAACATTTACGATTTGAGTGCGAAGTTTTGCTGGTAACGACATCCAGCATCATCAGGCGATTTTGCCACAATTGTGACAAACCTTACGCGATTTAACCCCCCCCCCCCCCAAAAAAAAAACCCCGCATTATGAATCATATTAGTCCTCAAAAGCCGCCAACGTATCAAACTACCCTCCGGGCGTCCGATCAGTCCCTCGTCACAAGTTCTGTTCGGCGCTAAGACGTGGCACCGTCCAGTTTGGGTGCATCTCTCGAGCGTGTAGGCCGGAGCGCCTGCACACCGCGGAGGGTAGGGGCTGGTGCCATGTCGCTGTACATGCCATTGCTCTCGCGTGAGTTCACGGTTTTCGCCTTCCGCTCTACAGGCAGCTCGGGCATCCCTGGGTCCGCTGGATTGCCAGGGTTGCAAGGGGCGAAAGGCGACGCGGGCCTGCCGGGATTTGGATCTCCTGGACCATCCGGTCCGAAGGGTAGGACTTCCAAAAACAGTTTCTCTCTCCCCCGTGTCTCGCTTTCTCTCTCTCTCACGCCATGTGTTTCTCTCACTGTGTGTTCTCAATCTTTGCTGTCACTCTCTCTCTCTCTGATGAAGCTGGTTGTAGTAATCTTTGCTACTCTTAGGTTTTTTCGGTAAAGCCATGTAAGTAAAATAAAAAAAAATAGAAATAATAGAAATACAATTATAAATCGCAACGTTTCAGAGGCAACACAAGTCTCCGTCATCAGGTGGGACCGTCACAGCGGCTTTCTATTATTTATATTTTTTATTTTTACCTACGTGATTTTACCGAAAAAACCTAAGAGTATGAATCCTTGAAGTCACGAAAGCTTCAAATCTAGAAGAAATCTTTGCTGTCACTTTCTCTCTGATGTAGCTGGTTGTAGTAATCTTTGCTGTCTCTCTCTTCCTCCTTCTCCTTGTGCTCAATCCACACTTTTGCTCTTTTCAAATCCTTTATATTAAGTTCACTTGCTTGCTTGCGCGCTTACGGCCGTGCAAATCTTTCGGTCGTTTTTTAACCCACTTCCCGTGATCCATTCGAGCTGATATTTTGCACACAGACTCGTTGTGCGTGACAATTTATTTTCGTGAAAACTTTTTTTTTCAAAATTTTACACTTTTTAGGAAAAAAAAATTATATTTAATTACCAATTGCTTAATGGTGGCAGGCAATCATCTGGCCCATAGGTGACAGTCATCTCAAGCCAGAGGACGAGAGGACTCTAGCCGCCACGCATATAAAGGATTTATAGTGAAAAACTTTGTTTTTACGGGTTAATATTTTCTATTCTCGCCCCAATCTTTCACTGGAACAAACTTCCCTCTCCACATTGAGCAGTCACCTTCGCTCACTAATTTCCGCTCCGCACTAAAAACTCACTTATTGTTACCCCTAGCTTACCCCACGACCCCCTTAATCTCTCCCTCATAACCGCTACCCTCTTCATATTTCCATTATACGGCTTTCACTCATTAACGCCCGTTCATTCAATCCATTAATCATCGTTAACTGTCATCAATTTCGCTTTCACCGAATTCACGCATCATCACAGACTCGCCCCCATTGCTTCCTCTTATCAATTTCTTTCACCTCATCCTCCACCGTTACATTCATACGTTGTACCGTTGTTAATTCCTTGTAAAGCGCCTCGGTCAAGGCGCAATATCAATTCCTTTAAGATGAGATGAGATCTCCCCGAGTCTCTCAGCAGTCAGTGCACTGCACCATGACACCGGAAATCGACGTCGCCAGTGCGATGCCAGCCCACAGCTCACGTTGGTGACACGTGGTCATTCTGCCACCCCCCTTTTAACAATCCGCACAGACTAGCACGGTGAAGTGTGATCAAACAACCACAATCACCGACATGGTGCGAGGGGGCATTCATCCAGCAGTGGAATGCCAAAGGGCTTTAGGATATTATTTATATATTTATCTATTTATTGATTATTATGCTTGTTTATAGAAGTACGCCTCATTGAATCTCAAGCAAGCAAACACAGATATATAAACTTCATATTTATATAAAAAAATAAGGCTCTGTATTAAAAAAAATGCAGTGTATTTTTTCTGGTAAATATCAATAAAGTATCAATTTTCGGGGTTTAAGTGGGGGGGGGGGACATTCCGTACACCTTCATAGCCACCCCCACCCCTCTCCACCACTGAGTCTCAAGGCAAATTTTCACGAGGTTCCTGCGAAGTTTTCGCAGAGAAGGGAGGCGGACGATTGCTCTGTGTATCCCCAATAATCTCATTTGTAATGGCCGTGTCTGCGTACTCTGCAGGTAACCAAGGCAACCCAGGGTTGCCAGGACAGCCAGGAGGATCTGGGCGCCCCGGACAAGACGGATTCCCGGGGAGCCCCGGACAGCCCGGACTAAAGGTGAACTGTGACGGACACGTGCCAAGCGAGAGCAGATCAACACGGATAAGAGGATATGTTTTCTGCTGCCTTCTGGTGTAAATGCGTTCCTGAAAAGTGCCGTGTAAGACAAAAAACTACGCAAGATATTAATTCAAAATTATATGTTTTACTACCCGTGGGATCCGGCCCCACCAGTCCGTAACGATGAACGACCATCTCACCGCTCTACCTTTGCGTCCGCGTCGTTGTCCCCTCACAGGGTGATGGAGGCGTTGGTTCCCCGGGCCCCCGTGGGCCTCCGGGATCTCCTGGCCTCGACGGACTGTCCGGTTCCAAGGGAGACAGCGGCTTCCCCGGCCTGCCGGGGCAACCGGGCAGGCCAGGTCTCGACGGCGTGCCGGGAACCAAGGGTACGCAGACCACCGTGCTCGCTAGAGTCGCCAGGGGGTCTTTGTGGCCTGAGTACAGAGCGACTTGCGAAATCCTAGGAAGTGGCGCAAGTTCGGTTGAAGACAAGACATGTCATCGCTCCGGTTGGATTGGAGAGTTAAGGCAATTGCAGCGTCATCAAGCTGGGGAGAGAACTATGGGGTGGTCGTGACCGCTCACTCGTGCGCCAATTGTCAAAGTCAAAAAAACAATAACTGATAATAAAAAAACAAGACATAATCGATGGCACGATTAATTATACATAATTCATTATTGGTAACATTAACAATGCTACTGGTGAACTTGCGCTCTCATTTTTTGGGACATTACAACTGAAGGTGTTATATCAATATATATATTTCAGTTGTAAAGTGGTGCTGCAGGGTAGATTGGTGGTGCACCGGTTAGCGTGCCTCACCGCGCTACCCCGGCAAATCTGACTTTTTGACGGCTGGCTCATGGCTCCCAACATGGACGCATGCGGCCTCCTTGTCACCGGGGCTGGTGGGTGCCCTCGCTCACCAAGTCGGCACGATGTGAAGGTCATGGGTCAATCAACCGCCGCAAACAGCGTGGAAAATGGGCGCGGCTTTCATCCCACGGTGGATGGACAGAGTGCTGTGAACGACAGGGGTTCTCTGTGTTTGTGTTAAGGCCATGTCTGTCCAGTGCTCGCTGAGCTGCAGTGACTGCCATTATAAATTCGCACTCATTACACCACCAAACTTCTTGCCACAAATGAACCACAATACCTTGTTGATATCGTCAAGGAATATAAACATTACGCAAACTCTGCTCATCTTCGCAGCGGCTTTTGGCTAACCATCGAACAAAGACGGTCATTGCATCGCACGCTTTCAGATGCGCTTTTGCGGCCCGTCTGGAATGCTCTTCCTTCCGATATTAGGACGCCACTGGGAGACATGCGCCGTTAAGTCCTTGTTTGAAAACTCAGTTCTTTAAAACTGCTTTTGGTGTATCATTTGTTGTCCTTCCCCCGCACCTGCGAAAGAGGTTCAACGTACGTACATACAAGGCAGTGTGTTTTCACGCTGCCTTGTATGTGCGTCCACTGGCCCTATGCAGTAGACAGCACTCGGGCCCGTTGCAGACGTCTCGAATAGCACGTTTTGGCTACGTGCCGTCAGAAAAGATGTTCACCGTACATACACACGCGCATGCAAACGTCTCGTCTCTTATTCCCGTAGGAGACGCCGGGAATCCGGGATTGCCCGGTCGCCCGGGAGCCCAGGGCCCCCCTGGACAGGGATTCCCAGGAGCTCAAGGTCCCCCAGGACCTCCGGGACAAGTTGGACCTGAAGGTGACAATTTCCGCACTGACAATTATGAGAATGATGATGGTGGTTATGATGATGCTTCCAAGAGTAATGCTGCTTATTATAATGATGATGGCATTCATGGTAATGATGACAATGGTTATTATTATGATTATGATGACAATCCTGGAAAAATGATGATTTTCATGATAAGAATGATGATTTTCATGATGACAACACTCGTGATGATTATGAAGATGCTTACAAAGGCAATAGTGGTGATAATAACTAGGATGACAGTGACACATGCAATGATGCTTATCGGCAATAATGAGGATGGTTACAATTATTATGATAATGCCGTTCATGATGATGGCAATGATGTTTGCGATGGAAACGTTTATCGCTATGACGATGGTTATGAACGGCGATAACAATGAATGTAATCGTTTAGTCATTTAACCGGGTGAGAACTCAAGAAACCAGGATTGTATAATATGCAAGAGTGACCTGAATGACGATTGATGATGACGATCGATGTGCATGACCAGGTTCACTAGGGTCGAAGGGAGACAAGGGAGACTACGGAGCCCCAGGATTGAACATGCCGGGACCTCCGGGAGACAGGGGCAACCCTGGTTTCCCCGGCACACCCGGTGGCATTGGATCACCAGGATCGCCGGGACAGCCGGGAAGGAATGGCTTCCCAGGCACACCAGGCAAGGCTTCCCCCCTTCTCCGTGAAATTTTGCTCGGCTATTTCACCACCCGTGTAGAGGACTCGGGAAGTCAACCCGCGTCTGTTCTTGCCTTCAATCGCGGCCCTCTCTTGCGACCGCTGACAGGGTTGAACGTTTCACGTGAACCCACCGTGCCCGCCGCTTTTCCCCCGTACGTCGCCGTTGTTTCATGCAAGCTGCCTCGGACCACTTGTTCCCGTTGTGGACGCGGTGTGGATGTGCGTGACGGTGCGCGCACGTGGACCACCGTGTAGGTCGCACGTTTTTGTAGATGTGGGGTATACGGGTACCCCTCGCTTTACGCTATTCGGTTTGTGCGATTTCGCACCGTATATGCGGCTGGAACCTGTTTCTATCCAAAATTCGTATTGTTATGCAGTTTGGATTCACTTTGCGTTCAGATATACGGTCGGACGCAGGACATTGTAGACTCGGTGCACTGCTCGGCAGGCAGCTGTCCCATCTGGTGCATTGTGGGTTGGCTTACTGTGCGGTCCACGCAATGCAATTACGTTTTGTGTGCACCCTCTTTTTGGAATGCATTTATCGCATAAAACAAGGGGCATCTGTACGTGTCATTACGCGTGCACTTTGTGTCACCTGACAATATTTCTTATTTCGATTTCCGAGTTCATTGCCTGATGACGCTCGAAACGAATCGTCGGCATCGTTCGTTGCCGTTGAAAAGTTTCAGGCCAGCGGTGTGGAGGAGTAGCTTTATCGGTCGTAATTTGATCGATGCGTCGGCCATGTCTTAGAATGAGACATTAGTGGAAGGCGCCATACAAGTCATTGTAAATTATTATAATAATTATTAAATTGCATCTCTGTAAACGTGGAGGCATAACGACGAAGAATTTTGGATATAAAACCACAGCTTGGTCGAAAACCTACTTTGAAAAAACCTGTGTATAAATTTCGATTTAAAGTTTTCGTGACTGCAGGGATTCATCTTCTTGGTTCTTTCGGTAAAGTCACGTAGAAGGGAAATAATAAAATAATAAAAATATAACATAATAAAATAATTCTCACGACGTTTCGGCCACAACGCAAGCAGCCGTCCTCAGGTGAAGAACAGGTCTGTGCGTTGTGGCCGAAGCGTCGTGAGAATTACCTGTGTATAAAGTTGAACGACTTTAACAAATGGATACGTCCCGTGTTGTTTTCTAGGTTCCAAAGGAGACATGGGAGTCATGGGGACACCTGGGTCCTCTGGTCCTCCTGGTCCTTTTGGGCAGATCGGCCCACCGGGACCCAGAGGTAGGCCTTAGTTGCACAATATTTGTAGAATGTGGACTCCAGGATCAGAATTCTATGTATTAGTTGGACCTAAAGGTGTGATAAAAATACAACTCAAATCGCAATTTCTCTTTCCCCTGGGGGGAGGAGCTCAATTATTATTTAATATTTTGACCCCAGAGTCAAAATTCTATTGGGGGTCAAATGTTATCTCCCATTTACATACATAAAACTTTAAACAAACTATTAAACACCACATTAAATGTCACCCACAATCCCTTCCATATGGCTGATGCAAATCCATCAAGCAATTGTGGTTTCTGTGTGCGTGTGTGTAACTCACGACCAGTGGGGAGCGGTAGTGTCGCGGTTAGCGCTGTGCTACAAACCCAGAGACCCGAGTCCGATTCCTGCTCACGGGCAACACCAGTGACGATTATCTGAACTGGTCCTGGGCCTCCCCTAGGACGACTCAGCCTCAAATGAACACCTGGTGCAGTGCGTAAAAAACACTGCCGCTGGGGAGACAAAGGCGGCCGGGCGTGGTGTTCGCCACCCACCCCCTGCGTATGCCATGCCGGCCTTCACAGGTGCTGCTCACTAACGGCACTTGCCTCAACAGCCTGTTACAGGCCACACCACGGGGGTGGGGGGGAGAGGGGTCTTTGTTTTGTGCTGTGTACCGCACTATGAGTCTGATAGCTGGTAACCGTGGTGATGCGGCACGTGTGTGTTGTGTTCTGGCCGCGCTGTGCGATCTTCACAGGCAACGAGGGGCAGCCTGGCCTGCCGGGTGAACCGGGCGACTTGGGCTTCAAGGGAAACAAAGGCGATCCTGGCATCCCCGGCCCATCCGTCCCCATTGGCACTGTGACAACGAAGGGAGAGAAGGGAGATAAAGGGTCTGGTGGTGAGTGATATAGCATAACGACGATGGTGACGACAACACGATGACGATGATGTCGACAATGTGTGTGTATACATGATAATTTAAACCTTCAATGCACCGGCACAGTTATCCACTTGCGAATGACCTGGGCACCACAGACAAGCCAGGAAGGCTGCAAAGGCGACAAATGATGTGCCATGTATGTGCAACGGAGAAGGATCATCGCCTGTTAGTTATTTTTCAATTGAAGGCCGCAGCGTCATTGACGAATGAGCTGAGTTGTATCTTCTTCAGTTGTGCCCAGCCCCCCCCCCCCCCCCCCTCTGATCTATACCTCCGCAGCACCTCCCCTCTGTTCCTACAGCCCCGCTGTTGTCTGGTGGAATGAGACACCAAAAAGTCAACGGTCTTATGTTGCATATGTACACGTCCTTGTGCCAGTGCCAAAGCGACTTGCTAATTTCTCACGCTGGTGCTTTGTAGGTACTCCTGGCATGCCAGGCCCTAAGGGATTCCAAGGACTGCCTGGCAGCAATGGGCAGCCTGGTCAGGCGGGTCTTCCCGGGACACATGGCCAGTCAGGTAAGATCACTACCGAGCACGGGCCGAGTGTCTCGCGGTGCGGCAGAGCCGTAGCCGAGTGGGTTAACACGATGGTGAAATATACCAATAGGGTTTTTCCCCTTTTTTTCTGGCAACAAAACTGACACTTCTTGCAAGGAATCATGCTTACATTAACCACAATACTTGCAGTCAAATGCAAACAAAAAACAATACTCTGATCATTTATGCGTTGTCTTTGAAACTGATTGGTCCACACCAGAGACAGCTTTCTTTAGAGCCTAGTCTCATATGGTGTTCGACCAGATGACGCCAACAGGCGCACAGTTCAAAGACAACGCACTACCAGAGTAATGAGAGCTCGGGGTGAGCAGCTATATCATGGGACCTCCTTTGCCAGTACCAAAATATACTAATAGGGGTTTTCCCCTTTTTTCTGGCAACAAAATTGACACCTTTTGCAAGGAATCATGCTTACATTAACCACAATACTTGCAGTCAAATGCAAACAAAAAACAATACTCTGATAATTTATGCTTTGTCTTTGAAACTGATTGGTCCACACCAGAGACAACTTTATTTAGAGCCTAGTCTCATATGGTGTTCGACCAGATGACGCCAAAAGGCGCATAGTTCAAAGACAACGCACTACCAGAGTGATGATGGTGAAAGTTAACAGCGCGAGGTGCGTGGGGTTTACCAACCCCCCCCCCCCCTGCCACCGAACTTTTTAAGGTCACCCCGTCGGCTACGGTGCCTGCGTATTGTCGCGCACGTATTCGATTGATAGTGAAAAAAAACTAAAATAACGTGTCAAGAGTAGTATGTACTTCCGGCTGTGCCGGCATCATAGTTGACATTACTCTTTTCAGATTTTACATCGCAATCATCGCCCATCCCCCCGCCCTCCCCTGCACCTACTGTAAAAACATGCCAAGACCCTCGTGAAAAAGAGTCATAAAAAAAAGACGAGGTCCACTGAGTTTAACTATGACTAACTAGTTATGACTAACTAGTTATGACTAACTGGGTGACCGGTTGCCAGCAGCGTGGACGAGCGAAACAAGTTTATTTTACCGAAGTACAAAACCTTGAATTTTTTGATAATTGGTTTTTTAACCTTTTATCTGGCAACAAAACTGTAAAAAATAGGAGTCAGTTTTGTTACCAGATAAAAGGGTAAAAAAACAATTATCATATTTTTTGTTCCGGCAAATGAGGTTCCAATGGTGTAAATGCTTACCCTAGCTCTCATACTCTGATGGTGCATTGTCTTTGAGTTGTGCGCCTTTTGGCGTCATCTGGTCCAACACCATGTGAGACTAGGCTCTAAGGAAAGCTGTCTCGGGTGTGGACCAATCAACTTCAAGGACAGTGCACACATTATCAGAGTTATGTTTTTTTTGCATTATGACTGCAGGTATTGTGGTCTATGCAAACATGACTCCTTGTAAAAAAAAGGTGTCAGTTTTGTTGCCAGATAAAAGGGTAAAAAAACAATTATCATATTTTTGCTTCTGGCAAATGAGGTTCCAATGGTCTAAATGCTTGAATTTTTTTGTTATCAAAGGGGGTCACTTAAAGGCAGTTGTGCCTGTGTGACGCAAGATGCGTGCGGCAGCGGCCTGAAAGTGAGCATTCGACTGCCAGTCAGTGGCAAAGTTGCTATTGGTTTTACCTTTTAGATTACAAAAAATATTCTGCAAACACGTATATCTTCTGACACTTTGGATGGCATTGACCCAGTACGATCTTCTTAAATCCAGTGAATGTGTTCAGTGGGTATTCCCCTTTAACTCTGTTTGAAATATATACAAAACAATTCCTGTACGGTATTGCTTTGTATCGCATTTGCATCCAACCACATCGTATGCTTATTTGTGCATTAAAACATCCATTTTATACTCTCTCTCCTTATTTTACAGCGTAGTACAACGTCACATATCTGACAGTCACGTATCCGTCCTGACCAATTAACCGCCCCCCTCCCCACTGAACCAGTGCGGTATATGCACGTGGTAGAATTATTTAGCTGTTGACAGATGTGACCTTTTCACATACAGTCATGCATTCTTAATATCACGTTCATTTTCTCGATCATTTGTCCGGTCCCAGAGATATAACTGCTCAAAGCGAGTTACTAATCCTTTGGTATTTGCATTGCCGTTGTGCTGTATGCCTTTTTTGCATTCTCTGATCGAACACTGGTGATCCAATGCCATAGAGGAGGCTGTCCCTGGTGTAGGCCAACCCGTTTCAAAGACAATGCATACATTATTAAAGGACATTTCTTTGCACGTTTTACCACAAGGATGTGTGGCTAATGAAACCTTGATGCCTTGCAACAGATGTCTATTTGGTGTTTGAACATCTTAACACCTTTCTTTTTTGCCAGAAAGGGTAAAGCCTCTTCCTTTTTCATCGTATGTCTGCGTGTCGTGTGACTGGAAGATGACGAACTTCTCTGGTGGCGAGGCCACGGTCTTACAGGACAGGACGCGCGGATGCCACTGATAATGCACGTCCGCTTTTGCACAGGTCCCAAAGGAGATTCTGGATTCCCAGGCACTCCTGGTCAACCTGGGCAGCCGGGTCCCAAGGGCTCCATGGGAGAGATGGGCTTACCAGGTATTTAACAGGAATATCAAGGATCCCAAATACCTCTTCCCCATTGCTTGTCTGTCAGTCGATCTGTCTGCCTGTCTGTAACACGCGGGTTGTGATAACTGTTGAGATGTGAATATAAAGTTGTGTTGCTATATTAGGGACTTACCCGATAGATAACTGGCAAAATAATCTTGGGCTTTTTTCGGTAAAGTCACGTAGGTAAAAAATATAAATAATAGAATTAAAATAGAAATAGAATATTGTGATTTATTATTTTATTTCTATTGTTACTTCTATTATTTTTATTTTTTACCTACATGACTTCACCGAACAAAGCCTAAGAGTATGAATCCTTGCAGTCACAAAAGCTTCAAATCTAGAACTGGCAAAATATATTGACACGTTTCCAAAACCTTGGCATAAAAAAAAACCCCAGTGCCAAATGGAAAGTCTTTTCGGCCAAGGCCTTGTGCAAGCCACGCCAATCCCTGCGACGTTGTCACGTGCGACGTAATGATGCGTGACGTCATCTGCCGACATCACACCTCATGTGACGTCATTTAATTTGCACGCCTCGGGAGGTAAAGCGATAACGGCAATTGCAGTACTTCCGAGGGCAAAATGCATCTCAGAAAGCCTCACAGAATCCATTTCTGTGCTTGATTAAATTTTTCCCGAACTTTGTTTTGTTATGTGTACAGGTCCTCCTGGTTCAAAGGGCATTCCGGGCAACCCAGGTCTTCAGGGTTCCCCAGGATCTCCTGGATTCTCTGGCATGAAAGGAGCTAAGGGCGAGTCTGCCCAGCCAGGCCAAGGAATTCCTGGACCACCTGGCCTCAAGGTGTTTTATGTCATTTTCAACACAAGAACGGTTTCACCTTTTTCTCAATTTGGTTCCAATTGTGCTAACCCGGATCGTGCCATTTGGAACTCTGTGCAGAGAAGTGAAAATGCGAGTGTTGGGGAACGGTTCCTCGGAAGGGGAAGTCACAGAACTGTTTCCTGAGTTTCCGTAAAGTGACAAGTTTTTTGTTCACACGCTAAGCGCACGCACATGCCCTGTTGCGGGAAGAATGTTTCATTCCCACAGATTTAATCCTCGCGAGTTGGAATTTAGCCTAATCGAGTGAATAATGGAACGTAATGTGACCTTCGTGTGTTCAGTCGCTGCTCACCGGGTCGAGACCATCAACTCACTCAACTTGAAAAACCCAGTAAAATCACAGGCAGTGGCTTAGACCCTGGAGTCAAGCCCAGCATCTCAGCAATGCCGGCTCAGTGTTCTGATCTCTGATATATTCGGCCACCTCTGTTCAATTTCCTGTAGTCCAGCACTGTGGAGGCAGAGCCCCCACTCTTGGGTCAGTAGGTGCCAGGTTGTTTTTCTACTTCAGAGGCCAAGCCATGCCGCTATCGTCGCACACGGTGGTGCACGTATGTACGTATGTTGAACTTCACGCCAACTGTGCTAATCGGAGTGTCTCGATAGCTTGGCGACGCTGTATCCTCGCCGATGTCAGACACTGAAATCACATTGTTCAACCATCCCTGTACCTGCCTGGCCTCCGAGGCAGCTTGAGATGGTCTCGTGGGAGCCAACATACCGTGGTTTGGTCAGGGCTCAACACGGACAATAGCTAGTGGAAAACCATACTCATATTTTTTTCGGTAAAGTCACATAGGTAAAAAAATGAAATTAAAATGAATAAAAATCAAATAATAATTTTAATTTCATTTTTTTACTTACGTGACTTTACCGAAAAAAACTAAGAGTATGAATCCTTGCAGTCACGAAAGCTTCAAATCTAGAATTAGTGGAAAATCACCCATATGGCTCGGGTGTGCCAGTGGAAAAGGGATACCACTCCCCCATATGGAAGAGGCCATCCTGCCGTGCGTCCCATCTCTCACATTCAAAGCTGGCTGGGTTACCAAGGCCGGATTTGAGAAGTACTGCTGTACAAAATGCAGGCTGCATCCACCCGGTGCTCTCCTTGAGTCAACCAAGCATTCGCTCATGTGTAATCATTTCTATTGCGACTTTCTCTTCTTCGACAGGGTGATGTAGGGAGCCCTGGCTTCAATGGACCACCTGGACAGAAAGGTTCCCCAGGAACTCCTGGCCTTCCTGGGCTTCCCGGCAATCCGGGTTCAAAGGGAGAATCTGGGCAGCCAGGATTCCCAGGTAATTTTGAGAGAAATCTGGCCGGTGCTTAGCAGGAGAGCGCCACTCGGTGGGTAGTTAACAGTCGTTATCCTATAGACCAGCGGTCGGGAACCTATGGCTCGCGAGCCATATATGGCTCTTCCAGTGACGGCATATGGCTCCCAGACAATTTTGAGTTGAAAAAAAATAAAAATCGGTTTGGAACTGATTTTAAAATACTTGTGATATTGCTTAATAATACTGTGTCATTTTAAAGTAAACAGAAATTAGTTTTGAAGATACAATTTCTCGGGTCACGGGTCCCGTGACCAGAAGTCGCATTAAAGACATATTTAATTTATTATACGTTAAAAATACTATATGGCTCTCAATGAAATATATTTAGAACTATTTGGCTTTTATGGCTCTCCCAGTCAAAAAGGTTCCCGACCCTGGTATAGACAGATTCTAACCCCCCCCCTCTCCGCCAAACAATGTGGTAACTCAGGTGAAGAACAGGTCTGTCGGAAAGACAGCGTCTGAAGACGTCTGAAGACACTGTCTTTCCGACAGACCTGTTTCTTCACCTGGGGACGGCTGCTTGCGTTGTGGCCGAAACAGTCGTGAGAATTATTTTATTATGTTTTATTTTTATTATTTTATTATTTCCCTTCTCCGTGACTTTACCGAAAGAACCAAGAAGATGAATCCCTGCAGTCACGAAAGCTTTAAATCGAAATTTAAATGTGGTAACTCCACCACAGGGTTGTAAACATGACATCAACGCTGACCCTCGGTGGACATTTGAGCAGAATATCCCCTGGAGTCCAGTACTCTGGTCACGGCACGTACCGTAAAAACAATGCTCGGTAACGATGAGAATTAGTATTTATAGGGCACTTTAAATGCCTCAGCAACTCGAAGTTCCTTGCATCCCAGCTCATCTCAACCATTCTAAAGCTATCCTGCCGTCTAGCTGAGGGACCCACCAGTAGAAACTGTCCCTTTTGCGGCCCAAAGCACTGGGCATTATTATTCTATCAGTAGAGGGCGATGTTGAAATGTGTTTTTTTTTCACAATGAAGCAATCTTTTCAAAATTGGCAAATTTGGGCCATCATGCTGGCATACATGGCCTATAATCAGCAACAGATTGTATACGATGATTGCCAACAGTGGAGAGAACTGCTTTTGGGAATTTCATGGATCCAACGACCTCTGTAAAGCGGTTAGATGGGAAGAAGAGATTAATGCTCTGTGTATCGTCTTGTGTGTATGAGTGTCTTTTTAATCTATCATTGGATTTATTTTTGTTTTACGTTTAGGCAACCCAGGGCTTCCAGGTTCTAAAGGTCAAGATGGATTTCCCGGAGGACCAGGCCGTCCCGGAGGCCCTGGCTTGCCAGGTAAACTCATCGCCGCGCCCTGTGACCCACTGTCACGGCTGTAGGCGCAGGCCTGCAATTTCTGGACAGATGGCCATCTGCTGGATGGAGCTTTCAGATGGCCTCCCTGGAGGATACTTATAGCCGTCTCTTCCATGCGTATGGGGATTGAGAGTTATACCCCCCTCGCACTGGCCTGAATTTTCTCCAGGTACTCTGGTATCCTCCCACCTGTATAAACACTCGTTGATGCATTTGGCTGAGCACCCCAATAGAAGACCACGGGGCTTTGGGTAATCGTTGGCGCCGGTTCTGGCTGCCTTCTTGCTTGTCTGTGACTTCCCGCGCCTCTGTGTGAAATCTGCGCAAAATTACAAATTCTACAGGTTCAAAATGGCATTAAAGACTCTGCTGTAATAAAAGTATATATATTTTTAAATGTATATTCTTTATTGCTAAATTTATATTTTTTACAGTTTTTTTCATAAACGCAAAGCCAGAGAGCAATGTGCTACTTGCCAATTGATTTGCAATTGGCAAGTAGGCCTGCCGCGGTCATTCCGAAATGCCTATTCTGGGTTTCAAAGTGTTGCGGCCGTTTTCTGTCTCGAAGGTGACAGAGAGAGACAGATCGGCGTTCAATGCCCCATGCCGCTGGAGTCTGCAGCCCGCAGCCCGCAGCCCGGTTTGAATTAAAATGTGATAATTGCCGCCTGGTGTGGCGCTAATTGTGCCGGGCGCAAACGTGGACGTCTGTAGGAGATGCAGGCCGCCCTGGATTGCCTGGCCCGTCGGGAGAGAAGGGATTTCCTGGAAAGGATGGTATTCCTGGCACGGCAGGACCTCGGGGAGACCCTGGTGAGCACCGGAGGTGTCGCACGTGGCACCACATCGTTGCAGCTCCGTGTTAATTTTGTTGCGCTTTCTGGCAGCGACTAAAATCATTTACACACCTTAACCCGAGCTATTAATACTCTGATACTTGAATTGCCTTTGTACTGTTCGTCTTTCGGCATTCTCTGGTCTGACACTGGTGAGACATGGCCGTAAAGAAGGCTGTCTGGTGTAGGCCAATCAGTTTCAAAGACAATGCCATATACTCTTTGGTTCTTTCGGTAAAGTCACGTAGGTATAAAATAACACAAGCGTCCTCCATCAGGACCGTACACTAACGCTGTGTGCAAAAATCCCAGTGGGATGCAAGTCAAACAACAACAACAGTTGCTCACTGGGTAAGGGAAGGGGAAGGGCGATTGGGCTCACTGCCCCACTCACATAGGGGGAACGATCAGTAAGGTAGCATTTTTATGGGGGGTGGGGGGGGGGGGGTTTGTCCCAGTCCTTTATATCTGCATATAAAACAAGCAGAGGTGGGCCGGGTGGCTGAGAAGTCGAAGAAGCGTTGAGTTGGCACCACTGAAATCCTGGGTTTGAATCCAGGTTTCAGCTGCCTGCGTCTAACCCGGATTCCTAAGTGTAGTGAGTTGTTGAACCCAGTCTGGTCACCAACAACTGTGCAAAGTTCACCATCAAGAGTAGGCGTGGTACTTGAAACTTCATTTGGCTACATTTTCCACGTATGCATCGAGCGATTCGCACCCACCAGAGCAATGTGGAATTTCCGCCACTGGCTCAGGACTTTGAAGAGGAGAATAATCCCCCCTTGGGCTGGCACGCGATGAACCGCGCCTCTTTGAGGTCGCAATCGAACAGCAATTTGTCCATTTGGCGAACTTTGTGCACGGGACGAGAAACCAAACAGCTAAATGACCCACTTAGATTTTCCCGGTGGATGATAAAATACGAAGAATCGCATGATTAATGGCGCGGCTTCCAGCCCGTTAAACCTTCACAACCGCTCGCCCGCTGCGTAGCTTCCTGCGGGCATGCCCAGAGTGGGTTTTGCGCGCTGCACTGTGGCAGCGCGTCCGCGATCGCCGTCGTAAATAATAACCCACTTCGTTTTCCTTTCCCAGGTCCGCCTGGCAGGGGAGCTCCTGGTCCCCCGGGGAACCCCGGCTTCCCAGGTATGGCGCATAGCCGGAAATCCATTCCCGCTCAGTGCAGGGCTGAACGCTAATTGCTGCGGAATTTATAGGAACAGTCAAATATTATTGCTGCGTGCCTTAAGCGATAATTTAGTAAATTTCCAACATCTGTTTTTTTTTTTAGACCGGTGCTGATCCATTATATTAAAAAAAAATGTAATGGACTTGCTGTACATGTATAAACAATCATAATGCGAATTCATCCGAGTGATTAAGTTTCTTCAATCACGACAGCTTACTATTTAAAATATATGACTATTTTTAAACAATAGCCCATTACAGAGCACGAACAGCGGGGGGAGGGGGTAGAGACATTCAGTGGACGACAACGCCCCAATGCTACAACACATCACCGTCAGCCATCATCCGCTGCTGGATGAAGGCCTCCGCGCAGGCCGCCGCCACCCCTTCACGGTTTTGCGGTTGTAACCAGCCGTCGAGCTTCTGCACGCGAGCGAATCCAGTCGCTCAGTCTCCACGGTGGACGTCCTCCATCGGGGGGGAGCGCTCCCTCCCCTGGCTGCCGCTCCGCCCTTAGTCTCGCCCATCGACCCAACGCGGTCGCATTTCGACGCGGCGTTGATTACAAATTGCGGAATCGTACGTGCAGTGCTGCCCGTGACCCCTTGTTGTTGTTGTTGTTGTCTCGTCTACATCTAGGTATAAAGGGAGATCCAGGCCGTCCCGGTGTGGGCGGGGTCCCTGGCTTCAGTGGCGCAAAGGGCGACCCTGGAGAAAAGGGGCCCATGGGCATCGATG
Source organism: Lethenteron reissneri (assembly GCF_015708825.2). NCBI lineage: Eukaryota > Metazoa > Chordata > Hyperoartia > Petromyzontiformes > Petromyzontidae > Lethenteron > Lethenteron reissneri. Next base: position 5,922,499 of record NC_083823.1, on the reverse strand, counting down.
GACCCCCGGGTTCTCCTGGTCCTCCCGGGCGAACTGTAGAAGGGGTCAAGGGCAACTCGGGTCTCCCTGGACTTCCAGGCCTCCCAGGTGAGGTCTCGGTGACCGCACTCTCACACCCGCGACGCTACACCGTGAAAACCTGACCCGCCGTGACCCTCCTGAAAATAGAAGCCGTGAGACTCGGCGAGGCTTTCCACGCTGCGTACGAGCATAGTGACAACAAAGCAAATGGCGGCGACCGTACATGTCGTCATGGCGCGTCTGTGTTTGTGTTCTTACAGGAAACCCTGGCTTCCCAGGCCAGCCTGGGTCCCCCGGGATCGGCGGAATCAAGGGGGAGCGTGGCAACCCAGGACTCCCCGGAAATTCGGGCCAGTCCGGCTTGAAGGGGGAGAGTGGCTTTCCAGGACAACCCGTGAGCTCACAGCCCTCGTACCGTCTTCCTCCGGCCTTGCTTCCCTTCAGTTTCTCGTCGTTGTGTAGTCTCCCAAATTTTCTGTATCCTCGTTGGTGCTACTTGTGTTGTGTCGCGAGACGAAGTATCACGACGCAACGCCCGATCCACAAATAGGAAGGACACGTCACCACAGCGGTACCACTCCGCTGTTCCTGTTATCCGGCTTGACCACCTGAATGTGAAATTGTCGTCATTGCTCTGCGTCTACATCAACAGCCGTACGAAAGACGCAGATGAGACAAAGTTTCCACTCGAATCTTTCACAGAGCAGCTGGAGAACATCCCGAGAACAGCCCGTAAACTTGTTTACCCAGGAAAGCCTGACTCCCAGGATAGTTGTTATTTCTACCCTCCCCTAAGCAACGTCCTGCTAGATTTTGTTCCCAGTAGGTGGCGACAGTTGCTCCTTTTGCCAAAGTAACCACTTCTGAAATTCGTTCACGTGACCGCTGGTCCACACGTTCAGGGGAAGCACTTTCACACCCGTTCTGCCACTGAGAGTAATATTTGACGCACGGCATCTTCTTGGTTCTTTTGGTAAAGTCATGTAGAATGGAAATAATAAAATAATAAAAATAAAACATAATAAAATAATTCTCACGACGTTTCGGCCACAACGCAAGCAGCCGTCCTCAGGTGGAGAACAGGTCTGTCGAGAAGACAGAGTCTGAATGACACATCCCAGGCTTGGAGCGTCAAAATAATTATTTTGTCAAGGCACTCTTCCCCCCTCCATCCCAGCTTGTGGCCGAAACGTCGTGAGAATTATTGTATTATGTTTTATTTTTATTATTTTATTATTTCCATTTTACATGATTTTACCGAAAGAACCAAGAAGATGAATCCCTGCAGTCACGAAAGCTTTAAATCGAAATTTAGTTTTGTTTTATTTGTAGTTTTTGTTCGTGATTTGCTTACCTTTCCTATACTTTACACTCCTATCGTGTTTTTGTATTGTTTTGTTGTTGTAATGTTCTTACATGCCCTTACTGGATGTCTGCGAAAAAGAGCTTTACAGCTCATCGGATTTCTCCAGTAAAAATAAACATTCTGATCCTGTTTCAGGGCAGCTTGGGGCGGCCAGGGTTCGATGGCCCCAAGGGCGACCCGGGTCCTCAGGGTCCCCCGGGATTCCCCGGTGAGTTCTCCCTCGCTGCCTCCACGCTCGGGTAATGAGATGGAGCGGGTCATGTGAAGGAGACGACGAATATCTCATGTCACCATAAGAGGGGGGAGAGGTACAGGTTACAGCATGGTCTTGAGAGGTAAATTTATTGCACAATGGACATGAGGCAGCACTTTAATGTTTTAATGTTCTGAGAAGACTGATATCCCAGGACATCAGCTACCTTAAAAAGAGGATGGTGATGATGATAATCCTAGGAAGTCCAGAAGAGGTGGCAACCCTACACTGCACAGATTCTCGCTGTACTTTCAGAGCGATACGTTTCTTTAATCAACGATGCTCAACACGGGCGCAGAGGCTAGACAGCGCTGAGCGGCCAGAAATCTGAGAGAGTACTTTGGAAGGTGCAGGTGATATGAACTCGTAGAATTCGCGCATTGCGCAAGGTTATAGAAACTTTGCCCCTGATGACAAAATCACCCAGATTTCAGCATTAAATTAGTACGATGCGCCTTGTGTCAACATTGGTACTGGGGAGACAATGGCGACCGGGCGTTGTGCTGGTCACACGACACCCTGATTGGCCATGCCGGCCTCATCGCCTCGCAGCACTTGTCCCAACAGTCTACGTGGTAATGGGGGGGGGGCGGTGCTTCCATTTCTCTCTCTGTGTACTGCGTGGCCTGACCAGTTTTCATTCTGTCTTGCAGGTATGAAGGGCTCTTCTGGCCTCCCAGGCATCAACGGGGGCCCAGGAGAGAGGGGCTTCCCTGGGCCACCAGGTGAGAGGTTTCTACCACCCCCTCCGCCACCACCCCAAAAATAATAATACATCCATCGCAACGTGGCACCGCACGATTTACTTTGCCCGTTGTTTCACACGGCTACCGCGGACACTCCCGAGTCGTGCACTGAAGAGGAATCGCGCGGCACGACCACGCATCAGAAGTTCTACATACACACATAGACCACCACAACCACCACCGCCGCCGCGTGCAACCTCCGTTGTTCCTCGATCTAGGTCCTGAAGGTCCTCCCGGCCCCCGGAGCCCCGTCTCGTACGTGAAGGGAGACCCGGGCCCGCCGGGCAACCCCGGTCTGCCCGGCCCACGTGGTCCTCCAGGACAGCCCGGCCAGCCCGGACTGCCAGGTGAGTCCTCTGCCCGGCCACTTGACTCGGTGGAGATGGTTTTGGTGGGGGGGGTGTGGTCACTTGTAATTGTTTCTTTTTTACAGGGCCCCTGCCCCTTTTACTTCAGTAGTTCAGGAGTGAAGTTCCTTGAGCTCTACGGCCATTTTGAAAGGGCGACTCATCGCAAGCATTTGAAAAGGGCACCCCTAGTGGCAACTGTCTCTGTGGGCACGTTGTGATGAGTTTTTCCCAGTCGAGAGCGGCGATTGCTGTGTGTGATCCCTAGTGAATGATTTTAAGGGCAATATTTAAAATATGGAAAGTTTGGACCACTTGTCACCTCCTGACAAGTGATATTTTTGTTTCCCCATCAGGTTCTTCCGGTCAGTCGGGAGGACCAGGTGAGGACGGCCTTCCCGGAAGTGATGGGCCCTCCGGAAGGAAGGGCCAGACTGGGCCGTCTGGTCGCACAGGTGAGACTCGGCTACACCGCAATTTCACCTTTGTTCCTGATTTTATTGTTGTTGTTGTTGTTGCTGCTCAGATTTGCGTAACTGGTGCTTTGTTTTTAACCTGCTGTTCTTATAGGACAAGGCGTTGCTGTGTTTCACAGACGCAATCTGCGGTCATTTCAACAGCAGGATGACGCGTTGCCCCAATTTAGTAATTTGCGGGTACATTTTTAAAACGTGAAAATTTTCAACCACGACGCCAGAATACAGTGGCCTGCTCTTTCCAAATCACGTCACTGGATCTTTAATGCCGTCTGCTTTAACTAGCGGATGGATTAACCAAGGTGGTGGCCTACCAAACATGATCCACGGACCTCTACAATGAGCGGCAAAAATGCGCTACCGCTGGGCCAAGTCTGTTGTTTTGTTTGCGTTTGCGTACGACTGTTCAACTTGTCTAGCCGTGCGACTTCGTCTGTCATTTTCCGCCATTGCTGACCTCATTGGGTTCTTCCAGCTTCAATCAAATGTCGATGTCAACAGCAAAGGTTTTTTTGGGTTAGATCGTGTAAATATAAATGTGTCGTGAAACCGACCACCACCCGACACAGCCTTATTAGTAAGGTGTGTCACGTAAACAAAACGCGCCATTTAGTTACTACTTTAGCATACCGTTGCGTTGGAGAGTAAACCCACAACATTCACAATTTGAGTGCAACGTTTCGCCGGCGATTACAACAACCAGCCTCATCAGGCGATAGCCAGAATTGTGATGAAGTCCTCCTGTTTCGGTCTTAAATAGAGAGAGTGACGGTGATGTCATCACTGTGGGCCTATTACGGTGCTAAGACTAGAGGGGCGTTAGCGTAGTCATAAATGTTAATGTGTCTCACGTTGTCCCAAAAGTACGTTTTCCATATCCGGGTGAAATAAAGTTGACTACTTCTAATATATGCTAGCCAGAATCACCACCACCACTCGCCTCCGATTAGCTTCCTGCACCTCCGATTAGCACGGTTGGCGATGCACGGTGTTCATTTATTTGTTTCCGTTTTAATGAGGTAAACAAAAAAATTATAAAAAATTATAATATATCACGACCTTTCGATTGCAACACAAGCGGGCCACCCGAGTTCGATTCCTGCTCACGCCCATAATTAATGGCAAATACCAGAGCTGGTCCTGGGCCTTCCCGAGGTCGACTCAGCCTTCAAAATGAGTACCTGGTGCGGTGGAATTTTTGAGAGATGCGGTGGTGCTGGCCACACCACTCCCTTGCGTGTCATCATGCCATTGCTACTCGCCAATGGAACTTTTGCCCAACAGTATGTTATGGGGCGCCACGGTGGCGCGATGTTAACCACCTCGCCTTGTTGAGTGCAGCAGCATGATGTCGAAACGGTCAGGCTGCTCGGCCAACTCCTCGAGATGGGCAGAGAGCGGATCGATGGAGCGAGAAACGATCTGTGCTAACGGCCGCGCGTCGCTCGTTTCAGGCGAGCGAGGATTCCCAGGCCCGCAGGGCACCGACGGAATTCCCGGAATCCCGGGACAGCCCGGCCCTCCCTCCATGCCTCACGGGTTCATGGTGACGCGCCACAGCCAGTCGGTGGAGGTGCCCACGTGTCCGTCGGGCCTCGTCAAGCTGTACGACGGCTACTCGCTGCTCTACGTGCAGGGCAACGAACGCTCACACGGCCAGGACCTCGGTAAGTCGTGGTCGTCGTCAACGTCGTCAACAGCGTCGGGGATCGCCTCCCCTGGCCTTCGGTCATGAACTTCCTCACTTAAGTTCGTCTTCCCGCACCTTCCCGCATAGAAGTGCACACGCACCGTGGTCCCCACTGGGTAAGGCAGCAGCGAGAGCCCAGTGTCACCCCTTCCTCTCAACTCAGGAGAATAGCGTTTAGGACTTACCGTCCCCCCACGTCACAGTTTGTGCTCTGGGCTTCCACTGCAAGAATCACCTCGTGGCCTCCGTCATGAACTCTTCTTTCGTCGGTTAACTCTACTCCGATATGTCCGTTAACTCTACTGCACCACGTCAGTTAACTCTACTGCACCGTGTCAGTTAACTCTACTGCACCGTGTCAGTTAACTCTACTGCACCGTGTCAGTTAACTCTACTGCACCACGTCAGTTAACTCTACTGCACCATGTCAGTTAACTCTACTGCACCATGTCAGTTAACTCTACTGCACCATGTCAGTTAACTCTACTGCACCACGCCAGTTAACTCTACTGCACTGTGTCAGTTAACTCTACTGCACCACGCCAGTTAACGCTACTGCACCACGCCAGTTAACTCTACTGCACCGTGTCAGTTAACTCTACTGCACTGTGTCAGTTAACTCTACTGCACCTCGCCAGTTAACTCTACTGCACCGTGTCAGTTAACTGTACTCTGCTCTGTCCATTAACTCTACTCCGCTGTGTCTGTTAACTCTACTGCACTACGTCTGTTAACTCTACAGCACTACGTCTGTTAACTCTACTGTGCTCTGTCCGTTAACTCTACTCCGCTGTGTCTGTTAACTCTACTGCACTACGTCGGTTAACTCGACTCCGCCGCGGCGGTCCGTCTGGTAGGCACGGCGGGCAGCTGTCTGCGTCGCTTCAGCACGATGCCCTTCATGTTCTGCAACCTGAACAACGTCTGCAACTTCGCGTCACGCAACGACTACTCCTACTGGCTCTCCACGCCGCAGCCCATGACCATGAACATGGCTCCTGTCCACGGCCAGGAGATCCAACCTTTCATCAGCAGGTGCGAGGCCCCTTTCGAAATTTTTACGCGAAATCTGTGGGGTTTTTGTTTAACATTTTTTTATTAGAATTTTTTGTTTGCACGGTAAGATCTCCAAATGTGCTCAAGAGAAAAGTCGTCGCCGCACCCACTCGCAAAGGATTTCCTCGTTGTACCGCCGCATCCGTGATTGACGGTGCACACGACAAGTATTATATATTATTTTTTTAATGTTAGCAAGTTCGTGACCCATTGCTCCCTTCTTTTTCGGAGGCTGACATTGGTCGTAAACGTTTTTTTTTTGTCCTAAATAAAACACAGCTGCTTTGGCACGGGAAGCGCTGCCTGAATAAATAACTTTGACGGATATATCGGCAAAGTAGGTCCTTTGGCTGTTGCTTGTTTCCGCTGTGGCTGAGTTCAGAATCCTGCGCACAAGATCGGGGATGTGATGTCACCGCGCGCTACAGGTTTAACTTTAGCGACAGATGTGCCCTTGATAATTGGTTCTTTACCCTTCTATCTGGCAACAAAACTGACACCTTTTTACAAGGAGTCATGTTTGCATAGACCGCAATACCTGCAGTCATAAATACAAACAAAAGACATAACTCTGATAATGTGCACTGTCAGAGTTATGTCTTTTGTTTGTATTTATGACTGCAGGTATTGCGGTCTATGCAAACATGACTCCTTGTAAAAAGGTGTCAGTTTTGTTGCCAGATAGAAGGGTAAAGAACCAATTATCATATTTTTACTGGCAAATGAGGTCCCCATAGTGTAGATGTGCCCTTCTCACGAAATGTATTTTACCCGGATAAAAGTGCACCTCAGAATTTTAATGTTGCTTTGACAGTTGTAGTGTAACTACTATTCGTATTTTTTTTGTCATAAAAAAAATGTAAATGATACACAAAGCTACTAAATTACGGTGATATTTTGCATGTAAATTCCAACGTGATGAAAAGACTAATGGTCCAAAGTCAATTTGGGCCATCCTGGGCATTGGTGGCATGCCAAAACAATGCCGCAATTGCTAATATGGGCTGTGCCCACGCTGTTGTGCCACTATCACCACCAGCATCTCGTCTGCCAGGCATGTTACGTGACGATGCATCGACTCATACTTTCGCAGAAATGTTTCTTGACCACCTTCGTGGCAAATGCAGAATTTCCTGAAAGCCGCAGTAGAAATAAGCATCGTTTCGATTCAAATTGCTCATCATTTTCTCCATACACATGCTGCACGTGCGCTTAAACAATCGATGCTTTTATCTTCAATCCGTGCTACGTTCTAGCCCTTAGGTTCACGTTACTCCCTGCAGAGACGCTACGATTACCGCGATGTGAAACAATGTTTGTTACGAATCGTACGATTTGTTACGAATCGTACGATTCGTAACAAACAAAACTCTCCCTCCCTAGCCTCTCCATGCGCTGTGCAGAAGGGCCGTTGCCCGAAACGTTGCCTATTATATCCTTTTTTTTCTAAGGCCACAGTGCAATTGACAGATGTGTTGAGTTGTGTTGCTTGTGCACCACTTCCAATGCGCAGCAGCTGCATCGCCAAATCGTTTGTTACAATTGACAGAGTCACTGTGCGTCTGTGGGGGGGTGAGGTGTGCGGGTGGTGGTGGGTAAATGTTTCATGCCTTTGGCCCACACCGGCCGAGAAACATCTGCTCGGTATAATCGCGGTGCTGCGCGGTAAACATCGAGTTTTGAGGATCCGCTGCGGTGCGTGTGCATGCGTGCGCGTGTGCGTGCGTGCATGTGCGCGCCTTCGTGTGCGTGCACGCGAGCCAGCGAGAGCTGCCTCCGCCCGTTGTGACTGTGGTCTCCGTGGTAACCGCCGTAAACGTCTCCACAGATGTGCGGTGTGCGAAGCGCCGGCGATGGTGATCGCTGTTCACAGCCAATCCATCGTGATCCCCCCGTGTCCCAACGGATGGGCCTCCATTTGGATCGGCTACTCGTTCATGATGGTATGTCTTGGCGTGCGCGCACGTGCACACACGAGCGCGCAAAGACAAAGATGCCCCGTATAGCCTTTATAAACTACAGAGCTATTAACTATTTTGATTTTACCAGGTAAGGCCCACTGAGCTGTATAGCTCTTTTTCAGAAGCGACCTGGCCACACATGATTGCCTAATTGAAGTGGCTTATCATGGGGAAATTTATAGCAGCCAAATACTCTAAACACGTGTTTCTAGATGTGGAGGGAAAAACCGGAGGACCCGGAGTGAGAGAACATGCAAACTCCAAATATACAGGCATTAGGGTCGGGATCGAACCCACGACCTCCTGTATACCAGGCAAGGTAGTTAACATCTCCTAGCTACCATGGAACCCCATAACAGAATGTTGGGTAAAAATTATGTTGGCGAGTAGCGCTGGCATGACGACACGCAAGGCAGTGGTGTAGCTAGCACCATCGCACCCGGTCCACCCATCATCTCCCCAATTCCCACCACCCCGGGTGCTAGTTTTGAAAGGCTGAGTTGACCTCGGGGAGGCCCAGGACCAGCTCAGGTATTCGCCGTAAATTATGGTCTTGAGCAGGAGTCGAACTCGGGTGGCTTGGTTCGTGGGGGAGTGCGCTCACCACTGCACCACCGCTCCCCACGTGCACACACATGTACACATGCGCAAACGTAAACACACACACGTACCACGTAAACATGTGCATATTAGCATACGTACACATGTGCATACATACATACACTTGCACACATCTGGTATTTATATATATGCAAAAAAAAATTCTGAGAATAAAGTGATAAAAATAGATGCGACAACACAAATGCTTGACCTAGTTAAAAGCATCGTCCTCCTGCAGTGATCGTAGAATTGATTCGCCGGGCAGAAGGAGACGCAATAGTGAGTCCATTCATCATCATTATGGTCTCCGGTCGTCAGATCTTTATTTAAATCAGGTGAGAGTCTATTGAGAGCAAACGTCTCCGTTACAAGGGAGAGCTGGGTCACGAAGTGCATCATCGGTCCCCGGACACCCACCCTTTTCACAAATCCACGCCAACCAATGTGGTGAAGTATAGCCACATAACTCCCCCCGCACCCCGTCCCTCCACCCCCCCACCTTCCTCCCACCAACCCCAACCAACACCGTATGGTGAGGCCTTAGACCAGCAGTGGAATGACAAAGGGCTTGGAAATTATTATTATTTTATCAGTGGAGTGTTCATGAGCTCCACATGATGATGTTACACCAAAGACGCTTCCAGATAAACAGAGCTCAACGGGTTATTGGCAGAGAGCGGAGACAAACAGAAACATCTTAGCACGTGCCGGCAATTCTCTGTGCGGGGGATATCACTGTTTTCCCTTAGCCTTCTTATATATGTCAACTGATACAACATACGCCACGGGATAAATGGCTCCATTTGTGTGTACATGTAGATATGTATTGATGATTGCAATGCGTATATGTAGTTGCGTGTCGCTGTCTCTGTACGCACGTACAATTAATACAAAAAAATGTATTACATGAATAAAAAAATATTTGCCGAGCAATAACTGTCCATCGGAGAGACTTAGCCAGCGCTAGCAGAAAGCCTGGGTTCAATTCCAGGCTTCCTACACCCTGGCGAGATGTTAACTACCTCGCCTGGTATGCAGGAGGTCGTGGGTTCGATCCGAACCCTGACGCCTGTTGTATATTTGGAGTTTGCGTGTTCTCCCCGTGGTCCCATGGATTTTTTTCCAGGTCCTTCGGGTTTTCCCTTCACTTATAGAAACATACGTTTAGAGTATTTGGCTGCTACAATTTTCCACATGATAAGCCACTTCGTTGAACTATCATTTGTGGCCAGGTTGCTTCATCTATGACTGCAACACAAAACTCACTTTTGACCCTTTACTACATACAATATAAACTTTATCACAAAATTCTATGAAATAAAAAACATCATATTTAAAGTTCAACATGACAGTGTTTTAATTGAATATAATGGCATTTATGTTGCATTACTTTCCTTCTCGTGCCCTGCCAGTCGTAAATGTATCCAGAATCGGGATGTGAGTGATGATAAGGCCAGCAGTGGATTGACCATGGCACTCAATAATAATTTCAACTCACGGTATACGCTCACTTTCGAAGGGAGAGAACGACTCAGAAGCACGAGGAACCACTATCAGGAAGGTAGCCACATGCTGATCCGACAATATTAAGATGTTTTCAGCCAATTAATGAGTGTACATGTGGGAGGAAACCGGAGAATCTGGAGAAAATGCGCATGCTCGAGGTGGAAACGCTCTATCCCATACAGATGGAAAACAGGTGGAGTCCAAATTTTTGTACTCTTAGGTTATTTCGGTAAAGTCACATAGGTAAAAAAATAATAAAATTAAAATTAATAAAAGTAATAATAAAAATAAAATAATAAATCACGACGTTTCAAGTGATATAGTAAATCTGGCTGTGACGGTCCCACCTGATGATGGAGACTTGTGTTGCCTCCGAAACGTCGTGATTTATTATTTTATTTTTATTATAACTTTTAAAAAAAAATTTTACCTACATGACTTTACCGAAAAAACCTAAGAGTATGAATCCTTGCAGTCACGAAAGCTTCAAATCTAGAATCTCAATTTTTGCTCTACTGCCTTCTGGTGAGCTCGGGGACACGATGATGATGATGATGATGTGGCCCGGTTTGTTTATAGATTATTTGGCTGCTACTTTAAATTCCCACGTTGTCATGATGATGATAAATCCACTTCAATGAGCTGCCACATGTGGCCAGGTCACTTCTAAAAAAGAGCCAATAGCTCATTGGGCCACACCTGGTAAATAAAATAGTTCAATTTTGTTTGAAGTCTCTTCTCCAAAAACTTCATCTTGCACCCATGCCTTTTTTAGACCCCCTTAATTGCTTCCTTTCTCTCCTTCCCCTGCTCGGTCCGTGCCGTTCCCTCCCGTTTCCTCCTCCGCAACCTCTGCGCTCTCTGAGACGTTTGTTCATTTACGGGCGCATTTACCAACGAGAATTTGCCGATGTCGCAGTTAAAAAATTAACCCGTAAAAACAAAGTTTTTCACTATAAATCCTTTATATGCGTGGCGGCTAGAGTCCTCTCGTCCTCTGGCTTGAGATGGCTGCCACCTATGGGTCAGATGATTGCCTGGCACCATTAAGCAATTGGTAATTAAATATAATATTTTTTTCCTAAAAAGTGTAAAATTCACTAAAATAAATTGTCACGCACAACGAGTCTGTGTGCAAAATGTCAGCTCGATTGGATCACGGGAAGTGGGTTAAAAAACGACCGAAAGATTTGCACAGTCGTAAGCGCGCAAGCAAGCAAGCAAGTGAACTTAATATAAAGGATTTAAAAAGCGGCGAACACGAGGGTTCACCTGTCACGGACGGTGAGCTTGCCCGCCCCGCTGACTCGTCACGGAGCATGAACCATCACGCGAATTCCGGTCGTCCGCGCAGTGGAGGCTTTTTTGATGGCCATTGAACAAAGATGGTCACCGCATCAGACGCTTACAGATGCGCTTTCAGATGCGCTCCTGCGGTCATCTGGATCATCCTCTTCCGATGTTAGAAAGCCACTGGAATCAAAATTGAAAACGAATTTCTTTCGTTTTTTGTCCTCCGATTAGCGTGGTTGGCTACGTACGGTGTGAAAGAAGTTCCACGTGTTTGTATTGTATGGTATGGGTCTCCTCATCTCACCTCCATCGCCACTAGAGGCACTATACTATTGTAAACTAAACTTTTGTTTTAACCAGGTGAGGCTCACTGAGCTATGCAGCTTTTTTTCAGCAATGACCTGGCCACCAATGATAGCTCAACGAAGTGGCACATCGTGTGGAAATTTACAGCAGCCAAACACTCTAAACGCGTGATGTTGATTCTAAATGTGGAGGGAAAAACCGGAGGACCCGGAGAAAATCCACGCGACCACGGGGGGGAGAGAGAGACACGCAAACTCTAAATATGCAACAGGCGTCAGGGTCGGGATCAAACCCGAGATCTCCCGCATACCTGGCGAGGGAGTTAACATCTCGCCACCGCGGCACCCCACTACATGCATGACCGAACTGTGCCGATCTCCCGCCCCCCCCCCCCCCCCCCCTAACGCCGTCGCGTGCAGCACACGAGTGCCGGTGCCGAGGGCTCGGGCCAGGCCCTGGCATCGCCTGGCTCCTGCCTCGAGGAGTTCCGCTCAGCGCCCTTCATCGAGTGCCACGGCCGCGGAACGTGCAACTACTACGCCAACTCCTACAGCTTCTGGCTCGCCACCGTCGAGAACCACGAAATGTTCAAGTGAGTGAGCCGAACCGCACGTGCCGGAGGGAGGGCGGGCATTCCTAGAAAATGCCGTGTTGGACTAAAACCACGTTCGACAAGTAAATAGACCTAAAGTGAACTAAAGGGTTGCGTTTCTGCGTTCTTTAATTATCATCCCCGCTCCCTATTTGTTGAACTAATTCTACAAGATTTCCGCCCTTGTTATTGAACAGAAGTCCCGCGGCTAACAGTGACATCGGTGAACGGTTTTTGTGGTTGACGTTTCGCCTCCCATAGGACCAGCATGGTTTCGACTGACGTGAACATTTTGATAGCGGTGGTAGGTTTACGTTATGCGCGCCATTTTCAGCCAATCTGATGTCCGCAACGACCGCACAGGCTAGATGAATGCGGCGGTGTGTGAACGTTTGCTTCCTGCTGTGTTGAGTGCGTCACATTATCACGCAACAAAAATACACACACACACTTACAAAAGCGTACATGGTAAATAAATCGTTCTCATGGTCGATTTGTTCACACCTTCCAACGGACGCTGCACTATCACGGCACTACTTTTCGACATCCACAGCGTATGAATCATCATCACCTTCATCAGCCGGATGAAAGCCTCTCCAGGCTGCCACCATCTCTCACGGCCCTGCGATGTTGATAGCCTATTAACCCTTTCCCATTCCGATGACGTACGTGTTACGAGTGCGTCATCGGAACGGCATCGGAACAAAAACTAAACTAAAATATCTTTACCGGTACCGAGGCTCCCACAAGGCCATGCGGGAGGGCGTGTGGCACAGTTGGGCACCAGCTGTCTTAGAGTGCGGCGGTCAGGTCGCTACAGTTCTCTGCGTTGAGTAACAACGTCTGCAAAAGCAACGGCGCTACTCCGTCTCTCTGAATAAACTTAACACTGAGCCGCTCGCGCGTTCCGAGATTCGGCGGTGAACGGGACACCGCCCCCACCCTGCAACCTGGAGGCGTCTCCGAGTACGGGAAAGGGTTAACACAGATAGCCAATGTCCTGTTTACACTCAAACATCACCCTCTCCCCCCCCCGTCCCTCGTCACTTTCAGGAAGCCACAGTCGGAAACGCTCAAGGCTGGAGAGCTGCGTTCGAGGATAAGCCGGTGCCAAGTCTGCATGAGGAAGACATAACGCTCCTTCCAAAGGGGGGGTGGGGGGGGGGTGATTATAACACAGCAATGATTTCACAAGGGTGCTCTCTGTGTAAATGATACAAACTCTATGCATATTTTATTGTGTGTACCTCAGGCGTCTTATGTTGTGTAACGCAGGCCTTCCAACTCGGCAGCACATCCGCCAGAGGTTTTCTGCTCCCCCCCCCCACCACCACCATCACCATCACCCCCCCCCCCCCCACCGATGGGGAGACGGAACAGCTGCGTCCACGATGCACTGCGCTTCACGCAAAGCACACGAGCACCCGTAGGAATTTGCACGTGGAATGCGCGGGGGCAGCCCGGGAGGTGTGTGTGTGCAAGAGTGAGCGTAAAGACACGGGGAAATCTGTTCCGTGTTTGTTTTTTTTTAAGTTGTTTTAAACACGGGGGGGGGGGGAGGGGTGGAAAACTCCCTCCAGATGTGCTGGCCACTTACTTCTGACGCAAGATGAGCATATAAAGGGGAGATGTTGGAGAGAAAAAAAAAGGACACGTCAGAAAATCAACGTCTTTGATCGTACGTGTACATATACACATTTTAATATGTATTGTACATTACGTATGTGTTTATGTGCCGGTGTGTTTATATATATAATATATAGCACACGAAACACATCTGCACATAAAACACAAAATCAATAAGCGGTCTTCAACGTGAATGTCCTGTTAATCGCTTTAATCATTTATAAAAAAAAAAAGAACGCTTTGGTCAAGGATTATATTTAAACCGTAGGACACTATTTTGGTTTTGGGGTTTTCCTTCTCTAATGTGCCACATTTTTTTTAGGGATTAAACAACAACAAAAACAACTCCCGCAGTGAAAGAGCTCCAGTGCACATTTTTTACATTAAAAAATGCACCCTGGAGTTTTCTCATTAGACGTTTATTTTTTTAAAACCTTGGACAGTTTTTAAAATGTGTTTTTAAAGCAAAAAATGAGCTGCCACTCAAAATGGAAAGAATTAAAAGCCATCTCTCTCTGATAAAAAAAAAACATTACACTTAAGACGACTCCTCATTTTGTAAAAGTTTTGGAAGGTCTGGATTGGCAATTGCTAAGCTCCAAAAGACTGCTGTTATAGAAAGGCTTGGCGCATATAATAATATTATTTTTTATATAATGTGACTGATCTTTAACTATTCATATGGTGCTGTTGCATAGATTAAGCTACACATGCCACACTCACAAACTGCAGAAGCCTTGTATTAGTTCCTTCACTTACAAACAAAATGACAACAACAAAAACTGGCCAGTGCAGTTTTAAGTGGATTATATTACTTGAATGCATGTCGTATTAATCATTTGATTTCGTTTTTCCTTCTCTCTAATGTCAGACCACTAAGTGTCTCCGCAATTTGACGTACGCGAGCAGTTGACCTAACAACGAGCTGCTGCTGCTGCCGCTTGGCCGATTGTGATGCCCGCACATCACCCGCCCCCCCGCCTCGGCCCCGGGGGGCAATGCGTGCCAGGTTAGGTGCCGCGTCGAACACCGTGTTACCGGCGGCAATGTAACGGCGCACCTTCGGCTAACGCCGACGTTACCCGACAACAACAACAATGTTCGGGGGCTCGTAAGGCCACCGAACGGCGAGGGATGACACGCTCTGCCCCCTCGCGAGCGACGCGACGAGTTATGCCGACGTGGAGTTTGCCGATTTCCACTCTCAAATTCGCAAACGCCCCTTCCCCATCAGCAAGCCGTGCTGTTGACTCCCCTGTCCTCGTTTTTCTCTGCCCGTGACTTGCCTGCATCGTCTCTCTATCTCTCTCTCTCTCCACGTCAAGTAAATATGTCTCGCGCTGGGCACGGATGAACGCGGGTGACTTGAACATCGTCCGTTCACGCGGCGCAACAACGAATCGGATGGCATCCGCTAGAGAACTACGCTGCCCGGTCACTAGGTAGCTTGAGTGTGCTAGCATTAGACAGAGAGTGCCAAAATAGTGAAATGTTGATTGACCAAACCATGATTCCTCCTCACAGTAATCAAAGCCAGCGAGCCATGGGCTTCATTGATAGGCAGACAGTGTTACACCGCTTGTGAAGCTGTTTACATGTTCACGAATACGTCGCGATAGTTGCCAAGTTTGTCCGCAACATTCAGCTACAAAACACCTACTGGCATTCGTAGTGATGCACCTATTTTGCCTTCACGTCAATATGTAAACAGACTGATAGAAGTGTGTTACGATTTGTTTTCGTAGATTCTGCTCATGACACGATCAGTGTAAGTCCAGGGCTGCCATGTTAAGCTTCGCTGCTTTATTTGTATTTTTGTTTCGATACACTTGACTGTATCTACTCACGCGCTCACTTTATTGATGATGAATACCGGATGTTGATTTTTTTTTGTTAAATTAGAATTTTCTCCAATCACGACAGAAAAAAAACTGGCCTCACCGAATGCAAAGTCATCATCGACCAGTATCGTGAAGCCATGGTTCTATCCACTGCGGGATGAGGGCCTCCCCAAGGTTCCGTCACCTCTCACGACCGTGCGATGTTGCAAGTACTTACCGAACGCAACGGTCTCCGATGTTGAAGATTTATGGCTGGACCGTGCCTTATTTTCAGTGGAATATTCGACGGAACGTTCCTCTGAAAATTTAGCCGATATATATTTGCTTAAGACAAAAACAAAAATACAGCCCTTCGGGTTTGTATTTTTGACAATAAAATCAAATCGAGTTTAAAGCTCACCAAGGTTTATTTGTTTTTGTTGCACGCCACTTGCAGCCACGTTTTCTTTTTGTCTGTGCGGTTTGGCGAGCGTCATCAATTCGTTCACGCGGTTCGCCGCAGTTTTGACACCGTGACAACTTCTCTCGGCATCTCTCTCTCTCGCTGTCTGCGTGCGCGATTGGGGAAAAGCATTGCAATCGGAGAGCCCTCACCCATTGATTTGCCGTTCCACGCGCGCCGCCAAGACCAAAGATGCGGAACTGTTGAGTGGTTGCACGGAACTCGCGCAAAGCCGTTATAGCATCGTATGTGGGCGAGACCGACTGTGTGTTGAGACTGTGCGTACATGTGTGCGCGCGCGTCTGCGTGATTTTCCCATTGTTGAGTGGAAATTTCCAGTTGACCTTTTCACGGGGACGGGGCTCGTATTTTGACAATAACAATGCGATGGGGTGGGATGACACCTGGCACGTTGCCAACAGTGGCCACAGCTGAGAGTGACGGCGTGGCTCGCGTGAATCGATAGCTCATTCAAAAATTATCGCGCCGTCACCGGCTTACTATTTTTTAAAGAGGGGGGGGCGGGGGTTTTCTAGTGTAGGCGGTGATGAATGACATTAGAGAGCTATATTTGGTGAAAGTGTGCATTGGGAATTGTCTTTTTGTTCATTAATGCCTTACATACGAATATGTATTATGGGATGGTGCTAACTTCTCAAAACGTTGGACCGGTAGCGAACTGGGGGTGCTACTGCGACGTGTTACGGGACGAAAACGGGCAACGAAACGTGCGTTTGTGTGTGTATCATTTTAGCGACTGTGTGAGAGAGCATGGACAAGGTAGAGAATTCCCGTGTCAGGTGGCGAGTGCTGATTCTACAACATCGGCAACAAATGGCCTTCACAGTGGGTTAGGGCAGGCCGAGAGGTTTTTATAACATCGGTGTGGGTGCATGGGTGGTGTGTGTGTGCGTGCGGGCATCTCTAGGCATGGCATGCGTGCGTCAAATATTGCCTCGTGGCAGATTGGCCGCAAATGCTGCTGCTGCTGTTGCTGCTGCTGTTGTTGCTGCTGCTGTCCCCTCTGCGTGCTGTTCAACGCGCACGCGCAGGTAACGACAGCGTGCGGCAAGACGCAAATAAATACAGCGCAGTCACTCGCATCAAGGACAAGCATTGACAATGTTTTGTTGAAACCCACGCGTCTCTCATATTCGAACGGCCCGTAACCTCGCTCGGCTCTTCCCGCCGTTAATGCTGCAGTTTACTTATCGCTGTTCCATGGAGGGTACAGTCTTACCCGTGTTAAAGAGCAATAATAATATTAATTAGGAGAAGGATCATCATTTCAACTTGTCGGGTGCCGCCCAGTATTCGCTCACTCTCTCGCAGAGAGCGAGGCGGCGACTCTGAGCTGCGAGGAAACCGCAGGCAAGCGGGTGAGTTGGTGAAATTAAAAAAAACCCTCCAAGCTCTGCGGTTCTCTACGTAATTGTACACGTGCATGTTGAACTTTCCTTTCGCACCATACGTAAGCCAACCATGCTAATCGGAGGTGCGCGGGAGACTGGCAACAGGCGAAACGCACGCACGCATGCAAAAAAAAAGCAATTGCCGCGTTGTTTCCTGCAAGGCATAACTTGCTAGCTGCAGTTTCAGTGTAACGTGTTTAAATCTCCCGCGTGAGCGCAAACGCACGCACGCTGGCAAACGTGCAAGTCGACGGCATGTTAATACGCGTTTGGCAATCATATACTGCCCGACGAGTCGGTGCGTCCATCGTTGCCAGACGCTCGTGTTTCCAACATTCACGCGAGGGAAATTGATCGATTTCTCGAGTCAACGTTGCGAGAAACCAGGCAATTCTTTGAAGAACAAGCGTTGTTGGACAGGGGCTGTGAAATCGTGAGCAGGCACGATGGTGATGCCGGGTAAGGGGTGCTAAGGTGATTCATCCAGGCCACAGCGAATGGCTGCAATATTTGATTAGCATAATTGACTGCCGAACGCGAAAGTTGAACATATGCATGAACATACATATGTTGCATTTCTTTCCCACCGTACGTAGCCAACCATGCAAATCGGAGGTGCGGTGAAGGACAAAAAACCAAACACATAAAACATTTGTTGTAGAGAAATTACTTTTTCAATCTCGATGTAAAGGTGCATAGCTCCAGTGGCTTCCTAATATCGGAAGGAAGAGCGTTCCAGACGGCCGCAGAAGCGCATCTGAAAGCGCGCGATGATGCGCTGAGCACAGTCTTTGTTCCATGGCTAGCAAGAAGCCGCAAGATGCAAACAGTCGGTGAATGCCGCTGAAATAGAGGTGGTAGGTCAGTTTTTCGAATGTGAAAATGTGTCCGTGTTGCGTGTGAAGGCACAGCTTGTCAGCTTTGCACAACGGTAACTTCTTCTGGGTTGATGTGAGGTTTTTTTTCGTGCAGAAGCTCATTTTAACCGTACAATAAAAAATTTATGAACTGAAAAAAAATCTAAACAGTAGCGTTTATAACATTTTAAGTCCGAAACGTTGGCGGCCAAAATCAATCTTACTACACACCCCACATTAAAATGTATTACATTTTTTTTTAAATAGATGGAGGTTTTGGTTAATTTCAAAGAGAAGGAACAACTCCCACCGACATAGTACGGTGTTCATGTTTAAAAATCCTGGAGTTAAGTTTATAAAACAATTGTATTGCTAATTAAGCCAATCAACGGACTAATTAAAAAAAATCCAAGGGGGCTATTCTGTAAGGCATTGTCTTTTGCAGGTAAAACTAAACTTTTTTTTAAAAATAGTATTTCCCAATGATTTAATCATTCATTTCTGCAAAGCTGAGTGGAGTACAATATTGCCCACGTGATATGCATTCATTGGTTATATAGAACCTTGCCGAACAACTGCTAGAGCTGCGTAGTTGAATAGGGTGCAAAGATGTCCACTGATTCGCACAATAAGAGAGTCTTGGCTTAATTACCAATATGAAAATGCTTCAGCATTTTGGCTTTTTTAATTATTAAATATGGATATTTTTTTTCCTTTCGTATGAGCGCCCAAGTGCCTTTTTGTGCAACAAATTTCAATCTTTTGTTTTTCGCACACACGACCTGCCTATGGACCCAACATGCATACATACCATACGTATATATATCTGTAACGCACTGTTAATCACTGCTGTCAATCTGTCGCTACTAATTATAACAGTCGTGCCTGTTTATACAAACCAAACATCTTATACTGTATTGTGTATTTAGAGTGATTTTTAAAACCCCTGCACAAACCTTTTTTGTTAGTTTGTTTTTTGTTTTGTTAAAAGCTTTACATAGGGCAAACATTCAACACGTTTGGTAGAGAGAAGAACAGGCAATCGCCCACTACTGAAGACATTAAATGTACCGGCACGTGGACCCCCCCAAGCGCTGAATAAATTTGGCGAGTACTTTGGAGAATATTAACTGTCTACAACACATTAACATTTGATCACTTAGAATGTGATTCAGCCATAATAATACGTGTTTATCTTTAACATAAAAAAACATCAGGGCTTGTGTTTTTCCAATAATGCCGTTAGGTTGTATAAAAGGGGGAGAGGATTGCGGTATTAGCGCTTCAAGTGCTTCGGGGATTTGTGTGTTTATGCAAAAGACTACAACGGGAATGCTAAACCAGCAAACAAAAGTATCTTTAACAAATATTAATTGAAATATATTTAATTTCATTTTCTTTTTACCCCTCCCCCAGGCTTGCATATGCAATATATATTTTGAGTCCTTGATATTTATTACATAAGCAAAATGAAATAATTAAATTGTTCAATGATATACGTATAATTTTTCATAACAATAGTGAAACCATTATAGAATTAGCTCAATAATCTTTGGCTCCAGTGTATTCACGCGTGTCTGGGAAACCAGCTGCCTGAAAGAAAATTTCCGCATTTTAACAAAGTGCGAAAATTGCTAAAATTTTAACAACAAAAAACTTATTTTGGGGGGTATTTTTTACGTAAAAACCATGCCCTGACCAGCTGTATGCAAACATGACCTTGTTTTGCTGTAAACAAATTTGTCAAGGAATAAAGGACCCTACACAGGACTTGAAGCATCACTGCATCAATGTATGTAATTGGTCATCAGCGGGAACAGAGCCATGCTCTATCCACTGCTGGGTGTAGGCATCGCCCAACAATCCACACTCTTTGGTTGTTTCGGTAAAGTCACGTAGGTATAAAAACTAAATAAATTAAATCACGACCTTAATTTGGAGCTTTCGTGACTGCAGGAATTACTCTTTGGTTCTTTCGGTAAAGTCACGTATAAAGATCAAATTTAAGCTATTATTTAATTTATTATTTTATCTTTATACGTGACTTTACCGAAAGAACCAAAGAATAAAATACGACGTTTCGGGCGCAACACAAGCGTCCGTCATCAGGTCAGAAAGCATGGCCTGCTGCTTTATTTTGTTTTTCTACCTACGTGACTTTACCGAAAGAACCAAAGAGTATGGATTCCTGCAGTCACGAAAGCTTAAAATCAAGATTGCAACAAACCACCTCGGCTCCTCGCGCGAGCTCATCGCAGGCGTTCCATCTCCGCGCTGGACGTGTCTCGAGTACTCAACAGGTCGGCAGCCGACAGCACGGACGGCTGGAGGAAGGAGGCTTGAGATCGTCTAGGAGTAGCGCAGGAGAATTAATTGACCTAGTAATAGGTTTTTACCCTTTCAACTGGTACAAAAACTGACACCTTTATACAAGGCATCATGTTTGCAATAACCACAACACAAGCAGTCAAAATGCACTGATAGTGCGCTGTCTTTGAGTTGTACGCCTTATGGCGTCATCTGGTCCAACACCAATGGAGACTAGGCTCTAAGAAAAGCTGTCTCGGGTGTGGACCAATCAACTTCAAGGACAGTGCATATTGTCATCATCAGAGTTGTTTCTTTTTGTTTGCATTTTGACTGCTTGTGTTGTGGTTATTGCAAACATGATGCCTTGTATAAAGATGTCAGTTTTTGTACCAGTTGAAAGGGTAAAAACCTATTACTATATTTTGCCACTGGTAAAGGAGGTCTCATAGTGTGAATTAATTGACCTGCCATCTGAGTGAAGGTTGACTGGGGAGTTTCAACAGGAAAGCTTGGTTGCTTGAGAGTGGGGCGAGTGAAATGAGCGGGGAAGAGGTAGGAGAGCGCGTGGAGGAGAGCGAGAAGAGGGGAGTCGGAGGAGAGCGCGTGGATGGGAGGAGAGTGAGGATACAGGGGAGAGGTAGGAGAGTGAGTGGAGGAGACGAGCTTGAGATGATCGAGGAGAGGTAGACGCGGGCGAGTCGGTAAATCATCTTGAAGATGGTGAGCGCAATGAATCTTGAAGATCATTCGGCACTGGAATGCGTGCCAGTGAAGGGATCGAAGCCGTGGGGGCGATGTGGCCTTAATAATTACGTGTGAACGTTTGGGTTGGCAGCATTTTTGCAATGCCCTCGTCAGTTTAAACACCACTGCCCTTGCACCGGCTGCGGTCAAATTCGCTACGCCCCAGCCCACGCGGCCCCGACTTGCTCCTCCCAAGCCGAAAGCCGACGAACATCGCCTGACATTGGCGTTACTCGCCGGAGAAAAGTGGGCGGAGAAGGAATAATCGGGCCATGAGCTGCGAACCCTACAGATCGGCCCGTGCGTCACTGCGAACAAAAGCCGTGCTGCAAACAGTGTGCATTCACATGGCCTTCGATGACTGGGGCTTTTAAGAGACAAGGTTTAACAAAAAACGCCATTTATTAAAAGGATTGCCTTTATGCTTGCCTTGAGTGTATTGTTTGTAGAATATGCGATTTCTCTCAAGGACTCGCGGACTGACATTCGCGTGTAGTTGCGTAAATGGCAGCTATTTTTAAATACAGCCGTAAACATCTCGAACGATTTGGCGTGGTGACTCAGACCCGTGTATTTAATTTTTTGTTATTATTCCCAATAATCTTTTATTTTAAAGGCCATCATAATTTACAATGGTTGCACTAAGCCCATTGAATATTACTGGTGATAATAACCATCATCATTATAACAGTAATATGTATGCACAGACAAATAAGACGCATTGCCATCGGTGTACCACGGAGGTTTAGAAAAATAGGAATCCTCTAAGGCAGTGGTTCTTAACCTGTACAGCAGCCTTGCAATCCTCCCTTGCTTCTCAATCGCAATTTTTTAAACATTGTTAATAAATACATAGGTTTGATGATACAAAGTAGTTGCATATTCTTGATTCTTTCGGTAAAGTCACGTAGAAGGGAAATAATAAATTAATCAAAATAAAACAATAAGAATTTCATTGCTTTATTTTATAAATAAATCAAACAATAAGAATGTCATTGTTTTATTTTATAAATAAATATAACAATAACAAATTAATTGTTTTATTTTTATGATTTTAATTTTTTCCCTTCTACGTGACTTTACCGAAAGAACCAAGAATATGAATCCCTGCAGTCACGAAAGCTTTAAATCGAAAAGTAGTAGTACTTACATACCCGTGTTGCATTTGTGTTTTCGATTAATTAAATTCTTACAAAAACCTGGCCACGTCTCGCACAACCCTAGAAAGGGCATCTCGCACACGGGGATTATCACGCGGCGTGGAAGCGATTGGGGCCAATGAGAACGGCCCATGAAGAGCGGCTTGAACAACAGAAAGTCAACGGTCACATTCGCCTCTCGACAAAAAATCACCTTTTATCCACGTGCTGTTTTGAACGTTGTCGCGGTGTAGCGATGGGCGGGCGCTCTGGACTTGCAATCAATCTAGCGCTCGCCGGTTCGACTCCATGTCCCGGCTCGGAAGTTGAAACAATGGTGGGGGGGGGGGAGTTTCTTAAATCTCGCCTCTGTCCACCTGGCAGTCGAAATGGGTACCGCTACAGTTGCTCGATGGGAGGGTGACGTGCGGTAAAGCGTGAGCGCATCCTACTTCTTCCAAGACAATCTCGCCAGCGTGGAAGAGTAGGCCAAGCGCCCTCGAGAGCCACCCTCTCGTCGAAGCACTTCCGGCAGGACTGCGCTTTTATGCAATGGCGGAGCCAGGATTTTCAGGTCGTGGGGAGCAACCCCTCCAGCCATGGAAATGATAGGAGTTGTTGGTTAGTAAGGACTTGTCCCTTAAATTTCGATTTAAAGCTTTCGTGACTGCAGGGATTCATCTTCTTGGTTCTTTCGGTAAAGTCACGTAGAAGGGAAATAATAAAATAATAAAAAATAAAACATAATAAAATAATTCTCACGACGTTTCGGCCACAACGCAAGCAGCCGTTCTCAGGTGAAGACCATGTCTGTCGGGGAGACATTGATTCAGACGCTGTCTCCCCGACAGACCTGGTCTTCACCTGAGGACGGCTGCTTGCGTTGTGGCCGAAACGTCGTGAGAATCATTTTATTATGTTTTATTTTTATTATTTTATTATTTCCCTTCTACGTGACTTTACCGAAAGAACCAAGAAGACTTGTGCCTTGCTTTTTATTCGGCGCAGCCATCGATCGAGGGTCGAATTCGAACCGCGTTGTGTGATCGGCATCGCGCTCGCTGAAGGGAAGTCGTGTGCTGTATACGCAACTGCGCACAATTCTGAGTCAGTTATAACTGCTTTGCCGTTACTTATTGCCAATTATGGACTATTGTCCTATCATCACATAGAGTCCCTGGCACGTAATAATATGCTACACAGTGGCAGTGGGGGTCGCAAAATGCCGATTTATTACTAATAAACCCCAATGATCCGATCGAAATTAGGGATTTCGATCGGATCATTGGGGGGGCAAGTGCCACCCAACCCCCCCCCCCCCCACTGGCTCCGCCAGTGCCTTTATCTGCACCTTTACTGAAACTTTGCCAATGCTCGATCAGCCAAAACACAATGGGGGTGGGTGGGGGGGCGTCCGGGAAGGATTTACCAAAACACGATGTCTTTTTGTAATTTTTTCAAGATGCATTTTGACGTCATAACTGTCCACGTGGCATCGGGCAACGAAGGGTCTCTTACCGTTTCGCCAACCGAGGGAGTGAGCTGCGGTCCACAACAGATTTCAACCAGGGTAGAGGCTCAAAAACAAATCTGCGTGAGCCTGACGCAACCACGTTTATAGGCGTTTATCCACGCTCATCACCGCGATCTTGCACGGATGTTGGCAACAACAAACCACGTGTTTTTGTCATGCACCCCGCCCCCCCCTCCATGCAGTGAAACGCGCCAAGACGTTTTGGAAAGTTACCGCCGAGCGGCACGCAGCCATCCTTTGCTCACATGACGCTCGCTCGCTCGTGCGCGCGCACGACGGCACAGTCAAGCGACGCAAAGGCGGATGAACAAGTAGTGCATTGTACCGCGGGCCCCATTGCAACCCGCAAGCAGAGATTCATCTCTCATGGAATATTTTCCAGGGCTGCCCAACCCACTCCACCAACCAAAACCCACCCACCCACCCACACCCCTGATCCCTCCCTCCCCCGTGGGGTGAATGGATGCGACGTTCATCGTATGAGCGCATTCCATCGTAAAAAAAAAGTTCGGAGATTTTTAATTGCCGGCGCACGCGTCGTTACGCGTTTGCTATGCGCGCGTCGATCGGCACCCGTGGGCGAATCGTTGGCGATGAGAAGTTCCATCTGAGGGAGTTCGCCTGCTGTGACGCTATATCATTGTTGAGAACGCAATTCCTCCTTAAAAAAACACAAAGAATGAAGCCCGGCTCAGGACGCCACGCGTCGGGGAACGGGAACGTTGACAACAATAACAGCAAACGAACAAAACGTGAAGAAAGAGCCGAGAGCGCGCAAAGGAATGGCAGTGAAGAGACGGAGAGAGGGAAAACGCAGTTCAGAAAACGTACAAGAGATTTAACATTGACTGTGAAGGAAAGCAGAGTGCGCTTTGGCAGCACACGTCGCACGAAAGAGACGCTAGCCGATAGTGGGGAGTCATGTGGGGTGCCGCGGTGGCGAGATGTTAACGACCTCGCCTGGTATACAGGGGGTCAGTCGTGGGTTCGAACCCGACCCTGACACCTGTATATTTGGAATTCGCATGTTTTCTCTCCGTGGTCACGTGGATTTTTCTCAAGGTCCTCCGGCTTTTCTCCTCCACATTTAGAATTCACGTCACGCGTGCAGAGAATTTGGCTGCAACAAATGCCTACGTGACACGCCACTCCGTTGAGCCATCATTCGTGGTTTAGTTGAGCTTTGAGTTTTGCATGAAGTAAACGCAGAGCCACTCGCTGCTCCCGACTGCGCAAATTGAACAGCGATCCTCCTAAAAGAGTCTTGAGACTCTTAGCTGAGTAAACAGCTGTGACGACAATAATAATGGTGCGTAATAATGTATTTCCACGAATATTTTTAAGGCTTGAGATTTTTGCTGCGCCTCGGCTCAGTTATGACCTCATGTCCCCTCTTGTTATTTGAGCAAAACAAAATAATCCGTTCTAGATTTGAAGCTTTCGTGATTGCAAGGATTCATATTCTTAGGTTTTTTTCGGTAAAGTCACGTAGGTAAAAAATTAAAATGAATAAAAGTAAAATAAAAATAAAATAAAAATCACGGCGTTTCGGAGGCAACACAAGCTTCCGTCTTCAGGTGGAACCGTCACAGCACGATAGCTGTATCAAGTGAGAGGCTTGATACAGCTATCGTGCTGTGACTGTTCCACCTGTGACTGTTCCACCTGAAGACGGCAGCTTGTGTTGCCTCCGAAACGTCGTGATTTTTATTTTATTTTTATTTTACTTTTATTAATTAAAATTTTTTACCTACGTGACTTTACCGAAAATACCTAACAATAATCCGACCTGTTGGAAAGTCCATTGCGGTGTACAATGCAATTCCGCTACGATTGGCATCATCAGCATTACGTTGCCTTGCAGGAATGGCTCTGACAATCGCAGTCGCCCCCTCCCACCGCGTACCTCAAATGGAAAAGTCCCGAAACTATGATTATATTATTGACGTTCCATTGCCAAGGCACTCCTGATTGTTGAGAATTCAAGCAAAGTACGGGAAGGCCACACTTTACTCGAGGTGTTGTTCATAATATATACAACGCGTTTTCGCTGTCACGTGCACCGCTATAGCGCGGAATGCGCTCCATTATAACATGGAATGCGCTTCGTTATAACGTGGAATGGGCTTCGTTATAACGTGGAATGGGCTTCGTTATAACGTGGAATGCGCTTCGTTATAACGTGGAATGCGCTCCGTTATAACGTGGAATGCGCTCCGTTATAACGTGGAATGCGCTCCGTTATAACGTGGAATGCGCTCCGTTATAACGTGGAACGCGCTCCGTTATAACGTGGAACGCGCTCCGTTATAACATGGAATGCGCTTCGTTATAACGTGGAACGCGCTCCGTTATAACATGGAACGCGCTCCGTTATAACGTGGAACGCGCTCCGTTATAACGTGGAACGCGCTCCGTTATAACGTGGAATGCGCTTCGTTATAACGTGGAACGCGCTCCGTTATAACGTGGAATGCGCTTCGTTATAACATGGAATGCGCTCCGTTATAACGTGGAATGCGCTTCATTATAACGTGGAATGCGCTCTGCTATAACGTGGAATGTGCTTCGTTATAACGTGGAATGCGCTTCGTTATAACGTGGAACGCGCTTCGTTATAACCTGGAACGCGCTCCGTTATAACGTGGAACGCGCTCCGTTATAACACGGAATGCGCTTCGTTATAACGTGGAACGTGCTCCGTTATAACGTGGAACGCGCTCCGTTATAACATGGAATGCGCTTCGTTATAATGTGGAACGCGCTCCGTTATAACATGGAACGCGTTTCGTTATAACGTGGAATGCGCTTCGTTATAACATGGAATGCGCTCCGTTATAACGTGGAATGCGCTTCGTTATAACGTGGAATGCGCTTCGTTATAACGTGGAATGCGCTCCGTTATAACGTGGAATGCGCTCCGTTATAACGTGGAATGCGCTCCGTTATAACGTGGAAGGCGCTTCGTTATAACGTGGAATGCGCTTCGTTATAACGTGGAACGCGCTTCGTTATAACGTGGAATACGCTCCGTTATAACGTGGAATGCGCTTCGTTATAACGTGGAATGCGCTTCGTTATAACGTGGAACGCGCTTCGTTATAACATGGAATGCGCTCCATTATAACGTGGAATGCGCTTCGTTATAACGTGGAATACGCTCCGTTATAACGTGGAATGCGCTTCGTTATAACGTGGAATGCGCTCCGTTATAACGTGGAATGCGCTTCGTTATAACGTGGAATGCGCTTCGTTATAACGTGGAATGCGCTTCGTTATAACGTGGAACGCGCTTCGTTATAACGTGGAACGCGCTTCGTTATAACGTGGAACGCGCTTCGTTATAACGTGGAATGCGCTTCGTTATAACGTGGAATACGCTCCGTTATAACGTGGAATGCGCTTCGTTATAACGTGGAACGCGCTTCGTTATAACGTGGAATGCGCTTCGTTATAACGTGGAATACGCTCCGTTATAACGTGGAATGCGCTTCGTTATAACGTGGAATGCGCTCCATTATAACGTGGAATGCGCTTCGTTATAACGTGGAATGCGCTCCGTTATAACGTGGAATGCGCTTCGTTATAACGTGGAATGCGCTCCATTATAACGTGGAATGCGCTTCGTTATAACGTGGAATGCGCTCCGTTATAACGTGGAATGCGCTCCATTATAACGTGGAATGCGCTTCGTTATAACGTGGAACGCGCTTCGTTATAACGTGGAATGCGCTTCGTTATAACGTGGAATGCGCTTCGTTATAACGTGGAATGCGCTCCGTTATAACGTGGAATGCGCTTCGTTATAACGTGGAATGCGCTTCGTTATAACGTGGAATGCGCTCCGTTATAACGTGGAATGCGCTTCGTTATAACGTGGAATGCGCTTCGTTATAACGTGGAATGCACACAACGGGGAACTTTTCAGGAGCGCGTCTACGCTGCGAGGGTGCTGCCTTGCAGCTCTCCCGACGCAAGTCGTCCGGGTTGTACCGCCGCAAGTCGTCCGACGTTTCGCGCTGGGGGCTTCTTCCAAAAATGACGCCGCTTCCCTCCTGCACAGACGATCGCGATTTTTTTCGATGTTTATTTTTTTTTGGGGGGGGGGGTCTTTCCACCACCGCTCTCTCGCTCGCGTAATAAAGTGACGCTCGCGATGGCACCGCGAAGCAGAATCGCAGCGCAATGAAGACTCGTCATGTACGCACAACAATCCATTGAATGCACAGCCCTTTGCCAATACAATTTTGGATGAAGGCCTTGCGCATACAACGTCAATCGCGGGAGTTTGTGTTGGCCACACTTCACTACGCTGGTCGGCTTGGCTGGGTAGTTCGTTTTTTTTTTACCGAAGCAGTTGTTTTTATTTTAAGTCGGTTAAGTTAAAGGTAAAAATGCAGTGGCTTTATTACACTCATATATTAGTTGCATTGTGATGAGCTTCCGGGAATAATAGAAAGCTTTTTGGGTTAGATCGCGTAAATATATAAATGTGTCGTTAAACCCGCCACCACCCGACACAGCCAACTAGTGAGGGTTGTCACGTAAACAGAACGTGGCCAATTCGTCACTAGTACAGCACACCGGTGTGTTGGAGAGCTAAGGCACAACATTTACAATCTGGCTGTCGTCTGATGAAGCTTGTTGTAATTACTGGCGAAACGTCGTACTCAGATTGTAAATGTTGTGGCAGCCAGAGCCGCCACCGACGATTGACCCCCACCCAAAGCTCTGTGATAGATAATAATAATTATTAATAGATCATTATTACTAATAGATAATAATTATTAATTAGCAGCGCACGAGCTGGATTCCAGTTGCATAGACCTTGCTGGAGGTGGCGCTAACACGCCGCGATGCTGCTGAGCACGCAGTCAGCTTTTCGCGACCATCCACAGTGAAGATTTTATTTTTTGTTTTTCTGTTGTGTGAGATCGCGTCCATACAACTGCGTCGTTAAACCCGCCACCACCCGACGGTTTGTCGCGTAAGGGGCCGTCCATATATGACGTCACGCACCTGGGGGGGGGGGTCAGACATTTGTGACGATGTGTGACAAGGGGGAGGGGGGGTGAGAAATGTGACGTCACGTAAAAATGCGCAACTTTAAATAAATATAGACAACACGTTCTACTTAATTAAATGTACTTTAAAAAAAAAATTCTCCTACAACATCAGAGTGCAGCGCCACAATAAATACGCACTACAATGACAATAGTTTAAAGCGATTTCAAGCATGTTTAATATTTTTTTTGGAGGGGGGGGGGCAGAGCTTTGTGACGTCATATTTGAGGGGGGGTCTGACTTTTTGTGACGACGGGGGGGGGGTCAAATCTCGTCCAAAATCGCGTGACGTCATTTATGGACGGCCCCTAAGCAAAACGTTCCGATGTAGCTCCGAGCACAGCACCGCCGGTGTGATGGGGACGAAAACCCACGACGTTTACAATCCGAGCACGACGTTGCCGCTGCTGATTGCAACAACCAGCTTCATCAGGCGACAGCCAGAGTTGACAACTCTACTGCTAGCGCACAAGTATCAAACATCTCAATTAATAAACGTTTTTGGGTTTAGATGGCGTTATTTCTAAATGTGTCGTAACCCACCACCACCCGACACGGCCAATCAGTAA
The DNA here is from genome assembly GCF_015708825.2 of Lethenteron reissneri. Classification (NCBI taxonomy): domain Eukaryota; kingdom Metazoa; phylum Chordata; class Hyperoartia; order Petromyzontiformes; family Petromyzontidae; genus Lethenteron; species Lethenteron reissneri. Next base: position 5,892,748 of record NC_083823.1, on the reverse strand, counting down.
AAAAGTGTCACGTTGACAAAAGACAAATAGTTCACTGCTTTAGCCCACCGGTGTGTTGAAGCGTGAAACCACAACATTTACAATTAATTCACAGCCCCTTTGTAAATTCACGGCTGGATGCAGTCATCGTGGGGGGGGGGGGTTATTATGCGACCACACTTCACCGCGTTGGTTTGTGAAGGAGGAGAAGGAGGGGGGGGTCAGATACTGAACTTGCCACTGATGTTTGCCGGGACCAGAGAGTTGAACTCGGGTCGCTGAGTTCAAAGGTAGGACAGTGAGTCCCGGACGTCACGCCGCAGCTCACGTGACTAACTTTCACGCAGTGTTATCGTGATGTTACCATCACTCGTGTGCTGTGTGACATCTAGAGTTTATACCCTTTGGTTCTTTCGGTAAAGTCGCGTAGTTAGAAATAAAATAAAACAAATCACGACGTTTCGATTGCAACACAAGCAACCTTTTTCAGAACCAAAGAGTATGGATTCCTGCGGTCACGAAAGCTTCAAATCAAGATCGAGAGTTGACTGTTAGCGTGGGTGACAAGAATTGTCGAGATCCTGGGTCGCGATTCTTATAAAAGAAGATAAATATAATACTTGGTTTTTTACCCTTCTATCTGGCAACAAAACTGACACCTTTTTTACAAGGAGTCATGTTTGCATAGACCACAATACCTGCAGTCATAATGCAAACAAAAAACATAACTCTGATCATGTATGCAAATGAGGTTCCAATGGTGTAAAAGATAAATATACGTAAGGGTGACCCTGCAAGTGATTAGTATAGCGCCTCTAGTGGTAGACTCGTACCGTTTAGGGGTTTTTGGCTGCTGTAAATTTCCACACGATGTGGCACTTCGTTGAGCAATCATTGGTGGCCAGATCGCTGTTGAACACAAGCTGCATAGCTCAGTGGGCCTTACCTGGTTTAAAAAAATTAACCCGTAAAAACAAAGTTTTTCACTATAAATTCTTTATATGCGTGGCGGCTAGAGTCCTCTCGTCCTCTGGCTTGAGATGGCTGCCACCTATGGGTCAGATGATTGTCTGCCAGTATTAAGCAATTGGTAATTAAATATTTAATTTGTTTTCCCTAAACAGTGTAAAATTTTGGAACAAAAAATTTCACGAACATTAATTGTCTCGCACAACGAGTCTGTGTGCAAAATGTCAGCTCGATTGGATCACGGGAAGTGGGTTAAAAAACGACCGAAAGATTTGCACGGTCCTAAGCAAGCAAGCAAGCACGCAAGCACGCAAGCAAGCAAGCAAGCGAACTTAATATAACGGATTTAAAAAGTTTAGTTTCGAATAGAATAGTGCCTCTAGTGGCGATAGAGGTGAGATGAGACCCATTCCATACAATACGAACATGTACGTTGAACTATTTTCGCACGGTACGCAAGCCAACCGTGCTAATACAAAAGCAATTCTCAAGACGAACTATTCTCACGAACGCGATTGTCGGTATCCGTGTGATATCGTGAGCTCAGCGGCTGGCAATAACTGAGTGACCGATAGCTGCACGGACAGGGTTGGCACCTGAGTTGCTCCCTGAGAGGTGGCTGCTCGTGTTGGCGTGCAGCGAATGCACTCGTCCTGTCCAGCGCTTTGGAGGAATCAAAAAGGTATTTGGGTCAATTCGGCTGCGAGGTGAGGCGGCAGGGAGGAGTGCAGAACGCGTGTTCGTGAACCCGTCTGTGCAGCCCTGACGCCTCGTTCCTGGAATTCCCCCTTACTCCACTTGATTGCGTTGTGTTTGCTTTAATGGCCTCAACTCTCGCTCCTATCCTGGGCTTTGACCTCCACGTCCAGTCCACCACAGTCCTTCCAACATTAAAAAAAGATTGACTGAATATATTTTTTTATTTTACCAGGTAAGGCCCACTGAGCTATGTAGCTCTTTTTCAGAAGCGACCTGGCTATGGAAAATGCCAGCTCAACTCAGTGGCTTATATCACGTGGACATTTATAGCAGCCAAACACTCTTAGCGCACGTTGATTCTAAATGTGGAGGGAAAAACTGGAGGACCCGGATAAAACACAATCCACGCGACCACGGAGAGAACACGGAGAGAACACACAAACTCCAAATATAGAGGCATCAGGGTCGGGATTGAACCCACGACCTCCTGTATACCTGGCGAGGTACTTAACATCTCGCCTCCGTGGCACCACCCTGGCTCAGCGCCTGAAATCCACCTCAATCTCTCTCCCGCTCGTTGGCCCTCACCCGATGTGTGTACCCGTGACCACGTGTCGCACTCGCCAGGCGAGTTGCCACTGCCTTCGTAGCTGGTGTGAGCTCACCTGTGACTAAGCGCACGTATAATTGTGCACACTGTAGCATAGGGGAACCTCGGGAAATCATGTTGCATAACTACGGGTACCCCGGTGCGTTGCTATCATTATTATTATTTAAGACCACGATTCGACCCCGAGCCCCCTGAGTGCACGGCAGAGAGCGAGGCGCGCCCTGCCTTTAGGTTTGGGCGGATTTTGGACCGAGGAAATTCTGCTGCGGCGTTGTAAGGGTTTGTCTCTGATCGCTATTGTAGACGCGCAAATTGCCCTTCTGAAGAGGACCTTTGAAATAAAGTTTTGCCGTTTCACGACCGCCCCCCCCCCCTTCACCGCTGGTGTTCAGCTGTCGTAGAGTCGCCCGCTTCTGCGGAGGACAGAACACAAAGCAGAGCCTCTATTCATCTTCATATTCTTAGGTTTCGTCGGTAAAGTCACGTAGGTAAAACATTTTAATTAATAAAAGTAAAATAAAAATAAAATATTTTTATAAAAATAATTTTATTTTATTTTACTTTTATTAATGTAAAATACTTTTATTAATGTAAAATTTTTACCTACGTGACTTTACCGAAAAAAACCTAAGAATAAAAGTAAAATAAAAATAAAATATTTTTTATTTTATTTTTATTCTACTTTTATTAATTTAAATTTTTTACCTACGTGACTTTACCGAAAAAACCTAAGAATATGAATCCTTGCAGTCACGAACGCTTCAAATCTAGAATCTCTACTCATCGTCTCCGAACGTCGTTATTATTTGTGTTGTTGTTGTCTGTTTAGCCGATCTATCCTCCCCCCCTCGAAAGGATTCACGACGGGAGGAGAGCGGATGGGGCGGGCTGCACCTCCTTCTTCTTCGTCAAGGATGGGTAACCACCAATCTCTGCGCTCTTCCTCGTCTTGTTAAAATAAGGCAATGACAAAGCAACACATTTCATCATAATAAAATAGACATTTGCCAAGCATCCCAATGTAGGGCCTTCTTTAAAAAAAAGAGCATTGAGAATTGCTTAGGCTTTCCTCGATAAATAAAATGGCATTTCTGCTTTTTTTTATATGGCTCTATTGCTATAAACATCACGTAAAGAGTCGTGGGAGAGTGTGGGTCACATCACGCAGCCAAGAACGTGCCAAAACGCATTCCACTCAGCGGCGAATCTCACATGGCCATGTCCACGGCATTAGTTTTACGCTCTGTGTTTTTGTGGTTAAAAATAAAACATAGCGGGGTGGATTTACGGGTCTAAAACATTCACATTGGGTGTAATTCTACTTTGCCGAGAACCGGATTTGTTTATGTTGAAGCTGGTTGAACAACAACAAGATTCCAAGTGAGATACCAGCCCGGGCTATGTATAAATGTGGAAAGTGTTTTATTTATTGTTAAGGACCCTATTAAACATCTTGTGTCCACACCCGGAGACACGAGTAGGTGGGAGAGGTGCGGCGAATGACGGCTCGTGTTCTCTTGCTTCCCGCCGTTCTATTGGAAGCCAAAAAGAACCCACGGCAATTTCACATGATGAAGGATTCGCCCTGTGCCGTGTCACTGATAGAGGTTGGTGGACCACACTTCACCACACTGGTTGGTGTGCGGGTTCGTTGGAAGGTGGGGTGGGTGGGTGCAACCCCAGGGGTCAGTTGAAGCATCACTCGTCCAAGATGTTAGTTAGCCGTGGAATTTGAAACTTAAATCGCTGGGATTCCATACACGCAGTTTGCCAACCACTGTGCCACCACTCCCTTTAATTGGCACAAAAACTCATGTAAAATATTGAAACTTTATTTTTTTTTATTTTACCAGGTAATGCCGCTGAGCTATGTAGCTCTTTGTCAGAAGCGACCTGACCACAAGTAAAGTGGCTGACCATATGGACATTTATAGGAGCCAAATACTATAAATGCACGTTGATCCTACAAGTGGAGGGAAAACACAGAGGAACTGTAGAAAATGTCACGCGATCACGGGGAGAACATGCAAACTCCAGATGTACAGCAAGCGTCAGGAACGGGATCGAACCCACGACCTCCTGTATCCCAGGCGAGGTATTCAACATCTCGCCACGCGAGACATGTAATGCAACGTGAACACTTGCCATGTTTACCGCGTGGCAAACACAATTTGTGTATTCGGAAGGTAACAATTCTAGACAATGTACCTGGTGAGTGGCAACTCCCTCCCTATCGCCCTTGACCTTTATACTGAACGCCTTTGAGTGCTATTAAGAAGGTGCCACTGCCCAAAACGTCGCCTCACGTATATTTGTCCTTGTAGGGCCAGCTTTATTGATGGGTGTGTTGGGCCTGTTGAGGGAGAGCAGGGCTATCGGGATGGTGTGCCCACCCTACGCAGTATATTGTCAAGGTGGGTTCACGATCTCGGAGTTGGTGATATCATAAATTACCCATCTCTCAGACGCAGCAACTGAATGGTTGAATCACCTAGAATCGCGTAGAACAGCATCTCTCATGGTGTACCTATATAAGCCACGCAAAAGGAGAAGAACATTTCAGGAAACTGTATGTACACTTCTAAGAGGGCATCCCATGAGGTGGCACACGTGACTCAGGGGATCATTAATGACGGTGTCAGAGACACTGAGCCCAGCACCTTTGAATCCTGGGTTAAAATCCAGATTTCAGCTGAGCAACGGTGATTAACCCTGATTCGTAGTTTGAGTGCGTTAATAATTGTCTGAAAATAGTCTCTCACGAGTCCACGCACGCAAAAACTGTTGTTCACTCAAATCTCCATCTTCTCGTCGCTGATTGTTGCGAACGTTGGTTGATTGCCACGCAACGGACGCCTCTAGCAGGGACATCTGACGAGGTGGCCCCATCGAGAGTGGATCGCGGATGAAAGGGAACAAGAAGGGATCTCAGAAGTAGTTCTGCAATATCAAGTTCCAAAGGCCATTCTCGAACACGGGGTGATGTAACACTGCTCTGCTATAATGCGGCCGAGTGTCAGCGAAATTAAGGAACGTGATTCTAGATTTGAAGCTTTCGTGACTGCAAGGAATCATATTCTTGGGTTTTTTCGGTAAAGTCACGTAGGTAAAAAATTATAATTAAAATAAAATAAAAATCACGACGTTTCGGAAGCAACACAAGCCTCCGTCTTCAGGTTACTTGATACAGCGAGCGTGCTGTGACGGTTCCACCTGAAGACGGAGGCATGTGTTGCCTCCGAAACGTCGTGATTTTAATTAAAAAATTTTTACCTACGTGACTTTACCGAAAAAACCCAAGAATATTAAGGAACGTGCATGAGAGGACGTCGACTGTAGAGATGGAGTGAAGAGTTAAGTTCATGCGCAGGTCCTGAAAAGACCTCGAGTGATGGAGATCGCTTCAACATGCCTTCATCCAGCAGTGGATTGATCAAGGTCGTTCTTGATGATGCTTTGAGGCATGAAGCACAACTGGAATAAAACTGGTGGAACATAAGATGAGAATAAGTTGCACGTGAGCTGATTTAATCGTTCCATCTCCACAGTACACGTCCTCTGGCTGACGTTCCTTTGTCATTGTACCTCTAATTACAGCCCATGGGCCAGAGCAGAAAACGGTACCAGTTAAGGTAGCAACATTTTAGTCGTCCGGATTTGTTAAACTAAAACCATTTTTTTCATTTAGTTTACCAGGTAAAGCCCACTGAGCTATGCAGATCTTTTCAGAAGCGACCTGGTCACAAATGAAAGCTCAACCAAGTGGCTTATAACGTGGGAATGTATCGCAGCTAAATACTCTAAATGAGTGATGTTGCTTCTAAGTGGAGCGACAAACCGGAGGACCCGGAGAAGAATCCACGCGACCACGGGGACAACACGCAAACTCCAGGTGTCAGGGTCACGACCTCCTTGTACACCAGGCAAGGTTGTTAACATCTCGCAACCGTTGCGCCTCACGGTGGCGAGAGAGTGCATTACTTGATAACGCCACTCATTTCGAATGACTAACACGTAGTTGGCCATTACTCTTTGTTTTTTCGGTAAAGTCACGTAGGTAAAAAATAAAATAAATGAAAACAGCTAAATTAAATCACGACGTTTCGGGCGCAACACAAGCGTCCGTGGCCTACTGCTGATGCAGACTGCATTTATTTTATTTTTCACCTACGTGACTTTACCGAAAAAACCAAAGAGTATGAATCCTTGCAGTCACGAAAGCTTCAAATCTAGAATTATTTGGCCATTGTTAGACACGTAAAAAAACTGGAACCTCCTCAAGTCACGCGACCTCAAACGGTACTGCGACAAGTGGAATATCTGGCCTGGGCTCGTGGACTATTAAGGGTAGTTTCAAGCACACACCGCTTTAAACGGTAAACCCATAAAAATGCACCGCACATTTTGTTGCACTTGGCAGCGGCAGTGGTGATTTGGGTTCAGTGTTTATAACACGGGTTATTTTTTATGGAATCCTATTGCCAATAACGTCAACAGCATCTGTTTAACAAGCCTGGACCTGCTGATGCGACCCAGACGGTTGAAACCGGGTCCAGAGGTCACTCGCTCACACAAATGCTGCTGCTCTATACGATTGGTCTGGAAAGCCATTAAGCCCATGGGCTAAGACAATTTTTTAAAATACATTTTAATGTGAAGACAGAATGGATTTCGATTTAAAGCTTTCGTGACTGCAGGGATCTGAACGCAAGCAGCCGTCTTCACCTGAAGACGGCTGCTTGCGTTGTGGCCGAAACGTCGTGAGAATTATTTTATTGTTTTATTTTTATTATTTTATTACTTTCCTTCTACGTGACTTTACCGAAAGAACCAATAAGACACAGAATGGAGTTATGCTTAAAATGGCTTTTACCGCGCATGGGTTGGTCATCATCTGGGATACATCGAGGTCGAGTATGATGACCCTCCATGAACAGGGATGATGGTCAGGGTTTGTGGGCACGCTGGTGGCTGATGAGGCCAATCCTGGAACCACAAATGTCTTGTTACAATTCATGAGCAGATGAACGAGAGGACACCGTTGTTGCGCTCCATTTTCCACGCGATGCGTAATCGGGACAAGACCTGAATCAAACGGCAAGGAGACCCAGACAATCGGAAGGATATTCCCTGGAGCTCGTTGGCTAACCCAGTGGTTCGTTCGCCCGGACGTGGGCCAACTGAGTCACGGCTCATCCGCACGTGACGTGACGGGAGTTGCCACTCGCGCCCTCCCCATGGGTGACCCTGCCAGGGTTCATTGGGAATCGCGTTGCCAACACCACCACCACGAGGTTGCGTGCACGTTTTCGTGACGGGTTGGCAAGACTGTCCCAGGTCGGAAGCGCGTTTCAAATGGGGCACACCCATGTCTTTAAAAGGCACCGGGCCATTGAGAATCATCGAAGACTTGTGGTGCTTTTCACGCATTGCTTTGCTCCTCGTTCGAAACGTTACAGTTATCCGGACCAGCACTCTTGTTCTGTAAAGACGATGGGAGGGGTGCGGTTCTCGTCATTTATAGACTTGATTAGGAGGCACGCAGTTATACATCTTGCAGGGGAGGTAGGAGAGGAGAGGATGGAGGTGGGGATGGAGAGGTAGGGGGGGGGGGTATTTGCAGCCCTGGCCTTGAAGTGCTTTGAATTTCAAACACAGATCCAATCAATCACGACCTTAATTGTTCATTATTTGTGAAGGTGCGGCGTGTTGTGAGTCGCCCTGTGTGTGGGTGAGCCAGGTGCGAGCACTGCCGATGAACTTAACCCAGCAACAACAAAAACACCCCATCCCGTGTTGCTTTTGGTTTGAATGCCACGCAGCTGGTGCACGCCGGGACTCAATCATTACCACCGCCGTTCAGCAACAACCTGGGCCATCACAGCGACGGCGAAACGCAAGGCAAGAACAGAGTGGTAGTACTAACAACAACAAGATGTGTGGTTCCAGCATTGGCTCATCAGCCACCTGCGTGCCCACAAACTCTGACCATCATCATCGCTGTCCACCAGTGCCGGATTAACCTAGTGCGGGGCCTGTAGCATATGTTATAATGGGGTCCTAAATAAATAAATACGTAAATATTAAAACGCGGAAATGTTTAACTTGCATAGTAAAGTAATTGTATTTTTTCATTGCGATACAGCCAGATACTACGACAAATCGCTAACCTTAAACAACCAGTCGTTCATAAAAGTTGAAGGCGGTATAGTACTATAGTCGTAGAGCAAGTGCAGAATCGCTGAACCGGAATTGATAGTCTTGAAAGCATTTAGCGCGGGGGCCCTTGAAAGTGCGAGGCCCGTAGCTACTACATATGTAGCTACTACACGTGTAGCTACTACACATGTAGCTACTACTACATATGTAGCTACTTGTGCTACTACGATAATCCGGCACCGATGTCCACGGACGACCATGATATTTTATCTCGAAAGATCCCAGATGATGTTGGAGAATCTAACCCCACACCACCACCCTACATTTGGGGTGGGGGGGGGGGTGCTCTGTCCAAACACGCATCTGGTAACACGTGGCCATTGTTTGTTTGACAAATGGCCGATTCTGCCGTTCAAACTTGCCCAGAGCTCTCGCTTGTTTAAGGAAATGTCGCTGTGGTGATTCTTTGGGCGGGAGAGGGGGGGGTCTGAAAGTCCCGTCGTCACGTGAAGGGGAAATGCACACGTGTTGTTTGTGTTTTTGTTTTAAAGCGGAGATATGCGCATTTATTTATGTATTTTACCTGCCATGGCCGCACAATTGGTTAAGTGAAACTGCTCACTGAACCTGGCGAACCGCAGCACGACTAATCATCAGTGTTGAGCGATCTCTGACCTGATGCTGGATGTGGCCCTTTCTTCATCAACCTGCCCTCACCAACGTGGTGAAGTAATTTGACCAGGTAAGGCCCCACTGAGCTCTCTAGCTTTCTTTTTACTGGTAGGAACCTCCTGGTTACACCAGCCCACAGGGGATTATTGTGTCCGTCCGTCCGTCGTGCAGGGAGGGGCTGGGTGGGGAGGGTGGGGAGGGACTGGGTGGGGCTTTTTTCAAAAGCGACCAGGCTATTGCAAATGATAGCTCAACGAAGTGGCTTATCGCGTGTAAATGTATAACAGCCAAATATTCTTAAAACGCATGTTTATAAATGTGGACGGAAAAACCAGAGGATCCGGAGAAAAATCCACGCGACCACGGGGAGAGAGACACGCAAACTCCAAATAAACAGGCGTCAGAGTCCGGATCGAACCCCCGACCTCATGCATACCAGGCGAGGGAGTTAACATCTCGCCACCGCGGCACCCATGGTCAACCAGCCACATAATCGACTCAGATGGTGTGGGGAATCTTTATTCTAGCAGTGGATTGGCAAAAGTCTGTATATTCTATGAGACCTCCTTTACCAGTGGCAAAATATATTGGCAAAATATATGGATTGGCAAAAGTCTGTATATTCTATGAGACCTCCTTTACCAGTGGCAAAATATAGTAGTAAGGTTTTACCCTTTAAACTAATACAACAACTAACACCTTTATACAAGGCATCATGTTTGCAATAACATGATGCGTCATCTGGTCCAACACCAATGGAGACTAGGCTCTAAGAAAAGCTGTCTCGGGTGTGGACCAATCAACTTCAAGGACAGTGCATATCATTATCATTATCAGAGTTGTTTCTTTTTGTTTGCACTTTGACTGCTTGTGTTGTGGTTATTGCAAACATGATGCCTTGTATAAAGGTGTCAGTTTTTGTACCAGTTTAAAGGGTAAAAACCTACTACTAGTCTGTATATTTTTACTGTATATTGTACTGGCTTAATGTTGTTTTACCACTGCACGAATTCTCTTCCTGTTCTTGACGAAGGGTGGTTACCGAAACGTCAGCCTATGTATGTTGTTCTGCTCTAAGGCAGTGTTAATGGCCCACGTGGTGAGATCATTACTGATTTTTTTTCTACAGCAGTACACAACTGCCAAAGCAGTCTTTAGGCGACCTTTGGTGCTTTACACTTGAAAGCAAACATCCGAACGGTGGGTAGACTTTATTGGCTATGGCTGTTGAAGAGCAGTTATAATTTAACACGTGGTAGGATTTCGCCAGCAATATTATCCATAATACAGGTTTTTGGGTTAGATCGAGTAATCAGTGGCCAAGACTGCCATGCGTATTGAGCCAGAGGGCCGCCGTCCACGCGGACGTCCGAAGAAGCGATGGATGGATCGAATAAAGAAAGACGTGAAGACGGTCAACGCATCCCCCGAAGATGCCCTGGACCGAGCCAAATGGAGAAGACAATGCCGAAAAGCGGACCCTGTGCCACAGTGGGAACAACGCTAGGAAGAAGAAGAAAAAAGGGTTAGATCGAGCGAATATATAAATGTCTCGTTAAATCTGCCAACACCCGACAGCCAAGAAGTTAGGTTTGTCACGTAAACTAAAACATGGCAATTCGATACTTGTTCATTTATTTGCATACATTTACCCCTCCCTCCGCCCCCTGGTCTTCGCACCTGATTGTCTCACAAGTGTCGACGTCTCTGTTTAAGACCGAAACGAGAGGATTTCTCCACAACTCTGGCTGTCGCCTGATGATGCTGGTTGCAATTACCGGCGAAACGTCGTACTCGAATTGTAGATGTTGCGGGTTTACTCTCCAACATACCGGTGGGCTGAACTAGTAACTAAATTGCCACCGTGACTGCAGGGATTCATATTCTTGGTTCTTTCGGTAAAGTCATGTAGAAGGGAAGTAATAAAATAATAAAAATTAAACATAATAAAATAATTATCACGACGTTTCGGCCACAACGCAAGCAGCCGTCCTCAGGTGAAGAATTCTTCACCCGTCGTGAGAATTATTTTATTATGTTTTTATTATTTTATTATTTCCCTTCTACGTGACTTTACCGAAAGAACCAAGAAGATGAATTGCCACCTTTTGTTCACGTAACAAAACCTTACTATTTGGCTGTGTCGGGTGTTGGCGGGTTTAACGACGCATTAACATTTACGCGATCTAACCCAAAAAAACATTTCGAATTCTTATTTAAAGAGAAACAGCACGCCACATTGTTTTGCCAAATCTCTTATGTACCATCCATCCCTTCTTTTTCTAAAGATTTTCGGACTCTGCTCCATTTTCAGGCGTTACCCCCCCCCGTACCCACCCTCTTCTTTCAGCTGCCCATTCGCCGAAGTGGTTTGCCCCATAATTTTGAGTTTGTGAACCCCGCACGAACAAAGGCGCTCGCCGCTGCAAAGTATTTGCGAAGGTCTGCGTTGTTCTCTGCCCTTGGTGTGTGCGAGCGAGGCCAGGTGCGGGCACTGCCGATGAACTTACCCAAGCAGCAGCAGCAATAACAACAGCAGCACACAAAAAAACCCACCACACCATCCCGTGCTGCTTTTGTTTTGAATGCCACACAGCTGGCGCAAGCCGGAGTTCAATGATTACCACCATCGTTCGGCAACAACCTGAGCCATCACGACCACAGGGAAACGCAACGCTGATCATACATACAGCATGTTCGGGGGGGGGGGGAGATCCTGTGAGCAAAGTGACGAGGCGTTCCCCTGGCAGCGGAGGGCATTGTGTGGAGAAGAACGCTGCTGATACTTGTACAAACATCCCACTCCGGTGCTGCGGGTTTAACACCACCACTCGTCAGTTTCCTGTTTATCTACCTGAGCTGCAAGTCAAAGGGCGAACAAGGCCACGGGGTGGACGGTGGCTTTCTTGACGTAACACACGACGGCGTTTTCGTCGGTGACGAGAGAGCAGGTGTGCCAGCATGCTTCGCGTTCCGCGATGACGGCGCGGTTTTTCGCTCCATGCTCTGCACCAGTGCCGGATGAAGTTAGTGCGGGGCCTGCAACACATGTTGTTATAAAGGGGTCCTAAATAAAAAAACACAAAAACATTCAAACACATAAATTATTTACTTGCAAAGTAAAGTAATTGTATTTTTTCATTTGCTATACAGCCAGATAATACGAAAAATCGCTAGCCTTAAACACCCAGTCGTTCATAGAAGTCGAAAGGCGGTATAGTCCTATAGTAATAGAGCAAGTGCAGAATCACTGAACCGGAATTGATAGCTTGAAAGCGTTTAGCGTGGGGCCCTTGAAAGTGCGGGGCCCGTAGCTACTACACATGTAGTAGCTACTACACATGTAGTAGTAGCTACTACATATGTAGATGTATTGCTTCGTAGTAGCTACTACATATGTAGCGACTTTTGCTACTCCGATAATCCCGCACTGCCTACTTGGTATGGTTGGGTGACGTCACCGTTCTTGTGCGCAAACGAAGTGCGCGTTGTTGCGGAGCATTATGGGTAAAACGAGATGCCGTCTAATCAGATCAATGTTCTATGTCTCCACGTATTAGATACGAACATGGGTTTGGCCCATCTGTTGACTTTCTAGACCAACATCACCGAGCAGCATTTATCTACGTGTGTTGAACTTCTTTCGCACCGTACGTAGCCAAACATGCCAATCGGAGGTGCGGCGATGTTTGGAACATAGTTGTATGACGTCAGGCAAGAGAGCTGACTGCTGGTGTGACCCAGAAGGTGGAAAATGGTCCAGAGTTTGCCCGCTAAAAGAGATGTTGTTATGACACGGTACACTCAAGGCGTTGCTGGCTAACGGGACTGGAAAATCGACACACGCGCGCACACATGTTTATGCGTACGTGTTCGGATGCGTACTGTTTTTATGGTGTTGATGAAGATGTATTGCTTTGAGTGCTATTCGATCGGAGCAAACAGACGCTCCCCGGTTTCATGAAGCTCTTTTGGTTTGTTTTGATGCTGGTTTTGACACAAATACAGCCTCTAGCTGGCTACGCGAAAGGTTTCGGTGTCTAGAAAATAGGGGCCACTGGGGGTCTGTGTTTGCGGGCACGCGTTTGGCACACGGTCACACAGTGGGGTGGCGAAAACACTCAAGTCCAAACCGAGTGCTATACATTATTATTTTATGGCAACAGTGTGTGTGTGTGGGGGGATCCATAGATTAAGTGATTACATCGCGCTCACAACATATAAATGGGTAGCGACGTTTCGCTGTGGATATTACACCCAGCGTCACCAGGTTAAAGCACGCACGTTTGTATGTGCGTATTTTAAACTTCTTTCGCGCCGTACGTAGCCAACCGTGCTAATCGGGGGTGCGGGGGAAGGACAACAAACACACACACACATCAGTTCTAAAGAAATTAGTTTCCAATCTAGTACACATCCCCTCGTTTGAATCATGTCTCCCTGCATCGTGCCGTGCTATCGTTTTGTAATCGTCAGATGTGTGTAGCTTGCTAAAAAAAAGAAATGTAATTAAATGATCGTTGAGTTCAACATCCTATAGACCTTCTGGACAAATTTGTCCTCAGCCGTACTTCTTTGTTTAAGAGGCAAAGCTTGGATCGGATTCAACTTTCTCAGTCCGAACAGAGTTGTGCGCTGGTCGGTAAATAATATATTTTTCTCCACAGTTGAAGTGTAACGTGGCTGAGCTATTTTCGTCTTGATATTTAAATATGTAATTCTATAGCTGTGTCAACACTTGTGTTGGCAAGGCAACGTGGCGATACACACACACACACTTGGACCTGCAATGCTTTTTCAGTTTTTTCTTTCAAAACTAAAAATAAACTAAAATATATTTTCTTAGGAGGTAGAAACCCACTGAGCTACGAGCTCTTTTTAAAAGGCGACCTGGCCACACGTGATAATAGCTCATTGAAGTGACTGATCCTGCATCATTATCATCACACGTGTGAATGAACAATAGGAGACAAATCATCGAAACGCGTGTTGATTCTAAATTGTGGAGAGAAAAAAAACGGAGAAAAATCCATGCGACCACTAAGGGGAGATAACTTGCAGGCCCCCAAAATGTATAACATGCATTGTCAGGGTCGGGGATCTAACCCACAACATCCTACTTATCAGGCGAGGGAGATAGCATCTCCTCGCCACCGTGGTGAACACAAACACATTGCAACAGAATAAGAGCGCAGGCGAGCGATAACAATGAGTTCAAACAACACGTGGCCATGTGTACGAGGAGGCAGCGTGATTGTGACTCACACACACGCACACCTGCGTGTGTGTTGAAAACCACAGCAGCGCTTTTGTTGTTTGATGTCCCCGGGTGTACGTACGGGACACATGAGCCGTAAGAGAATTCGAAATTAAAAAGGTAGCACCACAACTTCAGTAAACAAAAACAAAAAAACATTTGGACTCAAAAATGTATCCCATGATGTAGCTGCTATGAATGCTCTGCTGCGTGTGGCATTGTCCTTGTGCTGTCCGCCTTTTGGCGTTGGCCTCTGCTCTGACACTGGTGGTGAGACTGGGCCATAAAGAAGGCTGCTGCTGTCTGGTGTAGGCCAATCGGGTTCAAAGACAATGCCCATGTATATATAATCAGAGCCATGCTTGTTTGCATGTTCACCACAAGGACGTGTGGTTAAAGTAGGCTTGATTCATACTCATAATCAACGATTTTTGGGTTTAGATCGCGTTTATTTATAAATGTGTCGTAACCCTCCACCACCCGACACGGCCAATCAGTAAAAAATGTGTCACGTTGACAAAGACAAATAGTTCACTGCTTTAGCCCACCGGTGTGTTGAAGCAACAACATTCACAATTTGAGTACGACGTTTCGCTGGTAATTACAACCAGCATCATCGGGCAATTCGCCAGAATGGTGAGGCTCTCCTGTGTCTCCCGTTCTTATATAGAGCAGCAGCAGGATGACGTCATCATTAACTCATTAACTGCTGCTCTATATAAGAACGGGAGACACAGGAGAGCCTCACCATTCTGGCGAATTGCCCGATGATGCTGGTTGTAATTACCAGCGAAACGTCGTACTCAAATTGTGAATGTTGTTGCTTCAACACACCGGTGGGCTAAAGCAGTGAACTATTTGTCTTTGTCAACGTGACACATTTTTTACTGATTGGCCGTGTCGGGTGGTGGAGGGTTACGACACATTTATAAATAAACGCGATCTAAACCCAAAAATCGTTGATTATGAATAACATTGGTCGCGAAAGCCTACGTGTTAAATTGATTCATACTCTTTGGTTCTTTCGGTAAAGTCATAATAGATCACGACGTTTCGACCGCAACACACAAGCAATCGTCATCAGGTGGGACAACTACAGCAAGAAATACATTCCTGCGGAGGGAGCTGGTAGGAACGTTGGGTTGCTCGGTCAATGGCCAGGGTCAACGGCGGCGTGGTGTATTCCGCAAATATGCCCGACTGTGAGGGCGGGCACAAGCCGGCGTGTGTAGGTAAAACGTTGAGTTTTATAAGGGCACCACGGAGTGACCAGCCCCTCCCCACCCAGCCCCACCCCTCCCACCCCCACCCAGCACCACCCTCCCCACCCAGCCCCTCCCCACCCTCCCCTCCCCACCCAGCCCCTCCCTGCACGACGGACGGACGGACACAATAATCCCCTGTGGGCTGGTGAAAGCAGTGGGTACCTACCAGTAAAAACTGCTGAAGTAGACGCTTGCTGTGGTTGTCCCACCTGATGACGATTGCTTGTGTTGCGATCGAAACGTCGTGATCTATTGTTTTTCTACCTACGTGACTTTACCGAAAGAACCAAAGAGTATGGATTCCTGCAGTCACGAAAGCTTCAAATCAAGATCAGACTTGATTCCTTGCAAAAGGTTTCTATTTGATGTTTGAACAGCTTAACACCTCCTGTTTTATTGCCAGAAAGGGAACAACCTATTCTTATTTATCATACTCTTTATCTATGACCCATGTTAATTCGTGCTTTTTGTTGCTGGTCGCTTTCTTGTTTTGCCTTTGGGCCTGACTCAACCACCGATATTTAGAATATGGAAAAAAAACCCGTCAACATCCTTGTCCGGCGGCGTTCAGAATAGCGCTCATCAGTGGCAATGCCATTTTGACACGCGCATCATGTTTGGAATTCCTCTTTCGCTTGTTGTGAGGTCACTTAAGACACCTCATCGTTTTGTTATTCTCTAGAAGGTGACGCCCCCCCTCCCCCCCCGTCGTACCGCACAGAAACGTTCGAGGTATCCTAACGCCGCAGCAATGCCCCCCAGGTTGAGGCTCACCCGGCGCAAATCGATGTAACCAGCGCCCGTGCGTGCCACCCGCAACGTTCGCCTGCATCCAAAGCATTTGCTTAGTCACGGCACAAGCAAGCGCCGGCCGCGTGCCCGTGCAGGGATTATTTGGCAGAGGGCGGGCAGGCGACGCGACCAGGCGTCAACTTTATTTGCAGTGCAGGCGCCTCTGGAATATTTTGGCAACGGAATCGACGCCGGCGCTATACGAGTGACGGGCATGCGGCCGGAGGGGCCGGGCTTCTGGAAGCCGGGCGAGTTCAAAGGTTACGCTGGTGAAGCGGGCCTTGTGTTAGATTGAATCCACTGCTTGCTAGATCGAGGGCCCTTGGGTCGTGCGGGATTGTATTTCACGGGGGCGCGGGTTGGTCTGCACTGCCTTCTGCTGACAATGAGTTTGAGGACAGGAGGTTGTCGATGCCAGAAACTACGTTGCATGTCTTCTTGGTTCTTTCGGTAAAGTCACGTAGAAGGGAAGTAATAAAATAATATTTTTATTAAAATCTAAATATATAGTTTAGTAGTTTAATCGGTGTTCCAGACAATTCTATTCAAATGAACGGCACTTGTTAAATACATGTAAATTAATTGAAGACCCAGTAACTCAATCATCATCAAGATCACTTTTATATATTTGTTGGCTCGTTTGTGCAGTTGTATGAACTCCCTTTGCCCGAATGTTAACATTTTGCCTATAATTTGCATACCTTCGTAAGTAACATTTACGTGCATAAAATATTTGCGTGTTGCACGAGTAGATTTTTTTTTTAAATCGTTGAAGGTATGCATCATTACTTGCCTAATATATAAAAGTGATGATCTTGATGATGATTGAATTACTGGGTCTTCAATTCATTTACATGTATTTAACAAGTGCCGTTCATTTGAATAAAATTTGTCTGGAACACCGATTAAACTACTAAACTATATATTTAGATTTTACAATGTAAGTCCCACTGAGCTATATAGCTCTTTTCAAACGCGACCTCGCCAGAAATGTTTCTAAATTTAAAGAGAAAATCTGGAGTGCCCGGATAAAAATACATACGACTACAGGGAGAACTTGCAAACTCCAAATATACAGGCACCAGGATTGGGATCGAACCGACGACCTCCTGCATACCAGGCGAGGTAGTTAACATCTCGCCACAGTGGAACCCTTGAATAAATTGTAAGTAATACTGATATAGTGGATACAAACGTATTTTCTTGAAAAAAGTCTTCATACTCCAAAACAAAATAAAAAATGTGTATTGAGTCTTATTCCCGGCGAGGGATTCCAGAGCAGACAAGGGCCTTCCCATCACCAGCCCACGATGAGCAATGTGGTGAAGTGTGGCAGACTCAGTACAAGAAGTTCTTCATCCAGTCATCCAGCAGTGGATTGACCGATAGCTGTAGATTGTTAGAAATTATTAAACTGCAGCAAAGGTAAAAAATAAAATTAAAAGTTAACAAAAGTAATAATGGAAATAAAATAGAATAAATAAAATAGATGCAGGAATTTTAGCTGTGACGGTCCCACCTGATGACGGAGGCTTGTGTTGCCTCCGAAACGTCGTGATTTATTATTTTATTTTATTTCCATTATTACTTTTATTAACTTTTAATTGTATTTTTTACCTACGTGACTTTACCGAAAAAACCTAAGAGTATGAATTCTTGCAGTCACGAAAGCTTCAAATCTAGAATTAAACTGCAGCAACTTGAACGCAACCGCATTACTGCGCATCTAGATTTGCATTGCAGTGTTCCTCTTTCTAGAAATCTGTAAACGATCTCTGGGAGGTTGGGGTTAATGTCTCCGTACTCGTTTTTGGCATGGTGCGTTGATATTAATCCACGGCACACACAACTCGCAGTGTTTGTGTGTAATGTATAGCTGAGTAGGTGGCATCGTGCCAGACATGGGTATGACTAATATTTGGCCAGAGATGATTTTGGCCGTGATGCTGGCCAACGACCTCCCCTCCCGTGTAACCGTTGCGGCCTTCATAGGTGGTCGCTAGCAGCACTTGCCCCAAAAGTCTGTGAAAAGGCTATACGGGGGATCTTTGTCGAGAGCTCGTTTGAGTTGAGGCCCTTTCTGCCAGCCGTGGAGTGAGCAAGCACTTGCAGGTCCGCGCCTGTATCCTTTCGTTGCTCCAGTGAGGATTTCCATTGCTGCATTCCTCTTTCGAGAAACCTGCAAACCATCTCCATGTGTGGAAGGGAGATCAGGCCGATGTCTGTGTACACATCATTGGCATGGTGCGTACATATTAATCCATAGCATATAGAGCAAGCCGTCTGTGTCTGTGTATTGTAGAGGGGGAAAGGGTTGTAGGAAGACAGACCTTGGGGTATGACCGCTCTTTGTCAAATCAGAAGGGTTGGCACAATGGAAAAACTCTGCCCTTCGTGAGTGTAGAGGCGAAACCCGTGGCTCCTGCAATGTTCAAGTCTATTTCACTCGTCTTTAATTGCCACGTGGGTAGGAACCCCCTGTGATGTTCCGCATTCATTTCCATTCGCGAGTTAATTTTGCCACCGGTTGTGAAAATTCCTGTGTCATTAGAGATGGTTCATACTTTGTGGATTCACGTGCAATTCTTAAATGTGTCCAAATTCAAGTTCTGCGCAAAATTGAGCGATGCTGTGAATATCCTTCAAGAGAGATTTTGTGTCTCCTTGCCTGACTCCTCTTTTATTTATAAATAATAACATGAAAATGTTTTGTTTATATAGAGGCTGTGGCTTGTGAAAGCTTGGATTTTGATTGAATGCAAATCACTGAACCAAACTCCTTTTATTGATGTTTATAAAAGCCAGGCGCTGTCGTTTAAAAATAAAATGTTCCCGCTAAGTCATTTATGATTTGTGCGCGTGTATGCAGTCAACGGTAGCAACAAAAACCTTTCATAAATCCAAGCTCGCTCGCGCCTTTTAGAATTGACCTCGAGACAAATGAGCAAAATAATAATAATAGGTGACGTACAGCTCCTTTGTGAACACGATTCAAGATAGCGGTTGAAGACGTGCAGCTAGGAAGCACAGAATGTGTGTGCACACGCACGGCGATCATTGAAGGCGGATGGGGGATCGACATCGTGAAATAAATCGACGAACAAGGGGAGCACGTGAAGCTTTTGAACAAAACAAAAACATCAATTTGATAATAAAATGCACGGCGTACCCCACGTGATGCGTGGAGAGGAAATCGTTCAATCAGTACGTACTGCCGCTTGTCGCAGCACGTGGATGAAGGACGCGGGGTACATTGACAACGACAAGGGGGGGGGGGGGGTAATGTCCTAGCGAGTGCTGTGGTGTAAAGCAAGCGGAGCGTGGAGCTCGCTCGGGCCGGGGTTTGGAACGGACGGCAAATCAGCGACGTCGCATTGATCGTCGTGGAAAGTTAAAGGGGCGCTTGGGCAGGACGCCGTCATCGCTGGGTGAGATCGGAATCTTTATTTAGACCGGAGGAGAAATCCGACGAGCAACGCAGCTCTTTTCCACACACGTCCAGTGGAGGGCGAGGGATCAGCAAGTTGCAACAACGAAGAATACAAAAACAACAACAAAAAACAACAACAACAAAAACAACAACAACAAAACCCGATAAGGGTGCAACAGAGACGAGGTTAGCAAGTCACCGACAAAAAAAACTATACCCGTATAAATTGCATAAGTACATAAATTCATGACAATTTTTCAACGCTGAATGCAATCTTGGGCAAAATGTGCCGTGACGGTATGGCAGCTAGAGAAGGGAATGTGGCCAACAGGACCTCCGCTGTGGAGATGGAGCAATGATGGTCTACTCATTATTCCAAAGACCTGACTTTGTTCTATGGGAGATAGAGCTATTTGCAGCCAGGGCTCTGCGATTGTGGAGTTCCCGTTCCTCCTCGGTCCATTAGGCAATCTGAGTCTATTACTTTTTAAATCGTGTCTTTGAAAACTCATCTCTTTGTACCACAGGAGTTCTCTATAACTTAAGATTTATGTGAAACGCGTAGAGGCCGAGTGCGAATTGCTCGATAGAAACCCGAATTTATGTTTGTATCAAACTAGATTCGAAGCTTTCGTGACTGCAGGAATTATTATTTGGTTCTTTCGGTAAAGTCACGTAGAAAATGTTTAAATAAAATAATAATAGAATACGACGTTTCGATTGCAACACAATCAACCATCATCAGGTACAAATTAATGAGAAAACAAACCTAGTAAACTTGGAAATATGATGCAATACAACACACCTGGTTGATTACGTTCTTCCAAAGATAACGAAATTTGAGAGAGAGAGACAAAACATAGACACGGAGATGCACAGACAGACACACAAGCAGAGAGAGACTCACACAGAGACAAACAAATGTAGAAATCTTTGGAAGAACGTAATCAACCAGGTGGGGTGTTGACTGTTGTGTTGGCCGACTCTCTGTGTTGTATTGCACTCTATTTCCAAGTTTACTATGTTTGTTTTCTCATTCATTTGTTCCTGATGATGGTTGCTTGTGTTTCAATCGAAACGTCGTATTCTATTATACTGTATATATTTTTTATCATTACGTGCAGGAGCGATGTGCGTACAATCAAGGGACCCAAGTTGTCCGCATTCCAACACCGCACTATCACCTCCGATGCGCTGGATTTCGACAGGGAAAGTGCGTGAACCAATGCGCTGTCACTCTCCGCCCCCCCAACCACCCAATCTCTGAAATTTTAAGTAAAAATTTCAGAATGTTCACGGCGCGTGTGATTACCAACAAATATCTTTCAAGGCACAATGACGTTTGTTCATTTTTTATTTGTTTTCATCCTCACAAGAAAGTTCCTGTTGCATTATCGGGGTAGGGGGGTGTAATGTTACCTAGACGAAGAATTGTCCATTCGTATCCCTTGGAGTTGCCAGTGCACCACCTTGGGTCAAAGAATGGCCCTGGAAGTTGACGTCACAAAACTACTTGCGAGGCCGCTACAACAGGCCAATAAAACTCGGCTCACACCTTTTCCATCGCCTGAGAAAAAAAAGGCGTTAGCGCCAGCCAGTCAGACATTGCTTCATTAGTTCTCGGTGGTAACATAAGAATAAATTAATTTAAAGTTAATGAATGGACCGTACAGTAAACCGCTGTAGTCTGAGGTCCTTCAATGGAGGAGGAACAGCAAAGCTACACGAACTCCCTCCTGAAGCCCTCTCGTCGCGACCAGCAGACCTCAACTTTTGCATTGAGCTCCCGAACATTTCTGAGGCCACATCATACACAAGAACAATATATAATTGAAAAAAAAAACATATTTTAATAACGTGGCGAGTTCGCGCAGCCGTCTGTGTACCACGCCGAGAAATCGTTAACGTCGCCAAATTTGAGAAACCCAGGATAAGTTCAAGTTCATGTATTAGGTGTAGAACTGTGAGCCATTCGGCTCTTGAATCGGGTGCAACCGCAACAAACAAAAAACAAAAACATGAACAAAAAAGATGTTAAAGTGAATATGTAACTGAGTGCAAACAGAAAATCCAAGAAAAGACAGCAAATTATTGCAGAATAAACACCGTACAACAACGCTGTGTGCAAAAATCCCAGTGGGATGCAAGTCAAACAACCAACAACAACCACAAGACAACTTAAATTAAGGCCATCAATCTAACTCTGTACTACAACAAACAAACATGGCTAAACCAATACACTTTTCGAATCACCAAAATAAAGCCATGAAAGCAATGAAACAGTGATCACAGGAACTGTGATGGAATTTTCACAATAAATGGCATAAACAACATCTATGGCATAAACAGCATAAACCTGGACAGCTCAAACAAGGGTCCAAACCCAGGGCCTCGACAGTGGTAGATCAGGGCTCTCGTTCTCTCTCTCCATGTGTGTCACGGCCATTATGAGTCCCATGAGCCGTGTGGTCACCTCACATTTCACGATTCTTTATTTGTCACGGAGCGTGCTGTCGGCCGACTTGCGCCGCTCCCATAAATACACGCGCACGCCCGCCTCATCGGAGAAGATTTGTTTTAAAATAAAACCAGCTCGCTCATGAGCCTGTGTGGCGCCTGGACCTCGCGTTACAGAAACAGAAGCCTCTTTTAGGTGAGCGTGCCCTGATTATCCCTCGCCAGGGCATTTACAAAAAAAAAAACAACTCCGCCGTCGCCGCCGCCCCATCGAGGTGGCCAATGCCAAAAAATATTTGACGGTCTCGTGTTTTCTCTCCGCGCCGGCTAACACGCTGGTCGCTCCGGCTGCCCACCTCGCCGATGCGGTCACGTCAAGGCAAAGGCGCCGTGTGACACCGCGGCGAAGACGAGCGGGCGTGACGCGACGTCACGGCGTGGCCACGATGAGCCTCGTCGTCAAACACCCCCCACCTCGGGGCTTGGTGACCGCGGCGCTTAGGGCTGCCAGAAGAGCCAGTGCCGTCGCCCAGACATGTCGGCGCCCAGGGGTCTACCGACATTGATTGAGCCACCGGCTGCTGCTGCTGCTGCCGCTCGTTCGCTTTGGTTGACAACAATTCGGTTCGGCTACGCGCGTCCGTGCGGTGACCTCCCCTCGGCAAGGGTGCCCAGGGCAGCTGTCCTGGCCAGGCCCGGTCTGATCCTTGCTGCTGCACGTCTTGAGCAGTGGATGATGTGACTCACAAAAGCCAGGGCCGTTGATGTCCTGTATCAAGAATTACAGATTTCCCAGCACAGCGACACATAACAAGAGGACGATCCTGGGCAAGGCAGGACAGTTGGCAACCCTAGTTAGAGCACACCTACTCTTACCCTTGTGGCTTCAATTCGTCGCTACCTCAAAGTGATGTTCTGCGCTGCGTCTCCCATAATCTGTCTCCACTCTTTGTTGGCTCATTCTTTGATGTTGCCTGCCCAGCTGAAGTGTGGTTCTGCCTCCAATTAATTGCGGCAATTTTACGGCAATTATTTATCTGCAGTCGCCTCCGACAACGAATTTTTACCACGAACAAATGTAGCAACTCGGTTTAAATAATGCCGCCGTGGTATAATGGTAACACTCCTGCCTCGCACTAAGAAGGCCCTGGGTTCGATTCCTGCACTCGGGTTCCTTTCTGTGTGGAGCTTATATGAGCTTCCCCCTCCTCTGCATGGATTTTCCTCAAGTTTAATTTTTAGTTTCCTCCAAATTGCAAAAAAACCCACATAAAATGTAACTGGCACAGGCAAAAACATTTCAATGGTGGAAAATTGCTTGTCAAGTACTCAATTTGGATTACACCCCGCGGCAACATCACGCCCTACTTAGACAACTTTGCAGAAATCCTCCTAAAAAAAGAGTCTTAAAACTCAGTGAGGCTTTTCTGGGTATAAAAGTAAAATAATAATCATAATAATAGCAGTGGCATAGAGTGACAGACGTGTGCCTGAACAATGGGAACAAATTCTGTTGAAATGGTGTTCTTAATACACAATGATTCATCCACAAGGCACCACACCCTTGGGGAGTCTTGTGATCTCTGTTTGAGATATGATTGGAAGTTGCGATCCCAATTGCCCACTTGGGAGTGCAGCGATTGGATTTTCCTCGATTCGAACAACAGCGTAAGCTACTACCGGTGAAGAATCCTGACGGTGATTGTGCTCGTGACCGTGTTAATGTTGCTGTGACACGTGGTGTTGTAAAATATTCTCTCCCCGAAACTAATTTTTTTTTTGTTACACATCGCACCGGGTACTCGTGCATGGCTGAGTCTACCTAGGGCAGGCCCAGGGGAGGTTCAGATGCCATTTGACACCGAAATCAGCTGCGGGCAGGAATCTAATTCAGGTCGCCCACTGTGCCAAGTTCAGTTCTGAACACGGAGAACTACTCTCAAATCCCAGGCACAGCTAACATCAGTGACGAGTAAATATCCCAGTCTCTCTTGGGCTCCCCCTAGGTCGGCTCAGCCATGAACGAGTTATACATCAGTGGCGAGTGATATCTGAACTAGTCCTGGCCACCCTACCCCCCTTTAATTTCACCCTCACTTCACTAACCCACACTGACCAGCAAGGTGAAGTATAGTCAAGCAACTCTCTAACTGTGGATTGATAAAGGACTGTACGTTATAATTATTAGACATTCTATGAACTTTATATAAATTGTTACGTGATTGGACACCTCACAAAATTAGCGCTTGGTCTAAATTTAACTTAAAAATCCACTTCTAATCCTGTATCACTGTAACATTATCACTAACCCTACCGAGACCCGCGCTGTGGGAAGTCACGTGCTTCTCTCATGGGAAGACTGACCCTTGCCATTGGAATGTGGAATGCCCACCACTGGTTCGGAGCTGCCGATGTGGATGGGCACCGCCATCGGACTCATTTCAGCAGATGGACACACTTTGAATGTTTCTGTAAATAATCATCATCAGCAGCATCAGCAGCAGCAGCCACGGTCAATCCGCTGCTGCTTGAAGGGCTTTTCAAGCATGGCATTGGCCATAACCCTCAACCTCGCCATCCAGTCCCAAGTGACGGCACTCTCACTGACCCTAGCAAAATCGCCGAACATGTCTCTAGTACTAGCATGGATTCTAGATTTGAAACTTTCGTGACTGCAAGGATTCATACGCTTTTTCGGTACCTACCTACGTGACTTTACCGAAAAAACCTATTAATACTAGCATGGACCCTAATCAACCAGCCAATGAGTGCTATCCCTCCCACTGACCTTCATCATAACTAACAAAACGGCTACAAGTCCTCTCTCACGAACGAGTAACCAAGCAATCACCGGCACGACTCTTCCCACTAACCATGACCACGTCGCTCTTACTTTTCCAGAAACCCATATTTTTTTTTACATTTTCCATCCTCAATTAATGATTTAAGTTTCAGCACAATTCCCAGCGAACTGCGGATGCCACCTCACTGCACGTCATCATCTGTGCCGCGACTGCAGATTCAATTGGCGATAACAGTTCCCATTCGTCATCGCTTTCAGCCAATGGCATTGCAAGGCTACATGCAGCCCTGACCCTAACGCCCGCACAACCTGGGGCGTTCCAGCAGCCCGACAACGCGTGTTGTTCTGTCTCGTAACAGCCGAAATGTCTCGTCCCTGTTTACTGACTTGGCCAGATATTTATAAATAGATATCCTGCCAATTGATTTTTCCAGGAGGAAGTTCCGGTTGCGTAGTTCCCCACTCACGCAGCACGGATCAATACGTCTATTTATTGCACGCTAATACGTATTGTGATTTGGAAAGTGCTCAAGGCCGTTAAATGTTTCTGTTGTCTTCTGGCACTCCCCCCAACACCCACCCCCATGACTCTACGTATGAGCGTCCTTAAAAAACAACAACAACAACAACCCATTCGCATGTTGATAAATGAAGCAGGGGGTGTTTTGTATTCATTTCTTAAACCCGCGGACAAAAGTGTAAGTAAAAAAGGGGAAAGTGTTCGAGGTAGAGTTAAGGGACAGGGGCTAGAGTCAGTGGGAGGGATCGAGTTAAGAGCGAGCAGTAGTAGTGGTCGTGACGACGAGTTGGCTATTCGGGTCGGGTTAGGGTCAGTGCTAGAGTGGATTGGCTAGTTGGGTCGTGTTAGTGCTAATACGAGTCGCTGATTGGCTGATTGGATTGGGTTCGGTTTCGGTGGGAGGACTAGTCCTGGTGCCTGATTCGCTCGTTGTTAAGAACCAGTGGGAGGGCAACTGTGAGTGGCTATATGATTAGGGTTAGTACTAGTTAGTGGCTGTTGGATAGTTGTCTTTGGTTAGGCTCTGTAGGAGGGTTAGTGACTGTAGCAACATAAGCACGTAAATTTACGTGACGAGGATGTTTATTTGACATTATAGGTATCCCTCGATTTACCAACGGGATGCCTTATTCAAAAGACATGCGTTGAATGAAATTTTGTTAATCGAAATGGCTTTTCCCATTACTTTAATACGAAAAATTAGGGATGTATTTCAAGCCATTCAAATTCTATTCCTAACCTACAAAATATACACCACCTATATAACTTTTCGCAATACAAAAAAACAATAATGAACGTATATATTAACACTGTTTTGTAAGAATAATTCATTGAAAACAAACAAAAAATGTACCCTCTTCATGGAACTCGCTAAAAGACCTTGCTGGCACGTTAGAATGACTGCACAGCTGATGTGGAGGCGTCACTGCACATTTACACCTCCGATTAGCACGGTTGACCATGTACGGTGCGAAAGAAGTTCAACGTGCTGTGACGCACGCGACTGCTGCACTGCAGGGAAGACCGTGACGCTGTAGCGGATAGATGACGACGTCGATGACGTCGTTGACGACGTCGATGACGTCGTTGACGACGCAGCCTCCCACGTGGCTTCTCGTTTGATGGTCTCGCGGCGCGCGTGGCCGAAGTGACATTTCGTGGACGCGGGGAAGTCGATTTCGTCCATCGAAAAGCGCCCATAATTTGTCAATTGCGTGAAGGCGACGTTTCGTAACAACCTAACGTTCGGAAATCGATGGATGCCTGCGATTATTATATATTTGAAATGCACAAATTATAAAAAAAAACTAACTTTGTCATGAACACTGCCTTAGAACAGGGGGCGCCACAGTGGCGAGATGTTAACTGCTTTGTCTGGTATACAGGAGGTCGTGGGTTCGATCCTGACCATGATGCCGGTTGTATATTTGGAGTTTGCATGTTGATCACCGTGGTCACGTGGCTTGTCCTCCGGGTCCTCCGGTTTTCCCCTCTACATTAAGCAACATGCTGCGTTTCGAGTATTTGGCTGCTATATGTTTCCTATAATAAACGCGACTTCGTTAAGCTATCATTTGTGGCCAGGTCGCTTCCTGAAAAATATTGGTAAAAGCAAGTTTTTCAATGCACACACTTTTATTTTTACTGTAAAGTACAAAATACATTATTTTGACTCCAGAATTAATCACATTTGGTATACTGAAAAAAAGTTGGTGGCTTCTTTTCGATATGTTTAAGTTCTTTATGCAAGCCACCCAATTTTATTCAGTACGTAAAATGTGATTAATTCTGGGGTCAAAAACATGTATTTTGTACTTTAGAGTGCAAATAAAAGTGTGTGCATTGAAAAACTAGTTTTTGAAATCTATTTTTCATGAGCCTGTAGTGATGACAATGATGGCTGGCCTATGGCAACCCTTGTCCATACAATAATTGAAAGAATTCACATTTCTACACAACAACAGTATACGTGTAATAAAGGACTCGACCACGAAGTCTGGCTTGGTGTCCTTTATTCGGTTCTTTCTCGTAACCCACACGGCTGTCCTTCTATAAGGCTTTCCGCACTGCACTGATACCGCTGTTAACCCCGTCACGCCAACAGCTCCTCTGTTGGTCTCCCGTTGTTCTCGTAATCTTCCAGCAGCCTCGCCACTGTCACCCTCACGCAGCCCCCCACTGGCTGCACTCGCTGCAGTTTCTCTTCTCGTCGCTCTCGTAGCCTCTCACACACACAGCCTCGCCGGCTGTGTTCACCGCAGCTCCTCAACCGCCCTCTCTCCAGCAGCCCCACTGCCGTCTTCTCCCGCAGCTCCGCTGGCTGCTCCCTTAGCTGGCCACCGCTGGCCGCCGGTGCCACTCTTCCTGGCTTCGCCCAACGTGGCCTTACTCTTGTCCAGTCTCACTCTCTCTCTCCTCCTCTTCCGGTCTCATCTCTTAAGAACCTTAACCTTGCTCCCACGTCACCTAACTCCACCTCTCCGTGACGTCACATCCGGGAGGTCGCCCGCGCCCGCATTACACCACCCTCTCCCGTGGAGAAAAACCCAGCCGACCTCGGCTGAACAACACCAACAGTAATGCGGGCGAAACCGACCCTGACACACCAAAGGACACCAAGCATGCAATATAACAGTAAGAACAATCAACACAACATAATAATCAAGTAACGTAGCAGAAGCAGGCAATAAATACACAGTAAGAGCAATAATCCAACGTAACAATCAACGAAACACAAGGGATTTAGAACGTGTGCGGGTCGCCGGCCCGTCCCGGACGGTCGGCGGCCCACTCGCGGAACGGGAACGTGATGGAGTTTTAGGAGTGACAGGGTGAAATCCCCCTGTCGCTGTTGGAAGTCCACCAACGTCCCGTGTCCCTGAAGGATCAGTCTCGGGCGTGTCCCGCGGATGTGTCTGCAGCGGGGTCGGAAGGGCTGCAGGGCTCGAAGTTCCCGCAGATCTGGCAGGCACCCTCCGAGCAGGGCGCCTCGTCCCCTGTGGTGTCAAGGCCGGCCTGCCTGGTTCGGTGGTTCCTTGGTCGGTTTGGCCGGTGATGAGGCCTCCTGTTGCGGCGGACCCGGGATGCGGGCCCAGCAGTCCTTCGCGTAGTGGCCCCTCCGTCCGCAGCGGAAACAATCGGCGTCGTTGCGCCGAAGCGCAGGCCTTGCATCGCGCCGGCCTCGTACCGGTGGTGCAGCACGAGAGGCCGGTCCACCGCGGCCTGACCATGGCCCCGAGGCGGCCGTCAGCTCCTGAGGGCCCCCCCCATCCGGCACGTATACCGACTTCGTAGGGTCCCAACCCAGAGCGCCACCCTCTGCGACGGGCCCCCCTGTCCACGCCGCGACTTGTTTCCACCGTCGTAGGTTGAATTGTGCATCCAGACATTTTGCCGCCGCCCGGGAAGTGAGCTTCTCATGCCCGCACACCAGCATGGGAATCCCAAGATCCCGCGACAGCTCGAGCATCTTGCTCAAGATGAGAGGCTCGAGCAGGTCAGGTGTTGTTTCTGGATACGCGGCCATAGCCAAATCAAGCACCACACCCCTGTATGCCACGGGCGACTCCTCGGGCGCTCGTTGTCGTTGAGCGAATCGCCGATGCGCGTCGTCAGGTGGCTCGTAGGCGTCGGCCATTTCTTGAAAAACTCCGTATAATGTCCTCTTCTTCTCGGCCTTAATGGAACGAAAAAATCGAACAGATTCGTCGTCCAGAAGAGTCGGCAACACTTCTAAGGCCTCAGCATCGGTCCATCTCGCAGAACGGACCGCCGCCAAAAATCTGCAGGCGAAAGCGCTCCAGTCGCCCCCAATGGCGAATTCTTTGACCGTGGTGAGATGGCGACTCCGACTTCGCTTTACTCCGCCCTCCGCCGATGGCTCCTCCGGTGGCAAATTCAAAATGGCGTCGAACCGCGGCGTGGTCAAGATGGCGGTTTCCCGCCGCGGAACGCGCAAGATGGCGGCCTCCTGCCGCGTGGCCGATGGCGCCGGGAGCGAAGATACCGTGGCGGCCTGTAGAGCACTCTCCGCTCTCTCCGTCACCGTCCTTGGGGTGACGAGATGACACAATTGGCCCAGGACGTCCTTGAGAGTCTCCAGTTGCTCCGCCACCTGCAGCCATCGCAGATCAGCGTCTGATGTTGTCGGCGGCCCCGACACTGCGGCTACATCTTCAACCCCAGTCCCCGCACTCGTTTCAGCAGGGCTCTCCTCCACCACCCCTGCAGGATCCATGTTTGGAGGGAAGTCGTCGTCTTCGGACGAAGAAGCCGATGCTGGCGCTGGAACATTTTTCTTTCTCACTTGTTTCGACATGCCGTTGCACTTCCGACACCAATGTAATAAAGGACTCGACCACGAAGTCTGGCTTGGTGTCCTTTATTCGGTTCTTTCTCGTAACCCACATGGCTGTCCTTCTATAAGGCTTTCCGCACTGCACTGATACCGCTGTTAACCCCGTCACGCCAACAGCTCCTCTGTTGGTCTCCCGTTGTTCTCGTAATCTTCCAGCAGCCTCGCCGCTGTCACCCTCACGCAGCCCCCCACTGGCTGCACTCGCTGCAGTTTCTCTTCTCGTCGCTCTCGTAGCCTCTCACACACACAGCCTCGCCGGCTGTGTTCACCGCAGCTCCTCAACCGCCCTCTCTCCAGCAGCCCCACTGCCGTCTTCTCCTGCAGCTCCGCTGGCTGCTCCCTTAGCTGGCCACCGCTGGCCGCCGGTGCCACTCTTCCTGGCTTCGCCCAACGTGGCCTTACTCTTGTCCAGTCTCACTCTCTCTCTCCTCCTCTTCCGGTCTCATCTCTTAAGAACCTTAACCTTGCTCCCACGTCACCTAACTCCACCTCTCCGTGACGTCACATCCGGGAGGTCGCCCGCGCCCGCATTACATACGTAATGAAAGGTTGATAGCACGCATCTCGGCTATTACAATTAGAAAAACTATCTTTAGACTTAAGTTTAATTAAATTTGACTATTTATTTATTTTGCTTTTTTTTGCTTTTATTATTTTCAATTGATTATATTTATTATTTTTATTTTCATTAATTTAATTTCGTTTTTTATTATCTACGTGACTTTACCGAAAGAACCAAGAATAGAATAACTATCGTGACGATTGCAAAGTCGAAAAATGACATTCAGAACAACACGATACGTTTAACGCGTTCAATTGCCGTATTTTCGACTATAAAGTACTGTACTGTATGAAAGACGCTAAGACACAGAGACTGCAATGCGATAACAATGCACGCATATGGATAGCATATGCGTGCATTGTTACGTGACTTTACCGAAAGAACCAAGAAGATGAATCCCTGCAGTCACGAAAGCTTTAAATCTAAAGATTACAACTATATAATTATTTTAGCAATAACAATAGTAGCAATCTAGAATTACTGTAATTGTTGGTCTCGCCCGAATGAGGGAAGCGCAGCAGCCAATCCGGCGCCATGCCGAGCGGCAGTGTAAGCGCGGCCTCTCATTGGTCAAAGGCTTCCCAGCAGCCGCTCTGATTGGACGAGACGTTTTCCGCTTGTATCTGGGCGCGACCATTCGAGATTTAAAAATTAACCCGTAAAAACAAAGTTTTTCACTATAAATCCTTTATATGCGTAGCGGCTAGAGTCCTCTCGTCCTCTGGCTTGAGATGGCTGCCACCTATGGGTCAGATGATTGCATGGCAGCATTAAGCAATTGGTAATTAAATATAATATTTTTGTCATAAAAAGTGTAAAATTTTGGAAAAAAAATTTCACGAACATTATTTGTCACGCACAACGAGTCTGTGTGGAAAATGTCAACTCGATTGGATCACGGGAAGTGGGTTAAAAACGACCGAAAGATTTGCACGGTCCTAAACAAGCAAGCAAGTGAACTTAATATAAAGGATTTAAAAAGGGGGGGGGGGGGGAATGAACGATGATTATTACAATTAAGTAAAAAAAACACAAGGAGGCGCAGGATTGGCGGGACCTGGACCGTTTTTTTAAATTAAATATTTAAATGTCACTCGAGACGAGTCTGTCTAGAACATTTCAGCTCGTTAGGCATCGTAGATGCGAAGATATTAAGCGTCAAATATTTGAAAGAATGTAAACAGGCACACTGCACGTTCAATGAAAGTGTGTAAAAAGAGCTATATATGTACTCTTTGTTTTTTTTCGGTAAAGTCACGTAGGTAAAAAAATAAATAAATATAAAATACATTAAAAATGAAAACAACTAAATTAAATCACGACGTTTCGGGCGCAACACAAGCGTCCGTCTTCAGGTGTGGACAAAACACAGCAAATGAACAATCGCTTGAGTATGCCTGCAGTGTTGCGCCCGAAACGTCGTGATTTAATTGAGTGTTTTCATTGTTAATTAATTTTATTAATATTTATTTTTCACCTACGTGACTTTACCGAAAAAAACAAAGAGTAGGGATGCTTGCAATCACGAAAACTTCAAATCTAGAATTAAGAGCTATATAGCTCAGCGGGCATTACCTGGTAAAACAAAATAGTGTAATTTTGAAGAGCCTGCAAAGTCAAATGTGTCAAGATGACGTTAGATAGCTGTGTTATTATCTATCCACCCATGATCAAATCGGCCGTAATGCGCCAAGTTTCATCAGATGACGGAATCCAAGCGGGCATTTGAGCCTGGATAATGCTCGGATGGGTGACCACTACTACGCTTCCCAGCCTATGCACGCTGGCCTTTCTGTAACCCACACTAACCAGCGTGGTAAAGTATGGTCAAAAGACCGTCCAGCGGGTAGATCGACAATCGGTCTTTTGCGCGTTCATTCGCCGCACCGCGGGATTTCCCTGGGCAGTCTCTCCCGATTTGGTGGCCTGGTTGTCACAGTTGTATCTTTGGTCGTCTCCAGGTTAAAATCACATTTGCGTTGTTTTTGCAAAAATAAGAATAAGCCGAGCCAATCAAAACGTTGCAGTGTCCTCTTTTTTTTAAACTGAGAACTTGACACGTTAAAGAGTTAAATTTTGATTTAAAGCTTTCGTGACTGCAGGGATTCATATTCTTGGTTCTTTCGGTAAAGTCACGTAGAAGGGAAATAAAATAATAATAAAAATAATGAAACAATAAAATTCTCACGACGTTTCCACTGCAACACAAGCAATCATCATGAGGTGTGAAATCCACAGCAAGAAAATGTTCAGTTTTTATTATTTTATTATTTCCCTTCTACGTGACTTTACCGAAAGAACCAAGAATACGTTTAAGAGTGTGCAAAGGATTACATTACAATACCTAAAACTTTCATGACTGCAGGAATTCATATTCTTGGTTCTTTCGGTAAAGTCACGTAGATAGAAAATAAAAAATAAAAATAATAATAAATTGAAAATAATAAACGTCGTGGGTTTTGCTTTTATTATTTTCAATTGATGATTTTTATTTGTAAATTTATTTTATTATATTTTATTTTCTATCTACGTGACTTTATTGAAAGAACCAAGGATAGTACAGTACCGATACGCAGCATAAGCACACTCACACGAGTGTGTGTTCGTGTCTGCTTGTTTACGTGTGTGTGTGTCTTAAGTCGTGGGTTGCTGGTAGTGTAGGGGTTAGTCCGTTGCGCTACGAACACGGTGACCAAGCTCGATTCCCGCTCATGGTTATCTGAACCGATCCTGGGACTCCCAGCCTAAAATGATGGCGATGTATAAACATCGCCACTGGGGAGACAAAGGCGGCCGGGCGTGGTGCTGGCCACCCACCCTCTCGTGTGCCGTTTCAGGCCTTCATGGGTGCTACTCGCTAACAACACTTGCCCAAACGTTCTGTTCAGGCTATACGGGTGATCTTTGTCTTTGCATTGTTGTGTCTTTGTGTAACGTCGTTGTTGTTGTTGTATGTCTGTGACCATCCCTATATGCGTGTCTCGTCGTGTTTGTCGGGTGTATGTGTGTGGGGAGTGTGTGCGCGTGTATGTGTGTGTGGGGTTTGTGTGTGCGTGTGTGTGTATATGTGTGCGCGTGTATGTGTGTATATGTGTGTGCGCGTGTATGTTTGTGGGGGGTGTGTGTGCGCGTGTATGTGTGTGTGGGGGTGTGTGTGGGGGTGTGTGTGCGTGTATGTGTGTGGGGGGGGGGGGTGTGCGCGTGTATGTGTGCGCGTGTATGTGTGTGTGGGGTGTGTGTGCGCGTGTATGTGTGTATGTGTGCGCGTGTATGTGTGTGTGTGGGGGGGGGGGGGGTGTGCGCGTGTATGTGTGTGGGGGGGGGGGTGTGCGCGTGTATGTGTGTGGGGGGGGTGTGCGCGTGTATGTGTGTGGGGGGGGGGGTGTGCGCGTGTGTGTGTGTGGGGGGGGGGTGTGCGCGTGTATGTGTGTGGGGGGGGGGTGTGCGCGTGTATGTGTGTGGGGGGGGGGGTGTGTGCGCGTGTATGTGTGTGGGGGGGGGGGTGTGCGCGTGTATGTGTGTGGGGGGGGGTGTGCGCGTGTGTGTGTGGGGGGGGGGGGTGTGTGCGCGTGTATGTGTGTGGGGGGGGGGGTGTGCGCGTGTATGTGTGTGGGGGGGGGGTGTGTGCGCGTGTATGTGTGTGGGGGGGGGGTGTGTGCGCGTGTATGTGTGTGGGGGGGGGGGGTGTGCGCGTGTGTGTGTGTGGGGGGGGGGGGGGTGTGTGCGCGTGTATGTGTGTGGGGGGGGGGGTGTGTGCGCGTGTATGTGTGTGGGGGGGGGGGGTGTGCGCGTGTATGTGAGTGGGGGGGGGTGTGTGCGCGTGTATGTGTGTGGGGGGGGGGGTGTGCGCGTGTGTGTGTGTGGGGGGGGGGGGGTGTGCGCGTGTATGTGTGTGGGGGGGGGGGTGTGCGCGTGTATGTGTGTGGGGGGGGTGTGCGCGTGTATGTGTGTGGGGGGGGGGGTGTGCGCGTGTATGTGTGTGGGGGGGGGGGTGTGCGCGTGTATGTGTGTGTGGGGGGGGGGTGTGCGCGTGTATGTGTGTGGGGGGGGGTGTGTGCGCGTGTATGTGTGTGGGGGGGGGGGTGTGCGCGTGTATGTGTGTGGGGGGGGTGTGCGCGTGTATGTGTGTGGGGGGGGCGTGCGCGTGTATGTGTGTGGGGGGGGGGTGCGCGTGTATGTGTGTGGGGGGGGGGGGTGTGCGCGTGTATGTGTGTGGCTGTGTGGGGAGCGGTAGTGTAGCGGTTAGCGCGCTGCGCTATGAACCGATGACGATTATTTGAAATGGTCCTGGGCCTCCCCTAGATCGACTCAGCCTAAAATGAGTACCCGGTGCGGTGTGTACACATCGCCACTCGGGAGACAAAGGCGAGCGTGGTGCTGGCCACCCACCCCCTCCTGTGCCGTGCCGTACTTCATAGGTGCTCACGAACAGCACTTGCCCCTGCAGTCTGTTGAGGCTATACGGGGACCTTTATCTTAGTTTGTTTGTGTATGCTTGTGTCTTTGTGGGAAGCGGTGGTGTAATGCTTAGCGCACTGCGCTACGAACCCCCTTACGGTTAGCATCGGTAGCGAATATCTGATCCGGGTCTTCCCCCCTAGGTCGACTCAGCCTTGAATGAGTACATGGTGCGTTGTTGTTAACTTCAGCGCTGGAGAGACAAGGTCGCCTTAATAGGTGGGGGAGGGGGTCTTTGTTTTGTATGAACCAGTTCTTGGCCTCCCCTAGGTCGACTCAGCCATAAATGAGTACATGGTGTGGTAAGAATCATAACTGGGAAGACAAAGGCGTCCGGGCGTGGTTCGGTCCACACCACCCCATTCATAGGTGCGTCGTGCCGGCTTTCGCGCTGGTGTTCGCCAACAGCACTTGACCGAACACGTCTGTTAAGAGCCTACACGGGGGACCTTTGTCTCTGTGTGCCGCGCACACACGCGCACGCACGTATACACATGACAGGCGCGTGAAAAGGAACAGCCTCCTCGCAGTGCAAGCGACAAACATTGGCTCCAATTTCCCACGGAAGGGAACCACACTGCGGTAACATTTCCCACGGTTCCACAGTAGTCGGTCACGCTCGTTCGGACGGATCGAGAAGTAAAAAGGGTTGGGGGGGGGGGGTACAAAGAGCGAGTGGGCCCCGTGCCCGATTATCGTAGTAGCACAAGTAGCTACATGTGTAGTAGCTACACATGTGTCGTAGCTACATGTGTAGTAGCCACGGGCCCCGCACTTTCAAGGGCCCCGCGATAAATGCTTTCAAGCTATCAATTCCGGTTCAGTGATTCTGCACTTGCTCTATCACTATAGTACTATACCGCCTTCAACTTTTACGAACGACTGGGTGTTTAAGGTTAGCGATTTGTCGTATTATCTGGCTGTATAGCAAATTAAAAAATACAATTACTTTACTGTGCAAGTAAAAAAAATTGTGTTTTAATATTTACGTGTTTTTTCTTTCATGTAGGGCCCCTTAATAACAACATATCCTACAGGCCCCGCACTAGCTTAGTCCGGCACGGAGTGGGCCCCCTCTCCTCCGTCGCTGAAACGTTACTAACCCGTACCCACCAGCTAGGCGAAGTAGGGTCAAACAAACATCAACGACTCACACGGTTACGGTTTGACTTCGATCCGAGAGGAGATTGATTAAGATGTATGAGATTCATTATTTAAATCCCTGCCAGTAAACACCATACTTTTACTCCGAGTGCTTTACAAAGGCGAGCCTCGCTGAATCTCGTGACTCGTTTTCCAGGAGGGTCCTGCCAAGCGTTCGTCGCGGGAGGCGCCGCGCTACGAACCCGGCACCCCGAGTTTGATTCCCGCTCACGGCCAACACCGGTGACGATTATTTGAACCGGTCCTGAGCCTCCTCTAGGTCGACTCAGCCTCAAATGAGTACCCGGTGCGGTGTTTAAACATTGTCGCTATGGAGACAAAGGCGGCCGGGCGTGGTGTTGGCCGTTGCAGGCCTTCATAGGTGCTCGCTAAAAGCACTTGGCCCAGCAGTCTGCAAAGGCTATACGGGCGATCTTTGTCTTTGTCACAATAATATCGCAAACCCGACGATTCCAACCGAGCGCGGCGATGTGCGAGTGAATTTATTCAAATCTGGACCATCTTTAGTAGCTCCAGGCAGCTGAGTTAAGCAAGTAGTAGACCAATGGATTACATAACTCCAACAGACGCCCAGACACCAACCACGGACGATGTGCCCACGCGTTCTCTAGGAAGTGGTAAACAGTGGGGGCAGGGGGAAGAGGGGAGAAAGAGGGGGCGAGGGGCGAAAGTGGGATGAACATTTTTTTTTGAGAGAAAACATGTTTCCCCCCCCCCTCGTCTGTGCACTTTGTCAAACATTTCAAATATACTTCACCATCGGCCATGCGAAATTCAAGACACGATCAAGCCACTGCTCGATTTGCCATCGTCACAATCAGCCGTGGTAAATCCACTGCTGGATCGAGGTTTTGTTTTTTTCGCCGAAGCTCACTTAATGTTCATTACAGCCCACGTATAGTGTATCGTGAATACTAATGTTGAGCGATATGTATTTGAAGGACTGAAAGAACAGTACAGCAAAGTACGCAAACATTGTAATAAAGCAGTCTAATAAAGGTTTTTGGGTTAGATCGCGTCAGTACAAATGTGTCGAAACCCTCCACCACCCGACACGGCCAATCAGTAATGGATTTGTCACGTAAACAAAACGCCAAATAGTTACTACTTCAGCCCACCGTGTGTTACAATCTGAGTACTCGGATTGTAAATGTTGTGGATTCACTCTCCAACACACCAGTGGGCTGAAGTAGTAACTAAACAAAATTTTGTTTACGTGACAAATCCCTTACTGATTGGCCGTGTGTGGGTGGTGGAGGGTTTCGACACATTTATACTTACGCGATCTAACCCAAAAACCTTGATTATAAATACTATCGGTCGCGAAAGCCTATACGTGTTAAAAAGCAGTCTAAGTTCAAACGATCAACTTAAGGGAAGGTGATGTCACACCATATCGTTAACAATCATATCGTGCGATGACAAATTGACCGCAGTTGAAAAACTTAAGCAATCTTAGTTCTCAGCGAAAGCACACACAGAACAGGGCAACAACGCCTTTCAACTGCAGTTCACACAACGACGACATTTCGTGAAATCTTTCATCGCGACGATGTACGTATGGACGCATGTTGGACTCTCTTTCGCACCGTCCGTACGTATCCAACCGTGCTCGTCGGAGGTTACGGGATGAATCGTATCATCTTCTTGGTTCTTTCGGTAAAGTCACGTAGAATGGAAATTAAGAAAATTATAATTATTTAATTATGTTTTATTTTTATTTATTTATTATTTCCATTCTACGTGACTTTACCGAAAGAACCAACAAGATGAATCCCTGCAGTCACGAAAGCTTTAAATCGAAAAATTAATCGTATCGTGAACAATTTCTCTCTCGCGTCGCGAAAATGTGATGCTACGTGGCACAAGCCCACCCCCCACCCACCTCCTCCTCTGTGTTAAAACACGAGAATCGCCCGGACAGGTACTTAGCGGTGAAACAGCCACTACGCACTCCGTTTGCGACCGTCGTGTCGTTGTTCACGCCGCGTGGAAGGCGCCAGATGTTGGTGACGTGGTTCACTGCGCGGCCCGGTGTTTGGCTCTGCGTATGCAGCCTGCATCCATCTCCCCAGAGCCGCCCCGGGCCCCGCGCAATGGGGGGGGGGGGGGGCTTCCATGTAATACTTCCCCGGTTTAGTTTGAATGCTATGGGGGTGGGGGGGGGACCACATAGCAGGATTTGCCCCGGGGGCTTTACACCCCCCCCCTCTCTTCCCCCCTATGGACGGCCCTTGCAGCCCCAGGTTCTACAATTAATTTTTTTTTTCGATATGCTTCGCTATGCATTTCCATGCAACGAATCGGGGAGCAGTCCAGTTATTAAGTGCATCGTAACCACGGAACCGTGAGCCCGGCCGCCCGACCCGCTGAGTTCGATTCCTGCCCATGCTTGGCACCAGCGGCGATAGCAATGACCGAGCCGGTGCGTCCTCCACCTACCACACTCACCACCCCTCGCCCTCCGTAACCACCTCGCACTGACCCAGCGTGGTGAAGTATGGCCAAACGACTCCCACGACCGACTGCCACAGCCTCCGTCGAGCAGTGGATTTGACAATTGGCGGTATACAGGGGTGCATCTGCTTGGTTCTTTCGGTAAAGTCACGTAGAATGGAAATAATAAAATAATAAAAATAAAACATAATAAAATAATTCTCACGACGTTTCGGCCACAACGCAAGCAGCCGTCCTCAGGTGAAGAACAGGTCTGTCGATAAGACAGAGTCTGAATGACAGACCTGTTCTTCACCTGAGGACGGCTGCTTGCGTTGTGGCCGAAACGTCGTGAGAATTATTTTATTATGTTTTATTTTTATTATTTTATTATTTCCATTCTACGTGACTTTACCGAAAGAACCAAGAAGATGAATCCCTGCAGTCACGAAAGCTTCAAATCTAAAAATACAGGGGTGCTTAAAAATGTTTACACAAATGGGGCTATCGTTTTTTTATGGAAAAAGAACGCACAATACACTGTAACATGATATAACATGTATGTTAATAGCTTCAAAAAGTCAAAGAGTCTCCACTTGTTCGCCATCGTTGTCAACACGTGCCTGGAATCTTCTCCAGGTAGTCTCCAGAGCCCGGAGGCACATTTCTTGTGGTCTTGTTGCAAATTCTTAAAAGTGTTAACATTTTTTAAAGCACCCTGGTATACATTTGTATTATGTTCAGGTGTGGTGTCTGCAATGTAGCGTATGTACTCCACGCTGTAGTGTCGCAACACCCTCGTACCACCAGAGGCCGCTAACATTCACCACTCAGATTGTAAATGTTGTGGTTTGGCACTCCAACACACCAGTGTGCTGTACTAGTGGCGAATTGGCCACCTTCTGTTTACGTGACAACCCTTACTAGTTGGCTGTGTCGGCTGGTGGCGGGTTTATGTAACACGTAGGCTTTCGCGACCAATATTTTTCATAATCAACGTTTTTGGGTTTAGATCGCGTTATTTATAAATGTGTCGTAACCCTCCACCACCCGACACGGCCAATCAGTAAAAAAGTGTCACCTTGACAAAAGACAAATAGTTTACTGCTTTAGCCCACCGATGTGTTGAAGCGTGAAACCACAACATTTACAATTTGAGTACGACGTTTCGCTGGTAATTGCATCCAGCATCATCGGGCAATTCGCCAGAATGGTGAGGCTCTGCTCTGTCTCCCGTTCTTATATAGAGCAGCAGCAGGGTGACGGTGGCGGGTTTAACGACACTGATATATTATCGCGATCTAACCAAAAAACACCTCTATTATGTATGATATTGGTCGCGAAAGCCTACTGCGTGTTAAACTGCTTGTCAAACAAACAAACGAAACAATATCGTTACAGTCCGTGCCAATTGCGCTGGAGAACCATGCTTAATCCTCGCGTTGTCGCCACGTGCTCACGCGCTCACATTCCTGCGACGTCCTAAATCAATCCTCGCTCCATCTCCGCGGGTGGCCGACGCGCTTTTCCCATCCTTTGGCTGACACTCCGTAGCCAGTCTCGTCCCGTCGGCCAAAATCAACTCGCTCGCAGCGGCGGCGCGCCCAGACTCAAGCCCCCCCCCACCTCTGACTCCTTCCACTGCTCTTGGAAGAGAAATTTTTTTCTTTCAGATATGACGCGCGCGTAAAAACATCACTTTTGCCAGACAGACATGCCTGTGGTTGCGAGCGGCGAGGGTTACTAAAGTTCAGATGATACTGTTTTGCTGGCTTGCAGCCTCTCTCTCCGTCGAAGGGCTACAGACTGGCGCATAACTTATCCTAGTGAAATAACTCATCGTGTTAAATTTGGCAGTAACTCATAGATATTTCCTGT
Organism: Lethenteron reissneri; assembly: GCF_015708825.2. Lineage (NCBI taxonomy): Eukaryota > Metazoa > Chordata > Hyperoartia > Petromyzontiformes > Petromyzontidae > Lethenteron > Lethenteron reissneri. Next base: position 5,852,281 of record NC_083823.1, on the reverse strand, counting down.
ATTAACAGCGTAGACCCTCAAGGGCCCGCACGCGGTGCAGCATTTATCTCTGTGAAAAAGAGCTTCATAGCTCATGGGATTTCTCCGGTATTAATACATTTTCTGATTCTGTTCTCCCTCTGCGTAATTAACATCGACACATAGCTATTGCATCGAATAGTAGATTTGCGATGCCAATTGAATTATCTCATTTACTCCCGAATCTCAAGTTCTCAACTTGCAACTGAAACCTACAATCCAATGGCAATACTATCCTAGAAAACCGAAACGTTTTTTAAAACTTCAATGCAATGAAGCCTTAGACCCTCACTTTCGCGAGTCCAAATTCACGGAAGAACTCAAAATCCGGTGCACGAGGTGACACGGCCCAGCATCGTGAGCTGAGCAATCGACGTCTCCCCGTGTTGATGGGCGATTGTGTGAACGCGCGTGCACGCGCACACACATGAGCAAGCGAACACGCGCGTTTAAATGCATGCCTGACATACCAGAGTACAAATGTCATTTGTGCGCGCACAAATAACGAAAACAAAATCAAGACCATCATCAATAACGCTGTATTTAATTTTTATATATATAATAGGCGACGTTTTGGGCAATGGCCCTGACACAACACGTGTTGAGTTGTGTTGTTGTCTGCGCTTGTGCATCACTGCCAGACCAAGTACTGTATCGCCAATGAATGTGTTCGTTGCATCAGTGAATTAATTATCGTTGTCTATGGTACTTTTCAAACAACGTAGCCGATTACATTTGCAATAGGGAGTCATGTGTGGGTGGCGCAGTGGTTAGCGCACTCTCCGATGTAACCCGGCCACCTGAGTTAACGCTGAACATCAGTGGCGATTATATAAACCGGTCCTGCCTACCCGCCATTCTCACCAACCCCATCTGACCAGCGTGGTGAAGTATGGTCAGGCTACCCCCATGCACGACACAGCATTGGGGGGGGGGGGGGAGCGGACTTAATTCAGCACTGGATTGAGAAATGCCCTGTTCTACTCAGTAAACAGTCGATATTTATCACCCGATAACCTTAAATGGAAACTCCCAAAAGCCATCGCCTTTATAATAGTAATCATAATCCATAATATATAGTTCTTGGGTTAGATCGCGTAAATATAAATGTGTCGTTAAACCCGCCACCACCCGACACAGCCAATTAGTAAGGTTTGTCACGTAAACTGAATGCGCCAATTCTTTACTAGTCCAGCACAGCAGTGTGTTGGGCAGCAAATCCACAACATTTACAATCGGAGTACGACATTTCGGCAGTAATTAAAACTAGCTTCATCAGGCGGACAGCCAGATGTGTAATAATGATGTATGTTATTTAACCAGCGTCGCCGAGTCTCAGAGAGTCTCTTGCACGAGGGCGCTACATTGGGATGTTTGGCCGACCGCGACGTAGACGAGTGTTTGGCTTTAAGTGAGAAGAAACGAAAGCACAAGGAGACAACCGATCAGACACACGAGGCAGTAAGAGGTTCAAGAATCCACGATCGTACTGCCGCCTCTCGACAACAGTTTTAGGGGCCCGTCGATTATTCGCTTTGTCACATGACCCTAAATGTATCCATGTGTTTGGACTCCAAGATCAATCACACTGTTTAAGTACTACAACAACAAAGAAATCTGTCCAAGCCAGTCCGATAAACGGCCATCTAATGCGCTTCGATTAAAGCTCTTTCCGGTCTCACGCATGGCTGAGTGAGCGAATTAATGAGCGTATTTACGAATGCGGAAGGCTATCTCGGCTTAGGTCATTTGCCTGCACTGGCACCGGCATAGATTCTAGTGCTGCCTCGACAGTTTCTGCCGCCCAGCCTGAAGTTGCGTGCGTTTATGTATATAAACACAACTATGGCATTTTCTTGTTGTTGTTGTTGTTGTCAGTAACTGTAACTTTGCAAAGTCTTTGGGATCGTGTGTGAGTCTTTGCTCTCCGTGTGAGTCTACGTGTCTCCATGCGACTCGATGAGTCTCCGTACGAGTGTTGTTAGTCATCTGTAACTTTCCACTGATGGGGCCAATGGCTCAATTCCTTGCTTCTTCCCCATCCCCTCCCCAGCTCTAGGGTCGCCAACCTGCAACTGGACCTACGCGCGCCTCTTCAAGGGCTGCTTCGTGACGCTATTCACACGCATGGATGGTGCAGCTCTTGAAATGTGTCAGTTTTGTTGGCAGATAAAAGGGTAAAAAAACAATTATCATATTTTTTACTGGCAAATGAGGTTCCAATGGTGTAAATGCTTGCCCCGAGCACTCGTACGCTGATGGTGCATTGTCTTTGAGTTGTGCGCCTTTTGGCGTCATCTGGTCCAACACCATGTGAGACTAGGCTGTAAGGAAAGCTGTCTCGGGTGTGGACCATTCAACAACAAGGACAGTGCATACATTATCAGAGTTATGTTTTTGTTTGCATTATAACTGCAGTTATTGTGGTCTATGCAAACATGACTCCTCGTAAAAAAGGTGTCAGTTTTGTTGCCAGATAGAAGGGTAAAAAAACAATTATCACCGGTTTTGTTGTTGTTTGTTTGACCAATTTCGAAAGAAAAAAATGCCCCTTCTGGTTATTTTTGTTGCCCACCACTGCCCCAGCTGCTCCTGTCCAGTCGTGACCTCCGACCTCTGAGATGTCATCTCGCTGCTGCTGCAGCTGTCACCTCCATCCCCCCTCGTTCCCCTGCGCCGCCGCTCTTCCCGTCTCTCGGTCTCCACTCGGAGCGAGCTTCGTCTCTCATTTCTCATCAGTCGTTCGCATGACGCGTCGTGCCCATTCCCATTGCATGCGGCTTCAACATCAGCAGCATCGGTGACCCCTCTTCTATAATTTCTTCACTCAACTCACCTGTCTGTTCGAGTTACTCCTAAAATGCTTCTACCCGTAGACCTTGAACAAAACTTGTATCTTGTTTTTTTTTACTGGTTAACGACGTTCATAATATTCCCAAAGCAAAACTAACCAGGTCTCACGCAGCCTGTCTGCCCCACATACTAACGTGTGCTAGGTCGCTGTCAATAACATTCCCTTGTGAACACCCGAGGCCTGTTCACACGAGAGCCAATTAATTGCTTTCCTCCCGTTGCTATAACGTTCATATCACCGTTGCCAACTCGTCAAAGTGGAAGTCGCCAAACAAACCTCAAAAAGGTTCCTAATCATATTCTTAGGTTTTTTCCGGTAAAGTCACGTAGGTAAAAAAATAAAATTAATAAAAGTAAAATAAAAATAAAAATCACGACGTTTCGGAGGCAACACAAGCTTCCGTCTTCAGGTGGGACCGTCACAGCACGATAGCTGTATCAAGTGATTTTAATTTTAATTTTTTACCTACGTGACTTTACCGAAAAAACCTAAGAATATGAATCCTTGCAGTCACAAAAGCTTCAAATCTAGACTCAAAAAGGTTGACTCTAGACGTGGCTTTGAAAGAACTCCCGAGGTCATCGAAAACGTCACGAGACAATTTTGCGCGAGTGTGAAACGCGCTGGTCCGGCACGGGAATGATTCATTCGCTCCCGGGACACAGTCTGCAATGACTGTCGCTCATCGCTTCGACCAACGAAGCGACAAACCGGTGTCTCTCCACTGCTGGACGAAGGCCCCGTCACCCACACCGGCTCCGTCCGTCAGGGTCAAGTGCTGCTACGACCCGCATCTCACTCCGGCACATGGAGCCGAGTTCGCGGCTCCATCTCCGGGCAGGAGGTCGTCTTTTTTCATCTCCTATTCGCTGGCCGCCCACTGTCGTTCTTCGTCACGATCCACCAGCGGTCATCGCCCCTTTATTTTTCGCGTCACGGTGGCGAGATGTCAACTGCCTCTCCTGATATACAGGAGGTCGTGGGTTCGATCCCGACCCTCGCGTCTGCTGTATATTTTGAGTTGTTAAGTTCTCTCTCTCTACCTGTGGTAGTGTGGATGTTTCTCCAGGTCCTCCGGTTTTTTCCTCTACATTTAGAAAGGTGCGTTTAGGGTGCATTGTGGCCATACATTTCCACTATCATTTGTGGCCAGGTCGCTTCTGAAAGTGAGCTGTATAGCTCAGTGAGGCCTTTCGCCTGGTGGAATAACAAACAAACAAATAGATTGTAGTTTATTTATTTTATTCCGTTGCCCTCAAACGAAATTCCGGAACCAATTCTAACGAGCCACCATTTTGTGGGGGGGGGGGGGGTGGCACGCGCCCCCCCAATGATCCGATCGAAATCCCTAATGTCGATCGGATCATTGGGGTTTATTAGTAATTAATCGGCATTTGGCGACCCCCACTGCCACTGTGTAGCATATTATTACGTGCCAGGGACTCTATGAGATGATAGGACAATAGTCTGAGTCCATAATTGGCAATAAGTAACGGCAAAGCAGTTATAAGTGACTCAGAATTGTGCGCAGTTGCGTATACAGTCCACGACTTCCCTGAAGGCAAACACCTTCAGCGAGCGCGATGCCGATCACACAGCGCGGTTCGAATTCGACCCTCGATCGATAGCTGCGCCATCGCCGCACACGCGTCGAATAAAAAGCAAGGGACAAGTCCTTACTCCCTAACAACTCCTTACTAACTAACAACTCCTATACATTTTTCATTGCTGGAGGGGTTGCCCCCCCCCCCGCTACCTGAAAATCATGGCTCAGCCATTGGTTCTGAACCGGTGGGTTTCGACACTTTAGGTCTCATCGGCATGAATCGCGCTGCTGCGCTGAAGCTGCCTGCGAGCGACAGGTGACACCACCCTCCCCACCGCCCCTCCCAACACGTGGTTCCATCCACTGCAATTCGGTTCACGGCGTCTGCCTCGGAGTGACCGCTTCTGACGGAGGAGGAAGGGGAGGGAGGGGAGGGTCCACCCCAGTTCAGCGAGTTCATCTGACCCGTACTTCAGGTGACACCGCAAACAGACGTCACGAAAGGCCTATGTATAAATTGGAAACGCAAACATGCATATTTTTTTTTACATGGGTTCGCCCGAGTTCTAGAACGTACTCTCTCTCTGTTTTTAATGGAAAGTTTTAATTCGCGATAGATGCGTGGCTGGGCGGCTGTGTATTTGTTGACGGTGAGTTTGTCGTCTGAACGCGTTTATTATTGTCGGTGTGCATCGAATAGGCAAACATCATTAGGCTATTTATACAATGATAATTACCCATCTGGTCCAGCTGTGTACGTAGGCGTGTGTCTGTCTGCTCGAGCATATGTGTGTGTGTGCGCATCTGAAATGTGTGCATCTGAAATGCGTGGAGCGGTGGCGCAGCGGTTAGCGCGCTGCGTTATGAACCCGGAAAACCCGGGTTCGATTCCCTCTCACGGCCAACACCCAGTGACGATTATCTGAACCGGTCCTGGGCCCGCCCTAGGTAGATTCAGCCTCAAACGAGTACCCAGTGCGGTGTGTAAATATCGCCACTGGGGAGACAAAGGCGGCCGGGCTGGCGACCCACCCGCTCGTGTGCCGTGCCGACCGTCGTAGGTGCTCGCAAACACTTGCCTCCCAACAGCCTGTTAGAGGATACGCGGGGGGGTATTTGTCTTCATCTGTGTATGTATCTGCACGTATGCTCAAGTGTGCTAATTGTTACTGAAATAAATGCAAAATAATTCCTGGACATATATATATCGGGGTCTTAATGTGACCGCGTCCTCAGAAACAGTGCACGTTTATTTTGCAGAGATAGGTAGCACGGCATACATGGGGGGGCAGGGGGTAAACCAAGGTTGCACTTGACCATCGGCAGGGAGTCAACAGCACGGTGGGTTGGGAGGGGAAAGGTGACGAGGGGGGCAGCAGAGTAGAATCGAGGTGCCCTCTTGATAACGTCGAGATGGCTGACAGAACACACATCGACCACCGGCTGAACTCTGGAGCCGGCACGAGGCACCCGGCGTACGTGCAATTTCTGAGAAAGGGCGACAGTGCAAATCTTACGGTGGCGAAGGGAGGGAGGGAGAGAGGGCAGGTAATAGCTCGCGCTATCGTTAACTGTTCGACACTGCTGATAGAATTCACAGAAAGCAGACTCCTAAACCGGAGTCAAGTGAACTCACGGAGCCAGGGTCCTGGGTTGGTGGACACAAGTTAATATTTGATGGCGTGAAGTCTGAAAGTCTCAGGCTGACCGCTCCTATCGCCTCCCGCTCAAGTTGCTCATCCGAAGAATGCGCAAGATCTCATTGGATCTACGAAGCTACTAAGCTGGGGTTTGAACCTAGATTTGAAGCTTTCGTGACTGCAAGTATTCATATTCTTCGGGGTTCGGTAAAGTCACGTAGGTAAAAAAATTAAATTAATAAAAGTAAAATAAAAATAAAATAAAAATCACGACGTTTCGGAGGCAACACAAGCTTCCGTCTTCAGGTGGAACCGTCACAGCACGATAGCTGTATCAAGTAGACCAGACTCATTTACTTGATACAGCTATCGTGCTGTGACGGTTCCACCTGAAGACGGAAGCTTGTGTTGCCTCCGAAACGTCGTGATTTTTATTTTATTTTTATTTTACTTTTATTAATTTTAATTTTTTAAATACGTGACTTTACCGAAAACCTAAGAATATGTGTTTGAGCCTGGTCGTTGCCTGGATGGGTGACCGCCAGCGCTTTCCAGGCGCTGTCGGCGTGAGCACGCGATCCCCCAGGGGATGCAAATATCGCAATTAGTCCTACAGTGGAATAATATACTGCCTTGAACACGGGTCGCCGAGTTCGTGGCGCGACAAACCACTGCGTTATCGATGCGAGCGGAGTCACGGCGTCATGGGCTAATTGGAAATCGGTCACCGAATCCCCCGCGTGGCAGATGCAGTCATGCGCACGGATTGTGTCTTGTTGTCTACCTGCGGCATAGCGCCTTTGATCTTTGCAGGTGCACATGTGAGTAAACGTGCTTGACCCGTTTTCGTCGGTTTTGCGTCAAGCAGTTTGTCCCGCGACTATATTTACGCTTCGGGGCTGGAAACTTTCACGGTCTTCCCATACCACAGACACTCACAGCGTGTTCGTGACACGAGCGTAATTTATAGACTGCTGTCGGAGGGTGGAGCGGATAGGGAAGGCAGCTAGTAGCGTGTTTGCACTCGAGGTGAGAAAACGACAACCACTTTTTGGGACTCGACCACATTTTTCAGAAGGCAAGCGATCTCGAGGGTAGAGTCTACAATGGCTCTGTATGAATACCCTGGGTGGAGAGTGGAAGGTTCGAACGCGTATTGCTGTATTGTACGCACGCTATAAATTGCTCCTATATCTGCATTTCCCATACATATGCTAAATTCCTCTTGATAAACAAATTCGTTTGTCAAGGCGCTCTTCCCCCTCCAACCCAGCTTAAATATACGCTCCAAGCCTGGGGTGTTTCATTCAGACGCTGTCTTCCCGACAGACCTGTTCTTCACCTGAGGACGGCTGCTTGCGTTGTGGCTGAAACGTCGTGAGAATTATCTTATTATGTTTTCTTTTTATTATTTTATTATTTCCCTTCTACGTGACTTTTCCGAAAGAACCAAGAAGATGAATCCGTGCAGTCACGAAAGCTTTAAATCGAAATTTGCTCCAAAAGCTTACTCAATATGATCGCATCTCAGAATCTATGCCAGGTGTTAGCGCGGTACATGGATGAGAGACATGGGGATTCCTTCATACAGCAGTGGATTCAGAAAGTGCTGTGAATTATTATTTTGTACAATTTAATAAACATTTCACGCAGTGTTTACGGACGCGGAACTCCATTATTTTCCTGCACGTATGCGTAACACATTTTAAACAGTCCATCAGCCTACAGGCGAATTTTATGCCGCAACATTTGTTTAAACAAGCGACCTCTGGACCGGTTTCGACCTTCTGGGTCTCATCAGCAGAGCCAGGTTTGTTAAACAAACGGTGTTATTGGTAAGATCGCTCCATATTAGCTGTGGGGGGCCCCGGTTCAACTAAAACTCACCTCGATATTTCACTTGTCGATACAATTTACGCAAGAGGGCAGCACTTGCATTGGGGAATGTTTACAGGGCAACCGAACAGTTTGGGGAAAACCGAGAAAAACAACAGCACACGGGACCGCGCAGACGACTTCATTGCCCGATCATGCGCAAACGTCATCCTCGTCACCAGCCATGATCAATCCACTGCTGGATGAAGGCCTCAACAAGCCGTCGCCGCCTCTACGCGGTTCCTGCGATGTGGACGTTCGAGCCCAGCTGTTGGTCGCGCGTGCCGATTTTCAATCATCCTGTGGTCGAGGATAATAACGGAGTAGCTGCCACAAGGGTGGGGAGAGCACGTCCACTGCGGAGATGGAGTGAACACCACACACTCAACCACACACTGCAGCTGTGTGATTGTGCCATTGACGAGTCGCTATGACCCCAATGAACGCCGTTCTTATTTGAGACAATGTTACACTTGCGGTTTATAAATAGTGGTTACTATAATTAAATATGAATATTTCCCTTGAGTCAGACTGCGCGTGCTTTTAAATTGTATGAATATTCTGTCGTCAGACCTCTCGAAGACTAGTGTAGTTCACAAATAGCATTGTGCGTTTATATCCCGCAGATAGTAACAAGTATGTGTGGGTAGCAATGTGGCTTCCGATCGTTGTTTCGGAGAGTAAACAACACTGCAGATATATTCTAGATTTGAAGCTTTCGTGACTGCAAGGATCTATACTCTCAGGTTTTTCGGTAAAGTCACGTAGGTAAAAAATGTAAATTAATAAAAGTAAAACAAAACAAATTAAAAAATTCACCTGAAGACTGAGGCTTGTGTTGCCTCCGAAACGTCGTGAATTTTGTAATTTGGTTTATTTTACTTTTATTATTTTTTTTTTACCTACGTGACTTTACCGAAAAACCTGAGAGTACTGCAGATATATATATACACACACATATATATGACGTTAATAAACATTTTTTAAATCTATCACTTTATCCAGGAGATTCTTGTCCAGTCTAAAGAGTCGTTGTCAGGAGGGCAAGGCGACAATGGGAAGCTTTGGTCAATTCCATTCGTGTGTGTCTGCATGTGGGAGGAGAAAATCTGACACGCATATGAGGGGCAAAGACCGCTCAATAAGCGCCGTACAAATAGATTCAAGAATCCATTGCTGTACTGCCATCTCGTGGCCACATTACAAGCTCCGAGGGCTTGGGAAGTTTCACCATCTGTTGCCTTCAGAGATCATCGGGTGACAAAAATATCTTGCCCAGGGACGTGGCAACATAACTCTCTTATCTGCGAAACCAAGTTGACCGAGTTCACAGTGCAGTGCGCTAACCACTGCGCCACCGCTCCACCCCACACTCACCTAGGAAGCACATTCAAGAGGAGAAATCTCGTGTCTCTGATCCACTCAAGGTTACGACTCCCACGTTGATTTCAAGAGGCGTCTAAGCTGCCACATATGCTTCCATGTACAGATATTGGTACATTATAATGGCAAACGATGTCATATAATTTATATGATGAACACAGGTGGAAAAATGATCGGGGGGGGGGGGGGGGCGCTGTTACTGTTTATTTCCCCAATTGTGTACATATATGAGCCACCATTCAACCAAGCATAGGCCTGGCCGTTAAAATCGCCTCTCATCATGAGCAGATACGACGACACACGAGGTCTGGCTTTTCGTGTAATCTACGTGCAGTGCTCGAAAACAGTCTATTATTTTATTATATTATTACATCTTATTTTTCCCGTGCGATATTGAGAGGCAGTGCTTGTTTTCGTAAACTCGATAACAATGCTGTTACTGAATGCGACTTTGTACTCTGATGAAATAAAGGTTGCACTCCGTGTTATTTTTGGAAAGGTGTAGGTTTTTATTTGTATTTTATTTATTAAGAGATTAAACCAGGCTAATAACTAATCCCTCTGTGATAATGGTGTCCAGGATGTGCCAATTGACACATGCGTAGCGAACGCATAATTACACGTGTACAAACACACACATTTTTAAAACGTATAACATATGCAGTATGGTTTTTTATATCTACAATAAACATCGCGACTATTCAAACACTGGATATAAATACGTAAAATAGTCAATGGAAATTACCGACGATTTACGCGGAATGTTCTCTGGAAAGGATGCAAATTATGTGCAGGTGCGTTCCAAATTAAATATTTAATCAAGTCGCGACAGCTGAAGGGGACAGCGTTAAATAACTCCAATTGTGATTGGTGCCTTTGTAACATCACTGCCCAATGCAGACGAGCACCAATGACCCAAGGTAGTGCGTTTCGTTTGTTCTCATTCCCCTGCACCTCAACGTACACACACACACACAAAGCAATTTCGCCGAGTCTCATGCCTCACCCTTGACGAGGATTGGGTTCTGTATTGTTGGATAAAATTGCATGAGTGCGCGTTTGGAACCGTGCATAAATAACAAGTATAACCCGTAAAAACAAAGTTTTTCACTATAAATCCTTTATATGCGTGGCGGCTAGAGTCCTCTCGTCCTCTGGCTTGAGATGGCTGCCACCTATGGGTCAGATGATTGCCTGCCACCATTAAGCAATTGGTAACTAAATATAATTTATTTTTGTCCTAAGAAGTGTACAATTCTTGAAAAAATTTTTCACGAACATTAATTGTCACGCACAACGAATCTGTGTGCAAAATGTCAGCTCGATTGGATCACGGGAAGTGGGTTAAAAAACGACCTAAAGATTTGCACGGTCGTAAGCAAGCAAGCGAACTTAATATAAAGGATTTAAAAAGGGCACGTGGCGAGACTCCGACGGGCAGTTGCGTGACACGCGAACTATTTTGCGAAGTGACTCGCAGCGATTTTGTGAAACTAAGATAATATAAATCGGCGTCCCCCTGCCACCCACTGCCAAACACGCTACAGGACTGCCCTTTTAAGAGTCTCGAAACTTGGTAAAGCTTTCCCGGGTAATCAAATTGGGCGAATTTGGCGGTGCACCGGTGCAGCATAAAGCACCGCTCCTCATGAAACAGTCACACAAATATTAATCACAAATTGAATCGGCAAATCTGTTTTAATAAAAAAAAGGTCACAACATTATCATGGCACGCTTTTTTTGCCAGTATCAAAGTATGCAAAATAAGAATATGTTCTATCCATACCGGCTCTTTCGGTAAAGTCACGTAGTTGGAAATAAAATAAAACAATTCACGACGTTTCGATCGCAACACAAGCGGTCTTGATCAGGTGGAGAGAGAGACCTTGCTGGTAAGACCACCTCTTCTGTTCTTAATTCTTACCAGTGAATGGCTGCGAGGTCTCTCTCTCTCTCGACCTGATGAAGACCGCGTGTGTTGCGATCGAAACGTCGTGATTTGTTTAATTTTATTTTATTTCCAACTACGTGACTTTACCGAAAGAACCAACGAGTATGGGTTCCTGCAGTGACGAAAGCTTCAAATCAAGGTGTTACGATGTTTCAACACCACATAGATACCTCTTGCAAGGAATGAAGTCTGCATCAACCATACACAGTACTTGTGGTGAACATGTAAATAAAACATGCTCTGATAATAGAAACATTGTCTTTGTAACTGATTGGACTACATCAGAGATAGCAGCCTTCTTTATGGCCTGGTCTCACTTGTGTCAGAGCAGAGAACGCCAAAAGGCGAACAACACAAAGGCAATGCACGTATCAGAGCATTTACAGCTCTGGGGCGAGCAGCTATAGCTGACCGTTGATTTGGGTCCGTTGTATCGAGGAACTGTCCGACCAATTCTACGGCACGAGTCAAATCTTGTCTTTGGAACACGGAGGCAGCCAATAGACATGAGGGCTGGGTGCTGCTGCAACACGGCAACAGGATCTGAAGCTTCGTGTTCAGCTGCTTGTAACGTTTATCTTCCGACCGACATCACGAGAACTGATTTTTGATGCACACCCCACAAGATTTGCTGACCGGGGTTGTGTATCGTGGGAAAATAAATGACTGCGATTTTTTTGTTAATACAGCGCACCGGTTGACCGCCAATACGTTAAAATGTTGTAATAAACACATTCTTGCGGAGGGAGCTGGTAGGAACGTTGGGTTGCTCGGTCAATGACCAGAGTCAACGGCGGCGTGGTGTATTCCGCAAATATGCCCGACTATGAGGGCGGGCACAAGCCGGCGTGAGTAGGTTAAAGTTTTATAAGGGCACCACGGGGTGACCAGCCCCTCCCCACCCAGCCCCACCCCTCTCACCCCCCACTCAACCCCACCCTCCCCACCCAGCCCCACCCTCCCAAACCCAGCCCCACCCTCCCCACCCTCCCCACCCTCCCCTCTCCACCCATCCCAACCTCTCCCATTGTTTGATGCACGACGGACGGACAGAATAATATAATACTAATGACCACCTCGCAGCACCCAAGACTACAACACCTGCCAAGCTCTGGTGATGGTCACCCATCCCAAGTGCTAACCACGTTTAAACCCAGCTTAGCTTTTAGAGATCTGGCGAAGCCGGTCGCATCCATTGAAAGCGAAGTTATTGCCATTTTCTCCAGAATGCTTCGTTTGAAAATAAACTCCCACGTGCTCGCTCCTAAGCTTGGAGCAAGACACACGTGATCAAAACAATTACCAACGTATCCATTATCGTGCATCATTATTATGACTGCTTAATTGGGAAGGACAAGCCGCTAGAAGCGGACGGTGACCGCTCAAGTTTAACCAGGCGAGGCGAGATCCGAGATCATCAAGAGACCCCCGGTGACTTGAGGGGGCGGAGGGAGGCGGGGGAGGGCCCCTTTGGACAGCCGGTAGAGGGCGATGATAGCAATGGACACATTCTAGATTTGAAGTTTTCGTGACTGCAAGGATTCATATTCTTAGATTTTTTCGGTAAAGTCACGTAGGTAAAACATTAAAATTAATAAAAGTAAAATAAAATAAAAATCACGACGTTTCGGAGGCAACACAAGCTTCCGTCTTCAGGTGGAACCGTCACAGCCACGACAGCTGTATCAAGTAAATGAGAGATTGCAAGAGCTACCACTCCGTATATATAATGGTTGGAGAGGGGGGAAGGGCCAAGTACGGCACACTTTTTATTCATATGGTAAGGTGAGGCTAACAATAGTGTGAAAAGGAGAAAACAACTAAACATGGTAAAACAAGCCTGGCTGTCTATCAATAACCTGGACACATTCGTTTTGGTTCTTTCGGTAAAGTCACGTAGATGGAAAATAATCAAATGAAAATAACAAAATTAATTTAGTTATTTTCATTTAAATAATCATTCAAATAATTAAATGAAAATAACTAAATTAATAACTAATTACATTTGTTTTCATCTATGTGACTTTACCGAAAGAACCAAAGAGTATGGATCCTTGCAGTCACGGAAACTTCAAATCTAGAATGTACACGATTAGTAGGGCTGAACGATTAATCGATTTCAAATCGAAATTTTAAACAATGCGATTAGCATATCGCAAAGGCTATGACTTTTTTTTCATTCAGACGCTGTCTTTCCGACAGACCTGTTCTTCACCTGAGGACGGCTGCTTGCGTTGTGGCCGAAACGTCGTGATAATTGTATTTTATTATGTTTTATTATTTTATTATTTCCCTTCTACGTGACTTTACCGAAAAAACCAAGAAGAAGATCCTATTACTTTCTTATTGGAATTTTTTACTATTTTATTATCATAACTTTATTTATTTTACTTAACAATTGTTCTATGTTTGATTAATAAATACATGCTGGAAACAATTCATATATTTTAAGTTCTCATCCTTGCATTAGAATATATAGAGCAGTTCATATTGTGATGGTATCATGTGGTAATGCTCCATCACATGTTTTAAATCTATTACACAGTGAATATTGAACTGAAGCTTGACTTAAAAATGTTTGATCGCAAATCAAATCGCAATCACATCTGTCAGAAAAATCGCAATTAAATATTTCCCCCACATCGTTCAGCCCTACACATTAGTTCCCAATTGCCATGTACCCCTTCAAAAGTAATGGGTGATTTTTTGTTTGAAGTATAGGAGCCCGATGCCGGCACACAACGGCCGACCCTTGCGAGTGAGCGACCGTCAAGGGATCTTTAACCGTCCAAGCGGCACGTTCTGGTACGGCTATTACAACCGCAGTAGGACATCATATGATCGAGAAGAATAACGGAGTAATAATCCTGATTTGAAGCTTTCGTGACTGCAGGAATCCATACTCTTTGGTTCTTTCGGTAAAGTAACGTAGGTAGAAATTAAATAAAACAAATATAAAAATAAAATAATATTTTTATTTTATTTTATAAAATAAAATAATATTTTTATTTTATTTTATTTCTAACTACGTGACTTTACCGAAAAAACCAAAGAGTAATAACGAAGTAACAACGCAGCCAGGTCGCTTTTGAACAATAAGTTAATAACTCAGTGGGCTTTGTCTGGTAGGATTGGGATGGTTTCGTTTAATTTGTATGTGTCTGGGTGATTTGTTTACCCTTCTTGGTATCGTTTGTTGTTGTGACGTTGTGACGTTCTTACCCGTCCCGACTGGACACCTGTGTAAAAAGAGCTTTACAGCTAATCGGATTCCTCCTGCAGTATAAATAAACATTACGAGTGATTCTGATGAGGATCGCGACGCGCCGCGAGTTGAGCAGTTGACGCGTGTCGCGATATTCTGAAACGGAAGCGGAGTTCCGAAAATAAAGAGAGAGAGAGAGAGCGAGAACTCCACGAGAGAGAGAGAGCACGCCACGAGAGAGAGAGAGCACGCCACGAGAGAGAGAGCACGCCGAGAGAGAGAGCGAGAACTCCACGAGAGAGAGAGCAAGCATGCCACGGGAGAGAGCACCACGCCGAGAGAGAGCACAACACAAGAGAGCAAGCAAGAGCGAGCACGCCACGAGAGAGAGAGAGGGGGAGCGAGCATGCCACGAGCAAAAAGCAACCGCGCCCATTGGCCACGCGGTGGGATCAAAGCGGATGCGTGTCAGCCAATCGGGAGGCGACGTTGCTCGCGGGTGTGTGGGGAGGAATTGATGGTGGGGGGAGTAGGGAGGAATGGGGAGGGGAGGAATGGGGCGGGAGGGTTCGGGGAGGGGGTAGGGGAGGAGGGGATAGGGGGTTAGGGGAGGAGGGGATAGGGGGGGTGTGTAGGGGAGGTGGGCCCTGCCTGTCTTCGTAGGGGTCCGCCCTGTGCCCGCGTCACATGTTGTTTTGCTCCAATGTTGCGTCCTCGGGAGAGAGCGGCGCTTGGTGATTTCTGCTTCGCTCGCCCAGCCTCTCCGCCACTCGCGAGCCAAAGACGAAAGGGAGCAGGGGAAAGGGGAGGGGGGGTTGTTGGTGCAGTCAAGAGAAGCGCACGCATGGCCGAGTACCTTGTCTGCCTAAGGGTATAGAGTCAGACAGAGCGAGAGAGAGAGATAGGTACTTGCTAGCCACCGTGGGTAGGTAATTGTGTTTGCCCCGTGTTTGTGCGTTGGCTCTGTAGCTTTGGGGGTAGGCGACACGGCACAGGTGGGAACTCTGATGAGATTTGGAAGCGACGCAGGGCGCGTATGCGTCTCGTGCACTCCACTCAAACTGCTACTACCTACACACAGCGTGTGCTCACAACTACAACTACTACTGCTGCTGCTACTTACTGCCACTGCTGAGAAGAAGAGAAGCAGCTACGTGTTCTCGCTCGCATTGGCGGGGCATTAACGAAGCCAGCTACCCCGTTACCGGTGGACTTTATCTTTTTTTTCACCATCAACCACGATCATCATCATCATCCGGTCGTTGACCGAGCTTGCTTTTGGGGTGTAAAACCCAAAAGGCGGCGCAGAACGAGCCATGGCCAATCCACCACCGCCCGAGCTGCAGTCCGCCACGGACGTGCTCAAGTGCGGCTACCTGCGCAAACAGAAGACGACTCACAAGCGCTACTTCGTGCTGCGCGCTCCCGACGACTCGTGCGCCGCGGGTCGCCTCGAGTACTACGAGAGCGAGCGTAAGTTTCGCCACAAGTCAGCGCCCAAGCGCGCCGTGTCGCTCGACTCGTGCTTCAACATCAGCAAGAGGGCCGACGCGCGCAACAAATTCATGGTGGCTCTCTACACCAAGGATGAGTACTTGGCCGTGGCGGCGGAAAACGATCAAGAGCAGGACGCATGGTACCGGGCGATAACAGAGCTCCACGCGCGTGGGAAGGCTATGCAGCAGCAGTGCAACGACCACCACCACCATCATCATCACCATCATCACTCCCATCAGCAGCTGCAGCAGCAGCAGCAGCCGTCGCTGTACCCTCACGCCGAGAGCGGCGGCGAGAGCGGAGGCTCAACACACGCCGGCGACGATGTCTACGGGGCGATTGCGCCTTCGTCGGCCTTCAAGGAGGTGTGGCAGGTGAACCTGAAACCCCGCGGGCTGGGCCAGACGAGAAGCATGTTCGGCGTCTACAGGCTGTGCCTCTCGAGCCGCAAGATCAGCTTCGTGAAGCTCAACAGCGAGAAGCCGGACGTTACCCTGCAGCTCATGAACGTGCGGCGCTGCGGTCACTCGGAGAGTTTCTTCTTCATCGAAGTGGGCCGCTCGGCCGTCACGGGTCCCGGCGAATTCTGGATGCAGGTGGAGGACTGCGTGGTGGCGCAGAACATGCACGAGACCATCCTGGAGGCCATGAAGGCCATGAGCGAATTCTCCGAGTTTCGCCCGCGCAGCAAGAGTCACTCCGCCAGCAGCTCGAATCCCATCTCCGTGCCGCCCAGACGCCACCTCAACAGCCTCCCGCCCAGCCAGACGGGGCTGTCGCGTCGCTCCCGCACTGAGAGCGCAAACAGCACCCATGGGGCTTCCTCTCCGGCCGGCGGCGGCAACAACAACAACAACCCGGCATCGGCCGCCACCACCACCATCACCAACATCACCAACATCATCAGCCACAGCAGCAGCAGCAGCAGGCATCCGCTCAACGGAGGCGTTGGAGGAGCGGCAAGCGCGCACAACTTCAGAGCGCGCACCTCGAGCGAAGGGGAGCGGACGATCTTGACGTCCAGACCGAGTTCGGTGACCGGTAGCCCCGTGAGCGTTAGCCCCACGCCTCCTCGCCTGCAGCAGCAGCAGCAGCTTAATCAGCAAGGGATCCGGGGATGCCTCGGTGGACGCACGACGTCTCGCCTCCAAGCGGCCCCCATCCACAGCCGTTACGTGACCGTGCCGGCACCCGGCGCGTCGCAGCCTCCGTCGTCGGCAGTGAGCCCCGTGAGCTGCGCATCGTCCACTTCGCCGTCATCCTCGGGGCCCAGCAGCGGCCGGGGGTCGTCGGCGAGCGACGCCTTGTTGCTGCTGTACGTGAAGGTCAACAGCGGTGGCCTCGGTCTCGGTGGCGGCGGCGCGGCATCGGCGTCAGGGTCACCCAGCGACGGAGGATTCGCGTCCTCGTCCGACGAGTACGGATCGAGCCCCGTGGACGCGAGGAGACATCAGGGCCTCGTGCACCGGAGCGCCACCCCCGAGTCTCTGAGCCGCACGCCGCCACCCATCCGAGAGGAGCAAGACGATGATGGGCACAACCTCCATCACCACCAAATGCATCAGCAACAAGTCAACAACTACATTAGCATGGGCAAGTCTTGCGCGCAAAATGGACACCACCACCATCACAATCACCACCACCAGCAGCAGCTGCACAGAGAAGTCCTCCTAGCCAGGCGCGCGTCTCAGGATGAAAATGCGAGCGCCGCGGAAGGCACGTCGGACCTGTCCGGGGTTGTCCACCGTAAGCGCACCTACTCCTCCTGCACGTCGCCCCCTCCGCCTCCTCCGCCGGCAGCGCAGTCCACCACCGGTGTCCAACAACAACAGCAGCAGCGCAAGCCCTTGGACGACTACGCGCTCATGAACGCGGGCAGCCTCACGAGCAGCGGCAGCGGCAGCAGCTACACGGGCAGCAGCTACACGTCGCGCTCCGCCTCGCCGAGGCCCCCCGCAGGTCCTTCGACTCCGCAGAACTCGCAGGCAGCGCACCTACAGCGCTCGTACCCGGAGGACTACGGGGAGATCCACGTGGGCAGCTGCCAGAGGCCCGGAGCGACCTGCAAGGATGACGGCTACATGCCCATGTCGCCCGGTGTGGCTCCCGTCCCGACGTCTTCGTCATCTTCCTCGTGCTCCTCCTCGCAGTCTATCGTCTCGAGCTCCACCACCGCCACCTCCTCCTCCATGACGCTGAGCACACCGGGTGGTGGTGGCGGTCCTTCGGACGACTACGTCCCCATGAGTCCCAAGAGCGTCTCGGCCCCGCAGGAGATTCTGAACCCGCGGCGTCGCCAGGAGATCACCGATCCCAGTGGCTACATGGTCATGTCTCCTGGAACCAACAACGGCAGCTGCTCGCCCGAGTGCAGCCCCTACATGAAGATGTGGAGCAGCTCCAAGCTGTCCGTGTGCAGCGCCGACGGCAAGGGCGGAGGAGACGCTGGCTGCGAGTACATGAACATGTCGCCTGGCCTGGTGGCAGGCACCCCCCCGGACTACTTCTTCACGCCGACCAGCGCCGAGCCCCCCAAAGTGAACTGCTACTACTACTCGCTGCCACGCTCCTTCAAGCCGGGACTGCGCAAAAACGGAGACGGCTCAGCCAACGCTGCCTCGGCCGGCGCCGGCGGCGGCGGCGCACGTTTCAGCCCGGGCAACTTGACCGAGAGGCAGCTGTTCGGAGGCGACAAGTCGTCCTCCACGAGCAGCGACAGCCTGGGCCACGACCCCGATCAGCCGGTGGCGAGCGGCAGCAGCCCCACCGCAAGCGGCGGTGGCATCACGAAAGCCGAACCTCGCAAGGTCCAGCAGCAGCAGCAGCAGCAGCAGCAGGGGATGGTGAGACCCACGCGTTTGTCCCTAGGTGGCCTCAAGTCGTCGACTCTTCCCCGAACGTACGAGTGCCCGGCGGAGCCGGTGAGCCCGGGGGAATACGTGAACATCGAGTTCGGAGACGTGCAGACTGCCCAGGCGGTGGTGGATGCGCAGCGGAGGCTCAGCTCGGCCACGCGTCTCGCCGCACGGGCCAACTACTCAATCGTTCCCGACTGGAGCGGCGGCAGGAACACAACAAACACCAACGCAGCAGCAGCAGTAGCAGCAGCAAACTCTGTCGTGAGTCCACTTGCAGCAGCAAGGGGTAATCCAGCTGGGGCCAGCTACGGAGCGAGACCCGTACAAAACGGCAACGCAAGCTCGGATTATATGTCCGCCTCGAACGTCGGCGGTCTTAATTACGGTGGCAGAGTCAATCCGAACGTCGGCGTCGATTACGCGTCTCTGCACATGGGCCTCGGGTGCGCTCCGCTCGAGCAGGAGACGGACGGCGACTACACGGAGATGCGCTTCGGCGTGACGGCGCCGAGCACGGCTCCTCTCGGTCCGCCGAGCAACCACTCCAACCTGGAGGGCTCCAAGGGGCTCACAAGCCCGACGTCGAGACTCAACCGCCTGTCCTTGATGGACCAAATGACTGCCGCCTACCCGGTCCCCAACCCGGACCACGGCGCAAAGGTCATCAGGGCCGACGCTCAGGGGAGGAGGAGGCACAGCTCCGAGACGTTTTCGTCCACGACGACCGCATCGGCCGCCTTGGGGTCGGGTGGAGTGTCCCCAGCGATGCCAACGTCCACCTCTCTGCTGTCGCCGTCATTCTCTAGCGACTCAAACCGCCTCGGCTCTGCCTCCTTCGAGAGCGTCTACCTGAGAGACGCCGCAGGATGTCCCGCGGGAGAATCTGCAGATCACGGCGGCATGTCGAGAGAGTCCGGATTCGAGAACGGGCTCAATTACGTGGCATTGGAACTGAGCAGCGAAGAGTGCCAGAGGGCAGCTGCTGCTGCTGCTGCCGCTACCGCTGTCTCTACTGCTGGCCTGGACGGGGCAAGGGCCAATGCCAAGGGCAGCAGCACAAGCGTCGTGGATTCTGGAGCTTACGCAAGCATTGACTTCGCCCGCTCCGACGGCGGGTGTCCTCCTGCGCAAGAGAGTGAGTTAACGTCACGTCCCATCGCGCATCGCACTCGCCACTCGCTCGCAACACAATGCCAGGGTTTTATGGGCGATAACTGCGGACGGTGACGGTACGCGCAATGTAAAGGTTTCCACGTTTGTCTTTCACAGCAGTCGTTTTTTTGTTTAAGTCACGCCGTCATTGAATGTGTGCAGGACTTAGGGGCCCGATTCGAGCGATAACTCAAAGACGAGAACGTACAACACTGTACACGTCTCGTGATGCCCGATTTAGATTTGGCCCGAGCGAATTGTATGCACTGTATGTTGAACTTCTTTCGCGCCGTACGTAGCCAACCACGCTCATCGGCGGTGTGCCCAGTTTTATCGTGGTGTTCACGTGCGTTTAAACAAATCACCCGTTTCTGACATGTGCACTGCACTCGACCGAACGCCGGCTGTCATGGCAAAGGTTTGTAATCGTCAGCAATTTCACAACTGTACGATGTTAATATACCAAGGGACACTCTATCTCAGTTTATCAAAGCGCGCGTGTGTTGTGGTGCATGTGTTAATTAACAGAAATAGTTACGGTCTTGCGAAACCGATTCATTGTGAGCATTAACTCTTAACGCAACCTCGATCTGGTTTCGCGGCACCAGCCGACACCGATCATGTCGTCTCGCAGACTCGTCCACTATTGCGCTGATGTATCGGTCACATCCAACACTCGATGTTCCAATAAAACCCCCCATCGCTGTCCCAATAATATTCATGTCACGGTGGCAGCAGCAGCAGTCAATGCTATTTCTGACCACTCAGTCCCAGCCATCGTGGAATGATACGAATGGAAGTGGCGCCCACAGTTTTGTTATATTTTTACTTGACTGCCAAAGCAACGCGAGAGGTAAGGAAAGGTCAGGATTTCCATGGACGCTATAAAATCTTGGCAAGCGGTAAGTGACGCCGGTGTGTCTGTGTTACGAAATATTAAGGCACGCGTCCAGGCCTCTTATAAAGCAGCAATCCTTGTTAACCGGAGTATCTGATTACCTGAGAGTCCACCATGGAAATTAAATTAACATATCTCTCGTTCTCTGCGCTCAAAATAGCCCTGCAGTATATTTTTTTTTTCGGCGTCTGTCCAGTTTTTATTTAAAGCTGTTCAAGACGAGCAACGACAATGATCACGTTGCTACTTTGATCGATCTGCAAACACAACAATGAAAGAGGGCAATATCGCCTCGAGGATTTTGTCAGCTTTTTTGGTTTGTCTTGCTCGGATGTGAAAAGCAGACAACTCACAGGTGCGATGTTTATTTAAAGGAAGAAAAAAAGCAGATCACATCGAGGCTGCGATCTTTGGTTAAACGGGAACCTGCGTCCCAAACAAACCTAAATCCGAAAATTATCCGCGAATGACTCAGTTGGGATTATACTAAACAGTCATCGCCCACGACATGTCGACTGGTTGTGGCTTGCAGGCCAGGTGGCTGCCGCTTGGGGTGCCCTTTCGGATGTGATTATGATTACATCCGAAGCAGGTACAGCCCATGACAACAGTTCCCAAACATGTGGAAGTGTCACGTAGTAAAAACAAAGCCACTAAATCTTGACTGAAAGCTTTCGTGACTGCAGGAATCCATATTCATTGGGTCTTTCGGTAAAGTCACGTAGATAGGTTCAAAGAAAAATAACAAAAAACTACGACGTTTCGATCACGATCGCTTGTGTTGTGATCGAAACGTCGTAGTTTTTTTTGTTATTTTCTTTGAACCTATCTACGTGACTTTACCGAAAGATCCAAAGAATATAAAAACAAATCGACTCTCAAATTACTGTAGATGTAAGACCAGACAAAACATGTGGCGTGCACTATCAATGATACATAAAACAAGATTAAGACCACAAGATAAAAAAAGTGATTATCAAAAAATGTACAGTCTGTTTGTCCAGGCCATGAGTAATCATCCGTCCACATTCGTGAAAGGAACATGCTAAGGTTGCAGTATTAACGCTCGACACATCACAGGGGAATGCCGTGGTGCGTTTGAACTCGCAAATTGCTTAAAGCCGGCACGAGAAAACCGGTGAAACGTTCTGCTAATTCCTTGGTTAAACCCTTTTTAGATGTGTAACTCATCATAATCACGAGGAGCGCCGTTGTGGGGAACTGAGACCACATATTGTTAAGGGAGAGAGAGGGGGTGGGGGCTTGCATGTCAGATCGACAGTTCACCAGCATTGATTCAAGCAAGCCTCGCTGCTGATGGGACACCAATGCCGAAACCGGTCCGGAGTGTGCTTCTCCAGAATTGAATGCCGCTGCAATTATACACTCCCGTAAACACGGCCGTGGGTTGTTTTAAGGAATACGTGTATTTTTGCACATGTACAGAGACGGATATACGAAGGGGGCCTAATGTCTGCTCGTGCATATTTGTTCCTTTTGAATGCGAACTTCGACCAATGACATGCCAATTCACTGTTTGCGTGGGTTCAGAAGCCCATTTCTTCCCACCCCCACATATTGGCAACGTTTAAAATCGGGGGGGGGGGGGTGGACGGATGTTTGTGGCGGTTGCAAAGGCAGCAGCAGCAGCAACACCAACAACAACGTTGGGACGAGCCAGTCACGGTGAGAAGCTCTCCCTCCCACTGTCCACACCTCGGCTGGAATGTTTGCGTGCTTAGTCATGGGTGGGAGGAGGAGGAGGAGGGGGCCCTTAATGGGAAAGTCAGGTTCTCTGCCCCCCCCTCCTCCCCTTAAGAATTCAGTCGTTTGTGTGGCTTTGCTGTTGTGGGGTTTGTACACAAATCCCTAGCCGCCACCACTACCACCCAACCAACCAGCTCCAACCAAACCACCCAGTCGAGATGGTTAGTTGCACAAGAGGTTGGACCTTGCTGCCTTCACCCGATACAGTACCGCCGCTGCTGCTGTTGTTGTTGTGTTGAATTGCGTTGGGCATACATCTTCTGTGTTTTATTTCGCCGTGACTGTGTCGTCCCCACAGGCTTCATTCTTGGTTTGTAGTCTCGCAATGCCCTTTTGCCAGTGTCACTGCTGGATGATCACTCTCGCTCGCCAGCACCCCACGCCAATGAATGGTAGCTAGCAGCGCACAAGGGCAGGGCTCCAAAATGTCTCCTCGTCTTCTGTAAACAACATCATTAATCACGTAACGAGCAGACTGCACCTGAGCGCTTTGATGTGTCACGGCGATAAAATATTTTCGGGGGCCCTCGAAGTGAATGAGAAGAGCCAAATGCAGGGGACAAAGGTTTAGGACATTTTGTATCTCGAATTACATCTCTGCTCTATGCGTAAAACTGCAACAACCGCTGTTCATTGACGATGCCGCTTATAGTGGCTTCCATGCGTCACCACAAAACTAGTGTGTGTGTGTGGTTTTGTCTTTTGTGTGGTCTTGTGGGAAGCGGTGGCGTAGGGGTTAGAGCGCTGCGCCACAAACCCGGCCACCCGAGTTCAATTCCCGCTCATGGTCACTGCCAGCGGCGATTGCTTGAACCGGTCCTGGGCCACCCCTAGGTCGACTCAGCCTCAAATGAGTACCTGGTGCGGTGTGTAGTAAACATCGCCACTGGGGAGACAAAGGCGGCCGGGCGTCGTGCTGTTCCACCCCACCCCTTCGTGTGCCGTGACCCACCTTCATAGGTGCTACTCGCTAACAGCACTCGCTTCAACGGTATGTTAGGGCTACACGGGGGATCTCTGTGTTTCGGTAGAACTGTGGACCACCCATACACCCACTGGTCTAAATTTGCATTTGATGTTTTTTTTATTCTTCTATGGTGTGGTCGTGCCGCGTGCCAGCTTCGACTGGAATTATTACAAAAATCTTCCGGGTACACAACGGCGTTTTGTGGACAAGGGGATTGAACTGCCTTAACCTTCACCATGCCCCCCCCCTCCTCCTCATCCTTCCTTGTTTGCCACTGGATGTAACTCGCACAAGATGTTTGCTCGGGACATCTGCAGCAAGTATCCCACTGGTGGCAAATACCGTAGATGCTGTCTGTTGCACTGCTAGGCTCCTAGGACAGTGCTGGTTTACAGCTGGTGTCGGCTGCTGTTTTTTTGGGGAGATATTCTAACATTGTGGGATGGCGGTGGGTTCCGATACAATTTATTTAGACTACTGTAGGTATGTTCGTCCCACATTGAGGGCACGTTTTTGCTTTATATTTAAACTCGAACCGGGATCGTACCTACCGTGATTTGACTGCGTGAAAGTGGTCTTGGCTAGTGACATTTTCCTTAGAGCGCAAGGCTGGTCCTGAACGCAATCTGTAACCCAGATGTATGTGTGTGGAGCCACTCACTCAATGCTGCTTTATCCACAAACACATTTTCTCTGCCTAATAATATATCGTGGAGTTTCTTTTAACGATTTAAGCCAACGCTTCTAAGTATTGTGGTCCCGATGGTATAGCACCAGGATCTGTGCTTAAGATGTCTGCTGGAGAACTTGTACTATTTCTCAGTATACTGCAACTCTTCAGTTCCTCTTATTGTACTTAGCAACAATTATTCTTTGCCAAAGTTAAACCATTATTCTGCTCGGCACACAAACCTTATATGAACTCTTGGAATTGGTTATATTACAAATCTTGCAAAATTTGCATGCAAAAAGCTAGGTTTTATGTTCGGTTCCAAACCTTTCTTTAAATCCCACGAATTCTGACTGCGACTGTAATTTACTGTAACCACGGTTGGATTCCCGCGGTCACATCTGTGTGAAAAGCACCCACTTGCCCACCTCACTGCACCTGATGGAATCCAGAGTAAAGCAGCAGCCACTTGTCCTCCCGATCAACACCTCTAATGCTCTTGCTACGGTTACCGTTCCTGGAAACTTCACTCGATCATTTCCTCCACCTATGTTGAGCACTCCAAGGACGACAGTTTTCGTCTCATCCATACTGTGGCTCAGCCACCAATACGCGTGTGCGGGTCCAAAACAATTCGCTCATTTACGCGTCCACTCTCCCACAACACTCGGCACAGTCACAACATCTCTCTGTCGAGCTCTTGCCTCTCACTGCTCGACTTCAAAACGCCCTTCCCCATTATCTCTTTACCCGGGCCCTTAAGGGTGACCTCGCTCGGTTAAAGAAAACAGTCTTCACCCTTATATATTACAATTTTAATGGTTGCTGTTTTTGTTGTCCACAACTTGGGAATTTTGGGCCTTTTTTTGGGCTTGTGTTCAGCAACCGTCCGTAAATAAATAAAAACAACCCCAACATTTTCGGAGCCAAACACTTAGCTATACATATCGTACTTGTAGTGGTTTAATTACACGCCAAAACACGTTAATCATTGCGGTGCTTATAAAAAGCCATTACACATGCCAGAAAGGCCGTTAAACTGTATGACAAGGTATGGTGTCATTGCGTTTGAAAGCAACTTATATTTCAACTTTGTCTTTTTTTTACGTATCAGTTGGACGCGTGCCAGTAAACCTGGGTGTTGAATTGAAAAGGGCTTATTGAGTACATGCAGAAAGAGCTGTAATACTGACTCTCTTTGTTGAGATTTTGGCAGTGGTTGGGCTGGCTGGGCTGGACTGGCTGGATCACTGGCTGGGTCACTCGAGCTCAGAGAAAACTGGGACTATTATTGCGTGATTCGTTTGTGTGCGTGTGTGTGTGTGCGCGGAAGCAGCCCGTCCGTCTTCTTACGCAAGGGATAAATCTGCATGATACACTTTCTCCATTTATCATGATGTCACAGTGGCGTCAGTGCGGCCTCTCGTAAGCTGCTTATAGAGAGCTTACGTGAGTCCTCCGGATTCCGAGCAGGATTTTGTTTTGCTGTTCAAAAGCTGCGGTGTCCTGTACTCTACACTTGGGCTAAATTGCCCCATAGCTGTCACCCTATAAACTCACAGAAACAACGACAATTCTACCCGAGTCTTTCGACTGTCGCAACAGAGATCAATCAATCGTAGTTTGGAAAGTTTTTTTCTTCTTCTTCACGTTTATGATGTTTATAGTTGGCAGGGCTTGTTGTTGTTGTTTTTCAACACACACGACCGTACTACAGTGGCCCTTGCAAAGAGACACTTGGTGTGATTTTGCAGCGTGCACAATAAAAAGCAGTTACCGGGACACTTTAATTATCGATATGTAGTTGGTTTCGCCCAAGCGGGCATTGATCATTCCGTGATGTATTAGTTGTCGCTTCACTGCCGCCAAACGCGTAGCCCATGCCAAACAGCTGATCACACGGTCTGAACACTTGAACTGTGCTGCCAATAAAACTGTGTGTGTTTGAGGGCGAGTATTAAGTTCCAAGGCTTCTGTGCTCTCAGCAACAGCACTTTGTTACTCACGGCAGCAGCAGCAGCAGTATACACTGTAATACAGTGGCTAGTTTTTGTTGTTTACGCTCGTTAATGAGGAGAATAATAATACAAACATTCAGAAAAGAAAATTCCAGGAGGTGGCTTGGTGGTTTGGAGGTCAAAGCGCTTAGTGGGCACAGTTGAGGACCTGGGTTCGAATCCAGGCAGACACCTGTGATTAAACCGGGTTTCTCAAGTACTATGCTCTCAACCTGGTCACCAATGACTGCACAAACAAACCATGACATACACGAAACTGTCGCCTCACTCTCATACGCAGAGCGAGTGGCAACTGCTGCCCCCTGCTGTTTGTGGATGAGAGGTCGCTCAAAGGGATCTCGGAGATAGCTCTACGGTGTCCGCTTACGTGGGCCATTCTCCAACACGGAGGCTTGCACTGCGTCGCGAGAGTGGTACGAGAGAATATTTTGCCTTGTGAGGTGACGCTGACATTACAATCGGCATAAACATTGGGAGAAATGGCAGCTTTTGTATTCCTGTTACATGTTGTCATAGTTCTGTTTGTGGATTCAGATCTTTGAGAGGAGTTGGGCATTTTATCGCTCTGAAATATTATATTATAGGTATGTACTGATGCACTGGATAATTGATTAATAGTGATGATTATTTTCATGAATACTGAATAAACAATAGTTTGCTATGCATGCAGAGTGTAGATAAATGACATGCTACATTCATTAGCACGTGGACGATACAAGAAACAAGACGAACGAGGTGATAAAAACGAGACCCGAAAATAATCAACAATTGCATCGAATTGCAACCCCGAATCACGACAATTCATTGACTCACTGGGGTATGAATCGTTGGCATGCCTACAAAATGTCAAGCAATGCTACCAACTATGAACTAATTAAGGTCAGGCTCTGCTGAGCCAACAGTACATCCACAATATATATTATGTACGCAAGGGTTATTATATTCGGGTTGAATTTTGTCATGGGCGCTTGTTAGGTCAGCCAGGCAGCACGGCCGTGGTTGCGAGTGGCTGGCAATCTGAAGGTTACGGGTTCAATTCCTGGTTGGGGGCTACTGACCCGGCCCATCATCCCTCCGGAGCCCGGCAAAATGAGTACCAACGTCGTGAGGAAGGTCAACCAGTGATTGCCCTACGGATGGACTCATCTCCGCCATAGGAATGTGGGATTTCCACCAGTCTCAGGCCTGTAAACGGGAGATGAGCAACCACCTCGGATGTCCGTTTTGAGCGGAGGACTTTCTTTGACCCCTCGTCGCTTTTGTTGCCGAATGGGATTGTTTTTTTGTTACCCAGAGATTGAGCCATTCCGGCATCGGCTTGGCTTTCATGCCTGGGCCTGCACGCCACGCTGACGGCGAACAACTGGGTGGTGATTCAGGGAGGAGAGGGGGGGAAAGGGCAGGAGGAGAGGTACGTTATACAGAGACGCAGAAGCTCAAAAGCGGGAGTCGCAAATTTGATTTAACCACGCACGGTGACCCCCCCCCCCCCCCCGCCGACTCAACTCAAACGACTCGTGCTGACTCGCTCGCACTCTCAGGGCTGACGTACGTTAACCTATAAATCATAGAGAGGTTTTGTTGGGTTTGAATCGTGTAAATATGAATGTCGTTAAACCCGCCACCACCCGACACGGCCGATTAGAAAAGGTCCGTCACGCAAACAGAGCATGCTAATTCGTTCCTAGTTCAGTACAATTGTACTCGAATTATAGATGTTGTGGGTTTACTCTCCAACACACCGGTGTGCTGTACTAGTAAACGAATTGGCATATTGTGTTTACGTGACAAACTTTACTAATTGGCTGTGTCGGGTGGTGGCGGGTTTAACGACACATTTATATTTACGCAATCTAACCCAAGTACGTCGTCTGTCATGGATTATATTGGTCGTGAAAGCCTACGTGTACGTTAAAATGCGGGTGGAGAGAGTCTGTTATCCCTTGGGCCTGTCCTAGTTGTGGCAAACGTGCAGAGGGTCCGCACACATCACAGGGTCCTTCCCCCATATCTCGGCAATAGTGAAATAAAGCAAGAAACAAATTCGACAACATTTGGCAAAAACCACGAAATTTTGGTTACGGTCGCACAAATTTTTTCGCGCGGCGAAATTTGCAGAGCTTGAAACGGACACGCAGGCCAGTGCTGATTAAATAGAGCATTGGTACTGCATTTCATGTTAAGTGAATTAGTGCTAAGAGTCCTCCTTCAAAGGACGTAACTCATTTAGACAACATGCCTGTCTGTTCGGATAATTCATGGCAAATTGCAGAATGACCTGAAATATCCTGTATCTGTAATGGCCTTGTATCCATTCTCTACTGTACATACAAGGCAAAGACAAATATCCCCCGTATAGCCTTAACAGACTGTTGGGCCAAGTGCTGTTGGTGAGTCGTGGCTGTGAAGGCCGGCAACAGCACACGAGGGGGTGGGTGGCCAGCACCACGCCCGGCCGCCTTTGTCTCCCCAGTGGCGATGTTTACACACCACGCCAGGTGCTCAGAGGCTGAGTCGACCTAGGGGAGACCCAGGGCCGCTTCAGAGAATCGTCACTGGTGTTGGCTGTGAGCGGGAATCGAACTCGGGTTGTCGGGTTCGTAGCGCGGCGCGCTAACCGCTGCACCACCGCTCCCCCACTGTACGTGCACATGCATTGTAACCAACTCCTATGACTACCCAGTAACAGTTGAACTGGTGACACAACCTGAGTTAAATTCCCTGTCCCAGCTCACATTAGTGGTGAGTGGCATTGGGACAATGCCTGGGCACCCCTTCACCAAACCGCACTGACCAGAATGGTGAAGTATGGTGATACAAAAACTGTGATGAACAGGAAGTGGGCAAGCCTTAATCCAGCAGTGGGTTGACAAAGGGCTGTACATTAAAAGGGTGGCACTTTAAATTGCAGGTTTCCAGTACCATTTATTTGAGTAAAAGTATATATTTTTTTTATTGATTGGATATCTATGTATTCTTCTAAAATATGGAGCATAATCATGAATAGGATAGAATGTACATGCCCTTACGTGTTGACAAATAAATTCATTTCGGAAGCAGTGAATACGTTCCAACTCAAAATAAATGATTTTATATTACTGCGTGGGCAGTCGTGCACAATAATACATACACTCAACACGTTTGTGAAAAAAACACTGGCCTAAAGATTAAAAAAAACTATATGATTGGTGACGTTTTGGGCAATGTCCCTTCTTCATAGCGCATAAATAGAGAGGCCAGATATGTGTTATTGACGAGTGTGTTACGTTGTAAATCAAAACACTACGCTCCAACATGTAAGCCACCTCGCCTTCAACCCGCACTGACCAGCATGGTGAAGTAGGGTCACATAACCCCCGCGACCCGCACGGCACGGGCGAGGCCCTCATCCGTCAGTGGATCGACAAGAGGGCCGTACGTGTACACGAATGCAACCCTCCCACTTAATGAAAACCCCCAGTGATTGAGGTGACCTTGTGCAGTTAAGATGCTTGACCTGTCCCCTAACACTTGGCCAGCGTGGCTCGCCGTAGCAGAAGGGCAGGACCTACAGGGCTTTCACGCACGATGTCTGGGGGTCGATCCACTGCTGTCCGTGTCGGCCTTCTGAGCCACGTTAAGATACACGGAGAGAATAACCAACCTCTCCAGTAGCCCCATGGTCAATTCGACGCGACAGTGAGGCAGGCAGGTGGGCAGGGATTTACGTGGTCTTGTTTTGTTTACGAGCGTGATGCTAAGACTATAATCCCTCTTCCTTTTCCAGGTTATGTAAGCCAGGCTAATAATATTAGCACGGTACATTCTGATCTATGCCATTCTTGGATTATTGTCTGTGTTTTAAAATGTTTAGCCGCTGTAAATCGGCCACACGAGGCTCCAAAATAAAACCTGGGAATGGAATGTGGCGGGTAAACTGCCGTGCCACCACGTCCCGACATAAACAAACCCATCTCGTATAAATAGAATGATTTATTAAACGGACCTTTGCTATTCAAAACAGAGAACAAATAGCAATCATAACTGAACCTATGTTACTTGTATTTTTTTTTTTACAAATAGGATCTTCTTCGTAGTCTATTTTGCTCATCGGCCTTCCAAACTGATGTTACCCCCAAACAGGATTTGTTTTGGCTTGCAAACTCTGTAGTGGTTTCGGCCTTCTCGGTCTCATCGACAGAGTGAGGCTTGTTTCCACAGATTGCTTACTTAAGCAAATGCTCGTGGATAACAGTCTGAGAAGGCCCACGGGCTGATAAACAATATTATATGTTTTTTTTGTCGTGGGCCAACCAGAAGTCTGTTATCCACAATGTTCCACATCAGCACGTAATGAATGTGCTACTTTATCATCATTATCATCAACAGCCATTTCCTATCCAATGCTGTTTGAACGCTTCCCCCTACACCATCATCATCTCTATCGATGGTCCAGTGCTGCCATCAGTGCATCACACTGGCATTGAGCAGTGGTCGATGGTCATCCTATCTCCTTTGAGTTAGTTGGGAGCGCTAGTGGGGAGGTTAGCACGCTGTGCTATGAACCCGCCCACCCGAGTTCCATTCTTCCCACTCACGATCAACACCAGTGACTCAGCCTCAAATGAGTACCTGGTGCGATGTGTAGTAAACATCGCCACTCGGGAGACAAAGGCGGCCGTGGGTAGTGCTGGCCACCCACCCCTCGTGTGCCGTCCCATGCCGGGCTGCATAGATACTCACTTAACACTTGCCCCCAAAAGTCTGTTAAGGCTATACGGGGGGGGGGGTGGGGATCTGTATCATTGTTTATGATAACCTATAAATACACACAACAGACCCTGCCTTACTATTGTGACCATCATGGTTTGCTCTCCCACCGTTGTTGACTGGTTCACAGGGCAAGAATTTAACCGGGTCCCGTGATGGATTAGCGCTCGTAATAACACATCGTGTGTCCCCCCCTCCGCTCCCCCCGGTGGCGTATTGCACCGTGAGTGGTGAGTAGCAATTGGGATTGGGGGGGGGGGCTTTCTGAGCGGGTGGCGATGTTCGTTGGGGGGGTCCGGTTATGGTTTTGGGGGTCAGCGGTGGGGTTAGGGTGGCCTGTTCGCGAGTCACTCATGCAGAGGGGGGGGGGGGGTCACACGAAACAAAGCAAGGCCCTGCCGCCAGTAACAATGGTGAGCTTGGCCCGTCTCCATAGCTGCGCCAGGGTGTCCCCACCACCATCACCACCTCCCCCCCCGGGCGTATAGAAAGACAAAACCCCGCAGGAGGATCGGGATGAGGACACAATAACAACAACAACAATGCAGCTGTAAACATTAGCGGCGGTCTGATTAAGCTTCGAGAACAATAGCGTGCCCGCACGCCCCCCTCTCTCCACGACCCCGATATCTGATCAGATTATGGGACCCCCACCACCACTAGCACCCAATACCTCTCGACCCATCAACACAAAGTGGAGCTTCGCTCGACCGCAGGCTGTTTGCCGGTGGAGTTTTTCGCCCGAATCCGGATGCATTCGCAGTTCCTTGCAGAGGTTCCGCGGATAGTAAGCGCCGCCCGTTGCTCGCAGAACATCTGAGTAGCATTAATGGTTAAAGGCTTTGTTGGAACAGAAGTGCTTTTGTGTTTTTTTTCGTGTTTTGGGGGGTTGGGGGTGAAAGAGGGTGGTGCGGGATAGGGAAGAGGAGAGAGGTGTTTTTATTTCAGTTTTTTTACTAAAGAACACCGATAATGCCACTTTTGGCTTCAAACTTTCGTGCCTGCAGGAATTCATATTCTTGTTTCTTTCGGTAAAGTCACGTAGATAGAAAATAAAATAAAAACCCAGTGGGTTTTTTTTTGCTTTTATTATTTTCAATTTTTTATTTAATGCAATTTTTTAAATTTTATTTTCTACCTACGTGACTTCACCGAAATAACCAAGAATACGAATGCCACTTTTATATACATATATATTTATTTTTTCCCCGCACCGAAACTTTAAGTGAGCGCAGAGGTGACACGCAACCGCGTCTGACTCGAACGACCCCGAGGGCCAAGGTCCCCCTCCTCCTCCCGTGAAATCCGCCCGGCAGCGCGTCGCGTATTTCGCCCACGACTCCCCTTTGGTGGTGGTGGGGGGGGGGGCAGAGGGTGTTGTTTTTCAGCCTCGGACTCTGGCGGCTAGATGGCCACGTCCGTGCTGTTTGCGGGCCGTTTACTCTGTGTGGA
This sequence comes from Lethenteron reissneri, assembly GCF_015708825.2. Classification (NCBI taxonomy): domain Eukaryota; kingdom Metazoa; phylum Chordata; class Hyperoartia; order Petromyzontiformes; family Petromyzontidae; genus Lethenteron; species Lethenteron reissneri. The sequence goes on along the minus strand of NC_083823.1, from coordinate 5,819,781 downwards.
CATTGCCCACTCCCACAACCCCATTTGCCTTCTCCCCTATACCCACCCCTCCTCTCCCCCTAGCACCAAAAAACAAAACCTCTACCAGACCACCACCTCCTCCTCCTCTCATCCCTCCCCCTACCTCCTTCTCACTCTGCTTCTCTCCCCCCCCCAGACTCCACCTCTCTATTCTGACCACCCCCCTCTCATCAGCACGCCCCAGCTGTCCTTCACCACACGCTTTAAAAACAAAAAAACACTCCACCACCAACAACAACAACAACCACCACCACCAACACAAACAAGCAAAGCATGAGAAACCTGATCCCGGAAGCTCGTAGCAGCACTGTGCCAAGCCAGCAACCATGAATAATTAATTAATGTAGCTTTCTCTCGCAACCTCTCTCTCTCTCTCGCCTTTTAAAGGCAAACTCCTTTTGTGCTCTCTCAAGCCTCCTACACACGGACTCATTTTCTTACGTGGGGGGACGGGTGGCTGTGAAGGGAGGTGGAGGGGAGGCCTGTCCAGCAGCCAAGTGACATCACCCGCGGGCTCGGAAAACAACAACAACCAGAGACGAAATGACCCCTCCCCGCCTCGTACCAAGTGGACCCTCCATCTCTTCCAGCGTGACCTCGCCCGCTCCTGATTGGGCACAGCTGACGGGCGTCCCCCCCCCCACTCACCACTTGTGTGCCAAGTGTCTCGCTTAGGGGCCGTCCATAAATGACGTCACGCAACTAGGGGGGGGTGTACATTTGTGACGATGTGTGACGAGGGGGGGGGGGTGAGAAATGTGACGTTACATCAAAATGCGCAACTTTAAATAAATATAGACAACACGTTCTACTTAATTAAATATACTTTTTTAAATAAATTTTTTCTCCTACATCAGAATGCAGCGCCACATTAAATACGCACTACAATGACAATCGTTTAAAGCGATTTGAAGCATGTTTTATTTTTTGGGGGGAGAGGGGCAGAGCTTTGTGACGTCATATTTGAGGGGGGGGGTTCTGACTTTTCGTGACGCCGTGTGACGAAGGGGGGGGGGGTAAAAAATCGTCCAAAATCGCGTGACGTCATTTATGGACGGCCCCTTACTTTCGGCGAGTATTTGGGAGTAGCCGTGGGGTGTGGGTGGCGTTGCTGGTCTCTCTGGCCAATATTTTGCCCCCCCCCCCCCCAAAGATGCGCCGATACGGTGCAAGATTCTACGCGTGCGTAGGAGGCATCTGTTGTCGGCCTGTTCTCTGGCGCCCAAGCAGCTGAACTGGAAAGGGGTCGGGTGGGTTTGTTGCTACGATTTTTTTTTAATGCGTAAACAAGCGAGGGTCAAGTGAGTGAGTGGGGTTTTGGGTGGGGGGGGTTAATCTGAAAATGTGGCTTTCGGATAACGGAAAAAAAATCAACAAACTTCGAAATCGCTAAATGTTTTATGATTGTGTTTGGGGGTTTATTAGGGTTGTAACTGTTTTGGGGTGTTACCCAACCGAATGAGATGGTCAGGTTATCGTCAATCTGGAGCTTTAGCTAAACACACGTGAAATTTTGATTTAAAACTTTCGTGACTGCAGGGATTCATATTCTTGGTTCTTTCGGTAAAGTCACGTAGAAGGGAAATAATAAAATAAAATAAATTATTGTTTCATATTTTTTTCATATCCCTTCGACGTGACTTTACCAAAATAACCAAGAATACACGTGAAATTGACTGGCTTACATTTTGTAATATGTGTAAAACTAAAAAATATGTACGCTTACTCAGCTGATGATAATATAAACAATAACTATGTTTTTGTGGGGGGGGGGAGGTTATTGCCTATAACTCTTATTATCCGTCAACAAACATTAAACGCTGAAAAAACATCCAATGTCACGCACGCAATTAAAGTGCCTCGAGCTCGTTTTTTTTAAACCACAATGCATTTCCTGAAGGGCATAGTTCACCGCTAGGGTCAAGGTTTCGTGGGGTATGTGCCACGCGTTTGTAAACAAAACGTAGACACAGCCACGCACATTTTATTTGGGCGTTGAGGACAAAAAGAAAACATCTCTCTGATTTCGATTTAAAGCTTTCGTGACTGCAGAGATTCATCTTCTTGGTTCTTTCGGTAAAGTCACGTAGAAGGGAAATAATAAAATAAGAAAAATAAAACAATAAAAGAATTCTCACGACGTTTCGGCCACAACGCAAGCAGCTGTCCTCAGGCGAAGAACAGGTCTGTCGGAAAGACAGCGTGTGAATGACAGACCTGTTCTTCACCTGCTACTTGCGTTGTGGCCGAAACGTCGTGAGAATTATTTTATTATGTTTTATTGTTCTTATTTTATTATTTCCCTTTTACGTGACTTTACCGAAAGAACCAAGAAGATCTCTCTGATTTTTCCGTCAAGTCTCTGTGGACAAATGTTCGCAACGTACTTGAAGCTCTGCGCAGAAGGTAGCCAGGTACCTCTCGTGGCACGGCAGTTTTTAAACGGTGGGCACGTTTCTAAAATCCATCCCCCCTGGGGTTAACGTGTGGGTAAAAATCCTCTTCCGAGACATCTGGCCGGCGAGGAAGAGTAGACCAAAACACCCTCAAGAGTGGCCCTCTAGAGGCCCTTCCGCTATCAGTTTCAACGAGCAAAAATTTTGCAGGGCCGTGCCTTTCCCGGATTTTTACATGGCTGTCGTAGATTTCTCGCAGGACGGATTCTGTTGTGACGAAGGCGTTAGTTTGCATTGTGAAGCAATGCACAATTTGTCGAGAACAAATACGGCATTGTGCATTATCCTGGAGTTGTTTGCTTGGTCATTTTAATTGTCGCGCGTGTAAGCGTGGCACCGTGCACCAAGATTATCACAGCAACAACGACGACAGGCCCAAGCTACGATCGTAAAATATCAGAAAAACAACGCACAAACCAACGTCTTAAACCCCAAGTTAATGTTCTGATTGGCCGCTGTATACAACTCACTATTTTGTAAGCTTTGCCAAAGGACCGAGGGACATTTTACCTACTGTATTCGACAGAAACGCAGTGCATCAACCACTACACTACCACTCACCATGGCATTGCACACACACACAATCTTATACCACTTACACACACACTCATAGAACACACACACACGTTAAAGGTCATCATCTGCCGTGCTCTTAAGCATTGATCTTGACCACGGTTGCATTAACTCTGTACACTTTCACGACCATTAAAAAATGTATACTCTTGCATGCACGTGGGTACGTTCTTAGAGGGATACAGTCAATTGCGAATTTCAAGTGATTATAATCTGCAATTGACTATTGTGTATGTAAATACATTTTCGTGGCGTGAACACATGATGTGGACCTGATCGCTTCGCTTTCATTAAAATTGACCGAATCTTTTTGAATCAATTCTGAATATTTCGAATTGCTGAAAATCGATAAGACAAATCGAAAATAATTATTTTCAAACCAATTACTCTTTGTAATCTCAGTACGATTTGAACGAGCTAAAAATGTGGACTTTGTTGACATTGAATTATAATTAGTAATTTTCCTTCTTAAACCGGTTAAATAATCTGCAGCGGCAATTAATGAAAATCATTTGCAACCTGATTTAAGCTCTTGCAGAAGAACGGTTGCCGGCGTCCAATTTAGGCCTTTCAACACAACACCGTTTGTACATTCAAGTACGCGTTTTATATGTTGATAATGTTTACCGGCCTTCTAACAGCTTGAGATTTTTTTCTGCAATTGAATAATATCCTCATAATTTACATACTTTACATTGTCGTGTTTTTTTCACATTTTCGTTCTTTAAAGTGGAATAGCAGAACAACATTTTCAGTACCATCATGTTGATGAATGATAACAGCAAACGTTTTTCATTATATCTATATTATTATCATGCGGATGACGATGATGATTTAAAACACATAGAAATTCACCCCTCTGTCAATACGAGTCTCACGCGAGCAATCGCAACCAAAACCAATCGCTCCATTAACCGTTGTACCTGCTCTTCATCTCAGGCCGTGCCCTTTCCCAAACACAACGCTGCAATCTTGGAACATTTAGCAGTTTAGTTTCAACAATTTTTCTTCAACTTTCCCCTCGCCTCCGATGAGCACGGTTGGCTACGTACGCTTTCGAAAGAAGTTCGACGTGCGTGCAACTAATTTTTGGCTCGTCGCTGCTCGTCCTTGGCACGAATTTGGAGTCTCGGCGAACGGCGGGATCGATCGTTCGTTTCGGCGCGACGATTTCTTGCTGGCCGCGGAGAAGATGCGCGCGAGCGTGCCGTGAAGAGCCGTGCCTGCGACCGTTTAAGTGCGATTAGCATCCTAAGCTGCTAGCGGACAGACGCGCGCGCGCGCGCCTACGCGCCTGTGATTTGGCACGTGAGCCACTTCCAACTCTCTTGTTTTGGCGGCAGCTGCTCAACGTGTTCGTGAGCCGTGCCGGCTGGAAGTGTGTGGAGAGGAAACGATCAAAGGCCACGCGAGGGGGTAGTGGGGTCGATGGGGCTGGCCTTTTTCTCAAATCTGCAGCTCCGTGTTTATGGCTTTGTTGTTGTCGATCGTCGTGTCGGTCTTGTTTTTTTCCACCCCGCTCATCGTTATGCGTTCATTTGTTTATTAATTACCACGGATATCCCAGGAATAGCGACTCGCACCATTAGCAGACGTGTATTGCACACGTCGTCGTCGTCATGATCAGCCCTGGTCAATCCACTGCTGGATGGAGGCCTCCCCAAGCCATTGCGACAATCCAGTAATCCCACAATGCAGTAATTCAACCCTTGTGGAATGTGTGCAAATCAAAATTTGACAAACGCGTACTTGGTCAGATCAAGGAATGCACATAACTCGGGAGCTGTACGGATTTCTGCGTCAATATCACGAGGGATTGCGACGGCCTCGGGTAGGCGTTCATCCAGCGGTGGATAGATCGGCGCCGATGGATCAAACTGCAGGAGCGTCGCTCAATCGGACTGGCAAGCGCAGCAGCCTCTAAAGCCCCTTGCCTCGTTATCAGGCATACCATTCTCGGACATTTTTGCAATCAATCATGGCGCGTTGGTTATGGCCCAATGAGTCGATGAGTAATCGCAGGGAAGTCATTCGCGTGCCGCATAATGAACTCTGTGACCACTGGGCGCTGTGAGTGTGGTGTCTGTTTAAACCGCAGCGACTCTGTCAAGCTGCATCTCAGATACACACTCGGCAAAGTGTGCGCGTGCACGTGTGCGGAGACTGCTGTTTGGAGATGTCACTGAAGCTGGCCTCGACATCAGCCATTCCACTGCTCGATGATTGCCTCTGCAGTGCTGTGACCGTCCGTCGCGCGCCACCGTGGTCAGTCGTCAGTGGCCATCCGCGCGAGCGTGTTCTCTCCTTGAAGTGGATTCTTAAATTCTTTATATTAAGTTCGCTTGCTTGCTTGCGTGCTTGCTTGCTTGCTTACGACCGTGCAAATCTTTCGGTCGTTTTTTAACCCACTCCCCGTGATCCAATCGAGCTGACATTTTCCACACAGACTCGTTGTGCGTGACAATACATTTTCGTGAAAAATTTTTTTGCAAAATTTTACACTTTTTGGGAATTTTTTTAAATATTTAATTACCAACTGCTTAATGGTGGCAGGCAATTATCTGACCCATAGGTGGCAGCCATCTCAAGCCAGAGGACGAGAGGACTCTAGCCGCCACGCATATAAAGGATTTATAGTGAAAAACTTTGTTTTTACGGGTTAATTTTTTTTCTAAATGCATTTGAACAATCCGCCCAGCAGCTACGCACGAGCCGGTCTCATCACTACATCTCTGCAGTGGAAGTCCTTTAGGGTGTGTTCTCTCCTTTCGCTGCTACTCCTTGGTTAGGCTCGACCACTGGCCATCGCCCCCTCTTGCGACGGTGCCCTGCTCAAGCCCACTTGCTTTTATTATCGTCCAAATTATTAATTTAGCCTGTGTGTGTGTGTTCCCTAAACCCGGTATTCCTCGTTTGTCGCTCAGAGTTATTCCCAGTGTGCATATCTCATCATGCTTCTTCGTGCACTGTTTGAACTTAATGCACACGTTTGTCAAAAGCATAAAGTTAATGCTCATCAACGTATTTCATCTGCTGTGACGTGTGGATCTGAAAACATGCACACTGATGAAGTGGATGGAACAAAAACTCAAAGTTTTCGAGTTTAAAGATTATTTTTGTTGAACCAGGCAATAACTCGACAGACCAAGAAGAGTCTCATTTGTACGAGTGACCTGGGAAAAGTTGGTCTCACGATGTGTTTAAGTTTGTGAGTACCACGAGAATAGGGTTGTAACGAATTGTCAATATCGCATCCAAAAATGTGTCACATAAATCACATCCCAGCGTCGTGTTCATTCGCACTCAGCAAAGTTTGCCAGCGGTGGATATTCACAAATGGCTGGAATTTGATTAAAAAAATAGTTTTTGCTGTTGTTCCACTGCTGTCTTGTGTGGGTACTTGCCACAAAATGAACACTACCGCTGATTTCAGTGCATGTTCGCTTAAACGGGAAAAAAAATCGACTGGTTTTGGACACATGCCTGTGTACACATCAAGTGTGTGACGATGAACAGGTCCACCGATGTAAAGTCAATTCGTGCGCTCGTGAAGCGCTCGTAGAATCGTGCGTGCGAGATGAACGATGCTTTTTTTTACACGCTTTCATTTAACTCACTCCGTTGTTGTATCCTCAAATCTTGTAACTCAATTTTAACCCACTTCCCAATGTGGTATCGAATGCAAACTTGGTATACTTGTGTCATACTGATGACAATACTATATTCTATCATAAAAAATTAAACATTCTTTCTTATATGTTATGTTTCGGCTTGGGTCTAATTGTCCACGGTCAACTGACGTTGGCTGTAATTGGCCACGGTCCCTTATGTTATGGCAAGCTTCGGGGCCACTTTCTGGAGTCGTGGAGTTCTGCCATTACTAGTACATTTTATAAAAGCGTGTTTAAAAAAAGTGTTTTAAAATACTACTTATTTTTACTCGCATTTCTTGGATGTGATTCGTTAATGTGACCCTTGCAACCACTGGAGGCGCTACGTTGGACCGCACGATATAATTTTTAAAAAATGTTGTCGTATAGTTTCTGGTATCGAATCGCGAACCGGAATTGTGGCATTTCATAGAATCACATGGTTGGATGGGGGGCGGGGGGGGAGCAATCGTTGCAGGTCTCACTTTATTGGCATTTATACGTCTCATATTGCTGACTCTTTTAAGTATATAAGCTGTTGAAAAGTCGACTCAGTGGTTTTGGCAACATTAATTACGCTTTACAAAAAACCGACCCTAAGAGTCTCTTTATTCTTTGGACATAATCCTAAATATAATCTCAGACGTAATAATACGCCGTGTTTTTTTCACCCGTGATGTCGATCCCGTCCTCTACCCTTCGCTTGAATTAAGAAGAAGAAAAAAAAACAAACCACACACACCGGCAGCCTCTCGGGAAGAGGGGGAGGGATGCTGGAGGATAAAAAAAAAATTTGTAAAAAAAAAAATAACAACCAGTTAAGGCCAGGACTGTTCCCGTTGAGTTTTCGGTCAGAACTGCACAGTAGTTGTGATTAAACAAAAGATCATCTGTCCAAAAACATATGTTCCGCTGGCCACACCTCCCTCCTCTCTTCCATGCGGTGCACATGTTTTTCATTACCCCCATAATGCCTCAATGGCCTTATTTACACCAGACGCCACTGGCGCTGTGTAAACAGGCGAAAACCCCAAAGTTACAGTCGCATCGTTGTCCGCGCGTTCGCGTATAAAATTAATTTCATTTTGTGCCCTGGTGCCTACGTGTCTGCAGACTTGTGCAACTTTTTTTTTGTCACAGTGCGCCACTGTTTTGTCCACACTCCGTGTCTGCGCGTGCGTGCGTGTGCCATGCGGTGCGTGCGTGAGCGCGTGTTTATGTTGACGTGCGTTGGAGGAACACGCCGTGCGTCGCTGGAGTCCTCCGGCACACACCACCCACACCACCCCCTCTCTACGACGCACGCTGAGGTTGCTTCTCTTCGCGAGGTTTTTTCACAGTTTTTGAGCGGTGTTGTGCTCGAGCAGTGATAAAGAGGGCCCGGTCGCTTCAGCGGGTGTGGGGTAGGAGTGACCGCGTGGACGAGAATCCGATGGGAATCTCCCACGACGATCCCGTACGGCGTGCTGGGGAGGGCTTTCGTCCAACGGTGGATTGACAAAGGAGCTGTAAATGATTACTTGAGCGAACGCCTCATTCGAGACCCAAACAGTGCACCTCCTGCCGGCTCTGAAGGACACACTTGTGGAACTATCAACCACATCTGAACATCAACGGCCCGATGCGCGCCATCACCTTCGCAAATGAAAAACAAAGCACAGTCGTGTGATTGTCGCCATGTAACCCAAAATATGGACCTTACAGTAAACCCGCTGTGGTCTGCGCTCTTTCAGCGGTGGAGGAGGAGGAACAGCAAAACGACACTCTCTCTCTGCTGAAGCCCTCTCGTCCTGGCCAGCAGAACTGAGCGTTGGCATTTATATCTATTGAACATATTACGGCCATACGTAATAGAGTTGACTTGATTATAATTTGTGATTAGTATTTAATTCTAGAACCCGTCAAGAATCTCTAGGGCTTCGAGAGCCACGCTGGAGTGCTCGTCGGCTACGTGGTAGGGGTGGAACAATTTTCCCACCTCTCACTTACAATGTCATGAATTGTCTCGATTTAAGAATCCGATTCCTTTTTTTTTGTGTTGAAAAATTCATGGCTCTCCCCCGATGTCATACTGGGTCAATTTGAGACCCTATTACCGGCTGTCAATGCTCGGAACGTCTCGCTGACTCTCCGACAGAAAAAAAGGATTCTAAAATATTGGATGCCGCTAAACCTAAACCCAGTGACCCACCGATGAGACGCAAATGAAGATGGCAGCACCCTTCCCACTCCCCAGGTCTTCTCTCTGTTGACAAAAAAACACTCCACCTTATCCCACCCCGACCCAGACCCTAATTATTTCGGTAAATAAGGAATAAGAGACACATAGAGGCTTAAGCGACACAATTGTCAGACTGTTGTTGACTTTGACAGATAATGAAAAAACTACTTTTGTAATATTGTGGAGAATGATTAGTGCTTCTTGTGGCTGCGCTTGTGACATGAACCCATTGCATACAATAGTACAATAATAATACAATAATATTAAATTACATAAAACTATACATTTGCATTCCTTTGCCGAATCTACCGCTAAATGAAGGGCTTTCCACACTGTGTCGGTCATGGGGGTTTGTTTGACCATACCTCACATTGCTGGTCAGTGCATGTTGGCTGGTGATGTCGAGAATTTGGTGAGGGGGGGGCATGTCTGGGTCAGGTATCAATCGCGATTGATGGCGGGGAGGGGGGGACTGCCAGGAAACAAAGTCGGGTCACCGGGTTCAACGCACAGAACTTTGACCATTGCTCCACCCCCACCCGCACGCAGGACTTGTACGAATCTAAACGTGGATGTGAACAAAAATCGATTATGACAAAATGGGATTTCGCGCATGTTATCGCGAGCTTCAAAATCGACATTGACTCCCCCCCCCCCCCCCACCAATATGGTGTGATGCCGAAACCGGGCCGGGGGCTTGCTTGCGTTGATCCAACGCCGCCCAAGCGAAGCGCTGTGTAGAGGAACAGACAGACGTGGGACACGGTGGCGCTGTAGCCGTAGCGTCTGCCGATTTACACAGCAGAGGGGTTAGCGGATACGCGCGTAACTTTTGAAGGAGCACCGCCACCCCCTCTCGAGTTTCCATGACGGTGCATTGTGTGTCAACCCGAGTGATCCCGGTTCAAATTAAGTCTTCCCAAAGTCCAAAATATATAAATATTTCATTTGGCCTCTGTCCCCAGCAAGGGCCTCCCGCCAGCCCAGCCCCCACCCTCTCCCCTCCTCCAACCCAACTCACCGCTCCCTCAACCTCTGCTCGGCTGGGGCTGAAATGCCTATCCCAGGGCCGTGTTTGCATGGGCACTTTGGAAAAGTGGTGGGGTGGGGGGGCATATAAACAATGCAGCCGGGCCGAGCGCCCTACCGGTCACCGCTTGCGTGTCATGCCCTGGAACAGGAGCTCAAATACGAGGGGGGGGGGGGGGGGACCACGCACAACGACAATTGCCAAAGCTCTGCAGTCCCCTGCGTGTTAAGGTGTGGGTTGTTTTTTTTCCCCTTTTCCCCAGCCCATTTATTGAGTGTTTTAAAAGGCGTGGGAGGAAACCGGAGCTTCGGAAGACTTTTGTGTTCACCCACATACAAGAAAACGAACGTTCTCACGAAAAAATGTCATCCAATCGCAATCTGACGAGCTCCAAAGTCCAATCGGCGCTTGGCGTTGGAGAAACTTGACGTTTTGGGCCTCGACGCCTGCCTGCTGTGCTGTTGGCTTTATTGGTAACAATATCGCAGAACATGACGGGCGCGTGCTAAGTTCTTTGAGACGTCTCCATCTGCCCCTACCCTCCCTGCCCCTCAACTCGAACACAACACGCCTTCTATCCGTTGTACGATTTTGAAATGGGGGGGTGGTGGGGAGTTCGCGTCACGTGCCAGGCGGGCTGTAAGCGGTAGAGCGGATTAGCATTGTTGGGGCACAAACCGTGGAAAAAAATTGCCGAATTATCCAGTATTTTCCATAGGACAACCACCGCTGACTTCCCCACAAAGTAGTACTCGCTTTTATCGACCCCCGACAGCGATGATGGGTTGAGTCAACCCCCAACCAGAATTTTCGCTCTCGAAACTCGCTTAACCGCAGATATGTGCGTTAGCCACAAGTGATGCAGTTATGGATTCTAAACTGGTCCATTTTAATATTTCCAACATTTTTTGCTTGATGTGCCGTGTGTACGGTTACCACCGTGATCACTTGTGGTGTTAAGCTCATGCTCAGTATTTGCCGTGCGTGCGGGGAATTAATTGTCACGATTCTGGTTTACGATCCAAGAATGAATGTTTCTCTTGTCTGTTCCAACTCATTTGTAGTGCCCGTCTCGTACGTTCTATTTTTTCTCGTTTCTATTAGCCTAAAGATTACATCACCATAGTAATTTGCATATATATCGTAAACAACGCATTCTTCGGTGTACGATTTGTTGCATTTGTCGTCATGTGTGCGAAATTAAATGTAAGCGTTGACTCTGTACGCGTTTGGTATTCTGCGGCGGTTTGCAACACGAATAGAACGTACGAAAGTTTGCGAATCATAAAGAGCTGATTTATGATTTTTTTTTACAAATTATGTGGTGATGCTGCTTGCTTGCTTACTGCTGCGTTGGCAGCGATGCACAACCGCAGTGAACATAAAACAAGTCAACAACAACGTGCTTCAACAACTCCTTGTGGCCTTATATTTCATTATATAGGCGACTTTTTGGCCAAGGGTCATTCTTTATAACACCTACATTGCATGGGCCTTTTGCCCAAAACATACCCTCTATTTCGATTTTAAGCTTTCGGTACGTGACTTTACCGAAAGAACCAAGAAGATATACCCTCTATTATATATATTTTTTAAGAGCACGGTGTTATTGACAAATGTTGTCTTGCATTTTCAAAGCGCTCACTCTGTGCTGTAACGTTGTGCCTGTTTCTTCTCTGTCGATGAACAGCATGGCCGAAAGCCAACACGCGCGCACACACACACACATATAATATTTCTAGCTTGCATTAATTAAACCGCTGATAATTAGACCTTCGGCCGAGCCGGTCGTCTTTCAAAAGCGATTACGGCGAGCCCCTGCAGAAGAAGTTGGTGCCGTTCAAAATTCTCAACATTCTACCAGAGCTCCACTTTGGAAGTGCCCTGAGGCTCAGCAAGCCAAACTAATGAAATTCAGTGACAAGGTGCGTCAACAGCCAACGCGTCAACAGGTGGGAGCAGCGGTTAAGGGGGGCGCGGGGGACTACGACATCGACCCCCCCCCCCCCCCACTCGTGGTTATGACGATAAACAAGAACTCCCACGTAGCTGCGGTGCTGAGAGCACCCCCCCCCCCGACCGCCCCCACTCCGTATTCCCACCACCTCCCACTCCATCAAACTCTTGCGGCGTTCCCACGGCCACTTTAAAAGCGGGGCGGTTCTGGCCCGCGAAAACCCGGGGCAAAGTGGGGCCCTAACTCGGATTTCCCATTCCCACTGAAGTTATAAAAATAAATAATGTTTCTCTTTTAATCCGGGAAAAATCCGACGAGCTATTGAGCTCTTTCTGCACAGATGTCCTGTGTTTTTTGTTTTTACCCAGCCAAGTTTTTCGTATCTGTAACCACGCCATTCCCTGCTTTATGTCAGCGGGGGGAGGGACCGAGGGAGGGGGGAACTGCAGCCCCCCCCCTACTTTCTTTTAGCCGTGGTCATCCTGGAAAAGAGCCCGTGGCAGCACGGGTTCGGCCACGGCCGCGGGGTGAGACGCCGGTTTTATTGGCGTCTGTTGCTCATGCGAGTGGTGGAGCGGTGGGGGGGTGGGCCCCTGTGTGTGTGTGTTTTTGTGGGGAGAGGGAAAAAAAGTAACTACGTGCAGTGTTAGCTGGGGATAGAGTACGCTAAACCAATCTTGCAGATCACCTTGTGATATAGAAACAATTATTCTTTGGTTCTTTCGGTTAAGTCACGTCTAAAGATTAAATAATAAATTAAAATAATAGCATATTACGACGTTTCGATTGCAACACAAGCAATCATCATCAGGCATAAAACAAATAGCAACAAAAATCTAACTAGAAAACTATAGACAGACATACAAGCAGACAGACATCACAAGGACACACAGAGAGAGGACACATATCGGCACAAAGAGAGGGGTCGTTTCTGTGAACCAAAGAATAATTCCTGCAGTCACGAAAGCTCCAAAATTAAGATATAGAAACAAGTCAACACGTACATCAATAACACACTGTGGTTTTAAGAAGAAAAGGTATCAAAGGTGACGTTTTAGGCAACGGCCCTTTTTCACAGCACATGGGACAGGCCCCAGGCATCTACCACTGGCCTACGTGAACAAGGGGAATTGTCTGAAATGTCACCTATTATATACCTTTTGAGGGCACATTGTTGTTGACCGATGTGTTCAGTTTTTTTTGTATCATTTGTGCTTGTGTAATACTGACAATGCAGCAGCAGCAGCAGCATCGCCAGATAATTTGCTTAAACGTTGGAAAAAAAACATTTGACTCGCGCACCTGCGAATTGTGACGGTCAAGTTGCCTATCAACAAGCCATCGGTTCTCTATTTGACGTAATTAATGTTCGTGTTTTGAGTTTCACTTCTCTACAGCAAGAGATTCGGTGTCCGGTCCTCACCGCTTACGAGTTGTTATTCGGCAGTGACGGCGGCCCAGCGGCGTGCCGAGGTTCGCCGTTCAAATCCAGGGACCGCCCCGGTTATTACCGCGCGCGTAAATAACTTGTCAGACTACGTGCCGACTACTTCTCAGCGGACGTTAAAGATCTCCTGGCGTCATTCGCAAGAGTGGGGTATCGTGTGCCGGCGTCGTGATACAAACTTGAAAGATTACGCTGCCAATGATACAATTACGACATAGCAATCATCGCTGCCTCCTGGCGGAATAACGCCCCAGGTGTATTTAAACTCAGACCAATTTTTATTTTACCAGGTAAAGCCCACTAAACTATACAGCTGGTTTTCAGATGCGACCTGGCCACAAGCGATAGTTCAACGAAGTCACTTATCAACACGTGGAAATTTATAGCAGCTAAATACAGCAAATGCGCATTTCTAAATGTGGATGGGAAAACCGGAGGACCTGGAGAAAAATCCACACCACCACGGAGAGAGAGACACGCCAACTCCAAATATACAGGCATCAAGGTGGGAATCGGGATCGAATCCACGACCTCCTGTATACCAGGCCAGGTAGTTAACATCTCCTCGCCCCACTGTGTCGTTCACGGTGGCGAGTCTCACTTGCAAGGTCACCCTTGCAAGTGAGACGCATCCTGACCTCTTAGGCTCTCCTGGTTACACAAAATAAACTTGATGCATAATTGTTATGAAATCATATTTGTGTATCTTCTCCGTTTTCAATCATCGTTGTTGAAAGTGGATTGGCACCGAGCTGAATTTCTGAAATTTCTTCCACCCTCCATTTATATTTTTCTTAGGTTTGCTGTTTTTGTCATGTTTTCTTAGAATGTATATTAAGTCAGTCAATTTATTTCCCGCAAGAGCCATTGTTGACCCAAGAAGTGTTGTTTTATGTATGTTTCTCTGATTTATAATCACCGTACCTTTGTTAGTTTTGCCACTTTTGTCACGTGTATTGTTGTTTTGGCTTCCCCGAGTTGATTTATTGAGGACAGAGACGTTTCTGGAGATCTGGGGTTTGTCCGTTAAGAGTCAAATCAAGCTCGTTCCCAACTTCACCGTTTGATGATTATAATGATGATGATCATGTTGTTGTTTCAATTAAGTCTCCCTTGAAAAGGAGACTTTTTTTCACGTTTCAAAGGACTCTCGCCATTTCTTGTAGTTGTAAACAAACGATTCGATTGATTGAAAAATCCTGTCGTTTGCAAAACCACAGCGCAGACTCGAGGATGACCCCAATGCTGGCGCGGGTACGCTGGTTGTCCTCACGGATAAGCCGTGGAAGCAAATGGTGGGTGGGGGTCTTGGGTTGAGGTGTGGCACCGCGCGCGTGCGAAGCTGCCCCCCCCGCCTCCCCCAAGGAAAAACAAAGTCCTTGTGCAACTTGCTGTCGCGCGAATCTTTCCGGTGTGTCGCATTGAACGCGCGCGTGCCCGACGCGGCAAGGGAATCGCAGAGGGGTCACGCGCGCGGCAAGAAAAGAGTTTTGCCCTCCTCCTTCGCTGCCTGCATTGACCCCCCCCCGCCCCCCCACCCGCCCCCCCGCGAGACGGGCCACCACTTGTTTGCGAACCACCAACACGCAAACGCCTGCCGTTGCTTATTTAAAAATGCGTTACGTGCACAATGCCAGTGCCCCCCCCCCCCGCCTTCTAAACAATCTTGGCGCAAAAATAATTGGGGTGGGTGGGTGGGTAAACGGGGGCGGACTTCTGAGTTCATCTCAAATAGTTGCGAAGGCCGCCTACAACCATCGGAATGTCACGCAAACATTGTCCGTTTGTTTGCGTTTCGTGGCAGTATAGGTGTACAGGTTGGGCCTGTTTTTTTGTGAATGAAACAGGAGCTTGTTTTTGCCCTCGGGGGTGGAGTGAGAGGATGCGTGGGAGGGTGCCGTGCCTCATGCCCCCCCCCTCCTCCGTGTTCCTCGCCAGAGCTTCCCCTCTTCACCGTGGACACTCCCCGAGCCCTTTGATGATTAATGGAACACAGTTCCCAAAATGCACCACCGCCGCCGTCCATTCCTTTACGCGTTCTTGCGCTCTTTCTTTCGACTTCAAAAAAGCCCATTTTTCCCGGCCCCCTTCTCAGCAGGCCTCAACAGTAAAAAAAAAGTAGTTTTTTTCTTTCTGTTTTCACTTTTAAGAGAATGTTAATGTTGCAAAAGGTGCCATCACCGGCACCCTAACTTCTTTTTATTGGAAGTTACGTTTTGTTTCGAACAACACCGAAGCATCGAAAGGCAAACCCTTTGCGAAACGCAAACGATGTTTGCTTAGCAGGCTTCGAGAGGCACGTGCCAGACAAAAGGGGTAGAGGTTGGAGAAGGTCGTTGAAGAGACGGCAAGCAAGCGGCTTGCCTTACAACTTGTATATTTCATCTGCGCGCATGTGACACATCGTAGAGATTTTATTTTTAACTGTTCTTTTTTATTGTTTCGCGGATTAAACTACTTAAGTTTTTTTTTTAAGTGAAACGTTTCTCCCTCGTTAAATGTTTTATTTACACGGCGTTGAACACCAGCTCGGCCGAACTTTAACAAATACACACAAACAAAGACAAAGGTCCCCCGTGTAGCCTCAGCAGACTGTTGGGGCAAGTGATGTTAGCGAGCACCTAATGAAGGCCGGCACGGCACACGAGGGGGGTGGGTGACCAGCACCACGCCCGACCGCCTTTGTCTCCCCAGTAGTGACGTTTACACACCGCACCAGGTACTCATTTGAGGCTGAGTCGACCAAGGGGAGGCCCAGGACCGGTTCAGATAATCGTCACCGGTGTTGGCCGTGAGTGGGAATCGAACTCGGGTCGCCGGGTTCGTAGTGCAGCTCGTCTGAACTTGAGCAAAGACACAGACACGCACAGACCCCCCCCCCCCTTTACTCAAATCGTCGCTCACATTTCTCCACCAATCTCACGTCTTTATTAAATATTTTCTCCCTTTTTTTTTCTCTCACCCATCCCACTTCCTGTCTCAAACCGCAGAACTCATATATATTAAAAAGCCCCACTTATTTCATTACCGTACCGCGTTTGGACAGGTACGAGCAGAGTTTGTATGTGTGTGTGTGTTTTTTTTGGGGAGGTTGAGAGGGCTTTGGGCGATACAAAAACAGGTGACGTCGGCCCCAGACTTGTTAAATATGCAGCCGATTTATTTTTGTACCGCAAGGCTTTGTTCGGAGCCGCGTTTGTTCTATGAATTTCCATTGGCTCCCTCCCGTGTGCGTGCGTCTGTGTCTCTCTATTATGTATATGAGCCGAGCTTTTAATGAATGCTCGCTTCTCGAATCGAATTAAGCTTAGTGAGCTTTACCTGGTAGGATTGCGTTGCCTGGTAGTTATGCATGCATGTGTGTTGAACTTCTTTTGCACCGTACGTAGCCAACCGTGCTGACCAGAGTTGCGGCAGGCAAAGAAAGGCTAGATGGGCTGGCAACTTCTGCAAGTTACATTGTCGTGTATGCAGAGAGCAAGACAAAAACAACCCCGTAGATTTCAGATTCACCGATCTTTTAAGGGAAGAGGAATGCACGCGTGCGGATTTTCGAGAGAATACGCAAGTTAGAAACTTCTTGGTTGCTAAGAAAAGTAAGTAGGCTTGGACCGGACGAGTCGCTAGAAGGGTTTGGTGGCAAGTGGTGCCCGTCCCATGACAGAGTGGCAATTCACGAAATCCACGAATGTTTCCCCTTTGCCGCTTCGGTCGTAGAGGGGCTGTTTGACCATACTTCACCACGCTCGCTACAGTGCCGGGTCGGGCAGAATGAATGGAGCTTTGCCCAGGACCGATTTTGGATCGCGCTCGCTCCTGATTTTTAGCCGTGTCGGAGAGTCACACTCGGGTCGCTCTGTGTTTATAGCGCCGTGTGCTTGACTGCTGCATCATGGTCACGTTTAAATAAAAAAGAAGAATCTACATGTCGTGGGTTTTTTGGAAGAAGAAGAAGAAAAAACACACCCTCAAACGTGCTTGGACAAACGCCTGTTTTCCGTCGCCAAGGTGTGTTCGTCACAAACCGAACATTAATTTGCTCGGTGATACATCCGCAGCGCGAATCCGATGTACTTAGCCGGCAAATCCTTCGTGAAACGCGGGGCAGCCAAACCCAATCCCCCCCCCCCCCCCCGCTTGTCCACGCCCAAGCTGGTTTTTCTCGTCGCTTTAACCAGGTGACCAGTGGGGGCCCCGGATCGTGGACGAATGAATGAATGGATGAAACCGGAGAGGGATTGGCATGCCCCTCCTGTTAAGCCGCCGCTCGTAAAAGTCAGAAAAAGAAATGAAATCCTGGCTGGGACAAGCGAAGTGCTTGGCCTGTTATAGTCCCATTCTCGATCCCTGAGCCAAGTGGGGTTTGTGGGGGGTTTGGTGGGGGGTTGGTGGGGGGGTTGGTGGGGGGTTGGTGGGGGGTTGGTGGGGCGGTTGGTGGGGGGTTGGTGGGGGAGTTGGTGGGGGGGTGGTGGGGGGGTTGGTGGGCGGTTGGTGGGGGAGTTGGTGGGGGGGTTGTGGGGGGGTTGGTGGGGGGGTTGGTGGGGGGGTTGGTGGGGGGGTTGGTGGGGGGGTTGGTGGGGGGGTTGGTGGGGGGGTTGTGGGGGGGTGGTGGGGGAGTTGGTGGGGGGGTGGTGGGGGAGTTGGTGGGGGGGTTGGTGGGGGGGTTGTGGGGGAGTTGGTGGGGGGGTTGGTGGGCGGTTGGTGGGGGAGTGGTGGGGGGGTTGGTGGGGGAGTTGGTGGGCGGTTGGTGGGGGAGTTGGTGGGGGGGTTGGTGGGGGGGTTGTGGGGGAGTTGGTGGGGGGGTTGGTGGGGGGGTTGTGGGGGAGTTGGTGGGGGGGTTGGTGGGCGGTTGGTGGGGGAGTGGTGGGGGGGTTGGTGGGGGAGTTGGTGGGCGGTTGGTGGGGGAGTTGGTGGGGGGGTTGGTGGGGGGGTTGTGGGGGAGTTGGTGGGGGGGTTGGTGGGCGGTTGGTGGGGGAGTGGTGGGGGGGTTGGTGGGGGGCTTGGTGGGGGCTTGGTGGGGGGGTTGGTGGGGGGGGTTGGTGGGTACTGGCAGATGCTACGAGCCTCCACCTTGGGCAGTGTCCCTCACGAGTGGTGGCCACCATGTCCGTAATCGAGTTTTTTTTTAGGTTCGATCGCGTAAATATATAAATGTGTCGTTAAAACCGCCATCACCCAACACAGCCAATTAGTAAGGTTTGTCACGTAAACAGAACGTGCCAATTTAGTTACGGGTTCAGCACACCGGTGTGTTGGAGAGTAAACCCACAACATTTACAATTCGAGTGACTTTTTGACAGTAAAATTATCGAGCACTTAATGTTCGGTTTGTAATCAACAACTTGTTTAGCTAAATTCCGCTCGTATTATAGACACGCTTAACGTTTGTTGTCTTGTTCCGTAGATGTATCGTATCAGAAGTTGTGTTTTTTGTTGTTGTAAACTGTTCTCTGTCAATCCGCACACGACGGTACCCTCCTTTAACAACAGTTTCTCATCAACAACAAGAAAACCTTTCACGGTGACCTTGCTATCATGCATATTTGTGATCGAGCGATAACATCCTTAAGAGCCATTTTTAGCATGCGCCACCCTTGATGGTAACTGATTTGCGTATTTTTTGGTCCGAGGACCCTTCAGCCCACACTGACCGGCATGGTGAAGTAGTGACGAACACAAGCCTCACAACCAACACGGCATGGGGATGCCTTTACCCAGCAGTGGTTTCGCGAAGGAATGGCGAAATGTAATCTGCTTCGCCTGGTATGCAAGAAGGCATGGGTTTGATCCCGACCACTGATGCCTGTATATTTGGGGTTTGCACGTTCTCCCCGTGGTCGCGGGGATGTTTCTCCAGGTCCTCCAGGTTGTTCCCCTCCACAGTTATTTAGAAGCACGCTTTCAGAGTATTTGCCTGCTCTAAATTCCCGCATGATCATGAGCCACTTCGTTGAGCTATCATTTGTGGCCAGGTCGCTTCTGAAAAAAAATCTCTAATAGCTCAGTGGGCCTTACCTGGTAAAGTAAAAAAAGTTTCGTGGGTTATTAATTTTACGTAATCGTTGAGAGCGGTGGAATGAAAACGCCTGACTCGTGTGCATGCGCGTGGGCGTGTGTAGGCTGTAGACTCGAGCGTTTCGTTTCTGTGAAAAAAAGCTTCATAGCTCATCAGATTCCTCCAGGATAAATGAATATTTTGATTCCGTTCCGTGTGCCGCTCGCCGCCTTTTTGGCCTGGGGAGGGCATAGTGTGGGAAGTGTGGGGCCAGAGTGCCAAAGTGTAGCCCAGTGGGAAGGCCAAGTAGAAAACAGAGCCTCGATATACAGGGCGGTGTTTACAAACGCAGGGACTGTTGCTCTCAAACCCATGACCACCCACACGGGGAAGGAGGGAGGAGGAGGGCGGATGGCTGGGCGGGCACCTGGAGACAGCTGGTTTGGAGCCAACTTAGCCCCCCAATGGTCCCCTCCATCCTCAAACGCGAGCGTCCCAACCGCTGCCCACAACCACCTGATGCTCCCTCCAACCAACGCTTGTGCCCCCCCCTCCCTCCCCACCTCCGCTGCTCCAAATTCTCCACACACATGCAAATCGCATCAAAGTAAGATCTCTCTCTCTCCCGTGCAACAATGAGCACACAATGATGTGGGGTCGCGACCACCCCTCCACCTCTTTCATCCCCCCTCCCCGCAACCCTTGCCCCACTCCACCCACCCCACCTCTGCCCCCTTCGCCCCCCCCCCCCTTCTCCCTAACCTCCGCCACCTCCCTGTGTCTCCCACCGAAAACATTCCTAGCCGAGACGTCGGCTGGGCCGTGGCAGGGGAAAGGCCGTCCTTTATTCAGTGGAAACTCAACACTCAACACACCGCCCCCTCCCCAACTCCGTCTTGATGTAAAACTTGGCGTCTCCGATACCTGCCCCCCTACCCCACCCCTCGGTGTTCCGCAACCTACGCCGCGGAGGATTAATTGCCGAGCGTGCTCCCGTGCGCGCGCTCGCAATTAAAGCGTTGCGACGGCGCAGTGGTGGAGGTCACGCACGCACGGACTCGCGGCGGCGGTGGTTGGGTGAGTGCCGGGGGGGGGGGGAGCGGGCGTGAGTCGCCCAGGTTTGTGTAAGAGGTCACGGGGGATGCGATGGCACAGCGAGGCTTTGGCACCACGCGGGATTTTTGCACCACGTCCTTAGGCTGTCCTTCTGAGTTGGGTTGTTGTGCTCACGGGAAGGTTTTTTTGTTTTCGTTGTATCTTGGCGCGAGTGTTTCGGGAATTCGGGGTGCGGGGGGAGGCGGAGAGGAGGGAGGGGGGGGCAACATATAATTAATTAATTACGCCCCCACCCACCCACCACCGCCATTCTCACGTCGCTATCAACTGAGTTGACCGCCCGCTCAGCGAAACGTAAAAGAGATTAGGATTTACGTGTGTGGGGGGGGGGGGTGCTCTGCGTGGGTGACTGATGTTTGCATAACGTTCGTTATGCAATTCACCACTCGGGCAGGCGCGACTTTGTCTAACCTCCTTCCCCCTGTTACGTGGCCTGAGCACCTGTAATCTACAGCTCGGCTTTGGTTTGAAGGTAGATCGAGTTGTCGCTGTCCGTATGTCCGTTGCCCGTCGCGGGGCGATTCCGTTTCTACGCCGTGAGGAGCTGTCAACATGTTTTTCGGACTCGGGCAGCCCCTAAATCAAGAAACCCAATGACACCGATCCGGCTCGTTTGAGGGCTCTGCCGTAGACGATTATTCATGCTGTGCAGGGGAGCTGCACTCGAGTTAGGGGTCAGTTTGCCAAATAAACCAAAACAACCTTGCATCCTGTGTGTCTGCGCGCCGTAAATATCCAGAGTTGTGGTAGTTAGCACGTGGCACTACGAACCCGGCGACCCGAGTTCGATTCCCGCTCACGGCCAACATCGGTGACGGATATCTGAACCGGTTCTGGGACCTCCCCTAGGTCGACTCAGCCTCACATTAGTACCTTGTGCGGTGTGTAACACATCGCCACTCGGGAGACAAAGGCGGCCGGGCATGTTGCTGACCACTCACTCCCTCGTGTTCCGTGCCAGCTTTCACAGGTGCTCACTAACATGGCGAGATTTTAACTGCCTCGCCCGGTATATAGGAGGCTGTGGGTTTGACCCCGACCCTGAAGCCTGTACGTTTGGATGTTACATGTTTTCCCCGTGGTCTCGTGGATTTTTATCTCCGGATCACCTGGTTTTCCCCCTCCACATTTAGAATTAATATAGAGCATTTGGCTGCTCTTCATGTTCATGCGATAAGCCACTACGCTGCTACCATATGTGGCCAGGGCGCTTCTGAAAAGCATCTAGCGTAGTGGGTCTTAGCCTTGTAAAATAAAAAAATAAATGTGACGGTCCAACCTGATGACGGAGACTTGTGTTGCCTCCAAAACGTCGTGATTTTCATTATTTTATTTTTATTAATTTTAATTTCATTTTTTTACCTACATGACTTTACCGAAAAAACTAAGAGTATAGGCTAGCCTGATCGATTGACGCATTGCATTTCGTCGATACATCGAGCTGCTGACCTGTGTTTCCGTCGCCTCGGATTGCGATCGTCCCCGCCGTACCCGAGACGTCCCTTCCTCTCGTCTGCAATTGGCCGCCAACACAAAAATGTCACCGTGAACTTTGCGCCGAGTTGGCCCCGTTTCAACCGGTGCCCATTTCAATGTCACGTGATGTTAGCCGTTGTCTGTTTTCAAAGCCGCCCGGAGGAATTCCCTTCGCCGACGGTGGAAACGTTGAGCTTCTCGGGCGCGGCACGACGAAGTGGAGGCAGATGAACGACACAGATTCCCCAAAAACTCTTAAAAAGGGCTCTCGGCAGATACGAATCCCGTGATGTTATTTCAATGCTTTTAGTAACGATGATGCCTGTTAGGGAAGCTTATTTAAAAGCTGTGACATTTATCATGGTGAATAATGCCTTATACCCTGTGATTTTGCATGCTTGTAAAGTGGATACGCGATTACAATCGTACTATTAATGAGTGCGGAGCGCCCAAGCGGGTCCTTCTAAGCGCCGTGCCACGAAGCGGGTGCCTTGGGTTTGATTCCCGACCGTGGCTCACTGCAGCGACAAACGGTCACGTGATGGGCCTCTCCGACGTCGACTCGGCCCCAAATGAGGACTCGGTTTCCGAGAAAAAGTGGTCAGGCGTGACTCTCTCCGTACCCCCCATCACCCTGGGGTCCTGCCTTAATAGGTGGTCACCAGCGGCGTTGCCCCTCGCAGTCTCTACACCTAACCCGTGGGTCTCTGCTCACCTACGCTGGATACAATCCTTGTCGGACACAAGCGAGCACGCCCGCCCGCCCGCCGTCACAGTGTTCTCGTCCCTCTGCGCATGACGGGCGTGTTTGCGCGCCGCCGCCGCGTGTTTACGCACGCACACGCTCTCGCTCGCTCGCTCGCGCGTCCACACCTTTGGATCTGCTTCATCCGGTCACTTCCCGTCGTGTTGTGCCAACGCGAGCGAGATGCAGGTGAGCGCGCACCGTTTGCATGGTAAACAACGCCCGCCGGTGTGTGGACACACCCCCTCAATCCCCCCCCCCCAAAAAAAAAAATATATAAATGAAGTTTAGAAAATGAACGCACACTGCTCAAAACCGGGTCATTTGTCTTCGTCCTCGCAATCAAAACCACTTTCCAGAGAGTTGGGTGCAGATTGGCTTGTTTTGCTTCACTTTCCAGGCGCTATGCCAATGCGTGCCTCCTCGCAGTCGGTGGACGTTGTACAGAGACGGACAGACAGGCAAGATCCTCTGCTTGTTTGTGAGCACCTATTGAAGCAGGCGCCGGCACGCAAGTCGAAAGTGGGGTGTGGCCAGCACCAGGCCCGATGACCGCCTTTTGTCTCATCATACCAGGTGCTTTTTTAAGGCTTAGTCAACCTAGGGGAGGACCAGGAGAAGTTTGCCGTTGGTGTTTGCCAAGGCTGAGGGATCGAACCACTTCTCTTTCGTATGGCTGATGTAGATGCAGAGCAACAACTAGAATTTCAGATGGTCAGGAGCGGCGGAGTGCATCATCGCCGTGATGTCTCCTTCATGTTTGTGGATTGGGGCATCGCGTCGTTATATCGTTGTACGGTCTCGTTCTGGATGACCGCGGCTACACACCGCTGGATAGTTTTCAAATTTTCCATTTTTCCATCGAACCACTGATGGGGGTGAACTCCTGCTTGTTGCTGATGGACGGGGGTGGGGGGTGGGGGTGTGGGGGGGCCCCTCCACTCGAGGGAGCTCCAGAGAGACCTTCTTGGATGGTCGAGTGGACGACTCTTTCACACTGGCCAGGCAACTTTGGAAGAGATGGCAGTTACCCACACATCACCCCACCCCATGCGACCTGCGGGTAACGTCACCGCGGTGAACCCCATGTATGCCCTCTGGGTGGGCGAGAGGCGGGTGGGAGGATACTCTGAAACTTGCGCCGTCGTTTCCGAACTGCCGGCAGCGCGAGAGGTAAATGACCCGGCGACCTCTGGATTTGCAAGTCCAGCGCTGACCATTGCACCGCTGTGGCGGCAATCCAGCTTCTAAAAGTCAAAGTGATATCCTGCTCAAAACGAGCATTGCGGCGGTGCTCACCTCCTGTTTTCAGCGGTGGAAATTCCACATTCCTATGGCAGGGGTTGAGTCTGTCCATAGGACCAACCGTTGCCGTCCTCCCCACAAAGTGGTAGCTCACTTTATCGACCCTGGAGAGATGATGGGCTGAGTTAACCCCCCCCACCCCCCACCCACCTCAACCAGGATGTGAACCCGTAACCTTCCGATTGCGAGGCGCTCGCTCTCCCGCTGATCCGCGGGGGCCCGGTAACGCTGAGCCCACGGTTCAATCCGCCTGTCGGACCGGCGGTGCGGCTTGATCAGGTTTTTTTTTGCTGTCGCTCGTGGGGTGTTTCTCACAGAGCGCGAGATGTGGCGGGGAAGAGGGAGCAGAGGGGCGGAGGCGGAGGGTGCCGGGTGAGTCATGGAGTTGGCCCTGGTACAGTTTGGAAAGAGAATAAAACTTTTTTTTTTCCGAGGAGGAGGAGGATAAAATGTTTGAAACGTGTATAAAAAAATAAATTTGTTTCGGCAAGTTAAAACACGCACTTTTCCAACTTGGGTCATGGCTACGCGCGTGGGAAAACAACTTTAATCCCACAACCGCGAGCTCAGATGTGGCGCATCGTGTCGTGTCTGTTTTAATTCACGCCGTGGATTTTTTTTTTGTTTTTAAAGCCGCCGTGCGAAACATTTCGGGGGTGGGGTGAGTGTGGTGGGGGGGGGATCGAGGATTTCTCTGACCGTGTGTTGTTTTCGTCTTGCTACGACCGCTGCAGCGTCCGTTTGTCGCTCGCGAATTTTAATTCGGCTCCTGCGGAATGCTGCCGGGGACGTGGGTGCCGAAACGTCGGACACGTTGCCGAATGTAAAGCGTGGCCGGCGCCGCGGGTAGCCGAAGGGTGAAAACGCAGAGCGCCGAGCGCAGCGTTAAGTGTTTCCCCTTTTTGTTGGGGGTTGTTTTTGACAAAAAAAAACTTCACATGAGGGTTGCCAGTTCGATTGGGGGGGGGGGGGGGAGTCTAGTAAAAATATTTTCGAAACATGTTAAGATTATTAAATTTATTTCCATTTCCCTTACAAAAATAGAACCGCGTTCAATGGAAGCGTCCTTTTTGATTTTGCGGCAGTCAAAACACCGGCCACGTTGGTGTGGCGACGTAATTGCAGCAAGGGGGATCGTCACAGTTTAAGCCGAAAAGGGTTGTCCACACTCTTTGTTTTTTTCGGTAAAGTCACGTAGGTAAAAAATAAAATAAAAATTAATTAAATCACGACGTTTCGGAGGCAACACAAGCTTCCGTCTTCAGGTGGCACCGTCACAGCAACATTATTGTATCAAGTGGTGGAAAACTCTTAGAGACACGAGACTATATTGAAGACGGAAGCTTGTGTTGCCTCCGAAACGTCGTGATTTAATATATTTTCTTTTATTTTTTACCCACGTGACTTTACCGAAAGAACCAAAGAGTATGGACCCTTGCAGTCGCGAAAACTTCAAATCTAGAATTACGGTTGTCCACGTTACATTTCATATAACTTGTCATCAGTCCGCTGCTGGATAAGGGCCCCACCCCAGCTGTTACCATCTCACACGGTTGTGCGATGCGCCTACCCATCGAGCTCCTGCCCACGAGTTGATTTCATCGCTCCATCTCCACGGTGGACGTACTCCGTGGGGCGCGTTCCTTTGGCTGCCACTCCGCCGTTAGTCTCGACCGCTGGCCGTCATCCCACCTAGCGACTAAACCCACCCCAGCGCACTTAACTTCATTGCCTGCATGTCCTGTTGGCTACGTACGGTGCGAAAGAAGTTCAACAAACATAAATACATTAACAGTCGTCACAGGCCTCCTTTCTTCTCCACGAACAATTTTCCCTTCTTGATTTATACATATTTTGGCCGTTCGTTCTTGGATTTTTTTTCCCCCACCCCCCAATGCACGATTGGCGGAGCACACGGAAACCCGAGCGAAATCACGTCACAGAGCTCGAGCGAGGAGGTAGCCGGAGGTCGCTGGGAACCGAGTCGCCGGTTTGCGGCTCGCGAACACGCGCAGGGGCAGTTTGAACCTGACGCGGCCGGTCGAAGAGCACGTGCTTGGCCGGCTGAGTTGTCCCCACAGTTTTTGCGGCGCTTACTCCGGGCCACTTGACGCGGCGGCGGCAGCAGCAGCAGCCTGGCACAGTCTGTCTGTCGCCAAACCAAGACGAAAAAAAGAGTGCGGGTCCCTGTTCTTAGCCTGAAAGTCATTCTTTCGTTGCATCTCGTGTTATTTTAAACGGTTGTTTCACGTAAAATATATGGCTCCGTGTGATTGTTTTGCTTCGTCGAAGTTTGGAGTAGGCGTGTGACTGTTGGTCGTAGTTTTTTTTTGTCACGAGATAAACTTTAGTTTTTAATCACATTAAAAGGTTTGCGTTTTGGCCACAGCTGCGAAGTCACAATCGTGTAAAACACACCCCGAATTTAGTTTTCCCAACGTGAAGGAAACCCACGGTTTTTACCACGATGTGATTACGGGGCTGTACAATGCATCGCGTGGTTTTTTGAAGTCCTTAACCAACCACGCGATTGTGTGACCCCCAGGCACCCGCAGTTGAAATAAAGCAGGACAGTTGGGGAGAGCGGCTGAACTCTGTAAAGCGCATGGATCTATCGCCATCGGAGAAACAAGCACAACATTTGCTCTCAATTTGCTGGACTTGAGGGGAGGGTTAAAAAAAACAAATTAACTGCGTTTCCATTCCGGTAAAACTATTCAGAATTAAAGCGCGCGGGCCGCGCCGGTCAACCAGCCACTGGGGCGGAATATCGTCGTCACTCGTAGGGGGATAAAAAAAAATGCAAGGCTTTAATTCTTTCGGCAAGGTGTTGACTGACGCTGGGTGTTTACGGCCTCCTGCGTGTGGCGTGTGTGGTATGTGTAGCCGCACCCCCCTCCACCCCCCAGCTACCTCCGTGAGTGAGCGCGATGTTTAGCGCAACAGGCACAAATAATTGGGCCGAGTCATCTGGGTCGCCGGGGGTTTGGTTTTTTTTCTGCCCGGCCCGCTGTTTGTGTCACGAACGGAGGCGACCCGCTGCCCAACTCCGCTCCGGCCACCTCGTGACGCACACGCGAGCGAGAGCGCCTCTTTTTTTTCTTTCTGTAAGCAACCAGTGGTTGCTGCGGCTTGGGCGGTGGCCGGCTCGACTCGGAATATAATTAAATCGGCCGGAGATTGGAATTGAAAAGTTGAGTGACCTCGGTTACGAGCCGCCGACCCGTAGATTGCTCACGAGCGCCGCTTTAACGCCGTCCGAGCGAGTGGCCCGCGTGGCGGTCGTCACCTCTTGTCGGTGGGCCGTGAGCCGGCGGTGGAAGTTCCACATTGCCACGGCGTTGTACGGTCCGCCACCAAAAAAACAGCGCTCGTTTGACCGAGCCCGGAGGGGAGGGCTGATGGGCCAAGGACACGATTCTCGAATGCTTCCGAGTGTCAGTCAACCACTTTGCCACGGCAATCATAATCAGCCATGATCGATCCGCTGCTGGATGAAGGCCCTTTCCAAGGCTTTGCCACGTCGCGCGGTCTTTTGATGCAGCAATCTGTCCGTCACGTGCTGGTTTCATTGCCCCTTCTCTGAGGTGTGTTTTCCCTCCCTTGGGCCACAGCGAGGCCTGGCTGTGTTCCTGCACCGTGTGCAACAAAACTCAAGGGACAAAATCACGTGACGCGTTTTTAAGGATTCAAATAGAGCACCGCTTTAATGCGGTTTACCCTCTTAGCCAAATTTTATGTCTCTCGTCCGCGATTACACTACAGACACGATATGCATTACATTAGAAAACAGTCGCGCGGCTGTTCGGAACCCGGCGACCTGAATTTGATTCCCGGCTAACATCGGTGGTGAGTGATATCTAAACCGGTCCTGGGGCGCGCTCGCCCTTTGCCAACCTGCACTGACCATCGTGGTGAAGTATGGCCAAAACAACCCCCACGCCCGAGACAGTTGTGGGGAGGCCGTCAACCGACAGTGGACTGGCAAAGGGTTGTTATTAATATTTGTATTAATATCTACACACGCAACATTGTTCAAGTGTTATTCGGGCACTCAAAACTTCCGATAAAAAGTGTTTTATAGATGAGAGTATGGCATTGTAGTCGTCGCATGTAAATAATGCTCACTTTTACAGGAACACAAACCGAATGAATAGACAGACGCACTGGGTAATGCGATACTTACCGAGAGGTCATGGAATGTTAATTATGGCAATTAAAATACAACAAGGCTATGGTTTCTCTTCATGCTAATTAGCACAGAATGCCGAACACTTTGCTGGTGAATATGTTTTATTGTTGTGCAGTGCAGCAGTGAGTGCTCATTGGCTCATTTGCAAGTGCAGATTCAAAATCACGATAACGATTGTCGTTTCTGATTTTTAACATTGATGAAAAATAAATTACATCACCTGACCTTAATTTTTGAACAAGATGTTTTTTTTTACTCCCCCCCTGCCCCGCCCCCCCTGCCCCGCCCATCTCCAACAGTTGGCAGCCATGAGGATAATTCTAAAAGCAAAAATAATATTGCGGCGAATGTCGGAATTTGGATAAAACATGAATTACCGTGTTCCCTGGATTATAAGAGACACTCCCCCCCCCCCCTCCCCTCCATATTTAAAGCGAAAGTTGGGAGTGAGCCTTGCGATCTTGACAAGGTTCATATAACTTTATTGACACCGGGCACAAGTTTGGAAGTTGCACCTTATTTTTCAGAGCGTCTTGTGATCCAGCGAGTACGGTATTTTACGAACCGTAAATGCTTCGGAGAGCCATTCCTTCTCAAAACGCAGTCCACAAATGAGCTCTGCTTGAAAATGGAACACAATCTGCCACTGTCATTGCCATACGGGAAGGGTTCGGACAAAACTATTGATCCACCTCCGTAGACATGCAACATTGGGCCAACGTTAGCATGTGGTTTGGAACAAGTTGATCCAACGTTCCATGCCCAACATTGCACAATCACTGGGATTATCCTTCGCCGCTAGGAGGAATCCCTGCTGGAGAAAGGCATGGGATGATATCCGGGGCGTACAAAAGCCAGATTTTTTTCCGTTTGAACAACAGGGCTCGGAGGCCACGGCGTCTGAACACAATTCCATATTTTTTTCCTAGGCCCGAGCGGGGCGTGCGTCACACGCCCGTACGGTCACACGTACGGGCGTATTTTTAGGCGACGAGCGTTTTTCTTTAGAACGGATCTTTTCCCATGACCCAGGCTTGAAGGAAATCCAATAACACAGCCGCAAACTGCGTTACGGGTCAGCTGCTAACCCCAACCCACGCGGGGCCCTCCTCCTGCATGTACCCAACCCTGCTTGCTCTCCCCGCTAAGGTCACCGCTGCCCATGTAAGGGGCCGGCGGGGAGGGGGGGGGGCCGTGTGGGCAGCGTTGCGGGCACGCCGGCCGCGATGACGACGGCGGCGGGAACGAGGGCGAAGAATCCGTGGCCCCCGTCCGATACGCGGCGGACAGTGAGTGATGCGATGCGACAGGGACCTGCCCGCTTATTTGTGCGCCGCGACGTTGCGAGGGTTTTGTCCGCAGCTGTTGCGGCTGGTCAAACGACGCCGGCTTAATCCCGCTCGCCCGCGTTCGTTCGTTCTTTCGCTCGCTCGGGAAGTTTGTCGGCCAAATTTAGGGAAAGGGGCGGCATGTCGCGTGGATTTTTTTGTTGTTGTTGTTGCTGCTGCTGCTGCTGCTGCTGAATGGGCTGTAAGCGCTTGCCAAATTAGGCAGAAAGCTTTTTGAGCATTGCTGACATTCCCAACGGGCTTGGTGCGCTCCGAGGAGGTGTCACGCCTCCGTCCGGCTTGGCTGTTTTTGCAACCTGTTCTTGTCCAAATGTGGTATGCTTCAGACGCGTGTCCTGCAGTGGCGTTTTTGTGTAAAGAGATTGTGGAACGGCGACGGAAAGCGAGGAGAGCGGGGGGTTTGTGGGGGGGTAATACGACGTCGACGGCAGAAGTGAGTGCCGCTCTCGAGGTGTCGGTCGGGGTTAGGGGAATGCGGCGTGAGGCCAAAACGGGTACCGGATTAGAAGGTGTTTCCTATGACCCAAGTCACCATGAATCCTGCTGATCCTGTTGGATCTCGGGGACTAAGGAGGGGACTGAGCCTGCTTCGTTCGTCTTTGGGCGGATGACCACCAGGGCTTTCCAGACGTGATAGACGTGGGGCTGCGGGCTGAGTGGCCGCCAGGAGAAATCGGCTTAGCGGAAGGAGGCTCACTCCCTGTCCACGTCTCACAATAATAACGATTCTCGCTCGTGTAAGGCGCGTTTCATCCCGTAGGTCCCAACGCGGAGCACGTTGGTAGGCGCAGCACCCTCCTGATGAAAGTGCCTTGAGACTCGCCGGGCGAGCACGTGTGCGTTGGGGCCTCCACCGCCGACTCTCCGGACACGGCGTTAGAAAACCATCTCCGAGGCTTTAAGAAGTGGTTACGCAGGAGCAGCGTCATGTGACATCTCCAGGGCAAATCGTACAAAAACACACGAACCCCCCCCCCCCCCCCACACACACAACCCCCCTCCCTCCCCCGCTAAACACAAACCAAATTGGTCCAGCCGGTTACGCTTATATCGTTACGCCTTCGCCCGTCGTGCCGGGGGTGACGGTGTGGGATGGTGGGGGGGGCGGGGTTGGGATGGCGGGAAAGGAGCTGTGCCCGTGTCGCGCGCGAAGTGCGCCCATCTCCTCGAAACGGCCGCCCTGGCGCGCTGGGGCTGCGCGAGGTGACCGGCACGCACCGGGGGGGGGGGGGGGGGGGGGGGGGTGGTCGGGGTGGCGCAAGCAGACGGGCAAACGGGTTGGCAAGCGGACGGGCGGGCAAGTAAGGTCTTCTGGAATCCACCGCTAAGCCTCTGCAAAGTGGCTTCCGCGTGCGGCCGTGTGCGGCCGTGTGCGACGGATCTCGGAGCGGCGGTGACGGCGCAGAGAGGCCCCCGGGTCGTGTCCTGTGCGGACACCACGGCGAGACGCCCCGCCAGGCCCCCCGTCCTCCGCTGGAGGTCGTTTTCTGTGCTCCTCCCGCTGCTAATCTAAGCGCTCCTAAGTAATGTGCTTCCCTTTATTTCCTGGTCATTACTGGCAGGCTAATGCCAGGATATCTGATTAAGCCCTTGTATATCCGGTAATGTAGGTCTCGACATTATATATAGGGGATGTAGCGCTGCGAGCGTTGTTTTGTTTTTAAGTAGGCACTCATGTTTACGAAGCGGTGCCTGCGCGCAGCCGCGCATTGTGTTTTTTTGTGTCCCCCCACGAATAATGCTTGCCCAAATGTCGATTTTCGTGAAGCGAGAGACGACAGAACGTTACGTTGCAGGTGGTGGTGGTGATGGTGGTGGGGGGGGGGGGGCGGAGAAAAAAAAAGTGAGAAGTCTTCACGCTTTGGCGGCTGCGCAGTTTTTCTTCGGCGTGTTTTCGGGGGTCGTGCCGCCCCGTGTAACTTTTCCCCGAAGCGCCGTGTCCGATCTTTTCCATTCACGTGCAGGGCACTTCTTCGGGAAACCGTTTTTAACGTTACCAACGTGGAGCGAAACGTCGGACATCGTGCCGAACAACACACAGCGGCACGATCCGATAACACGTCGCCACGAAGCTACACCACGACATTCAAGCTGATTATGGCAATACATTATTCGACAATTGCAGTCTTTAAACCGGCGTCGTTTTTGTTTTATTTAAAAGATTTGGGGTGGGGGGGGTGGGGAATGTATTTGTGGCACGATGACCTCCGTGATTGACAAGGTCATCCCGGAAAATTCCTCGCCGAAATTGCAAAGTGTCTGCGAAGGAAACTCTCTCAAAGTCTCGACGGAGACCTTTCGTTGGTCACCCCTGTCGGGCAGTGTCGGCAACGTCCGGCAATGTTCCAAGGAAGCGGAGCCTTCAGACTAGAAAGGGTCGGTGGTTCCTTCGCCTCGATGTGGTTTTCACGGCGATGTTGAGCAAAGACTGATGTCTCGGAGCGATTTCCCCGTAGCTCTTTGGTCAGGACCGTTGGCAGTGGTGGTCGTGCATGTCGTCGTGTGCGGACGTGCAGCGATTGGTCGATTCGTTAACGTGTGCATGTCAATCCGCTGCTGGATGAGGGCCTCCCCGCGGCCATGCGGGTTATTTGACCCCAGGAGGTTTATTTGACCCTACTTCACCCTCTGCTGTATGTGTGTATATTGAACTTACTTTGCACCTTACGTAGCCAACCCTGCTGATCGGAGGGCAGCAAACTAAACACAAGGAGCAATTGTAAAGAAATTCGTTTTCTGTCTAGGTTTAAAAGTGCATAGCTCCAGTGGCTTCCGAATATCAGAAGGATACGCAGAGCGTAGGTGTGGAAGCACATAAGTAGGATACGACAATTTATTTTGCTGCACATCCCTCTGCTGGTGACCACGTAACCCTGGCAAGCCTTTTTATTTTTATTATTGCAACCTGACCGTGAGGGGTGATCACCCATCCAAGTACTATCCAGGCTCAACAAAAATCCCGCTTGGCTTCCGATGTCAGAGTCGTTGCTCCGTATCGAATCTCAATCTCACGGC
Source organism: Lethenteron reissneri (assembly GCF_015708825.2). Lineage (NCBI taxonomy): Eukaryota > Metazoa > Chordata > Hyperoartia > Petromyzontiformes > Petromyzontidae > Lethenteron > Lethenteron reissneri. The sequence continues at coordinate 5,787,233 of NC_083823.1, read as the reverse complement.
ACGCATCAAATCACAAACTCGTTCCACAACTGGCCCCGCGAGTGGCAGGGGCTGGCCTGGAATTCTGGATGCTGGCCAGCCAGGCAGGGGCAGCCCTTTGTAAATCGGTTGCTCCGAAATCCTAGTCTGAAAGGTTATTCTACCCCGTGACCCCGAGGTCAAGTGACGGGCCAATAAGCAGGCGCCGATAATCCGAGGCAGTGACGTCGCGCGTCCCGTGCCGGGCAAGTTGAAATCCCGCTCCGACCGGCGAGTCGTTCAGTCCACCCACCCGGCTTGGTGATGTGAGGTCGTTCCTTTTCTCCATGGAGAAGGAGCCACTGGAGCTATTAGGAAGCCATTGGCGCTATGCACTCTTAAATCTAGATTGCAAACTGATTTCTTCAAAACTTATCTTTGTGTTTAGTTTGATGCTCTTTCCCCACACCTCATATTAGCACGGTCGGCTACGTACGGTGCGAAAGAAGTTCAGCATACACACGTGGAACTTCCTCCTCCCAGGCCATCCATGCCGTTCCCTCTCCTCCATCTGCCCGTGACCTGACGGCCTCTTCCCTCGGAACGTAGGCGCTGTGCAAAATGAGCGTCCACGCGACACGAGGCATCGCACTGTTTCGCCGCAGCGCCTCGCTCTTCGGTGGCACCCGGACGCCGTGTAAATCCGCGTTTTTATCCGCGTAATCCCATAATCAGTTCATGCACTACAGGTGCGCGGTGGACTTTTTACATCGCGGGATCGCGAGAGGTCAGGGGCGCCTTGAGAAGGCCTTCATCCGGCAGTGGGTAGAGCATGGCTAGTGATGATGATTGTATCGTTTGCACAGGGGTTGGGGGAGCGCTTGTAGATGGAGTCACGGTTTTGTCATTGATATCATCCACGATTAATACCAATGACGTGGCGGGCAAAATTTGACCGGCACCTCTAAAAAAGGTCGCGACGTCCCCGCGGCGAATGCTGTCGATGCCGTCAGCGCCTCGCCATTACTTCCTTCCCCCTGCTAGAATCTGCAGTTGCTGCAAAAGTGGAGACCCACCACTCCAAGCTGTGCTGAGCATGAATCGGGGCGCGATGTCTCTAGAAAGGCTTTGTCTGCACCAGAGTAATAGGCAAATAAAAGTTGAATAGGTCGTAAAAAAAACATTGTATCGGAGCTAAACTCGCACTTTCCCGTAGATATTTCGTGGTATTTTTTTTGTTATTCATGATGAGCACTCTCCTACAGTGTCATTAAGCCTTGAGTGCAGTGCAAGGCCTTCGGTGATGAGGGTTGTGATGGAAAGGCGGCATGTCCGTGGGGTGACGGTGCACTCAATATCTATTTTGTGAATGAGATGGTCTTACGGGCTTGCAAGCATCACTTAACAAGTTGACACTTTGGCACAAAGCGCCTTGAATGATTTAAGAAGGTGAAACTTGTTTGTGACGTGGTTCACATCTTTCATTTAACCACTTTGATATTATTTTAATTGTGTTTGATCTGGGACAGGGGTTGGCAACATAAATATAAATTATGTTCATTCGTTCAAAATAAACTCCCTCTCTTTCAAGAGATGCACGCGAGTACAAAACGGTGGTCCTGAACAAATAACCGGTCACCAAGTAGCCCTTAAAGAGCTGCGTGCCGTTCCAGAGCCGCAGGTTAACTGCCCCTGGTGTGGGAGATCAACAATATTTTTTTGTGGAGGGGACACAAAAAAAAGCAAAGGCTTCTCTTGGAGAATGTGTGACAGGGGTTAAACTGGCCAATAGATGCACAAGGTCAGAGGTCGGGGAAGGGAAGGGCATTGCAAAAAAACCGGAGACAATTAAAATCGATATTGATTACTTTTGTGTTCAAAAAGAATGCAGTGTGGTTGTCGAGCGCGCTCTCATTTGGCTTAAGAAAAAAAATCGAGGCAGGCCCTTTTGTGATCGGGTTACAAACTAACAGCGCGCAAAAGTAATCGCTGACTGGTCGACGCAATCAATCACCGTTTCAAATCTACGCGGGAACCGTTGGTGGAAACGGACTTTTATTTTAAAAATTTCGTGAAATAAATCCTGCGGGGGAAGAAGAGAAAAAAAAGGCCACGGGTTAAATTATCCCGAGGTCGTTGACAAAAAGACGCGTCTGGACGAGGTTGAAAACGACGTAGATTTCCGCCGCCCGCGTTCCTTCTTTTTTTTGGGGGGGGGGGGGGCGGGGCACACCCATGTGAATTTCAGTCTGTGACCCTCAGACACAGCTTTTTTTTTTACTCTGCTTGACATTTCCTCCGCTTGACATAATCGTCGCGGTGGATTTTCAAAAATGTTATTGTGACATCTGGAGGCCCTTCGGCCGTATTAGTGTGCATCTGTTTAGTCTGTCCCTCAACACGTTTGGGCTTCCCTATCAGAATGTGACAATTTTCACAGCCCTGGCGCGAATGCGACCGTGTGCTGCGTGTGTTTCTGTAAATGTTTTTTTTTTTTTTCTCCTAGGCCCTGTTTATAGAACTCGTTGTCTGTACGTTGTGCTGAAATGTGCAACAATTTTCTTGCCGTTTTTTTATTCTCTCCCCCCCATCGCATCATTTGTAATGGGGTGTTGTTGGCACACTGTTTAGCATACCACGCTGATGAACCCGGAAACCTGAGTTCAGTTCCCGGCCACAGCTGTGATATCTGAGACCATCCCCCCCCCCCTTCCTCCTCTACCCCTCTCATCATTAACCAGAGTGGTGAAGTATGGTCAGACATCCTCCACGAAAGACACGGCGTGTCAGGAGTCTACTTCCAGCAGTCGATCGACTTAACCTGTCACATTTATAAATAAGTATTCGGCCTGGAGTCCAGGAACTCATTGTATGTGCTTATTGTAAGATTTTTGTTCAGCCACTTAATGAGTTGTCACATGCATGTGGGAGGAAACCGGAGTGCTCTGAGAAAATCTACACGTGCAACGATTAATCATTTCAACGATTAAAATAATTGCGGCTAAAATGCTCATGTAGCACGCGTGGAACCCTTAGTTTAAGAATCAATATTTTACTAACGATGCAAATAATACGCCCGTGTTATCTTTTGGCGAACGAGCGAACAAGACGGTGGAAACGCCTGCACACGGCGTTGAGTTAAACCGATTGAAAGTGCGGATAAGAGGAATGGCGAATAATAATAAGTCCGTCGCCGAATTGACGCGTTGAAGCCACGTCAAGGAACGCGACAGGTGGCGACGTCTAGGTGAGGCGTTCGTTCCAGCAGCGAATCAATCGTGGCGACGATGACGATGAGGACGCCAAGAAATGCAAATCGTGCCTACAAAGGTTCCCACGGCCGTCGCGTGGATGGAGGCGCCGGTCCGAGCGTTTTGGGGGGGGGGGTCACGTGGCGCTCGTTTACGGTGGCGGTGGCGGCGGACCGTTTGACCGTTTATTTGTGACTCCTCCCCGTAGCTGGGCTATTGCTCGCCGGCTCCGGTTATTCGTCACGCGACGTGTTTATTGCAGGATGCAGTCAGCCGGCGACAAGGTCCGCGTAACGGCCTCGAGCCCTTGACCCCCACGCCGCCCCCCCGTGCAGCCCTCGCTAGATGCGGACGCTCTTATCTGACATTGCCCCCCCCCCCCCCCTCACTTTTTGTGTTTCTTTCGTGGTGCCGCGTTGCGATGATGGGTCGCGCGGAGGGATTGATTTTTTTTGTTCCTTGCGGGATGGAACATTTTTTTTTTTCCCCTGTGAGAAGGTTATGAAGGAGGCAGAGTCCCAAATTGGGAACCCAATCCGCGGGTACGTTTCGAGACAAATGTAATAATTTAACGAGCCCTCGTCATTTACCCAATTCGACGGAGTAATGACACGTAACGTTTATTCATGGGTATCCGTGGCTTAGCCCGTGTTGTCCGTGGGGCTTTCTGGCCTTATCTTCGTGGTTTCCTGCCTCTCTGCTTGCCAGATGTTTGGTTGCAAAGAGCATAGTTCGCAACCATTACTGTGATTTTCATGAAATTGTAAGTTGTGCTCGTAGTTACACTCGTCAGAGTAAATCTACCTGTGTTTACGTCACTGCCTGCAGGCGAAATTCCAATCACCCACGTCAACATGTGCACATTAACGACTGCCGTTCACTCGCAATCGCAGTTCGTGCTGCAATCTGCGCTCATGTCAATTATGACTCCTGTCGTTTAACATCGGTGGCAAGTGATATCACAACCCGCCCCGTGGCCGACTCGGCCTTCACTGAGTACTTGGCACAGCGTGTAAACATCGCCACTGAGGGGTCAAAGGTGGCCGTGCGTAGTTCTGGCCACACCACATCGCAGCGCTTGTGACCTAATGGGATCACGTCACGCCTAATTGGCTCCATCTCATTGCCCGCAGTTTTAGCTGCATCTCTAAATGACAATCGTACATACAGTGTCACGGCGGCGAGATGTCAACTACCTCGCCTGGTATGCACGAGGTTGTGGATTTGATCCCGACCCCGATGCCTGTGTATTTGGAGTTTGCACGTTCTCCCCCGCTCGGTCTCCGACGACCAATCCTGTGACCCCGTGGGGCGTGACTGGGATCTGTGTCGCGTCGGTGTGCGTCACCCTCGTGTGCATTTCAACTGAGATGAATGTCCCGGGATGAAGACAAAAACTCAAAACTTGAGGGGAATGAGAGTGGCGGATGGGGCTGTGGTTTGGGTGGGCTTGAGGGAATCGGTAAAATTAATTCAAACAATTTACGCTGATTGATGGACGATGCTTAAAATATTAGCCTTGGGCTCACCGCGATTGTGCTTTTCCCAGGCCTTGCGCTCAGGCTCCCGTCGTGACGAACGGCACTGTTTTGTTCGAGGCCGTAATAGACCTCCACACGGAGCCAATAATTTGTATCCCAATAATCCTGCGAGGGCGTCTACTGAGGAGATGGAGCGACGAAATCGGCTCAAGTGCAGGCGCTCCGCGGAGTATCGGGGCATCGCGATGCGTGGTGTTGAGCATGACCGACGATGACGACGGTGATGCTGAATCGCACCGCCACAGGGAGGAGTGGTGGTGCAGTGGCTTGAACATTGCGCTGTGGATTGGCCAATCGCCTGAGTTCGATTCCCAGCCCACGTCTAATACGGGCGAAGCGTGATCACTCTCAACAGGAGCATTGAGTTACACCCCCCCCCCCAACCTCGTAATACTGGCGCTGCTGTGGCGAAATGTTAATTTGCCTCGCCTGGTATACAGGACGACGTGGGTTCGATCCTGACTTTCACGACTGCATGTTTGGAGTTTGCATGTTCTCCCCGTGGCCACGTGGATTTTTCCTTCCACAGTTATAATCAACGTGCGTTTAGAGTATTTGGCTGCTCTGAATTTCTTACGTGATAAGCCGCTCCGTTGACCTGTCATTTGTGGCCAGGTCGCTTCTTAAAAATAGCTGTAATAGCTCAGTGGGCCTTGCATGGTAAAATAAAAAATAGTTTAGCTTCATTTGCTTTGTGAGTTTTCTCCGGCTTCTCCGCTTTCCTCCCATACGAAGCCAAAAACACTCCGTTCATAAAATTAGCCAAACGTCCGAATCAGACTCGGTGGTGAGACTTGGTAAGTTGCCATACTTACAATCTTCGCCATCGCCCCGTTGCAATGCGAATGGCTATCGTTCAACAGACTAAACGAAAAGGGGGGGTGGGGTGGTTGCACTACAAACACGGCCGCCTGGTGCACATTGACTATCGCTAATAAGCGTTCGCTTTTGATAGCTATCACCTTCCTTATGTAAAACACGCTCACTCCACAGCCGTGTAAGTGTCTTACGTCAATAGCGTGCAAAGGGCAATTAGCGCCGCACATGCAGTGAACCCTAATGACGGAGATCCAGTGAAACCCTAATTCCCATCGAGGGCCTTTGTCCAGAATTAATTCATCTTAACGCTCTATTTCACACGTAAGTAGAGGTTGTAGCGGCTGCTTTTCGGCGTGAGCACGATTTATTGTTGTTATTATAATTTTTTTTCCGTTAATCAAAAAATATTCTGAAAAACAAATATCTGGTGCCACGTTCGCGGGTTTGAAAAAGCCTTTTCGTAAATCCGATCTGTGAATTCCACTCCATTAGAACCATTTCTCCTAAGTCCTGTAAAATGGGTAATTGTTTAAATGTTCCCGTCAGATATCGCGATGAAAGTGTAAAACGATGTGCTGCAGGCTTAGTCTGGTCATTCCCTCACCCGAAATGGTACCGCAGGACTGCAAAAATGCAAGAATAGATTTGAATACAATCGATCCCATTGGGATATCAGTCGCAACAACCAATGGCCAGCGCCTCCCTTTGCCACACTCAGTCGGCGGTGAGCACACAGGCGACGCAAAAAAAAACCGCTCTAATTCAATCGAAAATTAAACGAACGAATAATCCACGAACGTCGTACATCGTCGGTTAATCGACCCTAACAAAAATAAATCGACAAATTAAAACTTGAGTGTGTGCGTGCGGGCCTTAGCGGCGCTATTATAACTGTCACCTACGTGACCCCGGCCCGCTCGAGAGGTTTTTCAAGGATACAAACGCGACGGCGGATGGCGGATGGCGGAATCCGTGGCGGCAGAGGTCTATAGCCTGTGCGCGTTAACTCACACAGGTCGTGCGCCGTGGTGGCGAGATGTTAACTCCCTCGCCTGGTATACAGGAGGTTGTGGCTTCGATCCTGAGCCTGGCGCCTGTATATGTGGAGTTAGCGTGCCTCTCTCCCGATGGGTCGCGCGGATTTTTCTCCGGGTCTTCCGGTTGTTCCCTCCACATTTAGAATCGACGTGCGTCTCTGATGACGGACGCTTGTGTTGCGCCCGAAACGTCGTGATTTATTTTATTTTATACCTACGTGACTTTACCGAAAGAACCAAAGAGTGTGGATTCCTGCAGTCACGAAAGCTTCAAATCTAGGTTGAACTCTTTATTAGTTTAATACATCGGCTTTCGCGACCAATATCATCCATAATACAGGTTTTGTTTGGTGGACTTCTCGACAAATCTGGCTGGTGGCTGGTTTAACGACACATTTATATATTTACGCGATCTAACCCAAAACACCTGTATTATGAACTTTAATATGAATAACAATGGCCCAAAGGTCCAAATCAACAAGCGACCAGCAACAAAAAGCACGAGATAACATGGCGTCATAGATAAAGAGTTTGAAAAATAAGAATATGTTTTTACCCTTTCTGGCAATAAAACAGGAGGTGTTAAGATGTTCAAACGCCAAAATAGAAACCTTTTTGCAAGGAATCAATTCTTCATTAACCACACGTACTTGTGGTGAACATGCAAACAAGCATGCTCTGATAATAATAAAAAACATGCATCGTCTTTGAAATACTACTGTAAAGTGCTCTGCAATGCCGCCCCACAGGATTGTAGCAACGGAGAGGCACAGTGCAATGCTCTTTCGATTCTGCTATCAATGCTGGTTGTGATTTGAAGGGAGGGGAAAAAAGAGCGCCACACTTAGTGAAGAAAAGAAAAAAACTCACATCCGTTAAAACCGAAGGAATTTCTATTAAAACCGAGGAAGGCACTTCATCAATGAAGAGTAGTGCATCGGATTTTGGACCGCATCGCAGATAACCACATGGCTAACAGCTGGTTTCCACAGCAGGAGCCTTAGGCAGCCACAAGCCTGGGCCAGCAGAGGTCCAGACAGCCCCCCCCCCCATCAACTCACCCCCTGCCCCCCCCCCCCCGTCGCCTTCTGCACTTCCATCACGGAATTATTGGCGAGGAGGTTTTTACTGTTACGAGGTAGCGTTAGAATAGGCAGTTAACAACTACCGCTTCCCATTTAGACGATTCACACTTAGCGTGTGTGTCCTGGACACGGGAGCAGATCGCATTTCCTCTCGCTGACGTTTCCTCTTGGTGACATTTCCTCTCGCTGACGTTTCCTCTCCGTGCCGTTTCCTTTCTGTGCCGTTTTCTCTCGGTGACGTTTCTTCTCCGTGCCGTTTCCTTTCTGTGCCGTTTCCTCTTCGTGCCATTTCCTCTCCGTGATGTTTCCTCTCGGTGACGTTTCCTCTCCGTGATGTTTCCTCTCGGTGACGTTTCCTCTTCGTGCCGTTTCCTCTCCGTGCCGTTTCCTTTCTGTGACGTTTCCTCTCGGTGACGTTTCCTCTTCGTGCCGTTTCCTTTCTGTGCCGTTTCCTCTCCGTGACGTTTCCTCTCCGTGCCGTTTCCTTTCTGTGCTGTTTCCTCTCGGTGACGTTTCCTCTCGGTGACGTTTCCTCTCCGTGCCGTTTCCTTTCTGTGCCGTTTCCTCTCCGTGACGTTTCCTCTCGGTGACGTTTCCTCTCCGTGCCGTTTCCTCTCCGTGCCGTTTCCTCTCGGTGACGTTTCCTCTCGGTGACGTTTCCTCTCCGTGCCATTTCCTTTCTGTGCCGTTTCCTCTCCGTGACGTTTCCTCTCCGTGACGTTTCCTCTCCGTGACATTTCCTCTCCGTGCCGTTTCCTCTTCGTGCCGTTTCCTTTCTGTGCCGTTTCCTCTTCGTGCCGTTTCCTTTCTGTGCCGTTTCCTCTCCGTGACGTTTCCTCTCGGTGACGTTTCCTCTCCGTGCCATTTCCTTTCTGTGCCGTTTCCTCTCGGTGACGTTTCCTCTCGGTGCCGTTTCCTCTCGGTGACGTTTCCTCTCCGTGACATTTCCTCTCCGTGCCGTTTCCTCTTCGTGCCGTTTCCTTTCTGTGCCGTTTCCTCTCCGTGACGTTTCCTCTCCGTGACGTTTCCTTTCTGTGCCTTTTCCTCTCCGTGCCGTTTCCTTTCTGTGCCGTTTCCTTTCTGTGCCGTTTCCTCTCCGTGAAGTTTCCTCTCTGTGCCGTTTCCTCTCTGTGCCGTTTCCTTTCTGTGCCGTTTCCTTTCTGTGCCGTTTCTTCTCCGTGCCGTTTCCTTTCTGTGCCGTTTCCTTTCTGTGCCGTTTCCTCTCTGTGACGTTTCCTCTCCGTGACGTTTCCTCTCGGTGACGTTTCCTCGGTGACGTTTCCTCTCCGTGCCGTTTCCTCTCGGTGAGGTTTTTATTACCGGACCTAATTTGATGGCGTCTGAGTACATGAGCGGTAGTCTTCTGTACCAATCTGTGTAACCTCATCATTGCAACGTAATACTGAACAGTGGTTAATCCGCTATTATTGTGTATCCACACTTTAGACTTTTACCCATGCGGAAAACCACAGATAAACACGGCCTAGAGGAATATTTTTTTTCTCCAGATTCAGGACACTCCTTTTTTCCATCTTAGATCATTTGGCCACTTCTGGAAGATGACACCCGCTGTCTCACCTAAACTAAAACTAAACTATGTTTATTTTACCAGGTAAAACCCACTGAGCCATGTAGCTCTTTTTCAGAAGCGACCTGGCCACAAGTGATAGCCCAAAGAGAAGTGACGTATCATCACGTGGACATTTATAGCAGCCAAATACTCTAAACCCGCGTTTCTAAATGTGGAGGGGAAAAACCGGAGAACCTGGAGAAAAATCCACACCTAACGAGGGAGAACAAGCAAACTCCAAACATACAGGACTCAGGGTTGGAATCGAACCCACGACCAGCTGTATACCAGGCGAGGTAGTTAACATCTCGCCACCGCAGTACCTGTATGCAACAGACTCAGAATAACAGGAGACATAAATTTCGATTTAAATATACGCTGCCAAGCTTGGTGGTGTTCATTCAGACGCTGTCTTTCCAACAGACCTGTTCTTCACCTGAGGACGGCTGCTTGCGTTGTGGCCGAAACGTCGTGGCCGAAACGTCGTGAGAATTGTATTTTATTACGTTTTATTTTTATTATTTTATTATTTCCCTTCTGCGTGACTTCACCGAAAGAACCAAGAACAGGAGACATTTGCCACCACTTTAGCAGCATCACTCTTATCTCTGCGAAGGCTCGGGAAAACGTAGTTGCTTTAGGAAAATTAATTCTGCGTGCTTTTAATCGGAGGGCTGGATTCACCGTAAAACAATTCTCTCCACGGGCCGTGGCAATCTGGCAGCGCACGCATCACACCGGCTATTTGCTAGGACCAGCAAGCGTTGTCCTCTTATTAACCTCGGCGCGCCGAGCGTTTGCTCAGCATTTTTTTGACCAACTTGTGATCGATCATCGATCTCCCGCGGAGCGGTTCCGTACGCTGTCACGATTGTTGTATTTGCGATTTTTTTTTGTTGTTTCGGTATTCGAGCGTTCGTTTTTTTTATTCGTCTCGGTTTTCGTGCTGTGCCGTTTGCGATGTCCCCCCCCCCTCCCCCCGTTCGTTCTGTCCACTCTGCCTCTCTGACCTCTTCTTGCACGAGTACTGTGAAGTGGGGCCGTCGCCCGAAACGTCACTTAAGGTATATATTTTTTCCCTTTTGAGGCTCGCAGTGTTATTGACGAATGTGGGTTTTGTTGTTAGTTGCGCTTGTTTCACTCCTGCCAGCCACCTTTTGCCCACAGGGACAGCTGACCCTGGGGGGTTGCCCTTTCGAATGTATAGGGAGGAGGCACTCTATCAAAAACCAATTATTTGGTGCTGCTGATGTTGCGTTGGCAATGGCGCACAGCCACAGTTAATAAAAACAACTCAACACGATCGTCACTAACACTGTGTGCGCGGCCTTCGAGTGAAAATATTATCTAAAAGGCGACGTTTCGCGCAGTGGCCCCTTTTTTTTAGCCCTGTGCTATAAATCATTATAATTACGCATGTGTGCACGTATCTGTGTGTGTGTGCGTGTGTACGCGCGCGTGTGGTGCCAGTGTCAGGTGCCGTACGCGCGCGCGCGTGTGTGTATGCACGCGGGCATGATTGGCGGTGGCACGTGTGCCCGCCGTTGTCTCTTGACTGGCACCGGCCCACACACACACAGGGATACACACACACACAGGGACACACACACACACAGGGACACACACACACACAGGGACACACACACACACACAGGGACACACACACACACACAGGGACACACACACACACAGGGACACACACACACACAGGGACACACACACACAGGGACACACACACACAGACACAAACACACAGAGGGTGGGGGAGATTCTACTCTGCCGCCGCTTATTTGCGGAGGGGATGTGTGACCCCACAGCGTCGGTGCGGAGGAGAGGGGGGGGGGGTGATGCTCGAGTTCCCCAGCTCCGTCACTCGACGTAGATATCAGGCGGCACGCCGGACGCTGGGCCCCCCCCTCCCTTCCACCACCACCACGCAGCCTCCGTGGGCGTCGTCTGCACCGGCCAGAGCCGTGGCCACTCCGCGCAGAATTCACGACGATGAAGTCCGCAAGCGTCGCCGCGAACGTCCGGAGCCTCCAAATCGCCCCGATCGGCGTCGTCGCTTCTTCCATCCTGAGCCGTGTGCCCGTCGTGGGGTGGGTGGCGAAGTGGGCGGGAGGTCACAATCTTCCCCAAAAGGGGCACGTGCCATTTTGGTGGTAGAAGCTTCGACTGGCTTTTAGGTGTGGGAGGTGTTTACAGTTCAACGCTAACCCGTGCTTGAACAGGGAGGAATATCTGCCCAGGCAGCCACCCCGCCTCCCTCCACCCTCTCCGCACCAATATGCGTGCATGAGGCATTTGAAGCATTCGCCATCAAACGGCGGCTCGTAAGCTTCTTTTCGGCCAAATCTCACCGTCGCGTACCGCCTTTCTTTCCAAATTAATTACCCGTTACCATAGTGTAACCGTCAGATTTGATGTCGGTCCTTCTGGAACCGGGACTGGCTTCTAGCCGTACAGACGTGCGCGGGGCACAACGACAAAGAGCCGGCCGCCCCCTCGTAACCTTTAACAACAGAGGGCAACGCGCTGGTGGCGAGCGGCGGATGAGCACGTGGCACACGGTGGCGGCGGGTGCGGCACTAACACCAGGGGGTCGGCAACCAAGATAGCAAGAAGAGCAAAGTAATTTGTTTCGCGAATTCGGTAAAAAAACATAAACAAAAAACACAACTCGACGTTTCACGGGCCGCACGGGACGGCGGTGGCTCCTTCACGAATATAACGGTCGGGGAAGCCAAAAAACCACGTGCAGCTCCAGAGCCGCAGGTTTATCGACCCCTGGGCCGACCACGCACGCACGCAGATGCTGTTCGCTCACGGTGCCGAGCGCCGTAGCTGACGCAGCGCGTCGCCCCTCGCCGTGGCCTCCCCTCTCCCCCTCCGCGCCGTCTTGTCGCACGTCTGGGAATCGTCCGTCGTCTTATGTCATCCTATACGGCCTCGCCGTCGCACGGGCCAAACAACAAACGCGAGAAATGTGAGAGCGCCCGGGCGATGTGCTGATGAGGGCGAAAGCAGATAGTGAGCCTGCATTTGCATCTGCGTCACTCCGAATCGGTTAATCAGCTCGGGCACCGGGCTCGTTTCGTTGCTTTTTGTAGCTCGTGTCGCTGAAAGAAAAAAATGTTCCCATCGCGCAAAGATCGCTTTCCTTATCTGCGCCGGCGCGTTCGTATTACTGCGGAGCACCGCGCTTGGCTCCCTCCTTCCTTGCCCGCGTGAGGTGCAAACCTGCTAAGCAGAGCACCTTGACACTGCGTGCATGTTATACGTATGTCTGTGTCGCGCATGTGTACGTGTGTGCGTGCTTGCGTACGTGTGTGTGTGGGGAGCGGTAGGTGTAGCGGTTAGCGCGCTGCGCTGCAAACCTGGCGACCCGGGTTCGATTCCCGACCACGGCCAACATCAGTGACGATTATCTGAACCGGTCCTGGGCCTCCCCTAGGTCGACTCAGCCTCAAATGAGCACCTTGTGCGATGTGTAAACATCGCCACTGGGCAGACAAAGGCGGCCGGGCGTGGTGTTGGCCACCCACCCCCTCGTGTGCCGTGCCGGCCTTCATAGGTGCTCGCTAACAGCACTTGCCCCTACAGTCTATTAAGGCTATACGGGGGATCTTTGTCTTTGTTGTATAACAGCACTGACCCCAATATCTGTTCGGGCTGTAGGGATGTGGGGCAGGGGGGGATCTTTGCGTTTTTATTATTTTAAAGTCACGTTTCTCGTGAAAATCACTCGATTGATTCCACCACCCACTATGAGCGCTTGGTGTACCAGAATTACCGTTTTGTTTAATTCGTATTGTCATCAACCGCCATCACACTGCAGGTCACAACAATACGAAGTTCCCCCGTATAAACCTTGGGGCAAGTGCCGTTAGCGAGCACCTATGATGGCCAGCACAGCACACAAGAGGGTGGGTGGCCAGCACCACGCCCGGCCGCCTTTGTCTCTCAAGTGGTGACGTTTACACACCGCATCCAGGTACTCGTTTGAGGCCGAGTCGACCTAGGGGAGGTCCAGGACCGGTTCAGATAGTCGTCACCGGTGTTGGCCATGAACTCGGTTCGCAACAACAACAACAACGCTCGCACGCCCCCAAAGTTGTGGGCGTGCGCTCGCGGCTCTCACCGGGGAGACATGTGGTTCGTATGATCGTGTGGACTTGTTGTTGTGAGCACCCAGGGCTCTGAGAGACGACTGCATTAAAGGAGCCCAGGTAAAGCAAGAGGCATGTGAGCAGGAACACGTGTGGCGCGGTGAGCGGGGATTAAACGCGGAGCGATCATCAAAGGACGCTCTATTTGCGTTCAGTTTTAGCTCGAAGCTTCCCGATTTGTCGTTTGCTGGGTGGTGGGACGCTCGCAACGTGTCTGCGGTGATGCTGTGGCGAGATGTTAACTGCCTCGCTTGGGATACAGGAGGTTCGTGGATTCGATGCCCGACCTCTGACGCCTGCTGTATATTTGGGAGGTTGCATGTCTCTCTCCCCGTGGTCGCGTGGATTTTTTTCCAGGTCCTCCGGTTCCCCCCCCCCCCCCCCCATGTTTAGAAACAGGCGTTTATAATATTTAATACATTTCCACGTGATTAAGTTACTTCGTTGAGTTATCATTTGTGGCCAAGTTGCTTCTGAAAAGGAGCTACATAGCTCAGTGGGCCTTACCTGGTAAATAAAAAATAGTTTAGTGTTTTTTTTTGTCACGGCAAACGATGAATCAAGGTCAAATTGACTTTCTGCGCAAATGAGCATTGAAGCGGTGGTTACACCTGTTTACAGCCCCGACTGAGCCCGCGCAGTGTAAATTACATGTTCCCGTGGCAGGGGAGAGGCTCTTCATATTGGAGCCACTGCTAATTTCCCCACTATTTGTGGTCCTCCGAGTAAGAAACCCAGGAGGGAGGATGAGTTGAGTCAACTGCTGGCCAGGGTTTGAACCACCGCGACCTTTCCGATTTCGAAGCCGCTCCCTCTGCCGCTGAGCCGCGTGGCCTGGCGAGATGATGGAGCGAAAGGGATGACATCACGTCGCGTGCAGCAGCCAGGCGACGTGGATTTTAGGGGAGCGTTGGGGGCGGCGTGGAGGCATGCCGGACGCCCTGGGTGTACCCAAGCGATGGTGAAGCACCCCCGGAGGAAGCCTTCGCGATGACTTAGCGTCGGTGATCACTCATCGAAAGAGCTGGCCTCCCGTAGAGTGAGACGTGGAGACGTTTTTCCCATTGGGAACTTCGCACGAACATCATTCCCCCGCTCCTCCCCGGAGATTCCTCAGTCACCCACCGCAGCCCCCTGTCCCAACCCCTGTCGCCCTACTCTCCTCTACCAATCTAAAACTAAACTATTTTTTATTTTACCAGGTAAGGCCCACTGAGCTCTATAGCTCTTTTTCAGAAGTGACCTGGCCACAAATGATAGATCAACGAAGTGGCTTATCATGTGGACATTTATAGCAGTAACCAGATATTTTTCGATTTAAAGCTTTCGTGACTGCAGGGATTCATCTTCTTGGTTCTTTCGGTAAAGTCACGTAGAATGGAAATAATAACATAATAAAAATAAAACATAATCAAATAATATACTATTCTTTTATTATGTTACCGAAAGAACCAACAAGAAGTAGCCAGATACTCGAGATGCACGTCGATTCTTAATGTGGAGGGACAAACCGGAGGACCCGGAGAAAAAATCCACGAGACCACGGGGAGAACATGCACACTCCAAATATACAGCAGCAGGCGTCAGAGTCGGGATGGAACCCACGACCTCCTGTACACGACCGTGGCGCCCCAGCCCTGGTGCTGACATCACCGAGACGATCTCTCCCTTCTTCCCTTGTTGTGAACCCCAAATTTGGCACGCAGGAAATGTTAAAAGTGTCTTGACAGCTGGGCTTGGTGGTGGAAATTCACCGAGCTCGCGGACCGCTTGCTGGTGTGGGCGTGTGTGTGTGTGTGGCCGTGTGCGGGGAGCGGTTGTGCAGTGGTTAGCGCCTTGCGCTATGAACCCGGTGGCCCAAGTTCGATTCCCGCTCACGGCCACCAACAGCAATGATGACTATCTAAGTCGGCGCTGGGGCGTGGTGCTGGCCACCCACCCCCTCGTGTTGCCGTGCCGGCCTTCGTTGGTGCTCGCTAACAGCACTTGCCCCAACAATCTGTCAAGGATGGGGGGGTTGGGGTGGGAGATCTCTGTGCGTGTGTGTGAGTTTACTATACGGAGCGTGCACACTCAGTGTGTGTGTGTGTGTGGCACGTTCACATTGCAGGCCTCATGTGACTTCTTGCAACGCCTAAGCCTAATGGAACATTCAGATAAAATGACCGTGAACAGAAAACGAAAAAGGGGGAGGGTCCACAGGAAGGTTAAACGGAGGTTACAAGTCTCGCGACACTCCACTCATTCATAACGTTTGACCTTGGTCGGTGCTGGAAGTGAAAATTGTAAGTGAAACTCGCGCCGCGTGCTTATTTGGTCTGCGCCTCTATGTGCGCTCGCTGCTGGACTGGCGAGGCGCGTTTAGAATGAATCGATCCGCTGTCTGCGCGGAGGAGGGAATGAATAAATGAAGGCGCAACAATTCCCAACGTACGTCTCGTCACAGCTCGCGCGTTCCCGACCCCAGTCGTGAAGGCAGCATGTCATGTCATTTAAACAGACGAGTCGCCCGGCCGATTTAATGGGAAGGGCCGTTTGAATCGTGGGTGCTGCGGTGGCGAGATGTTAACTACCTTGCCTGGTATACAGGAGGTCGTGGGTTCGATCTCGACCGTGTGACGCCTTGAGTTTGCATGTTCTCCCCGTGGTCACGTGGATTTCTCTCCGGTTCCTCCGGTTTTCCCCTCTACGTTTAGAAACATGCTTTCAGAGTTTTTGGCTCCTAGAAATGTCCACGTGATGAGCCACTTGTAGCTCAGTGGGGACCTTTTCTTGTTAAAATAAACAAATTGTTCAGTTTAAATCATACCCCTTCATCAACATGCACGGATTAGTGCGGTGGAGAAGTCTGGTCAAACCATCCCCATGGCCCATGGCTGACAATCCTGTGTGGGAAGGCCTTCGTGCAGCAGTGGATTGAAATTAAAGCCAAGAAAATGATTACATTTACTGTCGTTATCATTTAACTTTTTTCAATTGTGCAATTTTCACGAGGACGTGTCGTAGCAGCGATCCACTGCTGGATGAAGGGCTCCACTACACCGTACTTCGCAGTAGTTTCATTCCAAACTCCAATGTACTCGCAGGCAGTTTAATAAACGGACGGGTGCTTCTTGGTAAACACGCGACGTTGGGCCCAACGTTGGTCGACGTATTATGTAGAACTTTCTTTCGCGAAGAAGCGTCAGTTGACCCAACATTCGCCCGTTTACTGGATTTGCTGAAACTCTCATCTCCGTTAGCCACGTTATACTGTCGTGGAGTTGCGTGACGTTATCCCGGCAGCATTTAGATGTCTTTGATTTTCCAAGAACACTTCGTTCAAGCTGGGATGTACAATGGGCTACACCTCAAAGGGTCTATTTATACGTGGCTAAGTGCACGTGAGCGCTGGGAAGGGCACTGGGTGCTAAGAGGCCTCCGCAATCAAACGCGGAAACTTTCCAAAGTAATGTACATCAACGTCCCGTGTTCTGTTCTGCGCGTGCGTGCGCGCGTGTGTAGATGCGCACGCCCGCCCACTTGCTCGCTTATATTATTTGTGGATATTTAAAACAAATTAAAAAAATTACTAACTTTATAATATTTTTCGATTTAAAGCTTTCGTGACTGCAGGGATTCATCTTCTTGGTTGTTTCGGTAAAGTCACGTAGAAGGGAAGTAATAAAATAATAAAAATAAAACATAATAAAACAATTCTCACGACGTTTCGGCCACAACGCAAGCAGCCGTCCCCAGGTGAAAACCAGGTCCGTCGAGGCGACAGAGTCTGAATGAAACAGCACACGAGCTTGGAGCATATATATAAGCTGGGCGCATTGACAAAGGAATTTGCATATCAAAATGAATTTAGCATATTTATGGGAAATGCAGGAATGTGATTAGTACTGCATATGCATATAATAATTAGCTATTTCCAGGAAAGTAACACTGAGTCATAGGACTGGTTTTCAGGATGTTTTCAGACAATTCATGATGAGAGAGTGTGTGTATAATGTACGCGGGAGGCAAACCAGAGCACCCGGAAAGCCTTGCGCTGAGGGGGAAACGCTCAATCCCCGTACAGATGGAAACAGATGGCGATGAGTCAACTTGCTGTCCTGCCTTCTCCCAGTGATCCAGGGTGCATGACACCACCTTGACGCTCACGGGAAGGGAGTTTCACAACATCAGGGTGCAGTGATCCATCGACCCTCGCTGCCGCCTCCGGCGCCGGATTCGAAGTGGCCACATGCAGCAGCGTAGCCACCGCTACCACCGCCCGCTCCTGTAGTTTCGTTCCCTCCACCCCCCCGTTCCCTGGTCGTCCCCGCCGAACGCACGCCGCTCTGGGGCACCGCGATGGGAGTCGCTCGTCCTCCGCATAACGAAAGAGCCGTTGCTGAATGGAGCGATTTAAAAATAATCGCCGTGCCGCGTGACCGACTTCCGACGCTTCAGCTGGCGTGCGCCCGTACGCACATGTTCCTAATGACATCATCGCTCGCTCGGTGTCCTGAAGTGGAGCCCACATAGAAGCCGCGGGTCCCCGTCTAAATAAAGGGCTGACAATGCGATGTGACGAATAGGCTTGTGCGCAAGTGTGCGTGTGTACTCGCTTGTTTGTGTGTGTTTGTCGATGTGGGGAGTGGTAGTGCAGCGGTTAGCGCGTTGCGCTATGAAGCCGGTGACCCGAGTTCAATTACCGCTCACAGCCACCGACACCAGTGACGATTATATTATCTGAACCGGTCATGGGCCTCCCCTAGATCGACTCAGCCTCAAATGAGTACCTAGTGCAGTGTGTAAACATCACCACTAGGGAGACAAAGGCGGCCGAGTGTGGTGCTGGCCACCCACCCCCTTTGTGTGCCGTGCCGGCCTTCGTTGGTGCTCGCTAACAGCACTTTTACCCCCCAGTTTTTCAGGTTACGTGGGGCGCGTTTGTGCACGTTCCTATGTGTCGTTATTGGTTTGATGCAATGGCTGAGCACGTATCATTCGTACGGTCGCGAGGTCGCGCGTTGAACTCCCGGATATCGGGTCGAGCTCGGCACATCGTCCCTCTGCTGCCAACAAACACCGGTGCCCACTCTGTGACCAATTCACGGGCGGCCGTGCCAACGGATTATGCCAAGCCCCTTACTGTGGAAAAGTGGAATATACGTCGCTGCCTCGGAGTCGCCGACGCGCGTGGGAGCTTCGACGTTGTCCCCGGCGGCTTCGGTATTTATTTCATTCCGCTTCCTTGGCGTGTGCCCCCCTTCCCACATCCCCTTGGAGAGAAATGTGGGGCCTCCAGAACTACTTTTTAGTGTTTATGTTGTTGTCCTTTGTCCCCGCACTTGGGATTAGCACTGTTGGCTACGTACGGTGCGATAGAAGTTCAACGTGCATCAAGCGAGCGACGTGGCACCGCTCGGTGTTTGTTGGCGCAGGTGCCGGTCTGCATCGAGCGATAATTTGCCGGCATCCTCCTCCTAAAACCTAAAGCCAAACTTATTTTTTATCTTACCAGGCAAGGCCCCACTGAGCTAATACAGCTCTTTGTCAGAAGCCACCTGACCACAAATGATAGCACAACGAAGTGGCTCATCATCGCGTGGAAATTTATAGTGGCCAAATACTGGGAATGCGTGTTGACTCTAAGTGTGGCGGGGGAAAAACTGGAAGACCCCAGATGGAAAAAAAAATCCACGCGACCACTGGGAGAACATGCAAACTCCAAATATGCCAGCTTAGGGATCGCGTGCAGTGCTACGGACTTGCGAGCTTTCGAACTGCGCTTCGCAGGGTCTTCGAAGCCCTTTCTTCTGGCCACCTCATGCGCGGGCTTCCTCCCACTTGTCAGTGCGTGGCGGGGCGCGGCGCGGCGCACAATCGTGGCCTTCAAGTGCACACAGCGTGGCACAAGCGCCGTGGTGACGTCACCGTCGCTTAGTTGGCGAATGGCGGTCGTTGTTGTTGTCACTGCGGCAGCGTGGCGTTTGTCTTGTGGTTGCTCATGGACACTTTTGCGTTTTTATGCAAATTCAGGTCACCCAACGAACACCTGCAATGGTTTGTGTCTTGCATGACGGGGGTACTCTCCCGAGTGTGATGTTAAAATGATGGACAGTGTATTGCCGTCTGGTCGTCGGAAGAGATTTGTCTTTAATGCCCGTCCAATTTTTTTTTACAACTGCAATTTTTAAACACCTTTTTTTTTTTAAGTCTGATTTAAAGTGACGCATTCTCAACGATGCTCAAAATAAGATTAGCAATTGTGTTTGATGCGTGCGCAGCGCATTCGATTGTTAAATCCTTAAACGTATACCGTGCGTGTGTGCTGAGCGCTGCAGCAAGTTTTGACCTTTGCTGTGCTACAAACAATTTTTTTTAACCTTTTTTTGTTTGTTTGTTACTTATCTCGCGTGCATATTTCGTGTAAATATCTCGTTTTACGGAGAATTGGCGTCATTTACTTATTTACACCGTGCACAATTACCGCTCACGGCGGCTAAATGATGTAAGCGACTCGCCTAGTAGAGAGGGGCTTGCAGATTGCAGCGGCGTGGTGAGGCGGGCGGGCGGGCGGTGGGTGGGGGGTGAGGGTCGGGATTAACGCGCGCCACACACACACATACACGCGCTCCAAAGTCCCTGCCTTACAAGGCCCGTCTGCTGGCTCACTAACCCATCACCCTGTCGCCGGTCTACTGGTCGGACGCGCGCGCACACACACACACACAACAACGCGCACATCCCATTTGTGTCCGTCACCGTGCAGCTGTCGCGCGCCTCCCCCCCCCCCCCATGATGGGCGCTGAACCATCTTTTCCGCGTGAATTGGCCGAGGCAGCTCGAGCGTTTGAACCGCCGGACGCTTGGAAACCGGGCCGCTCGCTCAATCCCAGCCGATGGATCGATTTCCCCCCCCCCCTCTTTGCCACCCTCTTCAGCCCGGCAGGTCAACACGACCGCCTGACGTCGATGCCGAACGATCCTCGGTGCCGAGCGATCGTTACGCGCCGCTTTGTACCCGTTCGCGGAAACCGCTCCAAACCCCCGGGCCCACCCCCTAACGGTTTGCGCTGTCCGTTTTCTGTCGTTCCTCCCGACCTCAGGTTAAGACGCCCCAGAGGAAGAAGGAGGAGGAGGAAGAGGAGACTTGCGTCTGACTGTAAAACCAGTAGTGGCCTACCGTAGTGCATTTCAAACACACCGACCTCAGTGCCATCGTCCACCCGCGTCCCCGTGTGGACGCGCCGTCTCGCCCGCCCGCCCGGGAGGAACTCCGCACGCCGTGCCCGCTCGCTCCTCCAATGGGAATCTCAGGACCTTTCTGTGCTTTTGTCATCGTCCTTCGTTCGCCAGCCGCCCCCCCCACCACCACCCTCTCTCCACCACCGCCCCAACTCCCTGCCCCAAATGACTTTACGACCTAGCGGGAATAAAAAGGGGAAAGGCTTTTGCTGCACACGTGGGTGTAGTGCAACGCATCGTACTACCCCGCAGATCCCTGCCAGCAGCCCAGTGTGCTATTATGATAATCGTTGTTGTTATTTTGTTCCGATTGCTTTTTTTTTTCTTCTTCTCATGAACATCCTGTGAAGGTTTTTCACGGTTTATTTGCGTGGCGCGGGGTGACTAACTAGACGACGGCAGTTTTGCATATCACATTTTGCCCCAAAGCGTTCGTAGCCGCGGTACTGCTGATGAGATGTTGGGGGGGGGGGGGGGGGGCACCGATTAAATGAAAAAAAAATGTGCACGGATCGCCGCGGCCGTCCAGACCGCACGCGAGGAATCGGCTCGGCAGCCTCTGATAGCTCTCACCTCACCGATGATGCATTTTTGATCGTGCCTTTTACTGTGCAGTTTATGAGCAAGTCACACTACTGTCAACCAGCGATCGTCGCAGCAGCTGTCATCCAGTGCCCCCCCCCCCCACCTTCCCGCCGCCGTCACCCCACTCCTCGCCGCGACGTTTCCGGTGCGGAAGCTCGCCGCCCCCCCCCCCACCTCCGCCCCGTCACTTCTTCACGTCGTTCGCTCGTCGATCATTAAGTTATGCAGAAACACTTCCTGGCCGCTGTGGAATCGTGCCTCCCGTGAACGGACTACCTCGGCGTTCGGGTTATCGGCCGCCCTTGACTCTGGTACTGTGCTCCCTCGTGGGAGCGGAAAGCCTTAAAAGGTAGACGAAACAAAAGACACTCTCTGTTATTTTTTTTTTGGGGGGGGGATGGGTGAGGGAGGGGTTTAACGGTGACTTTTCCTTAGGAATTGTATCCGCGTACCGTTCAAAGACGAGCGTAGCTCCGCTTTCGTTGTGAACAGGGGGCGGGGGGTACGCGCGTGTGCGTGCTTACGCTCGTGTGCAAAATCCGACTTGAACAAAGTAACTTTTGGCCGAAGTATTGGAGAGGGGGGGGGGGGTAAAAAATTATTAATCGCCAAGAAACGCATGACTTGACAGACGAGGGCCGCCCCCAGCGACCGCCGTCGATTCAGTATTTTTTTCGAAGAACACGTGAATTAATAAGCAGCTTGTAAGTAGTCGGGCGGAAAGGCTGACCCAGGCCGACACCGCGAGATGATGCCAGGCACTACCAATGCAACACAAAATAACTCCCCTCCCCCCACCACCCCCCACTCTGTACAGCCTCCCTGCCTCCCCCATGCATGTGCCTAAGTTCCACAGATGCTGCTGGGATTCTAAACTAAAACTAAACTGTGTATTTTACCAGGTAAGGCCCACTGAGCTGTACAGCTCTTTTTCAGAAGCGACCTGGCCACAAATGATGTATCAATGGAGTGGCTTGTCATCGTGTGGAACGCTATAGCAGCCAAATGCTCTAGGCGCACGTTGATTCTAAATGTGGAGGCAAAACCGGAGGACCCGCAGAAAAATCCACCCGGCTACGAGGAGAACATGCCAACTCCAAAAATACAGCAGCAGGTGTCAGGGTCGGGATCCAACCCACAACCTCCTTCATGCCAGGCGAGGTAGTTAACATCTCGCCACCATGGCGCCCCTTGCAATACACAGCGGAAAATGTAATGGTACAGTTCTGCCAGCCAGATAATCATATGCAGCGAGTTTGTCTTATTAGCTTATTTGGAGGTGGGGGGAGGGAATAAAATGCCACAAGTGACGAACAAACAGATGAGTTTAAGAAACAAGTTGTACGTTTTGTTTGCGTGGAGTCTTGTTTGGCCCCAGTTTAAAATGTGGCACCGTAAGGAAGCTAAATTTAGAGTTGAATGTGCTTCTTTATTGCTTGCCTGAATCTATTTTGTATGAAAGTACCACTATAGAAAACGTAAAAAAAAAATAGTTTGATTCCTGCAATGGAAAGGTTGCGCTCATAACTAACCCTAACCCTTGACCCGAATAGCATAGTCCATGGAATGCATCGATGGTGTGTCAATGGCTGTGTCAATAGTTGTTAGAATAGAATATTTCTCATCTTGTTATTGTACGTTCAGTCAACGGTTTGGGGGGGGGGGGGGAGATACTCAAGGACTGAAGACACTGGCTAAAAATTATTATATGCAACTTAAAAAAAAATGTTTAATTCAGTGCCACACACTACGATAGTGTTCTCGTTGGCTACTTAATGCAATGTTACGTTTCCCAAAAAAGTTAAAACGAAGTGCAAGAAAAAACCCGTTGTTGTTGAATATATAGTGGCTTTGAAATAATGGAAGGGTGTGAACTTTAAATAACCCCCTGAGTATTTGGCTTGGTGAGTTCTGAAGCAGTCTGTGTTGCGACGTTCTGATCCGCTAGTTTGGAAGTCGGAAGTCGGTACCCGGCGGCGGGCAACCTGTTGCGGTGATGTCGGCGATGTTTGCGATGCCCGCGGCAGTGGCGGGCAAATCGGTTGTGGACCTGTGCGATAGAACTTGTGGATGATTCCGATTTTCTTGGATTGACGGCCACGCGGCCGACGGCTGGGTGAGATGAATTCTTCGGCGGAGAGAAATTCAGTGCCGTGAGAGAGATGACTTCTGATGTGGCGTCAAAAAATACTCTTCTTCAAACGGGCGTTTAATGATGCTCACCCATGCCGAGTTTGGTACGGAAAATGTTCTTGTACGGTACAAATTAATAAACAAGATAACCTTTTGTATGACTGTATTCGTGAGTACGGGCCAATACAACTTTTTTTTTGCGGGGCCCTTCGTAATGTTGTGGTGTAAATTTGGTGGTACGGCAAACAGTTTCTTGTAAATGGTACACGAGCAAAACGTCTGGTAAATAGAAATTCTCTACAAGACAGTCGCTATTTCATGGGTTTTGCATTTACCGAGGTGACTCCCACTATGACCAACGTGTGACCCATGTTAAGGTCGAAACGTGAACCGTTAAAGTGTACAAAAAAGCTGCGTTAAGGGCACGCTAAAGTATTATTCAGCCTTAGGATTATTATTTTTGCAAGTTTCATATTTTGATACCGCAAATTTAATATCTCTTTGATAAATAATGAAAAAAAAGCCGTCAAAACTGAACACCAAATCATGTTTGCGACAAAAAACTAAATAATTCGGAATTGTTTCGCCGTTTCTTTCGGCAAGTTGTTGTGCGATGTGTAAATACGAACGTGCTCGCCGCTCCATTTCCGGCGTCGCAGCCGGCGTTTTGCTTTCTTGGCTGGATGTTAGCCACGACAGCGTGAATCGATGTGAAATGTTTGTCAGTGAAACTCTTTTGTCTTGGTGAAATGAAAAAAAAAACTAAAGTTTTAAATTGCGGGCATGTTGAATACTGTTGTTACTTTTTTTTTAAACGCAGTTATGCATACAAATAACACAAACCTCACTTTTAACAAAAGGCCATAAAATGTTTTGCTATAGAGTCAAAGGTATATCCAATTTCAGGTATCGGTTGAGAACAGGAGTCGTGCTGTATGTGTAGTTTCATAATTGCGGCGACAGACATAACAGATCATACACATGTTGACGTTGGTGAAGCGCTGCTTTTCGTCTAGGTACTTAATAATAATTAATATGTATATATATTATGATCCGTCATTTGAATTTTTTAATACTTGGTTTGGTACTAACGTTTAATTCAGTTTACACGTGGACTAATTTATTTTTCTGCAAGAAAGCGTAGTTTTGCTGATCTATATAAAACAAGGAAACCCCGACACTCAAATTCACCTTTCGATTGTGTACAGCGGCGTGCGTTGTTATTGTTGTTGTGTTACTTTGCAGCCGGCAAAGACGCCTGGCATCCGCTCTCTTCGTTCAAAATAAATCTCCAACGCTTAGGGGGGGGGGGGGGTGTGGGGTGTTATGATGTTAATGATTATTGTTTATTTTAATCGCTGCAAAAAATAAAATGATGAGAAATCTAAAAAAAAATAACAACCAGATTTAGAAAATAAGGCATAGTTTTAATGCATTGTATTTTCTTGGTTTGTTACGAATGTTTATCTTGACTAAGGTTTAGCATGGATAATTAATGAAACGTTATTAAATTAACTTATCTTTCCGTGTCTTCCCATTGTAAATACGTTGTACAGAGCTTACTTTGTCTTGCCCTCAAGTCCGATACGCGGCAGTTCCTCATATAATGGTGTAGTATGTGGGTGGGTTTGACTACGATGTTTAACCCTGATGTAATGTAAATGAATGCAATAAAGGCATTGTTTTGGTGCAAAGCTTGTTTCCAGTTTGCTTCATATTGCTGGACAATGACCCAGAGAAATGAGTGCCACTACCTCTCCAGAGGCCATGCAGCATGAACGTGTAGCAAAGAGAATATAGAGCTCTGGAAATGTTCTTCATGTTTATTGAAATATAATTACACTGGTCAGCACACTTTTTTCTGGCATAAGGTATTCCAACGGTTTTAAGGTAATTTTGGGGTGCTGATTCCAAATCTGGCATTAGTTTTTGTCTACCACAGGTTTTTGAGATATCAAATATTGCATTTTCAATAAAAACTGCAGAAGAAAAATATTAAATAAATGTGGATATCTACATAAAATGATATTATAAACACACTATCCTAAAAATACAGCACCATATTTTAACACTAAAGCAGTCACTGACTCGCAACAACTTGCAATCATAAGTGACAGAGTTAATTTCGGGTAAAATCAATGAAAATGGGGTATGCCGATAGCATCAAATGAGATGTGATAGAGCAAATCTGAGATCAGATTTGGAATCGGCACCCTGAAATTAGTCTAAAACAGCTGCAAAAGTCCAGGCCAGAAAAAAATGTTTTTTTCTTGTTGACCAGTGTTATTGTTCCATCATGGGTCTATTTCATAGATGTGCAAGAGCTCGGCTTTGTCTCCCCAGTGGCGATGTTTACACACCGCAGCAGGTACTCACTTGAGGCTGAGTCTACCTAGGGGAGGCCACAGGACCGGTTCAGATATTCGTCACCGGTGTTGGCCTTGAGCGGGAATCGAACTCGGGTCACCGGGTTCGTAACGCAGCGTGCTAACCACTGCCCTACCGCTCTCCGATATGCATATAAACACACACGCACATTGCAACACTTTCTATATTTATATATTATCAAAATATTAGCTGAAAAATAATGTCATGGAGAAGGCACTTTTCGTTTTGAGTTTCGTTTGATTCGTTACACTGGTCCCGTTTAGCCAGTGTCCGGGCAATTTTACACGTCAGATCCGTGGGGGCTGCGTGAGCACAGCAGCAGCAGCAACAAAAAAACAACATCAAGATTGCAGATGTGTCGTGCCGGAGATGGGCCGCATTTACCGGCAGTGGTAGACGGGGCCCATCTGCAGGGCAGAGGCTGCAGTAACAGCCCAAGAGGGGAGGGGCTTCTGGGGGCTCAGGATCCCAGACAGCTAAACCCCTCGGCGCTACCAACGGGGGGGGGTGGGGGGGTGTGGGATCTGGGATCCCACACAACCCCACCCCTCGATGGGCAAGGGGCATAAAAGGGCACCTCCCCAGCCGATCGGGACCAGTTGAAGACCGAAGCCGAAGACCAGCTAGGTAAGACCCTGAGACCCCCAGCCCCGCTGTGCTTATCAGGGCCGGGACTCTGTGCGGCTCAGTGGTGAGACCCTGGGAACCCCCGGCCTGACGTCCTTGTAAGGGCCGGGTCCAGTGGGTCAGTGGTCGGAACTCGCAGCCTGGCTAGGGCGAGTTAGAATCGCCTCCCCCTAGGCACCCATAGCCGGAGGACCCTGAGTGTGGTCCTGTGTTAGGGCACGTTAGCCCGGAGGCAGTACCTCCCCAGACAGTGGAGTTCGCCCTGAGTACTCTTAGGTTTTTGTCGGTAAAGTCACATAGGTAAAAAATAAAAATAAAATTAATAAAAGTAATAATAGAAATGACTTTACCGAAAAAAACCTAAGAGTATGAATCCTTGCAGTCACGAAAGCTTCAAATCTAGAATTAGTCCTGAGTGTTCTGGGACTGTGCTGCCGAGTGTGGTGTAATAAATAGTGTTGCCTCCAAGAACTGTCTCCGGCGTCTCCTGAATCCACAACACTACAGATGTGTACAACAGGGGGTCCTGAAGCCAAAGCACAGAGCTGACTTACACCTGTACCTAACCTTCATTGGTGCCTCTTGTTTCCACAGAGAAATCAGATATCAGCAGTGGTGCTGGAACGGTGGGCAGCATGGTAAGAAGAGGGAGATATTTAATAGAAAGGCGAAAAAAAATTATTGAACTGTTCAGCATTAGCTTGTGCACAAGAGAAACGAGAAGCATATGATGAATGATGGAGCTTATGAACGGTAGAAAAAGATTATCCTAGGGTTATTCCAGACAGCGAGAGTAGCAGAAAGATAGCAGGTGCAAGCATGGTTGAGTGCCTTTCTGTAAATTGTAAGGTGGTGTTTGAAGATTTGCGAGTGCATGGTAAGACCAGATTTTCTCCAAGATCGCTGTGCCTTGCAGACAGTTGCCTTCAGTGCATGAAGCTCGTCGTTATACCAGGGTGAAGATTTCACCACCGAGATCCAATATACTATTCTCGGTTCTTTCGTTGGGTTTCACACCTGATGATGGTTGCTTGTGTTGCAATAGAAACGTCGTGAGAATTGTATTGTTTTATATTTTTATTATTTTATTATTTCCCTTCTACATGACTTTACCAAATTACCAATAATATGAATCCCTGCAGTCACGAAAGCTTTAAATCAAAATTTATCTAATATACTGTTTAATATAGCATTGTAAACTTGGATCATGGTATCCACAGTAGATGGGTACACTTCAGAGTGGTGACTTGAGAATTGGCGAGGAAAACATTTCCAGAATGATTGATTTTTGATACCGAAATTTCATCGAACAGCACAATGATTGTATATTCCAGGATCAATAATTGATAAGTTGGTGACAAACGAGATCAAGGATGTGACCACGAATATGGGTGGGGCAATTAACATACCGAGTTAAATGAACATAATCCGGGGTGGCGAGAAAGTCCCTTTCGAGAACACATCTGGGTGAGTCGATGTGAATATTGAAATCACCCAGCAGCAATAAATCTGTCAACGGCTGAACGCGGCGTGGGAAGTAGCTCGGTTAGCTCCCCGATAGAAGAAGTGGAGGCCTTAGGGGGGCGATACACGAGCAGAATTGTCACAGGCTGGATAGCCTTCCATTCCAGAACTAGATGCTCGAACGACTGGAAGGCCAACAATATAAGTTGGGTGGAGGGTGGTAGATCAGCGATGGAGAACTGCAAGAACAGAGCTTGTCCTGAAAGGCATATTTTCTGGGTAATGCCTCGTTAAGGACATGATTTTCTGGCTGGTGCCATGTTTCTGTGAGGCATAACAAATCAAAATGGCCATTTGTGATGAACTTACTAGCCAAAGGAGCTATTATAACGGGTACCAGGTATGTGGATCATCAAGGTTTTCCACGAGAATGACCATAAGACAGGAATCGGATTCGAGGCCACCAGTGTAGAGTTTACGGACTTTCTTACATGCCCTAAAACCCCGATAGTTGTAGGGTGGCCGACGAAAGATCTTTAAATGGCGGAGTTTGACCTCCAGGTTCGGAATAATGGGCAAGGATGTGGAGCCAGAGGGACAAGAGTACAGCACGATTGAGTAATGTCATATCCCACCAACAAGCTAGGCCACAGCCAAGGCGAGCTGGACAAGAACTGCAGCGGGCCAATTGCGATTGACGAAGAAAAATGGCATCCACCACACCGACGCAGGTCACGAGGCGAGGCAGGCTGGTCACAAGTGAAGACGGCCGATGCAGTGGGAACACTGCACCGCCACACCAAAAACGCAGGCCACAAACCACGGCGAGCTGGACACTAAGCTGCAGTGGTCCAAAACGCGTGTACGAGGGTGAGCCAAGTTTACGAGGCGAGGCAGGCCAGGTGGCAAGCCACAGAAAGGCTGGTCACGAGTGAAGACTGCAGATGCATCTTCTTGGTTCTTTCGGTAAAGTCACGTAGAATGGAAATAATAAATAATAAAACATGATAAAATTATTCTCACGACGTTTCGGCCACAATGCAAGCAACCGTCCTCAAGTGAAGACCAGGTCTGTCAGCGTCAGACGCTGTCTCCCCGACAGACCTGTTCTTCACCTGAGGACGGCTGCTTGCGTTGTGGCCGAAACGTCGTGAGAATTATTTTATTATGTTTTATTTTTATTATTTTATTATTTCCATTCTACGTGACTTCACCGAAAGAACCAAGAAGATTAATCCCTGCAGTCATGAAAGCTTTAAATCGAAACTGGAGATGCAGTGGAGCACAGCACCGCCGCTGGCAGGAGGTGGTCAAGGCCCATGCCCCAAACAGTGCCAGGCCCCCAAGGGGCCAACGCAAGGAGGCTGCAGCAGAGAGGCACCCGGGATGGTCAGAGGCAGGACCACAGGACGACACGAGCTGGAGGCGGACTGGTGAGGCCCGACCGTGCGCCGGTCTCGCCTGGGACACAAATCTGTGAGCTGCAGGGTGCCAGGCAGCACGAGGCTGCAACAAGGGAAGGGCCACGACAGAGGAGAGGCTTTCACCACTAATATACGAAACACATCACACCTCACTTGAAACAAATGCAAATCGTAGTGGTATAAATAAGCTGAAAGTAAAATGTTAAAATTAAAACGATAAATGGATTAAAGATAAACGTTAAAACCACGTAAACAAAGCAGCAGAGCAGGAACGGCAACACGTCTGGCAGCGTCCGCCACCCCCACCATAATCCATCAAATCCTGGCCCTGAATGTTGAACTTCTTCGCACCGTACATAGCGAATCCTTGATTTAAAGCTTTCGTGACCGCAGGGATTCATATTCTTGGTTATTTCGGTAAAGTCACGTAGAACGGAAATAATAAAATAATAAAAAATAAAACATAATAAAATAGTATAATAAAATAAAACAATACTTATTTATTATTATGTGATTTTATTATATTATTTTATTACGTTGTATTTTTATGATGTTATTATTATAAATAATTATTATATTATTTTATTGTTTTATTTTTATTATTTTATTATTTCCATTCTACGTGACTTTACCGAAAGAACCAAGAAAAAAAAGAGTAAGCAGTCAGAAAGACGCGTGAAAATAACTAAAGAGAGCGAAAACCATTGAAAACAAATAACGTTTTTAATTCGACACTTGAAGATGTGTGTCTCGAAGGTCCTCCCGACCTCGAAGGGGCCCAAAAGCGTCCCAGAGTTCAGCTGCCGCGGTTGCAAAGGCGCCGCCAGCCACCCCGAGTGTGCAGCGTGAGTCCGCGGTGGCAGTGAGCGATGCAAAATCTGAGGATCTTGATGATCTCGATGGGATATATATTTATATGACCGAAGGGGGTTATGAATGTAGGTAGGAGCAAGTCCAGTTTGGTCAGTTTCCCGGCTACTTTAGAACGGGGGGTAGTTGGTGGGGTGGGGAGAGATCCGTGGTGCGTGATGAGTACAGCAGCAGTAGCAACAAAACAAAAAAGGCGAGAACGTCAACGTTACAGAGGAGTACAGCAGGGGAGGAAGGGTAGGGGAGGGTCCTTAAGGAATCTTGCACAACTTGCAAACGGGGGGTTGCTAGACGGTCGTAAACGAAACGCACGTGAATTAAAAAAAAACTGCGCAAATGTAACGTGATATGAACAAGTGAGTTGCAGGTGCACGTGAGCTCTACATTTTTGTCGAACAAAGGTCCCCCGTATAGCCTTAACAGACTGTTGGGGCAAGTGCTGTTAGCGAACACCTATGCAGGCCGGTACGGCACACGAGGGGGTGGGTGGCCAGCACCACGCCTGGCCGCCTTTGTCTCCCCAGTGGCGATGTTTATACACCGCACAAGGTACTCACTTGAGGATGAGTCGACCTCGGTGAGGCCTAGGACCGGCTTAGATCATCGTTACCGGTGTTGGCCGTGAGCGTGGAATCGAACTTGGGTCGCCAGGTTCGTAGCGTAGCGCTAACTGCTACACCACCGCTCCCCATAGTCACTGGCGGAGCCAATGGGGAGGGAGAGGGGTGGCACGTGCCCCCCCCCCCCCCCCCCCCAATGATCCAATCGAAATCCCTCATTTCGATCGGATCGTTTGAGCGTATTAATACTTTTTTTTGGAAATATTTGCTGGTTTATTTCAGGATGTTTCTGTTGCGCGTCTTCGCTTGTGATGTTCTTTGTTCATATTTTGTTTGTTGCGGTTACACCCGACTTAAGAGACGCATGGCTCACAGGGCGATACCTAATAAATGAAACTTGAAAACTTGAAACTTGAGAATTGTGTTATTTACTTATTTGCTTTTAGCTCTGTGACTCACCTTGCTACTTAGGCGTGAAACGCGCTTTATAAGTGTAAATTATTATTCCCGTTGTCCATGTGTCGTCGCATTTCTTTGGCTGTCTCGTTTATACAGTTTTGTCTGCTCCGTTAACCTGAATGTAACGTGAGCATACATTTGCATAGGAATGTTACGAATTGCAAAACATTCTAATATTCATACCTTTCAAACCCTTATCAGTCATAATACAGTTTTTTTGGGGTTGGATCGCATAAATATGTCATTAAACCCGCCACCACCCGACACAGCCAATTAGTAAGATCTGTCACGTAAACAGAATGTGGCCAATTCGTCACTAGTACAGCACTAGTGTGTAGTTTATAGTGTAGTGTATAGTAGTGTAGTATATAGTGTGGTGTATTGCGTAGTGTATAGTGTAGTGTACTAGTACAGCACACCGGTGTATTGGAGAGCCAAGCCACAACATTTACAACCTGAGTACGACGTTTCGCCAGTAATTACAACCAGTCACGTACCTACGTGACTTTACCGAAAAAACCTAAGAATATGATCCTTGCAGTCACGAAAGCTTCAAATCTAGAATTACAACCAGCTTCACCAGGCGACAGCCAGATTTGTGGAGAAAAACTTCCTGTTTCGTTCCTTAAATAGAGGCGGAGATGTGATGACGTCACTTGCGAGCAAACTTCTTGCGGAAAGTGGAGGGGGGATTCATGAATGCGCATAAATGACTTTGGGTCTCCATTGCCGTTTGGGTTATTTGTATGGCGATCAACGGACAGTGCGCATGCGCATTACGCAAGCCCATTGTTCCTGTAACTCCTGTCGATTGTGTGCACTAAAATAGCCCTGCCTGTTAATGTTCAACGGTAATCCCTATTGAAGTGTGGTAACCTGTATAGGCATGCATTTAAACAACGTATTACTACTTGATGTTTCGCTTCCAAGCAGCAGTTTGTAGCTATCTGAACGGTTACATTTATTTTTAATTATCTTAATTTCGATAGATTCTCTAATTAGTCTTGACCAGTGGTAACTAAGAGGCACTACCTTATTACAGACCAGGGTTAGTGCCCTATGACAGGCCAATTCAAACCTTGTTGGTCAACCCGTGCCCTTATCAATCTCAACGTTCATCCTACAAAGGCCGTATTGAAAACTCAATTTCCATGTGCATGAATGCGGGTAACCCGTATGGGTTGACAGTTATGATGAATATAACTCGTACGACCTGATGCGTGATTATAAGCCTTGATGACGAATTCGGAACCCCAGTGGAGCGGAGTGTCCCCCCCCTGTCAATCGAGAACGGCCCGCAGAAGGAGACATCACAGAACTACCTCTGAGATCCCCCTAGTATTTATTTGTTCTGATTCTGATTCATGTGCCATGCAGGCCTTCCCCCATAGGTGCTCGCTAACAGCACTTGTCCCAATACTCTGTTAAGGCGATACGGGGGTCCTTTGTCTTTTGAGTACGTGACTGGGTGAGCGGGTGTGTTTGTGACCTGCAGTGTGGTGAGTGGGTGAGTGTGTAGGTGGGTAGGTGAGTGAGTGAGTGGGTGAGTAAGTGTGTGAGTGTGTTTGTGACCTGCAGTGTGGTGAGTGAGTGAGTTTGTGGGTGGGTAGGTGAGTGAGTGGGTGAGTGAGTGAGTGGGCGGGTGAGTGTGTAAGTGGGTGTGTGAGTGTGTGGTGAGTGGGTGAGTTTGTGGGTGGGTAGGTGAGTGAGTGGGTGGGTGTGTGAATGAGTGGGTGTGTATGTGTATGTGAGTGAGTGGGTGAGTGTGACGTCACCGCCACTTAGTGGCGAATAGCGGTTGTTTTTGTGTGAGTGAGTGGGTGTGTGAGTGAGTGGGTGTGTGAGTGAGTGGGTGTGTGTGGAAGTGAGGGCGTGTGTGTGTGAGTGAGTGGGTGAGTGTGTGTGAGTGGGTGTGTATGTGTGAGTGAGTGGGTGTGTGTGACGTCACCGCCACTTGGTGGCGAATGGCGGTTGTTGTTGTGTGAGTGGGTGTGTGCATAAGTGGGTGTGTGAGTGTTTGTGAGTGAGTGGTGGTGTGTGAGTGGGTGTGTATGTGTGTGAGTGAGTGGGTGTGTGAGTGTGTGTATGAGTGTGTGGCTGTGTGTGTGTGAGTGGGTGTGTATGTGTGTGAGTGAGTGGGTGTGTGGCCTTCATAGGTGCTCGCTAACAGCACTTGCCCCTACAGTCTGTTAAGGCTATATGGAGGATCTTTATATTTGTCTGAGTGAGTGGGTGTGTGTAAGTGGTGTGTTTGTGTGTGAGTGAGTGGGTGTGTGTGTGTGAGTGGGTGTGTATGTGTGTGAGAGAGTGGGTGTGTGGGTGACGTCACCGCCACTTAGTGGCGAATGGCGGTTGTTGTGTTGTGTGGGTGAGTGGGTGTGTGAGTGAGTGTGTATGTGTGTGAGTGAGTGGGTGTGTGTGATTGAGTGGGTGTGTATGTGAGTGAGTGGGTGTGTGAGTGGGTGTGTGTGTGAGTGAGTGTGTGTGTATGTGTATGAGAGAGTGGGTGTGTGAGTGAGTGGGTGTGTGAGTGAGTGTGTATGTGTGTGTGTGAGTGGGTCTGTGAGTGAGTGGGTGTGTGTGTGAGTGAGTGGGTGTGTGAGAGAGTGGGTGTGTGTGTGAGGGGGTGTGTATGTGTGTGAGAGAGTGGGTGAGTGAGTGGGTGTGTGAGTGAGTGGATGTGTGAGTGTGTTGCCGGTTGTGACCTGCAGTGTGGCGAGTGAGTGTGTGACTGTGTGTGAGTGAGTGTGTGAGTGAGTGAGTGGGTGTGTGAGTGAGTGGATTGTGAGTGTGAGTGAGTGTGTGTGTGTGAGTGAGTGTGTGAGTGTGTGTGAGTGTGTGTGTGAGTGAGTGTGTGTGTGAGTGAGTATGTGTGTGTGTGAGTGAGTCTGTGAGTGAGTGGGGGTGTGTGTGAGTGAGTGGGTGTGTGAGTGAGTGTGTATGTGTGTGTGTGAGTGGGTCTGTGAGTGAGTGGGTGTGTGTGTGAGTGAGTGAGTGGGTGTGTGTGTGAGTGAGTGTGTGTGTGAGTGAGTGGGTTTGTGTGTGAGGGTGCGAGTGAGTGTGTGTGTGAGTGAGTGGGTGAGTGGGTATGTGAGTGAGTGGGTGTGTGAGTGAGTGGGTGTGTGAGTGAGTGTGTGTGTGTGAGTGTGTGTGTGAGTGAGTGGGTGTGTGAGTGTGTGAGTGAGTGTGTTACCGGTTGTGACCTGCAGTGTGGCGAGTGAGTGTGTGACTAAGTGGGGGAAGTGAGTCAAGTGAGTGGGTGTGCGAGCGAGTGTGTCGTTGTTGCGACTTGCAGTGCGGTGGTTAGGGGCCGTCCATAAATGACGTCACGCGATTTTGGACGATTTTCGACCACCCCCCCCCCCCCCTTCGTCACACGGCGTCACAAAAAGTCAGACCCCCCCCCTCAAATATGACGTCACAAAGCTCTGCAACCCCCACAAAAAATAAAACATGCTTCAAATCCCTTTAAACTATTGTCATTGTAGTGCGTATTTAATGTGCCGCTGCACTCTGATGTTGTCGGAGCAAACATTTATCAAAAAGTAAATTTAATTAAGTAGAACGTGTTGTCTATATTTATTTAAAGCTGCGCATTTTGATGTGACGACGTCACATTTCTCAACCCCCCCATGCCCCATCGTCACAAATATCTGACCCCCGCCCCCCCAGGTGCGTGACGTCATATATGGACGGCTCCCTTAGTTGAACATTGCGCGGATGAAACGACCACAGTCAGTCTGGCGTCAGCGAGTCCTCACCAAGGATAGCAGCTATCGGGGGGGTGGGTGCGGGGGGTGGGTCATTGGACAAAGCCGTCGATTGACGCCACTCGGCTCGCAGACCCCCTCGTGGCGCGTTTCGACGCCTCCGTCAGACCGATCGCCCCGGCCGCTCCCCGTACGTTTGACGGCAGCGCAATTAGGATCGGAGCTAAGCGCCTGCGTCGGTGGCGTTGCCTAATGAGTATGGATTCGTCGAGCGATTCTTCCTCTTCGATCACTTGCTGAGCTTGTCACGCGGCTGGGTTGCCACTGCTCCTTGCCCGGTGGCCCCACGTGGTGGCCAGAGTCATCTTGGTGGGCCTGGCATCAAAAGTGCTCGCTGAGATCGCAGTCACAATGGGCTCGCTCCTCTCACTCACTCTACTCCCCTCCACGCATTCTCCTGCCTCTCTCATCTCACTCTACTCCCCTCCACGCATTCTCCTGCCTCTCCCATCTCACTCTACTCCCCTCCACGCATTCTCCTGCCTCTGTCATCTCACTCTACTCCCCTCCACGCACTCTACTGCCTCTGTCATCTCACTCTACTCCCCCTCCACGCACTCTGCTACCTCTCATCTCTCTCTACTCCCCCTCCACGCACTCTGCTACCTCTCATCTCTCTCTACTCCCCTCCACACACTCTTCTGCCTCTCATCTCTCTCTACTCCCCTCCACGCACTCTCCTACCTCTCATCTCTCTCTACTCCCCTCCACGCACTCTCCTACCTCTCCCCTCTCATCTCACTCTACTCC
Organism: Lethenteron reissneri; assembly: GCF_015708825.2. Classification (NCBI taxonomy): domain Eukaryota; kingdom Metazoa; phylum Chordata; class Hyperoartia; order Petromyzontiformes; family Petromyzontidae; genus Lethenteron; species Lethenteron reissneri. The sequence continues at coordinate 5,751,549 of NC_083823.1, read as the reverse complement.
CCGCCACGCACTCTTCACTCCAGCAACCAAGGACGTCTTATGAAAGGCCGCAATCAACCCTCACTCAGTGTAAGTTCACTCCATTCCAACATTACTTGGAAAGCATTATAAAGAGCCTCAACATTTCAATTGGCTCTTACCTGGTCATAGATAAAATGCAGTCGTCCATGTGGACAAGATGCAAGTGTTCTTTGGTTTTTTCGTGACTTTACCGAAAAAAACAAAGAATAATTCCTGCAGTCACGAAAGCTCCAAAATTAAGAACGATGCAAGTGGTGGTTTCTGGGGGGAATTCTTTCCCTCGGAGCCACTCACTCCCGATATAATCGCGAAGTGAAACACAGTGTTGGCAAATGTGTGTGTAGCCTTGACGCGGCGCTTAGAGGAATATCGAGATCGGAGCTCACCACGTGGCCTAGGGGTCAGAGATATCGAGCCAGCACCGCAGAGGTCCCAGAGTTTTAATCCGACCCTCAGCCACCTCTTATTTAACCCGGGCTCTCAAATAGAGTCGAGTTAATGGTCTCAGCCCGGTCACCGATAACGAACATCAACAAAGACATGCCCGTATAGTCCTTAACAGGCTGTTAGCGAGTACCTATGAAGGCCGGCACGGCTCACGAGGGGGCTGGTGGCCAGCACCACGCCCGACCGCCTTTGTCTCCCCAGTAGCGATGCTTACACACCACACCGACTGCGCATGCACACACACACACACACACTCAAAGAAATGGCATTACATTTGGCTTCATCAAGGCTAAAATCCCAAACTCTTAAGTTTTAAACGGTTTGCTTTTGAATGGCATGGAGGGAACAAACCTTACCCAGGCATTACATTGCGCGTCCCTCGTGTGGACCAAGAGGCCCATTGCAATGCCTTTCCGAAGTAGTTCTGTGATGTCCACTTCAGGCGCCGTTCACAGGGTGATGCACTGACAGCTGCAGGATTCAGTGATTCGTTCATCACGTGGTACGATGGCAGCACCAATTGATATATAATTTGATTTTAATACACAAGTTGCGAAAATGTAAAACATTGCCTTTCATTTCCTCACTTGTAGTGGTATCCGCCGTGCATAAAATCAGGTGCTATAGACTACTGTTATGTAAGGGGTGCCTCTGTGGTGAGATGTTAACTACCTCGCCTGGTGTGCAGGAGGTCGTGCGTTCGATCCCGACCCTGACGCCTGCTGCTGTATATTTGGAGTGTGTGTGTCTCTCTCTCTCTCTCTCATCATCATCACGGTGGCTAAGAGATGTTAACTACCTCGCCTGGTATGCAGGAGGTCGGGCGTTCGATCCCGACCCCTGACGCCTGCTGCTGTATGTTTGCGTGTTTCTCGCCGTGGTCGCCTGGATTTTCTTCTCCAGGTCCTCCGATTTTTTCCCTCCACATTTAGAAGCATCACGCGTTTGGACGATGTTGATTATTTTACTGCTAGAAATGTCCAAATCATAAGGCCACTTTTGTTGAGCTATCATTTGTGGGCAGGTCGCTTTTGAACAATAAGTTAATACCTCAGCGGGTTTTGTCTGTTAGGATGGGGATGGTTTCAGTTTTATTTGTTTGTGTCTGGGTGATTTGTTTACCTTTCTTGTACTTTGCACTGTTGTCAGGTTTTTTGGTATCGTTTGTTGTTGTGACGTTCTTACTCGCCCCGACTGGACACCTGTGGAAAAAGTGCTTTATATGCATAATAGAGTTTTTTTTGGGTTAAATCGCGTAAATATATAAATGTGTCGTTAAAACCCTCCACCACCCGACACAGCCAACTTGTAAGGGTTGTCACGTAAACAGAACGTGGCCAATTCGTCACTAGTACAGCACTAGTGTGTAGTGTATAGTGTAATGTATTGTGTAGTGTATTGTGTAGTGTATAGTGTAGTGTACTAGTACAACACACCGGTGTGTTGGAGAGCCAAGCCACAACATTTACAATCTGAGTACGACGTTTCGCCAGTAATTACAACTAGCTTCATCAGGCGACAGCCAGATTTGTGGAGGAGTCCACCTGTTTCGTTCCTTATATAGAGGCGTAGATGTGTTGACCACCTATCTACGCTCTTGCACAATGTGGGGGGGTGGGAATTACTGAGTCAACGTACATTATGCATGTGCATTACGCGAGCCCTTTGAGCTTGTCCTTCCTGTCTATTGTGTTTATTAAAATAGCCGTATCAACGGTAATCCCTATTGAAGTACGCTGCCCTTTGTAGGCATGCATTTAAATAATGTATTATTTGATGATTCGCTTCCACGCAGCACTAAGGCGGTAGCTATCCGAACCGTTAAAAAAATTCAAATTCGATAGGTTCTCTAATTAGTCTTGGCCAGTAGTAGTTAGTTTTGCACAGAACTTGAACATTCTCAAACTCAATTGAGTGTCATTGTTGGCACGCGTGTTCTGCTACTGCTGACAGTTGTATTTGGGAGAATTTAATATTTTTCTGACGTTATTTTAGTCTCGTGCTGATCATTCGCCCTGTTTGCCCAACATAACATTTACCACACGTGCAGATTGTAAATGTTGTGGCTTGGCTCTCCAACACACCGGTGTAGTGCTGTACTAGTGACGAATTGGCCACGTTCTGTTTACGTGACAACCCTTACCAGTTGCGCGATCTAACCCAATAAAAAACTCTATTGTGGATGATATTGGTTGCGGAAGCTTACGTGTTAAAGAGCTTTACAGCTAATCGGATTCCTCCAATATAAAACTAAATATTACGATTCAGATTCTGAATGCTTTGCAGGTAGCAGAAAGCAATGCAGCAAAATAAATTATTGTACCGTACTATGCTTCCACATCTCTGCTCCCCGCCTTCACCAACCTGCTCTGACCAGCGTGGTGAAGTATGGTCAAGCAACCCCCACAACCGGTACGGCGTGGAAGAGGCCCTCATCCAGCAGTGGATTGGCAAAACAGGGCTGTACGTCCGCATGCACGAGTATTCCGCTCCAGATATGGCACCCCAAGGCAGAGAGTCTGACGTGAACTCAACCACGTATAAGAATAAGTAATATTTTTAAAAACTTTTTTTTAAACACGCTTTAATGAAATGTACCGTACTGGTAATGGCAGAACTCCACGTCTCCAGGAAGTGGCCCCGAAGCTTGCCATAACGTAAGGGGCCGTGGTGATTTACAACCAACGTCAGTTGAGCGTGGACAATTAGACCCAAGCCGAAACATAACATATAAAAAATAATGTTTAAAAATATTTGTATTTTATTTTTAATGATAGAATATAGTATTGTCATCAGTATGACATCAGTATACCAAGTTTGCAGTCGACACCACATTGGGAAGTGGGTTAAAATTGACTTACACGATTTGAGGATACGACAACAACGACAACAGACAGAGTGAGTTAATAGAAAGCGTGTAATGTAATAATAAAAAACAACACGTCCGTCGAGGAGGCGGAGTGATGACATCAGTTCACGTGCAAGGTGCTTGGTCAAGCGTTTTATCGCAGGGGAGGCGGTGGTTGCGTTTGCGAGGCCGTCATCCAACGGTGTGGATGAACTTCATCCTGCATGGCTGATGATGACGACGACGCAGATGCGGTGGTGTCCGTGGGATGCAAACGCGGCTATGGCTGAAACAACGCGGCTTTCGCTGCGACCTGAAGTCATTGCGATGATGTAGGTGTATTTCTGTTGAAATTCTTTCGCACCGTACGTAGGCAACTGCTCTCATCGGAGGAAGTACAACAAACTAACACACAAGGAAACATTTCTAAAGAAATACGTTTTCAATCTCGATTTGAAAGTGCATAGCTCCATAGGCTTCCGAATATCGGAAGGAAGAGCGTTCCAGACGGCCGCAGAAGCACATTTGAAAGTGCGCGTTCAGTAATCGTCGTTGTTCGGTGGTTAGCCAAAAAGCTACTGCGAGTATAGTCGGGGTTTGCGTGATGATACTGGTAGGAACCTCCTGGTTACACCAGCCCACAGGGGATTATTGTGTCCGTCCGTCCGTCGTCGTGCAGGGAGGGGCTGGGTGGGGAGGGAGGTGCTGGGTGGGGAGGGGCTGGGTGGGGAGGATGGGGCTTGGTGGGGAGGGGAGGGTGGGGAGGAGCTGAGTGGGGAGGGTGGGGAGGGGCTGAGTGGGAGGGTGGGGAGGGTGGGGCTGGGTGGGGGGTGGGAGGGGTGGGGCTGGGTGGGGAGGGGCTGGTCACCCCGTGGTGCCCTTATAAAACTCAACGTTTAACCTACTCACGCCGGCTTGTACCCGCCCTCACAGTCGGCTATATTTGCGGAATACACCACGCCGCCGTTGACCCTGGCCATTGTCCGAGCAACCCAACGTTCCTACCAGCAGCTCCCTCCGCAGGAATGTGTTTTATGTTCCTTGATGAGATCAGCGACGTATTGTGGTTCATTTGCGGCAAGCACTTTGAGCGGTGCTCAGACTGGGAGTGTCTTTTTTGTACAAAGTGGCCCTGAAGTGAGGACACGTACTCGGGCGATTATGTTAATTTTTCACAAATCACGTAAAGTTATTTCATTGATATTTTAACACATTCTTCAATTGTGTTTTTGTCTCAATTCGTTCACGGTTCTTGGTCGAATGTTGCAAGCGACGGCTTTGAGATGACCACAGCGGAAGAAGAAAATTAGATAGTAATCTTGATAAAATTATTATGCATTTTGAACGTGATTTTAATTAATACTATTTACCTTTTGATAAGGCGCAGCAGATCCAGCAAAGGGTTTCAGTGGGCCGTACGGGAACGAGAAAACGACATCTCTAGTTTATCTAGCGGATACCATATTCACTTAAGGAATAAAGAATTAAGATGTTTTAATGGAAGTGTTAAAATGAATTATATGACTCTGTGTGTCCTGACTTTTGGGCCACTGCCCCCCACCCCGGAGTTGCCAGTCCATTAGCCTCCATTAAAATAAAAAAAATCGATGGCATTTTTTGTTTCTCTTATCTCGGCAATAACTCCTCGGCCACGACCAACACACACACACCAACACACACACACAAACACACACACAAACACACACACAAACACATACACAAACACACACACACAAACACACACACACAAACACACACACACACCAACACACACACACAAACACACACACACACAAACACACAAACACACACACACCAACACACACACGCACAAACACACACACACACAAACACACAAGTGGTGAAAGGGAATCGGTAAGTGCAGTTGTCCCGACTTAAACAACGACGGTAGCTTCTTTTTCACTCAGAAAATCGTCGCTGAGACTCAAGACCTTTTTTTTAATAGGAGGGTCCTTGTCTTACATGTAACACGTAGTAGGATTTCGCTTCCAATATTATGCATAATAAAGGAGGGTTTTTTTGGGGGGGAGAGGGGGTTAGGTCACGTAAATATAAATATGAAGCAGTAACTAATTGTAACGTTTTTAACACGACGAACCTTGCGAATTGACCGTGTCGCGTGGTGGCGGGTTTAACGACACATTTATATTTACGTAATCAACTCCAACCCCCACCCTCCCCATTTATTATGGACCCCTCCTTACATTGTGGGATGATTGTCCACTGCCGTTGTGAACGCGAGTTTGGTTTTGTCTGCGAGGAAACCGGGCGACTCCTGGCCTACAGCTTGACATCCTCCCCGCCTACAACACCTGGCAAGCCCTCGTGGTGGTCACTCAATTTAAAATTTGAACCAAGCCCAACCCTATATTCTTGGTTCTTTCGGTAAAGTCACGTAGAAGGGAAATAATAAAATAATGTAAATATAAAACAATCTAAATTCTCACGACGCTTCGACTGCAACACAAGTAACTATCATCAGGTGTGAAATCCACAGCAATACATTTTTCTTGAAATTTTCTTTAATTTTTTTTTGCTGTGGATTTCACACCTGATGATGATTGCTTGCGTTGCAGTCGAAACGTCGTGAGAATTTTTATTGTTTCATATTTTTATTATTTTATTATTTCCCTTCTACGTGAATTTACCGAAAGAACCAAGAATATGAGACCCTGCAGTCACGAAAGCTTTAAACCAAAACCCAACCCTGCTTCGCTTTCGAGGTCCGACAAAGACTGGGTGATTTTGGCGAGATGCATGTAGCCCAATGCGGTGCACGCTCCTCCCAAAATGCGTAAAGACGATATATTTGTTCCATTAGCCTTTTAAAATACTACTCGACACGTTTGCTCTTTTGACCCAATTTACTTGGCTAATATTTGCATGTTAGCTCGCCAGATCGATGACGAGGCGTGTTTCTCCTTTGGCACAGTCCACTATTTTCACCGACAAGCGCTCACCGGCAAGACGCAGTAATCAATAACTGTAGCGCATTGCGGCCCACGGGGTACATTTCTTATTTAATCCGTGACGCTCCCCGCACTCAGAATAATATCGTGTTTGCTGAGCGTTTACGGCATCCCGAGATTGTGTGAGAGATGGAAGCGGTATGGGGTAGCCTTCATCCACTTAAAGTACATTTAAGCACCATTCATTACCAATCAGCTTTCAGTAAGCCACTGGTTATATATTTCAGTCAATAAGAATGCACGTGCTATTTAATTATATCTCGTGTAATGTTGATTATAACACTTATTTTAATAACCTTATTTAAATTCAAATCGAACTCGGTGTTGGTATTATTGTTTAACTTTGTGCTGCATCTGTATTCAGTTTCGCTGCAGTATTTTTTCGTGTGATCCATATCTCCCTGAAAAGAAAAGCGACGTTGTTGAGCCTCAATGGGCTGCCCGCACACCTGGCTTAAATAAAGAACTCAATCAATGACCTCATGGAAATGTCCCCTCCTCCAATCGCGTTGCTCTCTCACTCCACGCCGAGCCGATGTGAGTGGCCGCTCCCACAATGATCCACGCCCAGTTTCCTCTCTCTCTCCTCCTGTAAATCGAAACAGCGAGGCCACGAGTGGGACTACCTCCACCAAACAGGTGTGACTCAATGACCCACCCAGCGTCACACTAACTGGTATGACGCACTGCCCCACCCAGCGTCACACCGAAGTGGTATGACGCACTGCCCCACCCAGCGTCACCCTGAACTGGTATGACTCACTGCCCCACCCAGCGTCACACCAAACTGGTATGACGCACTGCCCCACCCAGCGTCACACCAAACTGGTATGACGCACTGCCCCACCCAGTGGACACTGAACTGGTATGACTCACTGCCCCACCCAGCGTCACCCTGAACTGGTATGACGCACTGCCCCACCCAGCGTCACACCAAACTGGTATGACTCACTGCCCCACCCAGCGTCACACCGAACTGGTATGACGCACTGCCCCACCCAGCGTCACCCTGAACTGGTATGACGCACTGCCCCACCCAGCGTCACACCAAACTGGTATGACTCACTGCCCCACCCAGCGTCACACCGAACTGGTATGACGCACTGCCCCACCCAGCGTCACCCTGAACTGGTATGACTCACTGCCCCACCCAGCATCACACCAAACTGGTATGATGTACTGCACTACCCAGTGTCACCCTGAACTGGTATGACTCACTGCCCCACCCAGCATCACACCAAACTGGTATGACTCACTGCCCCATCCCAGCGTCACACCAAACTGGTATGACTCACTGCCCCACCCAGCATCACACCAAACTGGTATGATGCACTGCACTACCCAGTGTCACCCTGAACTGGTATGACTCACTGCCCCACCCAGCGTCACACCAAACTGGTATGACTCACTGCCCCACCCAGCGTCACACCAAACTGGTATGACGCACTGCCCCACCCAGTGTCACACTGAACTGGTATGATGCACTGCTCCACCCAGCGTCACACCAAACTGGTATGACGCACTGCCCCACCCAGTATCACACTGAACTGGTATGACGCACTGCCCCACCCAGTGTCACACTGAACTGGTATGACGCACTGCCCCACCCAGTGTCACACTGAACTGGTATGACGCACTGTCCCACCCAGCGTCACACTGAACCGGTATGAGGCACTGCCCCACCAGCGTCACACCAAACTGGTATGACGCACTGCCCCACCCAGCGTCACACTAAACTGGTATGATGCCCTGCCCCACCCAGCGTCACACCGGACTGGTATGATGCCCTGCCCCACCCAGTGTCACACCGAACTGGTATGACTCACTGCCCCATCCAGCGTCACCCTGAACTGGTATGACGCACTGCCCCACCCAGTGTCTCACTGAACTGGTATGACACACTGCCCCACCCAGTGTCACACCAAACTGATATGACTCACTGCCCCACTTAGCGTCACTCTGAACTGGTATGACGCACTGCCCCACCCAGCGTCACACTGAACTGGGATGACGCACTGTCCCACCCAGTGTCACACTGAACTGGGATGATGTACTGTCCCACCCAGTGTCACACTGAACTGGTATGATGCACTGCCCCACCCAGCATCACACTGAACTGGGATGACGCACTGTCCCACCCAGTGTCACACTGAACTGGTATGACTCACTGCCCCACCCAGCGTCATTCCGAACTGGTATGATGCACTGCCCCACCCAGCGTCACCCTGAACTGGTATGATGCACTGCCCCACCCAGCGTCACACTGAACTGGTATGACGCACTGTCCCACCCAGCGTCACCCTAAACTGGTATGTCTCACTGCCCCACCCAGCGTCACACTAACTGGTATGATGAACTGCCCCGCCCAGCGTCACACCATACTGGTATGACGCACTGCCCCACCCAGCGTCACACTGAACTGGTATGACGCACTGTCCCACCCAGCATCACCCTGAACTGGTATGACTCACTGCCCCACCCAGCGTCACACTAACTGGTATGATGCACTGCCCCACCCAGCGTCACACCGTACTGGTATGACGCACTGCCCCACCCAGCATCACACTAACTGGTATGACGCACTGCCCCACCCAGTGTCACACTAACTGGTATGACGTACTGCCCCACCCAGTGTCTCACTGAACTGGTATGACGCACTGCCCCACCCAGCGTGACACCAAACTGGTATGACGCACTGCCCCACCCAGTGTCACACTAACTGGTATGACGTATTGCCCCACCCAGTGTCTCACTGAACTGGTATGACGCACTGCCCCACCCAGTGTCACACAAAACTGGTCTGACGCACTGCCCCACCCAGTGTCACACCGAACTGGTATGACGCACTGCCCCACCCAGCGTCACACTAACTGGTATGACGCACTGCCCCACCCAGTGGACACTGAACTGGTATGACGCACTGCCCCACCCAGCGTCACCCCGAACTGGTATGACTCACTGCCCCACCCAGCATCACCCTGAACTGGTATGACGCACTGCCCCACCCAGTGTCACCCTGAAGTGGTATGACGCACTGCCCCATCCAGTGTCACCCTTAAGTGGTATCCCTCACTGCCCCACCCAGCGTCACACTGAACTGGTATGACGCACTGCCCCACCCAGCGTCACACTGAACTGGTATGACGCACTGCCCCACCCAGTGTCATACCAAACTGATATGACGCACTGCCCCACCCAGTGTCACACCAAACTGGTATGACGCACTGCCCCACCCAGCGTCACACCAAACTGGTATGACGCACTGCCCCACCCAGCGTCACTCTGAACTGGTATGACGCACTGCCCCACCCAGTGTCACACTTAACTGGTTTGACGCACTGCCCCACCCAGTGTCACTCTGAACTGGTATGACGCACTTGCCTCACCCAGCATCATCCTGAACTGGTATGACGCACTGCCCCACCCAGCGTCACCCTGAACTGGTATGATGAACTGCCCCGCCCAGCGTCACACCGTACTGGTATGACGCACTGCTCCACCCAGCGTCACACTGAACTGGTATGACGCACTGTCCCACCCAGCGTCACACTGAACTGGTATGACGCACTGCTCCACCCAGCGTCACACTGAACTGGTATGACGCACTGTCCCACCCAGCGTCACCCTGAACTGGTATGACTCACTGCCCCACCCAGCGTCACCCTGAACTGGTATGACGCACTGCCCCACCCAGTGTCACACTGAACTGGTATGGCCCACTGACCTCCTCTGCAGTGTCATACTTTCTAACCCCGTAACCCTTTAATCACCAGATACAGAATGGCAGTAAGTGTTGAAAATGACCGTATGAAGAAAGCTGCAATCCATCGTGTGGTTGAGTAGGAGCAGGAACCACGGCCCGTGCCTGCAGACACATTGCGTCAGGCTCTGTTGACCACACGTCAATTACCTTTGTTTTGTTAAATCGCCAACCTACCTTTAAATCATTTGCCTTGACAAGCAAACAGCCACGACCACTGCACGGATGGTGGAAGGCCTTTCCCAAAGCCATGGCCACTTCCTCACGCGACCGTGCCAATAACAACAATCATCTTACACCGACTCATCAACTGATTTCATCTCTCCATCTCCGCGGCGGACGAACTCACTTTTCTCTCCGTTTCTGGCGTGTTCACTCGTCCAATTTCACACAATGTCACACATTCAATGTATGTGTGTACGTTGAACTTCTTTCGCACCGTACGTTGCCAACCGAGCTAATCGGGTGTGCAATGATGTAATGTATGCTGCACCTATGATATTCACGCACACACACACACGCGCGCATTCCAGGAAGGACTAAAACAGTGCTTTTCTCGTAACCTAGAGTAATTTTCTGAGATTTGGGAGTCGGTGTCTGGCGAATGTGGGCGGTGGTGGTGGTGGTGGTGGGGACGTTTTATGGACGTTCGCCGCTGCAATGCAGACTAGCCGACGTGGCAATTTGCCAAGAATGAGAGAAAGAAAAAAACCCAGAGCGACTGGGTTGTAAGAAAAATGAGTCTCCGTTGCCCGTCTGACTCAGAAATAGCCGCAGTGAGGTCGATAGGCACTTCCCTCGCCAGACTAGCAATTAAGATGCTCCGTCAATGTTTTTTTTAACAATCTACATTTTATGCCTTTGTAATGGACAGTGTAAAAAAATAAAAATAAAATAGCCAAGACACACCAGACACACAAGGCTGTAATCCACCGCAGAGAAAAGGCTTTAGCCCATCTGGCGGCTGATGCTAGAAAACATTGTCGCTCATTTTGCTTTCAGTACCGTCTATAATAATACATAAATGTCATACATTTTATTTAATGACGCTTACTTAATTTGGAGCTTTCGTGACTGCAGGAATTACTCTTTGGTTATTTCGGTAAAGTCACGTATAAAGAGACAATAATAAATTAAATACTAGCATACGACGTTTAGATTGCAACAAAAGCAATCATCATCAGGTATAAATTAAATAGAAACACAAATCTGGTATACTTAGAAATGTAATGTAATACAACAGACAGTCGGATAACATAACAGTGTTTTCTCTGTGTGCATATGTACGTCTCTCTTTCTATGTATCTCTGTGATATCTGTCTCTACTTATATGTCTGCCTATATGTCTCTGGTTCTGTGTTTTATCTCTCTCTCAAATTTAGCATTCTCAGGAAGAACGTAATCAACCAGGTAGGGTCTTGACTGTTATGTTAACCGACTCTCTGTTGTATTACATTACATTTCTAAGTATACTAGATTTGTGTTTCTATTTCATTTATACCTGATGATGATTGCTTGTGTTGCAATCGTAACGTCGTATGCTAGCTATTTAATTTATAACTTTCTCTTTATAAGTGACTTTACCGAAAGAACCAAAGGTTAATGACGCTTGTTTTTTTTCTCCCAAGAAAGCCTCAAAGTTTCCCGTGACCCTTTTTCAGGAGGTCCTGCCAGGTTTCGTGGCCATTAGGCAATGATAGCTATGTTTATTCAAATAAAACGAAACTATTTTTTTATGTTTCGATTTAAAGCTTTCGTGACTGCAGGGATTCATCTTCTTGGTTCTTTCGGTAAAGTCACGTAGAAGGGAAGTAATAAAATAATAAAAATAAAACATAATAAAATAATTCTCACGACGTTTCGTCCACAACGCAGCAGCCGTCCTCACGTGACTTTACCGAAAGAACCAAGAAGATATTTTTTTATGGTACCAGATAAGGCCCAATGAGCTATATAGCTCTTCTTCAGAAGCGACCTGGCCTCAAATGATCACTCAACGACGTGGATTATCGTGTGGAAATTTACAGCAACCAAATACGTTTCAAAATCGCCCAGAGCTGGATCGGATACCACACACCACTGGTGTTAACCATGGCTGGCGATCCAACTCGGGTTGCCAGACTTGTGATGGTGCAGTGCCCTTTCAGCGGCGCCGCCGCCGATCCACCCGAGTTCAATTTGCAGGGCTGTGTTTCAATTTCCTTGGCAACCCAGACAAATGTTTATAAAAGTGCTTTGACCAAAACAAACACCGCTATTGTGCTTACAGCCATATTACAAGATGTTTTTGATGGTCAATGTTGGCTTAACTTTAGCTGTCACAGTCTGCTTTTTGTCTTGGGTGGTGGTCGTGTGAAACAAAAAAAAAGTTATTAGGGGAAGCACGACGGACGCTTCAACATTCACGGGAAATTTGGCAGCGACGCTCTGAACTGATGGAGTCCAATCGAACAGTTCGACTCAATTTTTTTTCGATTTAAAGCTTTCGTGACTGCAGGGATTCATCTTCTTGGTTCTTTCGGTAAAGTCACGTAGAAGGGAAATAATATGATGTTTAATTTTTATTATTTTATTATTTCCCTTCTACGTGACTTTACCGAAAGAACCAACCAAGAAGAAGTTCGACTCCATCTCCACGTGCATCGGTTGTGCAAGTCTCTTAGCCCCCCCCCCCACCCTCTCCTGAACCCCCCCCCATCACTACCTCTGTGCATCCAGCAGTATAAATTAAATGGGTTCAACACAGTCATTCGATCGGCAAGATCGCAGGTGGTGGTGGGGGGGGGGGGCAGTGTGGGTAACTCCCACCCGTTCGAAAATGTTGGCCAGCACGACAGAGTACTTTTTCACACGTCCGATTAGCACGGTTGGTGACGCACGGTGCGAAAGAAGTTCAACACACCTACATACATTCGTCCGAAATACCCTCGAGAAGAAGGGGGGTCTGTCTAGAGCTCCCTCGAGTGAATGAGAATCTGAATTTATCCTGGAGAAATTGTCCAGTAGGGGCACGGGGTCAGAAATGTGCAACAAAAAACGATTAAAAACAACACGACGTGGAGGCCCTTTGGCTGGCAGTGACGTGAGCGAGCAGTTTGCAGGGCTGCGCCTTTGTCTTTGACGAAGGGTGCAAGCGGAAGGCCAGACGGCGCGCTCTGGGAAAACGTCGAGGGAACGTCTAGGGAACGTCTAGGGAACGTCTAGGGAATGTCGAGGGAACGTCTGGGGAACGTCTAGGGAACGTCGAGGGAACGTCTGGGGAACGTCTAGGGAACGTCGAGGGAACGTCTAGGGAACGTCTAGGGAACGTCTAGGGAACGTCGAACGTCTAGGGAACGTCTAGGGAACGTCTAGGGAACGTCTAGGGAACGTCTAGGGTAAGGGACGTCTAGGGGCGGGGGGAAGGAAAGGGAACGTCTAGGGAACAAACGTCTAGGGAACGTCGAGGGAACGTCTAGGGAAACGGTAGGGACAGTCTAGGGAACGTCGAAGGGGAACGGTCTAGGGAACGTCTATGTAACGGTCGAGGGGACGTCTAGGGGAACGTCCTAGGGAAACGTCCTAGGAACGTCTAAGGGGAGCGTCCTAGGGGACGTCTAGGGGACGTCTAAGGGGACGTCCTAGGGAACGTCTAGGTAACGTCGAGGTAACGTCTAGGGAACGTCTAGGGAACAGTCTAGGGAACGTCTATGGGAACGTCCCTAGGGAAACGTCTAGGGAAAAGTCTAGGAGTCGAAGGGGGGACAATTCTAGGGGACGTCTAGAGGGCCGTCTAAGGTAACGTCTAGGGAACGTCTAGGGAACGTCTAGGGGACGTCTAGGGAACGTCTAAGGGAACGTCTAGGGGACGTCTAGGGGACGTCTAGGGAACGTCTAAGAGAACGTCTAGGGGACGTCTAGGGAACGCTGTAACTCCCTGACCTCGATCTCCCCTCCGTGTGAAATGGGGTCTCCGGATATATGGCCGCACGCTCAGGTTTCACAGAATAAAGTAACTTCGCCGTGCGTTAACAAAGTAAGAGTTGACGATTTTGAGTGTGAAGATTGACTTTCGTTGTTCAGAGAGAGAGGGGGGGGTTACTATCGATGTAAATTGAGCGATGTTTGTCCATCTCTTTGAATGTAAATTGACAAGGATGGTCAATCCATTCTCGTATCGCTTGTAGCAAGAATGGAGATGATATTCCTAGGTTTTTTCGGTAAAGTCACGTAGGTAAAAAATTTAAATGAATAAAAGTTAAATAAAAATAAAATAAACATCACCACGTTTCGGAGGCAACACAAGCTTCCGTCTTCAGGTGGAACCGTCACAGCACGATAGCTGTATCAAGTGATACAGCTATCTCACTTGATACAGCTATCGTGCTGTGACTGTTCCACCTGAAGACGGAAGCTTGTGTTGCTTCCGAAACGTCGTGATTTTTATTTTATTTTTATTTTACTTTTATTAATTAAATTTTTTTTACCTACGTGACTTTACCGAAAAAACCTAGGATTATGAATCCTTGCAGTCACGAAAGCTTCAAATCTAGAATGGAGATGATGTATCAAATCTCTGTCATTTGCCACTCCAATTGCCGGAATAAAGCATTCTAAGGTTATGTTAGTCAGTCACGGCATTTGCCTGGCCACACTGCACCACCCTGGCAAGTTCAGCTTTGTTGTCGAAACTGGTTTGGCTGTTTTCAACTCGCGTTAATTAAACCGTAGCTCGGGTCACCGGGTTTATCGCGCGATGTGTTAACCGCTGCACCACCGCTCCGCCCAAGGATCACGCATGGGTGGAAAAAACCCGATTTTTCCAGCGGCAGGCATCGGGTTTTTTCTTTAATACAATTAAACCCGATTTCGGGCAATTAAAACCTGGTTTAATGAATACGAAACTCTGATCCAAGGCTTAGGCTGCTTCCTCGTCGGTGCTGCTATCGTACTCGGGGCCATCGGGCACAGGGTAGTCGTAGAATGCGGCGGGCAGATTGGTCGTGATGAACACGAGCTTCTCTTCCACAATCGTGGGCGCCAGTGAGTTCCTTAGCTTGGAATGGATGAAGCCCATCGTTGAGAAGTGCGGTTCTGCAATTAGAAGCAATTAAACCGGATTTCTCCCAATCTCAGATGATCGAGTTTAATATAATAAGTATAACCCGTAAAAACAAAGTTTTTCACTCTAAATCATTTATATGCGTGGCGGCTAGAGTCCTCTCGTCCTCTGCTTGAGATGACTGCCACCTATGGGTCAGATGATTGTCTGCCAGTATTAAACAATTGGTAATTAAATATTTAATTTGTTTTCCCTAAACAGTGTAAAATTTTTGAAATTTTTTTTCACGAACATTAATTGTCTCGCACAACGAGTATGTGTGCAAAATGTCAGCTCGATTGGATCACGTTAAGTGGGTAAAAAAACGACCGAAAAAATTTGCACGGTCGTAAGCAAGCATGCAAGCACGCAAGCAAGCAAGCAAGCGAACTTAATATAAAGGATTTAAAAAGACAATTAAACCCGATTGTTAAAAACCCGACTGTGCCACCCTTGGGATCAAGGCGCCTGGCACTCGCTACCTGCGAGGTGGTGCCCGCCCCGTGCCCATCGTAGAGCCGCTCACCGACGACTCACCGCGTCACTCAGCCCACACTCGCGAAGCGACACAATACGGAGCGAACACCAAAACAGGGCTCGTGATTAAATTAAGCAAAGATGAATAATCTCATCCAACATTTCCCTCGGACCCTCCCCCCATCAGTGGCACAGCTCCAATTCCTCCTGTTAACCCAGCCCCGCGGCTTAACAAAGGATAAAGGGGCCCCTTTTATTGAAATTCCTGGAGGACCATATGGGAAGCTGCTGCTATGGTGCATTTGTTCATTGCCTCCAAACACGGGAGACTGGGTGGTCAGCTACCCTGCCCAGTCGCGGGCAAGCAACGACCCTCAATCCGCGCGTACATCCCTTCACTTCCACTCCTTCCCTCGCTCCCGCTCCATCACTTCCCCCCTCCTACTTCCCGAATACCCTCCAGCCCCCCACCCCTTCCCTCCACCTCTGCATCCTTCCCCACCCCACTCTCCATCCCTCCATCCCACCCTCCATTTCCCCCTCCCACCGTCGATCTCTCAATCCCTCTCACCCTCCATTCCCTCCCTCAATCGTTGCACCGCACAACGAGAGATGGTGGTCGGTGGCTCAGTTTGGTGCATCAAACATATCGATCCATGCGGTGCTGAAGGAGGCGAGCGACAGAGAGATAGAGAGGAGAATCTCATGGCTCGATATGGTCGCTGCACTTGATAAGGCACCGCCACCACCACCACCACCAACCACCACCACCACCACCACCACCAACCAAGCCATCTCTCATTGTGCTGCGATGCAACGACCCGTGGGATCATCTCCACACCAAGCGAGCATCCCATCGCTCCGGCCCCGCGGCGTTCCACCTCTCCGGAGCGCTTCCCTCCGTCGGGCTGCCGCTCCGCAGTTAGTCTCGACCGCCGGCCCTCGTCCCGTCTAGCGGCGAGGTTTTTCTTGCGCGGCGCGGGTACTTTTCCCCACGCGAAGGCCGAGCGGATGGCCTCCTCACCCCTCGTTGATGTTCACTGTTGCTGTAAAGTGAAGAAGAAAAAAAACACACACGCGCGCACACAACCGCGGTCAACTTGCAATTTGCCCTCTCAATAAACACGGACAGATACACCGTGCCTCCGGTACAATATGCACACACTCCCTTCGGTTGAACATTGCGAGTGCTGCATTGCCTCCGCCCGTAACAATCTAGCAGTTTTCACCAGCAAGGCCGACTCTGCTGATTGAGACGCTGGATGAGAAAGAGAGGGCAGCGGTGTTGAGGGGGGGGGGGGGCAGGGAGGTGAGGGGGGGGGGGGCTCCTCCACACATGGAGATGTCCGAGCTGCACCCAGTCGGGATGGGTTGGGGTGTGTGGGGGGGGGTCTGAACGCGCCACTGTGCAGCCGCGTCTCGCCGCAATAGCCCCGAGACAACTCCGGCGAGCCACGTTCTTGGAAATATGTTTCCATCTGGCATCTAATTTCATCCCGAAATCCACTTCACACCTCGGGTTCTCGGTGCGGCCGCAAAAACAAACAAGAGGCAAACCGGGTTCAGTGCGTCGTCGTCCCCAGCGAGATTTGGAGGTTGAGTGAGTTTATGTTGGAGAGGTTGGGGCGTCTACGGTGGATGGGTCTACGGGACCGAGAGATGGACGCCGCGTCCACGCGGGGACAAACGTGCTCGCTCAAGCGCACGCACACACGCACGTGGGTTTTGGTAGTACATGTTGCTTGTCGTTTATTGTGAAAATTCCGTCACAGTTCCTATGATCACTGTTTTATTGCTTTATTTTGGTGATTTCGAAAAGTGTACTGGTTTGGCCATGTTTGTTTGTTGTAGTACGGAGTAAGACTGATGGCCTTAATCGAAGTTGTCTTGTGGTTGTTGTTGTTTGACTAGCATCCCACTGGGATTTTTGCACAAAGCGTTGGTGTACGGTGCTTTTTAATGCAATAATTTGCTGTCTTTTCTTGGATTTTCTGTTTGCACTTAGTCACATATTCACTTTAAGATGTTTTCTTGTTCATGTTTTAGTTTTTTTGTTTGTTGCGGTTGCACCCGATTCAAGAGCCGAATGGCTCACAGGGCTATACCTAAAAAATGAATTCTAGATTTGAAGCTTTCGTGACTGCAAGGATTCATATTCTTAGGTTTTTCGGTAAAGTCACGTAGGTAAAAAAATTACATTTAATAAAAGTAAAATAAAAAATAAAATAAAAATCACGACGTTTCGGAGGCAACACAAGCTTCCGTCTTCAGGTGGAACCGTCACAGCACGATAGCTGTATCAAGTGAGAGAAATTCCAAGAAAACAGTCCTTGTATATATGCTGGTTGAGGGTGGGAGGAGCCAAGGTAGGCCCTGAATATTATTTTTGTGAGGTTCGGTGCGGCTGAAGCACGCTGTTATTTTTATTTTACTTTTATTAATTTTAAATTTTTGAACTTGAAAACTTGAAACTTGAACGTGCGCCCCTTCCAGAGTTAACGAGTTCGGGTCGTGTAGTTGCGCGCCTGCAAAATGCAATATGTGTGGGGGAAACGGGGGGGGAAGAGTTGTTGTCGAGGATCAACGATGAAGGGAGCTGGTTGCTTGATCGGGGCGCGCCCAGATTTATCTCCCGACTTGAGCAGCGAAATGTGACAGTTTCGTGAAGGCCCTCCCCTCCCCGCGCGCCGCGTGTGTTTTACGCCGCCGCTGTCATGAATCAGACCGCGAAGTATGAGTGGGAGGATCTGTAGCACCGCCACGACCACCGCTCACACTACCACGAACACAACCATTGCCACGCCGTCAACCACCACTGTCGCCATGACCGCCACTGCAGCAACACCGCAACAACCACCGCTAACCCCAACACCGCCACCGTCATTACCACCAGCGCGGTCACCACCATCGCCAGAATCACCACCGGCAACCACTACGACCGAACAAAGACAAATATCCCCCGTGTAGCCTTAACAGACTGTAGGGGCAAGTGCTGTTAGCGAGCATCTCTATGAAGGTCGGCACGGCACGCGAGGGGGTGGGTGGCCAGCACCACGCCCGGCCACCTTTCTCTCCCTCGTGGTGACGTTTACACACCGCACCAAGTACTCATTTGAGGCTGAGTCGACCTAGGGAAGGCCCAGGAGCGATTCAGATAATCGTAACCGGTGTTGGCCGTGAGCGGGAATCGAACCCGTGTCGCCGGGCTCGTAGCGCAGCGTAGCGCTAACCGCTGCACCACCGCTCCCCACCACCACCAGATCCACCACCAGCACCAACATCACTACGTGTCATTATTTCCATTCAGTAACTTTCTTCCCCACGGTCACTTCATTCTCCCTCCCCTCCCCCGCCCTCCCTCCCCGCCCCCCTTACAATCAAGAAGTCGCCGAATTACTTCTCCTAAAGGACCGCAGAAGACCAGTCCGACAAGGGAAGAATTCGATAATTGGTTCTTTACCCTTCTATCTGGCAACAAAACTGACACCTTTTTGCAAGGAGTCATGTTTGCATAGACCGCAATACCTGCAGTCATAATACAAACAAAAGAACATAACTCTGATAATGTGCACTGTCCTTGAAGTTGATTGGTCCACACCCGAGACAGCTTTCCTTAGAGCCTAGTCTCATATGGGTTGGACCAGATAACGCCAAAAGGCGCACAACTCAAGGACAATGCACCATCAGAGTATGAGAGCTCGTTTCTTGGCTTCAATGCAGAAGAAGCGTGTGGGTGGCCGGCGCCGCATACATCCGCGATGTTTCTCCAATTCCCCGGAGGTTTCGCGAAACTGGGGAAACTCATCTCAGACCGGTGGTTGACGAAACGGGAGGCCACCACCCCCATCGCTCGGGTGCGGAAACGCGGCCTGGGCCCTGACGACGGGTTATTTGAAGAGGTTCGCGGTTTCGAAGTCAAAGCGGTCGCCCCTGGTTGATGCCGCGGTGTTTTTGACCGTACGATATCCGCACCGTCGTCCGCTTCGCCCCCATAGACGGCTAAGGAAGCCATGACCGCGTCCTCAAGAGGAAAGGACCGTGTGCCGGTCCACATCTGTAAAATTACACCGCAAATGACTCAACCGGGATAATCATAATTCACACATTTAACTCAACTATTTGAAACGTTTTGTTTATTTTACCAGGTAAGGCCCACTGAGCTATGTAGCTCTTTTTCAGAAGTGGCCTGGTTATCACAAATTATAGCTCAACGAAAGTGGCTTATCGTATGGAAATGTATTGCAGCCAAAAAATCTTAACGTATTGTTCTAAATGTGGAGGGGACAACCGGAGGACCCGGAGAAAAATGCACGCGACCACGGGGAGAGAAAGACATGGAAACTCCAAATATACAGCAGGCGTCGGTGTCTGGATCGAACCCTTGGACCCCCCTGCATACCAGGCGAGGTAGTTAACATCTCACCACCGTGGCGCCCCCATGTCGCATTTAACAAGGAGGTCTCAAGGCGCTTGGATTATACACACATAGCAATCATCACCGAGTACACTTGGTAGAACCATCCTGTAAAAAAAAAACAGTCACTCAGTAGAAACTTTCCTCTGGGTAGATAAGCACAATAAACAAATAACAAACTCTTGAGTCGTCGCGGGCGGGAGAGTTCACTGTGCTCCACAACCACTCTCGCCTTCACAACAAGGAACTTTGCTCCTCCGCCAGCCCAAGTTCACCCAGCCAGATGACTGCTCAAAGGGAGAGCGAGTGGGTGGCCTCGTTTACCTGGTCAGGTGACTGCTCAGAGGGTGGCTTCGTCATCGGAAAGATTCGCGAGTTCAAAATGCTTTGTTGGGGGGGGGGGGGGGTTGACTCGGCCCACAACCTCCCTTTGGGGTCGATAAAATAGTGTAACAGTTTTCGAGGAGGTCAACAGTGGTTGTCCTGATTGTAGACTCACCCGCGTCATATGAATGTGGAATGTCCACAACTGGCTCATGGCTGTATGAGCACCGACTCTATTGCTCATTTCGGAGCAAGAAATCACTGAGACAATTTATCTGCAATGGCCGATTGGTTGGAGATAGCCTTACTCTGTCAGTTTTAGGGCTGCGTGAAGTCTGATAATGGAAAATCATACTGTAATGATAATCTACTGTAATTTGATAATTGTTTTTTTACCCTTTTATCTGGCAACAAAACTGACACCTTTTTTACAAGGAGTCATGCTTGCATTGGCCACAATACCTGCAGTCGGAATGCAAACAAAAAACACGCAACTCTGATAATGTATGCACTGTCCTTGAAATTGATTGGTCCACACCCGAGACAGCTTTCCTTAGAGCCTAGTCTCACATGGTGTTGGACCAGATGACGCCAAAAGGCGCACAACTCAAAGACAATGCACCATCAGAGTATGAGAGCTCGGGGTAAGCATTTACACCATTGGAACCTCCTTTGCCAGTAGCAAAAATATGATAATTGTTTTTTTACCCTTTTATCTGGCAACAAAACTGACACCTTTTTTTTTACAAGGAGTCATGTTTGCATTGACCACAATACCTGCAGTCGGTATGCAAACAAAAAACACAACTCTGATAATGTATTAAAAAAGGTGTCAGTTTTGTTGCCAGATTAAAGGGTAAAAAACCAATGATCATATTTTGCGACTGGCAAAGTAGGTTCCAATAGTCTACTGTTATTTGTCAATTCACTGTTGAATGAACGCCCCCCCCCCCCCACGCCGTATCATTCACGAAGATTGTGTTTGACCATACTTCACCACGCTGGTCAGTGCCATTTGGTGAAGTGTGGGGGTGTGTACGTGTGCGGAGGGGGGAGCGGTGGTGAAACGGTTAGCACTGCGCTACGAACCCGGCGACCCGAGTTCGATTCCTGCTCACGGCCATCACCATTGACGAGCATCTAAACCTGGGCCTGGGCCTCCCCTAGGTCGACTTAATCTGAAATGAGTACCTGGTGCGGTGTCTAAACATCGCCACTGGGGAGACAAATGCGGCCGGGCGTGGTGCTGGCCACCCGTCCCCTCGTGTGCTGTTCCGGCCTTCATAGGTGCTCGCTATCAGCACTTGACCCCTACAGTCTGTTAAGGCTATACGGGGGATCTTTGTTGCAGGGGCCCGGTTGTAGGGTGGCTACAAATATCGTCGTCACTGATGTTATCCGTGGCCGGGAATTGAACCCAGGTCACCGGGTTCATGGCGCAGTGTGCAACCGTTCCACCCCATTAGCACTCGAGTAAAGGTGTAAACATGACATGTTTTCAAGCCGAGACATTAATTACTTGTGCACACAAGACGGCAGACAGGGAGACGGTACCTCGCTAAGCCTTGCGTTGCGTAACCGGGTTTTAGGATTCACTTTTTCATTCACTTTTTTAACTCGGACAGAACTGTACGGGTCAACCAACAAGACGGAGAGAAGTTGTGTTTGTCCAGACAGGATTAGAGAAGACGCACCATTTACAAATTTTGTTTTATCGTCTGTCACGTCGATGAATTGATGGTGCGGTGACGACGTTTAGAATGAACGCCAACGGCACAGCCGATGGATTTGCGTTCTGTTATTGGCACGGTCCAGACGACCCTGCAAACGCGGCGCATGGACGTTGAACGATTTCCGTTTCGGGAACGCGGGCAGTTGCGGAGCTTATTCCGAAGGAAATAAAACCACAGCGCGAGACTTAATTCCGTAACGTTGAGTTAATTGCCCTTAACGGACAAGGCCGACGGTGGCCAGTGCTGTGAGCAAGCGCCGACAAAAACAACAAAAACAACAACAGCAACAACAAAAAGAACAACAAAAACAACAGCAACAAAAACAACAACAGCAACAACAAAAACAACAGCTAAAACAACAGCAACAACAACAAAAACAACATCAAAAAACAACAGCAACAACAAAAACAACAACCAAAACAGCAAAAACAATTGCCGCTCACAACTAAATGACGGTGACATCACCACGGCGCTTGTGCCAGGCTAGGTGCACCCCATCCCCCCAAAAAGACAAAGATCCTCCCATAGAACCTTTAACAGGCTGTTAGGTGCACCCACCCACCCACTCACGCCACGAACGCATGCTTAGGATTCCAACGATGTTCGCGATTCATAAGTGCCCGAGACTCAAAACTGCCAAACCGAAGGTGGTAGTCGTACCCTCGCTACACAACACGGCAACGCAGCAATGCAGACGAAACAGAGCACAATCAGGTTATTATTATTCTTCTAGTCTGTGGGACCCCCCCCCCCCCCCACACTGTTTCACTTCTCAATGAAACGGAAACGAGTGAGGGCGGAGGCGAGTTGTGTTTGAGAAGTTTCATTCACTGCAGGAGTCCACTGCCAAGGAACGAGGCTGCCAATGATACTCAGTGCCGGATTATCCTCGTAGCACAAAGCAGCAAATGCTACGGGGCCCGCACTTTCAAGGGCCCCGCGCTAAATGCTTTCAAGCTATCAATTCCGGTTCAGTGATTCTGCACTTGCTCTATTACTATAGTACTATACCGCCTTCAACTTTTACGAACGACTGGGTGTTTAAGGTTAGCGATTTGTCGTAGTATCTGGCTGTATAGCAAATGAAAAAATACAATTACTTTACTATGCAAGTAAAAAATAAATGTTTTAATAATTACGTGTTTTTTTATTGGGGCCCCTTTATAACATATGCTACATGCCCCGCACTAGCTTAATCCGACACTGATGACACCCTTTTCCGCTCTCTCCTCTCTCTCTCTCCCCTCCCATCTCGTCGCTCGCTCATC
Source organism: Lethenteron reissneri (assembly GCF_015708825.2). Classification (NCBI taxonomy): domain Eukaryota; kingdom Metazoa; phylum Chordata; class Hyperoartia; order Petromyzontiformes; family Petromyzontidae; genus Lethenteron; species Lethenteron reissneri. Next base: position 5,728,187 of record NC_083823.1, on the reverse strand, counting down.
ACTCGCTGACGCCCGCTCGCGTCTCGTGTGGCAAACGTGTGTGGTGGGTGGGGCAGTGTGTGTGGTGGGTGGGGTGGTGGGTGGGGCAGTGTGTTTGGTGGGTGGGGCAGTGTGTGTGGTGGGTGGGGCAGTGTGTGTGGTGGAAGGACGCTACTGGGCAGTTGGAGGCAGTCGCCCTCCAGCAACAACGGAGGGCGGAGGAGCGACGCTCACAACAACGAGCGGAGCGCCGGGTGGATAAAGCACAGCAAGTTGGCACAGTAGGGGGCACAGGTGGTGCATCAGCCAGTCATCTCAGTCATCTCGGTCACCTCAGTCAGTCGACCCGTGGCACCTGCTGGGTCTGCCCCGTGACCTCCTGCCAGCGGGCGTTCGACACTTCACGTGGCCTCAAGGTGCACATGGCCTGGCACAAGCGTCGTGCTGACGTCACCGCCACTTAGTGGCGAATGGCGGTTGTTGTTGTTGTTGTGGTGGGTGGGGCAGTATGTGTGGTGGTCCGCTCCGAGATGCTGCCTTGGTCTCGGAGAAAAACATTGTTTTCTCCGAGACCAAGCTGCTCTGCAAACCCTCTGGCTACCATCAGAGATTTGTTCATGAAGCCATCCAGATAGACAAACACAGACAAAACTTTAATCGAGAAGATGGATTCAGATTGAGCAATCATTGGAAGGACGTGATAAAACCACGTCATGTTTTAACTACTATGATTTTCACTCACCCACCCGTGTAGTCTTGGTGTCCGGTTACTTATTCAAGCTCATTGACATGCTAATTTCTCCAGCCCCACTCGTCCCTGTACGCCACACCCCCCTCTCCCCCGTGAACTCTTGCAGCCACGACTCTACAAAACTGCCCCCCCCCCCTCCCGTGCCTATATAAAGCCACAACAGCAGATAATTTTCTCACCTCAAGACGGACGCTTGTGTTGCGACCGAAACGTCGTGTTCTCTTTTGTTATTTTTTTCTATCTCCGTGACTTTACCGAAAGAACCAGACCGTATTTATTTTACACATGTCCAGCAGGGGCGGGTCACAGCTGTACAACATCAAATAATACAACAACACGATAGGAATTCAAAGTGTAGGAAAGATACATAAATAACTACAAATAGAAAAAAAAGTATTAAAATATTTGTATTTTTTTTGCAGGTAAGGCCCACTCACTAAGCTATATATATTTTAGACGCGACCTGGCCACAAATGATAGCTCAACGAAGTGGCTTATCACGTGGACATTTACAGCAGCAAAATTCCATAAAATAATCTGAACGCATGTTTCTAAATGTGCATGGAAAAACCGGAGGACCCGGAGGGGAAAAAAAAATCCACGCGCGGACGGGGAGAGAGACACGCACACTCCAAATATACAGCAGGCGTCAGGGTCGGGATCGAACCCTCGAACCTCCTGCATAGCAGGCGAGGTAGTTAACATCTCGCTACCGGGAGACGGAGGTGGGGGGGGGGGTTGAGGATCACAGAGTCGTGGATAATATCCACGGTGCATGTTGACAAATCGAAATGACTCGGCGTTGGAGCACCGCCAAAGAGCAATCAATGGCCTTAGAACGCAATACTTTGGTGATCGTTACAAGAATTGTCCGCGCGAAAGTGTCGCCCGAGTCTCACGACCCTCTTTGACAGGAGGGTCCTGCCAAGAGGCAATGACTGCTGCGATGCGCAAGTCCCAGTTGAGTGATTTGCGGTGCCCATCTTTCCAAATTGTCCAAAAACGTCGACCCATGTGAGCGCGCGTGCGTGCGTGTTAAGTAACTCTCCTGGAAATGCATTTGCGTTGTGTTCATTGCACCCAGACGAAGCGGCAGAGGAGGAGTTGCGAATGCAAAAACGTGCGGTTACAATGACAAAATAGCGCAAACTTCGATTTGCAAACTCCTCTGCTTATTCTCCGGGATGTAATGGACACAAACACAAACTGGAAGACTGAGTTCACCGACGCTTTCGACGGAAGCAAAAACGCACGCAGCTCAAACCGCTCCGGCATGGATGCGGTTTAAAAAAAATAAAAAAAAATCCGCGTTTTAATCCTTTGTAAAACTTTACCGCGCGCAGGAATAACAACAACAATAACCAACCACGCAAAAAAGAGAATATGGCAGCAGCAAAAGCAACAACGACGGAAACGCTACAGATTTAGGTGTGTACAATAAATCGTTGTGCCAAGTCCCGGAACTGAACGTCGAATAGAGGCGTCGTTGTTGTTTTCTGCTGCCAGCTCCAAGCGAGTTGTAAATTTCCGACGCGCGCGTTCTCAAAGGCCGGGGAGTGGAGGCGGTAGAAAGCGGAAGGGGTCTCGGTGGGAGGGTGGTGTGGTGGTGGGTAGTGGTGTGGTGGTGGGTGGGTGGACGGTGGTGTGGTGGGTGGAGGGTGGTGTGGTGGTGGTGGGTGGACGGTGGTATGGTGGTGGTGGGTGGTGTGATGGTGGGTGGTGTGGTGGTGGGTGGAGGGTGGTGTGGTGGTGGCTGGAGGGTGGGGTGGTGGAGGGTGGTGTGGTGGTGGTAGTGGTGGGTGGTGTGATGGTGGTTGGTGGGTGGAGGGTGGTGGTGGGTGGAGGATGGTGGTAGCGTTGTGGGGAGCGGTGGTGTAGCAGGTTAGCGCGCCGCGCTATGAACGCAGCGACCCGAGTCCGATTCCCGCTCACGGCCAACACCAGTGACGATTATCTGAACCGGTTCCGGACCTCCTCCCCTAGGTCAACTCAGCCTCAAATGAGTACCCGGTGTGGTGTGTCAACAACGGTCACTAGGGAGATAAAGGCGGCCGGCGTGGTACTGGTCACACACCCCCTCGTGTGCCGTGCCGGCCTTGATAGGTGCTCGCTAACAGCGCTTGCCCCAACAGTCTGTGAAGGCTACGCGGGTGATCTCTGTATCTTTGGCTTTGGTGGTGGCGTTGGTGGTACACTGGGATGTCGACTCCGCTAATTCAGGATATCCACAGGAAGCAATCGCTGCTCCTTTCAAACACACGCGCGGTGATGACTGCCAAACGACCGCAGAGCCCCCTGCTTGCCTCCCCCCCTCCCCGCTTCCTCTCTCCCCCCACCCCGCACCCCGAAGTGGAAGCTTCCTCGTGTTCACAGTTCCCAAGTAGTGCGAGAGCCCTGGGAGGGGGAGGAGGAGGGGGGGGGGGGTCGGTACCACTTCAAGAGGCAAATAGCTGCCGCGAGCGTCCACTATGAGCAGTGTTGATCGCGCACGAGAAAGCCTGGCATATGTTCCGTCTGTTTAATGCACACAAATCCTATTTATATATCCATATTCTGTAGCTGCTTCATATTACATAAACACGTTCTCCCCCGTGGTACCACACCACGATGATGACGACGATGAATGGAATAAGCCGACTGATGTCATGCGCGCGCGCGCGCGCAACTTCAAACGTTGCAGACGTGAGGCCGCATGCGCTCCAAATATTCCCTTCCCGAAAACCATTTCGCGTGGCCTTTCCCGGTGGTATAAATACACGGAGTGCGACGGCGTCAGCTCCTATTCTTGAGCGCACCGCGTGCCCCTAACCCGCGTGCACGGTCCGCGCGCGTCAACGTCCGAAGACACGCCAGACCCTAGGAGGACACCCGCGATACGCACCACCGGGTAGGATTTGAGAATCTCGTGGATTGAAGCTGGTGGAATGGGGGGGGGGGTGGCGACAGCTGTAAGCCGGGCAGCTGAGCTCGTCCGTATCAGAGAAGGCAAACCTCGACCATCCCCCTGATGTAACCCCCTTGCTCGGTCAGCGTGGCCAGGGGACACGCTGATGTGCTCCGTTCAGTCTCCTGGTGGCCACGTAGAGAGGGGCTATCAACGTCGCCCTATACCTTTGCTGATTAGTGTCACACACGGCTAGGAGGAGCAGGGTTGTACAGCTCGAGTGAGCCCCCCCACCCTGTTTCGTGCCCTCTGTGCTTCGTGTTTGTCCGAGCGTGTGTACGTAAGCCTTGTGGGTAAATTCGTATTTTTGTTGTTTTTGTTGTTGTAGCGGAAATGTGACGATGCAACGCAGGGAACTGCAGCTGTTGTGGACTTGGATCGTCACGTGATGCGGTTCTGCATCACGTGACGATTCACCTCGTGGTCACGTCACCGTTCCTGCGAATGCTTCTGGTCTTTCTAAGGATTTGGACTCAACTCCATGCCGTTAAATCGAGCGGTTGCTGAGCGCAGAGCGCAAAGGGCCCACAACGCCGAGCGGCCAGCAACAAACAGCACTGCGTTGTATGAGATAAGACGTGTTTTTGGATTCTATTACTAATAAAAAAAAACTGCTCGTGTTAATTTAAAACTGTAAATGTTCCTATTTGATTGATCTTTCCCATTAATGTTTTGCTAGGGTCCCAAAGCAAAAAAGAACTACATTTCTGTGCCCTCTTTCTCTGCTCTGAAGAAGGGACGTTACCCAAAACGTCTTTCATCTCCCTGTGTACGTATCCGCCCCGACTGGACATATGTGAAAAAGAGCTGCACAACTCATCGGATTCCTCCGGTATAAATTCACATTTTTATTCTATTCAAGATGAACAGGCGGTGGTTACAAATGCAATATCTTACTTATGAAACGATTAATTGCACCGTTCGAGGTCATAGTTCAATCCGGTCATCGATTATTTTTTAAATTACATATACATGAATGTGCAGTTTAACACGTAGGCTTTCGCGACCAATGTTATTCATAATCAACGTTTTTGGGTTTAGATCGCGTTATTTATAAATGTGTCGTAACCCTCCACCACCCGACACGGCCAATCAGTAAAAAATGTGTCACGTTGACAAAGACAAATAGTTCACTGCTTTAGCCCACCGGTGTGTTGAAGCCGCAACATTTACAATTGTGCATCGAACGGTTGTGCCTTGAGTATCTGCTGCGCGTGTGACTCTCAAACGATCACGCTCGACACGAACACGACTGAGAAGAAACGTCGATTGTTCCACCCCTCGGCGCCTGCATTGTGAGCTGTAACAATCGACGCGAATCGACGAATCTCTGCGGTGTCGTCGTTCTCTTCCGTGGCGCGGTGTCGACAGGCGATGTTGATTTGTATCAGTGCACAAAGGCCGTAATTTATCATATATATTGGGGGGACACATCCCCCCAATATTCAAATATGCAAAAAAAGTTCTAGATGTGAAGCTTTCGTGACTGCAAGATTCATATTCTTAGGTTTTTTCGGTAAAGTCACGTCGGTAAAAAATTTAAATTAATAAAAGTAAAATAAAAATAAAATAAAAATCGCGACTTTTCGGAGGCAACACAAGCTTCCGTCTTCAGGTGGAACCGCCACAGCCATGACAGCTGTATCAAGTAAATGAGAGATTACAAGAGCTACCACTCCGTATATATAATGGTTGGAGAGGGGGGGAGGGCCAAGTACGGCACACTTTTTATTACCTACGTGACTTTACCGAAAACACCTAAGAATATGCAAAAAAGTTCTCCCCTACTATATTGCTATAAAAAAGATTTATGTTTATATGATTGTGGTTATGTTTGTACTTTATGAATCCCTAATCTCTGCCATTACATACAGTGAAACAAGAAAAGGTAAATGTAATATAATACACTATTAGACATTATTCAAAAAAATAAATAAAAAGTCCATCCTGAGTGTTAGTGATTTTTTAAAATATTTTAAGCAGGAAATTCGTTTTCAAATTTAGATTTTTTTTCTGGGGGGGGGGGGGGGACCCCCAGACCCCTGGAAGATTTGGTCCCCCCCAAAGTTGACTCCATGGCTACGGCCTTGCCGTGCACGGACGTTGGCAGTTGACTCGACACGCCTCATTCGCCAAACGCCTGGGCACCCGCCCGCGTCGCCGCGTGCGTCATCGACACAATCTCGGGTATTCACCTCCTGTGCCAGCGTTGTGTGCGGCTGCCGTTTCGAATTCGCCTCGTCGCTTTGCTTTAACAGAAGAACAACCCCCTCCCCCCCCTCCCCCCAGTTTTAACTTTATCTCATTTTCCACTTACGTTGGCTTAACTCGCCAACGCCGTCAACTCTCGTACCCCCCTCCAACCACCCGTCGTAGTCCCGGCTTCTCGCCTAATGCCACCGGCCGCCCCCCCCATCCATCCCGTCTCACCCGATACCCTTCGGGCCGTCACTGCCCGCCCTGCCCTGCGCACCCGTCCGCCCTAACGTGCGTCCCCCCCTCACCCCTCCTCGTGCAACAGCCTCAGGCCCATGGACGGCGTGGAAAAATCTTTAAAGCTCGTGACGAAATCGGAGCGCTCGGGTGCCCGCTTGCGTGGAGCAGAGGGCGACTGAAGATTCTCGCACGCGCATCAGAGAGGGTCTTGGCACCGGGAAGGGGTTGGATTGAGACGAATTGTGAGAAACATCGCCCGAGCAGGGGGCAATTTTGTTTACGGTTTTTTTTGTGTGTGTGTTGGGTTTTTAGATGCCCCAGAGACCAAAATGCAAAGTTGCAAAGGCGTTGTCCGGGATAGGAGTGTTGCAATATATAAAAATAACCTATATCTGCGTGTGAAGGTGAGGGTATGAAAAAATAAGAACAGGTTTTTCCCTTTGTAGCAATAAAACAGGTATAAATAAACGTGACTTTACCGAAAGAACCAAAGAGTATGGATCCCTGCAGTCACGAAAACTTCAATTTTAGATTGAATAAAACAGGTGTTAAGATGTTCAATCAATAGATGATACCTTTTTTGCAAGGAAGAAAGTCCGCATTAACCACACACGGATCTTGTGGTGAACATGCAAACTAACTTTGATTAAATATATGCAAAAACTGATTGGCCTACAAAAGGTCCCGTGATAAGGTGACGGTGCTGGCAGGTTATATAAACGCATCTGCAAACATTTCTGAACAAAAGATTAAGCTCGGATGCCACCGACTAATCTCGGTTAAGACGGGCTTATTACAAGGGGTCTGAAATGAGTCTCCAACACACCCTGCAGGTTCATTCAAACCCAGAGACGCCGCTGTGAGTGTGCGGACTGCTGGTGCAACTGTTGAGAGAGCAGGCGGTGTAACTGCGCCAGGACTCACGCGAGAGAGAGAGAGAGGCACAGGTGCCAGGCTATGAAGATGGAGGGAAATTGGACACGCGACACCAATGATGTGAACACGGTTGAGAGGCATCGAGTGGCTTTGCACGACCCCTGAGGTTGATTCCCCACGATTCGTGCCCAATCGCCCATCGACAAGGAACTGTGATCGCAGAACCACGAAAGTGGAAATGCCGTCACTGCCAGGGCCCAAATCCAAGTCTCGACGACGTTGCCTCGATAAGTCGCGTTCGACGATTGGAGACATCGGCGAGTTTGAGCGCACCTCCGACTGGCACGGCTGGACACGTGCGGTGAGAAAAGAAGTTCAACATACAAACGTGCAAAAATAATCGTCGGACAAAACACATGAATATTTGTCAACAAATAAATTTAACCATTCGATTTTACAAAAGCCAAGGGCAGGTTGCCTGCCCAAGGGACAGTCGGTCAGCTACTGTGAGGTCATAAGGTCAAGCCGATGGGAGTTGTAATGCAAGAGTGAGCATTCTGGTGCTGTTGCGGTGTGTGTGTGTGCGTGTGGGTTCATTGGGGAGTGGTAGTTGTAGTGGTTAGCGCACAAACCACGACACATGCTGTACTGGAGCATCGTTGTCTTTTTGGAGTCAATAATCACGCGGCAAACTAATGTTACACGAGATTAACGTATTGGGAAACTACTTCAAACCCAGAGGCAGGAGCAAGCCCACACACTCTACGTGCCACGTTGAAAGATCGTGACCATTCGCAAAGAATGCACGCTTTCACAAGTGCAAGGACCAGTGGCATGATAACGACATTGTCAGCTCAGGAGGTACGGCAAATCGGTCAGGTGGGGCGCCAATGTTTGATTTGCCTCGCACGGTCGCACCCAGGCGATTGTATATCGCGAACTCCTCTCGCCTAATCGCAACGTCGTTCCGCTCACGGTCTCGAACATTTAACGCTGTAGCGTCGTTCCGTCTTCGCAAAATGCAGCCGCTACACCTCTGTAGTGCCTGTTGGCAATATTACGTTACTGCCCTAAACACAGTCCTGCGGAGGGAGCTGGTGTAGGAACGTGGGGTTGCTCGGTCAATGGCCAGGGTCAACGGCGGCGTGGTGTATTCCGCAAATATGGCCGACTGTGAGGGCGGGCACAAGCCGGCGTGAGTAGGTTAAACGTTGAGTTTTATAAGGGACACCACGGGGTGACCAGCCCCTCCCCCACCCAGCCCCACCCCTCCCACCCCCACCCCAGCCCCACCCTCCCCACCCAGCCCCTCCCCACCCAGCCCCACCGCTCCCACCCCCCACCCAGCCCCACTCTCCCCACCCAGCCCCTTCCTACACGACGGACACAATAATCCCCTGTGGGCTGGTGTAACCAGGAGGTACCTACCAGTATTAAACTAAAATAAAACGTGTATTGTGAACGAAAACATTTTTATTTCAAAAAAATAAATTTATACCGCGTTTTAAATAAGTGTTGTTGTTCTTTTATACTTGTTTAAAGGATACATGGTGGTTGTCAAGCGGGCCCCAACTCGTAGCTTTGGCCATCCCCGTACCCGCCACAAGCTCGTTACGCTACTGGCAAGGACAGAAATGACACTTCACTGATCCGGTTGAGTTAAGGTGGCACGGTTTGAACTCGAGGAGAATTTGTACACGCATCGGACTCGCCAAATAAGCTCCTTAACGAATTAAGCGAATACAATTCCCCCCCATGTGCTTGATAATTGTCAATTCATCGGAGTGCACATTCCTGCTAAAGTACATCAGCTCCGTTGCCACTTAGAGGCCGTCCATAAATGACGTCACGCACCTAGGGGGGGGGGGGGTCAGACATTTGTGACGATGTGTGACGAGGGGGGAGGGGGTTGGGAAATGTGACGTCACGTAAAAATGCGCAACTTTAAATAAATATAGTTTAAAGCGATTTGAAGCACGTTTTATTTTCAAAATGGAAATGTGGTTTGGGGGGGGGCAGAGTTTTGTGACGTCATATTTGAGGGGGGTTCTGACTTTTTGTGACGCCGTGTGACGAGGGGGGGGGGGGGGTAAAAAAATCGTCCAAAATCGCGTGACGTCATTTATGGACGGCCCCTTATGCATAACCTCTCGATCCATCGCCAGCGCAGAGAAGCCTTGACAACTGGGGGGAAGGGGGGGGGGAGGTTGATGGGGGTGGGCAGGGTGGGGGGTGAAAGAGGAGTGGGGGAGGGGGTTGAAGGGAGGGGGGTGGGTCATCTTCCAGTCACGCGTTGTTGTGCCGCATGGCCATTCACAAGTTTGCAATCCTCATGGCATTGCCCGGGCTCCGAGCTTTGAGTTCGCGCTGCTGGCCCCGGGTGTGGCCACGCCCGTCCGAGGAGTGGAGGGACGTGTGGCGGAGGGAGTCGCTGTAATTCGAATCGTCCGTGCCAGAAACGCAATGGGAGAATGCGTCGCGTTCGGCTTCCTTCGGTTGTTCCCCCCCCCCCTACCACCTCGCCCCCCACCTCGCCCCCCACCTACCCCCCCCCCCTTCGTTCCGTACCGCCAAACTCGAACCGCGAGGTGCGGTGACGCCAGCGGCTGATGTCCCGAGAATCACCACGCGGCACACGGACGCGAGGGACTTGAATTCGGATTTTTGTTGTTTTTGGAGAAGGATTCGCGCGAGTGAAATTCCAGCCCTGTGTCGTGAGGCCCTCCTCCACCCGGTTCACGACTCGCGCACTGGCATTTGACTCGCGCGATGTGACCCATACATCAATTCTGAATCAAAACATTGGTCTGAAGAAGCAGGGCCATTGCCTGAAACGTCACCTGCAATATATATTTAATGCCACACAGTGTTATTACAGATGGTTTTATATTTTTATACAGTACATATATGAAATACTTTGTATTAACACATTCCTGCGGAGGGAGCTGGTAGGAACGTTGGGTTGCTCGGTCAATGGTCAGGGTCAACGGCGGCGTGGTGTATTCCGCAAATATGGCCGACTGTGAGGGCGGGCACAAACCGGCGTGAGTAGGTTACACGTTGAGTTTTATAAGGGCACCACGGGGTGACCGGCTCCTCCCCACCCAGCCCCTCCCCTCCCACCCCCTACCCAGCCCCTCCCCTCCCCACCCCACCCTCCCCACCCCACCCAGCCCTTTCCACCCTCCCCTACCCACCCAGCCCCTCCCTCCCCACCCGGCCCCTCCCTGCACGACGGACGGACGGACACAATAATCCCCTGTGACCTGGTGTAACCAGGAGGTTCCTACCAGTAAAAAAATTAGCCCGTCTTTCACTATAAATCCTTTATATGCGTGTTCAATGGGCCACAACCCAGCCCACATTGGTCTTTGAAACGGGCGGCTAGAGTCCTCTCGTCCTCTGGCTTGAGATGGCTGCCACCTATGGGTCAGATGATTGCTTGCCACCATTAAGCAATTGGTAATTACATATAAAAAAAAATCCTAAAAAGTGTAAAATTTTCACGAAAATTAATTGTCACGCACAACGAGTCTGTGTGCAAAATGTCAGCTCGATTGGATCACGGGAAGTGGGTAAAAAAACGACCGAAAGATTTGCACAGTCGTAAGCGCGCAAGCAAGCAAGCAAGTGAACTTAATATAAAGGATTTAAAAATAACAATGCACTTTCATAGCTCGAGGTGAGCAGCTATATCATGGGACGGTTTTGCCAGTATCAAAGTATAAAATATAAGAATAGGGTTGACCCTTTCTGGCAATAAAACAGGTGATAAGATTTTGATTTAAAGCTTTCGTGACCGCAGGGATTCATATTCTTGGTTCTTTCGGTAAAGTCATGTAGAAGGGAAATAATAAAATTATAGAAATATTATAGATTTATATTTATATTATTTTATTATTTCCCTTTTACGTGACTTTACCGAAAGAACCAAGAATAGGTGATAAGATGTTAAAACATCAAATAGATACATTTCGCGAGGAATCAAGTCCTGCGTTAACCACACACACAGTGCTTGTGGTTAACATGCAAACAAACATCCTCTGGTAGCAATACACGCATTGTCTTTTAAACGGATTGTCCTACACCAGAGGCAGCTTTCCTTACGGCCTAGTCTCACCAGTGTCAGACCAGACAACGCCACGAGGCGAACAGCACAAAGACACTGCACTATCCCGTGCTACAGCTGCTCACCTCGAACTATAAATTCTCTGATAGTACCAGTTTTCTTAACAATACCTTGTTATTTTTTTTATGAAGACCGAAGTCAGCTCATTACCAGCTAGTGCTATTCACGACTTATTTGTGTTTTTTTTTACCAAATACATAAATTCGAAACGAACGCCATGGGAACGAAGCGAACGTCGCAATCTCCTGCCTTAGCATGCCAACCGTCGCTTGTCCGCCACTGTCATCACCACAGGAGCAGCAGCATTGGCAGATCATATTTTTCGGATCGTGGCCGTTGGAATGTTGCCCTTCGCTTCCAGAGGTATTCCCTCTGTTTCTCTCACTCGGTGTGAATGGGGGGGGGGGGGGGGGGGTCAGTGCTGCGATGTGGGATGTGTGTCCACCCCCCCCCCCCCGAAGTTGCGTGCAACATTCCCGGCAACAAAAGAACAAAGCCGCATCGCGGTCGTGTGCAACCGGCAACTTCACTGAGCGATCCAGCGAACAAAGTGGAAACACCCCGCCCCCCACCACCAACCACCAACCACCCGCCTATCGAATGTTGACTTTAACGAGTTTGTGCTCTTTAAACCGTTCGCGTTGGCTCCATTTATTTTAACGTAACCGGGAGGAAAAGATGGAGAGAGCCGAATCTTTGCCGCCGTAGCCGTAAAAATCAAAGCGAGACCGCAGTTTCCGGCTGCAGTGCGAACGCGGGTGACGACACAATCCTGCGAAGGGTGGGGGGGGGGATGAAACAAAGACAAAGATCCCCCGTATAGCCTCTAACAGACTGTAGGGGCAAGTGCTGTCAGCGAGCACCTATGAAGGCCGGCACGGCACACGAGGGGGTGGGTGGTCGGCACCACGCCCGGCCGCCTTTGTCTCCCCCAGTGGCGATGTTTACACACCGCACCAGGCACTCATTTGAGGCTGAGTCGACCTAGGGGAGGGCCCTGGACCGGTTCAGACGATCGTCACACGGGTGTTGGCCGCGAGCGGGAATTGAACCCGGGTCGTAGCGCTAACCACTACACCACCGCCCCCCCAACTACCATCAACACTCGCCACACACACACGCGTACACATCATCTACGGCGCGCTAAACTTTCACGCCGACTGCAACGCGGTAAAAAATTCTAAAATAAAATAAATATATTCATTGTGTTACGTCTCGTCCTCGGTCCGCCAAGTGTGAAAAGTTACGCGCGCATATTCAGTGTTCAGACGGCGCGTTTTGTACATTTGCTGCTTTCATTTCTACCTACGTGACTTTACCGAAAGAACCAAAGAGTATGGATGGATTTCTGCAGTCACGAAAGCTTCAAATCAAGATTTGCTTTCTTGTTGCGTGCCGGTGGCGGTGGTGGTGGTGGCGAGGTAGGGTTGGGTGGGTTTAACAAAATATACTTTCGTGAAATTATCTCTGCGTCCGCGTGTTGTTTTTCATTTAAAACCAGGCCGCTCTGCGACGCTTGCTTCTACCACCACCACCACCCCCTTGTCTGAGGGTCAAATGGTTCGGTCCTAGACGGAGCGGGCCAGACAGGTCAACCCGTTGGCAATGCAGCAGAAGGGCTTTATAGAGGCGCGCGACAATGGGGCAAGAGAGGGGAAAATAATGAACGCGAAGCCACCGGTACGTGCGCACGCCGCCCATGGAGAGGGTAGAGAGAGAGAGGGGGGGGGGTGATTTTAATGCTTCTTTTTTGAATGGGGGGGTGTGGTGGTGGGTGGGTGGTGGGTGGGTGGTAGAGGTGGGGGGAGGGGCAAACGGGGACACGCTGGGTCGTCTCCCTGCGCTTGTAAGGTGCCGGATGAGACTTTGGGAGGAGGAGGCGGGAGGAGCAAGGTGGGGGCGGCGGGGGGCGGGAGTCACCGTACAAAACAAAACCGGCCGTTCGATGAATGCATCAGCTGCGCGAGAAAATGCATCGTTGCAATCGTCGTCAACAACAACAACAGCGATGTTGATAATGGCGACGCGGCGAACGTGAATTCCGTGCGGATCTGCGCCGAGTGCGCGTGCTGTCTGCACGCCCGGAGCTGCCAGCGGCGAGGAGAACTTCTTTGAGCGGCCTTGGAAACAAATGTATGGACGATAATGAAAGGAGGAGGAGGAGGAGCGAGGGTGGGAGTAGTGGGGGGGGGGGGGTCTTCCAAGTGATTTATTGTCTCGCGTTCCACACGAACCACATACCAACGATTCAAGCCTCTACCCCCCCCCCTATCCAAAAGCCAATGGCTCACGTCCATTTCAAGTCCTCCCCTAACCGTCATAAAGACACAGATCCCCCGTGTAGCCTTTGAACAGATTGTCGGGGCAAGTGCTGTCGTTAGCGAGCAGCACCTACGAAGGGCCGCCGACACGGGCACACGAGGGGGTGGGTGGCCAGCACCACGCCCGGCCGCCTTTGTGTCTCCATAGTGGCGATGTTGACTGCACACCGCACCGAGTACCCATTTGAGGCTGAGACGACTGCTGCTCACTTTCGCCTGTCCGCGGGCACGGGATCGTTGCTTGATTGACAGGATGCTGAATGATCACTAACGCACGCATCCGTCACCCTCGATCAACATCGCCGTCGTGAATATCCAGGGTTATCAGCGTTTTTATTTCCGCTGATGAACCGAACAATCGCCACCACCAGCACCACTACCACCAAACAAAGCCAAAGACCCCCCGTATAGCCTTAACAGACTGTTGGGGAAAGTGGTGCTCAGGGTAGTAGCAGCACCTATGGAAGGCCGGCGCGGGCACACGAGAGGGAGCGTTCGGTGTGGCCCAGTCGCCACGCTCACCACACAATTCCTACCTCCCACATGTCACAGGAGGTGTTGCTTGCGTCAGAGGCCTCAACAAGCTTGGGAGAGATCGATCCGCGTGCACGCGTGGGGTGTGTGGCAGCGATCGAGGCGGTCGGTCCGCAGTGTAAGGGACTTAAGTGAGTTTTGTTTTTGGAAGGGAGTGGAGGTGGTACTGGTGGGGTAGGGGATAGCATGTTTCAGAAGGAAATATCGCTGTACGGGAACGCCACGTTAGCCAAATACATTTTTAAATCCTTTATATTAAGTTCGCTTGCTTGCTTGCGTGCTTGCGTGCTTGCTTGCTTGCTTACGACCGTGCAAATATTTCGGTCGTTTTTTAACCCACTTCCCGTGATCCAATCGAGCTGACATTTTGCACACAGACTCGTTGTGCGAGACAATTAATGTTCGTGAAAATGTTTTCCAAAATTTTACACTTTAGGGAAAACAAATTAAATTTTTAATTACCAATTGCTTAATACTGGCAGACAATCATCTGACCCATAGGTGGCAGCCATCTCAAGCCAGAGGACGAGAGGACTCTAGCCGCCACGCATATAAAGGATTTAGAGTGAAAAACTTTGTTTTTACGGATTATACTTGTTTAAGATGAAGCAAATAATGATGTTGCTAAATCTTGATTTGAAGGTTTCGTGACTGCAGGAATCCATACTCTTTGGTTCTTTCGGTAAAGTCACATAGTTAGAAATAAAAATATTTTATTTTTAAATTAAAATAAGCAAATCACTAATTTGTTTTATTTTGCTTATTTTATTTTACTTCTAATAAAATTTCTAATAAAATAAAACAAATCAATGTTTTATTTTATTTCTAACTACGTGACTTTACCGAAACAACCAAAGAGTTTGAATGCTGCTGGCTTGGCAGTGACCAAAAGTGAAAAAGCATGTGTCAATTACGCTGCGACTTATAAAGGCAAAACAATATTATGCCATAGATGCTTTTGGCAATGGGCCATTCCTCATGCCACTTGAGAGTTCAGAAAGATAGCGAATTATTGTTGGCGGCTTCCTTGCCCCAAATCGACACTGAAGATTAATTTCTTGAGCGCCGCTGTTCGCGTGTATAGTTTGTTGTCCTTACCCAGGACAACTCCGATGAGCACGTTTGGATACGTACGGTTCGAGAAAAGTTCAACATACGTGACTGCACTAAATGTTTTAAATACCCGTCGCCCTTTATTCAGGAAAGCCTCGCTAAGTCTCAACACTCTTTTTTCAAAATGTTTTCTGATGACCAGTCTTTCAATAGGCTCATCAATAGTTACCTAATAGTAGATATTTGAGCAACAGACAAACCCTTCAATAACCACGCAAAGTATCACTAAATAAACACATTTATCGTAAAGGTTATTTTTTCTTAAAGGCGTTTGCTAAAAAAATTCTTATGAACGCTCGTTCTAAGATGTATTAGCCTGTGATCAAATCGCCTGGAATGCACCGCCCGATCTAAACAATTCATATAAGCTCAGCAGGTTTGAGCCTGGATGGAGCGCATAGATGAGTGACCGCCCTGCATGCATTACAGGTGCCATAGGCTCGCTCACGCGCCACATTACGACCAAAGGAAGTCGGTGCAGAAAAAAATTCCAACGTATCAACGGTCAGAATAATCTAGAACATAACCCAGCGTGGTGAAGTATGGTCAGAATAAAGCCAATGACCCTCTCATCCAAAAGTGAGCCGATAAAAAGGACCGTACGTACTCTTAAGATTGCAGTGCAACAATTATATCGCAATGTAAAGAGTTAAGTGAAACCAGGCATGCGCGCGCCTGTGTGTGTGTGTTGTTATTTAATGCTGCAACGAGGAAATCTGGGCCAGCCATTAACCACAGGGCACCTCGCGAGGCGAATAATGCCGTACTTATGTTCCAGGTATTCTTGGGGATCAAATACTGAGAATTTGTGGTATTTTTATGGAACAATTACGTGGGTTTCGAACGTGAAACTCTTTACCGCAGAGCACACAATGCTAATTGTAAAACCTCGCTGAACGATGACTATGATGAGGATGACGATGATGGTGTCAATAATGATGACTGTGATGATGTGATACTGATGATGATTTAGAATTATGATGATGCTTGTCGTTATCCAGGAAAGTCTCGCTGAGTCCCACGGCCATTTCAGTTGGGGGAGGTGTTGCTATGTTTTAACCCATTTTGAGATTTTTTTGCAGGTATTTTTTCAGCATTGAGATGTTTGGCCAATACCAATTACACTGTATGTGTTATATTAGCTATGAGAGGAAACCGGAGGTCACAGAGGAAACCCATGCAGAACAGGGGGAGAGCATACAAACTCCACAAAGAAAGGAACCCGAGTCGGGAGTTGAACGCAGGACCTTCTTAATTCAAGGCACGATGATGATAACAACGTGTGTACGAATGTGTGTGTGTTGAACTTCGTTCGCACCGTACGTAGCCGACCGTGATAATCGGAGGTGCGACGGGGGGAAGGGGGCGACACAAAAAACTGAACACGAACAGAAGTTCTAAAGAAATTAGTTTTCAATCCAGATCATTTGAAAGTGCATAACTCCCAGTGGCTTCATAACATCGAAATGAAGAGCGTTGTGACGATGACAACAATGATGATGTCAACGGCGAAAACACCGGCGTCAATTTACGGTGATTGATGATGACATCAATTATTATGATCGAAGTTCACGACGGTGCAGCAGCAGCAGCCTCGACAACAACAACAACATCATCAGATCTCACAATATGCACCAGACTAAAAAAATGCAGCGCGCGGGGAGAATGTAGTTTACAACAGTGCGGCTTCTCATTAGACAAAACAAGAGCCAGCCACTTGGAACCGTTCCATGGAACCCCCCCACCCCCCCCCCCCAGCTTATCCGTGTCGCTTGATTTACAAGACGCCTCCGTCTCAGGCCCAGGAGGCGCGCATTGATACAAAAACTGCAAATTGCGGGACGCTCCCCTGCACCGGCGGTGAGGAGTCGGGAGCGATGGGATGGGTGCCACCAGCTGCGGAGAACGGACAGGAATTATTGTGGTGGTGGTGGTGGAGGGGGGGGTACATCGAGGTAGTGGGGGAGCTTTGTGCGCAGAGGGGGGTGGGGGGTAAGGGTGGTGGTATTGGAGGCGAAGGTGTTCGGTGGTGGTGGTGGTAGTGGGAGGGAGGGCGAAAGGCGGTGCGGTTGATTTGGCTTCACTCCATCCCTGCAGCTGCTTCATTAAAATTAGATTGTTGCACGTGAAGCGGCCGTAATGAGATTGTGCAATTGCTGGAGGGGGGGGGGGGGATGATCGCCCGCTGTGACGGAGGAGGTGGTGGTGGCGGTGGTGGCGGCCCGGCAGGCGAAACTCGGTGATGTCTGTGGTGGCCGGCGCCGCACGTGGCTTCTTCCCCTGTGATCCAGCACATGTGGAGGCAGCAGCAGCGGCGGCGGCGGCGGCGGCGGCAAGTGTTAGTGGATCGCCGCATGAATGTCGAGAAACTCCCTTAAACCGTGGGCTTCGAGGAGTTGAAAATTCACCGCGGCTCGCCCACGAGAAAGGGGTACAGCAAGTGTGGATTAATCGTCATCTGTTTCCGTCTGTACGGGGATAGAGCGTTGCCCCCTCGCATGCGCCCGCGCGTGGGATTTCCCAGGTTGCTCCGGTTTTCTCCCACTTGCTACAATGAGCACAACTCATCGTTAATTAGCTGATAACATGTTAAAATAAAATAAAAAACTCGAAGCCAGGACCCTTATGAAAAAGAGTCATACGACTCGATGTTGTGGCGTTCCTGGATACGTAAGTAGATTGTGATTTTTATTATATCATTATTATTATTAAGTTCGTCTGACGAGCCGCGAGTTGCACGGACGCATGGCCCAGTGTGGATCGACGGAAGGGAGCGATGTTCCGCGTCTCTTCACCTGGTCATTAACTTTTAACCGGCCACGTGGCTGAGCAAGAGAGCCAGCGGCTCGCATTGTAGAAATTCTAGATTTGAAGCTTTCGTGACTGCAAGGATTCATACTCTTAGTTCTTTCGGTAAAGTCACGTAGGTAAAAAATGTAATTAAAATTAATAATAATAAAATAATAAAATCACGACGTTTCGGAGGCAACACAAGTCTCCGTCATCAGGTGGGACCGTCACAGCCAGATTTGCTGCATCACAAGTCTCCGTCATCAGGTGGGACCGTCACAGCCAGATTTGCTGCATCAAGAGCAGCAAATCTGGCTGTGACGGTCCCACCTGATGACGGAGACTTGTGTTACCTCCGAAACGTCCTGATTTTATTATTTTATTTTTATTAATTTTAATTGAATTTTTTACCTACGTGACTTTACCGAAATAACTAAGAGTACGCATTGTAGAAGTTTGAAAGGTTGACTCGGCCCGTCATCCCTCCAAAGCTCACGAGTTGGGGGCCCCCTTGACAAGCACCATGAGATTTGTTTTCAACAGCAGCGTTGGGGCCTCACCTGACCGATTTCCGCACACCCACGAGCCGATAATATGGGAACGCCATTGCCCCAAGGGCAACGGTGCTTGTCTTTACGGATGCCCTCATCGCCGCCACGAAATTTGAGCAAGACTTCTGGTTTTCCTTTCCGATAGTTTTTTCTTTTAATTTTGAAGGTGAAGGAGCAGCCCTGCGATTGCTCCCTTCACGTCACTGCTGGCGGAATAGGCCTCCACTCGAGGGAGCTCTCTCTGTCTCGAGAGAAAGAGAGAGAGAGAGTTCGTCTCACAGAGGGCAATTTGTCCTGCTCGTCCCAGCTGGCTACACGTCTTGCTAGCGGTGGGAGTACTCACACTCTGCCCCACCACGCGCGTTCTGTCCATCGACTAGTAAGGGTCGGATCGAACCTGCGAAACGCTGCATCGCAAGTCCATTGATGGTGGTGCGAACCATCACGCACACACACACAACTGTGGCAGCAGCACCATCAGTACAGTCACGTGATTCACGGCCTTGATCTACAATTAAACTCGCGCACACCTGTGCCTCCTGCAAAGATAATTGTGGTGGTGGGTGGGTGGGTGGGGGAGGTGCTCTTTTAGACGGTGCATAATTTATACAATTTCCTCCGACACTTTGTCTCGGTAACTTTGAAGCGTAACTATCACCCACTGTGGACGTCAATATCCCGTGTCATACGCCGGCAAGCATTATGCAATTACACGTCCACATTTAGCTGCGTGCCACAAGCGATTTGCTGTTGTAAGTGGCACAAATTATAGCGTGCGTTTTTTTTAGGTTCTGAACTCCGGCTCCGCATTATTTCCCAAAGTACGTGCCAGGTGTTCCTTTTTAAATCATTTATATTAAGTTCACTTGCTTGCTTGCGCGCTTACGACCGTGCAAATCTTTCGGTCGTTTTTTAACCCACTTCCCGTGATCCAATCGAGTTGACATTTTCCACACAGACTCGTTGTGCGTGACAATTAATTTTCGTGAAAATTTGTTTCCAAAATTTTACACTTTTTAGGAAAAATAAATAAGTATTTAATTACCAATTGCTTAATGCTGGCAGACAATCATCTGACCCATAGGTGGCAGCCATCTCAAGCCAGAGGACGAGAGGACTCTAGCCGCCACGCATATAAAGGATTTATAGTGAAAAACTTTGTTTTTACGGGTTAATTTTTTACCGTTCGAATTGACGAGTGCAAAGCACCACAACGTCGCCTATCGTTTACACTCGAATGGAGATGATCTCTGAGCAATGAGAGCAGACGGACCGAGAGATGATGGAACATTGCCCTGAGTTGTATCTCTTCTCGCCACGGTGGCTAGGAGGTGTTAACTACCTCGCCTGGTATACAGGAGGTTCGTGGGTTTGATCCCGACCCCGACGCCTGCTGTATATTTGGAGTTTCCGTGTCTCTCTCATCATCATCATCGCGGTGGCGAGATGTTAACTACCTTGCATGGTATACAAGAGGTCGTGGGTTCAACCCCGACCCTGGCGCCTGCTGTATATTTGGAGTTTGCATGTTCTCTCTCTCTTTGTGGTCGTGTAGATTTTTCTCCGGGTCCTCCGGGTTTTCCCTCCACACTTAAAAACATGCATTTGAGTATTTGGCTGCTATACATTTCCATATGACAAGCCACTTCGTTGAGCTATCATTTGTGGACAGGTCGCTTATGAAAAAAACTTATTTAACTCATTGGGACATAGGTGGTAAAATAAAAAAAATAGTATTTTAGTAGTTCTCCTGAGATCGTGCATGGTTCTGGCTCCTTGCAAAGCCCAATGCCAACGCTTTTCTGTCATTGATGAGAAACCCCATCGCAAACCGGCACATGCGTGCAGCCTGGAAATAAATGGGGTTAAATAAACAACGCAAATATGTGCTGCTGTCACGTGACCCCCACATTCTACGTACAGTACAGTTCTCTCAGCCTTGTCTAAACCGCCAGTTCTGCAGCTGTTGGTACGATCGCCTTTTAGTTCTCCAGAGTTGGTGGCTCAGACAAGGTTGAGAGTCATTGCACGTGCAATGCATGTGGTGATCACATGACATGCATGCAAGGCATGATGGGAAGTCGAAGCCTTCATCCAGCAGTGGATAGATCATGGCTAACGATGGTGATGACCGGTTTATGGACGAGTAGTTTTATACATTTCTGTAGGAGACCGTCTGATGATTTGATGATAACTACTGCGGGATTTACCAAGGGTATTATAATCACTGCAAGGCTGTGGCCATGGAGTCAACATTTGGGGGGGGGGGACCAAATCTTACAGGGTATCTGGGGGTCCCCCCCCCAGAAAAAAAATCTTAATTTTAAAACGAATTTCCTGCCTGAAATATAAAAAAATTCACTAACACGTAGGATGGACTTTTTATTTACTTTATACAATGATGTCTAATAGTGTATTGCAATACATTGCTCTGTTTTTTCTTGTTTAGCTTTTCTTGTTTCATTGTATGTAATGGCAGAGATTGGGGATAAATAAAGTACAACCATAACCACAATCATATAAACATAACTCTATTTGATAGCAATATATTGGGGGAGGGGGGACATTTTGAGCATATTTGAATATTGGGGAGGATGTATTATAATGACGGCCTTGAAACACTGGCGCTACTATGCAAGTCACTTGTACAAAGCCCGGGCTGGCTGCAGCGTTAATCAGCATTGCATTGCGTGGCTGCGGCAAAACCTCGCTCAGCCGGCCCCATCACGACATCGTAGCGACGCCGCGAGTAAGAAACGCAGCTGTGTAATTCGGAACGACACGGCGGATTTGCCCGTGCGATGAATCGGCAAAAACGGAAACATTTCTTCGCGAGTGACTGCATCGGAAACAAATAGGATTATTGGTTTGCGAGAAAGAGGAGGGGGGGGGGGGGGTCCTTCAATCGGCGTTCCCAATGTTTGCATTCCCAGAGAATGAGAGATGAAAAAAATGGGGCTCATGACATCATCGCAGTTTAAGCAGCCAAACATCGCAACCCTCGCGCGGTATTGATGTTGGAGTAAGCAACCAGTGACAGACATTATATTATTAACAAACAAAACAATCACATGCAGTGGGTAGAGGAGGGTGGGAGTTTTTTAGGTTTTTTGACTATTATATATACGGAGTGGTATCTCCTGTAATCTCTCATTTACTTGATACAGCTGTCGGGCTGTGACGGTTCCACCTGAAGACGGAAGCTTGTGTTGCCTCCGAAACGTCGTGATTTTTATTTTATTTTACTTTTATTAATTTTAATTTTTACCCATGTGACTTTACCAAAAAAACCTAAGAATATGAATCATTGCAGTCACGAAAGCTTCAAATCTAGAATTTTGGCTAATCGTCTATAGCATCCGGGAATGCTTGTGGATACCAAAATTGGCTTTGTGCAGTCTCCACTCGAAATGTTCGTCCGTTTGCAAGTTCAGGAGCTCAGCTCCTTCGGGAGCCACCACTTAATGGAGAGAGAGAGAGGCATGTTCTACGCAGCACGGGTCAACCTCGGTTAAAATAATCAATGGGATCTTCAAAAAGAGGATTAAAAGCATTTCATGTATCAATAATGACCACGTCACTCTCACGTCCATCTCACGTAGCGGTAGCGAGAATCGTGTCGGAATGCGGGTAACCTGCTTCCTAAAGTTTCTTGGAATTGGCCCCGCATACCCCACCGTGTCTCTCGCTCTCTTTCTGCTCATTAACAAACATCTGTTCCATGTCCGACAGCTTTCTAGGAACTGGCCAGACAGGAAATTAAATCGTCGCAGAATTTATTTATTTCTTTGTGCCATTTCCAGGAGCAAAGAAATTGTTCGGATCGTTTTTCACCCACCCCCCTCCCCCCCAGTCATCGCGCACAACTGTGAAGGGGATAGAGAGAAAGGGGGAAAAAAGAGCCGGAATATAAAAGGTTGGAGAGAGAGAGAGAGAAAAAAAGTGTGAATGGGATTTGTTGAAGGGCTGCTGCGCGAGGCTGATGAGTGAACTCCACTCTCGCGTCCGCTGGTAGCGAGGGCGCAGGAATTAGCCGACAGACTGTTCAGACATTTCTGCGAATTCTCGGCAATTTCCCGCTAGACAAACTTGACAAAACCTTCCACCCCCCCCACTCCCTACCCATCGCCCCCCTCTCCCATCCCATCCACCTCCCGCAGATTATGAGCTGAGGTTTTGCACCCCCTGAATCTGCCTGTCCCCAAGCCCCCCCCCCCCCCATTACCCATCTCTCTTGCTCTCTCACCCAAAGATAAATATCCCCCGTATAGCCTTAACAGAATGTAGGGGCAAGTACTGTTAGCGAGAAGCACCTATGAAGGCCGGCACGGGCACACGAGGGGGTGGGTGGCCAGCACCACGCCCGGTCGCCTTTGTGTCTCCATAGTGGCGATGTTTACTGCACACAGCACCGAGTACCTATTTGAGGCTGAGTCGACTGCTGTTACTTTCGCCTGTCCGCGGGCACGGGATCGTTGCTTGATTGACAGGATGCTGAATGATCACTAACGCACGCATCCGTCACCCTCGATCAACATCGCCGTCGTTAACACCCAGGGTTATCAGCGTTTTTAATCCGCCGATAAAATGAACAATAAAAACAAACAATATAAGTCCGAATAAAGGACTAGTCGCGATGCTGAAATAGAACCTGTACGGAATTATCCATTGTCCGATGGGCAATAAAGACATTCCTGCGGAGGGAGCTGGTAGGAACGTTGGGTTGCTCGGTCAATGACCAGGGTCAATGGCGGCGTGGTGTATTCCGCAAATATGCCCGACTGTGAGGGCGGGCACAAGCTGGCGTGAATAGGTTAAACGTTGAGTTTTATAAGGGAACCACGGGGTGACCAGCCCCTCCCCACCCAGCCCCACCCCTCCCCACCCAGCCCCACCCTCCCCACCCAGCCCCACCCCTCCCCACCCAGCCCCACCCAGCCCCACCCTCCCCACCCAGCTCCTCCCCACCCTCCCCTCTCCACCCAGCCCCACCCCTCCCATTTTTGTATCCACGACGGACGGACGGACACAATAATCATCTGTGGGCTGGTGTAACCAGGAGGTCCCTACCAGTAAAATAGATATTTTACAACAACAACAACAAACAATTGCAGCAATGTAATACAATGCAACGAAATTGACAAACAGCACGCGGCACCACATTTTGGTTTGCGTCAAATCCCTTAACGAGCTTAACAGCCCCCCCCCCCCTCCTTTGATCAGCATTGCCCCTTTTGTTGTCTTGTTTTCTCTGTTTTTTTCGCTTTAATGTCTTTGTGCCACTCGTCCTTTGTCCCTTTTGAGACTGTTCCCTTTGTTTACATTCACCCCCCCCCCCTCTTTCTCATCTTTATCATCCCAGATTCTCACTCTCTCATCCTCCCTCTCCCCTCCTCTCCCTGCTCCCCCACTCCCATCCACCCTAGGCCACCTACGCTACTCTACAATGGGCAGAAATCCAGCCCGGACCCCTCTATCTCCCAGTGATAATAGGAGCACAGAGAGAGAGAGACCACCAAAGACGTCTCTTGCTTGCTGGGGGATGGGTGGTGGTGATGGGGGGGAGGTGGGGGCAATCGAGTTTGTTGGGGGGAGGGAGGAATTGCGGGCGGGGGGGGCGGTGTGAGTTCACAGACAGGGAGAGAGCGATGGGAGGTGATGGAGGGAGGAGAGGAGAGGGTGTGACCGGGGTTGCCTGCCAGGGGTTAGGTTGAACTGCGACAGAAAACGCCTTGTCGTGCAGCGAGCCTCCCCCTCCTGCAGGCAAACGGCGGGATCGCGGGTTGCGAGAGCGGCGTTCATTCCCGGCACGCACGTTCGTCCCGCCTCCGTTGCCTTTCTGTGCGAGCGTGAACGTACCGAGAAGGGATTGTGTGCGCGCCGTCATGATGCTCGTGTGCGTTTCTAGTCGGGGTCTCGTCTTGTCTTCAGCCGTCCTCGATCCGAGGGTTGGCCGCACCACGGGCAGTCCATTGCCACTGACTTCTGTCTTCTGTAATCCTCACGGTCTGTTCCAGCGCGAGCCTCGTCCATGCTTTGATGTTATCTATCCATGTCATCCTTGATCTTCCTCGCGCACGTGACCCCCCGGGTATTGTGCCTTGCGTAATCTGATTCTCCAAACAAGTTCCATGTTTTGTTTTGCAGGGGAAAAGAGCGTGTTTCCTCCGATGCAGAGTCCATACCTCTCAGAGCTATATTGACCGTTTAAATCGTAGCATCGGACCCCCGAATCACGTAAATTCGTTGAATCAGTGTGTGGGGGGGGCGGGGGAGGGTGTTAGGGAGTGCATCAATATACCCCTGGTAGATAAGACGGTGCTGTTGTATGAGGACGAGTGCTGGGGCACAAGGAAAGAGGGAGGACCAAGCTACGGCAGTCACAGAGATGAGGATGTTTCCTGTGGACGTTGGGTTCAACAAGGAAGGGCAGCGTGAGAAATGAATAAGTGAGAGGAATACCCAAGGTGGTAGACATCACAGAGAAGATGAGAGAGACAACAGGACAATTGCGTGGGTCAGAAGGTGGCAAGTGATGCAAGTGGAAGGAAAGAGATCAAGAGGAAGGCAGAAGAAGAGGTCGGAGGGGGGGGGGGGATGTGGTGTGATCGGGCCGTGGTGGCCGGAGGAGCGGTAGGAGAGATGGCGCAGGGCAGGGCAGCGTGGAGAAGGTTGGCAAGGACATCGGACACCCCCACGTGAGTGGGACAAACGCGTGGAAGAAGAAGAAGGAGATAAGACGTATACATTTCCATTTACACGAGATAAGTAGACTACGTGTGATCTCCATACGTCCAACTCTCTAAATAAAAAAAACGAAGCAAGCATTCTTTTAACGCAACCTATCGGACCCACGGCCTTTTGGGAGCGCGTGATTTCATTCAGCATGAGTTCAATAAAAGCAAAACTCTCGACCGGTTTCGACTTAGTGTCTCATCAGCAGAGGCGAGCTCGCTAGGAGTCGATGCATTTCCATTCACAGATCTTTAACGGCAATCAGTGACGACGCGCTGAATTTTAAGAATCAATAACACTTAAAATGATCATCATTATCAACCATGCCCAATCCACTGCCGGATGAAGTTCCTCGCCAAGCCGCCAACGCCTCCCGCAAGCCAGCGATGTGACAGTCACACGGAACACCCGTGCACGAGTTGGTTTTCATCGCTCCATCTCCTCTGTGGATGTACTCCCGGTGGGGGGAACCCAGTGCATTGTTACATTTAAATAATTCGTGCGCAAAAAAATTGATCCACGCACAATCCGCGGCTGCCACGTGTTAGATTTGTTTCACACCAAAAAAAATATTTTTGGATTCCTCGTGCAATTATGTAACGTTACGAGGCGCTGGAACATCCGAAGAATTCGGCATCTGTTGTATTTCAAGATAACAGTCAAACCATTCATCTCACCTCGCGACAGATTAATACCACAACCGCTATGCTTGGAATTCACCCGCTCGGTTTTTTTAAAATTTGCCATTCATTGTGTTGGCGCTTATCCAAATTGACAAGAAAAAAATAAACGTGTGTGTGGAGCGCACGTGCCTCGATGGCATGATGTCTCCAGGAAGGGAATGAAAAATGTTGGGAGAATTTGTGAAGGTAGATTTATTTTTTATACCTGTCCACCGCTTACCGCATTCTTAGCCGTAGAAGACGCTCCGGAAAGTAAGACGCACCCCACCCCCGCCTCACCCCCCCCCCCCGAACTTTTGGCCCCGTGTCTACAAAGTTATGACAAAGACACCCCGTATAGCCTTAGCAGATTCTTGGGCCAAGTGCTGCAAGCGAGCACCTACGAAGCCCGAGACCTAGCGCCACGCCCGACCGACTGACTTCGTCTTCCCAGTGCTGACGTTTGCAAACAAATTCCAACCAAGTGATACAACTACCGGGTTAAAGACGCACCCACAAACGTGTGCCACGTGTCAACACATTTCGACAGATCTGGTCTCGCGCACGCAAGTGGATTGTAAAGACGCGAACCCACCCTCTCAAACACTTTACAGGGAACAAAAAGGTGCGTCTTATAATCCGGAAGAGTACGGCCCGAAGATGTTTTTTTGTTTCGATTTAAAGCTTTCGTGGACTGCAGGGATTCATCTTCTTGGTTCTTTCGGTAAAGTCACGTAGAAGGGAAGTAATAAAATAATAAAAATAAAACATAAAATAATTCTCACGACGTTTCGGCCACAACGCAAGCAGCCGTCCTCAGGTGAAGACCAGGTCTGTCGGGGGAGACAGCGTCTGAGGACGGCTGCTTGCGTTGTGGCCGAAACGTCGTGAGAATTATTTTATATGTTTTATTTTTATTATTGTATTACTTCCCTTCTACGTGACTTTACCGAAAGAACCAAGAAGATGTTTTTTTTGTGTCCATGTTGCAGCTGCTTGAGACGTGACCACCGGTTCTTGATTCGCTTGTGGGTGGAGGGACGAAGGGGGGTAGAGCAAGTGGGGGGGGGGGGCGGGGTCAACATTCCACGAAGGCTATGGGAATATCAACCTTTTGTTCAACACACAAGTGTGGCAGCGCTTAAGTAAAACAGCGTTGGCTGGTATGTTGCATTTCACTTTCGCTGGCGAAATCCAACCGCGTCGTCACGGGGTGACTGATCCTCACCCCTCCTCTCGCTCGCTCTCTCGTCTCTTGTTAAGTTGCCAAATTTTCGCCGAGCGATTTGTGTGACTCATACGTCCCACCCGCACCCACCAAACACCCTCTCCCCCCCCCCCCCCGTCGCTTACATCGGAATCTTTGACGAACGAATTGAGATACGGGGCGGGGGGTGTGGTGTCGTGTCTCCTATGCTAAAGAAGTAAACAACCGAGGGGCGAGGCAACTAGTCAAATGGAATTTTTAAACACGAAAAAAAAAGTAATCGAAACGTCGATTGTTTACGTTTTGTATGGCATCGTCGAATTGGTAGATTTTCTCTGAGAGAGAGAGAGGGAGGGAGGGAAAGGGGCTCTCACTGCTGGGATGTTTTTTTCAGCGGCAGTGGCTGCAATGCTCCAGACGGCTGTCTCTAACCCAGTATTGTGGAGGTAGCAGCGAGGGTTGATGGATCACGAGCACAGTTTATCGTATATTCTTTTTTATTTCGACAGGTAAGGCCCCGCTCGAGCGACGTAGCTCTTTTCAGAAAGCGACCTGGCCACCGCAAATGATGGCTCAACGAAGCGGGCTCGTCATCACGTGGACATTTCGAGCAGCCACACACTGTGAACGCACTTCGATTCTAAATGTGGAGGGAAACAAAACGGAGGATCCGGAGAAAATTCCACGCGACCACGGGCAGAGAGAGAGAGACACGAAAACTCCAAATGTGCAGCAGGCGTTAGTGCCGGGATCGAAGCCACGACCTCCTGTATACGAGGCGAGGGAAATAGCATCTCGCCACGGCTGTACCCCAATGTTGTGAAACTCCATGCTCGTGAGCGCCAAGGTGGTGTCATTCACGGTGGCTCACCCTGCAGGAGAACGCATCACGGCAAAGGGGATTTTTTTGCCATCTGTTTTCATCTGTATGGGGATACGTGTTATCCCCTGGCGCACACAGCGGTACCAGCCATGTGGCAGAGAAGGAGGGCTCACGGAAGGAGACACTACAGAGCTACATCAAGTAGACTCCCATCCACACTAGGAGTGTGCTACTTTTTAAATCCTTTATATTAAGTTCACTTGCTTGCTTGCGCGCTTACGACCGTGCAAATCTTTCGGTCGTTTTTTAACCCACTTCCCGTGATCCAATCGAGCTGACATTTTGCACACAGACTCGTTGTGCGTGACAATTTATTTTCGTGAAATTTCTTTCCCCAAAATTTTACACTTTTAAGGAAAAAAAATATATTTAATTACCAATTGCTTAATGGTGGCAGGCAATCATCTGACCCATAGGTGGCAGCCATCTCAAGCCAGAGGACGAGAGGACTCTAGCCGCCACGCATATAAAGGATTTATAGTGAAAAACTTTGTTTTTACGGGTTAATTTTTTTACTGCATCCTACTCAAGAGGTGTTCGTCACATGACAGTCAAACTGACTTTTTTTATTATCAGAGCTAGAATTTGACCAAATAGAGTCCAAGAACAAATATTGTGCACAAAGACGTCGTGAAATTCCTTTCCGGTGGTCGAAGTAGTGCGATACCCTGGCTCGTCCGGTCAAGGCGGTTACAGGGAGTGGACTAATCTCCATCTGTTTTCATCTGTACGGGAAATGCAGCTTCTCCCCCCAACCACCCTCACCACCTCCCTCATGTGAATGGATGCTCTCCGGGCGCTCCGTTTTCCTCCCACAACTTACCAGTTGGCCGAAAGCATCTTTACAACGATGCAATCAAACAAACAAACAAAATCCACTCTAGCAGGACACTCCTTGAAAAAGAGCGAGTGCCTTGGACTCCACTGGGTCTTTGCGGCACAGACGAGTAAACTACGCATCCATGCATTACTAATTCGAAGGCGGCTCCGACCACGACTCAAATGCACATCCTCCGGTTTGCAGACTGACCCGACTTGGTGACCGGTAGTGCCCGACACATCTCGAACACACGTGATGTGCTGCTCACCACACACAGCAACCGTCTCCGCGCAAACAGAAACGCTGTGTTCGTCTCCTCCCGCACTTGCCAATCGCTTTCTTCTCGTCCTTCTTCCATATTCTCCCACAGCTGTTGACGCGGCCACTTTTAGAACGAGTTCAACGTAGCGGGGGTTGTGGTGGAAGGGGGTGGGGTGAGTGCGGGTCGTGGGGAGAAGGTTAGATAGACTCGAAGTGTCGAGCAGCAGCCGACACAACGCAGTCGCGGCCCGACTCTCGATACCGATGAAGCCGCTGTGAGCTGCGTCGACTGCGCGCAGTGAACGCGACAGAATCGGCGATGCGCGCGACGGACGAGAGTAGAACCCGGCCACCCGGCGATGCGCCCGATCGACGCGGATTTTGAAGCCGGGTTCGTATTTGGATGCGTGGCAGCCAAAAGACAAGGATCCCCCGTGTAGCCTTAGCAGGCTGTTGGGGACAAGTGCCGTTAGCGAGTAGCACCTATGACGCACGAGGGGGTGGGTGGCCAGCACCAGGGGCGATTTCTTCATTATGGCGATTGGGCGACGCACCACCAATGTCATTCAACCACAGAGTTACGCTTGCCGTTACTGTGCCTCTGGATATAGTCCAATCAGCGTCATGTCACGTTCTGTGGAGTACCGCCACTTTTTGGGCGATTTCACTCCGGCTGAGAATCGCCCAAAGTGTTCCCATAGACTTACATTCAAATATGTTTTTTTTCGAACGGCGGGCGCTCCAATGCATTCTCTATGGCTTCCGGGAGGGCTCGCACTAACGTGCTTATGTCATTATACGTAAGCACGTTTCAGTCAATAATATTATTTGTCGCCACCTAGTGGAATCTTTAATAAAATAAACTGAGTGGATTGTAATAATAGTGAGTATAGAAACAAACAAGATGTATTGTAAGAGTCACTTTATTATTCATTAATATTAAAGAAGTGAAGTTGCCTTTACATGCTTAAGCTGTTAATTTTTCCATTGCATGGGTGGACCTTATCCTTATCAATCATCCCGACATTTGCCCCCCCTGAGAGATTTTGCAGGAGCCGCCACTGGCCAGCACCACGCCCGGCCGCCTTTGTCTTCCATAGTGGCGATGTTTTGACGCCGCACCCAGGTACTCACTTGAGGCCGAGTCGACCTAGGGGAGCGCCAGGACCGGTTCAAATAATCGTCACCGGTGTTGGCCGTGAGCGGGAATCGAACTCGGGTCTCTCCCGAATGGTGTTGGTCGTACATCTCCGGGAAAGGAGGACCCCCGAGAGTCGGAGGTGCACACACATCTGGTTCATGTGACCATCGCGATTGTGAATATGCTGTTGATAGGCGGATTGTTGCGGGTTTCAATGGAGCTATCGGTTGAGATGTGGGTTATTGATTTTGTGGCGATTATAAGTTGCCAGCGAGTTGAACGTATCGCTTGCCGCTGTTGCTCGCACTGGCCAGGAATCGAACTTGGGTGGGAAAAGTTTCCAGAGTAGTGGGATAACCACCACCATCACACCACTACCACACCATCACCACCACCACACCACCTACATTACACCATCACACCACCACCACCACACCATTACACCACCACACCACCACTATCACACCACCTCGATCACACCACCACTATCACACCACCACCATCACACCACCACTACCACACCACCACACCATCACCATCACACCACCACTATTACACCACCACCACACCACCACTATCACACCACCTCGATCACACCACCACTATCACACCACCACCACCATCACACCACCACTACCACACCATCACACCATCACCATCACACCACCACTATTACACCACCACCACACCACCACCACACCACCACCATCACACCACCACCACCACACCACCACCATACCACCACCATCATCCCACCACCACCATCACATCACCACCACCACTACCACACCACCACCACACTACCACTACCATACCACCACCACCACCACACCACCACCATCACACCACCACCACACCACCACCACCGCTACCACACCACCACCACGCCACCACTACCACACCACCACCACACCACCACCACACCACCACTACCACACCACCTACACCACCACCACCACCACCACCAACACACCACCACACCACCACCATCCCACCACCACTACCACACCACCACCTACATCACACCACCACGAGGAATTATTTAAAGTCCGTGCCCAAAGCACCACGACACGAGCCGCAGCGATCGTGCCTCCCGTGTAAGCGTGCAATGGGCAGGAGGAAGCCGCCCCTGCCGTGTGTTGTTCTAACACAATCAAGTGCGGTGGCGAGGTGTTAACTATCTCGCCTGGTATACAGGAGGTCGTGGGTTCGATCCCGACCCTGACGCCTGCTGTATATGTGGAATTTTGCATCTCTCTCAAAATCATCACGGTTGCTAGGAGATGTTAACTACATCTCCTGGTATACAGGAGGTCGTGGGTTCAATCCCGACCTTGATGCCTGATGTATATGTGGAGTTTGCGTGTCTCTCTCATCATCACGGTTGGTAGGAGATGTTAACTACCTCGCCTGGCATACAGGAGGTCGTGGGTTCGATCCCGACCCTGATGCCTGATGTATATGTGGAGTTTGCGTGTCTCTCTCATCATCATCACGGTTGGTAGGAGATGTTAACTACCTCGCCTGGTAAACAGGAGGTCGTGGGTTCGATCCCGACTTTGACGCCTGCTGTATATGTGGAATTTTGCATCTCTCTCATAATCATCACGGTTGCTAGGAGATGTTAACTACATCTCCTGGTATACAGGAGGTCGTGGGTTCGATCCCGACTCTGACGCCTGATGTATATGTGGAGTTTGCGTGTCTCTCTCATCATCATCATCATCACGGTTGGTAGGAGATGTTAACTACCTCGCCTGGTATACAGGAATTCGTGGGTTCGATCCCGACCCTGACGCCTGCTGTATATGTGGAGTTTGCGTGTCTCCCCGTGGTCGCGTGGATTTTTGCTTCTCTCCGGGTCCTCGGATTCGAGCCAGAGCGAGCCCGACCGGTCCCTTTGCGTCGATTTAATTCCACACTCCACAATCGCGGAGTCGTGCGTGAGTAGAGCAGTGCGGTAGTGTAGATAATAATAATAATAACGTTAAAATACGGACTGGAGCCAAGGGCAGGTCGCTATGTCTCTCCGTTAATGGATGTGCGGACTCTCGGCTGACAGGCAATTTTAAGAGGCACAATTTAGGGTGATTAGAGTCTTGGCTAAAACTGCCGACTAGTTATACGCGTACGAAGATGGATGAGTGCCCGCTGATTGAGCAGGTGGAGGAGATGAATGCGCCCTTTGCACTGCTGGTTTAAAAATAAAATAAAATAAATTCCCTCCCTCCCACACACACCCTACCGACCCCCACCGTCTTTGTCTTCCTCTCGTCGCTGTGTAGAGCCAACTTAACCTTGTTAAAGGTGAGCAGTCCTGCTGCTTTAGAAGAGGAGTGACTGCCCGTGCCGGGATTGGGATTGATGTTCAGGATCGCGTTCGTTTCTTTATTTGGCTTCGACACGTTCCGGCGACTACGTCGACATATTTTTTTGTTTTACCGTGTCGGCATTGCTGGGTGCAATGGGCACTTCAACACTCGCGTTGTTTTCGTAGAAATATATATATGTGTATGACAATTAAATGCAATAAATATTGTACTCATTTATAATGTCAGCAGAATCATTTACGCACAACTGTCAGTCCATTGCTAGGATGAAGGCCTTCCCGCGACGTGTATTACAATTTAATTCAATAAATATTGAACTCATTTATAATGTCAGCTAAATAATGTGTACACAACTGTCAGTCCATTGCTAGGATGAAGGCCTTCCCACGACGTATTGGCAATGGTGATTGTTCAACCATACTTCACCACGCCGGTCGTTGAGTTTTTCGGGTTGTGCCCGGAACTGGTGTGGGCATCACTCGCTCGCCACTGACGTTAGCCGCGGATTGGAGCCACCTCCGATTGGCACGGGAGGCTACGTGCGGTGCGTACACACAACGCGCGGGTGAAATTAAAGTTTTTTTTTCCATTTGCTTCCTGAGAAAAAAGGCAAAAACCCACCAAGGCTACTGAAGTGCGCTACCACTCCACCACAAGCAGCCACATCACTGAGCGATACCAACAACAATAATAACAGCAATGACAATACAAATCGATTAAATTTCGATTTAAAGCTTTCGTGACTGCAGGGATTCATCTTCTTGGTTCTTTCGGTAAAGTCACGTAGAAGGGAAGTAATACAATTATAATTATTTTATAATATTATAATATTTTTATTTTATTATATTATTTTATTATATTATTTTATCATGTTTTATTTGTATTATTTTATTACTTCCCTTCTACGTGACTTTACCGAAAGAACCAAGAAGACGAATCGATTCATCGAGCGCTGACCACCGGCATCAACTCACGCGTGGTATGCATACGGGGGTTGGGGGGGGGAAGCGACTCGCTGGCCTTTCGCCGTAGAGGGGGGGGGGTGGGTTGTGGTGAATGTGCGTGCAGCTGATTATTTGCAATGAAATATTAATCGAGCGCGGCTCGAAGGTCACCGGTCGCTTTGCATTCGGGGTGCGGGCCTCTCCATATTAAGTTTACGGCGTCGAATTGTGACCCGCCTCCCCACCCCCCAGAGGCCCTCAACCCTTTTGCTGACCATTAGAAGCAAGCCGAGCATCAGTCAGCCCCGGGGGTTTAGGGTGGGAGGGTGGTGGGGTGGGGGCGTGAACATCGAAACGTCCAGGAGAAGGGGCCACGACACAATGGAATGCAAACCTTAAAAAACAACAACTAAAATTGAACTCCGCGAAATAGAATGTGGTAAGGACACCTCGATCTGCCGTCGTGATTTCTCCTCCGGCTCGCAGCCCCCCCCCCGCCGCTGCGGTTTGTCACGAGGCCACAAGGAGCTTCGAGGAGAGAAGCACGCACGGTGGTCGATGTTCTTGCTCGCGATGTTTTGATGTGGCTAGAGGCAATTTCACGAAGGTTGATAGAGATGAGAGAGAGTTTAAATCCCGGCAACTCGATCCATCATACCTTTGGGGGGGGGGGGGGAGTTCAAAATCTGTGATCTGTGTTATGATCTGTGTTTTGATTTAGTGTGCTGATCTTAAAGGTGCATTGAAAAATGTTGACACTCCGACTGATGCTCCTGCTGTTGTGGAGTGACTCATGCAGCCAGCTATGTCTGCAGAGTTTGGTGGTACATGTTGTTTACATCGTTTATTGTGAAAATTCGGTCACAGTTCCTATGATCACTGTTTCATTGCTTTTATGGCTTTATTTTGGTGATTTTTGAAAAGTTTTTCGGTTTGGCCATATTTGTTTGTTGTAGTACAGAGTTAGACTGATGGCCTTAATCTAAGTTGTCTTGTGGTTGTTGTTGTTGTTTGACTTGCATCCCACTGGGATTTTTGCACACAGTGTTGGTGTACGGTGATTTTTCTGCAATATTTTGCTGTCTTTTCTTGGATTTTCTGTTTGCACATAGTCACTTTAAGATGTTTTTTGTTCATGTTTTTGTTTTTTTGTTTGTTGCGGTTGCACCCGATTCAAGAGCCGAATGGCTCACAGGGCTATACCTAATAAATGAAACTTGAAACTTGAAACAATAGAATGAGAGGAAGTCAACAGTGGTTGCACAAGACGCAGTCCCGGCATGAGAACGTGGAATTTGCCTCCCTGGCGCGGGGCTGTAAACAGAATATGAGCACCGCGTCAATGCTCATTTGAGCAAGAAATCACTATCACAATAAGAATTTTTAAGTGTGTGGGGGGGGGGGGGGGCTCAAGCTTTGTAAGTGGGGGTGGGTGGAGTACAGGGGTGGAGGGGGAGGTCTGGTCAGCTGCTCTGATCTGGACCTCCCTCTCCACTCAAATGCCGCTGCTGGATTTCCACACGAAACCGGCGACCTGCGTCTGTGATCCGCGTGGATTTTACGGCTGAATTGCTCCGTGGTGTTCTTTGGAAGCCGCGGCAGGTTGAGACGCACAGGGGGTCATGCGGGGGGAGGGGGGGCGGCGTGGGGGGTGGAGGCAGAGAGAGAGGGGGGGGGCGAAGGAGCAAAGTGCAATCGTCGGTCTACGAAAAAGCCTCCCTACAACAACAACAAAAAAATTGCACCGGTCGGACCTTTTGATCGGCCGCGTGAAACCAGCACGGGCAGCCCTATCAATCACGGAGCGAGCATCCGCACGCGTTATCACTTGCCCATTAATACACGGGGAATAGGCCGGGACGCGCTTTGCAAGCGAGCTGATAAGCACAGCATTTTTTTCGCATTTCGCGCGTTCAACGCAGCATCGGTCGCGCTGCGTAATGCGATTGCGCGCAGCAGGGAGAGTGTGTGGAGGGGGTGGGGGTGGAGCGGTGGTGCAGTGCTTCAGCGCGATGCGTTCCCGAAACCCGGTAGCACGAGTTCGATTCCCGCACGGGCGTTAAAGACCGCCGACGAATATCTGAACCGGTGCTGGGACTCCCCTACGTCCAATCGGCCTCAAATGATTATCTGGAGCGATGCGTAAAGATTGCCACTAGGGAGACAAAGGCGGCCGGGCGTGGTTATGGTCACCCATCCCCCCAGTGAGTCGTGCTGAACTTCAGAGGTGCTCGTGAACAGCACTTGCTCCCAAACTGTCCGTTAAAGGCTATACGGGGGATCTTTGTCTTTGGCTAGGCGGGGATAACGCTATGCATGACATGGATTTTCCAGTAAAAGCAGCAATAATAATATAACATTCTACAGTACAGCTGGTTTATTGCACGGCATTTTGAATACGTTCAATCACCCTGGTCTGGCAGGCCGGTGGCGCAGTGGTTGGACCACGTGTGCCTCACAGCAAGACGAGTCTGGGTTCGATTCCCACCTGGGGGACCGTTATAGGAGTTCCAAGTTTGGATGTCCCCCCCCCCCTTTCCGCTGTTCTGCAGGAGGTTTTCTCCGGGTTCCCCATTTATCTCCCATAGCTAAAGCAACCAAACCCTCCCCCTCCACTTATGTAACTGGTAGTGGCCAAACAACCCCACATTCTCAAGCAAATTCCTGCAAATGACTAAATTTGGGATTTGCACACAACCCGAGAAACACTGCCCCCCTCACACCACGCCATCCTGTGAAAACGGGAGCAATACAAGTGGAGATTAAATATACAGGTTGCTTCAAAAAAACGTTAACACTTACATGGGACTATCGTTTTTAATGGACATGAATAACGGATAATACTACACTGTAACATGATAACAAATTATTTGGTTATTTCGGTAAAGTCACGTAGATAAAAAAAAAGAGTAATAAATGCATATTTTTTAAATGTGAATATAAAAATTCCAAATAATAAAAAATAAATCGTAAATAATATCTACGTGACTTTACCGAAAGAACCAAAGAATTTGAAAGTTGTAAGTCACGATAACAAATGTGATGTCAATCGCTTCAAAAAGTCAAAGAGTCTCCACCACGTGTTCGCCATCGTTGTCAACGCGTGGCCTGGAATCTTCTCCAGGTGGTCTCCAGAGCCCGGAAGTCGGCACATTTGTCGTGGTATTGTCGCAAATTCTCAGAAGTGTTCACATTTTTTGGAAGCACCCTGCATATGTAATAAATACATAATGAGGTTGTTTTTTTTCTTTTTCTTCTGTAACAGACGCAACATTTTCCATCTGTCGCATAGCTACCCAAGCTGTAATATACGATCCTTATGAATGGCTGACTTTCCTCAGTAACCTCGTGAGGCCATACAACAGGGGAAGGCTTAAATATTTATCAACGCAATCACTTCGTGCATAATATCCCTTCCTTCTGGCAGCTGAAGAGGGCTCTAAGACTCAAACACGGCTTTTGCTTTCGATATGTTGTGCATTTGCATTCCCACTGCCCCCCATTTCCGTGGAATTGATTTCATTTTTCATTTTTTTTTCGCTACTTTTTTTTTTTTTAGGGTGGGGTGGGAGCAGAGGTGGTTGTTGTGGAATCGGTGGAAATTTGCCACGCGTTTTGCATCATCTTCTTGTTCATAAGCTGATCAAAGAGAACGTAGACGTGACTGGAACGCAACACACATTCTTATTTTTTTTTTTTAGAATATTGTCTATTGGAGTGTTCATTCATGAAAGCACACTCATACAAAATTGCGCGTGTATAATTGTATATATATATTTAGACTGACATTTGCATCATCGTCATCACCGTCGGCGTGAAATAGACAACGATGTTTGTTTTAACGCAATTAGGTTGGGGCTTTTTTTTACACGGAAGATTCGGTCAAATTTTCGACGTGTGAGTGGCGGGGAGGGGGGCGGCGTGGTGGTGGGGGGCTGGTAGGAGCTGGGGCTAGCAGAGGGGAGGAGGAGGGGGAGCAGTATCACTGATTCGCAAACACACATCCCCCCCCCCCCCTTTCACCCCGGCGAGTATATTTCTTAAACGTCACTCCCTTCTTCGCTGCCACATCCGACCAGCTGGGCTGGGCCGGAGAGCCTCGCAATGGGAAATAATTCGAATTCAAACCCGTGGTTGGTGCTTGACTTGGACTATGATCCCTTCTTCCACGTCTTGGGTTCGATCCTGGACCCTGGGCGATGCTTGTTGTATATTTGGAGTTCGCGTGTTCTCTCTCTCCTCGCTCGCGGTGGTCGCGTGGATCGTTCTCCGGGTTCCTCCAGTGTTGCCCTCCTCTCACATTTAAAATCAACGCGCGCTTCGAATGTGTATCTGCTACTTTTTTAATTCCCATGCATGCTGACGATGATGAGGATTATATCAGCCACTTCGATTCGTTATCACGCGTGGCCAGGTCGCCTCTAACAAAAAAAAAAAGCTCATAACTCAGTTGACTTTATTTGGTCAAAATAAAATAGTTTCGCTTCGGTTTGTTCTACGCGAAGACTCGTGCCCTGACCACGGGAACGTGGACATTCCCACCACCGTCTCTGCGGGGGCTGCAAACAGGCTGATGAGCACCGAATGCCTCGCAATGTTCCCTTGAGCCGAGCAGCTCACTCTCGACATGGGCGCACACTCACCGAGGCGGAGGGGGCGACCGCGTGTGCAACTCGAGCATGCGGCGAGGAATGAAGCGAGCATTCCATCCGCCGTGCGATTGAGACGCGATCGTCTTAAAGCCACCCCGTGACAAGCAGAACAAAACAAAATACATCCATCGGTGGCTCACAATGTAAAGAGCCGCTCGCAACGCTGAGATCATCTGGGATAGGGAGTGCCGCTTGCCAGAGTGGCAGCCCTCGGGGCAGGGAACAGCAGGAATTCTGTAATCTGTTTTGGGAGATTGCTTAGAGCGGAGGTCGCGGGGGTAGGGGTTGGTAGGGAGGGGGGGTGGGTGGAGGGTTAGTGGGTGGGTTGCGGTAACGGCTCAGCGATTAGCCGGACTGGGGGCAGTAAGGGGGGTTGGGGGAGGGGTGTAAAGAATTGTTGAACGATGGAAAAGAGACAATGCTTTCGTCTTCCCCGAACTCACACCGTTTCACTTGTAGATTCCGCCAGTGGCTGAAAGTCTCAACGGGGGGGGGGGGGGGGGTGAAGAAAAAAATTGACGGGAGTAAACCGGGGAACCGATCCGGAACGCGTCCCGTTTGCCGGAACAACCGCGCATCGCATTCGGGCACGGGAACTTCGTGCGACCGTTTTACGCATCTGTTTGCGATCAAATCGAGCACTTGGTGGGCGTCCGGTGTCGTGGTCACGTCCGCGAAGCCAAGCGGGGTTGAGCCTGGTTAACGGGCGTTGTTTTTAATTTACATTTTGACCGCGTTGCCAACTGCATCTCACTCAGCTGCGCGATTCCCAACACACTGAGTGGGGGGGGGGGGGCATATTTATTTCAGATTTGTTTCGGCCAATTAACCGAAGCATCCGGAAAAAAAAACTCACCCGTGCGAGGGGGAAACACTCTATCCCATACAGAAGGGGCAGATGATGTTACAGGCGTACTTAAATGGGATACTGCCTGTCATCATCATTGATTGGTCCACTGCTTTGAATGAAGGCTGCAACAACGCATGATTGCTACCAATGAGCACAACAAAACTCATGTACCCCTACAATTCTTATGTATACTAAACAAATGTGTTTTAACCAGTTAAGGCTCACTGAGCTAAATAGCTCTTTTCAGAAGCGAACTGGCCACAAATGATAGCTCAACGAATTTATAGCAGCCAAAGCGCACGTTGATTCTAAATGTGGAGAAAAATCCACGTGAACACGGGGAGAGAGAGACATGCAAACGCCAAATATACAGCAGCAGGCGTCAGGGTTGGGATCGAATCCACGAACTCCTACATACCAGGCGAGTTAGTTAGCTGCTCACCACCGCGGCACCCTACATAAATATGAAACATGGTATTTCTTGTGAATTGCAGAGCCAGATTGACAGGTTGCAATACATACTAATAGGTAATAACACAAGTGATGCATTTTAAATGCCTGCAAATACCCATAGCCGCTCCGTGCGCTGCTAGCAGCCACTCTGTACCGCTGTAACCCCAGCGCCCAGCAGCAGTAGCCCCGTGTCCAATGCTAGAACGTCACGGTGACATTTAAAATACAATACAAATATAACATATGAGCACAATACATTTGGCGGACGCCGTTGAGAGCTCTGCGCGTGGTCTTTAGGCACGAGGGTTGTCGTTGCCTTGGTGGTCCTCTGACGCGGGTTTGCACCGCGGGTTGTGTTCGGCGTGATGTCCGACGTTCCGTGCCAGACGAAGCAAATGAAACAACATCGGGCGACCGCTACATCTATGTATCTCTAGGTGTATCTGCGTCCGTGTATCTCTCTATGGGTCTCCTCTATGTATCTCTTTGAGTCTCGATGTGTCTGTTTTTTACGATCATGACCCATAGTTTGGGTTGAACGGCTACGATTGCACTGGTGCTGTTGTTTCATCGTAAGGCCCACGTGTTCTTAATACGATGTCCAACCCAACGGCTTTCGGACGTTGATTCCGCAGTTTAAACGCTGCCCCCCCCCCTTCCCCCGCCCCCCTTCCCCCCAGACCCCGCCCCCCTTAACCCCACACCCCCCGCACCCCTTCCAACCCACACCCCCTCCCTTTCCGCCTCCCATTCCCCGCCTCCGTCAAAGGAGTTTGCATTCCGATTCATGCTCACAGTGGCGGCATGTGTCCTCTTACAACTCGCAGTTCTTATTCCGCGCAACATGATATTAACACGAAGCGGCGGAGGTTTTGTTGTTGTTGTTGTTCTGACTGAGCTCGAAGTATTTTCATTTTGAATGCAGCTCACTGCCGCAGCAGAATGCGAAGCAACTTCAGGTCACAGCCTTGTGGCTGAAGGCGCTCATGTGCTTACAATGGGTAACAGTTAATATCAAAAAAATTACCCGTAAAAACAAAGTTTTTCACTATAAATCCTTTATATGCGTGGCATCGGTTTAATTTTATTATTCATTTCCGTTTTTCTTGAGTAAGAGTTTAATTTTTATCACATTGGTATTTTTTTTTTCCAGAAAAGTGGAAAATTTTGGAATTTATTTTTTCACGAAAATAAATTGTCACGCACAACGAGTCTGTGTGCAAAATGTCAGCTCGATTGGATCACGGGGAGTGGGTTAAAAAACGACCGAAAGATTTGCACGGTCGTAAGCGCGCAAGCAAGCAAGCAAGTGAACTTAATATAAAGGATTTAAAAAGAAGTGGGGACACGTCGCTTACCCGGGGAATCCTCGCTGTGCCTCAAGACTCAAACTAAGCTAAACAATGTTTTTAAATGTATTTTTCCAAGTAAGGCCCACTGAGCTACAT
Organism: Lethenteron reissneri; assembly: GCF_015708825.2. Taxonomy (NCBI): domain Eukaryota; kingdom Metazoa; phylum Chordata; class Hyperoartia; order Petromyzontiformes; family Petromyzontidae; genus Lethenteron; species Lethenteron reissneri. Next base: position 5,687,377 of record NC_083823.1, on the reverse strand, counting down.
AACTCTTTTTAGGAGCGACCTGCAAAACAAATGATAGCTCAACGAAGGGGCTCATCACGTGGAAATGTTATAGCAGCGAAATTCTAAATGAGGAGAGACAAACCGGAGGACCCAGAGAAAAATCCACGCGACCACAGAAGAGAGACACGCAAGCTCCAAACATACAGCAGGCGTCAGAGTTGGGATCGAACCCACGGCCCTCCTGTATACCAGGCGAGGTAGTTAACATTTCGCCACCGTGGCACCAATGGGGGGATGTCTGCCGACTTCCCATGATGAGCGTTTGGCGTCCTGCACATGGGAGGAGAAATGGACGAAGTATGCACGGATAGAAACATGAATTTAGTCCTATAATTCGGTACCAGACGATACGTAATAAACTCGACATAACGTACGAGACGGAGAGTGGCAGTACAATTAATCGAGGGGGCGCATTGCAATACAAATATTAACCAAGATATGACAACAACAAAAGTTTATCTTGAATCCAATCTTGATTCAGATTGGTCACAATCTAATCATTTGGGGGGAAACATGGGAGGTCGATATTTACCTGCTTAGTCGCTCGCAACGATCACAGCAATTCCCCGTATTTACCTAGGAAAGTCTCACGGATTCGCTAGACTTCGTTTTTTCAGGAAGGTCCTGCGTTGGAATGTTTGGCTAACTCCTTTGATGAAGAGTTTGCCATTGTGGACGGAAACTCTACACGGACCTAACCCCGCAGCATGTGCCGGGCAATGACATCCATAGTTCCGTACAGATGGATTCAAGTACCCTGCCATCCTGGCCACCTCTCAGCCCAGCGGGTTTTAGTTTAATTGTTTTCATTTCTCAGAGTGGATCACAGATGCTGCGCGATCGTTCCAGGCACAATTTGGCGGCGTGGTTGACACTCGTGCCTTGCAGCAACAGGACCTGGGTTTGATACCCGATTCAGGCGTCTCTCCGTGTGGAAGTTTGTATGTTCTCCCCCCCCCTCCCCCTAAATCTGCATGTGTTTCGCTCAGCTTCGCCGGTTTTCTCTCATAGTAAAAAAACATATAATGTCATCGGCATTGGCCCAAACATCTCCAGTGCAGGACCCGCCCTGAAGAAAAATAAACTCTTCGACCACGATGTGGCATTTTCCTGGTGATATCGGTATTTATAATCGCGAGTAGAGAACCCATTGCCCTGGAAAAAAAAATGACGGCTCTCATGTACGGTCTCTTCTCACAATCATCCTTTACTCGAAGCACTGAAAGTATTCTGCTTTTATAGAATGTCAAACGATAAATCTGGCGAAAGAATTGCATCAATAGGAATACAAATTGAAAAGTTGGAGCGATTTTAAATGAACTGTAGTCAGTCTTCTGCATCCGTTGCTTCCGCGTTTTCGGTGTGACTGTCTATTATCTATCTACACGCGTCTCCAGAACATCTTCTGCCGTTTAATACCAATGTTTATTCGTTATACACAAAATCTCGTGTCGCCAGTTACACAGCCAGTTCCGGTGGCGATGGCACTCAACCACTTACATAGTTGATAATTGGTTTTTTTACCCTTCCATCTGGCAACAAAACTGACACCTTTTTTACAAGGAGTCATGTTTGTATAGACCACAATACCTGCAGTCATAATGCAAACAAAAAACATAACTCTGATAATGTACACTGTCCTTGAAGTTGATTGGTCCACACCCGAGACAGCTTTCCCATGTGAGACTAGGCTCCAAGGAAAGCTGTCTCGGGTGTGGACCAATCAACTTCAAGGACAGTGCACATTATCAGAGTTATGTTTTTTGTTTGCATTATGACTGCAGGTATTGTGGTCTATGCAAACATGACTACTTGTAAAAAAAGGTGTCAGTTTTGTTGCCAGATGGAAGGGTAAAAAAACCAATTATCATATCTTTTACTGGCAAATGAGGTTCCAATGGTGTAAACACTTACATAGTTATTGGTGGGAGGGGGGGGGGTGAAGGAACCCAGCCAGCAGCCAGCCAGGAAACTCGAGACATAGATTTTTTTTTACGGTAGTATGATTATAACAACGTACGAATTTAATTCCATTGTATCTTTTTGCCGGGCCAATTTCTGCGCGTCTATCCCGCGCGGTGATGCGTTTATGTCAAACAACAGGAGACGTGGATAATGTTTGGACTCTACCATCCTGCCCCGACCGGCAGTTTCCTCCACTAAACCTCAGGTGAGACGCACGTACGTACGTATGCTGAACTTCTTTCGCACCGTTACCTAGCCAACTGGGCTTATCGGAGGTGCGGAGGGAAGGACACCGGACTCAACACGAAAAGCAGTTCTCAAGAAATGAGTTTTTCAATCTAGACTTAAGGGTGGATCTTTGAAAATGCGTTATTCCCCCACCATTCCCAAAAAAATTATCTTGGCTGGCTGGCTGGTTGTGCCCTACATAACGGCCCTTAACCGCGGCGATGAATCTCACCAACCGGTCACTTTACAGCAATGCACGCATCTTGTAATATCACACGTGACTTTATACGGACCCTGTAGCAACGTTCGTTTTACGTGACACTTTGCACTCTCATGCGTGTGTACGTGCATACTACAACAAAAACCACAAAGATAACGATCCCCCGTATAGACTTGTTTTTTTTTAACAGAATGTTGGGGCCAGTGCTGTTAGCGAGCACCTATTCAGGCCGTAACGGCACCACATGGGTGAGTCGAGTGGCCAACACCACGCCCGACCACCTTTGTCTCCCCGGCGCCGATGTTTACAACACGGGCCAAATGAGCGATTCAAAATAATCCGCTCCTGTTATTAGCTGAGGTTGGTTTTTCTTCGTTATATACAGCAAGACGAGTACATGGTGTCGAGCATAGCATACGAATCATCTTAGCATCGGGAAGAGTTTGCCGCACGCACGCACACATGCGCACACACTCACAAACCCCACGATAACTTGTGGGTGTGGTTCGGTCCTATAGCAGCAGCAGCAGGGAGATTCTTGTTGAAGTAAACAGAATTTTTTTTGTTTCTTAGCCCACACCGCACCACCCCCGCCCTGCCGTCTTCGCATTGCCGAGCGCGTGCGAGAGTGGAATGCCGGGCGGGGTGTACTTAATGACCGACTGTGTCTGCGTTGAACTCCCTGACCTATCTTCTTCCCTCGCCCTCCCACCAACTCCCTCTCTTTGGGGGGGTGGGTGGGGTGGAGGAAGAGAGACAAAATGGGCAGTGGGAATTCGAGTGTTTTTGTACGTACGTTGAACTTCTTTCGCACCGTACGTAGCCACATCGTGAACAGCATTGACAATCGTCGATGTTTCGGTGGCCTCTCAGTGTTTCCAAACACACCGGCGAGACCTATTAGTTCATATCATCGGTATGATAAAAAAAAATACGTGTTTTCTTTGAAACGGTCAATGTATTCATTGACTTATCTTTCCATTCCCCCAGTGGTTGCCTTTTAGTTTTACAACGCAGCCTCTGATCACAGGCTCAAAGCGCCGCGCTTCCAAGCAACACGAAGCCGCACTCGCTGAGTCGTAACAGAGAAGAGTTGAAGACGGCTCTTGAATGGAAGGCAAGGGGTTTTAACGACAACAGATTTGGATGCAAGCACGGCCAGTCAGTCGGAGGCCATTCGGCCCTGTCGTGCAGAGGTCGCAAACGGGTTTTGATTCCTTACCCGTTCCCGTACCCGGCCGCACCAGGGTCGCAAACGGGTACCCGTACTCGTACCCAGCCGTACCCGTACCCTACCCGTACCCAGCCGGGTACGGGTAGGGTACAGGTATCAGGTACCCGATTGCGACCTCTGGGATGAAGCCATGTTGCAGGCGCGGGTGGGTTGATTCTAGGAACCTGAATTGTGAGAAGAGACAAGACGTTGGGAAATGAGTGACAAACAGTTACTCACCAGTGACTCACGGTCTACCCATACCCGTACCCGGCCGCACCAGGGTCGCAAACGGCTACCCGTACCCGGCCAGGGTACGGATAGCCGGGTATCGGGTAGGGTACGTGTATCGGGTACCCGATTGCGACCTCTGCTGTCGTGTAACCCCCGAGCGTGCCGCTGTCCACGCTTCTCCCCACACGGATTCACATTTTTGTTATTTCGATTTTCGACACTGATTTTCTGTCCACCTCGACCTTGTCCCGTGTCCGCGCTGCCTCTGCTCTCCCAAGCTAAGCGACATCACGTCGACCATTCTGAAAAGTGGCAACACCGTTAAACGCGGTCTTAATGAATTTCATTCTTTATTCGCGCCAAAACAGGAGAAAAGTGAAGGACAAACAGTGCAAATAATAAATAAAACAAGGTAACAAAGTGGTGCAGGGGAGATTGGAAACCCCATAGGGCTTCATATGAAAACCACACGATAAAAACATAGCAGTGTATTTACAATAGAAGTATTAAAATTAATTAAACAAAGCATACTAATTACAATTAAACATCTTAAACTCGATCTTGATTTCAAGCTTTCGTGACTGCAGGAATCCATACTCTTTGGTTCTTTCGGTAAAGTCACGTAGGTAGAAAAACAATAGATCACGACGTTTCGATCGCAACACAAGCAATCGTCATCAGGTGGGACAACCACAGCAAGAAAAAAACCGCTCTATTATTTTTCTACCTACGTGACTTTACCGAAAGAACCAAAGAGTATGTTAAACTCGGTGTAAAAAAAAAGTTTGTTTTTGTGTGCGCATGTGTGCGTGTGTGTGTGAAAGTTTGTCTAAACTAACCTATATATATATCTCTTTATCTTACCAAGTAAGGCCCACTGAGCTGTACAGCTCTTTTTCAGAAGCGACCTTGCCACAGGCGATGATAGCTAAACGTTGTGGCTTGTCATCCTGTGGAAATTTATAGCAGCCAAATACTCTAAACGTACGTTGATTATAAATTGTGGAGGGAAAAACCGGAGGACCCAGAGAAAAATCCACGCGACCACGGAGAGAGAGTCACCGCAAACTTCAAATGTTCAGGCGTTCGGGTCGAGATGGAACCCACGATTTCACGTGTACCAGGCGAGGTAGTGAACATCTCCTAGGAACCGTGGCAAGAGATGGAGCGGTGAAATCCGCTCAAATGGGATCGTTGCATCAGAGAGAAACATCGACGGTTTCAGGTCGAGGAGTATCTTCATCCAGCGGTGGATTGGTGATGGTGGTGTTATTTTGTTCCTTTCACCATGGGTATTTTAAATAAGTACTTCAACGGCTCAATGTTTGTTTGGAATGGGTTCGGATGGTTTCATCAAAAGCATTCTCACGTTTGGCTCCTTCACTTTAATTGGATGACAGCTGTCCAAGTTGAAAGAGCATGAATGGAATTTTGCATCGTTTAGCCAATAACTCTGACCTCCACCACGACCTTTTGAAAAAAAAAAACACCCAAGATCGTGGTCGCCGGCCAGTGTTGCTTTTTTTTCCCAACAACAACAAACATCGATAGATGCGGAGGCTGCCGCGTTGGCAGAGTGGTTCACAAACACAAATAACAACAACAACAACAAACTCAACACATTCGCCAATAACACTGCCTCTCAAGGGAAAACCATTGCACACAACACAGGCGACGTTTCGTGCAATGGGCCTTCTTCAGAGCACGCAGACTCAATGTCAACAGCAAAATTGGACAACTGTTAAATGATCCGCTCAATCGCACCGACCTCTTCATCCACGCGTTATGAAAATGGGCCATTGCACGGAACGTCGACGGAGATCTATATTTCCCCTTTCAGGGCACTGTCATCGCCTAACGTGTCGAGTTGTTGTTGTTGTTGTTCGTCAAGTGCCATCGTCCCTGCGTCGGTGATGGTTGGTGGACGCGCGCGGTATTAACCACGCGAAAAGTGAGCACCGTCTGCTTTGGAGTTGTACGTTAAAGATCCTGCGACGGCATTCGATGGAGGGTAGGCAGGCCAATGTGTGTGTGTCGCAGTCACGGCACACGTTTACTAAATATGAAGAAGAAGAAGTGATCTCAACCGCATCATCTCTACATAATAAAAAGGTTCAGTCCCTTTTACACGCACCTTTACATCATCCGTACCTAGTTTACACAACAAAGGCTCATTCCTAACAGCTTGATACAGCTATCGTGCTGTGGCGGTTCCACCTGAAGACGGAAGCTTGTGTTGCCTCCGAAACGTCGTGATTTTTTTTTACTTTTATTAATTTTAATTTTTTACCTACGTGACTTTACCGAAAACACCTAAGAATATGATCTCAAATGACTGACCTGGGAAACGTACAGAATCAGAAACAGAAGATGTATTTATACCGGAGGAATCCGATGAGCTATGAAGCTCTTTTGCAAAGATGCCTAACAGGGGCGGGTCAGAACGTTACAGCAACGTATAGAAACTCGTCGTCTAGAACGTATCGAAATCGTCGCCCTCCCCTACTGCGAAAGTTTAGCAGGACCCTCCTGAAAGGCCGGAGTGTCTTGGGTCTCAGCAAGGCTTTGCCTGGGTACAGGAGGGTGCTACAGCTGGCGAGCGGTAGCGATGCACATGGCCTGTAATCCAGCACTGCGGGAGGCAGCGAGGGTTGCTGTTCGACACGAAACGCCGCGAAGCTGCCTTCCTGCAGGGGTCGACAAGGTGGCATAACCCTGGCTCGCCGGGAGAGAAGGCCGTTACAGCAAAGTGTGGAATAATCTCCGTCTGTTCCGTGTGTGTGGGATAGGATGTTTCGCTCTCCTCCGAGTGAGGGTTTTTTTTCTCTCTCTCTCTCCACGCGCTCCGATTTCCTCCTACATCTGAACACACTCGAGGGCTGGCCGATAACGCCTACACACACACACATATATATAGAGGGGATCGCAGAGCTTGGGCATTTGTTGGTAACGCCCAGTCGAGGACGTGGCTGCTCCCTTGGCGCTCGTCTGCGGCTCCTCCTCAAGCCTCTCTGAATTGGTCTCTCTCGAAGACTTTGCAGTTTTTTCCTGGATTTTTCTGTTTGCGCATAGTCACTTTAAGATGTATTCTTGTTCACGTTTTTGTTTTTTGTTTTTTGTTTGTTGCGGTTGCACCCGATTCAAGAGCCGAATGGCTCACAGGGCTATACCAAATAAATGAAACGGAAATGAAATGAAACTCTGCGAGAGCGAGTGGATATTGTGCTTGACAGCGCATTACAAGTATACGTTGTTGTTGTTGTTATTGCTGTTGTTGTTCGAGCCTGATAGGCTCGCAGTGATGACATTACCATTGCTTCTAGATTTGAAGTTTTTGTGACTGCAAGGATTCATATTCTTAGGTTTATTCGGTAAAGCCACGTAGGTAAAAAATTAAAATTAATAAAAGTAAAATAAAAATAAAATAAAAATACGACGTTTCGGAGGCAACACAAGCTTCCGTCTTCAGGTGGAACCGTCACAGCACGATACTTGATACAGCTATCGTGCTGTGACGGTTCCACCTGAAGACGGAAGCTTGTGTTGCCTCCGAAACGTCGTGATTTTATTTTATCTTATTTTTATTTTACTTTGATTAATTTTAATTATAATTTTTTACCTACGTGGCTTTACCGAAAAAACCTAAGAATATTACCATTGCTCTATTTAAGACGCAAACAGGAGGACTTCTTCACAATTCTAAACCGATCGCCTGGTGAGGCTGGTTGTTGTTTACTGTTAAATTTGAATCACAGTTCCTATGATCACTGTTACATTGTTTTTATAGCTTAATTTTGGTGATTTTGAATACGTTTTAGTTTAGCCATGTTTGTTTGTTGTAGTACAGAGTTAGCCTGATAACTTTAATCTACATTTTCTTATGGTTGTTACTGTTTGACTTGCATCCCATTGGGATTTTTTTGCACACAGCGTTGATTTACGGTGCTTTTTCTGGAAGACTTTGCTGTTTTTTCCACGATTTTTCTGTTGCGTGTAGTCACTTTAAGATGCTTCTCTTGTTCGTGTTTTTGTTTTGTTGCGGTTGCACCCGAGTCAAAAGCCGCATGGCTCACAGGGCTATGCCTAATAAATGAAACTGAAATGAAATAACTGAAATGTTGTAATCATCAGCGATACGTCGCACTCGAATTGTAAATGTCGTGGGTTTACTCTCCGTCGTCCCAGGTGTTGCTCAACTCGTAGCTAATCGGCACGTTGTGTTTACGTGTCAAACCTCAACTAATTGGCTGTGTTTTGATTTAAAGCTTTCGTGACTGCAGTGATTCATATTCTTGGTTCTTTCGGTAAAGTCACGTAGAAGGGAAATAATAAAATAATAAAAATATAAAACAATAAAAATTATCACGACGTTTCGACTACAACACAAGCAATCATCATCGGGTGATGATGATTGTTTATATTTTTATTATTTTATTATTTCCCTTCTACGTGACTTTACCGAAAGAACCAAGCATATAATTGACTGTGTTAGGTGGTGTCGGGGTTAATCCAATCTCACCCAAAGACCCCCCTCCCTTCATTATGGATAACGATGTTTATTTTAACTCATCACAAGATTCGTGAGTCTCCAAGAGTTCGTTTGAATGAGCCTTGTATTATAACATTCACGTTACACTTTACACACAGTGCATAATACAGCATACGTCACATACAAATGTACGGTCTTAAATACTGTAATTGTGTACAGCATATAAAACACGTTAAATTATAAATATTAAACAACCCACACATTTTTTATATTAAATATTTCATAGTTTTTTTCTTTTTACCTTTTGAAAACTGTTTTTCCCACGTCCCCCTTTTTATCTTCACCAAAAACAATTGTTGCATATTTAAAAATACAATGCATGTCAGTGTTGCAAAGCACATATCCTGGGCCATACTAAAAACGCCAACAATTCGCGTCTGTTTAGCCCACCGGGGCTCGTGGCCAGCGTAATGTGTCGGTTTTTTGTCTGTTTGTTTTATTCACAGCTCAAGCAAAACCTAAAATCAAATTTAGAGAGTTACGTTTTGGGGTTGGCTTGTGTAAATTCGTTGATGCGTCGCTCGCTCCCTTTCTCGCGCGCACCCACACACACACAGACTCACACGCGTGCACACACACACAGACTCACACGCGTGCACACATACACACACGAAGATCCCCCGTATAGCCTTCAACAGACTGTCAGTGAGAGTGCTGTCAGCGAGGACCTATGAAGGCCGGCACCAGTGCACGAGAGGATGGGTGGCCCAGTATCAAACGCGGCCGTTTTTGTCTCCCCAGTGGCGATGCTTTACAACACCGCACCAGGTACTGATTTGAGGCCGAGTCGACCTAGAGGAGGCCCAGGACCGGTTGAGATATTCGTCACCGGTGTTTGCTGTGAGCGGGGAATCGAACTCGGCTCGCCAGGTTCACAGCGCAGCGTAGCGCTAACCACTACAACCACTGCTCCCCCCAATTCACCAAATTAACACAGGTGCGTACACGCACACACAAGTACAGCCACACTCACGCGAGCACGCGTACACGAGGCCAAATATACACGCATGCACACAGACTCGCACACACTCGCGCGCGCACATTCGCACTACACGCAAGACACGAATGCCTTTGTGTTTCTCCATGTTTCTGTGTTTGCTTGAGTGAGCAGTCGTTTAGCTGTTTGGCGAATATTGGCACAATTTCAAGTCACCCATCGTAATAAATATATCATTATCTACTATGTATAGGAATTCATTTTTTTCTTTAAGGATACCGGTGCTGGTATTTACCATTCCACAATCCGTACACATACACCCACCAATTCCACGCCGTGGCATTTGTCTCGCTGTGCTAAGAGAGAGCAGTTTTAAAACTAAACTATATTTATTCTTTTATTTTACTAGGTAAGGCTCACTGAGCTGTATAGCTCGTTTTCAGGAGCGACCTGGCCACTAATGAAAGCTCAACGAAGTGGCTTATCCTGCAGCTAAATACTCTAACGCATGTTTAAATGTGGAGGGAAAACCCGGAGGACCCGGAGAAAACTCCACGCGACCACGGGGAGAACATGCAAACCCCAAATATACAGCAGGCGTCAGGGTCGGGATCGAACCAACAACTTCCTGTATACCAGGCGAGGTAGTTCACATCTCACCACCGTGGTGCCCATTTGATGGTAAGTGACCAGCAGTGCCCTGCTTGGGACAACAAACACATTTTCTTTTTCCACACAGTCCCATCGCACACTCTAGGCTTTAGTGAACATTACTTGGCACCTAGGGATTTTAGTTTTTTGTTTAACACAATTAAGGACAGATGGATGTGCTAACGTACGACGTCCGTTTTCCCAAGTTAACACTGGCTCGCGATTATCAATGTGGCAAATAAACGTGATAAAATTAAGTCAACGAAGGATACATCATATAATATATATGCAAATTATGTGTCTTGAAAGAGAAAAAAACACACATAACCGGAATCTTTCCCAGCATGCGTTGTATGTCCAGATGACATCACCGTTGTTGTTGTGCATTACATAAAATGAAACACTCTTTTTAAAAAAAAAATCGTAGCGGTTCCTACGAACAGGTTATTGAATTTGTACTGGGCCATGGGAGCACTGGGTTGTCTAGACAAGACAGAGATCCCCCGTATAACTTTAACAGATTTTTTTCTGGGGCAAGCACTTGAAGGTTGGGGTGGGTGGCCAGCACCGCGCCCGGCCGCCTTTGCCTCCTAAGTGGCGACGTTTACACATCGCACCGCGGGCACTTGTCTGAGAAAGGAGATATTTCGGCAATTAAAACAAATCCCGAGTTAATTTCCCAAACAGACAGGTTGGACTCAGCGAGTCCACAACTCAACACAATGATAAACTGGTAATGTTGATTCTGCCGTGGCGTATGGCAGCAACGTGTTAAGGAGCTAAACACCAACGTCGAGGGCTCCTGGCCACGACGAGAGGGCTTCGGGACTGAGGGAGCCCGAGTCGTTTTGCCATTCCTCCATTGAAGGAGCTGGTGATAAATACCATCGTATTGTGGGTGGAGTGGTGGCGCAGCGGTTAGCGCACTGCGATATATAAAAACGGCAATCAAATTTTCTTTACGGCCACGGCTAACATCAGTGGCGAGTGACATCTGAACCAGCCCCCCCCCCCCCACCAAGACCCCAGTGCTCCCATTTACCAAGCTCTATTTTCTAGCGTGGTGAAGTATGGTCAAACACGTGCCATGAGAGAGAAGGCGTGGTGAGAGCTTTCATCCAGCAGAGGATTAACAAGTAGCTGTCGATTATTATTTCAAAATTATGTGTAATTTCTCGGAGGTGACCATGTGGAATGGGAGAAATTACACTCTACCAGAGCACTGAGCATGCATAGCTGAGATCCTGGGTTTGAAATCCGGAATGCGTCCCCTGCCATTTAAGCAGGTCCTCATGTGTAGTGAGTTGATGGTGTCAGTCTGGTGAACCAATCACCACATATATTAATCAGCTGATCAATCCTTTTTAGTTATTGTTGTTACATATTGTATTTTTTGAGAATTGTATTTTATTATGTTTTATTTTTATTATTTTATTAATTCCCTTCTACGTGACTTTACCGAAAGAACCATAATTCATCATATTCCAGCTATGAGAATTTGCATTTCGTTGGGAAGGAATTAACCACTCTTTTGGGGGCACTTAAAACGAGTTCCCCCCACTGTGGACAAAGAGGCCAATGAAAGTGACAAACACAGACGGGGCACTGCTTGCTTAGGACAATTCTAATTGGAAATGCCTTAAGTTCCAACGCGTGGTTTTGATCGCACATTGGAAATATCTCTGCAAAATAAAAACAAACATGACTGTAGGAAGCATTGCTACTTACACTGAATTTCGTGACAAACGTCTTGTTACTGCTGCGTGATTACACGGCACACACACACACATGATACGAGTTGTAATGGTTATAGCAATGGGTATTGTGCACGGTAGCATTTGAGTAAATTAATTCCATTGCCCGGAGATTTGTGATCATGTTACGGTACCAATATGTCATACGGATAAATATCTTGGCACATCCATGAGACGACGCGGGTTTGAGTAATGGGTAAACTTAATTAAACAGCGTTTTTCCGTTTTCTCCGACAATGCATGTTAAGCTTCTTTCGCACTATACATAGCCAACCGTGCGATATCAATAAGCCTGGTTGAGAGTGTTGTGGGGAGTCCAACAGTTTGAGTGAAGATGGCATAAAACTTTTGTAACCGTTTGAAACGCAACACAGAGGTCACGTGTCACACGAATCTGACTGGCTGCAGAAGGGGACGTGTCGTCCCATACCGATCGTTCGCAAAAGGGGTTATTTTGTCTACGACTGTTGGCATCAGGGAGTTCCCAAACTACGGCAGCTCAAATCAACCGCTGCGGGCGGTTTTGAAGTCTTTGGGGTTTAACCCAAGGCGAGTTCCGTGTTCAGCGCGTACACATTTTAGGGGACTACGTTCCAGAGGTCGCAACCGGGTATCCGATACCCGTACCCTACCCGATACCCGGCTACCCGTACCCAGCCGGGTACGGGTACCCGTTTGCGACCCTGGTGCGGCCGGGTACGGGTACGGGTAGACCGTGAGTCACTGGTGAGTAACCGTTTGTCACTCATTTCCCAACGTCTTGTCTCTTCTCACAATTCAAGTTCCTAGAATCAACCCACCCGCGCCTGCAACATGGCTTCATCCCAGAGGTCGCAATCAGGTACCCGATGCCCGTACCCTACCCGTACCCGGCCGGGTACGGGTATGGTACGGGTACGGCCGGGTACGGGTACCCGTTTGCGACCCTGGTGCGGCCGGGTACGGGTAAGGTATCAAAACCCGTTTGCGACCTCTTCTACGTTCCAACGTTTTATAAACGTGTATGCACACAGGTTTCACTCGCTTGACACAGTAATAGTTAGATGCGTTCGGGAAAATTTAAGGGGCGCACAACGAGCGAAATCAAGACCGCATGGTAGAGCGGATTGCGGGTATAAATAGGTTAGCTGGCATATACGCGAAATGGCATATAACCGAACCCGCATAAAGCGACGGGAAACCTGTATACATATTTAACAAACCAAAAATATTCGAAAGAGCGCTCGCTACACATTGTTTTTGGGAACCAAAGCAACGACTTTCAAATTTTCGCGACTTCCTCATCGATTTGCGCCGGGGAGCGACGCAAGCTGTTGGTGGTTTCCAACCAGTGGTTCACGGCGCATTGGTGACTATTATTATTATCGAGTTGTTCTGCTTGTTTACCGAGGAAAGCCGTGCACGAGTCCTTGTAAAATGAGCTGTTCTGGCACAACTGGCCTTACCAGCTCAAATAAAAATGAGTGAGTCTCAAGACTCGTTTAGTTTTATTTGGGGGGGGGGGGGGGGGAGAGGGGCAATGTTGCTTATACATCGTCCAGAACGAGTAAATTTGCGGGTACATTTTCAGCATTGGGATGTTGCACTATGGTTTTGTCTTTGTTTGTTTAACTAATGGGAGAAAATCGATGCACCGGGAGGAAACCCATGCAGAACAGATGGGGGGGGGGGGGTAGTTGGGGAGGGGGGTGAACATACAAAGGAGCCCGAGTCGGCAATCAAACCCAGCAAGGCCCCCGTCTTGCCACGAGGCGTGATTGTTACTATTCGTGCCATCCCTGCCGGCGGCGGCCCCGCTGTTTGGGCCCGCGAGGCCTTGGGAAGCGTCCCTCGCATTCCGCGGGGCTGTAGCCGGTATTCCAATCCGAGGATTCGTCGTCTTAAGTTTTTTCGTTTTTTTTTTACCCTGGCAAAAGAATACCGCGCTTTGAACCGGTGTGCGGCGGTGGGTCGCGGATATCCCGCTGTCGACGAGGTGATTGGTCAAGGCTCGTCGAGAAAATAAGACACGGATGGGACCCCCCCCCCACCCCCCCGGGAACTGTTCGAGAACGCGGACGTCAAAATGTTTTTTTTTTTTGCGCGACGCGGCAAAAAACTGCTTTCGCGCTTTTGCCTGCGGTGGCGGAAACGTAAGTGGAACGAAGATGAATTCGGCGGGTAGGTGTGGTTGTTCGCCGCAGCAGGATTCCTCGCAGTTCGGATGCGAGATGTGATCCAGCCACCAGAAACAAAGGGAATACATAGCGAGGTTGCCGGCTACCGGACGCAAAGTTTAAGCACGAACGCGTAAGCCGTTTTGAATATCTCGAGTCTGAGCCCGGACCAGTTGCGCACGCGACACGGCCTTCAAACTGCTGATTTTATACAAAAAAGTGCAGTTGCTTGCAGCATATGCAGATTTTTGTGGGGGCGAGGGGTTGAGATGGGGGGGGGGGGGCAGAGAGAGGAGGGGGCAGTGGGGTTAGCGAGTGGTGTGCCATTGAACCCGGCAACCTGAGTTCCATTCCCGGCCATGGCTAACAATCCCATGGCTAACGAGTGGTCAGTGACATGTGAACTGCCCCCCCCCCGCCCCACCCCCCACCACATTAACGAACCTGCACTGACCAACACGGTGAATTATGGGTAAACAAACCTCCATGGCCAATACAGCATGGTAGGTCCTCATCCAGCAGTGGATTGACAGAGGGCTAATCTGTTTTCAATACACATATCTGTACAGTAATACACCGCTCTTGTATTATTACATATAACCCTGTGCATAGTCTTCAAATATTTGTTTTTTTTCGTGTTTCGTTAAAATAAAAATGGAGAACAAAAAGTGGGACATTCCAGAGTGAAAGGTGATTTCTGCAGTGGCTATACAACACAGGGTGGAGTGGTGGCAAAGCGGTTAGCGCGCTGCACGATGAACCCGGCGACCTGAAACTCGATTCCTGTCCACGGCAAACATCAGCGGTGAGCGGGATCAGAAGCAGTCCTGCACCCCCCCCCACTCCATCTCTTACTAACCAGCGTGGTGAAGTATGGTCACACATACCCACAATGTCGTGGGAAGCATTGAGAATGGCTGAAATTTGGCACAACACAAGCGGCTCGGTGCATGACCACCAAGTCATTACTTTTTGTCGACGAACTTAGGCCAAAGTCTTTGGCACACGCGCGTACCTGCCAAGCGTACCGATTGTAAAAATAATTCTTGAGAGGCAGCGCAGCGATGAACACTGATGTCGTTTGATCATTTGTCGCGTTCACAAAGCGGGGAGGGTGGGAGGGAATTCTATGTCGATTATTGTCAATTGGGCAAACACACCCCCCCTCCCAAACGCACGTCCCAAACAGGGCGAGTGGCCTTAACGCCTCTCTGCCCGTTCATAGGCACCGAGTTCCACGCGCTGCTCCGTACAGTTCGGGGTCACGTGTTTCGGCAATCGATTGATCTCAGTCACAATTGTGATGAAAGTTGCGGCCTCTAGTGGCTGCAAGGGGAAGGAGTCGGGGAAGGAGGGGTGTCACGTGAAGGACGTTACCAATCTCACATCGATTGTTACATATGCGTTTATGTTAATAATCGATACTAATTGATTAATCGACGCGTTGTTTTCCTTAACAAAAAATTCGCACGTGGTTTGGAATAATTTAAGAAATCCACTGGGCGTTCCTCAAAGGCCACCCTGTCAACCCTTATCTACCCTGGAAACCCTTGCAAATGAGATGTTATGTCTCAAGAGATTATCCAGGTATAATATTTTCACAAACAATTGTTATAATACAAATGCATGGGTTGCCACGGTACATTATGGATAGACACATATAAAAGTCGGACTCCGCTCTATGCATTTTGTGATTGGGGTTTAGTGGTTTATATTGAGTCATCTAGTCAATAACATGGTAACCCAGCAGAATGTGTTTTTTTATTTTAACAAGCATGATTCTACTGATGAAACCCAGATGGTCCAAACCGGTCCACAGTTTTCTTGCTGAGACTAATGCTGCTACTTGATAATACTGGCCTGGAAATCCATCCAATGGGCAGCAAGCCAAACACATATTTGTATTTATTTGTGGAGGCATTAAACTGAGCTATGCTTACATTTCATTACTTTATGGGTTTGTTCTGTACCTCGCATAGAACTGCCGTGAAACTAACGGTCTTTTATTGGAATGTCGGGGAGAAATAATTGGGTGGTGACATGGCCCAGCGGTAGCGCCATCGCCGATTGTAGCAAAGGTCAGCATCCGGCAGGCAGCCCTGGTTAATACTACAGTGTGCGTATTAACCTACGGTGCGTGCATTAACCATAAAATACGTTCCGTCTGAATTTTGACTTCAAACTTTCGTGACTGCAGGAATGCATATTCTTTGGTTCTTTCGGTAAAGTCACGTAGATAGGAAAATAATGAAAAAAAGAAAGTTAATATTTGTGTTGTGATCGAAACGTCGTGTTTTTTTTATTCACTTTATTTTTATTCGTATATCTACGTGACTTTACCGAAAAACTAAAGACTACGTTCCGTCTGCTTCACAGTTTCACGTTAAGAAATCCCTGCGACGTGATTCGAGGAACAGTCGGCTGTCGTCTGCCGCAGTCACGGTCCGCACTTCGCAAATCTTTGAAAAATTACTCGCAAATTAACGGTTTGGAAAGCAAGTTCTTTTCGTGGATAAAACAAGCGTGAAATGATTGATAACAATAAGAATAATGATGAAGAAATGAGACAGAATAGTTCATTTGCAAGGGGGGCCTGGCAGTGTGCGGTGAATCTGAGCCGTAAAGAAGATATTGGCTCGTGCGTTGTTTTCTTTCCTTCGAGGAGAAATCTACGACAGCGCGCTGACTACCGTGCTACGACTAACCTAGACACTCATCTGAACACAAACTCTGAGCTAACTCGAAGCCAATCGCCAATGGCCATGGGATGCAGACTAAAGAGAACTCCCTCTCGCGTACGCATTTACTTGACCCCTTTCGTTTGCCCCACCTTCCGCCCCCCCCCCCCCCGGGTTGAAAGCTGTAAAAATCACAATGCTCAAATAATTTCACATCATTGCTGTTGTCGTCGCCATCATCATCATAGCTTACGGGCCATTTCCATGTCCTGATAAAAATCCACATTTACTTCTTATTCAAATATTTGTTTTCAAAAGTTACCGTGTCGTTTAAGCCAGCATTCATCAAATGGCGCACTTACAAAGATTTCCAAATATAAATTACATTTTACCCTGTTGGATTTCTTTTAAGCGTATGGTGCACGTTCCAACTTGATTTTCCCCTTGCTGGAGACGACACTACGAGGCCAGCAAACAAACAGCCTTCGAGTTCCCAACCCTTGCAGAGGTATCCAGTGTGACTTGATGGGTTCATATGGTCCTGCCATTTCACTTTAAAAACCGTATAAATGCACGTATTATCTGTTCTCACCGCTACCACATACCAAAGGCTCCCTCCCACCAACACCACCAAGTGCCTCTGCTCTCGACCAAATTCCCGCCCATCGTGCCACGTGACCGACACAACTAAGAACGCTACCACACCATTTCTTCACCAGATCATGGCCAGACAAATGACATGCATCTCGTCTTTTTTTATTTATGAATAGCCATGACCTTTGATCATCCATCCACAAGGCTGGCTAACTTTCAAAAAGATCATATTTTAATTCTTCTGCCAATCTTTTTATTAGTCTAGCTTGACTATGCCACCCCTGACAAACTAGGAATTGTCACCCACAATTACAAGGCCTACAATAGGCCTGCCGTGCAAAACACAATCCACTGCTTCGTTCACTTGTACCAATGACACCCTCTGACGGATTTTGCGTGTCGTCTCACAACAACATTGACACTCAACCCTTCCCTGTGCATTGTCACTGTGTGATGTTAACATTTTTTTAATGCCCACTCGTGCAGTGCCACTGAATTTTTCGTTTCACGTTTTTGTTAGAAAGCGGCAATTTGTCGTCCACGTGCGTTTTACGTTTACATTTGAACTCATCGCGGCTGACTTTGCATTCTTAATACGCGTTTGTCAATATGATCCCACGAGCATCGAATTGGATAGAAATAGACACAAAGAGAAGCTAGGTGAATTTTCAAGGCTTTGCGTTTATGTTTTTTTGTTATTTAAGCTGCAGGCTTCTTAGCATGTTCCTTCATCCTCGTGCGTTGCTCCGAACTTTGCGGTGCCACCAACGCCTCCACGTTGATTTCACCTGCAAGGCAGGCGACAGAGAACGTTAGTGCAGGGCCACACCATCATCGCCTGCGACCGATTTGTCCACATCTGAGCGAGCAGTTGAGCCACAGTAACAATTACGCGGCGCCGTTTTCTGAGATCGCAAACAGGCAAATCACGGGTTCACAAAATGTGCACCACGTGACTAAATATGTAGCTACATATCCCTGGTTCCTGAAAGTTAGAGCGTCTCTCGACTGCAAGCAACAGGTTGCGCAAGTTGCTCGCAACCGTTTGCAGAGACAATATCAGCGATTTAATTGCATGCAACCAATCTGTGCAACTTCCCAGTAAAATGTGCATCGTTGAGGCAACGTTTGCCTGTGGTTGGAACCGATGGACCAACGGTAGCCCAACATTGTCCCCAAGGCTTCCAATGTTCACCGGGTGATAGCTCAGGTGTGAGCCCACGCTTCGAGCCAAGCTCCAGATAACAATCGCGGACATTTCCCTTCCTCTTAGGGCAAACACAGCAGCAGCTGGATATAAGCACACTTCATATATCGGTACAATTAGAAACAACACGTGCTTACATGCCACTGGTGGAAGGAAAGCAAACGGCTATTGCTAAAACAAGCACACTGCTTCTGATATAAGCACGGCTGGCCTTGCTCTCAAGGGCTGTGCTTATAAACTCAACTAAATCAACTGAACTATTTTTTATTTAACCAGCTAAGATCCACTGAGCAATATAGCTCTTTTTTAGAAGCGACCTGGCCGCAGATGATAGTTCGACAAAGTGGCTTATCACGTGGAAATGTATATCAGCCGAATAGTCTACATGCATGTGTCTAAGTGTGGAGGGAAAACACCAGGGACCCAGAGGGTGGGGATCGAACTCACGACCTCCTGTACACCAGACGAGGCAGTTAACGTCTCGCCACCGTGGCGCCTTGCGATTCCCACACGTATTTTGTGCCGTAAGATTTAAACGTAATTCTTGTTGTTTGTTATTGTTATTATTAATTAATTTCGCACTTCGTCGCGTGGGGCAAAGGTTAAAGGTTACCGCGGCCGTGGCGGCACCTCGACACGTGATTCCCAGCCAATTTGAAAGGAGCGGGTGGGTGGGGGGGACCTTAAGAGATCTAAATTCCTCGTCTCCCTCAGAGGTGGTGGAATTTTTTTTTCTTTCTCACTCCCGGTTTTTTTTTGTGTGAAAACAAACCCTCAGTAGAGCCTTTTGATCTGCAGAGGGTGGCCTTTGTTAGGTTTTTTAGAATGAGGGTGTGTGTGGGGGGGGTGAAGGAGGGTCGGTGAGAAGAGGAGGATGAAGAGCAGGAGGAGAGGGGGGGGTGAGATGGCAGGATGGAGATGGGGGGGTGGTGGTGGTCGTTGTTGTTGTGAGAGGGAGGGGCGGTTGTTGTGGGAGTTGTGGAAAGGGGCTCTAGGTGGAATGTCTCAACAGATAGACTCCGGTGGGAAGGGACCACCGCAGGGGCCGATCTAATCTGCTCAAGAATTCCAAGTGGTCAGAAAAAGGCACGGACCCCTCCCCCGAACACCCCACCCCGCCCCTCGACTCGCCCACCCACCCGCCCGCCCCCCCTCACCAGAAAACCCCCACAACTCCTGCGGCCAGCACCACCACCCCCCGCCGCTGCCTCCTCTACACAAAAAAGATCCCCCGTGTAGCCTTAACAGACTGTAGGGGCAAGTGCTGTTAGCGAGCACCTATGAAGGCCGGAACGGTACACGAGGGGTTGGGTGGCCAGCACCACGCCCGACCGCCTTTGTCTCCCCAGTGACGATGTTTACACACCACACCAGGTACTCATTTGAGGCTGAGTCGACCCAGGGCCGGTTCAGATGATCGTCACCGGTGTTGTTCCATGAGCGGAATCGAACCCGGGTGGCCGGGTGCATAGTGCAGCGCCAGCATCCTTCCCATGCCCAGTAAAATACCCAGTCGCATACCCAGTCAAATACCCAGTCACATACCCAGTCAAATACCCAGTCACATGACCAGCCACATACCCAGTCACATGACCAGCCACATACCCAGCCACATACCCAGTCAAATACCCAGTCACATACCCAGCCACATACCCAGCCACATACCCAGTCACATACCCAGCCACATGACCAGCCACATACCCAGCCACATACCCAGTCACATACCCAGTCAAATACCCAGTCACATGACCAGCCACATACCCAGTCACATGACCAGCCACATACCCTGCCACATACCCAGCCACATACCCAGTCACATACCCAGTCAAATACCCAGTCACATGACCAGCCACATACCCAGTCACATGACCAGCCACATACCCAGCCACATACCCAGTCAAATACCCAGTCACATACCCAGCCACATACCCAGCCACATACCCAGTCACATACCCAGCCACATGACCAGCCACATACCCAGCCACATACCCAGTCACATACCCAGTCAAATACCCAGTCACATGACCAGCCACATACCCAGTCACATGACCAGCCACATACCCTGCCACATACCCAGCCACATACCCAGGCACATACCCAGTCACATACCCAGTCAAATACCCAGTCACATACCCAGCCACATACCCAGTCACATATCCAGCCACATACCCAGCCACATACCCAGTCACATGACCAGCCACATACCCAGCCACATGACCAGCCACATACCCAGCCACATACCCAGTCACATGACCAGTCACATGACCAGCCACATACCCAGTCACATACCCAGCCACATACCCAGTCACATACCCAGTCACATGACCAGTTACATAACCAGTCACATGACCAGCCACATACTTAGTCACATACCCAGTCACATACCCAGTAACATGACCAGTCACATACCCAGTCACATGACCAGTCACATGACCAGTCACATACCCAGTCACATACCCGGCCACATACCCGGTCACATACCCGGTCACATGACCAGTCACATACCCGGTCACATACCCAGTCACATACCCAGTCACATGACCAGCCACATACCCAGTCACATGACCAGCCACATACCCAGTCACATACCCAGCCACATGACCAGTCACATACCCAGCCACATACCCAGCCACATACCCAGTCACATACCCAGCCACATGACCAGCCACATACCCAGCCACATACCCAGTCACATACCCCCGGGCCGGGCAGCCAGGGGGTGGCGTGGTGCACTTGGAGGGCAGCGATGGCGTTCATTGAACGCTTCCCAGCGCCTGGTTGAATTGCGGCTTAGCAGGGTCACCGAGTTGATGTTTTTTTGTTCAAGTGATCGTCAAAGAGCAACAAAACTCGAAGGTTAAAGAAGAAGCAGAACAAAAAAAGCCACCGTGCAAGGCGCGGCGAGGTGGGTGAGGGGGAGAGGAGGAGGACTCATTCTCTCTCGCTCGCTCGCTCCCTTGCCGTGTGTTTCTGTGGAGACGGATTTTGTTTTTGTCCATCGCCGTTTGACCCAAAAACACGGAGTTTTGACGGCGCGTGGTGGTGGTGGTGGTGGGAGGGAACAAAAAAATCGAGATGGTAAATAATCGCCCCCGTGCGGCGATTTAACCCCCCGTCTCGTGTAGAAAAACAATAAAAAAAGTTTAAAGTGCAGCCCTACAATTACCGACTCGCGCCACTGCTATTGGAAGGATCTCGTTCTCGAGAGACCCCCTACAGTGCACACCCTCCCCCCCCTCGAGCCACGAGAGGGTATTTGGCCTACTCTTCCACGGTTTGCCCAGACGTCTTGCAAGAGCTTGGGGGGTAAACCAACACCGCCGCTTAGCACGTGCTGGCTACGCACGAAGTTGGACATCGGGGTAACCGCCTGCCGATCGACCAATTGGAGCGCGCCGATTTATCCCGCTGGGGTGGACAGAGGCGAGGGGTAGTGGGGTGGTGGCATGGGGGTGAAGCAGTGGTGAGAAACTCCGCACCATCGTTGAGAATGGAGCCGGCGGCTATCGGCAAGCGGCCTTCGACATCCGCAGCTGTGGGATGCACATCCCAAGCGGTGTCCCAGCAAAGCTTTCGGACAATTGTGTTTGGTCATTTTGTTTTGTTACATCGAAAGCAAGATCTTTCATTTCATACTCGTTAGTTTCTTTCGGTAAAGTCACGTAGGTAGAAAAATAATCGATCACGACGTTTTGATCGCAACACACAAGCGATCGTCATCAGGTGGGACAACCACAGCGAAGAAACTGCTGAAGTAGGGTTTAGATCTGCCGTGGCACGAGGTTATGTATCGGCAGTATGGGGGGGGGGGAGAAGGGGGGGGGGAACGGGGCAGAAAATGGACCCCGCAGCAGCTGCGGTTGTCCCACCTGATGACGCTTGTGTTGGGATCGAAACGTCGTGATCTATTATTGTTCTACCTACGTGACTTTTCCGAAAGAACCAACGAGTATGGATTCCTGCAGTCACGAAAGCTTCAAAGCAAGATCTTTCAGTGGCACGAGAGCACCGGCGAAGTTACACTCACCAGTGGGAGGTGGGGTTAATAATTATTGGACAATGAGGGACACCCTCTGCTGGTATTCCCCGCCTCTGTGAATTGGGGCGATCGGTGGAGGGGGAGGGTAAGAGGAAAGGAGGCGATGGAGATGGGGGGAGAGGAAAGGGAGAGGGGAAATATGGGGGGCGGGGGCGGTGATGGTGTATGTCTGGGAATGTGTGCACAGTGGAGGAGATGATCGCATCGAGAGCGAATCAACGAGAGGGACCGGGAGGGGGGTGGTGTGTGGGAAGGGTGGAGGGGGTGCACGTATCCTAGTCCATGCATCGCCAGTGACGCTCACTAACATCATGCACATGGGTCGCAAAAGTAACCGCTGGTCTCTCTCGTTGCCCCGTGCACGACTTTCGCCGCACGCGCATCGAATCAACCGTGCGCTGGGACCTCCGTTGACTACTGCTGGGCTGCAGTGAGCAGGGGAGAGGGTGTTCCTGTCTAAGTAACGTGGCCCCCGTAGTTTAAACTGCCGCGCCAAGAGTCACGGTCTTCGATTTTTGTTTTGTTTTACCCAAATGTGATCAGTGGCTTGCAAATCGGCGCTTAAATTGGGAGAGGAAAAAAACCCAGCACGGTGGCTGCGGCCACCCCTGGCGGCAGACTAATGCCTATTTACAGTTAGTGAGTTAATCCTCTCCATCCCCATTGGGACATGAGGCCGCAACGAGTTCGCATCCACTGCTTCCTGCCCTTGGCAACATGTTGAGCCTCGCCCCAAGAGAAGTCGATCACTGCCACCACAACACGGCCTCGCGCCAGTTGGTCACGTGTCTTCCCGGGTTTCTATTCACCCGGCGGTGTCCACCTTAGGGGCAAATTGTGTTGGCATGCGGTCCTGGTCCATTCTGAGGACGTGTCCGAGCCACCCGAGTCGCCGTCTCTCGCGATGTCTCATAAGTGAGTGTGTGCTGCGTGCGCGATATTAAGGCAGCCTCGATTTAAAGCTTTCGTGACTGCAGGGATTCATCTTCTTGGTTCTTTAGGTAAAGTCACGTAGAAGGGAAGTAATACAATAACAAAAATAAAACATAATAAAATAATTCTGTTTTATTTTTGTTATTTTATTACTTATTATTACTTATTATTTTATTATGTTTTATTTTTGTTATTGTATTACTTCCCTTCTACGTGACTTTACCGAAAGAACCAAGAAGATTAAGACAGCCTGTTTACAGGCCGGGGCATGTACTGCCTCTCCTGCACCTTGTGTCACACGGTGGGGCATCTGCCACTAGCCAGACTACAGCGGGGGGCACTGACGTGGCCGAGGTGAGATAGGCATGGAGGTGCTTCGAGTTGCCGAAGCATCGAAGCACGCCCGTGCCTTTGTGCCGTGCGTAAAGACGGAATCTAGTTTGTTGCTGTTGTGATGCTGCGGTGGGCAGTGGTGTAGGAACGAGCGTACGAAGAAGATTCGCTGCCCGAAATGTTGCCCGTTATATTATTGTGTCCTCTCGAGGCGGGGGAGTGTTGGAGGAGGGTGTTATTGACCGAATGTGTTGACCTCTCTGTCCTTTGCCCTTAAGTCTCAGTGTTGCTGAGCGAGATAGGGGCATAGCGAGGATTGGCAGCAAGCGGGCTTCATATGGGCCTTTTGATGTCCCACGCATCGTGACGGTGGTGGCGTGCGTCTGTTGTTGTGCGTGCGCCAGCTATGAATCTGCTGAGCATATGCCTCGTGAAGTAATGTGCGGATAAAAGAGACAAACACGGTCTGAAGTGTGTGCATGTTGAACTTCTTTCGCGCCGTACGGAGCCAAACGCGCGGGGGAAGGACAACAAGGACCACATGCGTGGCATGAAGTTCAATTATTCGGAAATTCGGTGTTGCTTTCCGCCTGGTGCACAGTTTCTTGCGACCCCTTTTTGTGTGTGTGCCAATGATCCACTGCTGGATGAAGGCCTCCTCACACGGGGGAGGGGGGGGGGGATTTAACACGTAGGCTTTCGCGACCAATATTATTTATAATATAGATTTTTTTTTGGGTCAGATCGCGTTATTTATAAATGTGTCGTAACCCTCCACCACCCGACACGGCCAATCAGTAAAAAATGTGTCACGTTTTTCAAAGGACAAAATAATTCACTTTAGCCCACCGGTGTGCTGAAGAGAGAATCAACAGCATTTTAAAATTTGAGTACGACGTTTCGCTGATAATTACAATCAGCTTCATCGGGCAAGAATGGTGAAGCTCTCCTGTTGCTGAAAAACGCGACACATTTTTTACTGTTTGGCCGTGTCGGGAGGGGGGAGGGGGTCTGACCGTACTTGCGGAGTGGATTGTTGAAGGTTAGGAGGGAGGCAGGGTGCATCTCCATGACCCATTCGGATATCATCGCTTACCACTGATGTTAGCCGTCGCGCCGGGAATCGAACTCAGGTTGACGGAGCAAAACGCTGGGCCACAGTGCGTGTTGACCCATCATCATATCTCACGACTTGCATCGCGGGTTTATGCGTAATACTATTTGTCGCCCTTTCGAAAATCACGCTGCATATTTTTCTCGCTTCAACAACAACAACGAAGTTTTCTCTTTCACTCGAACGCAAAAAGGCTTTTTCTCTAAATGCATCCTTCAAGCATATGTAGGTCAAAAGGAATATTTGGGCCAAAAAATATATACATCAGCCGTTACATTCTCTCTTAAAACATCCTGAAGGGTTTCACCAAACACCTTCAACGGAATTTTTCTCTTCCCTTTTTTTACTTACAGGAGGAATCAAATTCCTGGAAACTTGCAATTGGATCGTTTCCAGAAATCTGCGCACGAGTTTAACCCTTCGACCTCGGAGGCCTTGACTCAGGTATGCAGGAGAGAGAGTGAGTGAGTGTGCGTGTGTGGGTGCCGGCAGGAGCCTGCTTGCCTTCAAACGCAACGCAATGTTTTCGTTTAAAATAACAGTCTGCAACACTACCCGCGACATGAAACAATCGATTTTGAAAATCCTCCCCACTGCTGTCGCCTATTTGATATATATTTAATTCAGGTCCACCTTTATTCAATAACTGCCAGAGGTATAAATTAATTACCCGTTGTTTCCCTCCTAAGCATGTCTGCAATTGTTTAATGGCATGCGGAGACTTTAATCCAGCAGGAGAAGGATAATTTATGGGGCGATAATGACTTTTGTCCATTTCATTAACAATGGTTTTTAGGTGATTTACACCTCGTATCCCCTCTGAATTCTAACAATTGATTACATGCAGTGTCAGAAATATCAAGACCAAAGTATTGTACGTTCCACGGTCGCGAAGAGTCGTAACCATGCATCGGTTAATTATCGATTCTTAATCTCGCGATAAAACCGTGGAATTGCAGGAAGGATGTATGGATTTGTTTTTAAAAAAATGTTTGCATACGTATGCAGTGAGTTCGAGTGACCTTTCCAGCGACAAGAAAACGCAGAAATTCATCGCAACAAAAATAATCAAATTGTCGAATCGGGGACCTGATGATTAATCGATTCGTTTCCCCTCTCGAATGGTCACCAAAACCCGAAACCTGCCCGTCGCATTCATAGAGGCTGTGCTAACGATTTCACCGTCACGCAGCTGAACGACTACTTTTTTTAGTACGCAGTGCATTGCATTTCCAAATGACATTATTAAAACGCAGCACTTTCGCAAATGATGAACACAAATATCCCCTCCCCTCGTGCCCCCTCGTATAGCCTTGACAGACTGTAGGGGCAAGTGCTGTTATCGAGCACCTATGAAGGCCGCAACGGCACACGAAGGGGATGGGTGGCCAGAGCCACGCCCGGCCGCCTTTGCCTCCCCAGTGGCGCCGTTTTACACAACGCATCAAGTACTCATTTGAGGCCGAGTCGACTTAGGGGAGGCCCAGCACCGGTTCAAATATTCGCCACTACTATTGGTCGTGAGCAGGATCGAATTGGCGTCGGCGGGTTCGAAGAGCAGTTCCGAGCACAAACGCACGCGTGCTCCCACGGTGTGCCTGATCCTGTCAGATCTCGCAAGCTTAGCAGGTCCTGACCGTGGACAGAGCGTCTGGGACGGTGCAACCGGCATGCGTTGCACGGGCGCTGTGAGCAGCTGCCGGGCCACGTCTTGAGCAAAGGGCCATGCGGCAGCGATGTCCTTCGTTGGACTGTGCTTGTACGCTCCCGCGTCTACGCTCCCGAACCTTATGCCAGCCAACCCGCAGTGGACCATCGTGATTGTACACATTATTTGGTGGTGATGCTGCTGCTGCTGCGTTGGCAGTGGTGCACAAGCACATAAACAACAACAAAACTCGACGCCTTCGTCAATAGCACCACGGCCTTAAAATGACTAAGGAATCGACGACGATATATACATGTACTCCTCTACTTACGAACACTCGACTTACGAACTTTCAGAGATACGAACAAACCTGTCCGTAAGTCCAGTTGCCCATTTGGACCGAGAGTGGTAAGTTCAACCGCCACGCAATAGATGGCGGTGGTGGCATCTACATCTGCAGAACGTGAAGAACCAGTGGCATCTACGTCTACAGGAGATTACAGAACGTTTAAAGCCATTCCCCGTGTTTAGTGTACATGTCGTACAACATGTTTGGAATCGACAGGAGTTGGACTTGCAAACAAATCGACTTACGAAGAGAGCTCTGGAACCTAACTCGTTCGTAAGTTGAGGAGTCCCTGTATTATATGATCTCCGGCCTCTCTACTTCCGTGCTATGAAGGGCCATTGCCCGAAACGTCGCATGGTGGTTATAGTCCGATGAAAATAGATTTATAGCTCATAGGATTTCTCCAGGATAAAGATTCCGATGATTCAAATAACCTTTGTGACCCACACAACATGCACGACCCTAACCCTCATCCAGCAGCGGATCAGCTGTACGTGCGTCGACAGAGTCCGTGTGCCGGTAGCATCACGGTAAAAAAGAAATAAAACATGGGATCCTAATCACCAAATAAATTATTCAACAATTTTTTTTTATTTTACCAGGTAAGGTCCACTGAGCTGTACGGCTCTTTTTCAGAAGCGACTTGGCTATCACAAATGATAGCTCGGCGAAGTGGCTTATCGCGTGGAACTTTAGAGCAGCCAAATACTCTAAATGCGCGAAGTTGATTCTAAACTTGGAGGGAAAAACCGGAGGACCCGGAGAAAAATCCACGTGATCACCGGGAGAGAGGTAGTTAGCATCTCCTAGCAACCGTGATGATGATGAGAGAGAGATGCAAACTCCAAAAATACAACAGCAGGCGTCAGGGTCGGGATAAAACCCACGACCTCCTTGTATACCAGTTGAGGTAGTTAACATCTCTCCACCGGGAGTGACACACCGCAAACTCCAAATATACAACAGGCGTCAGAGTTGGGATCGAACCCACGACCTCCTGCATACCAGGCGAGGTGGTCAACATCTCGCCACGGCAGCGCCCCATTATGCTCGCGGGCCAAAATGAACGGCCGTGCCCTTGGCACGTGACGTCGCGCTGCGATGGAACCAACGTGGCCTTGCGGTAACCAGCGGGTCCTGGTGGCCTCTACAATGCGCAGGGGACCACTGCTGACCCACGTCCACGCCGCGCGGGTAACGGGCGGTCGGTGGAGGCGGTGGTAGAATCAAGCGGAAGCTATTCCCGCACCCCCGGCGGGCCCTCGCAGCGAGAGTTTACATTCGTGGCGATCTCTAGTTTGTGCGACTTCGGGGCGGAAACTCTGGATCGGCGCCCGGGGTTTTGTCGCGCTCTCTTCAGGCTCCCGGGCGCATTCTTTGCCGCTTGGCCTCTGACCAACGGAGCCAGCGCCAAGATCCGGTGTGGTGAGAGAGAGACGGGGGGGACGGGGGGGGGGGGCGACTGGCCGTGTGACGGCTGCGGTTGCCACCTATCCCGGTTTGTCCAGGATTCGCCCTCTTGTCGAAGGTAGCTGTCCTGGGAAATCTGCGCGTGAAATAGTGGGCCTTCCCGGGACGTTTCAACGTATGTTTTTTTTGTCGGTTGCGTAATCATCAGATGTGAATGCGATGTGCTGCCAACTGGCACGGGGTTGAAGTCTGGAACTTAAAATCCCTGCCTGCAAACCTTCGCGAATCCTCCCGCAAGTCAACAGTGGTTGGCCTATGAATAGACTCATCCCCGCCACAGGGGTGTGGAATTTCCATCACTGGCTGTAACCAGGAGATGAGCACCATCACCACCACCCCATGAAGGCTCATTTGTGTTTTACACGAAACAAAAAAACTTTCTGGTAGCTTTCACCGCTTCGCTGCAGAATCTATTTGGATGGTTTTGAGTCCGTGCCAGGCGGATGTTTTATTCTATTTGCCGTATTAGGCTCTACTGTCTTGGGAAAAAACCACAAGTCTTACCAGAACATTAAGAGTCATCGTTATTGTCAGTTGCGTAATAACAATAACAATACACGAGGCAATGCGTTGACGGTGCAGTTCGTGTTTCGTATTGGGGCACGGCATGTCCCGATTTACTTGAACCTCCCAAGCGGCAACACTGCAGCTCATGACTGTGGTGCTCGCACGTCCAGTACATGACCAATGGATAACAAAAACGGCAGGTGGGTTCGTGAACCTATCTGTGCAGACCTTTCAGCTTTGTCTCCTGGCTGCGCGTGGATTCTCTCCGGGGTACACCGAGGAGATGGAGTGACGAATTCCGTCCGTGCGCAGGAGGTGGAATTGGTGGCATCGCAGCTGCCAAAAGCCAACGACGTTCTGTTTGGTGTCCGTCTTAAGTGTTTTGCAGAGCCGCGTTTAAAAAAACAACAACAACGGTAGTAGCACGGTAAGTCTTGACTGCGGTGCTATTGTCCACCGATCACATCTAACATCATTCCCCTTCAGGGTAGCGTTCGGGATATCACCAGTGGTGGGGTGGGAGACCTTCATCCGACAGTGGTTAGATCATGACTCATGATCGAAGATATTCTTCTTCTTCTCATGATCGGTCACGGGGGGGTTCTTTTTCCAATTCAGAAGTGTGAAGCCGAGCGATGGCGCTTTGTTTTGAGAGAGAGCAGAGGGGATCCCAGTTGGCGAGTAGCACGTGGAGGAGTAGTGGAGGAAGGGGTTGCGAGGTGGAAGGGCGGGGGGGGGGAAGTAGGATTTGTGGGGGTGGGGGCAGCGAGGGATATGTGGAAACGCGCTCGGGGGATGCCAGAAATGCTTTCGTGAAAAAGCAACCGCGAAACGAGAGCCAACCCCGCTGGCTCTCGGGGGCAGCAGGAGGGGTCTCTGATGGAGACTCAGTCACGGCGGCTCCAGCTTGGTGTTGAATCAGCGGCGTGCGCGGGCAACGCAAGCGCGGGTTTCCCTTACCTGCATTCATCGTCGGGTATTTATTTATTCATGCTCCACCAAACAGGTGGTGGTGACTATAACTCGGCCACACGCGAGACAGAGAGAGAGAGAAAAAAAGCCGAAACCAGATGGATGAATTTCATTTCTCGCGGAGAGTGCCCTTGGGCTATTGACGCCGGGCAGGACGCCAGCAATTTGCAGCGAGCAAGGGTGACTGCTGATGAGACGCTGAATGTCGAAACCGGTCCAGAGGTTTGCTTCTTATTGAAAACGGATGCTGCCGATGACAGACGCACTCGCATTCCGAAAGGCCCCGTGCGGCAGATTGGTTGCGTGGAATCAAACGAAAATAGCCACTGTCTTTGTTTTTTTCTCTGTTTACGCGGAGTGACGAATGTGGGAAACGGGAGTCGTTGTGTTTGTTTCGTGGCAAACGGGCGTGGGTCCGCACGGAGAGGTGAGTGCGGTTCGGGGTGTGATGTCCGTGCGACCTTTGGCCCCGAATTCCAAGCAGAGTGCTCGTTTTCCCTTACGCGACCTTTCACCCCAGCGCTGCCGAGTCTGGATTCTCTTGCTGCTCGGGGGTAGAGAGGGAGGGGGGGGGGGAGATCAAATAGAAAAAAAAAACCTTCACTGCAATTCCCACAGAGAAGAATTCACGATTTGTGTTTTGTCCGTTTTGTCGGTGGTCACCGAATGAACCCCACACGCCTAACCTGGACGCCTAAATCGGACACCCACGTGCCTTCAACAGCGCACGTTCAACAGCGCACGTTCAACAGCGCACGTTCAACAGCGCACGTTCAACAGCGCACGTTCAACAGCGCACGTTCAACAGCGCACGTTCAACAGCGCACGTTCAACAGCGCACGTTCAACAGCGCACGTTCAACAGCGCACGTTCAACAGCGCACGTTCAACAGCGCACGTTCAACAGCGCACGTTCAACAGCGCACGTTCAACAGCGCACGTTCAACAGCGCACGTTCAACAGCGCACGTTCAACAGCGCACGTTCAACAGCGCACGTTCAACAGCGCACGTTCAACAGCGCACGTTCAACAGCGCACGTTCAACAGCGCACGTTCAACAGCGCACGTTCAACAGCGCACGTTCAACAGCGCACGTTCAACAGCGCACGTTCAACAGCGCACGTTCAACAGCGCACGTTCAACAGCGCACGTTCAACAGCGCACGTTCAACAGCGCACGTTCAACAGCGCACGTTCAACAGCGCACGTTCAACAGCGCACGTTCAACAGCGCACGTTCAACAGCGCACGTTCAACAGCGCACGTTCAACAGCGCACGTTCAACAGCGCACGTTCAACAGCGGACGTTCAATCCTGGAGAGGTAATCATGAGGGCCATTCTCCGATGATGTACGTACTTCTGGCCCGGTGAAGCTGATTGTAATTATCAGCGAAACGTCGGACTACTCAAATTTTAAAATGCTGTTGATTCTCTCTTCAGCACACCGGTGGGCTAAAGAAGTCAATTAATTTGTCCTTTGAAAACGTGACGCATTTTTTTACTATTTGGCCGTGTCGGGTGGTGGAGGGTTATGACGTATTTAGAAATAACGCGATCTGACCCAAAAACCTATATTATGAATAATATTGGTCGCGAAAGCCTGCTACGTGTTAAATTGATGTACGTACGTTGAACATCTTCCGCAACGTAAGCAGCCAACCGCGCTAATCGGAGGTGCCTGGGGGCAAGGACAACAAACTAAACACAAAAAGCAGTTCAAAGAATTGTTTTTTTCTTAGCGATCTAGATTGTAAAAGTGGCAGAGCTCCAGTGGATTCCTAATATCGGTAGGAAGAAGAGGCGTTCCGCACGGCCGCAGATGCGCATGATGATGCTTCGAAAGCCGAAGCGAGTTCACAAGAAGTGGCAAAAAAACTCGTTCTCTTGGACTTTCTCTACGAGCGGCGAGGCCGCGTTCGTGCAACTTCGCGCTGAAATATGAACGCGGTTGAAGTTTGCCAATTTGTTCGGCGGTTCGAAAGTTTCGCGCTGCTTAATTTGTCAACAGCTGAAATGGAAAAAAAGATACAAAAATATCCACCACTATGAAATCACCACCATCATCATCATTATTAATAATCATCATCATTTTTAATTTTGGCGAAGCATTAAAACCCAGATCCCTGGTGTGAGGAGTGATTTCAGCAGGTGTGGCCTTAAAATATCCACACGGCGGAGGCAATGGTGGTGAGCGTGCGGGTGGCAGCGTCATATTAAAACACGCACTGCCCGACCACCTCGCTCCCCCCGCACCCCCCACGTTTGAACGTCGCGAAAAGCCCTAGCCGTTGTCTTGTTACGAGTAGTTCGCAGCCCCCCAACCCTCCACCACCACCTCGACTCTTGTGGGGTTTGGTGAGATATTCGCCTCGTACGTATATGCACGTACGTTGAAACTTCTTTCGCGCCGTGCATAGCCAACCGTGCTAATCGGAGGGATGCTGTCGCAGTCGCAACGGTGAGCGCACGCCGTTTCGATTGTGTCTTCCGGCCCCGGCATTTGAAACAACGTGGCGAGTTTCTTGAATCGCCGTCCCACGTCGCCTCTGTCCACCCAAAGCAGTGCGGATAGTGGAGCCCCCCCCCCCCCACCAACTCCCACACCGCCACAGTAGAGTTGATCGGCAGGTCAGACGTGGTGGGGTTAAGTGTGGGTACTCCGACCTCTTGGAAGAGGTCTTGACACCGCGGAAGTGGAGGCAGCAATACCCTCTTCGCGGCGGTGTTCACAGAGAGTAGACGCTGGCAGCAGCGGGCACGCAAGCGAGCAATTGCAGGGCCGCACTTTATCCCCGTCACGTGTCAAGCAATTATTACTATTGTGACGTACATATTCAGTATATTTAACACGTAGGCTTTCGCGACCAATATTATTCATAATCAACGTTTTTGGGTTATATCGCGTTACTTATAAATGTGTCGTAACCCTCCACCACCCGACACGGCCAATCAGCAAAAAAGTGTCACGTTGACAAAAGACAAATAGTTCTCTTCGCGAATTGCCCGATGATGCTGGATGCAATTACCAGCGAAACCTCGTACTCAAAAATTGTAAATGTTGTGGTTTCACGATTCAACACACCGGTGGGCTAAAGCAGTGAACTATTTGTCTTTTGTCAACGTGACACTTTTTTTGCTGATTGGCCGTGTCGGGTGGTGGAGGGTTACGACACATTTATAAGTAACGCGATCTAACCCAAAAACGTTGATTATGAATATTCAATATATGTACACGTTTAAAGTTCAAGTCTGGCTCTTCAGTACATTTTACAAGTGGACTGAAGCTGCCCTCTGCAGGGGAAAGAGTGATGGCACAATTGGCGCAGTGGCAAGAGACGGGAAAAAGTCAGAAGTGATTTCGCAATCATGTGAGCATGCAGGCAGTGCGCTCATCATCTGTTCACAACCCTGAGCCAGCGGTGGAAATTCCACATTTGTATGGCAGGAGTGAGGCTATCTTAAAGGACAACCACTGCTGATTACCCCAGGAAGTGGAACTTGTTTTATTAACCCTATGATGGGTTGAGTCAACCCCCTAGCTAGGATCTTATATATGTGTGTGTTCTGAGTGGCTGAGCGACTTGGAACACATAGGATATATATAAAAAAATGACATATGGATGAAGGAATGCTTTAACCTTTGTTTACTGAAAAAAATATCTTAAGCTGTGAACATTATTAAAGATGCCAAGAAATGTTTGCTTTCTCTCAAGATTCGCATTTCAATTGTTTATATATATTTTACAGTCTGTGAAATTGAATTTCAGTAATGATCACATCACTCACAATTTTACCCGACAATTTATGAACACTGGATTGATGTTATCTAATTTTTCTAAATGTCATTTCCCGCCACTGTGAGCAATATGACGGATAGGGGTCAAAGGTTGACGGCTGTTTTGATTGGATTCCTGGGGCAAGCTGCATGGGTCAGAGTGTAAAGGTCAAGGTGAGCTGATTAGCTGCCTGTGGTTTTTTTTTGTTGCGGCTTCACATCTGATGTGCAAATGTAACCAACATGTTTTTGTTTCTCTTGCTCGTATTGAAATAGGCACGGAAGGGAATTCTTAATTTGTCCGTCAAATCCACGGACCTTGTTTGTTGCTGTGCACAACGCACATGGGGCTGTCCACGTTTTCATGAGCAGAGCTCAACACGTTTCTCAATAACACCGTGGCCTTATAAGGAAACGTATAATAGGTGATGTTTTGGGCAATGGTCCGTCTTAATAGCTAGTAAACAGAGAGGCCAGAGAGTGGATAAATAAGAGTTGGAGACCGCACTGGGGCCTGGTAAGAAAAAAAAGTTCCTGATGAATAAAAATTATGAACATTTTTAAATTGGCATATGAATAGTTATATCGATGAGACCTTTTTTTGCTAGGATAAAAATGATGGGAAAAAATGGATTTACCCTTTTTCGGCAATAAAACAGGTCTTAAGCTGTTCTAACACTAAATAGATACCTATTGCAAGACATTAAGTCTGCATTAACCACACATACTTGTGGCAAAACACGCGAACAAACATGCTTTGGTAAAAAAAGTATATGGCATTGTCTTTGAAACTGATTTGCCTACTCCAGAGACAGCCTTCTTTATGGCCTTATCTCACCAGTGTGAGACCAGAGAATGCCAAAAGGCGAACAGCACAAATGCAATGCAAGTTTGAACACTTTAACACCTGTCTAATTTCCAGAAAGGGTAAAGCAAATTCGTATTGTGCCAAGGTTCGGATGTGGTTGGAACTGTGGGACCAACATTAATTCTAGATTTGAAGCTTTCGTGACTGCAAGGATTCATACTCTTAGTTCTTTCGGTAAAGTCACGTAGGTAAAAAATGAAATTAAAATTAATAAAAAATAAAATAAAAATCACGACGTTTCGGAGGCAACACAAGTCTCCGTCATCAGGTGGGACCGTCACAGCTATATTTACTAATCTTGATTTACTAATCTAGCTGTGACAATTTACTAATCTAGCTGTGACGGTCCCACCTGATGACGGAGACTTGTGTTGCCTCCGAAACGTCGTGATTTTTATTTTATTTTTTATAAATTTTAATTTCATTTTTTACCTACTTGACTTTACCGAAAGAACTAAGAGTATGGACCAACATTAGCCCAACATTGGTCCAAAGTTGAGAATTACTTTTGCTGTGCTTGACCACTACTGCCAACACGGCCACCATCCTAGAATCTCACCCAGATCTGGAAGAACGTTGGCGAACAGAGTGGAACAATGAGGACGTGCAGAATGAACACCTCCTAGTTTAAGTCCCAAACATCGCATCTCCTGGTGTTGAAATCCTCAAACACACCAGTGGTGGAACCATCAACCGCATCAGAGCGTCAACAGGCCGATGCGTACATCTCCTCCGCAAACGGAAGATTCAAGACACAAGCCACAGAGCGACTCGTAGCCACGCAACCCAAACTATGGATCGTACAGTAAACCCGTAGAGACGCACAGAGATGCACTGAGACTCCGAGGAACACACCACGCTTCCGATGTGCAAGTTTGGCTACGTAAGGTGCTAAAGAAGTTAAACATAAATTTAGATTTAAAGCTTTCGTGACTGCAGGGATTCATCTTCTTGGTTCCTTCGGTAAAGTCACGTAGAAGGGAAATAATAAAATAATGAAAATAAAACATAATAAAATAATTCTCACGACGTTTCTGTCTGTCGGAAAGACAGCGTCTGAAATTCAGACTGCTGTCTCCCCGACAGACCTGTTCTTCACCTGAGGACGGCTGCTTGCGTTGTGGCCGAAACGTCGTGAGAATTATTTTATCATATTTAATTTTTATTATTTTATTATTTCCCTTCTACGTGACTTTACCGAATGAACCAAGAAGAAGTTAAACATAGAGACTCGGAGATAACATTAACGACAAGCCACGGTGCGATTATGGCCATGCAACTTAAACTTGTGGACTATTTAGTAAACCGGTGGTCTGCGCTCATTAAAAGGAAGAGGAGGAACGGCAAAACGACACGAACTATCTCCCTCCTGAAGCCCTCTCGTCCTGGCCAGCAGCAGACCTCGACATTGGCTTTTAGCTCCTAAACTGTCTGCTGCCATACGCAAGAATAAAATCGTGAAAATAATTGTTTGAACATTTTTTGTAGAGGCCGTGATGGACAGAACGGTCGTGGAATGTGCTTGTAAACTGAGAGCGACGTAAAAAAAAACAGATAGGTGTGCTGCTGCTGCTGCTGCTCGTTTTGCAACACAAGCAAGTATCTGCTGTGGCCACATGGACTTCCCTGGTTCCTCAAGCACATTCAAGCACGGGCCTGTTTGAACGTTCGGCGGCAGCCAACAAACGGTCGGTGTTACGCCGACTTTTGCGGGTCGGTGTCAAATCGACGCACGGGTCAGTGGGCCACACGAACGGCAACGGTAACGATAGCTGGCAGCTCCGTTACCCAAACTCCGCAACAGTCGTTAGCCGTTGCCCCTGCCCTCATCCCCGGTCACCCCGCGACGTGGCACCACGCTTTTGGCGCGAGCCCGCGGACGGACGCGGCACCGTGGGCCCCGTCGATAAAAGTTTCCTTCACTCGAGCCCCCCGCGGCAAGAAGTGCGCCGGAGAGGTTTCATCCGCCCCCTTAGCGGAAAGAGCAAAAGTTACAAGTTCGTAACGCGCGGCGCAAGTTCCCGTAGGTCCGCAGGCAGCACGCAGCCAAAGCGTGCGAGGTTGGCGGGGGGGGGGGCGGAGCGTGTTGCGTTGCGCGATCGCGCGGAGACAAACGGCGGATTCTTGGAATGTTTGCGCCGGTG
Organism: Lethenteron reissneri; assembly: GCF_015708825.2. NCBI lineage: Eukaryota > Metazoa > Chordata > Hyperoartia > Petromyzontiformes > Petromyzontidae > Lethenteron > Lethenteron reissneri. The sequence goes on along the minus strand of NC_083823.1, from coordinate 5,650,820 downwards.
TTGACATCCCCCTTCGGCTCCGCCGAGATGAGTCCCCGGGAGGGCGCGTGTGCACGGAAAAACACCGTGGGGGAAAAAAAGAGACGTGGCGAGGTTGTCGACGAGCGGCCGCGAGCGACTGTTTGCGTCGAAGCGCTTCCGTGCGTGTCCACCGAGAATCTTCGACTCAAAATTAACGGGGGAAAGTCATCGTGACGTGAGGGGCCGTCGTTGCCTCTGCAAGATCGCCAGCTCACCGGCATTGATTCAAGCAAGCCTGACCCTGCCGATGGGGGCACAGTTGTTTTGAAACCAGCGCAGAATTGTTCCTTGTACGCAATCAATGCTGCATTGGTCAACAGCTTGTGAAGGCTGTGCCGGCCAGTTTGTGTTGAACTTTTGACCCTCAGGCTGTCGGCTATCCAACCATCGCTTTTTTTAATATTACAACACACACAGCCTTGCGGTGGGCAACCGACACGATATTCAAAGTCACATCACCACCACTTGTTGTTTTTCGCGATGATGTTTTCCCATTTTTGTTTCGTACGCTTGACACGCTGATGGCACAGAGGCAATCGATGGAGAGCGGCAGTGCGGCGGGGTTAGTGCACCGCACTACAAATTGGGCGCCCGAGTTCCATTCCTGGCCAGGGCTAACATCTAACATCAGCTGTGAGTGATGTCTTCAACCCCGGTCCTGGACCTCCAAACAACCCCCCACTCGTGCCCCACCACCCACACTGACCAGCATGGTGAAGTATGGTCAAACGATACCGACAAGCAATCACGGCGTAGGGAGTCCCTCGTCCAGCAATGGATTGACAGCGTGGGGTACACGTGCAGAATAATTATCAATTTTAGCTGCTCAATGTATAGCTCATGAGGGCAGTGTTACATTGGCTGCCCGTTTGTATATTCCGTGCGTTTAGGAAGCGGGTGAACCAGAGGTCGCAATCGGGTCAATACCCGTACCCTACCCGATACCCGGCTACCCGTACCCGGCCGGGTATGGGTACGGGTACCCGTTTGTGACCCTGGTGCAGCGGGGTACGGGTAGGCCGTGAGTCACTGGTGAGTAACCGTTTGTCACTCATTTCCCAACGTCTTGTCTTTTCTCACAATTCAAGTTCCTAGAATCAACCCACCCGCGCCTGCAACATGGCTTCATCCCAGAGGTCGCAATCGGGTACCCGATACCCGTACCCTACCCGATACCCGGCTACCCGTACCCGGCCGGGTACGGGAACCCGCTTGCGACCCTGATGCGGCCGGGTATGGGTACGGGTAAGGAATCAGAACCCATTTGCGACCTCCGGTGTGAACGCAACAGGCAATTTTGTCGACATAAATGTACCCCGTGGCCTAACCAAAAAACAAGTATTGACCTAAAAGACGCATTGTCTGCTGATCTATTCTGTTACTTGTATTTCCTTTGTATGTTGTCCTTTGCATGTTGAATTTCTTTTGCACCATACGTAGTCAACCATGCCAATCGGAGGTGGGAGGTAGTGGTTAGCGCGCTGTGCTACGAACCTAGCGATCCGAATTTGATTCCCGCTCACGGTCATCCAGTAACGATAATATGAACCAGTCCTGGGACCTCCCCTAGGCCGACTCAGCCTCAAACATCGCCACTGTGTAGACAAAATTGGACAGGTAGGCGCCGTGCCGACCACCCACACCCCTCGTGTGCTGTGCCGGCATTCATAGGTGCTTGCTAGCTAGCGCTTGCCTCAACAGTCCGTTAAGATTACACGGGGAGGATCTTTAATTTTCTTTGACGGTGGCAAGGGCCGGCATACCTGGGTTCGCTAGGGCAGGGGTTGCGAGTGCGGCCTTCGTCTGCAGGGGTGGAGGTTCGACGAGGAGGCGGACGAGGGGAGCGGCCGAGGAGTGGACGCGACAGATGGCGGTCCCGTGACGTGACCCCTGACCCTCGACTCCGCTGTTTGGGTGGGGGCGACCAGAACGGCAACAAAGATGAGTCGGAGGGCGGTGGAGAGGGTTGGAGTTGGAGGGCATCATGGGGGGTGGGGTGGGGGCAGGCCTGGGGGTGGGGGGGGGGCGGGGGGTGGGGGGCATTCATGGTAATTGCGTGCACCCAGTGGGTTTATAATCATATTAAAATACTGATTGTCAAGCCTTCTCCCATAGACCTTCTCTATTATTTAGCTTCAAGGCCTCGCAGCTCCTCGACGTGTATGCAAAAATGCCGCCGGTTTTATGAAAAGAGCTGCAAATCAGACATCTGTTTACCCCTCGGGGGGGGGGGGTGGTGGGGGGGTGCTCGTGTCAAAAGGTATTGTGCGTGTGTTTTTGTAAGAAATGCGATTGTGGACATTGGCCATTGTGCATATTGAGCGGGCAGCGGTCGGTATTGATGGACGCTCATCGGTCTCACTGGGGCTGCAGAGTTCTCTCCTCTGTCCAGGCTCGAAGCCCTCCCTCTCTGGGGCAAAGAAGCGTTTGGGTTGCAGTTCTATATGGAAATTGCCCCGCAGAGTAGGCAAAGACACCTACTTGTTTACCGGCAAATCTTCAGCTCTTTTTCAGAAGAGTCCTGCGCTAAGTTATTTTTTTTCTTTTCTCCCACCCTGGGGTTGCTATGCATATCTCAATTCAGTAACGTACGGTGTGAATTTAGTTGTTTTTTATTGCCAAGTTTGGGGCCATGACGCCAGCGCTCAGGTGGCCTTCCTCTCCTCCGAGCGACTGTCACGGGACCTTCAACGCGAGACCGAGGGCGCGTATTTGACGTCCAATGCACCTGCAGCGGCAACCATGGCGGCTCATCGGATTGGAACAATGAACCTTTGCGACGGGCGGCAGAGGCACTACCCACGGGCGTGTCACCTACCAGAGTGCGGCCCTGCAGTTGCCTTCTCTCGCCACTGCTGGTGCAAAGGTCTCGAGTAGAGGGAGCTTTGGAGAGCCCCTCCAAGGAGTGTTTGGGCCTACCAATCGACTAACTGTGGTGTTGTTTTACACGTTGGCTTTCGCCACCAATCTCATCCATAATGCAGGTTTTTTGGGTTAGATCGCGTTAATACAGGGTGCTTCAAAAAGATGTTAACACTTCTGAGAATTTGCAACAATACCACAAGAAATGTGGAGACCATATCAGGCATGTGTTGACAATGATGATACATTTGTTATCATGTTACAGTGTAGTATTATCCGTTCTTTTTCCATTAAAAACGATAGTCCCACACAAGGGTAAACAATTTTTCGAAGCACCCTGTTTATTAATGTGTCATTAAACCCGCCACCACCCAACACAGCCAATTAGTAAGGTTTGTCACTCGCACCGTCATGAAGCTAGTTGTAATTACTGGCGAAACGTCGTACTCAGATTGTAAATGTTGTGGATTTGCTCTCCAACACACCGGTTAGTGCTGTACTAGTGACGAATTGGCACGTTCTGTTTACGTGACAAACCTTACTAATTGGCTGTGTTGGGTGGTGGTGGGTTTAACGACACATTTATATTTATGTGACCGATTCCAAGAACCTCGATTATGGATATTGCTCGCGAAAGCCGACGTGTTGCTACGAAAGAAGTTCAACATACATGAGATCACTCGCATCATTTATGATAATGTAGATTGTTCATGTTGTTGATGTTGTTGTGGCCCCCGACCTTCCCTGGGCCCTAGCCCACCGGACGTTCACCCCCGTTACCTGTGCCGGCTGCCGGATCCGGGGACGGGTGAATGTTGCTGTTGTTGGCTCGCGAGTCGGCTGTTGTTGTCGTTGTCGTCGTCGTCGTTGTGGCGGTGGCGGCGGCGGCTGCTGCTGTGACGACGGTGGTGACGGTGGCGGTGGCCGTGCTGTGGCGTCCGACGCCGGGCGTCCCCGTGCGGTACTCTCTCTCCGCTCGCACGTTCCCGTTGAGCCGGTCGCAAATGTCTTCTACCGACGCTGCGGCACGGCACGGGCGCACGCGCGGGGGGAAAATAAAAACAGAGAGAGATGAACATCGCTGGCGAGCGTGGACGATTATCAAGCTGATTCTGCCAATGCCCAAAGCCGGAGACACAGCGGTCGATGCCGCTGGCGGTAGAGAATCAAAGGGGGACGGCACTGGCGCGTGGCGTTACGAGTCGGTGTTGACCTTGTTGACCTTGGGGAGAAAGATTGAAGGTAAATTACAATTCTCTTCTTTTGATGGGTGCCCGAAAAACAGTTGTCTGTCGGGCACCACGGTGAGATCCACTCGCGTTATTTTGAGGACCCTCTGCATTATTCACCTCTGTTCTGCTGAACTGAAAGGACGTGAGCGTTCATGAATTAAACAAAGCTGCTTGGTGACACTGCGTCGCCAGTGGTGCACATGCACGAATAACAAAGTGGCTCGACGCAGACCGTCAATAACACCGCGTCCGCTGAAGGAGCGCAGGCTCCAGTGTTCCACGATATAATTGTCATGAAATACCACGCACGTTTGACAAATATATATTATAAAAAAATCCTCTTTGAGTGCCCATTGTAACGCGGTAAACACATACAATATATGCCAATTAGACGCAGTTTTTTTTATATATTTGTATAAAAAGAGTTTGGCTACAGACCACGGTCATAAGTGACACTGTGCATTCTCTTTGGTTTTTTCAGGTAAAGTCACGTAGGTTAACAAGGAAAACAAATACATTAAATCACGACGTTTCGGAGGCAACACAAGCCTCCGTCTTCAGGTGAAACAGTGATTTTTACTGTGACAGGTTCCACCTGAAGACGGAAGCTTGTGTTGCCTCCGAAACGTCGTGATTTAATGTATTTGTTTTCGAAAAAACCAAAGAGTGTGGATCCTTACAGTCACGAAAGCTTCAAATCTATAACTGTGTGCATTGTAGATCTCTGTCCGCGTTGCTTGAGAATTCACTGCGGAGTTTCACACCAAGAGAGAGGCGATTGTTATTTTTTAATTCTCAAGCGAACAAGTGAATTCGTTTCCTCTGCAAGAAAAAAAAACGAATGCAGGAAACACTCCACCCAGGATGGTTAAATCCCCTCTCCCCCCTACTCGCTCACCAACCCCATCATCTTAGTGTGCAAATGCCCCCCTGCCCCTTGCCTCCTATGCCCCCCCCCCCGCCCCACACCCCCCCCCCCCCATTAATAATGCATTAACTGCATTTTAATTTAGGCCTTGACAAATTCCCAGCGGACTCTAAAGCACAGCAGCAGAAGAAGAAAAAAAAATCCTAAAAAACAAATTGCCTGCGCCGTCATTCAACCGTGGCACTTATTCATTTTAAGCGTCTCTCAAGGAAGTGATTTTTCGGGACAGTTAGCGGTGCATCAGCACATTGTTGTGGGTGAGGGGTTTTCGATTGAAGCCCCCCCCATCACTTCACCCCACCACCCCCCCCACCACTTTATCTATGGAGAGGCGTCTTTGCCAGGGAGCCACGGTGGCGAGATGTTAAATCCCTTGCCTGGTATACAGGAGGTTGTGGGTTCGATCTCAACCCTGACGCCAGTATATTTGGAGTTTGCATGTTCTCCCCGTGGTTGCGTGGATTTTTCTCCGGGTCCTACGGTTTTCCCCTCCACATTTAGAATCAACAACAACGCGCGTTCAGAGTATATGGCTGCTATAAATGTCCGCGTGGTAAGCCACTTCGTTGAGCTATCATTTGTGGCCAAGTCGCTTCTGGCAAAGAAGCTACATAGCTCAGTGGGCCTTAGCTGGTAGAATAAAAAATAGTGTAGTAAATAATTTAGTTTAGGTGCCGCACGGCTGAGACTCGGAACGGCAGGGGTTTTATAAAGAAGAGATCTTAAAATGGGACGTTTTTGCAGCTTGGCGTGTTAATTCAATACCCGGGCATAACCCCGATCACTCCCACCGCGCTCGGGCAGCGAGTTTTCCAGATGCCTGGAATTCCTCGGTTTGCCGAAGACGTACAATTGTTCAGATTGTTACGCAACTCACAAGGTTAGATTTGTCGGTTGCATAATCTCTGCAGCACACCCGATGAATAAAAACATTTATGGGCCATTTACTTTCAGTGAAGTGGTTTTTATTTCATATCAAGCTCGATGCATTCACAATTTATTTTGTTCGTGGAATTGTTTTAGGGACCCTCCGATGCGCTCTGTCTCTGGAAGGCGCTGGGGGGGGGAGGGGGTAGGGCCAGGAGGGAATTTCACCCTCAGGTCGTAGGTCATAGGTTGGCAACGCGCAGACCTGACCCCACTCCGCGGTTAGTCGTCCCTCCCAGGGTCTCGGGTTAAATATAGAAAGGAAGTTGGCACTATGAGGACGGCTCTTTCGCATTATGACCCCCATATCCGAGCTGCGAGCATTTGCGCCGGACGTTAATTTACGAATAGACGGGCAGAGCTGCCGACAGTGGCGTGATGGCGACCGACCGACCGACCCCTCGGTTCGATATTTCCTGGTGTAGTTTTTTTTTTAACGAACGGCTTCACCGCACTATGAGACATCTCCTTTACCAGTGGCAAAATATAGTGATAGGTGTTTACCCTTTCAACTGGTACAAAAACTGACACCTTTATACAAGGCATCATGTTTGCAATAACCACAACACAAGCAGTCAAAATGCAAACAAAAATAAACAACCTTGCTAATGATATGCACTGTCCTTGAAGTTGATTGGTCCACACCCGAGACAGCTTTTCTTAGAGCCTAGTCTCCATTGGTGTTGGACCAGATGATGCCTTGTATAAAGGTGTCAGTTTTTGTACCAGTTGAAAGGTTAAAAACCTATCACTATATTTTGCCACTGGTAAAGGAGGTCTCAGTGTAAATGCTTACCCCGAGCTCTCAATACTCTGATAGTGCGCTGTTCTTTAGGTTGTACGCCTTTTGGCGTCATCTGGTCCAACACCAATGGAGACTAGGCTCTAAGAAAAGCTGTCTCGGGTGTGGACCAATCAACTTCAAGGACAGTGCATATCATTATCATTATCAGAGTTGTTTATTTTTGTTTGCATCTTGACTGCTTGTGTTGTGGTTATTGCAACCATGATGCCTTGTATAAAGGTGTCAGTTTTTGTACCAGTTGAAAGGGTAACAACCTATCACTAGGCTTCACCGCAGTTGTGTCGGTCGGCGGGTCGTGCGTGGTGGGGTAAAGTGTGGGTAACTCCACAATACAGGTGTTTTTTGGGGGGTTAGGTCATATGATGAAGCTAGTTGTAATTAGTTGTAATTACTGGCGAAACGTCGTACTCAGATTTTAAATGTTGTGGCTTGTCTCTCCAACACACCGGTGTTGCTGTCCTAGTACAGCGGGTTTAACGACAGACACATTTATATATTTACGCGATATAAAACCAAAACTAAACCCTGTATTATGGATGATATTGGTTGCAAAAGCCTACGTGTTAGTGTGGGTACTACCACCTCTTTCAAGACATCTTGCCAGCATTGGAGGGTCGGCTAAAATATCCTCCCATGTCGAGGAGCTGTCTAGAATGTCCCTCCGGTGGAGTATCTTCCACCAGCAGTGGCATGAGCGTGTACTTGCAGTGCTGCGCCTTACGAATACGCGTATTCACACGTAAACGCAATCACAGAGCACGTCCTCAGGTGTAAACCAGGTGCACATCGGGAAAAGGTCTGCATAGCGACAAACGCAAAGAATGCATCGTATGACCCAGAAATGTGAATCACCGCGCCACTGTTAAGATTATCCATTGTGCGCTGCCGCTTTGGTTACTTTCATGAATTTTCGTAAGCAAGCAGCAATTAAGCCTCTCACGGCCCGTTTACAAGAAGAGACCGCCGTTTGTTGAGAATTCAGACGTTAGGCAACGTCTAGCTCACGCAACGCGCTCGCACGCTAAGCGCACTTGAGATGATTTATTCTGAAACTTTTTTTATCACTGAAGGATTCGTCTGTTAATCAACAGCTCCCTGTCAAGTAAACATGGAACGTTGCACCGATATTGTGCCGACGTCGGTCCAACAGTTGTGCCGACAGTTGTGCCGACATTGGTTCAGTTTTCTTGGTTCTTTCGGTAAAGTCACGTAGAATGGAAATAATAAAATAATAAAAATTTAAACATTATAAAATAATTGTATTACTTTATTATTTCCATTCTACGTGACTTTACCGAAATAACCAAGAAGATGAATCCCTGCAGTCACGAAAGCTTTAAATCGAAATTGGTTCCATTGTTCTAACCGTTTGTCGAAGTTGCCCCAAAGTTCGCAAGTTTACTCGGGTAATAAATAGGTAATCGTTCATAAAACGCAAATTTAAAACTGTACGGTACATCGTTAACCGTAATTTTAGTTGTAATGTCATTCTAATCAGGTCCCCATAGTGTGAAGCAGTGTCGTATTATCCAAGAGGCTACAGTAGGCATTGTGTCTAGGGTCTACGAAAACTAAAGGGCGTAAGAGAACATATTTTGACCATGTTTTTGTTTGTTTGCATGTATGTATGATAAAAAAAACACTTGAATAAATATCTTTACATAGCAAGGCTAGGCACAGAGTGTATATACAAATAGGCAGAGTAATGGCAATCGGTTTTTTTTCATAATGTGAGAGAAATGAAACCCTGAAGATGAACTTTTAGAGATTTTGTTTTCATTGCAAAATTAGCAAATAACATCTTCAAATGATGATTTTCGCACAATCAAGCGGGTGACGGCGGCGGTAGTAGTAGCATGGGCAAGCAGCGTCAACTGTATAAAGTTATCACTGAAGGCCCACTAAACAGAAGTGTCTAAGGGCCTACAAGAACCTTAATCCGGCCGTGGTGTAAAGTGGCAGTCCAACTCTTTATCCCAACTATCTGTCTGGCAGCAGGCGTGACTCGCTTCGTCTCTACTTGTATTAAACGGAACAAACAATGCCGAACGACAAATGCCCTCTCGGGCCCCCCTATAGTAGAAAGCCACTGGGAGCTATTCACTTTTAAATCAAGGTTTCACAACTAATTTAGAAAGAACTGCTTTTTGTGTGCAGTTATGTTGTTCCCTTTCCCCCGTGCCTCCGATGCGCACGGTTGGATACGTGCGGTGCGAAAGAAGTTTAGTGTACATGCGTAGTCCATTGATCCTGGGCCTGAGCAAGTAATTGCAGGGCTGCACCTTTAACCATCTCATGGCACACGTGTTCATAACAAGAAAACATTCGTCTAAAAAAACACAAATATAGGAAGGATGAAGACGGACGCTTGTGTTGCGACCGAAACGTCGTGTTTTCTTTTCGTTTATTATTTTTTTTCTATTTACGTGACTTTACCGAAAGAACCAGAGAGTATGGAGTCCTGCAGTCACGAAAGCTTCACATCAAGATAGGAAGGATGTGTTATCGTCTGCTTATGTATAAATTGTATTGAACATCTTGACATCGGTATTATTGCCAGAAAGGGCCCGTTTTCTTCGTTTTCATTCTGTTGTTGAAGTTTGCGCTCTGCACGCAGAGGGCAGCAGCTGCTCCCTCGATCGTGTCTCAAATTCCGTGGTCTGTGCAAGACCTCCGATTGGCACTGTCGGCTACGTAACGGTGCGAAAGAAGTTTAACACACTATGAGACCTCCTTTACCAGTAGCAAAATATAGTAATAGGTTTTTACCCTTTCACCTGGTACAAAAACTGACACCATTATACAAGGGGTCATGTTTGCAATAACCACAACACAAGCAGTCAAAATGCAAACAAAAAGAAACAAGATTGTTACCTATAAAAGCCGCACTGCAAGGAACTGAAGCACCTGGATAACCCACTTAGTATGCCAGGGTGTACCGCTAGAAACTCTTCACAGATGGATTCAATCAACACACTCAACCGCAGAGCTTGGAGCAAATCTATCTGGGGTACCTGCGGTGGCGAGATGTTAACTCCCTCGCCTGGTATTCATGGAGGTGGTGGGTTCGATCCAGACCCTGACCCCTGCTGTATATTTGGAGTTTGAGTGTCTCTCTCTCCCCGTGGTTGTGAATTTTTCTCCGGGTCCTCTGGTTTTCCCTCCATATTTAGAAACACGCGTTTAGAGTATTTGGCTGCTATACATTTCCATACGAGAAGCCACTTCGTTGAGCTAGCATTAGCAGGCAGGTCACGTCTGAAAAAACAGCAATATAACTTAGTGTGCCTTAGCTGGTAGAATAAAACAAAATTGTCAAACAGTTTAATCTGCGGAGCGCACCTGGTTTCACGATCATAGATTTTTGGTCAGATCTCAGAAGTGGACAGAGGTGTCGTACACCCTCCTCCACACCTATCGCTGTGCTGCCACCCCCTGGCACTTCACCGCGCTCGCAGCCGCACGCCGACAACTGCCCGGTAGGCGCTGGTGGGTCACACGACTGCGCGCTACCCCCAGGCTTCAACCTCCTGAGCTATACAACCAAGAGCTAAACATTGTTTTTGTAAAGTCACGTAGAATGGAAATAATAAAATAATAAAAATAAAACATAATAAAATAATTCTCACGACGTTTCGGCCACAACGCAAGCAGCCGTCCTCAGGTGAAGAACAGGTCTGTCAGAAAGACAGCGTCTGTTCTTCACCTGAGGACGGCTGCTTGCGTTGTGGCCGAAACGTCGTGAGAATGATTTTATTATGTTTTATTTTTATTATTTTATTATTTCCATTCTACGTGAATTTACCGAAAGAACCAAGAAGATGAATCCCTGCAGTCACGAAAGCTTTAAATCGAAAAATATTGTTTTTGTATTCTAGATTTGAAGCTTTCGTGACTGCAAGGATCCATACTCTTAGTTTTTTCGGTAAAGTCACGTAGGTAAAAAAATGAAATTTTAATTAATACAAATAAAATAATAATAAAATTAACCCGTAAAAACAAAGTTTTTCACTATAAATCCTTATATGCGTAGCGGCTAGAGTCCTCTCGTCCTCTGGCTTGAGATGGCTGCCACCTATGGGTCAGATGATTGCCTGCCACCATTAAGCAATTGGTAATTAAATATTTAAAAAAAATTTCCTACAAAGTGTAACATTTTGGAATTTTTTTTCACGAAAATAGATTGTCACGCACAACGAGTCTGTGTGCAAAATGTCAGCTCGATTGGATCACGGGAAGTGGGTTAAAAAAAGGACCTAAAGATTTGCACGGTCGTAAGCGCGCAAGCAAGTGAACTTAATATAAAGGATTTAAAAATCACGACGTTTCGGAGGCAACACAAGTCTCCGTCATCAGGTGGGACCGTCACAGCTAGATTTACTAAATTTGATTTACTAATCTAGCCGTGACGATTTACTAATCTAGCTGTGACGGTCCCACCTGATGACGGAGACTTGTGTTGCCTTCGAAACGTGGTGATTTATTATTATTTTATTTTTATTAATTTTTATTTCATTTTTTTACCTACGTGACTTTACCGCTAAAAAAAATAAGAGTATTGTTTTTGTATTTTACTAGGTAAGAAGGCCCACTGAGCTACATCAGCGACGGTGGGGCGCGGAGGGCAATTGGTACGTGGGGCACCGCGTGCGTGCGGAGCGGCGTTGGGCCACAAAATCCCGAGCCGCGTGACCTCCGGGCCCTTGCGGGAGAGCTGTTAGCGCCACCCGAGTTCGATTCCCGCTCGCAGCCTCCAACAGCGGCAAGGGTTATCTCCACCGCTCATGGACCTCCCCCCGAGGTTCAACTCGGTGTGTAAACATCGCCACCGCTGTTGGCCACCCGTCCCCACGTGTGCCGTGCCGGCCTTCATAGGTGCTCTCAAACAGCACTTGCCCCAACAGTCTGTCGAGGCTATACGGGGGATCTTTGTCTTTGTGGGGGGGGGGGGGGCATCAGCACAGTCGGCGACGCGGGTTCGGTTGAAGCTGTCGTGTTGTTTACGCGTCGTTTTAAACTCATAGGGCAGCTTATTTTGCGATGCTTAATTAAGTGCTTAAATGACGGTACCGCAAGTGGCTACGGTTCATGGTTGAAATGACTTTTTATTTGTTTAAATACACCAAGAAATGTCCGTGAGAGGTTTGGCGGTGGTGGTGGGGGGAGGGGCTGCTAGGTGAGTGCACAGGTAGCTGTGGGGAGCAGCAGTGCAGCGGTTGGTTTGTGTGTGCACGTCTGTGTGTGTCTGTGTGTACCTGTGTGTGTGTCTGTGTACCTGTGTGTGTCTGTGTGTACCTGTGCATGTGTCTGTGTGTACCTGTGTGTGTGTCTGTGTGTACCTGTGTGTGTGTCTGTGTGTTTCTTTATGTGTCACTGTGTGTGTATGGGGCCGTCCATATATGACGTCACGCGATTTTGGACGGTTTTTGACCCCCCCCCCCCCTCTCGTCACACGGCGTCACGTATTCAAGGTGGCGCTGATGTTGTAGGAGAAAACATTATAAAAAAAAGTATATTTAATTAAGTAGAACGTGTTGTCTATATTTATTTAAAGTTGCGCATTTTTATGTGACGTCATATTTCTCAAACCCCCCTCCCTCGTCACACATCGTCACAAATGTCTGACCCCCCCCCCCCCAGGTGCGTGACGTCATTTATGGACGGCCCCTATGTTACGTACGTGTGTGTCAGTGTGTTTGTCTGTCTGTGTGTGTCTGTGTGTCTTTGTCTATCTGTGCGTGTCTGTGACGATTATCTGAACAGGTCCTGGGCCTCCCCTAGGTCGACTCAGCCTCAAATGAGTACCTGGTGCGATGTGTAAACATCACCACTAGGGAGACAAAGGCGGCCGGGCGTGGTGTTGGCCACCCACCCCCTCGTGTGCCGTGCCGGCCTTCATAGGTGCTCGCTAACAGCACTTGCCCTTACAGTCTGTTACAGGCTATACAGGGGGGGGGGGGGGGGGTCTTTGTGTTGCACAGGTAGATCAGTGGGGAGATGGGCAGGTGTTGTGATAAATAGACAAGTGGGTATAGATTGGTATATTGGGTGGGTTGGTAAGGAGGTGGATAGGTAAGTCGCTCGGCACAAGGTGCATTACACACAGCTCGTCTCCCTTATATAACCGTCTCAGCGCATGCAAAAATGAACGTGATTTTCTTCACGCGACCCACTGGGCCCCCACAGCCTTTTGGGAGTGCATCACTTCAGCGGGGTTGATCAAGCACGAGCAAACCATGGCCCGGTTTCGGCATTCGGTGCCTTGCTATGCAGCGCCGCTCTTAACTCACTTCTCGTTTCATCCACTGTCTCCATGAACCGTGGCTCTTCCTCTCCCCCGTTACGGTTGCCCCCCCCCCAGGGTGGTTCTGCGCTGAGTCCTCATCTGTTCTCCCTCTAGACGTGTGTCCCCCCCCCCTCGAGCCTGTCCTTTCATTTTAAATTCTTTATATTAAGTTCACTTGCGCGCTTGCTTGCTTGCGCGCTTACGACCGTGCAAATTTTTCGGTCGTTTTATAACCCACTTCCCGTGATCCGATCGAGCTGACATTTTGCACACAGACTCGTTGTGCGTGACAATTAATTTTCGTGAAATTTTTTTTCCAAAATGTTACACTTTTTAGGAAAAAAAAGTATATTTAATTACCAATTGCTTAATGGTGGCAGGCAATCATCTGACCCATAGGTGGCAGCCATCTCAAGCCAGAGGACGAGAGGACTCTAGCCGCCACGCATATAAAGGATTTATAGTGAAAAACTTTGTTTTTACGGGTTAATTTTTTTCAATCTCTCGTATCACCCATTTGCCGACGACACTCAAATCGTCTTTTCCTTCAAGGCTCTTACCCCCGACCTTTGCGACCGCATCTCATCCTGCCTAATGGCCATCCAAGCATGGATGACACAACATTTATTCTCCCTTAACCCTTCCAAATCACCGTGGCTCTACTTTTCCCGCTCTCCCGCTCTCTTCCTCCTCCTCCTAACCCCTCCATATCTTTCCCTCCGCTCAGTCCAACTCGGATCGCTTCCGTCCAAATTCTTGGCGTCACCTCTTGATTCCTCATTTCTTTTCACGTCCCGCATCGCCAACGCCACTCGCATCATCTTCTCGTCACCATCACCGCCGCCAAACTTCTTGTGCACTCCCCTGAGTCTTCACTCGTCTGGATTATTGCAACTCGCACCTGGTCGGTCTCCCTGCCAACGCCCTCGCCCCTCGACAACAAATTCAAAACTCGCACCCCGCCGTCTTAAACCTCCCCCCGTCACCACCCATTGCTCCCTACTCCTTCAACAACTTCACCGCCTTCCTATCTATCACCGCTACCTCTTTTAAATGACTCGCCTTAGCTTTCAAAGCTTTGCATGGACTGCCTCCCCCCCCTTCCCCTTACCTGCCTTCTCTAATTTCCTTATGTGTCCCATCATGCCTTGCTCCGGTCACAGGCTGCATATCTTCTTGCTGTCCCTCCTCCACCCTTCGCCCAGTCTCGCTTTCACTCCTTCTCTCCACTTGCCCCCTTACACTGGAACCAACTCCAACTCCACATCCGACTCCACCCACCCCCCTCACTTTCCTATTCTTGCATTGCCCTCAGGTAATCCTATCTCTCTTCTCTACCTCGCCGTATCCCTTCCTCTTCCGCCACCCCTACCAGCACCACCTAACGCCCTTGATGCCTCCACCTCGCTCCCTCTGCCCTAGTCACTACCCGATCCCCATCCCTTATCTTGCCATGTTGCGCTATAGTCAGCGAACATTGTTAAGCGCCTTGGTGAAAGGCACTTCCTAAATACAAAGTAGAATAGAGTGAGGCTTGTTTGAATCATTGTTGGTGAACGGCCAGACCTTTATAGCCAAGGAATCCTCTCTTTGAGATGCGGGGTCCTAGTTTGATGCAATAATATACAACAAACAAAACACAATTAGCGTTGTGGACAATATAAGTAATGAAATAGATAAACGGACAATGCACATGCATAATCTACTTTGCCTCAGTAATACCCCCCCCCCCCCCCCACATTGTGCAAGAGCGCAGAAGGTTGGTTAACACATCTACGCCTCTACAACGAAACAGTTAGACTTCTCCACAAATCTGGCTGTCGCCTGATGAAGCTGGTTGTAATTACTGGTGAAACGTCGTACTCAGATTGTAAATGTTGTGGCTTGGCTCTCCAACACACGGGTGTGCTGTACTAGTGACGAATTGGCATGTTCTGTTTACGTGACAACCCTTACTAGTTGGCGGTGTTGGGTGGACACGTTTTTATATTTTTCGTGAACTAACCCAAAAACACCTCTATTATGGACCGCAGAACAACTGTTTCTGTAGTGGTCAGTGCTCTGCGCTATGAACCCAGCGACCTGAGCTCGATTGCCACTCGCAACCACCAACACAAGCGGCGAATATCTGGACCAGTCCTGGGCCTCCCTTAGGCCGACTAGGCCTCTACAGAGTATCTGGTGCAGTGTATAAACATCGCCACTAGGGGGACAAAGGTGGTGCCGAGCGTGGTGCTGGCCACCCACCTCCTCGTGTGGCGTTCCGGCCTTCATAGGTGCTCGCTAACAGCACTTGCCCTCAACAGACTTAAGGTTACACGGGGGATCTTTCTCATTGTATCGGTTCCTGGGTTTCTTCATGAGAAAGTGATCAGGAGCTTCGGACCTTTGGTCATGCGCTCAGAAATCATGAGAAACAGAAAAAAAACACTCTATAGGCTCCGACACATTTAACAAACAACAGGGACAACAACCAGAGCTTACAATGTAACAAAAACAATCCCACCAGGCATGGACTCGGAACACCGTCAGAAAAAAAAGTAAGTTCAGCAACAAAGCTTTGAATACGATGTGTTTTTGTGTAAAGTTGGCGGTTGTCACCAGTCAAGAAAGACGAACACCAGAATTTTGTCGAAGAAGCAGGAAGCACGCACTCGCAACAACAACGATGACGACGACAATGACAAGAATAGCAACAGCAACGACAACAACAACAATGATTACGACAACAATGACGACGACAATGACAACAAGAATAGCAACAACAACAACGACGACGACGATGACGACGACAATGACAGCAAGAATAACAACAACAACGACAACGATGATAATGACAAAAAGAATAACAACAACAACAATGATGACGACAAGGACAATGATGACGACGACAATAACAACAAGATTAGCAACAACAATGACAACAACGACAACAACGATGACGATGACAATAACAACAAGAATAGCAACAACAACAACGACGACAATAACAACAAGAATAGCAACAACAACGACCACAATGATGACGACGACAATGACAACAAGAATAGCAACAACATCAACAACGACGACAATGATGACGACGATATTAACAACAAGAATAGCAACAACAACAACAACGACAATAACAACAAGAATAGCAACAACAACGACGACAATGATGACGACGACAATGACAACAAGAATAGCAACAACATCAACAACAACGACGACAATGATGACGACATTAACAACAAGAATAGCAACAACAACGACGACAATGATGACGACAACATTAACAACAAGAATAGCAACAACAACGACGACAACGAAAATGGCGACAATTACAACAAGAAGAGCAACAATGACAACAACGACGACAACGACGACAATGACAACAAGAAAACAACAACAACGACGACAGCAAACAAAGGCTGCTCACCGTTAAGCTGCTTGCCGGCTGGTGACGACCTGAGCGCAGGCCTGCCCGTAACGAGCACGAAGGCCAGGTCGTCGAGTGGGCTCGTCAGAGGCCTGCCGCCCGCCGCCGCCGCCACCGCCGAGTGGTGCTGCTGGCGGTACCCGAAACGCGCGTCGCCGTGGGCCCTGCTCTGCGGGTACGTCTGTGTGTGCTGCGCCCGCACGCAGCTGCCCTGCTGGTTGTGCCCAGATTCGCCGTCGCCTGTGCCGGCAGCTGCGCCGACGCCGGCGGTGGCGGTGGCCGGAGCTCGCGTCCGAGCCTGGGCCTCGGCTTGAGCGGCCCTGGGATTCCCGGCCGCCTGCGCGGACGTCCACGCGGCAGAGCCGAGTTTGGCGTGCGGCGGCACGGTGTGGCTCTTGGAGCCGCCAGTGGCGTGCGGCGTGCCGCGCGAGTAGGTGGTGATGTGCGTCTCCTGGCAGAAGTAGCGGTGGTGGTTGGGCTGCTGCGAAGAGCCCGGCTGTGCCTTGGCGGCCGGCGGCACGCTGAACTGTGTTTGCACGCAAGGCCGGTGGCTATTCGCCTGCGGGGCCATCGACTGGAACTTTGTGCAGCTCTGCGACTGCACCCTGCAGAAGGCCAGCGACTGAGCCAGCGTGTAAATCTCGGACGTGGCCTGTGCATAGTTTGGGGGCTGGTGGGCCTGTGAGTAGGCTGGAGGTCTGGCCCGTGCGTAGTCCTGGAGCTTGGCCTGGCCGGAGGCTGGCTTGTAGGCCCCGTGCGGCTGCGGGAAGGTCTGGGCCTTGACCTGGCAGCTCTTTAGGGACTGGGCCTTGGGAACGTGCGGAGCATGAAACCCCGTGACCTCCTGGGGCCGGTGGACGCGCGGGCAGGCCGCCTTTGGATCGTAGGCCTTGGCCTCCGCCGCCGTTGCCTTCATCTGCGAGGACACCTGAGCCTGAGCGCCGTAGCCCCCCGCGTGCGTCACCGCCGCCGTGGCTGCCGCGGCCGGCGCGGTGTAGGAGTGGGACTTTGGGTGACGGTGGTGGCCCAGAGGCATCTTGGGGCTCGTCGTATCAGAAATCTCGGACGCCGACGACTTGGGCGCCTGGCCGTGTCCCGGAAGGCACAGGCCAGCGTGGCCCGGCTTGCACGACAGTTTAGAGGACGGCGGCGGCGGCAGCAGGAGTGGCGGCTGCGCGGGAGCCGGGCACGGCCGCTCGGCGCCGCTCAGGGCCCCCCTGCTCAGCGGGGCGCAGACCTCCCTCTCCGCGTCCTTAAACTCCTTCCCCGGCGCCTCGAGCTCCTTAGACGGGCCCGGAGGGGGCCTCGCGTAACCGGCGCTGGCGCCCGGCGCGCCACCCTGCTTGGCATCGGCCACGTCAGCGAACGCGGAGGCCGAGGGGCACGCCGCGGCGCCGGCCGCCGACGGCGCCGAAGCCGGTTCTGGCGGCAGCGACAGCAGAGGGGGCCTGTGTGGCTGCAGCTCGGGGAAGGGCGGCGGGATCCGGTTGGCCAGCTCGTCGCGGAGCCCCGACCGCATCCCGTCGCCACCGCTGCCCTCCGAGCCCTTAGTCGCATCGGCGTGGCCGTGGGGCTGCGGCCTCCGGTAGCAGGGCAGGCCAAATGCGCCGCGCTTGCCCGGGTCGGCAGGCTCTCGCAGCGTGGAGAAGCAAACCGGGTAGTACTTCATCTCCTCGTATTC
Source organism: Lethenteron reissneri (assembly GCF_015708825.2). Taxonomy (NCBI): domain Eukaryota; kingdom Metazoa; phylum Chordata; class Hyperoartia; order Petromyzontiformes; family Petromyzontidae; genus Lethenteron; species Lethenteron reissneri. Next base: position 5,632,657 of record NC_083823.1, on the reverse strand, counting down.
CGACTCCACCTGCTCGGGCCGCGACGCCGGAGTGCCGACGGTGGCAGGGGCGGCGGTGGCAGCTGCGGTGGCCGTGTCCTCCTCCTCCTGCTGCTCGGCATCTCTGCCGAATTCGCCGACCATCTCGATGTAGACCGGCTCTCCGTCGTCGTCTTCGTCATCGTCGTCGTCGTCACGGCGGCGGGTGGTGGTCCTTGAGCGCCGTGTGGCCCGGCCGCGCCCAGGAGCGCTCAAGGATGACGGGCGTGGAGGCCGGGCGCGACGGCAGCGCCAACGCGGCGCTCCTCGCGCCGTACAGGCCGCTGAGCCGGGTGCTGGGGTTACGCTTGGGCTTCGGCGGAGGGATCCTCCTCTTCGTGATGTAATCGTCGTCGTCGGCACGCGGCTTCTGATCACCTGTGGGTAGCGCGGTGGGAGGGGGCCAGGGGGCGGAAGAGTGGGGGAGGTTGAGGGCAGGAGGGGGTGGCTAAGGCAATGACGCCAATGTAATTTAGAAGAACGAAAACAAAACTGTCACAGTGTTTTCTTTGGTTCAATGATCACCGAGCCATTGGTTATCATCCCCCATTTACAGCCCAAGCCAGTTGTGTAAATTGACAGTCCTACGGTTGTGGAGAGTCTATCCAACGGGCAACTGTTCATATAGCGGTTAGCACGCCGCGGTATGAACCCGGCGACCCGTGTTCGATTCCTGCTCACGGCCACCAACACCAGCGACGATTATCTGAACGGGTCCTGGGCCTCCCCTCGGTCGACTTAAAAAAATGTGCACCTGGTGCAGTGTATAAATATATCGCCACTGGGGAGGCAAAGGTGGTTGGCCACCCATCTCCATGTGTGCCGTACCGGCCCTTGTGGGTGTTCCTTATCAGCACTTGCCCCGACAGTTTGCAAAGGCTATGGGGGGGGGGGGGGTGAATCATTGTGAGGAATTCCCGAAGATTCTCCACGAGCAGAGACGGAGGAGAGCGGTACATCCCGTTGGGCGTCTTACGATCGCGTCGATTTGCCCGCGGAACGGGGAGGGGGGGGTTAAGTTAACGTTTTGTAACGTGCGGCGCTTGTTAGAAATGGGTGAAACGCCCCAAGCGGTGAGGCAGTTTGCCAATTACGCAGTGGGGTTTATTTTCACTCTCCCCCCCCAATACCGCATTTGCTGTGTTGGAAATGGCTCTTGCTCGGGCTCCCGTGGATGTCACGTCCCGTTTGATTCCAGGCAGGAAAAATGTGCGGCCGCGCGATCACAAATTTATTTGTATGTTTTTTTGGTGATTCGTTTACCTTTCTTGTGCTCTGCACTACTATCGTGTTATTTTGTATCGCTTGTTGTCGTGATGTTCTGTCCCCGTGTCCCAAATGGACATCTGTGACAAAGAGCTTCATAGCTCATCGGATTCCTCCTGCAGTATAAATAAATATTGGGATTCCCGTGCTGTACGGTGGAGTTGTTCAACCGCACAACTCAACACGTTCATCAATAACGCCGTACGATTAAAGAAATAAAGAAACATGCGATCGATAATATAATACATATGTAATATCTCATGAGCGACTTTTCGTGCAAAGTGCAACAATTATGTTACTTAAGTCAGAGTGAAATAGATGTCCTTGCTTGAACGAGCATTGAGGCATTGGTGGAAATTCTACATTCCTATGACAGTGGTGAGTCGATCCAAAGAGCAACCACTGTTGACTTCCCACACAAAGTGGTACCTGTTTTTGCCGACCCCAGAGGGATGATGGGCACAGTAGACCCCAAATCAGGATTTTAACTCGCTACCTTCTAATTGCTGAGCTCCCTGGCTGGTTAGAGAGCATTCATACTGCATCTGTGTATGGTACACCAGCTGCACAGTGGCTCAGAGGAAATCGCTCCAGAGGGTCATCAACACAGCCCAAAAGATCGCCGGCTGCCATCTCCCCACACTGGAAGAACTACACAGTTCACGTTGCATCAAAAAAGCACAGAATATTATAAAGGACTCTTCTCACCCTGGACACTCACTGTTTGAGCTGTTGCCATCAGGCAGACGATTCAGATCAGTCAAAACAAGGACAAACAGATTCAAACAGAGCTTTTATCCTACAGCGATCACCACACTCAATAATGCTAATTAATTATTAAGTAATAGTGTTTACAATTGATTGTGAAATAGAGATGTGCAATGACAAAATGTAACCTTATGTGGGTATGTGGGTATACTTGGGCTGTTTTTATATATAGTATAAATTGATTATCTTTCATTTAATTTAATTTTTATTTCCTTGTTTTATTTAATTTAAATTTATGAATGATGCCCTGACTGGTGAGCATTTTAAATTTCGTTGTACTGGTGACAATGACAATAAACGATCTATCTATCTATATATTTTGTTCATAAATACATGTCCAGTTATATAAAATTCTATTTTTTTGCTATATGTTAGCATATAAAATGTACCATTTTTATATTACCAATCGCTGGAGCAGAGGCTGAGTGATTTGCACACTTTTCTCTGAACCCGGCCACCCGAGTTTGATTCCTAACCTTGGCTCAAATCAACGGCGAATTAATATATGAACCAGTCATGGGCCACCACCCCACCTTCACCGACCCGCAGTGGCGAGCGCGGTGAAGAATGGCCAAATAAACCCTCCATGACCGAGAGGCACAGAGGTGGCTTCCTCCATAATTTACAGGCCATTTGTTAATCCACTGCTGTGTGAAGGCCCCTTGTGGCAACCTGTTTGTTCACGGCGGTCGCTCGTCCGAGCACTATCCCACACCCGCTTGGCTTCCAAGATCTGACAGAATCGGGGCGCGTTGCGGGCGATTTGTTCATCGGCCGCCTTTAAAAAACGGGGAGTAAAAGCGACGACAATTAGCGTCGCCACCGTCGACATGCACGGCGCACGCCGACAGCGGCACGGCTCGGCGAAGACTCTCATCGGCGCGAGCGGCGCGACGAATTCCGCCCCGTTGGCTATCGCCCTGTTCTGCCCGTGTCGCCCCGTCCCGTGCCCCCCGGTGCCGCCCGCGGCGCCGCCACCGACCTGCTCTTCCCGTGCCGCCATCGGTGCCGTCGGGCGAGCCGATCTCGTAGCACAGCGCGGGCCCCGTACTGCAGCAGCGGCGCGGCCGCTGCCTGTGCTCCAACGCCGCCGCCGTCATCGCCGCCGCCGCCGCCGCCGCGGATTTGGACCCCGCGGGGGGACCGCAGGGGTGCGGCAGGAACATCTGCGGGTACGCGCGCGACGGCCGCGGGGAAACGGCGAGCGCCGCCGCGCGCGTCCGTCCCGGGGGCCGAGCGCCCGCGGCGGGAGAAGGGACGGCGGAGGAGGCGGCGGCGAATCCGAAGGGCGGGAAAGAGAAGGGCAGCGCCAGGACTCGGCGATGGTCGCACGAGCAGAGGCCCTTCTCCGGCACCGTCGCCGCCGCCGTTGCCGCCGCGACCCGGCTGCGGGAGGATCGTGTCGAGGAGTCGTCGTGGCGATGGTGACGGTGGGGAGTGTCGGTGGCGACGGCGGTCAGCGAGGCACCGGCAGAGAGGAGGAAGAGAGGGATAGGGAGGGAGGGAACAAAATGAAATCGAGGCAGAGCATAGCGTGCGAAGGGTAAAGCGCTCGCGTGGAAGAAATTGCGGGGATTGTGCCCCCCAGCTCATCACTGCCGCCTCGTCGTTTCCCCGCATCATCGCGCCCCCACCCCGTAGCCCCCCAGCCCCCACCCACCAATCCCTTCCCTGTCGCTGCCCTCGTTCTTTCTCCGGAAAGGAAAATGCACGAGAGAGCAGCTGAGCGACGCATTCTAGTGGGGTGGGGGTGGGGGGGGGGCCCGCGTGGTCGAGTCGCGCATGGGGGCCTTTTCAGGCCCCTCGATCGCGGGCCACGGTGCGGGCCAGCGCGCCGCCGACGCCACGGCAAATTACGGCGAGCACCCGTGAGGATCTGCCAAGTGATTGCGTTCGTTAAAATGCGGCGGGGGGAGGGGGGTGGGGGGGTGGCGACAATTCACGACGCTAATTCATGATAATTTTTTTAAAATACAATTTTTTTTTCATTTCTTATTTTATTACAATTTTTGTATTTTTTGGAGCGCGCCACGAAAAGTGACCCCCGGAGGCGTCCAACAAAAAAAAAACGTGACCGCGGCCGCGTAACGGCGACGTGCCAGCGAAGGCGGCATGCGACAAAGGTCAGACCTGCGCTTTCAGGCGGAAACCGCTCACGTCAGAATCGCCTCCCTGACGCATTGTGAAGCGTCCAGCAGCCCCTGAATAGCCAATGGCAATTTCACAAGATAATTGGTTAAGTATTATGCGCTGTATTTGTATTGCGCTCAAATTCCCCGCGGGTTGTGTGAGAAGAGCACCTGAAGGTTCAGAGAAGACCGAATTATGTTTTGGTAAATATTTTAATTCATTATCATCATCATCATCAGCCATGGCCAATACACTGCTGGCTGAAGGCCTCCCCAATCTGTCCCCATCTCTCACAGGATGGTGCGAAATACTCATTTCAGAATATTGATCAGAATCAGAATATGTATTTATACTGGAGGAATCCGAAGAGCTGTGAAGCTCTTTGTCATAGATCTCCAGCGCCGCCGCTGGTCTCATCGCTCCGTCTCGTCGGATGGACGTCCTCTCAGACGCGTTCCATCCCTGGGCTGCCACTCCGTGCCTCGTCTTTGACCATCGGTCGTCATCCCCCCTGGCCGCGTGACGCCTCCGGCCCAAGCCCACGGTCCGAACGGTGTCGTTAACCTGCGTGCGTTAGTCCATGTGCTCCTCTCTCTCTCTATGAATGCAATTCCAAGGGTATTTGTCACATTTAATTTGTTCTTTATTGCCGTCCGCACGGACTGCAGCGGCTGATTGGGAGGTCCCCCTCATTGTGTCCGTGTCGTTCTGACAAACTGCAGCTCTCTCTGACTGTCACAAAAAATATCGCCCTTTCACCCAGGTTACGCAGACAAAGATCGCCCCTGTAGGCATACGGGGCCGCTGGGACGAGCGCTGCTAGCGAGCACCCATCAAGACAAGACAATGGTGTGGCCAGTACCACGCCCGGTCGCCTTCATCTCTCCAGCACTGGCGTGCTGCACATTTCACCGGGTGGTCATTTAACGCTGAGCTGACCTAGCGGCGGGGGAAGGCCCAGGACCGATTCAGATATTTGCCACCGATGTTCGCCGTGGCCGGTAAACAAACTCATCTCTCGTCTGGCTTTCAGCGCAGTTCGCTAACCGCTGCGCCACCGCTCCGCCCCAGACACACGCACGCATGGACGCACGCGCACACACACAACGCACGTGCGCACGCCAATGCACAGGAAAATCCATTAGCTGCTCAAAATGGAAACCCATTTGAAATCCACGAATGCAGCGGCGCTTGCTTGTGAAACATTTACATGTTCTTGCTCCTTACTTTAAATACACATCATCATCATCAATCATGATCTACCCACTGCTGGATGAAGGCCTAGCGAAGCCATGTCTCAGGCTCTTCTGATGCAACCGTCCGTCTAGGTCCCGCAGACGAACTGTTTCGTGACATCTCGTTAAATGCACTTCTTAAGCTCGCATTGAATACTCGCATCGAATACGTTTGCGACTCGATGCTTTTCAATTCATATTGCCTGTATGTAATGGGCACATGTGTCCCCTGCTGCCCGTAAGATTCACTACATGCACCAGAGTCTAAAAATATATTTGTATATTCCTGATTCGAAGCGTGACCCAAATTTTCCACAATTCATGGATTCCGAAGACGTCTGCAATTTATTGCTCACGTCACTGCTAGCGGAAAGGCCTGCATGGTGTTTCACGCGTGAGTGTCCACTCGTAACTGAAGCATAGCCGCGAGCATCACGCCCCTTATATGTTCCGCACGTCGATTGAATGGTATTCACGCATTGCTTTGGCATTGGTCAGGCTTTCTGGCATATGTAAAACACGGAGACGCTTGTGCATTGTGCCACAGGGGGTTGAAGGGCAATGCTTGGAATGTGTCGTACGTACGTATGTATGTGGAGCTTCTTTCGCACCGTACGTAGCCAACCGTGCTAATCGGAGGTGCGGGGGAAGAACAACAAACTATGGGTCTCTGTGTGAGTCTTTGTATGTATGTATGTGGAGCTTATTTCGCACTTTACACTGCCATCCGTGCTAATTGGAGGTGTGGGGGAAGGACAAAGAAGTGAGTTTTCAATCTATAATTAAAAGTGCACAGCTCCAGTGACTTCCTAATATTGGAAAGAAGAGCGTTCCAGATGGCCGCAGAAGCACGTCGGAAAGCGCGCGATGATGCGGTGACAACAGTCTTTGTCTGATGGTGAACCAAAAGCCGCTGCTGTGAAGATGACCGGAGTTTGCATGATGGTTTCTGCTCCTTAACGAGAAACCCTACACGTGTAATGACAGGGTGACACCTGCTGGCCTGGGAAGGGATTCACGGGTACGGGCACAGAAGTAACAACCAATCAGAGAAGGAGGTGTATCTGGGGCAAAGGTAACAGGCGGGGCTAGCCGAGACACTCCGGGAACCTGCTCGAAGTTTCCACGAGAGGGCGTGGCCGAATGCGGGGCATAGCCACGCCTGGGGGGCAGAGGTCGCAACCGGGTACCCGATACCCGTACCCTACCCGATACCCGGCTACCCGTACCCGGCCGGATACGGGTACCCGTTTGCGACCCTGGTGCGGCCGCGTACGGGTAGGCCGTGAGTCACTGGTGAGTAACTGTTTGTCACTCATTTCCCAACGTCTTGTCTCTTCTCACAATTCAAGTTCCTAGAATCAACCCACCCGCGCCTGCAACATGGCTTCATCCCAGAGGTCGCAATCAGGTACCCGATACCTGTACTCTACCCGTATCCGGCCGCGGGTACGGGTAGGGTACGGATACGGCCGGGTACGGGTACGGGTACCCGTTTGCGACTCTGGTGCGGCCTGGTACGGGTACGGGTAAGGAATCAAAACCCGTTTTCGACCTCTGCTGGGGGAATATAAGGGAGAGCGGACTCGGAGCTCGAGGCTCCTGTGTGGGTTCCTGGGTCCTGGCTGCGTCGCTGCTCGCCGACATCTCTCTCCGTCGTCCGGCCACGTGGAAGATCTCCTGCGTGGTTTCTATCGCCATCATCGTCACGCCGCCAGCCAGCGGCGTAGCCGAGTGGGGGCAATGTGACCACGCCGAGTGATCGGCTGTGTGTGTGACCAGTAGAGGTGTTAATACCTCGAGTTATGCTCAGTGTGAAGAAGAACAAGTGTTGGCCTGTGTTGTGCCCAGTGTGAGCAAATAAAGAAGAAGTACCCTCTACACGATGTGTCGCAGAAGTCGCTCATTACACATGCACTCGTGTGTTGACAAATAAATGCGCTGAGGATGCAGTGAATATGTTCTAACTCGATATAACGAATCATTTGTTATTGTTGCGTGGGCAGTCGTGCACAAGAACAACCTGGATAATATAGGAGTGTTGATGTACAGCATCGCACGATTTTGAAGAAGCCAAAAATAAAAAAAACACGTAAATCCTGCAGTCACTTGGATTTCTTAGGCGGTCTCAGCGGCGGAGAACGTCACCGCTGCTTTTATAGGAAACGTTTGAATTCCCGGCGTGATCCTCCGCGACCAGGGACGCTCCCTGCAAGGCGTCGCGACGTCGCTTGCGTGTAGCCGACCCTGAAGCCGCTGCCACTTTCGCGGGGGAGACGACCGCTGCCGCCACCTGCTCAAAGAGGCCAAATCGACGGCAAGCGAGCGCGAGCGCCACTCACAAGGCGAGAACCTGGGACGTGAGCACCTGGGTTTGAATCCGGTTTGCCGCCACCCGAGATTGGCATCGTCCTCTGCTGTCCCCCACAGTCTGGAATTACCGTCCTCCAGCCATCCGTGCTGTCGATACCCTGCACCCCCCCTCCCCCCCGTTTAAGTCCACGCTCAAGAACTTTATTCTTGTTCACCGCTCTGCCTTTGACTGTCTGCCTCTTGTTCTTCCCCCCTGCTCTCTCTCTACAAAAAAAAAACAAATACGGCCACGGTCTCTACAGATACGGTGGCTTTGAGAGGCTACACGAAACCCACGTGTGTACTGCGTCGTGAGATGAAACAGAATTCTCGAGTGGACAGGTGGAGTTCAAGGTCCCAGCCCCGCACCTCCGATTTGCAACAGTGCGAATGACGTTCAACATATACGTGCGTACGATGCGTTCCCAGCATTGCCCTTAAACCCCCTGCTGCACAAAGTGCACAAAGTGCCTCGGTGTTTTTGCATCTTCCAGAAAGCTGGCCATGCCCGAGCAGCCGTTGAATGGCATTCAATTGACTTGTTAAAATAAATTACATGCATTCTATTTTTGTAGATATGTACTCAATAAAATACAGTCGCCAATTTTACAATCATTCTCTCCCCCTACCCATCGTCCCTTCCCCAAAGCTCTCCTAACCTCTGCGTTCGCACTCTGATCCGTTGCACCATCGACAGTGCTGCTTGTTGCTGACCGCATAATCAGCTTCAAGCCCTCTTCGATCTCACCTAGACGAATATCCCCCGTGTAGGCGTACAGACTGCTGGGACAAGTGCTGTTCGAGAACATGCCTGTGCACGTGCTCTAACCCATGTGTTGCTCTTTATGTCTGTCGATGTAATCCCAAGATGCATTCTATTTTTGTAGAGATGTACTCAACGTTCAGTCGGCACTATTCAGCGTAGCGCGAAGCCGGCTACGGTGGATGGGCTCATCTGCTAAGAATGCCGAAAAACTTCCCCGGGGAGACGTTCGAAGGATGTCATCCGGGCAAAAGACCCCGAGGCCGCCCGCGATTGTGCTGGAAAAGCGCGGGCCGGTCCGCCTGGCTGAGGAGAGCCCGGCGATCCGGGAGCCACGGTCGATGCCGCTGGCGGAGGACAGGACCAGGATGGAAGAAGGCCTTGGTGGATTCGCTGCCCCCGTGACCCGATTCAGTTAGGAAAAAGCGTCCCGATGTTGGTTGATTGATTGTGTATGTTTTTTTTTTAAGCCAAAATGACCTCATGCAAAGTTGTCAGGCGCAGGTTGTTGGTGTGCCCCGGAGTGCCCTGCTGCCCAACTTGTTTGCGGAATCTATTTTGAAAACACGGAGCGCGAGCCGCTTCATTTGGGCCTGTGTGCGGACGTGCGGCCTCGTAGATCTCGACCGGTCAATGATCCCCGGGGCTTGGAGCGTTGGGCGGTTATGCGCGGAGGCCCCAGACTAATCAATCAATCACCTTTCAGCCGCTTAATCACCATCAAGTCGAAAGACATTCTGTAGCGGTTAGCGCGCTGCGCTAAGAACCCGGCGACCCCAGTTGGATTCCTGCTCACGGCCAACACGAGTGACGATTATCTGAACCGGTCTTGGCTCTCCCCTAGGTCGACTCAGCCTCAAATGAGTACCTGGCGTGGTGTGTAAACATCGCCACTCGGGAGACAAAGGCGGTCGGGTGTGGTGCTGGCCACCCACCCCCTCTTGTGCTGTGCCGGCCTTTATAGGTGCTCGCTAACAGCACTTTCCCCAATAGCCTGTCACAGGCTATACGGGGGACCTTTGTTTTTGTTTCCCTCCTGTTGGTGGAAACTATTTGGAAAAACATTTACGCCGCTCACCTGTTGTAGTTTTTTGTTTGATTGCTTTTAACTCGTGATTAAAGCACATATTTAACTATGTTTCTCATCGTCCGCTTAAGGAGAAGTTCCGTCACAACCTGGAGCGGAACGACTGTTTCCCCCGTGATCAAAAAAACAAAACGTCGTGACATTTTTTTGGACACGGAGACACTAATCTGGTTTCGGCATTACAGTGTCTCATCAGCAGTCGGGCATCGCATGAATCAATGCTGGTGAACTGCCGGTCTTACAGGCGAGGAACCCTCGCTTAACAATCACGCGTCGAACTTCGCCCTGGCCGTGAGCGGAAACGCGCGCGGAAGCTATTACACGCGGACGTTTCAATTGGTTTTGGCTGCGTCGTCAGCTGGCGGAGGGTGCCACGACACACATTTGGCCGGATCATTAAGCGGGGCTGGGGGTGCTGGGGGGGCTGGGGGGGCAGGGGGGGGGGGTGGGGGCTGGGGGGCGCGCGGGGGGGGGGGGGGGGTCCGGCTTAGCACAAAAAAATTGATTGCATCTCGAATCGCGGACAATCGGCGACGGCGCAAATCCCACGCGACCAAGCTGCACCGACCGACCGACCGGTTCATCCTCCGGCTGCACGCCCGCCGCTTACCAGTCTCTGGCCGCCAGCTTGTGCCTGGTGGCGCCGCTCTTGAGGCCATCGAGCCCGCAGGAGCACTCGTGCGGGTGGCAACCTCCGCCGCCTCCTCCGCCGTGCATCGCCCTCAGCTTGCGGTAAAACCGCCGGCCGCTGCCGCCCTCCGACGCCGACGGCGGTGGTGCCCCGTGGCCATCCTTGGTGGGAGTCACGGCCGCCCACTGCTTGCTGCCGCCGCCGCCACCGCTCACCCTCTGCCGCAACCTCTGCCGAGCGATGAACCTCCGCACGGCTGTTGCCGCCGAAGGGTTGGGGCCGGCGGGGGTGGCGGTGGTGGTGGCGGTGGCGACGGTGGTCGTGGCGGAAGCGATGATGGCGGTAGTGGCGATTGTTCGCGTTGATGGCGATGGTGGCAAGGGGTGGCAGCGGTTGAAGCGGTAGCGGTGGTGACGGCGATGATGGTCGTGGTGTTGGCGACGATGGCGGTGGTGACGATGGTGGTATTGGTGGCGACGGTGGCGAGGATGTCAGCGGTGGTGGCAACGATGGGGGGGTGGTGGTTTGGGGTTGAGGGTCAGGTTCGGTTCAGGTGGGGAGGAGGTTGCGGGGATGGTCGTAGTGTGAGGTGGGGAAAAGGGACCACAAGCGTCATGCTGGGTAAGAGTTTACGCAACGAAAGAAGACGAATTTGGGGAGGGGGGCGGTGGGGATCGGTCTACTCGTGCACGTTTCAAATCGTCACGGCGGAGCGGAGAGATTCTTTAGGAGGAGGACGGCGGAGATTAAAGGGAAGCAGAGGAATGAAAACACAGCGCAAGGTGATGAGCCGTGGCGTCGTCGCGTCCGGGCGCGCTAAGGGTGGTCACGTGTCGGGGCAAAACCGCGTGCTCGCGCCCTTCTCGCTACGACTTGTCAGAAGGTCGCGCCGAGCTCGTCGATAAATACCGCGCTCGCGTCCTCTACATTATAACACCGTTCACAATTTGGTCACCACGCATTTTTGTGACCTCCGTTAATTTGCCCTACGCAGTATTAATAATGATAAGCATCGTATTTGACCGTCATTTACCCATTCATCCTCTCGTGGTGCCCAGAAGGCAAGGGGGGTTATTCAAAAACTACCTTCCCCCCTTGAGCCCCCCCCCCCCTGCCAACTGCTTTGCCCACATCTGAGCGAGCAGTTGCGCATCAAAGGGGGGGGGGGAGTGTGTCAGGCCACTTTCTGCTTAACTCCACATCCTCCCCCCTTCATCCACGAACACTCAACGAAAGAGAGGGGGGGTGGGAGTTGCAGGATGGAAGGAGATTGTTATTCGATTGAGTTTGAGCGACTTCTGATCGCAAGCAATGCCAAGGTTCTGGCCACAAGAAATTGGGGGGCAGTTTTTGTTGCATTTTTCAACGCGGACATTAAAAAATTGTCACAGGCAACGCGAACCGTCTTGTCAGGTGCACCCCGCAAAAACCGATGGTTTGATGTTTATCACGGGACGCAAGCTGCTGTGGTGTAGAGCCATCGCAACCGGTGTGGCGTTGCTGCGTGGAGGCGATAGCGTTTGCTCCGACTCACGCAGCACTGGGCTGGCAGAAAGCCTCCCACTTACCCATTAAAATTTGCACAAACATCCCGGATTGCCCTCGTCGTTGTTGTGTGTGCATGGAGCGTTGAATGTGAGAGGTGCAAAAATAGGTGATGACTCCGATGATGATGATGATGATGGCAATTGTCGACACTGCACAGCTCTGAGTCACACTGAGGATTGTTATTGTGGTCGTTTGCTTGGTTAGCTTACTCCAGCCAGCCATCCACTCAGCCAGTCAGCCACCTCGCCATCCGCTCAGCCAGCCAGCCACCCAAGCCAGCCACCCAGCAAGCCACCCACACCCAGCCAGCCAGCCAGTCAGCCAACCAGCCAGCCAGCCGGTCAGCCACCCAGCCAGCCATCCGCTCAGCCAGCCAGCCACCCAAGCCAGCCACCCAGCAAGCCACCCACACCCAGCCAGCCAGCCAGTCAGCCAACCAGCCAGCCAGCCGGTCAGCCACCCAGCCAGCCAGCCGGTCAGCCAGTCAGCCAACCAGCCAGCCAACCGGTCAGCCACCCAGCCAACCAGCCAGCCAGCCAGTCAGCCAACCAGCCAGCCAGCCGGTCAGCCACCCAGCCACCCAGCCAACCAGCCAGTCAGACAAACTGTCAGCTACACACCCACCCAGCCAGTCAGCCACCCAGCCAGCCACCCAGCCACCCAGCCAGCCAGCCAGTCAGCCAGCCAGTCAGACAAACAGTCAGCCACCCACCCAGCCACCCGCTGGTATCAACGAAGCAGCACCAGTTGTACAAAACAAATTGTCGCTGGCCTTTTTACTCAACGTCACTATTCCTAAACGTATCCATGAACATTGAATCACACCCACAATGCGTTGCACGGACAACACATACAAAGCGGACAGCAGTGTGTCATCAAACACAGCACTCACTCGCCTCCTCACTCCTCTCATCATAGTCACAGCGGTCCACTCTCACGTCCGCCGTGGAGACACAAGGAACACAAATCCTGAACCGATGGAGGGCCAGATCGCTTTTGAAAAAGAACTGCACAGTAGGCTTTACCTGGTAAAATAAAAATAAAGTTTCAATGAATTTAGTTTTAATGATTTTGCTTATCTTTCCTATACTTCGCACTCCTATAGTTGTTTTGTTTGTTGTAACTTTCTGACCCGTCCCTACTGGATTGCTTTGAAAAAGAGCTTCTTCATGGCGCGTCGGATTTCTCCAGGATAAAAAAATTCTGACGATTCTGGGTTAAATTGACAAACACTTCCATTGCCCATGTGATTGATGCCATCAGTGCTCCCCCGCCCCCCTTCCCCCCCATGCCCCACCCCCGGCCGTGCCCCCCATGACGCGGCTTACCTTTTTGGCAGATGACTACTTTTCGATGCAGCTGATGGCAAATTTCGGCCAAGTGCTCGCTCTGCCAAGGCACTGGGAGGAGTCTCACACAGCCGGCCTGCAAGTGGGGTGGGAGGGGGGGTCAAACACAGCATGCGTTGTTTACTTTTTTTGTGCGACACTCGTGGCTTCACTTGAAAGCATCATAAGCAATTGTCAATCGCACGTAGAAGGAGAAAACCGGAGGAGAATCTCCACTGCCCCCCCACACACTCCTCCTCCCCCCACCTCGCCAAGTGGGCAAAGCCGAACCGTGCCAGGGCCGTGCCGAGCTCAGGAGAAGCGCCGGAATGTTTTTTGGATCGTCTCCCTTTTCCACTGCAGAAGCCGAGCCGTGCCGAGCCGAGCCGCGCCGCCGCCGTCAAGGCTCGCAACGGGAACGAGTCTGGACATGTGGGGGCGACGCCGTTGTGGTTGGTGGTGGGTGGGGGGTGGTGGTGGTGAGTGGTGGTGGTGGGTGGTGGTGGTGGGTGGTGGGTGGTGAGTGGTGGTGGTGGGTGGTGGTGGGTGGTGGTGAGTGGTGGTGAGTAGTGGGTGGTGGTGGTGAGTGGTGGGTGGTGGTGGGTGGTGGTGAGTGGTGGTGAGTGGTGGTGGTGGGTGGTGGTGGGTGGTGGTGGTGTCCTCGCCGTGCGCTTGCTGATGACACGTGCCACGAAGGCATCTTCAGCTCGAGCCCCCTGACCCCCTCGACCTTGACGTAAGCCGTGACTAGGACTCAAACTCGGATAGCTCCCCCCCCCCCCACAACCGCACCCTCACCGCAGTCGAGCACAGCTGTCTGCATATTGCGAGCAACAGTAATAATATGCGTAGAGCGAATCAGCTTCGAATCCCTAAAGCGTTAAATTTGCAGTTGTATCATTATGCCGAACCTCTCCCGGGGCCAACGCAATGACCCCGATAGCTAAATCGTAGAGATGTTCCCGATTGTATCCGCGCGCAATGACAAGCGCTGCCCGCGTGACTCTCTCGCGTTACACAGAGCCAGCGAAATTTAATTTCGTGCCAAATGTTGCGTGTGGGGAGAGGAGGGGGGTGGGCAGTGGAGATTCCCCTCCTGTTCTCTCCTTCTGCGTGCGATTGACAATTGCTTGTTTGTGTGTGCGGCCAATCATCTCAGTCGGTCGACCTGGGTCTGCCCCTTGACCTCCTGCCAGCGGGCGTTCGACACTTTACGTGGCTTCAACGTGCACGCAGCCTGGCACAAGCGCCGTGGTGACATCACCGTCACTTAGTAGCTAGCGAATGGCGGTTGTTGTGCTTGTGTAACCGCTCCACTACCGCGCTACGACCCCAGGGACCCGGGTTCGATTCCTGCTCACGGCCAACACCAGTGACGATAATTATCTTAACCGGTCCTGGGCCTCCCCTAGGTCGACTCAGCCTCAAATGAGTACCTGGTGCGGTGTGTAAACATCGCCACTGGGAAGACAAAGTCGGTCAGGTGTGGTGCTGACCAACCCACCCCCTCGTGTGCCGTGCCGGCCTTCATAGGTGCTGACTAACAGCACTTGCCCCTACAGTCTTAAGGCTATAAAGGGGATCTTATGCGCCGAGGCCCCAGACTAATCAATCAATCACCGTTCAGCCGTTTAATCACCATCAGTCGAAAGACATTCTGTAGCGGTTAGCGCGCTGCGCTAAGAACCCGGCGACCCGAGTTTGATTCCTGCCCACGGCCAACAACAGTGACGATTATCTGAACCGGTCTTGGACCTCCCCTAGGTCGACTCAGCCTCAAATGAGTAGCTGGGCGCGGTGTGAAAACCATCGCCACTCGGGATGCAGAGCCAGCCGGACATAGAGCCGGGCCACCCACCCCCTCGCGCGCCAGTGCCGGCCTTCATTAGGCACCTCGTCAACAGCACTTGCCCCAACGCCGTGTAAAGGCTACGCGGGGAAGGAGGGGGGGGGGGTCTTTGTCTTTTGTAGTGCCGGCAATCAGGAGAGCTGTCATCGTGCACACGACGACACAGCGTGTGCCGCTCGGGTCCCCCGGTGATCCTTCGCGTCTATTGCTGCTGCCGCCGCTGCTGCTGCTGGGAGAAGCAACCAACCAATTGCGCTCGGCGTTCGCGTGACCTTGAGTGGCGGACGTGACCTTGAAAGGGGGGAGCGTTGGATGGGGATGAGAGGTGGTGGGGGGGGGGGCTGCTTGTGTAATACGTGCGTCTGTCTCTCTCCCTCGAGCTGATTCGACATAATTTAACCTAAACCCCCCCCCCCCCCCGCTCGCTCGTCCGGATTCGTATTTATAATTCATGCGATCATTCGGAAGAGCGCTTACGTTGAATAATAAGGAAATCAATAACGAAGACGAAATATTTCTCGCTTGGGTGCGAGGTTAATCAGGTCCGTCCCCCCATACCTCCCTCCCCATAGCCCCCCCCTTCCCCCCTCCCCCCCATAGTCCCCCCCCCCCCCTATACCCCCCTCCCCCTATACCCCCACGCCCCCCCCCCCCCTCCCCCCAAGCCCCCTCCCCCCAACGCCCCCTCCCCCCACGCCCCCTCCCCCCACGCCCCCCCTTCCCCCACGCCCCCCCTCCCCCCACGCCCCCCCCCTCCCCCCACGCCCCCCTCCCCCCACACCCCCCTCCCCCACGCCCCCATCTCCCCCCACGCCCCCTCCCCCCACGCCCCCCTCTCCCCCACGCCCCCCCTCCCCCACGCCCCCTCCCCCCACGCCCCCTCCTCCCACGCCCCCCCCCTCCCCCACGCCCCCTCCCCCTCCCCCACGCCCCTCCCCCCACGCCCCCCTCCCCCACGCCCCCTCCCCCCACGCCCCCCCTCCCCCCCCTCCCCCCACGCCCCCCCTCCCCCCACGCCCCCCCCTCCCCCCACGCCCCCCTCCCCCCACGCCCCCCCCCTCCCCCCACGCCCCCCCTCCCCCCACGCCCCCCCTCCCCCCCCCCCCCACGCCCCCCCTCCCCCCACGCCCCCCTCCCCAATAAACGCGGCGGCACGAGACGAGACGCTCCGTTCTAACAAAACACAACGCTGGGAGTCTCTCTCCTCGCCAGCCCAGCCCCAATCAAATAACAGCCGATGCAGTTTTATACCACCATACAATATACACCGTGACTGTATATATATTACTAAAACCGGTAATATATAGTTATAAATATTATCTTTTTAAAAAATATACGTGTGTGTGTGCGCTGGATTACATCGTATAAAAATGCAGCTCCCAGCATCGCATACGTAACACGTGACGCGGCCGACAACATCATTGGAGGCGCGGGGGGGGGGGGCTAGCGTGGAGGGGGGGGGCAGGGGAGGGAGGGGGGGGGCAGGGGAGGGAGGGAGGGGGGCAGGGGGGAAGGGGAGGGGCAGCGAATCGAGCGCAGTGCAACAATTTCCCACCGCCGCTGCAGGAAGACAATCCGCGATGTGCCGACTGTACCACAGAGACCGGGCCGTGTACCCCGACTCCACTACCGCCCACTCTCCTCACTGCCCCCCCCCCTCCACCGCACGAGATTTCCAATTCCCTCGCTCCTCCGGCTGGTGTCTCCCACCTCCACCAGCGGAATGAGCGACGCCTCGCTGCGTGAATGCCCTGGCACGCGTGTTTTCAAGTCGCCTTGTTGACACGGGGGGGGGGTGGTGGTGGGTGGTGGTTGATGGTCACGCTGTTGTTTTCACGCTGCTGCGATTCTCCAAAAGTCCGCCACCAATAAACATCCCGCGCCAAGCTGCCTTCACCGTGACGAGCGAAATGTAATCAGATTTCCCACCCACCTCCCTGTAAATTGTGTTGGAATTTTGTTTTGCGGATCGTGAAAAGAATTGGTCTCGTCTCCCAAAACATTCACGACGACGGCATCGAGGTCGGCCACGTTTCGCGACGCGTGCTGTCGAACGCGCATCGAACACGCCCGGTCTGTGCGATTGTTATTATACGGCCTCTGATCGCAGCAGGAAAACATCACGTGGCAAATGCGGCTTGTGTTTTTTTTCATTAACCAGGAATACCCATTGTCCCGAGTCGGCCAATGGATAGAATAATATTATTCATAATTAACTAATTGTCTGATCATTTATGCTATGCGCCTTAATCACAATTCAGAATCGCCAGACACGCTCAAAGTGCGACTTCCATATATAGATTGCGTCTCTGTTGAGCAGCATTCCGCGCGTGCATTTCGCTGATGGCATTTGAGTGCTATTCATAGGGCCCTCTTTAGCAATTCATGGCCCCTTTTCAAATATAAATGCGAATGCAAACAGTTTTCTCCCGGCACGGCGGCATTGACGGTCTATTATGCAACACGATTACGTTGCGAAACAAGGCGAACAATGTTTTTTTTTTTTGCAAAGACTGCAACCTTAAAAATATATATAACGGGACGGCGAGGCAATTGTATTGGTACAGTATGCTTTGCCATTGCAGTCCTCTCCCGCATACAAATTTCCTCTGGAGAGTGAAATAAGCGGGGATGATGACTCTCCGATACCGGCTTGTCCGGCGGTGTTGGTATGCAAACATTCCATTACAGAAACGCTAGACAGGCGAAGAGGGAAAAATCTAAAAGAACCCGACACTAATCACGCGTGGAGCACCAACACGAACATGCACATGAATTAATAAAACGAATGGGAAGAAGAAGAAGAAAAAAACGTAGAATGCACAGCGTGTAGAAAGAGAGAGAGAGCTTATTCGTTTTTTTTTTACCGAAGAAGATGTGTTGGGGTAGTCGTATTCTGACATGGTGTTGTTCCAAGGTTATCCCAGGCTCCGAGCACGATCACATCGATGAGGAAGGCCCATCCGTCGGATGAAAATACAGTAAACACTGCTAACCGCTAGACCGCCTCGGACATCCTGAATTTCTCCCGTCTTCGTGTGTTGGGGTCGGGGGGGGGGGGATATCCGCCGTCACATTCCGAAAATAAAACGGGCCCCCCCACCCGCCCGCCCGCCCGCCCGCCCGCCCGCCCGCCCGCCCGCACGCCGCTTCCTCCAAAAAGAATTGCACGAAAAAAAATGAATAACCCACCCATACAAATCAAAACAAGGCCTTGTTGTTTTGTTTTATTGATAAAGGAACGCCCAGATCCATTCAGGCTGCTCCACTCTCCCTCTCGCTCTCACAGACGAGACGAAGCTCGCTTGCACCGCCACCACCACCAGCACCGCCGCCGCCGCTGCTGCTGCTGAATGGATTTTGTTTACAAACCCGAGGCGGCCAAGGCAGCTGAGAGGGACGTCGGGAAGGCAGGGCAGCGGTAGGGAAGGGGAGGGGGGGCTGATGGTGGTGGTGGTGGGGGTGCGTGGCTGGGTGGGGTAGGGGAGGGGTGAGACCGGGTTGGTTGGGCCGCTCCCCGTTGGGGCTGGCAGCGTGCCGTGTGCGTCACCGCCGCACCAACCACGATGATACGGTGGGGGGGGGGGGCTGGTGGGAGCGCGTTGCTCAAGGTGCGCCGTGAATAGTAATGATTTGGCCGAAAAAAACCCCGTCGTCGGTTGCTGCTCGCAGACGACTGCGGAGCCAGATCTCCTCTCTCTCTCTCTGGCCCCTCTCTCGCCGTCTATCAAAGCCGGCGCTGCTGCGTACGAGACGATGCGGCTGCGAGATTCCCTCCGCCTTTTGCATCTTCCCGCCGCCGTCGTCCGCCGCCGCCGCCGAAGACGCGAGATAAAAGCGATAATTGAGATTTATCACCGGTTTTATTTTTATCTCCAACCCATTACCCCCCCCCCCCCACCCCCGATACTTTCCACCTACGCACCCACCATATATCCACTCTCACCTTAATATTTCCTCCCCCGCTAAGGGCGTTTATTCTAAAATATAATTATATAATTTGCAAGCGACAAAATGTGTCTCGTTCGGGCAACAATTTCAAATGTATCCGTTTCCATATCGTGGGAATGTATACCCATGCGTTATATCAGACTTCTGCCGATGCTGTTGAATGGATCGCGGGACTGCACGTGCGGTGAGACTGTGTTGTCAGTTGCTTCTTCTCATTGAGACGAGAAAACGGGTGGGTTGTTTTATACAAAAAAATAAGAAATTCGTAGAAAGGAATTAATTTGCAAGTGGGGAAGTTGTAGAATACATTATATATGCCGAGTGGAGCCCCCCCCCCCCCCCGGTGTTGCACTGTAACGGAAAATAAGTGGCAGCTGTCATGAGCATGCTCCTTTCACAGTCTTCCTGTGCATTAATAATATGAGCACGAGTTGAACATTTAGAGCGAGCGTTCTTCATTACAAGGCCCGCGGGCTGTTGGTGGACCCTGGTCGACCTTTAGTGCGGCCCCCGACGACAAATGTGAGACCCCCCCCCCCCCATCATCATTGTGCTGTCACAAACTTCTTATGGTTTCAAATGTGTGGTGGCCACTCTTATCGGCGAAAGTGCCCCCCCCCCCTCTGAAAATTAGTTCTGGAGCGATTTTAAATGAACCGTCTTTTGTATTTGTTACTCACACCTCTTGTGTGTCGCTATATCCATTGGTGTAATTATTGTTACGATTTAAAGTCTCCCGAAAAGCTGCTTCCGCCGTTTCAATTCAACTCCAAGTGTATTTGTTACACGGAAAATCCCGTGTAGCCAGTTACCCAGTTAGTATCGGTGGCAACTTCCCGCAGCCACCGACAACAAGAGTTTGTGTTGGGGTGGAGAGCAGGGTTGCGATTTCCGCATGGAAAATGCGGAAGGAGGGTTCAAATTTTCCCGCATTTTTGCTAAAGTCAACCGCAAACGGTGGAAAGACTACTCCTATGACCGCGCGCTTTTAACAACACGTTAATGCGTTCTATTGGAAAGGATACATGCAAGGCCCAGCATCACGTAGGGCTTTGAGTTACTGATTGGAATGAATATATGATTTCCGCATTTCCGCACAAGAACCACATACTTTATTCAAAAGCGGAGCCGTGATTACGAGCACATGTACATGATGTATCCTTTCCAATAGAACGCATTAACGTGTTGTTAAAAGCGCGCGGTCATAGGAGTAGTCTTTCCACCGTTTGCGGTTGACTTTAGCAAAAATGCGGGAAAATTTGAACCCTCCTTCCGCATTTTCCATGCGGAAATCGCAACCCTGGTGGAGAGGTGCCCAGCCAGCAGCCAGCCAGCCTACGAGCCAGCCAGAAAACTCGAGGCGTAGATTAGTTGAATAAGCATATGATGTATTGAGATGATGGTGCCACCTTAGAAACGCCGGTAAAGAAGGCAAGGGACAGCCACATCAGCTGCGCGTCCATGAGATTACGTCGATGTTGGCAAGCTGAGTCGGGGCTGCAGTGCTGTCGAGGTGGGGAGCTATTGAACAAAGAGGATGTAAGGATAGGAAGCTTTTCAAATAGGGGTTCAGTTTCATAATCAGAATATGTATTTTACTGGAGGAATCCGATGAGATGTGAAGCTCTTTTTCACAGGATAAGAACGCGTTTCGCAGTCATGTTTTGGCAAGGCTCGGTGTCCACTCTTGCCCCGTGGTTCACGTGCCCTGTCCCGTGATTCATGTGGCCTGTTTCGTGGTTCATGCGGCCTGTCCCGTGGTTCATGTGGTCTGTTTCGTGGTTCACGTGCCCTGTCCTGTGGTTCATGTGGCCTGTCCTGTGGTTCATGCACCCTATCCCGTGGTTCATGTGGCCTGTTTCGTGATTCAAGTGGTCTGTTTCGTGGTTCACGTGGCCTGTTTCGTGGTTCATGTGGCCTGTCCCGTGGTTCATGTGGCCTGCCCTGTGGTTCATGCACCCTATCCCGTGGTTCATGTGGCCTGTTTCGTGGTTCATGTGGCCTGTTTCGTGGTTCATGTGGCCTGTTTCGTGGTTCATGTGGCCTATCCCGTGGTTCACGTGGCCTGTTTCGTGGTTCATGTGGCCTGTTTCGTGGTTCATGTGGCCTGTTTCGTGGTTCATGTGGTCTGTCCCGTGGTTCATGTGGCCTGTCCCGTGGTTCATGTGGCCTGTTTCGTGGTTCACGTGGCCTGTTTCGTGGTTCATGTGGCCTGTTTCGTGGTTCATGTGGCCTGTTTCGTGGTTCATGTGGTCTGTCCCGTGGTTCATGTGGCCTGTCCCGTGGTTCATGTGGCCTGTCCCGTGGTTCACGTGGCCTGTTTCGTGGTTCATGCAGCCTGTCCCGTGGTTCATCTGTGTTTCGTGGTTCATGCGGCCTGTTTCGTGGTTCATGTGGCCTGTTTCGTGGTTCATGTGGTCTGTCCCGTGGTTCATGTGGCCTGTCCCGTGGTTCATGTGGCCTGTTTCGTGGTTCATGTGGCCTGTTTTGTGGTTCATGTGGTCTGTCCCGTGGTTCATGCGGCCTGTTTCCTGGTTCATGCGCCCTGTCCCGTGGTTCATGTGGCCTGTTTCGTGGTTCATGCGCCCTGTCCCCTCTAGTCCAGTCCATGCAGCGACACCAACACTGCCCCTCCACTCAGCGCCCAGTCGTTTTTCCTCTATTTCCATTCCAATTCGCAATCTGAAGGTTGCGAGTTCAGATCCTGGTTAGGGGTTGACTCAGCCAATCATTTCTCCGGGGTCGATTAAAATTAGTACTGCTTTATAAGGAAGTCAAGAGTGGTTGTCCTATGAAGATACTGTTTGGTTCAAACACGATACTGCAGCACCGATTAATCATACAGTACATATAATTTGTACATTCCAGCCCGAGCGACATCGCTCTGTATATGTCTACCAGTCACAGGACGCAATCTAAATAGTTTCGTTCATTTTAACGTTGATATACCTTCCAAGGCCGATATTATAATATATATTGGGGAGGGGGGGGCATATTGGGGGACACACATCCCCCCCAATATTCAAATATGCTCAAAATATCTCCCCCCCACCAATATATTGCTATAAAATAAATTTCTGTTTATACGATTGTGGTTATGGTTGTAATTAATGAATCCCTATCCTCTGCCATTACATACAATGAAACAAGAAAAGGTAAAAAAGAAAAAACAGAGCAATGTAATACAATACACTATTAGACATTATTGTAAAAAATTAAATAAAAAGTCCATCCTGTGTTAGTGATTTTTTTATTTTATGCAGTAAATTAGTTTTCAAATTAGATTTTTGTTCTGTAGGGGGACCCCCAGACCCCCTGGAAGATTTGGTCCCCCCCCCAATGTTGACTCGATGGCTACGACCTTGATACCTTCACAATGCCCACAGTATTTCGCATTTAGAATCTAGAGCTAAAATAACCGAGGGTGAATAACGGTCGAGCGTTTTGGATCGCCAGGCACGGAGTTTTTGTTAAAACTTTCAAGGGGAATGGCTTCAATAGCGCCCACCCCACCACCAAAAAAACTACAACACCCTCCCCCTCCCCATAATAATGTTTATTCTTAGCCTGGTCATAGTGACGCTAACACTGCCCCACTCGAGCACGAACGAGTGGCTCACTCACTCGGACGCTTGTATGCGATGTCACCAAGTCGCAGCGGGGTAGGCTGAATCACGCACGGCTGGCCTGTCGTTGTCACTCAGCTGCTGTTTTAGCCATTCGCCCGTGGGAAAATGTTGCCCAGTCTCAGGACGGTGCCGCTTAGACGACATTCGATCAATTCCCTTTTTTTTGTTTGTTCAAAAGTTATTGGATGCGCGCAGAGTCCGATGTGTTTTCCGTTTGTGTGTCGCGTTGTTGTTGTTGTTGTTGTTCGGCACGATGTCCGACGTTTGGCTCCACGTGCTAGGAGCATTCTTCAAGAACTAAAACGTAAATAATGAGCAATTGAGTCTGACAGCTGTCATGTGCATTGAAAACTAAACTATATATATATTTTGAGCCACATAGCTCTTTTTCAGAAGCGATCTGGCCACAAATAAATATAATAGCTCAACGAAGTGGCTTATCACGTGGAAATGTATAGCAGGCAAAAAATACTCTTAAAGCACATTTCTAAATGTGGAGGGAAAAACCGGAGGACCCGGAAGAAAATCCGCGCTACCACATTAGGAGAACATGCAAACTCGAAATATTACAGCAGGCGTCAGGGTCGGGATCGAAGCCACGACGCTCCATGTATACCAGGCGAGGTAGTCAACATCTCACCACTACGGCGCCCCAGGTAGATTTGTTCCAAGCACTGCGGCTGAGTGTGTGTGTTGACTACATCTGTTGCAGAGGAAATGCATAGCAGCCAAAACACTCTGAACGCGTGTTTCTAAATGTGGAGGGGGAAAACCCGGAGGACGCGGAGAAAAATCCACGCGACCACAGGGAGAACACGCAAACTCGAAATATTACAGCAGGCGTCTGGGTCGGGATCGGGATCGACCTCCTGTATACAAGGCGAGGTAGTCAACATCTCCTAGCCACCGTGGCGCCATGCATACATACACGGCTTCGCTGGAGAGAGTTGGAAAGATCTTTCTGACTTGTCACGCGGTAGCTCTCCTACGGGGTTTGTTCGCAAGAATTTAGCAGCTGCCCTTCCATCCCGGATGCCCCCCCCCCCTCCTTACCGCCCCCCCCCCGTTCCATTTTAAGCAGACGCCAACTGCTTGCGATGTTGCCATTGTCACTGCTAGGACGACGACGACGCGTGACCGTTCGCCGCAACGCTCGATCGACAAATCCACTGCTGGACGCGCATCTCGCCCCACGGCGCACAGGCTGCGGGTTGGGTTGCGTTTGACCCGGTGCCGGATTCATCTTCTTGGTTTTTTCGGTAAAGTCACGTAGAATGGAAATAATAAAATAATAATAAAACATAATAAAATAATTCTCACGACCTTTCGGCTTCAACGCAAGGAGCCGTCCTCAGGTGAAGAATGAAACACCACCAAGCTTGGAGCGTATATTTAAGCTGGGTTGTTGGGGGAAGAAGAGCGCCTTGACAAATTAATTTGCATATCAAGAAGAATTCAGCATATTTATGGGAAATGCGAAGGAGGTGGGCGGGGGGTTTTTAAATGTATTTTTGTATAATTCCTCTTGATATGCAAATTATTTTGTCAAGGCGCTCTTCTTCCCCCAACAACCCAGCTTAAATATACGCTCCAAGCTTGGTGGTGTTTCCTTCTTCACCTGAGGACGGCTGCTTGCGTTGTAGCCGAAACGTCGTGAGAATTATTTTAATATGTTTTATTTTGATTATTTTATTATTTCCATTCTACGTGACTTTACCGAAAGAACCAAGAAGATGAATCCCTGCAGTCACGAAAGCTTCAAATCGGTGCCGGATTATTATCGTCGTAGCACAAGTAGCTGCATGTGTAGTAGCTACTACATATGTAGTAGCACAAGTATATACAAATGTAGCTACGGGCCTTGCACTTTCAAGGGCCCCCGCGCTAAACGCTTTCAAGCTATCAATTCCGGTTCAGTGATTCTGCACTTGGCCTATTACTATAGTACTATACCGCCTTCGACTTTAATGAACGACCGGGTGTTTAGGGTTAGCGATTTGTCGTATCATCTAGATTTATAGCGAATGAAAAACTACAATTACTTTACTATGCAAGTAAAAAAAATTGTGTTTTAATATTTAATTATTTTTGTTATAGAAAAAAAAATGTACGGCCCCTTTATAACAACGTCTGCTGGAGGCCCCGCACGAGCTTAACCCGTCACTGGTTTGACCCCCGCTGGTCGATGGGCCGAGAGAAGAAGTCGGCACGGACCCTGCCAGTTCGAGCTCGCGGAGACACGAGACTCAAGACCCCCCCCCCCCCCCCCCCGCTTCTTCATGTCCCGAGGAGGGCTGTAGTGGTGGCGTTCGAAGAAGGGAGTGAAGTTAGTCAGTGTTGCGAATGGGGGGCGGGGGGGTGGGATTATGTCATCAAGAGCGGTGGCTCCCTTAGGGGATGGAGGACACGAGGTGGGCATTAACATGGCCAAGTGATTGTCCAATTTGGATGCGTACTGCCTGCTGAACTTATTTCGCACCGTACGTGTGATCGGCATCGCGCTCGCTGAAGGTGAATGCCTTCAAGGAAGTCGTGTACTGTATACGCAACTGCGCACAATTCTGAGTCACTTATAACTGCTTTGCCGTTACTTATTGCCAATTATGGACTCAGACTATTGTGCTATTATCTCATAGAGTCCCTGGCACGTAATAACATGCTACACAGTGGCAGTGGGGGTCGCGAAATGCCGATTTATTACTAATAAACCCCAATGATCCGATCGAAATGAGTGATTTCGATCGGATCATTCGGGGTCCACGTGCTAAACACACACAGAGCAGTTTAAAAAAAGAGAGTTTTCATTGAAGACGTAACAGTGCATAATAGGATGAGATTATTTAGACTGGAGGAACACAAAGAGCTATGAATCTGTTTTTTAGAGATGCCCCTCCCCAATCCCCCCCTCCCCATGACCCCCCGCCTCCCCATGACCCCCCCCCCTCTCGCCCTTCACCACCAATCACTTTTTAAATCCTTTATATTAAGTTCGCTTGCTTGCGTGCTTGCGTGCTTGCTTGCTTGCTCACGACCGTGCAAATCTTTCGGTCGTTTTTTAACCCACTTCCCGTGATCCAATCGAGCTGACATTTTGCACACAGACTCGTTGTGCGAGACAATTAATGTTCGTGAAATTTTTTTTCCAACATTTTATACTGTTTAGGGAAAACAAATTAAATATTTAATTACCAATTGCTTAATACTGGCAGACAATCATCTGACCCATAGGTGGCAGCCATCTCAAGCCAGAGGACGAGAGGACTCTAGCCGCCACGCATATAAAGGATTTAGAGTGAAAAACTTTGTTTTTACGGGTTATGCTTATTTCCTCTCCTCTTCTGTAAGAGCAACATGGTTCAATGTCAAATGAATAACGAGCCGAGGTTAACGGATACACGTTTGTGAACGTGCTCAGTGCGACAGGCATGTCTCTTGGTCCCCTTTAAGTTTATTACATGCATTGGGATTGTCGTGTGCGTGTGTGTGTACGTACATAGTGAGGAGCGGTGGCACAGCGGTTAGCGCGCTGCGCTACGAACCCGACGACACGAGTTCGATTCCCGCCCACGGGCAACACCGGTGGCGATTGTCTGAACTGGTCCTGGGCCTCCCCTAGGTCGACGCAGCCTCAAATGAGTACCTGGTGAGGTGTGTAAAGCATCGCCACCGGGGAGACAAAGGTGGTCGGGCGTGGTGCTGGCCACCCACCCCCTCGTGTGTCGTGCCGGCCTTGATAGGTGCTCGCTAACAGCACTTGGTCAACCAGTCTGTTAAGGCTACACGGGGGATCTTTGTCTTTGCACGTACATAGCGGGGAGCGGTGGCGTAGTGGTTAGCGTGCTGCGCTGCGAACCAGGCGACCCGAGTTTAAATCCCGGTTCACGGCCCCCCCTCGTGTGAAACTACTGCAGCAGGTCTCTTTTTTGGTGTTTCAACATCTTACCACCCGTTTTTTTTTATTGCCAGAAAGGGTAAAACTTTTTATTATTTTTATTCATTCTTTTGTTACCGGCAAAAAAGGTCCCATAGATATTGCTGCTCAACCCAAGCTACACGTGAAATAATTATCATAATTATTAATGCAATAATTATAATAATTATTAATGCAATAATTCGAATTATTGCATTGCCTTTGTACTGTTCGCCTTGTGGCGTTCTCTGTTCTGGCGCTGGTGAGACAAGTCCATGAAAGAAGGTTTGTATGGTGGAGGCCAATCCGTTTCAAAGTCAATTCATACTTTATCGGAGCATGTTTGTTTGCATGTCTTGCCACAAGTACGTGTGTCTACTGCAGACTCGATGCCGTCGCAATAGGTACCCATTTGGTGTTTGAACGTCTTATAACACCTCCTATGTTATTGCCAGAAAGGGTCAAATGTATCCTTGTTTTCTTGTCGTACTTTTGATACTGGCAAAAATAAAAGGGTCCCGTGAATATAAACTACTGCAGAGTTTGTGCATCCTCAGCGATGACTCTGCTGCCCTGTTAATAACAACAGCGATGGGCCTGCTGCCCTCTTAATAACGACAGCGATGGGCTCTGCTGCCCTCTTAATTACAACAGCGATGGGCCTGCTGCCCTGTTAAGAACGACACCGAGCCTGGCGTGACGCTCACATCGCGAGAGGCTCGATCGGGTTGGGATTTTACACAAACTCGGAGTGGTTCGCGTGACGAATCCCTTCACCCCACACGAGACTCAAAGAATTCCAGCGAGACCCAATTGATTCTGCAGAAGCCACGGAGATCGTCTCCTGAGTGCGCATTCTCCCTCCCTCTCCCCTCTCCGGCTCAATTGCAGCCTCGGGAAGTTCGTAACGTGGGAATTCACCGCGCGTCACATTGAGCGAACTTTTTTTTTTCACTGTTTGTCATTTTTCCAATTTTATTTATTTTCCGCACCGTGTCAACAGACGGAAGGCGTTCCCCATTGCCGGACCTCTAGCATGGAGGCGCATGGCATTGCCTCCACCACACCGCGTGTTGATAGCGACCTGCAGAAGGAGATGTCCATGTGTTGTATATGTTGGGTATGAAAATTTGTTATGTTGTATGCGTGCGTGGGTGAAATTATTATGTTGTATATGTGGGTTATGAATATTCAGTGGAAATAATAATAATTAAATGAAATTTGGCCAAATGTGTAATTATCCGGAAATATGTTAATTTATGTAATTACGCACATTTTAATTATGCCAATTCGAGAGGTAATCGTATTAATTATGCGAGTGGGTGTAATTATGATAACGCAAGTCGTTATGATAACCAGACCCCGGTTCACCCCGTTATCGCTTTAACATTTACTGAGTATGTATTAGTGTGTTTATTAAGGTCACCAAGTTCAAATCTCAACGCAGAAGCAGATCTTATGCATAGATTTCAGGAAAGAATCACACAACCACTTCTGTATTGATCAATTTATTACTAATTCAACCTTAACTATGATATAGTATGCGAACTCTCAATCCCGGAACGTCAATACGGCATCAATACAGTATCATCAACGATTGTCTGATTTCACTTTGACAACGGCACATGGATCCCGCATAACGCGATGGTTCTTAGTGAGAGAGAGAGTCGTTAAAACATGCAAATATTATGCTAAGAAAACCTTAACGTTAATGAATGATTATACTCAATATTGTTCACGCAGTACCGCACTCCTTATTGATCATACGCAACCCTTATCACGTTGTTAACACCTTGGGTCACGGAACAGTTGAATATTCTGTAGAGGATGCGAGTACGTGCGGCGATTATGACTGAAAGATACTTGAAAGATTATACGGCGATAAAAAAACACAATCGAAAACAGTTATTATTCTTAAAGGCACCAATCTCAACAGATACATCGGCAGGTTATCTCAGAACGGCTCGGAGTAAGGGCCTGCGACGGTGCTCCTTTTCCGAAGATCGTTATCTTATACCAAGTTTACTAATTGGGGACCAGATCACCTGATAAGGATCCGGTGGGCCACCACTCCCCACGTGAGCGTGGCTCGGCGGAAGGAGGTGCCAAGAATCAGTTCGTATTGATGGATCTGTTGGGAATTTATGCGATTAAGAGTACAGCCCACTAAATATTAAAGATAAAAATTAAGAATACTCTTATAAACGACGGAGGGCCATCCCTCGGTCTCGTTGTGATGCTTTCCAGCCACGGATGGCTTATGGGTTCGAGTGTTTTTGAGTGGTAAGAGTTGTCTTGAATAGTCAGTGTTCGGAGTCGATTCTTTAGGTCAAACAGACGCCTGGTGGTCGTGTGGTGAGGGGGCGGTGCGCGTCATACGTATCAGTCGATCCCGTGGCGAATTGGTTCGGATGGCTGTTGATACGCTGTCGCAGTTCGGAACCCGGTCGGTAGGTGGCGCCCACAACTCGCTCATAGCGTGCAGCTCTGGGTTGTCGCCGATCCGCGATGCTCACCACTCCGGTGGCAGCAGAGACCCCCGATTCGGCAGAGGTTGACGAGCTGAAGATGAGTCGAGCCGACCCGCTGGTCGCAGCTCGCTCCTGAGTCGACCCTCCCGGTCGAGCTCGCTCCTGGGTCGACCCGCTGGTCGCCCTCGCTCCTGAGTCGACTCTCTGGTCGCACTCCTGAGTGGACCCACTGGTCGCACTCCTCCTGAGCCGACTCCCCCGGTCGCGCTCCTGAGTGGACCCTCTCGTCACACTCGTTCCTGAGTCGACCCTCCCGGTCGAGCTTCTGAGTGGACCCTCCCGTCGCACTGGTTTCCAATGCTCAGGATCCTTTACTTTATGCCGAAAATTCCCCCTGGATCCCGCCCACAAGGCGGGGCTTCCTCCGATTTTTGCTGTGTCAGGATCTGTCCGTAGGCAGGTGTGTCCATGTGTCTGTCCGTATGTCCGTGTGTCCTTGTGTGCATCACTGACGGTATATTCGTTGTCACACTCCCTCCATAAAACCCACGAGCAAACAATCAGATGTTACAAATTGCCTCGAAGTCGTCTCTCTGTCTGGGTGCAATATTATCTCTTGTCTGGCCTTCTTCATGACCCAAAACACAGACGTTACAAATCGTCTCATAGGCGTCTTTGTTCGTGTTGCACAACCTGGAGGGAGGGGCAACACTCTCTCCGACCCGGCGCACAAAGAAATGGTTAAAAAGTTTTAAGTTAACATTTGTCCCTTACTATTTCACAGTTATGATTCTGTATGTAACCTAAGGTCTGTCGTTTCCCATCGTGGTTCCCGACCCAAGTGTAGGTGTTTCCCCGAGCGTACACACACTCCTATCCCGCGCTGCGGGGATACAAAGACGGCCGGGATCTCCCTTTCTCTCCGACCCTGGGTTTAACATTGTTTTTTTTTTTATTATGTATTTATATTCGACCTGGTGGTGATTCATCCCGTTATCCTGGCTTTTCCATAAGTTTTACTTTTGTCTTTTCATGCATATACTTATTACTATAAATTTATTTCCGATATCTTAGGTTAAGGGGTAAGTTTCTTGATCCTAGGAATTCGTATTCCTTGGTGCCTGCATGGTTATATAAGCGGAATATAGTTTACGGTGAATAGCGTTAACATTGATGTTATGTGCGATATTATGTATTGTGATGTCTTTAACTTAACTTGTTTGTCAGAGCTTTACTGACACAAAGCTGTATTTCATAGCCCGCAGTCTTTGCCCCACCCTATCTCTGCTCGCCGTTGTTGTTGCCTGCCGTTAATTCAAGGCCTCATTAATTTCCGTCACTCCTGAGTAGGTGAGGGCGGTTGAACCTTGGAGTCAGTTCTGGTTTTTGTCTGCCTGCTTCTTCTTGTGTCCCCTGACCCCGGGAGTTATTATTCTACTTTATGGCCTGTCGAAGCCCCACTCGCTGTTGCTGGGCTGGTCGTTCCCGGCTTTTTGCTTACGTTTGCAGTTCGCCGTGCTCTTGATTTCCTTCCCTCTTCAACCTTATATTGACTATTCGCTCCTGTCTGGGTGCGATTCAATTTTGACTTAGGAAGGTTCTGATTGTCATATGCTTCGGGTCGAATTGTATAGAAAGTATTGAAGTATGGAAATAACATTTCATATTGACTTAATAATGGTGATGGTTCAGTAGGCGTAACTTGTGGCCTGGTTTAATTGGAGTGGGTGTGAATATCAATAACTTTAGCCTACCCTGTTGTTAAATTCCGACTTTAACGTTACTTTAATAGCAATACAGAATAATTGAGCTTTTTGTCTTAACTATGTCTGGCTGACACTCCCACTGTCTCTGCCCTTGCACGGGTGACATGTGCCCGTTCATCAGGCCTTATCTTTCCTTGAAGCAAGGTTGCAAATTCTGCCATCCTAGCCCTCCTCCGGTTCATTACTTAACAACACCTGGTGTTTTGCAGTTTGCTGCGCTTGGTGTGTTTCACTCATTAAAAAAAACAAGTAAAAAGATAATATATAAAAATCATCAAATATTATTAATCTCAATTATGGAAGAAGGGTTAGGATACAACACATGTCAACGAATACACGGGGGGGGGGGGGGGCAGGGGTTTAATTTTCCAACTTGAGCAACGTTTCGTTGCATGGCATTCGACCCAAATATATTCAATGAACAGAGGCACATGTATTGCCAGGTTCTAGATCCGATTCTGCGTCCACGGATTAGAGATTTGTTGCATAGTTGTGATTGCATTCAGCGGATGCAATCACAACTATGGATATGTGCAGGCGGTCAAGGAGATGATCGGCTGAGTTCTTTCACGGTCACGGACCGTGGAACCGTGGTTCGCATGGTCTAACACTGGCGGTGAAACACGGCCACAAAGAAGGTGGTCTCTGGTGCAGGCCAATCAATTTCAAAGGCTCATTGATTATATTATCAGAGCATACATTCGAAGCTTTCGTGACTGCAGGAATTACTCTTTGGTTTTTTCGGTAAAGTCACGTTGAACAGTGGCGCTGTCTTTCTGTTTGTCATTCTTTGGAGGAGTGTGGTCAGCCATGTGGGGTGTTGGCTGTTGTGTTGGCCGGCTCTCTGTGTTGTGTTGCATTGTGTTTCTAAGTTTACCGTGTTGTTTTTTTCTCGTTCATTCTTACCTGATGACGGTTGCTTGTGTTGCAATCGAAACGTCGCATTCTATTATTGTTTGATTTTTTTTTCTACGTGACTTTACCGAAAGAACCAAAGAGTAATCAGAGCATATTCTTTGGGTCTGTCGGTAAAGCCACGTAGATAGAAAAAAAAATAATAATAATCACAATATCACAAAGAATATGAATTCCTGCGGTCACGAAAGCTTTAAGTCAAAATTGATCAGAGCATGTTTGTTTGCATGCTTTGCCACAAGTATATGTGGCTAATGCAGACTTGATGCTTTGCAAAAGGTATATATTTGTTGTTTGAACATCTTAACACCTTTTACACCATTGGAACCTCATTTGCCAGGAGGTTCCAATGGTGTAAATGCTTACCATTAGCTCTCATACTCTGATGGTGCATTGTCTTTGAGTTGTGCGCCTTTTGGCGTCATCTGGTCCAACCCATGTGAGACTAGTCTCTAAGGAAAGCTGTCTCGGGTGTGGACCAATCAACTTCAAGGACAGTGCACATTATCAGAGTTATGTTTTTTGTTTGCATTATGACTGCAGGTATTGTGGTTTACGCAAACATGACTCCTTGTAAAAAAAGTGTCAGTTTTGTTGCCAGATAGAAGGGTGAAACACCTATTATCATCTTAACACCTGTTTTATTGACCGAAAAAAGGAAAAGCTATTCAAATGTTTCATCATTTTGGATACTGCCAAAAAAAATGTTCCCATAGATATCGCATCAACCTGTCCACCGAGATCGGTTGCGATAGTCGCCTACTTTCTAGGCACTTGGTATCTCAGCAAGCCACTCAGCGGGTCACCAAACTCGACGGCCCGTTGTCAAATTCTCCCGTGATACTGAAGCAGAGGACCGGCTAAGTTGCGCGATTTTTTTTTCGAGAGCGATTTGGTTGGGCAGCAAGTCAAGACAGGGCAAGTTGATTTTGTGTTTTTTTTTACCAGGGTGAGAACTCGAGAGAAAGACCAAGGATAGGAGTCTCATTTGCAAGAGTGACCTGGTGGGATGGGGTGGGAAGGTAGGGTGGTTGATGTAGGGTTGGGTGGGTGGGGTGGGGTTGAAAGGTAGGGTGGTTGAGGTGGGGTTGGGTGGGTGGGGTAGGGTGGTTGATGTGGGGTTGGGTGGGTGGTGGATGGGGTCGGCGGGGTGGCGTGGGTGGGTGGGGTGGGGTGGGTGGATAGGCTGGTTGAGGTGGGGTTGGGTGGGTGGGGTGGGGTCGGTGGGGTGGGTGGGTGAGGTGGGTGGGGTGGTTGAGGTGGGTGGATGAGGTGGCTGGGGTGGGGGAGGATTCCAGCACAGATGACAAAATGAATATAAACAGGACGGGTGGTGGACGCGCAAGCTTGCTTGGTTGTCTTTTTTGTTTTAATGGGGCCCTAAGTCAGCGGAGGAGCTACATTATTTTTAAGCCAAATTAAAAGTTTAACGAATGGAGGATGCTCTCAATTACTCGATGGCGGCACGGCGGAGGGTCCGTGTTTCATTGATCGGGACAGGTCGTGTAATAATCGAGTGCTTGTTTAAAAAGCGGCATTTTCAACGGAGTAAAAGATCTCCTAAGGCGTCCGCTCATGGCACGTTAATGTAATAAATCCCACAGTCTATTGTTCACAAATAACCAATATTGTGCAATAAAAAAACGTGCTACATCTTAACAGCTACAAGAGACCGTTATAGCCGCATGCTGTTTTCTGGAATGTAAAGTTTAAAAAAAATAATATTCTCCATCAGGAAAATAAGAAGAGGAAATGCTGAAAATGTTTCCTTTCTATAATTGGCCGCTCAACAATTACAGCCATGAGGTCAGCGTGGCAGGTTGCGCACGCGATCTAAATTCTGTCTAAATCGAGGGTAACCCCACCTCTTCCAAAACACCTGGCCACAGTGGAAAAGTAGACCAAGACACCCCTCCCCCCTCTCTCAAGGGGTTCACTAACATCTCCTTCTCGTGGAAGCCTCTTCCTCCGTCTCTCCCGTACGCTCGTAATGAGAGCGAATTGGTAATTATGAGTTTGTGGGTTGCCGGCGGACGGGGTGTTTTGAACAAAACTCAAGCACCCCCGCTCGGGTAGACACCACAACAGCGACACGCCGACGGGATTACGCGATATGAAGACATCAGCCCACGTGTGTGTGTGAGAGATTGGCGCGTCTAATAAGATTAACGTTCGCATTCTGGAAGCGCAAGGTCTTCGTTTGAAATGAAGGCATTTAATAATGTAAGGCCCTTTTGTAAATCCACTGGAGGATGAAGGTCTCCCCGTTTCGCACCGGTCATGGAGAGGGACGGGGGGGGGGTTGACCATACTTCGCCACACTGGTCAGTGCGGGGTTGGTGAAGGTGGGGTTAGGGGGGAGGGCGTAACCCAAGGAGGCACAGCTGGTGGTGCATCTGCCGGTCATCTCAGTCAGCCAACCCATGGCACCTGCAGGGTCTGTCCCGAGACCTGCACCTAGCCTGGCACAGTAGAGGAGTACACCTGGTGTGCATCTGCCGGTCATCTCAGTCAGCCAACCCATGGCACCTGCAGGGTCTGGCCCGTGACCTCCTGCCAGCGAGCTTCCCACACTTCACGTGGCCTCGAAGTGCACCTGGCCTGGTACAGACGCCGTGGTGACGTCACCGCCACTTAGTGGCGAATGGCGGTTTTTGTTGTTGTTGTAGTGCAAACCCGGACTGAGTTAAGACATTGATTGCTTAATGTGAGCGTTGCTTCTCTGCTCTCAGTTGTTGTTGAAGAGCGACTGCCTCCAACTGCCCAGCAGTGTCCATCACGAGCCTCCTCCACAGAGGCCGAACTTGACACCGATCATCGGCACGTCCACTCAGCTCCACGTCCGCCTGTACCGCATGAGCTCCATCTCTTCTCTAGCCCGTGCCACGCCCGTTTAACCCCCTCTATCTGGCCAAACAAAAGCTGCTTGGACATGCGGTGCCTGGACATGCGGGTTACATGACCCAGCCAATGCAGCTATGCCCGCCGGAGGAGCTCACTGATGGGAATGTGTCCAGATATTTCAAGGATTTGTGAGCTCCGCACACAATCCAGCCTAGTTCAACCCAGGATGGATCATGGGCAGGCCAGCCTGAATTATTCCCAGCACATGCTTATTTGGGTGTTTCCACCATGGTATTTGGTAGAAAATGTTCAAGGTGGAGGAGTTACCAGCCCCTCGCACAAACAAATTTAACACAAATCTAACTACATAGCCCCCCCCCCACTCACACCACATTATAATCACAACAATGACAACAACAACATGTATAATAAAATAATGGGGGTGGGACACGCGTGGACTCACCGCTCTCACCTGCTGTGCGGCCCGGTTCCTAACAGGCCACGGACCGGTACCGCCCCCTGTTATAACGCAGAAAGCGCACCGTTATAACGCGGTTGCTGAGCGGTCGACGACGAACTACTTTCTTGAGCTGAGCAGCGGAGCGGTACAGTGATACAGTACGCGCAATGATACAGTTACGTGTGTTGACTGTTATGTTAGCCGACTCTCTGTGTTGTATTGCATTATATTTATAAGTTCACTAGGTTTGTTTTCTCATTCATTCGTACCCGATGACGATTGCTTGTGTTGCAATCGAAACGTCGTATTCTATTATTGATTTGTTTTTCTTTCTACGTGACTTTACCGAAAGAACCAAAAAGTAAGAGAAACTTACTATTCAGGCGGATCCATTTAAAGATACCCCACTGAAACAAGAGGGAAACATCGTCGAGAAAACTCCTTTAGGTTTCAATTCAAAGCCTCAATCCACCACGTGCCCCCCCCCCCTCCACTAATCTCAACACACACTTTGTCCAACAGAGCCCGGCGAGATTGCCTTGCGACTTCCGATGGTGCGCGTTCACTGAGGTCACTGATATGCAATTAAAGGGGTCATGGAGCTATCGGTTGGGGCTATCTGCAAATGGATCGCAATCTCGCTAAACTCAAGAACCTGGCTCAATCCACGAGGTGGCCGAAATCTGGATTCAAAACCCCAGGATGTGTCTTTGTAACCGGCAAAGTCCTCTGGTGCTGAGCCACCTGCCCACTTCTGTGTATAGATTAGATTACCTCTTTAAAAAGCCCATGGTAAAGGTACTTTAGAAAACCACAGAGCCGCTTTTTTATTCTTAAGTTTTTTTCGGTAAAGTCACGTAGGTAAAAAATTAAAATTAATAAAAGTAAAATAAAATAAAAATCAGACTCTGTCGCCTCGACGGACCTGGTTTTCACCTGAGGACGGCTGCTTGCGTTGTGGCCGAAACGTCGTGAGAATTGTTTTATGTTTTATTTTTATTATTTTATTACTTTCCTTCTACGTGACTTTACCGAAAGAACCAAGAAGATGAATCCCTGCAGTCACGAAAGCTTTACATCGAAAAAAAAATCACGACGTTTCAGAGGCAACACAAGCTTCCGTCTTCAGGTGGAACCGTCACAGCCCGACAGCTGTATCAAGTAAATGAGAGATTACAGGAGATACCACTCCGTATATATAATGGTGTCAACACGCAAAAGCAGTTGTCCTTCACACATTTTCAGAAGGGGGGGGGGGGCACTTTCTCCGACAAGGCATCGTCAGCGTGAGAGCCGCCACACATTTGAAACCGTTGGGGTCTGACAACACGATGGTGATTTGGGTTGTTGTCACGTGTCGTGTATTGTCGGGGGCCGCACTCAAGGCCACCAGGGGCAGCCAGTGGCCCACTGGCCTTGCAATGAAGAGAACACTGCCCTAAACCCACACAGCGCCATGCTGGTAAGGAAGCGTACAATTTAAAATAATGTATGCGGGGGGTGAGCGTCAGCTGCTTGTGCGTGCTGGGTGTTCTCCGGGTTTTCCCGTTTTCTCCCACACGAAGCCAAACGCTCAATCACAGTATTGCATCTGTTTATTTTGAACTTATTTTGCACCGTACGTAGGTGCGAATTGGCCAAGCATCACAACATTGCAGCATCCTGCCGCAAAAGAAAGTGTGTTGAGACTCAGTGAGACTTTCCTGATGATATGATTGTGATTTCCGTTCAATATTTTTTTGTATTGCAACACAAATGTGGGTTTGTTATATACTGTATTGAACTCCGGAATATATGCTGATACCAGGCTAGTGCAGGTTTTGAATGGTATACTAAGTGTGTGTCCACTTATTGCTGGTATTGGCCAAATCATTCACGGCAGTACCCTCTTGAAAATCAGCCCTGGCACTCGTGGAGATTGTCCGCGAATGTAATCAAGATTCGTGAGTTCTGTCGTTGAAAGGGGCGGGTGGACTGTTGTTGCGTCGCTCTCAATACCGTATATATATTTTACGTGCGTGTCAAAAATCTTTATATGTGTGTGTACAATGCGTGCCAACATTTTTGTACTTTACAGTTTCCTTTGAAAAGTATAACAAAAAAATGATCTCCACTTTACGAGAAATTGTGGACCATCGTTGAGCAAAGCTCTGAGGTCAAGCGCCAAGCCAAAAGCTATTTTCTTCCTGGGGAGAAGGGAAACGCGCAAAATTATGGGTCTATAAATTTAAAACCCAGCCGTAATGTGACACGTGGTGCAACTAAAAACGCAGTCCCTTGAATCAGAAATACGGCGATGTAACGGGTCGCTGTACCACGCGGGGTGGGTTGGGGGGGGAGGTGGAAATCCCTGGAACTGGATCCAGCTGGGCCTGCACTGGGGACGGAGAACTTCTCTTGCAGGAGCGCGGCCTGCCACTTTGTCCGTCTCTTTTCCATTGCACAACAGAGCCGTGCCGGGGCCCTCGTGGCCTGGTTGTTATTGTTTTTTTACACTGCAGAAGCCGAGCCTGGCCGTCCCACGACATCACACGAATCGTATATAATAGTCGACGTTTCGGGCAACGGCCCTTGACAGCACATAGAGGGGCCAGAGAGATAGTGTGATGTGCAATGCATGAGACGCGTATAAATGATGTGGCGTACTGACTAATGTTACACGCAATTCATTCCTTATTAGGTTCAATTTCCCGGCGTGGCATTTGCAATAATGAGCTGATTTATTAAATCAAACCGTGCCACCACTGTCCACTCTGCAGGATAAATGGCTTAACCGCAGTCGATGGGCAGGTGGCTTGTGGTGGGGTAAAGTGTGGGCACTTTCCACCTCTTCCAAACCCTGTGGCCACTATACACACTATTTATACATTACTACTAGCAGAAGTACCCGGCGTTGCCCGGGTGAAAAATATATTTCTTAATAACCTTACATATATACACAGATGGGCTGCTACCCCTGCCCCCCCCCCCCCCCCCCCAGCCACGATCTCCTCGGCCACTGTGCAGTAATATGTACGGCCTATAGTGTGGTCGAGGCCTAGTACCGTGCAGAGCCTCCGGCCTCGCCTAAATTGCCCACCCGGCTGAGGCTGGGTACTGGGGCCGTTACCCCCCCCCCCCCCCCGCGCTACAATAATACTTTTTACCTGAATTTACCTCAGAGTCGCGTGTTAATGCGTGCGCATATTTTTAACGGGAATTAAAAATGGCGTCCACCCCACAGCGAATGCGTCGCTACCCGTTGCCAGGGGCAACCGCCGTGGAAAACCAAACGGACCAATCGTGTCTCGCAAATCCCTCACATTTCGTCCAATGAAACTGCGTATGGTCCGGCGACACACAGACAGACAGACACACACACAGACAGACAGATTTGCGATTTTATATATATAGATACACTACTATAAACAGACTCTAGCTCTTCGCGGGGAATTCTCAGGCGTTCCCAGGCCAGCTGAGCGACGGCTTTATTTTTATTATTTCCGGAAAGTAGCTCGTCGCCAATACACCGATACACATCTGGTGGTCACGCGGACGCACTCACGCACATCCACTGGATTGCCAGACGAACTCCAGACTGTTGATTTGAAGTACGGGGGGGGGGGGGGTAATAAGTGCGTCTTGTGGCCGAGGGAATACGGTAATACAACGTTTGGGAAGATATGTTATCATTCAGAGACGTGTAAGCGGTTCATCCCCGTGGAATTGTCAACAACACATTTATCAGTCTAAGGTTTTCAGTGCATTTGATTTTTTTCTACACATGTGTTTTTTGTTTAATCGGGGCGAGCATCAATCTTTAAACTCCCCCCGCTGGCTGTTTGGACAGCAGCCAGCGTGTTGTGAGCCGGCACCCAAACAAATCCCAGGTTCAAATCCGGGTTCCACGCCCAACGTGAATACGTGGGGATTTCAGATGCGGTAAGCTGATGGTCTGAGTCGAATCACCAAATGACCACACGTTCAATAATTACAAGACGGCTTCAGCATTCTAGATTTGAAGCTTTCGTGACTGCAAGGATTCATATTCTTAGGTTTTTTCGGTAAAGTCACGTAGGTAAAAAATTAAATTAATTAAAGTAAAATAAAAATCAAATAAAAATCACGACGTTTCGGAGGTAACACACGATAGCTATCGCGCTGTGACGGTTCCACCTGAAGACTGAAGCTTGTGTTGCCTCCGAAACATCGTGATTTTTATTTTATTTTTGTTTTACTTTTATTAATTTACATTTTTTACCTACGTGACTTTACCGAAAAAACCTAAGAACACGGCTTCAGCAGTTGAGCGGTTCACAGTGAGAAGGTTGCGAGTTCAAATCCAAGTTGTGGGGGTTGAACTCAGCGTTATCATGCCCCCCCCGGGCTGCCCCATGTGTAGACGTGTAGACTCGCCCCCCGCGCCCGACAAAAGGAATGTGGAATTTCCACAGCGGACATCACTCCTGGAACTTTGCTTGACGAGTCGCGCACTGACATTTTTAAAGTCGTGCTGTTCGTTTCAACCTCGACCGGGCTTTACAAATCAGCGGCACTGCGTATCACGTTGACGAACCGGGACTCCAATAACCGCGGTGAATAACGACCGACGGGGCGTTTGGCATCACCGGGTTGTGGGTGGCGAGGGGTGAAACGGTCACAAACGCAAAGAGATGCCCCCCCTCCCCACCTCTCCCCAACTCTTTTTTTAATAACAGCCTCAGCCCCCCATCACACGGACAAAAACAAACTCTGCGCTGCGAGGGCACACACAAAAGACAAAGATCCCCCACATAGCCTTAACAGACTGGAGGGGCAAGTGCTGTTAGCGACGCGCACGCGCGCGCATGCGGCGGCAGCGACGGGACCTGCGTTCAACAATCACCACAAACTCGCTGATTGTGGGGGAGTTCGTATTGATTTCTCCACGGTGAATTGTGGTGGGGTGCGGTGGTGGGCAGGTAGTTAGGGGGCACGGAATCGGATTGGTGCCCCCTGGCAGTCCCATTCATCCTGCAGCCAGCCGAGGCCCAACTGCTGTTCTCCTAGGCGCAGGGGTGTATAACCAGGTATCTGCTGTCATCGAAAGAATGACGCTACCTTGAAGTAAACTTGTCAATGTCACAACGGATGGATCGCCAAATTTAACTGGAAAAAATGTTGGGCTGCTGAAAAGAATCCAGGATAAAGTGAAAGAGGAAAACCCTGTCCAGGATCTTATTTTCCTTCGCTGCATCATCCATCTGCCAAGGTCCATTTGGATATTTATAACATCATTCGCGGGCCATACAAAATTATCAACTTAAAAATTTGCCTGTTATTTTTGGTCAAACATTTAATTAACTCACCCCTAATGCGATGGGCTGGAACTGCTTCTCTTTGGCGAGGCGTGTGATGTTAGCTGGTATTGATGATGTCGCTACTCGCAACTGCTTTTCCAAGTTTGCTCCGAGATTTATTGAATTTCGAGTCCCGCCTGCGGTTGCCTTGGCAGGGCCAGAACCAAATGATTTTGCGGGCCTCATACGGCCCGCGGGCCGGACGTTCCTCACCCGTCCTAGGGAATGAAGCTCATTGGGGAGCCGTGTGTGTGTGTCCGTGTGTGGGGAGCGGTGGTGCAGCGGTTAGCGCTACGAGGCGGCACAAACCTGGCGAGCCGCGTTCGAAGACCCGCTCACGGCCAACGCCGGTGACGATTATCTGAAACGGTTCTGGGCCTCCCCTAGGTCGACTCGGCCTCAAATGAGTACCTGGTGCGATCTGTAAGCATCGCTACTGGGGAGACAAAGGCGGTCGGGCGTGGTGTTGGCCACCCACCCCCTTCGTGTGCCGTGCCGGCCTTCATAGGTGCTCGCTAACAGCACTTGCCCCTGCAGTCTGCAAAGCTTTCCTTGCATCGGCGCTCTTCATTGCAAGGCCCGCGGGCCCCTGGCGGCCCCTGGTGGCCCTTTAGTGCGGCCGCCCGACAATGCACAACGACACGTGACAAACACCCCCATCATCATCATCACCGTGCTGCTGTCAACCCCCACGATGGTTTCAAATGATGTGGCGGCCCTCGCACGCTTATGTCTTATCGGCGAAATTGCCCCCTCCCCCCCCCCCCCCCGTTGTAAATGAGTGAAGAACACTGCCTTCGAACGTACATGTCATGTATTGCCATGGAATGAACCTCCGAGCTTGGGCCGACGTTAGGCCTGTTCGCAGGGATGAATGTGGGCTCGAAGTGGGGCGTACAAGTCCCACGGCGCGAGCGATTGTACCGCGCGGAATTCATTCCCTTCCCCTGCCGCCGCCGCACGGCCTCATCATCATCATCACCATCATCATCACCATCATCATCATCACCATCATCATCACCATCATCACCGCCATCATCACGACCCACGGGTAGTTAGCCCCTGGGTGTTCACTGCACATTTCGTCATTTGTTTCCGCTTTCCTCCTGTGCCTTCGCGTGGACTAAGCACCGCGAATGCCTCCCCCAAACCATTACCGAGACAAGGAGCGGGGGGGGGGGGGGGCCTTGCCTCATGGCCCCCTCGGCCTTGGGTGAGCAACTCCCTCACATGAACCCTTATAAATCGGACTTATTGTCACACGACATTAGAAGAAGAAAAAGTTTGGCTGGCTGGAGGGAGCGTCACATCCAAAGGGCGTTCTTTACCGGCGGTTTACCGTATAAACACTCGTTATTTGGCCGATAACAACTCGATATATCGAGGACCGCAGAGCTTGGTGGTGGGTGCTGCTGCCTTCCCGCCTCCTTCTCGCACCTGCAACTCATCATCCTCTTTCTCTCTACGAGAGCGATCGAACGACACTGCGTGGCGACGGTGGGGCAGTGCTACGAGCTGAAACTGTAATTGTATTATTGTTGTGGCCAGGGTTAGCTCCGGCGGGCCTGCCTCTGCTGATGAGCCGCTGCGGGTGCCGAAAGCGATCCGGCGTTCCGCTTGCACTGAATCAATGCCCTGCTCTCTCCAAGAGGGCTGTGCACGGTGGGGCTGGCGGGCTGCGAATTGGGCATCACGCCGCACCCTGAAACCACCTCGGCCTCATTCAGCCCAGCGAGACACACGCGGGGAGACGCCGTTTGTCTGACGTTTTGCTCACATCTGCTGGAGAGTGCAGGGAACTGCACGGAATGGTTATTTATTTGTAATAATTGACGCATGGGTTTTGAACATCCCAGCACGGGAGCCGTGAGCAATGCCCCAGCCACCTTCAAAACATCGAGGTCTCAACCAGGAACACAAGAACGCTAACTTTCGGGCTTTCCAACTTTTATCTAATAAACAAATCGATGCTTTCATTCACTTTAAAGTTCAAAACGGCGCGCGCTGCGATGTCCAGGAGCACAAACTCGCCAGTGCGCTGTTGTGGTGCATTCCGGGCAATTGGGTGGTTCAGCTTGGATCAAATTCAACACGAGTTGCACGTGACGTGAAAATCTAACGTCGAGGCGTTGACGATGTTGACGATGATGTTGACAATGTTGATGATGATGTTGACGGGCTATGCGCGGCGGTTTTATAACATCAAAGTGTTGACGATGATGTTGACGACGATGATGTTGACGACGATGTTGACGATGATGTTGACGATGATGTTGACTATGATGTTGACGGGCTACGCTCGCCGGTTTCTCTGCAGGGGTCTGCCCTGGTCAGCGCCAGCTGCAGGGTGACCGCGTCTCGGGCGTGCCGTCGCCCCCCCTGCGCTGACCTTTGGTGTACACGTGGTCCTGCAGGCGGAGACACCGACCACACATGGTGTGAAGCAGCAGTGCCATCATCACCATCCATCATCAACTATCATCATCAATCATCATCAATCATCATGATCATCATCTTTGGTGTACACGTGGTCCTGCAGGTGGAGACACCGACCAGACACGCGGTGAGGCAGCAGCACCATCATCATCACCATCCATCATAAATTATCATCATCAATTATGATCACCAATCATCATCTTTGGTGTACACGTGGTCCTGCAGGCGGAGACACCGACCATACACGGGGTGAAGCAGCAGCAGTACCATTATCATCACCATCCATCATCAACCATCATCATCAATCGTCATCAATTATCATCATCATCATCATCTTTAGTGTACAAGTGGTCCTGCAGGCGGAGACACCGACCATACACGGGGTGAAGCAGCAGCAGTACCATTATCATCACCATCCATCATCAACCATCATCATCAATCGTCATCAATTATCATCATCATCATCATCTTTAGTGTACACGTGAACCTGCAGGTGGAGACACCGATCAC
The DNA here is from genome assembly GCF_015708825.2 of Lethenteron reissneri. Classification (NCBI taxonomy): domain Eukaryota; kingdom Metazoa; phylum Chordata; class Hyperoartia; order Petromyzontiformes; family Petromyzontidae; genus Lethenteron; species Lethenteron reissneri. The sequence goes on along the minus strand of NC_083823.1, from coordinate 5,589,472 downwards.
ACACGGGGTGAAGCAGCAGCAGTACCATCATCATCACCATCCATCATCAACCATCATCATCAATCGTCATCAATTATCATCATCATCATCATCATCTTTAGTGTACACGTGAACCTGCAGGTGGAGACACCGATCACACACGGGGTGAAGCAGCAGCAGTACCATCATCATCACCATCCATCATCAACCATCATCATCAATCGTCATCAATTATCATCATCATCATCATCTTTAGTGTACACGTGGACCTGCAGGTGGAGACACCGATCACACACGGGGTGAAGCAGCAGCAGTACCATTATCATCACCATCTATCATCAACCATCATGATCAATCATCATGATCATCATGATCATCAATTATCATCATCTTTGGTGTACACGTGGTCCTGCATGCGGAGACACCGAGCACACACGGGGTCAAGCAGCAGCACCATCATCATCACCATCCATCATCATCAATCATCATCAATCATCATGCTCATCAACTATCATCATCTTTGGTGTACACGTGGTCCTGCAGGTGGAGACACCGACCACACACGGGATGAAGCAGCAGCAGCAACATCATCATCACCATCCATCATCAACCATCATCATCAATCGTCATCATAAAATACATCATTATCAATCGTCATCAATTATCATCATCATCATCATCAAATCGTCATCATTCATTTTCAACATTAGTCGTCATCATCATCAATCATTATCAACATCAATCGTCATCAATCATCAATCATCATCATCATCAATCATCAGTCATCATCGTCATCAATCATCAGAAACCCAGAGCCCCCCCGCGTTGCCGTGACCGAAGTGGTCCACGTCACGCCACGTCGTCGCAGGAGGCCTACGGCGAGGTTAGGCCCGGCACCACGACAGGCCCTGCTAACCCGCTCCCCCCCCCCCCCCCCGCTTGCCGACCCGCCCCCTACCGGACGCGTGTGAAAAAGAGCTTCACGGCTCATCGGATTTGTCCAGGATAAACCCAGCGATAATGGTGACATGAAGGAGGTGGAACTGCATCTATTCTATGCATTTATTTTGATTTATTTCCTTTTCTTTACTTTGCTCGGCTCTCCTATCGTTTTAGTGTATTGTTTCTTGTCCTAACTTTCTGAATAGACACGTGCGAAAAAGACCTCTCAACGGATTCCTACAGGATCCATCAAGGTTCCGATTCTGAAATCTGACGAAGCCACGAGCTCCCTCGGGGAGGGCCTTCTGCTCTTCCACACCAGAGACAGCCTTCTGGTGTAGGCCAATCAGTTTCAAAGACGATGCAAATATTACCAGAGCATGTTTGTTTGCATGTCCACCACAAGCATGTGGTGTTAATGCAGTACTTGATTCCTTGCAAACGGTATCTATTTGGTGTTTAAACGCCTGTTTTACTGCCAGAAAGGAACGACAGGTAGTCCTCTACTTACGACGGAGATGCGTTACGACGACCCCATCGTAAGTCAAAAATATCGTAAGTCGAAAATGGCCTAGCCTACCCACGAGTCTTAATGATTGGTGATAATTTAGCAAAACAGAGCAAGTTACAGTACCGTACTGTATAAACTATATACTGTATGTATGTATTAATTACAATACTGTATTGCACAGTAACATGTAAAGTAAAAAAAACAAGGTAAATTCTTAGCCTAACTATATGAACTGCTATTTAATAGAAAGTTTTTTCAGGAAACAATCCTATCTGCTATAAAAAAACTTTTAACATGCTTTGATCGTATTGTATCGTGGTAACCCTAAAATAAAATCGCTAAAGCTACGTATCACACATGCATTGAACGTATCGTAACATATCATATTGTACTGTACTCACCAAGATTCTGTCCGTCGTCTGCATACTTGAACGATGTTAGGTTACAATTTTGTGGTATCGCTATCGCCATCGTAAAATCGAAATATCGTAAGTCGAACCATCGTAACTCGGGGACTATCTGCCCCCGTGGCACGCGGAGAGACTCACGATGAGGAAGCAGCTGGCGAGAAGTGTTGCCTTCAGCTTGGGAGCCAGGTCCATAGGGAACTGGATGAAGGTCTTCCCTCCCTTGCTGCTGCTACCGCCGCCGGCGCTCTCCGCGGCTGCCCCCTTCATCCACTGCTTGACCACGGCGCCGACCTGAGTCCTCTCGTCCTTGCTCAAGATCTGGGGACGAAACAAACAACGTTCGGAGCGCTGCGACGGAGCGCGAGCGATTGTGCCTTGCGCGGGCACGCTGTCGGCGGGGCCGGGGTTTGTACGTACGCTGGGAATTCTTTCACACCGTACGTAGTGAACCGTGCTGATCGGAGGTGCGGGGGAAAGACAACAAACGATGGGTCTCTGTGTGAGTCTTTGTGTGTACATGTGGAGGGACCCCGGGGTCCCATAAGCCTCCGGCTCTCGCATAAACTGCGTTGCGACGTAAAAATGTCTGTTGAAGGCGAACGACACGGCAATCTATTCCTCTCGACGAGCTCTACGCGATGCGATAATTAAAGTTTAAAAGTTTTGTTTCTTCTGCGCATTCGCCCTCGCTGCGCTTGGACGACACGACAACAGAATGACCCGCGGCGGGGTGGGTCGCGGCGTTCATGTGCGCCGTGGGACGGAGTCGCCAAAAATAAATTAATTTATTACGATGTTGACTTCCGTTTATTCGGGACCCCAGGCTCCCGCCATAAGGTTCATATGTTGAACTTCTTTCGCACCGTACATAGCTGACCGCGCTAATCGGAGGTGCGGGTTGGATAGAGAGGGGGGGGGGAGTAGCTGAGAGTTGGGGGGAGTTGGGCACGGGAGAGGCAAGTGAGACAATCAGCCAGGACCTAAAACTCCTGCAGTGTAAGGGGTCTCATTTACCTTTTTGTATTAAACAGATTACAAGAGATTACAGGTAAAGGCGCAGCCCTGCAATTGTTCGCTCACAACACTGCAGGTGGAAGGGGCCTCCACTAGAGGAAGCTCTCGAAAGGCGCTCTAGAGAAGGGTATTTTGCCTACTCTTCCACAGCGGCCAGACGTCTTGGTAGAGCTGAGAGTACGTACACTTTACTATGTGACTGTCATGTTCATTGAAAACTTACCAGGTAAGGCCGACTGAGCTATATAGCTCTTTTTCAGAAGCGTCCTGGCCACAAATGATAGCTCAACAAAGTGGAAATTTATAGTAGCCAAATACTCTAAACGCATGCTTCTAAATGTGGAGGGAAAAACCGGAGGACCCGGAAAAAAATCCACACGACCACAAGGAAAACACGGAACTTCCAAATATACAGCAGCAGGCGTCAGGGTCGGGATCGAACCCACGACCTCCTGTATACCAGGCGAAGTAGTTAACATCTCGCCACCGCATCGCCCAGTGGGGTAACATGGTGGGCTTACCATGTCACACCACACACAAAAGTGTGTTAGTGGGCGGTGCTAGTGGCTGAGCGCGGAGTGGAGGAGTGTATTCCAGCTTACCTCCCGCAAAATCACTAGTTTTGAATTCCCCTTCGCCCCAAAGCACGCCTGCCTCCCGCAACTGCACCTAGTGCCTCGCCTGTGACACACCTGGCAGGCTTGCCTCGTGCTTCACCCTCACCTGGAGGGTGCCTCACCTGGTAGCTCACGGCGTTGTTGACGGTGCAGTAGACGGCGCAGCTGGGCCCGCGGAGCCACAGCTGAGCCTTGTTGCTCACGTCGGTGACGGCGAACGTCGGTTCCGTCTCGGTCACCTTCTGCCGCAGGTAGCCGATGATGGAGCCCGGAGGGGACTGGACCTCCATCTGTCACGGCGGCGGCGGCGTTAGAAACATCGCAGAGCCTTCGCCACACCGCATGGCCGTCCCCCTCTCTCTCTCCAATTCACTCCAAAATGCAAAGGTCCCTTCGCTGTATAGCCTAAAGAGGCTGTTGAAGCGAGTGCTGTTGCTGTTAGCGGCACGGCGCACGAGGTGGCCGTGTGGGCAACACCACTCCTGGCCGCACTTGTCTCACTCGTGGCGATGTTTACCACACAGCGCACCAGGTACTCATTTGAGGCTGAGTCGAACTAGGGGAGGCCCAGCACCGGTTCAGAGGTTCGTCGCTGGTGTCGGTGGCCGTGAGCGGGAATGGAACTCGGTTCGTAGCCAGGTTCACAGCGCAGCGTTGCGCTAACTGCTGCACTACCGCTAACCACAATACCAACACCCGCCATTCGCCACTAAGTCACGGTAACGTCACAACGGCGCCTGTGCCAGGCCATGCGCACTTTGAGGCCACGTGAAGTGTCGAAGGCTCGCTGACAGGTCATGGAACAGACCCACACACACATACCGTCTAAACAGACTGCCAGTACACGCACGCACGCTCACTCACGTCATCCACGTTGCAGCTGCAGCGGTGGCAGCCACAGCGAAACCTGCGCACGACCCGCATGACCTCGCGCGACCCGCCATCCGTCATGGTCGCCTCCCAGGAGCAGGCCGCGCCCTGAGCCCTGCTCGGCGTCAGCGCCAGCGCCGGGTAGGGCCTCTTGGTCACGAAGAACACGCGCTGGCCCATGCTGTTCTTCACCTTGAAGCTCACCGTGCCCAGCTCGCTCGCCGTCTCTGCCCCGTGGGTGGCAGGATTTAGGGGTGAGCGGTTTAGAATCCGGAAGGTCGCCCCAGGCTAGGAGATGTTCACTACCTCGCCTGGTATTCAGGAGGTCGTGGGTTCGATCCCGACCCTGATGCCTGCTGCTGTATATTTCGAGTCTGCATGTCTTTCTCTCTACTCGTGGTCGCGTGGATTTTTCTTTGGGTCCTCCGGATTTTCCCTCCACATTTAGAATCGACATCACGCGTTCAGAGTACTTGGATGCTATGAACGTCCACACGATGATAAGCCACTTTCATTGACCTATCATTTGCGGTGGCCAGGTCGCTTGTGAAAAAGAGCCTTAGTGAGCCTTAACTGGTAAAATAAAATAAAAACTGTTTAGTTTCAATGCTGCGGTGTGTACGGTTGTCAGCCGCGAAATAATGCGTGCCGTCTGCACCCACGGTCGACGTTCAAGATGCGGCGACGTCATTCGCGGGAGGGTAACAATCACCACGACAATTTTACTATCTCGTTAAAATGGCACGCATCATCGGAAGATCGCAACGCGGCGCCGTGTATGGAAAGCCAGGAAATAAACTAGGAGATATAAAAGGCTAAATTGATGTTCAGTGAGTTTTGCTCGGGAAATAAAACTTCTCATTCCGATTTTTTAATATATCTAAATGTTGATTTAAAGCTTTCGTGACTGCAGGGATTCATGTTCTTGGTTATTTCGGTAAAGTCACGTAGAAGGGAAATAATAAAATAATAAAAGTATAAAACAATAAAAAAAATTCTCACGACGTATCGACTGCAACACAAGCAATCATCATCAGGTGTGAAATCCACAGCAAGAAAAATTGAAAAAAGGCTTTTTCTTGCTGTGGATTTCACACCTGATGATGATTTCTTGTGTTGCAGTCGAAACGTCGTGAGAATTTATTATTGTTTTATATTTTTATTATTTTATTATTTCCCTTCTACGTGACTTTACCGAAAGAACCAAGAATATATATCTAAATGGTTTGTCAAGCGTCGTTGTCCAAAGTTAAAATGAACAATATTCGAAGTTTACTGGATTTGGAAACACGTAGCAACAGTCGGCCACTCCTGCGAAAACTTGGCAGGACCCTCCTCAGAGTTAGTCTTGAGACTCAGAATCTGAATATTTATTCATACTGGAGGAATCCGATGAGCTATAAAGCTTTTTTTTCACAGATGCCCAGTAGGGGCGGGTCAGAACGTTACAACAACAATACAGAAACACGACGGGAGTGAAAACTACAAAAAGCTAAACAAATCATTAAAAAAATTGAACTAAACTACTTTTTTTATCTTATCAAGTAAGGCCCATTGAGCTGTTCACTTCTTTTTTTAGAGGCTTTCACGGATAAACAAGATTTGTAGGTTTCACCTCCATGTACTAGACTTGTAAATGTTGTGGGTTTACTCTCCAACACACCGGTGTGCTGTACTAGAAACGAATTGCCACCTTCTGTTTACGTGACAAACCTTACTAATTGGCTGTGTCGGGTGGTGGCGGGTTTAACGACACGTTTATATTCACGCGATCTAACCCAAACACCTCTATTATGTCTTCTTGGTTCTTTCGGTAAAGTCACGTAGAATGGAAATAATAAAAGAATAAAAGCAAACGTAATAAAATATTTTATTATTTCCATTCTACGTGACTTTGCCGAAAGAACCAAGAAGATGAATCCCTGCAGTCACGAAAGCTTTCAATCGAAACCTCTATTATGGATAATATTGGTCGCGAAAGCCAACGCGGTAAACCAAAATAAAATAATTCTCGAAAAAAATATCACAAATAGAGATACCTTCGGTGTTTTCTCTTAATTTGCTCACCAGCAGCTGATCAACCTACAAAACAAACCGACGGACACATCACGTGAAGGAATGAATCATAAGCAGTATTAGAATTTACAATTGAGTTTTGGGGTCAGATCACCGTGTTAAGAAGTATAATGTGTGTCGTACACCCTCCAATCACCCGACGCATCCAATTAATAAAGTTATCACGTGGCAATCAATGTATGACAGCTTCAGCAGTGCCACCGGGTGACGTCACTTTTGTTCGCACGAAGCCGCGTTACATTACGCGATGTAAACTATCCAAAAATCTGGAACATGAATCCCAAATTCTGCTTAATATCCAAATTCTATATATATTTTTAGCAAACTCCAAAACGTTTCCCTCTCAACAGCAAACAACAAACCCCACCGTTCACCACTAAGCAGCGGTGACGTAACCACGGTGCTTGTGCCATGCTAGGTGCACTTTGAGGCCACGCAAAGTGTCGAAGGCTCGCTCACAGGTCACGGGACAGACCCAGGTGTCATGGGTTGACTGACTGAGATGGCTGGCAAGATGCACCACCACCTGTGCTCCCCACTGCGTCAACTCCCTGCGTTTTTAGCCGCCCGGCGCTCCGCTCGTTGTTGTGAGCGGTGGGGGGGCGACTGCCTCTAAACCCCTTCACCTCACCTGTGACATGAATTCCAGTCCCGGGGGGCAGTTTGTTTGCGGGGGGCCTGCTGTCATCCACACCGTACTCTTGTGTTGTTGGGTTGGGGGGACAGTCAAGAAGCTGATCGGTGATGGTGTGGGTGGGGGAAGGGGTGGCTGGAGAGTTGCCTCCCCCCACGGCGAGGTCGAATCTACTCTCCGCACTGTCAGTCACAGGCACATCGACAAAAGGCAACGGACGCGAGTTCATGTTAAACTAAAACTATCTTATCTTACTCGGTAAGGTCCACTTGAGCTCTTTTGAAGAAGCGACATGGCTATCGCAAATGATAGCTCAACAAATTGGCGTATCGTGTGGAAATTTACAGCAGCCACATACTCTAGAAAGTTGATTTGGTTAACCAGGTGGGGAACTCAACAAAGACCGAGTTGGAGCCTCAATTGCAAGGGTGACCTGGGTGATCATTTATTTTGGGGCTGAGTCGACCTAGGGCAGGCCCAGGACCGGTTCATATATTAGTGACTGACTCACCCCAATACAACTGCTGTATATAAATATGGTCACTTACACCTACTGGATTATAATAATACAGAGTGTGAGTCCGTTTGGTAATCCGATAAATAACGATGTGTTGTCACACCCCTCGCCACACAGCATTGCTTACTTGTCGATAAAGGCAGGCGACGGACGTTCCGAAATCTACTTCTGAAATCGCGACCAGCCTAAGATGTGGTCGTTATAACATTGCTTCTCTATGGATTCTGTACAAAGTCATAATAAACGGCGACTTCCAAAAGAATTCGTTTACTCAACTACCCGCCTCGCGCCACGTGGTCGTTTGATCGCACGTGCCGTGGCTGCGTCACGTGACTCGCCACGTGCGTTTTCTGTCGTTCATTGACCAATCACACGACTCGACCCACAATAATGTGTGTCGTGTGTTGAGGATATTCTCATTGCATCGATTTAAAATCAATGCAGTCACCCGGCCTTGAAACGTTTTAGCTAGAAAGTTGTACACTGTACGGACACCGTGCTGGTGAGTCGGAATTAAGACGCTACCGGTCCACAGTTTGTCTATCATTAGTGCTGTCAGTCGGTCGCGTTTGCTCAAATTAATTGTTTTAGACAAGAGGTCCACAATGCAGTTATTCAGAAACTGCTGATTGTCTTTTGCATGTATATATATTTTGAGTTTGTATGTTCTATCTCACTGTGGTGGTTGCGTGGATTTTTTTTTCTACGGGTTCCTCCGGGTTTGCCCTCCACATTTACAAACATACGTTTTGAATATTCTTGGTTCTTTCGGTAAAGTCACGTAGAAGGGAAATAATAAAATAATACAAATACAACCATAAAATGCTCACGACGTTTCGATTGCAACACAAGCAATCATCATCAGGTGTGAAAACCACATCAAGAAAATGTAATTGTTCTATTATTATTTTATTATTTCCCTTCTACGTGACTTTACCGAAAGAACCAAGAATATGAATCCCTGCAGTCACGAAAGCTTTACATCGCAATTTATCCGTTTTGAATGTTTTGCCTCCGACTACAAATTCCCACGTGTGATGATGAGCGATGTGAGCCACTTCCATCAGCTGTTATTACGCGTGGCCAGATACCGTCTGAAAGATGACCACTAGCTCACTTGGCTTTAACCTGGTCAAATAAAATAAAACATAGAATAGAAAAAAACATACCTCGTCTCGGGCTCTCGTTCGCCGTGGTGGTTGTGTCACAGCCTCTGGTCGCACAGCAGGTGGCAGGCGAGATGCACGCGACGCTGTGACCGACTCGTCACCGTCGCCTTCCTTCCACACTCATTCCTGTCAGAGCCAAAGTGATCTGGGGCCGTTCATAAATTACGTCACTCGATTTTGGACGATTTTTGACCCCCCCCCCCCTCTCGTCACACGGCGTCACAAAAAGTCAGACCCCCCCTCAAATATGACGTCACAAAGCTCTGCCCCCCGCCCCCCCCCCAAAACCATACTTACATTTAGAAAATAAATCATGCTTCAAATCGCTTTAAACTATTGTCATTGTAGTGCGTATTTAATGTGGCGCTGCACTCTGATGTTGTAGGAGAAAACATTTATTAAAAATGAGGCGTTGGAAAGCTTAAAATTAGCATAAAATTCACTTGAAAATATTCAACGTCTAACTAAAACTGCAGATGTTCAGAATATTGCATTGAAATTATCTTATAATTATAAAATATTAAAAGTAATTATAACTATTAGAAAAATACCTGAAACTTTGTAGTAGAACGAAGCAAAATGGAGAGTACAATTATAACAATCGTCTATTCATTCTCCAGAATTAAAAGCCCTGGTAGAATCATTGGAATCAAAATGTTTAATAACAATCATTAAACATTTTTTTAAAATGTATACTTCTATATTCTCCGATGGAGAAGAAAAATTCTCCTTCATGGAATAAATAAAAGGTGACCTTAGTGAATTTAAATAATCAAATAGTTAACAACAGAGGTGGGACAAAGTCATTGTTATGCAAGTCCAAGTCGAGTCTCAAGTCATCAAATTCATGACTCGAGTCTGACTCGAGTCCAAGTCACATGACTCGAGTCCACACCTCAGAGGTGGGACAAAGTCATTGTTATGCAAGTCCAAGTCGAGTCTCAAGTCATCAAATTCATGACTCGAGTCTGACTCGAGTCCAAGTCACATGACTCGAGTCCACACCTCTGGTTAACAATGAAAATTAATAAAAATTTGTGTTGTTATAACAATTCTATATTTATTTAAAGTTGCGCATTTTGATGTGACGTCACATTTCTCCCCCCCCCCACTCGTCACACATCGTCACAAATGTCTGACCCCCCCCCCTAGGTGCGTGACGTCATTAATGGACGGCCTCTTTCTGAGCACCGGGGCGATGGTTCCCATCTCCCGCTTGGCTGAGCTGTGACAGGAGAGAGAGAGGCCACCAGGAACCATTCAGATCTCACTCGCCGCTACTGATGTTAGCCGTGACCGGGTATCGAACTTATAGTGCAGTACAAGAACAACTGCCCCCCCCCACCACCGCCATCATCATCAGTGGTTTCGATTAAATCATCTCCGGTATGAATGTGATTTTGTGGTTCATGTAGCGGCACAGTCGGGGGTACAACTGGTGCATCTAACCATTCATCTCAGTCAGCCAAACCCACGGCACCTGGGTATGCCCCGTGACCTCCTTGTCAGCGAGCCTTCGACACTTCACGTGGCCTCAAAGTGCACCTGGCCTGGCACAGGGGCCGTGGTGACGTGGCGTGTATTCGTATTGGATGTAGCGGCCTCTAGTGGCTGCAAGGGGGCACGTGAACCAATTACACCACGCACACGAATCGGGGCTCCAGTTGTAGGCCGGCAGAGGGCAGTAGCGCGACAAATCCGGTGGGTGTGCTCCACTGTTCAGTGCCTCTCGTCTCCGTGAGCGGCTGTGCTCTTCCCTCTCCACCCCTTCACTAACCCGCGTTGACCAGCTGGGCAAAGTATGGTCAAGTCATCTCGGCAATCGAAAGGCACGTAGAGGCCTTCATCCATCAGTGTATTTCTCTTTTTTTAGGTAAACCCGCGGAACTCAGTGCAAAACACCGGTGGCGAGCAGTGGCGGATTAAGGAGTGCGGGGCCTGTAGTATATGTTGTAAAGGGGCCCTAATAAAAAAAAAATCACAAATATTAAAAGACAATGTTTTTTACTTGCACAGTAAAGTTATTGTATTTTTTCATTTCCTATAAAGCCAGTTGATACGACAAATCGCTAACCTTAAACACCCAGTCGTTCGTAAAGGCTGAAGGCGGTATAGTACTATAGTAATAGAGCAAGTGCAGAATCACTGAACCGGGATTGATAGCTTGAAAGCGTTTAGCGCGGGGCCCTTGAAAGTGCGGGGCCCGTAGCTACTACATGTGTAGCTACTACACGTGTAGTACATGTGTAGTAGCTACTACATGTGTAGCTACTACATGTGTAGCTACTACAAATGTAGCTACTTGTGCTACTACGATAATCCGGCACTGGTGGCGAGTGACATCTGAACCGATCGTGGGAAGGAAGTGATGGGCGCTTGTGTCAAAATCGCTCAATGTTCTTCCCGTTTTCGGGAACCGCACGTCCATCTGTTTTGCGACGACCATGTGACCACGTGTTTGTGTGTTGTTCTATTCTAAGCATGGGCTGCTGGGAAATTGATATAATCGCCTTAATCAGCCATGATCTATCTCGTGCTGGATGACACCCCCCACCCATCTCACACGTCCAAGCTGTCGCGATCTCTCACGGTTCTGCGATGTTAACGATCCAGCACCACGCTTTGATTGGTGGAGACACTGAATAAAGTGCCACGGACATTCAAATCCTTCCCTTATCTAACGACTCAAACAATCGTGATCGTTGTCGTGGAGAATATAAACAACACGTGGGATAAACAGGCTAATATGTATCCTTCATCTAAGTTGTCTCTCTACATAAAAGGTACAAATAATGTGTTACACTACCCATCGGCTTCGCAGCCTTCTGGGAGTGCGTAATTTCAGCAAACCTCTGTGCCGGTTTCGACTTTCAGTGTCTCATCAGCAGTGAGCCTTGCTTGAATCAATGATGGTGAAGTGCTGATCTGACAAGCAAGGCCCTCTCTCTCTCTCTTGACGGCGCTCCTCATTATTTTGAGTTAAGCATCTAAGTTGGTTTATCAAAGAATTAGCAACAAGTTCCACTGGCTTGGAATTTAAACTCTTTAAGAGATAAAATGCTCCACTAATCGACACCGCAGTGGCTAGGAGATGTTAACTCTCTCGCCCTGTGTACAGGAGGCCGTGGGTTCGATCCCGACCCGGACGCCTGCTGCATATTTAGAGTTTGCATGTCTCTCTCTCTCTCCGTGATCGCGTGGATTTTTCTCTGGGTTCTCCGGGTTTTCCCTCCACATTTACACTCAACATCAATCGTTTAGAGTATTTGGCCGCTATAAACTTCCACCCTATAAGCCACTTTCGTTGAGCTATCATCATTTATGGCCGGGTCTTACCGGGTAAAACAAAAAAAAACATGTTTCGTTTAGAGCCGTGGCATTCTCCTCTACATTTAACAAATGACACCGCAAATGAATCAATGACATGAGCATCTATCGCCCCCCCCCCTGCCCGACACCCCCTCATTGCGGACACTTGCCAGGACCCTCCTGTAAAAGAGTCATGTGACTCAGTGAGGTTTTCCTGGATTAACAAGTATAGGGTAGTAGTAATAATAATAATAAATTAATCTTTATGAAACAGCATGCCAATTGCATATCTCCATATATATAAAAGGCAAAATTGTGATTATGTGTGTCTGTTCAAAATGTTTAGTGTACTTCCCGACATGCAACAAACTGGAAATTTGGGGTACTTTCCAGACAGTACACCATGCAAAAATATAAAAAATACACTTTTGTGGTTTTTTTTTTGGGGGGGGGGGAGCTCAATAATCCATATTTTTTTAGCACGGCAAGGGAGCTGTGACGTCACATCTGTCACGTGACCCACGCATGTGGAAGCGTAACGCATTGTAGTGTAGCAGGTAGCGCGCGCTACGAACCCGGCGACCCGAGTTCGATTCCCGTTCACGGCCACCACCGGTGACGATTATTTTAACCGGGTCCTGGGCCTCCCCTAGGACGACTCAGCCTCAAACCAGTAAGTAGTGTGGTTGTGTGAACATCGCGACTGGGGAGACAAAGGCGGCCGGGCGTCGTGAATCCAAGTCCCGGGCGAAGCCGGGTAGTAAAGCTCGTACTTGACATAAATAAAACGCATATAATATTACACACGTGATTCAATGAATGTTTAATGAGTTGTAAGAATCTATATCCACGTGTCACCCCACCCCAAGAAGAGGATGAACCCTTTTGCATGAGCGATTGCAAAAGGAAAACTTTTTTTGTTAAAGCAGAAATAAACTCGGTAATAATATAATATTAATAACAGTGAGTGGTGTTAGTGTAGCAACAGCATGGAAACATGTGGTCCCCGATGCGACATTTTCATCTTCAGTACTTTATTTAGAAACGGATGCTGCTACAGTAGTGCAGTCGTGAGCACACTGGAGGTCGCAGGTTCTGTTTCACCTCCGGGCGCGGCAGTTGATACAATGCCCGCAAGTTTCTTGAATCCACTTCCCCCACAAGCCTCTGTCCATCCACCAGCAACGTAGTCGGACGAATCGGGCCAGTTCGCGTGTATGGTGGCGGTCAAGGCCGTATCCATGGAGTCAACATTGGGGGGGACCAAATCTTCCAGGGGGTCTGGGGGTCCCCCCCCAGAAAAAAAAATCCCAATTTGAAAACTAATTTGCCTGCAATTTCCTGCCTGAAATATGAAAAAAAAAAATCACTAACACATAGGATGGACCTTTTATTTATTTTTTACAATAATATCTAAAAGTGTATTGTATGATATTGCTCTGGTTTTTTACCTTTTCTTGTTTCATTGTATGTAATGGCAGAGGTTAGGGATTAATAAAGTACAACCATAACCACAATCATATAAACATAAATCTATTTTATATAGCAATATATTAGGGGGGACACATTTTGAGCATATTTGAATATTGGGGGGGGGGGGGATGTGTGTGTATGTCCCAATATATTTTATCATTACGGTGTGTGTACTCACGCGTCTTTCCAGACGTGTGTCCAGCGGGGAAGGTAATTCCAATACCCCCGCCTCTCCCCCTCAAGTCACTGCACCAGATTGGGTTAAATGATGACGTCACCGTGCTGCTGCTCTATTGAAGACCGGGAAGCACGTGGAGGGCTTCACCATTCTGGCAAATCGCCCTCTGATGCTGGATGTAATTACGAGCGAAACGTCGTACTCCAAAATTGTAAATGATGTTGATTCACTCTTCAACACACCGGTGGGCTAAAGTAGTGAACTGTTTGTCTTTAGTTAACGCGACACTTGTTTTTACTGATTGGCCGTGTCGGGTGGTGGAGGGTTACGACACATTTATAAAAAAACGCGATCTAACCCAAAAACCTTTACTATGAATAATATTCGTCGCGAAAGCCTACGTGCTAAACAGCGTGTAAGGGTAGGTCAAATACCATCGAAACGAAGAGTCCGGATTTTTAGAGCTGACTCGAGTGGAAAGTGTGTTGACGTTTGACCTTCCAGAGAAGAAAACTATTTGAACATTTGACTTCACAGACAACTCTCCGATTATTGGGGGGTGGGGGGGGTCAGAATCAGAATATTTATTTATACTGGGGAAGAAATCCGATGAGCCATAAAACTCTTATCCACATATGTCCAGTCGGGGCAGGATATTGAGAGAGAAGGTGGTCCATTCTAGACGTAGATTTCATCGTAAAACATGTTTTTTTATTGATTCCTAAAGTGAATGAAACACATCAACACATTTAAAAGGAAGCGTAAGTAAAAGGCGACGTTTCTGGCAATGACCCTTCTGCATTTCCAGAGCGTGGACAATACGAGTTGGGAGACTGATCTTTACCCCATGGGGGTTGATGAGAATAAATACAAATCCTGATGAACATAAATGTAAACTCTTCACACGCCAATTTAAGAACTGTTAATCATTTTGGTAACATTTTTTAAATTCCCATCAGGCCCCATGGTGTTAAGTACCAACTCTTATTATCCACTCTCTGGCCTCTACAATTATATTTTAATCCTCGCAGCGGATTTTGGCGAGACATCGAACAAAGACGGTCACCGCATTGCTGTACTTCTGCGGCCGTCTGGAACGCTCTTCCGATATTAGGAAGCCTCCTGGAGCTATGTACTTTCAAATCTAGATTGAAAACTCATTTCTTTGGAACTGATTCTTGTATTTAGTGTGTTGTCCTTCTCCCACACCTCCGATTAGCGCGATTGGCTACGTATCGTGCGAAAGAAGTTCAACATAGTACGTACATGTACAGGGACTCCGGTAATTACGAACGAGTTAGGTTCCAGAGGTCTATTTGTCAGTGGAGTTGTTCGTAAGTCCAACTTTACTCCTGTTGATTCCAAACATGTTGTACGTCATGTACACTAAACACCGGGAATGGCTTTAAAAGTTGTATAATCTGCTGTAGATGTAGATGCCACTGGTTCGTCACGTTCTGTAGATGTGGATGTCACCACCGCCATCTATTGTGCTGCGGTTGAACTTACGACTGGGCACGAACAGACAACTGGACATACGGACAGGTTTGTTCATATCTCTGAAAGTTCGTAAGTCGAATGTTTGTAAGTAGAGGAGTCCCTGTACTCTGTAGAAGGGCCATTGCCCAAAACGTTTCCTATTTTATACTTTTAAGGCCGCAGTGTTATTGACAAACGTGTTGAGTCTTGTTGTTCATAATATAGGTTTTTGGGTCAGATCGCGTTATTTATAAATGTGTCGTAACCCTCCACCACCCGACACGGCCAAACAGTAAAAAATGTGTCACGTTTTACAAAGGACAAAATAATTCACTTCTTTAGCCCACCGGTGTGCTGAAGAGAGAATCAACAGCATTTTGAAATGTATGAATAATATTGGTCGCGAAAGCCTACGTGTTAAGTCTTGTTGTTGTTCATGCACCACAAACAAGGCAGTAGCAGCGGAATCACCACCACCACCACCAACATAATTAGTTTCATCTTAAAAGCAGACGGTGTACTTGCCAACCAATGTTTCACCATGACAAGAGCACCACATCACTGACGCTCAGCGAGCGGGGATCGGACAATGTCATAATTTACCCGGCGCGTGCGTAAAAATATTTTTATATGTCTACCATATTCGTTTACAAGTCCAATTAACCCTGCGATCCGCATTCAGAGCCGTCCTCCAGGGTGCGGCGCATCGGGGCGCCTGATATGCGGAGACATTTCGTGCGAATGTATTTTTGTAATTCATATTCTCCACAGCGACGCGTGTGATTGCTTTGAGTTTGGCGCTGTATTACGATTTAATGTCGCGTTGAACTAGCGCCACACATTATACTGGTAGGAACCCACTGGTTCCGCCAGCCCACAGGGGATTATTGTGTCCGTCCGTCTGTCGTGCAGGGAGGGGCTGGGTGGAGAGGGGCTGGGTGGGGAGGGGCTGGGTGGGGAGGGAGAGGCTGGGTGGGGAGGGGAGGGTGGGGAGGGTGGGCTGGGTGGGGAGGGGAGAGTCGGGGAGCGGCTGGGTGGGGAGGGTGGGGAGGGGCTGGGTGGGGAGGGTGGGGAGGGGCTGGGTGGGGAGGGGCTGGTCACCCCGTGGTGCCCTTATAAAACTCAACGTTTAACCTACTCACGCCGGCTTGTGCCCGCCCTCACATTCGGGCATATTTGTGGAATACACCACGCCGCCGTTCACCCTGGCCATTGACCGAGCAACCCAACGTTCCTACCAGCTCGCTCCGCAGGAATGTGTTACAGGCCCTTGCCTGTAAGATCATCAGCATTGGTTCAAGGAAGCCCGTTTCTGTTGATGAGAGGGTGAATGTCACAACCGGGCCAGTTTAATTCTCTTGAAACAGAGCTTGCTGAAATCACGCACTCCCGGAAAGCTGCGTGTAAGAAATATTAAATGTATGTGCAGACTAATATGTGAAGGAGACACGGTCTGCTTATTTGGTTATTTAAGCACTACCGTTTTTTGTCATAGGTCTTCACTTTTTTTAGATTGTGTTGGCGTATATATTACATCGCGTCTAATGCTCCTTCGCAATAATCTATTTAACAGGAACTCTATATATATATACTTGCAGAGGTGTGGACTCGAGTCATGTGACTTGGACTCGAGTCAGACTCGAGTCATGAATTTGATGACTTCAGACTCGACTTGGACTTGCATAACAATGACTTTGTCCCACCTCTGAGGTGTGGACTCGAGTCATGTGACTTGGACTCGAGTCAGACTCGAGTCATGAATTTGATGACTTCAGACTCGACTTGGACTTGCATAACAATGACTTTGTCCCACCTCTGTATACTTGTTTTTCCCGTTTAAAACTCAAGTGTCCTTCTGTATTGTGAATAATTGTTACCGGTTCACAACACGTTCATGTGCAAAACGTAACGTTGAAGGTGGCGCATTTGTAATGTGCATTTTCTGAACAAAGGTACTCTATTGGGATTACAAAGATAAAGGTCCCCCATATAGCCTAAACAGAGTTTTTGGGGCAAGTGCTGTGAGCGAGCACCTATGAAGGCCGGCACGGCACACGAGGGTTTCGGTGGCCAGCACTACGCCCGGCCGCCTTTGTCTTCCCAGTGGCGATTTGTTTACACACCGCGCCAGGGTACTCATTTAAGGACGAGTCGACCTAGGGGAGGCCCAAGACCGGATCAGATAATCGTTACTGGTGTTGGCCGTGGGCAGGAATCCAACTCGGGTCGCCGGGTTCTTAGCGCAGCGCGCTAACCGTTACAGAATGTCTTTCGACTGATGGTGATTAAGAGGCTGAAAGGTGATTGATTGATTAGTCTAGGGCAGGGGTCGGCAACCAAAATAACAAGAAGAGCCATTTCTTTCCAATTCGGTACAAAATTCAGTATTTCAAGAGCCGCAATGCATCTGAGTACATACGTACTCATCGTCAAGAAGCAGCCCGTAAAGAGCCGCCCTAGACCCCTGGTCTAGGGCCTCCGCGCATAACCGCCCAACGCTCCTGGGCATGGCCCAGGACCGGTTCAAATATTCGCCACTGTTATTGTCCACGAGCGGGAATCGAACTCGGGTGGCCGGGTTCGTGACGCAGTGAGTGCGCATGCGTCACTGCTCCCCAGCCAATTGTGATTACAAACACAGAGAGCAGCAATCGTCGTCCCATACTGGCGGACTGATGCTCCATGGCAGTCACGCGTTTGCAAATGAGACTCTGTCCTGGTCTGGTGCGTCCTCACCCGGTTAAATAAAATCAACTTAACACTTAACTTGTGCAATGTAAACACAATGATTGTGGTGGTGGTGGTGATGATACATGATTGTTGTGGTAGGGTGGTAGTGATGATTCTGGTGCTTCTTACTGCTACTGATGTTGGTGGGTGGTATTCGTGTTGGTAGCGCTTTTGATTGTGATAAATATGCTGCTACTGATGATGGTGTTGAGTTAAGGAGGGGTAGTCATGGTTATGATCGTACTTGTGCTGTTACTGGAGCCGTCCCGAGGGCGACCGCCCCAGGCCCCATGCTTTGGGGGGCGCCATGCGTAGATGTCACGGTGGTGTCAGATGTAGATTATGATAACGATACTTGTGATCTGCTGCTGCTGATGAAGGTGATGATGATGATGGCGATGCAGGCGGTAGTTTGGTGATTGATACGTTCTGCTTCCGATGTGTCTATTGCTCACTCAAAATATGTAAATGGCTAGAAGAAGCCATCATAACAGAAGGGGTGATGTGTACATTTGTAATTGTGTAACAGGAACCTACCCGGACTGACTTCAGGACAAACGTGTTCAAAATCGTAGGTGCCTCACAACACTAAAGGGGCCGTCCATAAATGACGTCACGCGATTTTAGACGATTTTTGACCCCCCCCCTCAAATATGACGTCACAAAGCTTTGCCCCCCCCCAAATAAAACATGCTTCAAATCGCTTTAAACTATTGTCATTGTCGTGCGTATTTAATGTGTCGCTGCACTCTGATGTTGTGGGAGAAAACATTAAAACGTCTATTTAATTAAGTAGAACGTGTTGTTTATGTTTATTTAAAGTTGCGCATTTTGATGTGACATCACATTTCTAAAACCCCCAACCCCCTCGTCACACATCGTCACAAATGTCTGACCGAGAACAAAACAGGTCACGCGGTTCTCACTCATTCTCTGCTTATGCCCCAAACGCCTGAAACCCCATCGCTTTAGGTAGACTCATACGTAGATCCAAAGGTTCGCACAGAGACCCATAGACTTAGAGAGAGAGAGACCCATGGAATCATAGATAAGGCAATAGACTCACACATAGATCCATAGACTAACACAGACACCCATAGACTTATAGGGAGAGGCATAGACGTATAGATACATCGAGATAGAGAAACCAATAGCCTCACGCACAGCCTGACAGCCTCACACAGATGCCCCTCGACTCACACACAGACCCACAGACTCATAGCGAAACCAAGTAGACTCACACAGAGTTCCATATTCGGTGTAAATGCGGTGGGCATATTTCTCCGTGAATACCTCAAATTCCTGGAATGCCACCGTTTCAAATATGTCCTCGGTCACCCACCTACCAAAACAACAATTCTGACGCTGAGCTGTCGATCCTTTACGATAACGTCACTGCCAACTGCAGCTGACTCCTTACAACGCGGTGTGTTTACACGTCGGTGCGATAGTCGCCAAAAATTTCTGTTTGGCGTTTCTGCAACTCATGTCATTGTACAACATCATTGGTCTAAAAGTTGTCTGCCCGTGCGAAAGTGTCTTTGTGCTCGTGCGACGTTTTCGATTTCTCGCGTGGCGCAGTTGTTTTTGTGCCGATTTCTACTTGGTCCTTCGTTGCTGCAGGAAGCCACTGGAGCTGCGGCACTTTGAAATCTAGATTCAAAACTGATTTCTTGAAAACGGCTTTGTGTGTTGAGTTTGCGTGTGCCCCCCCCTGCCTGCAACCTCCTATTAGCGCAGTTGGCTATGTACGGCGCGAAAGAAGTTCAACAAAAAGTGCACATACACACACACACTTCGTCACTCTTCCAAATGAGTATCTCATCCCTGGCAAGTCCCATGAGCACCGCACACGCGGTTCGAACGAAAGCACCTCCTGGCCTCAAACTCGACACACGCCGCTGACGATGCTGATGCTGCCGCCGATGGCAACCGCGGCGGTCACTCCAGGGAGTCCATGGCCACGGACGCACGCCTCTTCCTCGTGAGCCTCGACAGGTAGCGCTGGTAGACGAGCACGCTGTTAAAGCGCTGCCTGAAGTACTTGGACACGAGGAAGTAGAGCGGGAAGAGCGCGCAGCAGCTGACGTCCATGAGCAGCGATAGGCAGGCGATGACGGCGCCCGAGACGCCGCAGCCATCCGCCGCGTCGCTCCACAGCCACTGTGTGCCCAGGTGGATGGTTATGCCGATGTGGTAGGGCATGTAGAAGACCGCCAGCAAGCCGACGATCGTGAAGATTATCCTCAGGGACTTCGACCTGCCCTTGCTGCCGCTCAAGCTGCCGCCGAAATTGACGCGGCCACCGCCGCCGTGGTGCCTCTTGCCCAGCAGGAACCTCACGATGTGAAAGTAGGTGACGGTGATGACGGCGAACGGCGCCAGGAAGTGGAAGATGGTCATGACCAGCTGCTGCAGCCATATCTCCCGCCAGGACGTGATCACGCTCATCTTGTGGCAGCTGCCACTGCACACCGCCTTGCCGGCCTCCTCCGTGAGCATGATCGGCGGGATCTGCGTGGCGACCAGAAGCCACACGGCCACGCTGGCGAGCCGGTAAACCTTGGCCCGGCGGATCGGCCCCGCGGCCACCTTGTGCACCACGGCCAGGTAGTGCTCGACGCTGATGCACGTGAAGAACCAAAGCGTGGCCGCCGAGAAGACGCAGCGGGCGGCCACCAGGACGCGGCAGAACGACTTGCCGAGCGACCAGCCGCCAGTGATGAAGTGGAAGAGGCGGAAGGGTATGAAGGCGATGGCGATGAGGTGCGCGACGGTGAGATTGATCATGAAGATGTGCACCTTGTTCTTCTTGGAGGTGTGCGTGAAGACCCAGAGAGCGAGCCCGTTGATCAGGCAGCCGACCACGAAGGTGACGCTGTAGACGACGCTGTTCAGGGCGGCGTACCATCGCTGCGACCACAGCCACTCAACGCACGCGCCGCCGACGGCCGTCGCGTTGGCGTCACCGAAAGCCATGGGCCTTCACGGGCCTTCTCGCCGTGGGTGGGTGGGTGTGCCGGTCGCCCACGGGTTGATCGAAGGGCAGTGGAGGAGCACGCGGCAGTGAGATCGTGAACGGTGGCGAGAACAAGCCCGGGTAAGTTCCCAACGTCCGGAGGTTTTGAAATGTTGCCACGTTCCTGGAAACAGCGGTGCAAACGCAAGCAAGAGTCATATTTCTTGAAATGTCATTTGTTTGAAACTGATTTTTTCGCGTGCATTTAGTTTGTTATCCACCCCCCCTGCCCGCACCTCCGATTAGCATGGTTGGCTACGTACGGTGCAAAAGAAGTTCAACATATTTATATATCGATGCACACTCGGTCAAAATTGGAAAGGATCTCTTGGAAAAAAACCCCATTGACCCATATATAGATGTGAATAATGTAAATTGTTTTATGCATGAAATCCTCACTGAGTCTCCAGACTCTTGCATGAGAAGTGTCCTGCACTGGCCAATTTGTGCACCAAGGAAAGATAACTCACAATAGAGCCAGCGGTCTTTCATCTCCAACAGAAGCATAATCGGCAGCATTGTCAACATTCGAATCATCATCAGCACCAGTGGCAACATAACCCACTATTACCTGATGTGACATGGACCAAAAACACACGGGCAGCGGCATGGCAAAAAAAAATCGAACAAAGGCTGAAAATTGTGCAAAGAAGCGTGCATATCGACAGCGGCATCGAGAGATAAAAAAGGGAAGACAAGAAGACAAAGATACCCCATGTAGATTTTGATTTAACGCTTTCGTGACTGTAGGAATTCATATTCTTGGTTCTTTCGGTAAAGTGCCATAGAACGGAAACAATAAAATAATAAAAATATAAAACAATAAAATTCTGACGATGTTTCGACTGCAACACAAGCAATCATCATCAGGTGTGAAAAACACCTGTTTTTAACACCCTTCAACGTGACTTTACCGAAAGAACCAAGAATATGTATCCTCCACATAGCCTAAAAAAATAAGAGTTTCGGGGCAAGTGCTGTGAGCGAGCACCTATGAAGGCCGGCACGGCACACGAGGGTTTGGGTGGCCAGCACCACGCCCGGCCGCCTTTGTCTCCCTAGTCGACGATCCTTTACACACCGCACCGGGCACAGTACTCATTTGAAGCCGAGTCGACCTAGGCGAGGCCCAGGACCAGTCCAGATAATTGTCACTGGTGTTGTATTCAGGCCCGTCCATGGCATGGAGTTTACGAGCCCCAGGGCAAACCCCACTGTGTACCCTCCCGCCAGCCCCTACCAACGCCTTCGAACTAAACCGGGGAAGTATTACATCTGACACTGTGACGTCGAAACGCTGGGGGGTGGGAGGTGGGAGGTGGAGGGCGGCAATTCGCGGGGCCCCGGGCGGCCGCCCCGATTCTCCGTTGCCCCGGTGGGGAACGGCTCTGCTTGTCATAACGAGACGCATTCTGGTGGGGAAGGAAGCAGGGGTGAACTTGCCGCGTGAAGAGTCGCGCGTGCGGGGACTCGGTGGCACAATGGAAGGCGCAGCAGAGGGGACGGCTCGTGGAGCTTCGGTGATATGGGGGCGCCATGGCGGCGAGATGTTGACTACCTCGCCTGGTATACAGGAGCCGGCAGCATTTATTCAGTACGAGCAAACCCCTGGACGGTTTTCGACAATCAGTGTTTCATCAGCAGTCAGGCTTGCTTGAATCAATGCTGGCGAACTGCGCATCTGACAGGCAAGGCCCCTTACACTCTTAACGAAATGGAGTCCTTGTTCTACACAACGGCGCTCCTCATGATTATTTTTAACAGCAAGTGCCACTGGTTTGCTCGTAATTGGCACCGCGGTGGAGAGATGTTAACTCTCTCGCCTGGTATACAGGAGGTTGTGGGTTCGATCTCGACCCTGGTGCCTGTTGTAGTATATTTGGAGTTTGCATGTTCTCCCCGTGGTGGCGTGGATTTTTCTCCGGGTCCTCTGGTTTTCCCCTCCACATTTAGAAACACGCGTTTAGAGTGTTTGGCTGCGATACATTTACACACGACGATAAGCCACTTCGTTGAGCTATCTTGTGTGGCCAGGTCGCTTCTGAAAAAGAGCTACATAGCTCAGTGGGCTTTGCCTGGTAAAATAAAAGTTTTAGTTTAGTTTTAAATCGGTCCAAGTGCCGGCGTGAGACGGAAGATTATAGGCCTCGCAAGGCCCATGTGGCATGTGCAGGCCTTCATCCAGCAGTGGATGGACAATAGCCGCTGATGATGAACGTACTTACACAGTCATAGTAATAATGAAATTAATCCGTTTATCCAGCTGAGCCATACTACTCCATTTTAGGAGGGTGTTGCATTGGGATGTTTGCCAATATTGTACTACAATATATGGCTATTTTGCACACAAAAATAAAACATTTTACCGAAAGCCCTAGATTCATGAAGGGGTGGTTTGAGATTTGGAAGGACGGGTGGGTGGCACGGTGGTAACATGCCACACGGCAAGAAGGACCTGGGTTTAATTCCCTGCCCCGGGCGCATTTGATAGAGTAGAGTTTGTCCAGCTCCCTCCCCTGTTGCTCTGCATGGGATTCCTCCGACTTCTACGGTTGCCAACCGCAGCTAATAAGAATGTGCAATGTTTGTATGTTGAACTTCTTTGGCACCGTACAGGTGTTGGCCAAATATCCAAATGTAGCAGGACTCCCCTGACAAAAGAGTCGTTGGACTTTGGTGTGAAAACTCATTTCTTTCGAACTGCTTTTCGTGTTGTCCTCCCCCCGCACCTCTGATTTACCACTGTTGGTTACGTACGGTGCGAAAGAAGTTCAACGTACATACATAGCGTGACTTTTCTGGGTAAATAATATATATTTTGAAAAAATGTAAACAAAGTATGCCTCCAGAAGGCCTCTCTTTAAATTGTCAGTTGTGAAAAAAAACATCTCCACTCACTGCCCATTTTCTCCGGAATGAGAGACACGCAGTGAACGGATGGAAAAGAAAAGTAACCCAAAAATAATCTGGATAATACGGAGCTGCATTTTAGATTTCCCAACCTCAAAAGCCTTTTAGCACGACTACAGTGTGAGACTCGGGGCTTGTTTTAAATGATTTCGCCGACTTCCTGAATGTCATTGCCATCTGCAGTCTGCACTAAGTTGATTTACACGCAAATAAAAAAAATCGAGCCTTAAAGGCATTTGGTCATACATCCCGATTACGGGACCCTCCGCAAAAAAAATTACGTGAACGCCGATTTTGTTTGTATCAATGCATGTTTCAAAATTACGTCGCATTTGCCGGGATACATGAATCAGTTATTTATCTTCTTGGTTCTTCCGGTAAAGTCACGTAGAATAGAAATAATAAAATAATGAAAATAAAACATAATAAAATAATTCTCACGACGTTTCGGCCACAACGCAAGCAGCCATCCTCAGGTGAAGACCAGTTCTGTCAGCGTCAGACGCTGTCTCCCCGACAGACCTGGTCTTCACCTGAGGACGGCTGCTTGCGTTGTGGCCGAAACGTCGTGAGAATTATTTTATTATGTTTAATTTTTATTATTTTATTATTTCCATTCTACGTGACTTTACCGAAAGAACCAAGAAGATGAATCCCTGCAGTCACGAAAGCTTTAAATCGAAATTCAGTTATTTACGTTTACACATCCTCTGAAGCGTGACTCCTGAATAAGTACGTTGAACCTCTTTGGCACCGTACGTAGCCGACCGTGCTAATCGCAGGCGCAAGGGAAGTAAGGACAACTAACTAAACACACAGAGCAGTTCCAGAGAAATTAGTTTTCATTCTAGATGTAGAAGTGCTTAGCTCAAGTGGCTTCCTATCGGAGGGACGCGCGTTTCAGATGCCTGCAGAATCGCATCTGATACAGTGACCGTCTTTGTTCAATATAACAAGCAGACCCACCATAGCCACCGGGCACATCGACACAATATCAGAGAGCCGAGTAAATGACGTCGCTACATACCTTCCACCGCGTCCGTCCACTTTGTCCGATGTGCGGGAGTTGGTCCGTAATGTGATCCGTCTCTGGTTACGCCAACCCTCCACGCAGCTGGCTTCGAGTATATTCACGCAAAACTCCAGGGTGTCCGGGTCGGAGGGGGAGAGAGGGGAGGGGGGTTAAGAAGAATGCTCGCTTTGGGTGCTAAAAATTATCAAATCCCTTTTTTTTAAAACATGTTTTTTTCGCCTCCTATTTAGAAGCACGGGCGTGACCAAAACGCGAAGGCGAGCAGCTGGCTGCATGAATTCTGCTCCGCAGCTTCCTATTTCGAGGGCACTGGTCAAAAGCTGAACTTGGGTGCGCAAATGTGACGGCCGGGGCGACGAAAAAAAAATTCCGGTTCATTACTCACTGCCCGCCGAATGACGTCCGCGTCAAGACGGGGAAGTTGGTCGCAAAGCGGTGCGTGCATCCACATTCCTCCGTAAAAACCGTGGGAGCTCGCGTTTCAAGCCGAACATTTTTAAAACTCACTTCTTCAGGACTGCTTTTTGCGTTCAGTGTGTTGTCCTTCCCTCGTAGCTCCGAAAAGCACGTTAGGCTATACGGTGCGAAAGAAGTTCACCATACATATGTACTGAATCGCGCGCTTTCAGATGCAATTCTGCGGCCGTCTGGAACGCTCTTCCGATGTTAGGAGCAATGCACTTTAAAATCTAGATTGAAAACTCATTTCTTTAGAACTGCTTCTTGTGTTTAATTTATTATCCAACCTCCACACCTCCGAGTAGCACGGTTGACTGCGTACGGCGTGAAAGAAGTTCAGCACACACGGTACAAACAAAACAAGCACGATTCTGCACGCAACACGTGCACCGGACCGCGAATGCGAAACAGAAGCAGCCGCAAGCCGTTGTCATCAAATGGCTCACAAACGTTACCCTGGACGTACAGTCTACAGACACACTCCCCCACAAGCTAGAAGAAGGAGATTGTGTTCTGAGACGATGACCAGGAATGCTTAGAAAATCCAGCATTCCATAAATGTACACAGCACGTGCCGATGAACTGGTCAAATCCCTACCAATATAATTGCTCACTGGCGGCTTAATGCTTTTCACTAATGAATGCAACGTCAACGCGAGGACGTTTGGGTCAAAGTCCTTTGTGCTTTCCTCAGGCAATGACTGCGATTTCCCTGCGTGGTGGTGACGTGGGCCATCCCCTCTGCAAAGAGGGCTGGCTCCCTTCTCTTTTGCTGACCGCTCTCTCTCTCCGTGGGTGAAATCGAGTTCGCTGCCCCCATCGCGGATGCTCCAATGCGGCTTGGGAGCCCGCAGCGGCGTCGTGCGTTGGCGTCGAACTCGGCGGTGAAAAGCCTCAGGCCGCTGGTGTGGACGAGGAGCTTTCACGGTTAGAGTTACGACCGACGTCCACGTTGGCCACGCGCAATCATCACGTGGAAAGTTGCCCACTTTTAGCTCCCTACGCTCTGGGCAGCCTTGAACGCGCAGTGTCTGCGTCGTCTGCTGGACGCAGTCACCAGAGGTTGCCGAATGACGACATGAACAGGTCGCGCATATGGCACGCAAAGTGCTTGTCACAAATTAACCACGATACCTTGACGATCTCGTCAAGGAGCATGAACCATCACGCGAACTCCGGGCACCGCAGCAGCAGCAGCGGCTTCTGGCTGGGCCATCGAACGAAGACGGGCACCACACGCGCACTTTCAGATGCGCTTCTGCGACCGTTCGGAACGCTCTTCCTTCCCATATTAAGAAGCCAGTGGAGCCATGCACTTTTACATCATCTAGATTGAAAGCTAATTTATTTGGTGACGTTTTTTGCGTGCATGTGTTTAGTTTAAATTTCGATTTAAAGCTTTCGTGACTGCAGGGATTCATCTTCTTGGTTCTTTCGGTAAAGTCACGTAGAAGGGAAATAATAAAATAATACAAATAAAACATAACATTAAAAATAATAAAAATAAAACATAATAAAATTATTATTTGGTTATGTTTTATTTTTTAAATAAGTATGTGATTATGTTTTATTTTTTATTATTTCATTATTTCCCTTCTACGTGACCTTACCGAAAGAACCAAGAAGATGTGTTTAGTTTATTGTCCTTCCCCCGTCCCTCCAATTAGCGCGGATGCCTACGTACGGCGCGAAAGAAGTTCAACACACATACGTACAACGAAATACAGCGGCATTTTTTTGATGCCATGTCAGCATTTATATTTTTGGGCAGCTTTTACATGTGGCCGTTGCGGGTTTTTTAGCGTGAGCTTGACACTTCCTCCACTGTTTCTGCAGCAGCAGCATGTTCGTTGCATGCACGCGATATCGTCTACAGTAAACCCGTGGTCAGTTATCCCCCCCCCCACCTCCACGAAAAATTAGGTAAGAGTACGTGCACCATTGATGAATTACGAGCAAAAATTATACAACGCAGAACGTACGTACACGTGCGCAGATCCGAGACTATTCTCTGGCTAAACGGTGGCTCAAAAGTGCGCGAGGAAGCATAGCAGAGGTGCATGCTGAGACATCACTTTGAGAGGCAGAGAGAATGATCGTGTGGATGACAGAACGCACGCAACGTAGTGACGTCACATCGACTGTTAGGGAACGCAATTGGGGATTTGGACGGCGGTTGAGAGTGGTATAAAAACACGTTGTTTCAATGATTTCGAATAGTATACGTGTTCTTTGGTTCTATCGGTAAAGTCCCGTAGAAATAGAAACTAATAAATTAAATAATAGCATACGACGTTTCGATTGCAACACGAGCAATCATCATCATCATCAGGTACAAATGAAAGAGAAAACAAACCTAGTAAACTTAGAAATACAATGCAATACAGTACAACACACCCTAACTGTTATGTTATCCAACTCTCTTTGTTGTATTGCATTATATTTCTAAGTTTACTAGGTTTTTCTCTTTCATTTGTACCTGATGATCATTGCTTGTGACGTCACATCAAAATGCGCAACTTTAAATAAATATAGAATTGTTATAACAACACAGTGCCACATTAAATACGCCCTACAATGACAATAGTTTGAAGCTATTTGAAGCATGTTTTATTTAAAAAATGGTAATATGTTTTTTTTGGGGGGGGGCAGAGCTTTGTGACGTCATATTTGAGGGGGGGGTCTGACTTTTTGTGACGCCGTGTGACGAAGGGGGGGGGGAGGTAAAAAATCGTCCAAAATCGCGTGACGTCATTTACGGACGGCCCCTTATTTAAAACGCGGTTTAAGTTATTTTAATGGCACGGTTTAATTTACGTTCCAACATTTTTTATTTAATTCAAGCGGTGGCTGCATTTTACGAATACGGAGCGCGCCACAACGGCGTGAAATGTTCGAAACTGTGAGCGTAACGACGACATGATTAGGCGAGATGAGCCGCGGTATACAATAAGCCTGGGTGCGACCGTGCGAGACACATCAAATCATTTTTGGGCCCCCACGTGACCGATTACCGCACCCAACCTGAGCTGATTACGTCGTCCCCACACCACTGACCAACGGTAACTAATGCACGGCGTCTGCTGGATACGAAACCCCGTGAACCAATTACAGAAGGACGCAGAGATCGCTCTTCTACCCGGCCGCGTCACGGACCAGTGTAATTCATACGGCAACATCGCCCCCTACTGCAAAACTTAGACGGGCGACTCGTGAACAAAAGAGTTACGATGGCCCAGACTGTCCTTGGTAATTCTTAGGTTTTTTCGGTAAAGTCACGTAGGTAAAAATTTAAAATTAATAAAAGTAAAATCAAAATAAAAATCACGACGTTTCGGAGGTATTTTTATTTTTATTTTACTTTTATTAATTTTAATTTTTTGCCTACGTGACTTTACCGAAAAAACCTAAGAATATGAATCCTTGCAGTCACGAAAGCTTCAAATCTAGAATGAATGTCCTTGGTAAGTTACCCAGTTAATATACCAACGGTGGGTCAACGTTGGTACGTGATTGCAACCGTTAGGGCCGTTGGCACCAACGTTGGATAAACGTTTCATGGTTACTGGGTGAATGTTGATTTAAAGCTTTCGTGACTGCAGGGATTCATCTTCTTGGTTCTTTCGGTAAAGGCACGTAGACTTTACCGAAAGAACCAAGAAGATGGGTGAATGTTGTACAGTAATAGAAATGGTATTAATGTGGATGAGCGGCCACTGGAGATTTCCCCAGCAATTCTGTGATACCATTTCTGCATTTCTACCTGTGAGAGTTCCGACTGGATTCCTAGTCTCAAGATGCCGATTACACATCGAGGATAAAGTTGTGGAAATATGCAAAGAATGCCTTGGCTGCACAATTATACAAAGTTGATGCCAGAGGCATTGAATATTTATCTATTTATTTATATTTTTATTTTGCCCATGGTAATTCTAATTTATCAGAAACATAATTTATGAAAGCTGCAAGCCAATGGAAATTTAGTGCAGAACAGTCGACCCAATTGTTTACGTGATGTTATTCTATTTGGGTCCTATGTGAGTCTAATTCTAATGGAAGATTATTGGAGCAAGCTTGATAGAAACAATCTCCATCGCCAACATGGGCCGAATACGTTGGTGAGTAAGACTGACAGAAGACATATTAGCCGCTATCGTTTTACGGTGTGACCGTTTCAGCAAGGTAAACAACTGTAATGTCAACGTCAGGCTTTGGGAGGTACCCAGGTGTCTTAGCTGTTAGAGCAATGCAGAGGTACCATATCCATGATTGAAGAGGTACGGTACCCAGTGATCTCAGCAGTCAGAGTGCTGAGGAGGTACCGTATCCAGGATTTGAGAGGTACCTTACCCAGGGATCTCAGCGGTCAGAGCACTGAGGAACCGTATCCAGGATTTAAGAGGTACCTTACCCAGATGTCTCAGCAGTCAGATCCTTGAGGAGGTTCCGTATCCAGGATTTGAGAGGTACCTTACCCAGGGGTCTCAGTGATCAGAGCGCTGAGGAGGTACCGTATCCAGGATTTGAGAGTTACCTTACCCAGGGATCTCAGCGGTCAGAGCACTGAGGAACCGTATCCAGGATTTAAGAGGTACCTTACCCAGATGTCTCAGCAGTCAGAGCCTTGAGGAGGTTCCGTATCCAGGATTTGAGAGGTACCTTACGCAGGTGTCTCAGTGGTCAGAGCGCTGAGGAGGTACCGTATCCAGGATTTGAGAGGTACCTTACCCAGGTGTCTCAGTGGTCAGAGCGCTGAGGAGGTACCGTATCCAGGATTTAAGAGGTACCTTACCCAGGTGTCTCAGCGGTCAGAGCACTGAGGAGGTACCGTATCCAGGATTTAAGAGGTATCTTACCCAGGTGTCTCAGCGGTCAGAGCACTGAGGAGGTACCGTATCCAGGATTTAAGAGGTACCTTACCCAGGTGTCTCAGCGGTCAGAGCACTGAGGAGGTACCGTATCCAGGATTTAAGAGGTACCTTACCCAGGTGTCTCAGCGGTCAGAGCACTGAGGAGGTTCCGTATTCAGGATTTAAGAGGTACGGCACCCAGGGGTCTCAGCGGTCAGAGCGTTGAGGAGGTACCGTATCCAGGATTTAAGAGGTACCTTACCCAGGTGTTTCAGCGGTCAGAGCACTGAGCCGGCGCGGCTGACATCATAGGGTTGAATGGAGTCTTAAGAAATCAGTGATTAAACCGGGTTCTCAAGTTTGGTGAATTTACGGTCTCAGCCTGGCCATCAACGACTGCTCTATAAAACATTGCAGTTACATTATTGTTTATTTCACCGACTATATTGAGTTTTTTTCCAGCTATGTGATGGGTTTTTTCATGATTGACATGTGAAAAAATACATTTTTTGCAGGCTATTTAGAAAAAGCGTGTCTCCAGAATTGATTTCTTAACTTATACGCATTGTTTCTTTAAATATTTCAACAGCAAAATGCCTTGAAATGGCGCATCCTGGGCATCGAAGGTGGCAAATGGCACACAAATAGCAAACACTTAATGACATGTATATATACACACCAATTTGAAATATACTAATTATGTAGTATGTCTGTGATGCAGTCTTCCATTCTCGAATACAGGATGAGACAACAAACGCCACCTCGGAGTGTTTTGTCTCTGGTGACGTGTGAAGGTAAACTAATTCCGAAACATAATCTTTATTTATACTGGAGAAATCCGATGAGCTATAAAGCTCTGTTTCACAGATGTCTAGTAGGGGCGGGTGAGAATGCTACAACAACAAACAATACAATCACGTGATAGTAGTGCGAAGTACAAGAAAGATAAAAAAAATCACCCAAACACATACAAACGAAACTAAACCAGCCCCATCCTACCAGGCAAAGTCCAGTGAGGAATTAACTTTTTTTTCAGATGCAACCTGGCCACAAATGATAGCTCAACAAAGTGGCCCATCATTTGGACATTTATAGCACCAAAATAATCTAAATAATCTCAATGCATATTTCTAAATGTGGACTTGCCCGTGTCTCGGGTATCAATCGGAACAGATTTCCTGCTCAGCTGACCTATATGTAAGTCTATGGAAAACGAATTTTTTAAGAACTGTTTTTGTGTTTAGTTTGTTGTCCTCCCACCGCACCTCCGATTGGCATGGTTAGCTACGTCCGGTGCGAAAGAAGTTCAGCATACATGCGTAAGTGTACGTGTCCTATGTAAGTCTACAGTATGTCATTATCTTGGTCCTATGTAAGCCTGTGTGTCCTATGTAAGTCTATGGGTGCTATGCAAATCTATGAGTTATATGCAAATCTGTGTGCCGTATGTAAGTCTATGGGTGCCATGTACATCTTTATCTCTTAAATGTATATGGGTTATATATAAGTCTATGTGATTATCTGGGCCCTATGTAAGTCTATGGGAGCCATGTAAATCTATAATTCTTAAATTTATATTGGTTATATGTAAGTCTATGTGATTATCTGGATCTTATCTAAGTCCCCGTGCCCTATGTAAGTCTATGGGAGCCATGTAAATCTATAATTCTTATATTTATATGGATTATATTTAAGTCTATGTAATTATCTGGGTCCTATGTAAGTCTGTGTGTCTTATGTAAGTCTATGGGTGCCATGTAAATCTATAATTCTTATATTTACATGGATTATATGTAAGCCTATGTAATTATCTGGGTCCAATGTAAGTCTGTGTGTCTTATGTAAGTCAATGGGTCCTATGTAAATTCTAGATTTGAAGCTTTCGTGACTGCAAGGATTCATATTCTTAGGTTTTTTCGGTAAAGTCACGTAGGTAAAAAATTAAAATTAATAAAAGTAAAATAAAATAAAAATCACGACGTTTCGGAGGCAACACAAGCTTCCGTCTTCAGGTGGAACCGTCACAGCCCGACAGTTGTATCAAGTAAATGAGAGATTACAGGAGATACCACTCCGTATATATAATGGTTGAGGGGGGGGGAAGGGGCAGGAATGGCCCACTTTTATTATTATGTTAAGGTGCTGTTTGAGACTATGAATAGACTGCATAACAAAAGACTGAGCCTTTATTATGTTCCACCTGAAGACGGAAGCTTGTGTTGCCTCCGAAACGTCGTGATTTTTTACTTTATTTTACTTTTATTAATTTAATTTTTTTACCTACGTGACTTTACCGAAAAAACCTAAGAATATGAGTCCTATGTAAAGTCTATGGCAGGGGTCGGGAACCTTTTTGACTGGGAGAGCCATTAAAGCCAAATATTTATAAATATATTGCATTGAGAGCCATATAGTATTTTTAACGTATAATACATTAAATATGTATCACTTTTAATGCGACTTCTGGTGCTGCATGGTTTTGCTGATGGCCTTGTAGTCTGGTTCGTACGTGGTGAGGTTGAGCTTCATGCAGGCGTTGAGGCCCCGTGACCCGTGACATTTATCTTCAAAACTAATTTCTGTTTACTTTAAAATGACACAGTATTATTAAGCCAAATCATAAGTATTTTAAAATCAGTTCCAAACTGATTTTTGTATTTTTTTTTTCAACTCAAAATTGTCTTGGAGCCCATATGCCGTCACCAGAAGAGCCATATATGGCTCGCGAGCCATAGGTTCCCGACCGCTGCTCTATGGTGTCTCTTATCCTTGACAGCACAAACAGGACCCTGCGGGGTGGGCTGGTAGGAATAATACTTAGTACCGGTACAGAGATATCGACCGGGTATAGAGGAGTTAAAGAAAAAATTACTGTATTCTAGTGTAACGTTAATTAAAAGTGTTTGTTTTGACAAGAAACGCTGTGAGATTTAAAGACTCGTAGTCTTTCATTTCCAACACCACCCTCAACACCACCCCTCCCACGGACGGACACATTAATCTATTGGTGGTCTGGTCCACTTCGTTCCTACCAGTATAATCGAAGAGGTGTCAATCACGTGTCGCCTCACGCTGATTGGCTCTTCCCCTATCACCTGCAAAACCAAACCACGCCTCTGACCGCGCCCTATCCCGCTCAGGTGAAGGCGGGGTAGAGAGGGGGGATTATATTTGCCACTTCATTCGCGCGCCGGCGGCGACTGCACCAATAGGAGCGCTGCGTGCTGTCGTGTTGGACGCCCACTGACCAATGACGAGCCGCCAAAGTGGCGAGCCGCGCTCATGCGAACTGCGGAATGTAATCGCCTCGGGGGTGGCTGACGTGGACCGCATAGGAAGTCCTGGCGCCGAGACTCGGTCGCAACTTTAAATTCGTTTAATTTTTTTGTCATCCGTCTGTCTCGAGGGGAATGGGAAAGATGTCTGTTGCTTCTGTTCTCACTTTCGTCACCTTGAGCGGGTTTTCCGCCGGGTTCTACCTGCCTGGCCTGGCGCCCGTCAGCTTCTGCCCGGAGGAGAGCAAGAGCGACACTTGCCCGGTAAAGTGTTCTAGGAAAAGCGGGAAAAGCCTCGGCCTGGTTTGGCCCTTTCGTAAAAAAAATGTATTATTTTATGAAAGAGAATTAGAAGTCGTGGTTAGGCGCTCGGCAATAGCTGCCTGGTCACGCCACTACTACAGTGTGTGAATACGGTCAATCCGCTGTCGGATTAGGGCCTCAACCACGCCGTAAAGGTCGTGTGAGCGGTTGTTTTGACCATACTTCACCTCACTGGTCATGTGCGGTTTGGTGAAGTTGACGCCGCTTCTGATGTTATTCCGCACGGGGTGGAAATTAAACTCTGATCCGTCCTTAGAACGGTATGAATGACGTGCCGCCGGTTCGTAACTTTAAATTGATGTACGTACGCTGTAGATATGTTCACATTGAGAGACATGTTCAGTGTGCCTATGCGTATACTAACGCTGTATATTCAGCATTTCCTACATAAGCAGGGATCCTACACTAGTGGACAGTTCGCAGTACTGTATAGTATTAAGATACAGTGTAATAAGATAGACGTATTTGCATCGCAGGGTGGCGAGTCATGACAACGCCTTGTTGAGAGGCATTTAACAAGCAGTGCATTGTACCGATTGCTGCTGGTGATAATGACGACGATTAGGATATAAGACACACGTGTTTATCAAGTATTACAACGTGATCATTATCTGACTAAATTACACACAAACGCTCGAACGCGTCAGATCTATAAGGCTTGAGCCTGGGTAGAGGCTTGGATGGGCATAGACCTTGCACTACAGGTGTTGTAGACCGCTGGGCAGCAGAGAGCAAGATCCATATTTCTGCGTTGTATGTACATCTATGCGCCCACGTGTATGCTCCCCGACTTCACAATCCAGCAGTAGATTGACATGAGTGCCCATGCTTTTACAGGACCAATACTGCACCACGCTGGTCAATGCGGGTCGTTCACCGTGTCTCTAAGCCAGTGGTGCAAATTCCATTTATTTTACGGCAGGGATAACCAGAGGTGTGGACTCGAGTCATGTGACTTGGACTCGAGTCATGAATTTGATGACTTGAGACTCGACTTGGACTTGCATAACAATGACTTTGTCCCACCTCTGGGGATAACTCCACTGTACAGAACAATTTAGGCTTCTCAGAAAGCGGCACTTATCTTTGCGACGTGGTTTCAAAGCTTCCCTGTAATTGCCGTAGTTTTCTAAGGTCGTTCGATGGCTTTTGTCAACATGAACAGGAAGTTAAAGTGCACATTGCGCCCTCGGTTGGCATCATTCAACTCGGGCCGGGACGATGAGTCGATGGAGTGGACTGATCGATAACAATTGTATTTGACTATACAGTACCGTATTCACTGGTCGATTACTCGGGCCACTTTTAATAATGGTAGCTGCCCTGACGGCACGTTCAAGTTGATAGGCCGATGATGTCACTCGCCCCCGGGCGTCACCTCCAGTCCAGCGGCACACGTGGGAACAGAGGTTAAACTTTTTCCACCTGTGTTTCGTGTTATCCGATTGAAGAATTGAACCTATCACCGTCTGTTACTGGAATAATAGGGTATCCCTGGTATAATTAAACCCCTAAGTGGAACGATTTTCCTTTAACCTCTACTGCTACTACCATACAATGTTTGTTCAGTATCTTGTTTTAGTTTACGTGAACAGCCAATGCTAAATGCGTGTTGTCTTGTTTACGTTTTAAAATGGTTGGAAGTTAAAGTGGACACGTCACCTGACCTCGTATTCCCGACGAAAAGGATGTGTGACAAGTGGCCAAATTATTTGTCTATTGTCTCTGTGAATATTATACCCCATATTGAAGAGGAAGGATGCAGTGCTTCGCTTTCACTCTTAATGATGTAAAGCATTCACCAAGTTAGGTAATACATTTGCATAATGTCAGCCAGAAGGTTAACTATTTTTTTCTTAAGGCTTAATGCCTTGAAATGTTCTCGAGTTACTTGAAAGGTGAGTTTGTAAATAAAAAATGCTAAGACTTATTAAAAGGCACGTGTCTTTTTTGGTTTACAGTGGTTTGAGTGGCCAGCACGTTGAGTATATGCTCTACTCTTAAACAAATATTTAAAATACTTTTTTTTTAAAACAGCACGCTTTAATGAAATGTACCATACTCGTAATGGCAGAACTCCACGACTCCAGGAAGTGGCCCCGTAGCTTGCCATAGCGTAAGGGACCCCGTGGTGATTTACAGGCAACGTTAGTTGAGCGTGGACAATTAGACCCGTCAAAAATATTGTTTCAAAATATATGTTTTAAAATTATCATGATAGAATATAGTATTGTCATCAGTATGGGATACCTATACCAAGTTTGCAGTCTATACGACTTTGGGAAGACGGTTGAAATTGAGTTACAAGATTTGAGGATACGACAACAGAGTAAGTTAAATAAAAGCGTCTAAAATGAATAAAAATATGCATTTGAAAATGTTTTAATGATAGAATATAGTCTTGTCATCAGTATGACATAAGTATACCAAGTTTGTAGTCGATAGCACATTGGGAAGTGGGTAAAAATTGAGTTACAAGATTTTTTAACGATACGACAACAGACGGAGTGAGTTAAATAAAAGCGTGTAATAATTATAATGAAAACCTGCTTCGGCACGATTGTGGTTTGTCAAATTATTTCCGTAAAGGGTAGTATTGACATCGTATGGAGAGATAAGGTGGAGATTAAAAATGACAGACTATAAAACATTTTAAAGCACAATATCAATGAGTCGGCTTGTGTTCGTGATCTTTTACAACTTGCAGAGTCATCTTCAGGATATCAATGTATTAATAATCACGTGTTGACTTACTCTTAAGGAAAAGTACACATTTTGAGGCATGGCATTTCTTTTTATAAGCGGCAAGCCTTTATGCAATCCCCTTACCAAACCCTCATCTTTATGTTTCCTTGCTCTTATTTCTAAAACCGTATTGTTCTCATGCCTCGCTGTATCCTGTTAGCTTTTGTATTTATCTTATTCCGTATCTTGTTAATCATTTCATTGTCAAGCACCCTGTTTGTATCACGGAAGCAGAGCCATACATTTGATACGATTATCTAAATATGTAACATTCGTTATACATCTTGGTTCTTTCGGTAAAGTCACGTAGAAGGGAAGTAATATTTTTATTATTTTATTACTTCCCTTCTACGTGACTTTACCGAAAGAACCAAGATGAATCCCTGCAGTCACGAAAGCTTTAAATCGAAATTCGTTATACATGATAAAAGTATAAAACTGCAAATGTATTGATTGGTTGTTACAAATGTCAAACTTATGTATTCTCATCACTTGCTACAAAAAATACTTCTCTTCCCACACAGTCCGTCATTGAGCTGTTTGTGAACAGACTGGATTCAGTGGAATCTGTTCTTCCCTATGAATACAATGCGTGAGTATAATTTACCTTATTTTATACGGTATACTGCTAACCACAATTCAAGTCACCTGCTGTTATCATTGTGAATCGACTGGCTTTAAAGACAGTTGTGTCGATCAGAGGTTGAGAGAACCTGCTTTCCTCGATATGAAGTATCGTTTTGCACAATAATCAAACATTAATGAGGATAGTTTTTTCTTATTGTTTTTATTTCTCCCTATGTTTATCCCGATTGTGTTGTCGGCGTCATGTTCATTCACATCTTTTGAGAGCAGTTCAACCGGAATCAGAATCAATCTTTATTTCGACTGGAGGAATCCAATGACTTATAATAAAGCTCTTTTTCACAGATGTCCAGTAGTATTGGAGAATGGACCCACCACTTCAGGTCCCTTCAAGTGACTTCTGGTCCAGACTGTAGAGGACAGTACTTTCTCATCCGCTTTGCAGTGAGAGTCATCTTTTCCACATGGCAGTCAACCCAATATTTAATTCTCGGAGCTGAATTTTTGCCAAACTAAGTGCGGTTCCAAATCGAATGTGATTGGATTTTTGGCAGTCATATTGACTGGGCGGAGAATTTAAACTCGCCACACTTGAGAACCCTGTTTGATCAGTCAGGCAGCTGCCTGGTTGGTTACTGTTTTTAAATATGTGTAAATGTCATCACAACAATGCTAGATAAATTTACAGCAACGATCACATGGGCAACAGTGAGACCCAAGAAATGCCACGTGGACTACATTGTAATTATACAATAGGGCCTACAGGAACATGAGGCCCTACTTATAAACGTCCCGCAAATAATATTTATTCATCATTGGAAGGATCTTAGCTGTCTTACTCCCAAACGTAAACCGGAAATCAACATGTTGGTAAGAAAACAATGGGTGCGGGCATCACAATCCTTTATCAGTGAGCTCTAATTACGATAACGCAATGGCGTGTGTTAATGAGTGTCCTGCCAATTGCATTTTTTGTCTTGTTTAGCCCTCAGTTTGAAAATGGTTTCCCACCCAAGCTGTAGATTATGCTGTGTTGCTTGAGCTAGAAGCGCTTGTGTTACAAGGGTGAGATAGGCTAAAGTAAACCTTTAATTTAGTCGACACAGTGAAACACAACACTTTGCTTGTAAAGAATCAACTGTCACCTAATGGTTGACTTATCTGCCACGACTGTAGTTGTGAGAGTGAAGGCAAGCCAACAGCTCTCATCTGGTCACTGACACGTATTACTGTCATTGGAATGTTTCGCTTAAGTAGAACCCTGGAATGTATTTTGCGATAATTACATTAATATCACTATGAGATCTCTGCTTACTCCGAGCTCTCAAGACTGATATTGCACTGTTTGAGTTGTACGCCTTCTGGTGTCATCTGGTCCAACACCAATGGTGACTAGGCTCAAAGAAAGCCGTCTCGGGTGTGGACCAATCAACTTCAAGGACAGTGCATATTATTATCATTATCAGAGTTGCTTCTTTTTGTTTGCTTTTTTGACTACTTGTGTGGTGGTTATTGCAAACATGATGCCTTGAATAAATGTGTCAGTTTTGTACCAGTTTAAAAGGGTAAAAACCTACTACTACATTAATATCTATAGAGAGACAATTGTTGTCCATGGTGGCACTTGTAGAATAAGCAGCATTTGGCAAAATTCCAGCTCGTTTAAAAAATATTTTGACTGTCATTTGATAAACATTACTGATAGTGGCATGGTGAGTAAGAAAGGGCTTTAAACCTACTGTGTGGACCAGAGGTTACTTCAAAGGCACTCGGAGGTAGCTCTGTGATATCTGCTTTTGTGGGCCTTCCTCTAACACAAGCGGTTGCACTGCTCTGCTAGATATTTTAATGGATTCTTCATCTATGACATGACATTTTTGGGAAAAGGCCAATAAATAATCTAAATTCAACAGCTACGAGACAAGTCTGTGTTTGACAAGAAACGAAATACTGTCTGTACATATTAGTTCAGTGCCTTTGCATGAGGGGTCGAATTTTTGACGGCGGTCTTCCACAGCTTCGACTTCTGCCAAGCAGAAGGAAAAAAGCGACCTTCAGAGAACTTGGGGCAGGTTCTTTTCGGAGAGCGGATTGAGCCGTCCCCATACTCGGTGAGTGAGATGTTAAATAGATTTCGAAACCGTAATTTAGGACAATGATAAGGTGGAACGCATCACATCAAGGATTTGCAAGCGTGACGGTATGTATTGTCATGTACAGTAAAACCTTGGATTGCGAGTAACTTGTTCTGCGAGTGTTTTGCAAGACGAGCAAAAAATGTAAATACATATTAATTTGATAAACGAGCGAGATCTTGCAATACGAGTAGTACGTGTATACGCTTTGTCTGCCGAGCGTCACGTCATCACAACTGATATATACGAGTGCTTTGGATTACAAACACGTTTCCGGAACGATGCTCGCAATCCAAGGTTTTACTGTACTTTTATGTTTGTTCAACCGTTGTAAACCTCTGCAGCATGTCTATACTAGAGTCTGAGCATTGTTAGATATTGTATTATAGTAAGCAAGCACTGTGGTTTTCGCAATCCGAATCCATTGTACTACAAATAACATCACGTAGAATGAAATTGCCTCCCAATAGAAATGTAACCGCACTTCAAAAGTTCACGTTATGTCAGCATTTGCAACTCCTATTACAAACATGACGCATAAACATGTTTTATTCAGACGATTGACTGGTAAATGTATTCAACATTATTCATGAAAAAAACTGACATATAATATCTTTAATATCCAACCACATTCGGGCACAGACTTTGGTCATCCCGTTGCACTAGCATTTACTTTGCAATGCGGAAGCATTCGCATTCCTGGTTGTTAGTGCTCATTGTGTTCATTGGACCCACTGTTACAACATAACGTGTGTGGGTTTTAGAAAGCGCCCAGTTGGACATGGCTGGACATGGCGTGTGTACCGTAAAGCCCACCCCCACTCAGCCCTAGTAACTGTCTGGGGCTTCACTCGTAGGCAATGTCAACAGAACTGTAAAACCTACTCGGAAATATTTCTGGCAGGATTTGGGGGAATATGAATCGTAAAAGGCAACAAGAAAGAGAAACCCAATACTCTCCCATGGTGCTTTCTTGTGAACTCTTCAAAGGGGGATCATTTTAATCTGAGGTTGTGCTTTGTTCCAGCTTCTGTCCCAGAGGCACCACTCTCCCTTTAAACAGACTGTACCTCTTGATCACGTACATCTTAAAAGGAAGCAAATCAAAATATCCATCACTCGTAGGCTTTCCGTGTTATGTCTGTGAAAATAAAGCCAGCCTAGATTTTTCAAGTGGGTTTAAATCCATCGGTTGCACATGCTACACTACAGTACACACATGACATTGATATATTTTGTTCCGTGAACCTGTCAGTTGTGGGACTCTTCCGGATTTACGGTCCTACATTTACATTGCACGATAGAAGAAATATTTGGGTAATTGGTGAACATAGACTTAATTTAGTACACCTTTGGATTGCTTGTGTTTTTGTAAAGATTTCACAAGTTGCATGAACTTGAACTTATGAGATCTGTACTCGAGTATTTCTGAATGTGCCTTTGAAATGCTGTGACAACGGTAAGAATCTCCAACATTCCCTGGTATAGATTGCTTATCACATGTACGCAAGAGTGACAATGTTAGAAACATGCGTTTCGAGTATTTGGATACATTTCCGTGTGATAAGCCAATTAGTTGAGCTATCATTTGTGGCCAAGTCGCTTCTGAAAAAAAAACATAGTTCTGTGGACCTTCCTGGGAAAATACTTGTATAATTATTATTTTAAATTGGAAACACTCAGGGCCTCAATACACTTGGGTCAGAGTTTAGAACAGAGTTGATGTTTAGTAATTGGAGTGCTTTAAACGCAATAAGCGACTTACACATTTCATTCCATACTCCCAGTGGTAGCTGGCCTGACTCAGTACCTGGCAGACAGTTTGCCAGTAGGGGGCAATCATTGCTGTGTAATCCAAATTGAGTAATTTGCAGAAATTTTTTTGGTACTTGGCAAATTTATTCCATGACGCCTGAACACAGTGGACAACAAGTTATGAAACTAGCTTCCCCGTAAGTGGCATAATTGATCGGTCTATTTCAAAACAATTGGGCATCTAGTTTTATTTGTGACAGAAGATGGCGTGGCAACTATTGGAGGTAGCGATAGCTGATGATTGCCCTAAAATGTCGCGAGCGTGTCATGGCCTTCAGCAGCAGAGCGTCGAAAAAAAGACCACAGTGGCATTTTGTTATGTTATTTCATTTTACGACCGTGCGATCAGATCTCCTTCAAAGCTGAGAAAACGTGCGAGAAAGGTGTGCGACACTAAGGTCTACAGCGTTAAAAACACAGAAGACCAAGCAAAGCTGGACTTTCTGAAGAGAGCCATGCAACTCAACTACCAGAACCACTGGTGAGCTCTCTGGCCATTGTCTGAGCGAGAGGGCGTTGCATTCCTTTGTGACGTGCGTCGCTATGCATATCCCAACCGACTGGTGCACCTGGGAGTTTCACCATCTTGCTAAACAACACTACTGTCTTAATTTTCCAGTTTTTTACAATTATCCATAGAATAATTCACCCCCCTCCCCACCCTGCCCTACAAGTGATTAAATGATTTGTCGCAATTCGGCCGCTCCTGATTCAATGTTAGAGTTGATTATTTTTGTCTTGTCTGTATTCATATTGTCCCATCTCTTTAACTAATTTGTACTACCCGTCTCGTTTTTACTCTCTCATATGCAGTAAATAAGGTATCCTATTGGAACTGACAAAACTGTACAAAGAGATGTTTTGTTTATACTCTGTAATTCAAATTAGACTATAATATTTTCAACAAAACTAATTTATCAAATCCAAATAGCCAAGGGTGGCAGCTGGACCCAGAAGGTTCGGTTCGCACGCTGTGGTATGAACTGGCCACCTGTGTTGGATTACCGGTGACGGCTAATATGATTGGCAAGTGATATCTGAACCAGTCCTGACCCCTACCTTCACTGACCTACCACTGACCATCATGGTGAAGTATAATAAAAACAGCTCCCATGACTGAAAAGCATTTAAAGGCATTGTAATACTTAACTTGAACACGTATCACACATTTGTCATTCCACTGCTGTATGAAGGCCTTACCATTCTTTGGTGAGTCGCAAGGCTTTTTTTTACCATACTTCGCCACTTTGGTCAGTGCGGGTTCTTGTCGTCTTTGTGCATAGACTAGCATGGTGAAATATGGTCTCGCAACCCCCGTAGATTACGCAGTTTGGGGAAATCCCTAATCCAGCAGCAGATTGGCAAGAGCTGATAGTAACTAATGATAATTCAGATATTTATTCGGTACTAAGTCCTCACAAGAACAAATATTACCACAGTGATCTGTGCCAGCGACATTGTAAACGTTTACTTTTCATACAAATGATTTTATTTTAGGAATACTTCTTTGAACATTTAAGTATTTGTCTCTGACCACAAAGGTATGGGTTGTTTAACTATGCATGTACCTTTTTAAAAGCTGGACATCAGAAATGTTTGTTTTAAAGTAATTCTCATCTGGCCCCATGGTGTAAAGTAGTCTCCAACCCTTCTCGTCCACTCTATTTCTCTGGCCTCTATGTGCTTTGAAGAAGTACCATTATCCTGACACGTTAATGACAGATCAAGTTGTCCAGTACCAGCCCAACAGCGCTGAAAATACGAACAAGTAAAACTCAGCATGGCTAAGCAAGGTGTTGAAAGATGCTTCACATTGGCTCCCTTTGCAGGATCATAGACAACATGCCAGTTACGTGGTGCTACGAAGTGGAGGGCGCAAAGAAGTTTTGCAATCCAGGTTTCCCCGTGGGCTGCCTCGTGTCGGCGGAAGGTGAACAAAGGGATGCCTGCGTCATCAACGTAAGTATGATGACCCAGTTCAGGGTGGGATAGATGAGTTTGCATAGGTGTGAGTTCCTGTTTCTGAAACCTGACTGCCACCTGTCATTGGGCCCCGGTCCCTTGAGGTGGCACCAATGATGCTAACCATCGAACATTTTGGGTAACAAATCCAACAAAGATGGTCACTGCATCGCGTGCTTTCAGGTGCGCTTCTGTGGCCGTCTAGAACGTTCTTCCGATATTAGGAAGCCACTGGAGCACTTTTAAATGTAGATTGAAAAACTCATTTCTTTCGAACTGATTTTTGTGTTTAGTTTGTTGTCCCCCGCACTTCCTATTAGAGCGGTTGGCTACGTACGGTGCGAAATACTTTCGACATACATACATACATAGTGCGCACACACACACAAAAATAAAATCATAAATACATTTGGTTCTACACTTAATTTGGTTATATTCCAGTGATGCGATTTAAATATCAGTGTGACGCTTATCATGCGATGAACATTAAATTCAGTGGAAAGGTAGGAAGGTGCTCCTGTGTGGACCAGAGATCACTTGAGAAGGTTTCTCTGTAAGTAGATCTGTGATATACACTTTTGTGGGCCATTCTCATCACACGAAGGGTTCTGCTGCTGTTTTGCGAGAGATCCGAATGGGTTCTTCATCTTGTGACAATGCAAAGTTTAAATCTCACATCAGTCCAAAGCGAACATCCGCAGTACTATTTCCTTGAATATATATTTTTCCATTTTTCTTTCGTGCAATTTTCGTTCGAATAATTTGAATCGGACGCTTATTTATATTTCTCCACGGCTTCTTTTTCTCGGTGTGACAGGAAGCTTTCAACAAGCCCAATACTTACTACATCTTCAATCACGTGGACATCACAATCCTCTATCACAGTGGCGATGCTGAGCATTCACAAGAGTCCAGGCTGGTTACTGCAAAGCTGGAGCCCAGAAGGTCAGATGTTTTTCATTTTAGTCTTGCACTGCCCGTGCGTTTGCGTGGGATATACAGCCCAGGGTGGAGGCGTGGGTGGTGTGGGTGGGAGGCGTTAGTGCGACGCACGAACCCAACTCAAAGCTGTGGGACCCTACTAAAAAAGAGTCCTTGGATTGGGTGTGGCCCTATTATTATTATGTTTCCCGTGCCATTTTATATCGGCTCTACAGCACATTTTACCACTTGAGTTGTGACTTAGCAAATACAGTGGCCTGTAGCATAGTATTTACAAGGCTGAATTATTGCAACTCA
The DNA here is from genome assembly GCF_015708825.2 of Lethenteron reissneri. Taxonomy (NCBI): domain Eukaryota; kingdom Metazoa; phylum Chordata; class Hyperoartia; order Petromyzontiformes; family Petromyzontidae; genus Lethenteron; species Lethenteron reissneri. Next base: position 5,545,213 of record NC_083823.1, on the reverse strand, counting down.
CTACAGGATGTCTGGCAAAAAACATTACCAAGCTGCAGGGTGTACAATATTTTCTGGCACGTGTCGTGATGGGTCCTGCAAGATCTGACCGTGTCTGTCCAGTGCTCGCCAAGCTACATTGGCTTCCGGTTGCCGAACGAATATATTTTAAGGTTGCACTCATTACACATAATGTGCTTGCCACAAATTAACCAAATAACTTGCCGATCTCGTCAAGGAGCATAAACCATCACGCGAACTCCAGTCATCCTCGCAGCGGCTTTTGGCTGGCCATTGAACAAAGACTATCACCGCATTGTGTGCTTTCAAATGTGCTGCGTCCGTCTGGAATGCTGTTCCTTCTGATATTAGGAAGCCACTGGAGCTATGCACTTTTAGATCCAGATTGATAACTAATTTCTTTAGAACTGCTTTTGTTTTTGGTTGTCCTCCCGTACTTCTGATTAGCACGGTTACCTACGTACTGTCTGAAAGAATTCTCCTATGACGGCTGTACAATTGGTTCGTTGACGGTGTATATATTATTTATTAAATATTATATTGTTTTTACAGTTTCAAGCATGCGACTGGGAAACCCGACTGCACATCTTCAGATCCCATGGATATCCCTGTTGAATTTAAGGAAGATGTCAAGATTACCTACACATATTCCATCACCTTCCAGGTGACTGCTCCTTTTGTTTGTCGCTTTGATTTGCGGTTGGGGATGATTAAAATTAATTGAAAACAAAACGAACAAATTGGCCAATGTACTCGGGCAGATTTGTGTAAAGGTGTTATGTTTGATTGCATGTCACTTGTGCACAGATTGCAATAATGGGTGGGAAGAGAAGTGCCCCATGTGTGTGGTTTTTATAGAATTCATTGTCAGTTTTAGATCGGCATCATTTTATCTTGATTGCTTTCATTTAATTAAGGTTATAGTGTAATGTGTAACACTGACTGGGGAGTAGTAGTGTTGTGGTTAGCACACTGCACTACAAACCTGGCTATCTGCGTTCGATTCCCGCTCTTGGCCAGCATCGGCGCAGCCTTCAATTAGAACCTGATATGGTGTGTAATCGTCAGCATTTTGGAGACAAAGGTAACTAAACACATGTGGCAGCTGTCCCTGTGGGCACAATGTGATCTGACTTGCAAATGTGCATGAGTCTATCCGTATGGAGGGATGATCGAGATGTTTTATCCCAATTGAGTGAATTGATGTGATACCCTTATGCAGTGAATACATAGCAGCTTGTTCTTTTTTTTTGGTGAAACAACACGGAGCTAATGTAGTCAACGCGAGCCAATAAGTAAATCAAAACTCTACTAATTGCCTTCATCAGGTTCATGATTGTTGGTATTTTGTGCATTTTGCTTGCAATTTAGAGACAGGGAACAGACTTGGGAGCATAGAAGTATGTCACAGCAATGGATTTTGCTGCACTAACTTATGCTGCCCCGAATATATCGCCCGTAGCTCTTAACGCCTGGTTGTGGTTGCCCATCCAAGCACCTTCCAGGCAAAACAAGTTCAACACACATACAACTTCGCTTTGCTTCTGAGATCTCACCAGATTGGGTTCATTCCAGGTGATTCTTCATAAGAAACATTCTGAAATAACTGATTTTTTTTGTTTTAGAAAAACGACAACATCCGTTGGGCATCACGATGGGACTACATCCTGGAGTCCATGCCGCATACAAATATTCAGTGGTTCAGGTGAGAGCCTTTTGCATAGAGCAGACATGGTGGGGGGGATGTGGGGAAGATGACACGGCATGCATGTAGGTCGTCTCCTCAAGTGTAAAACAAAACAACAAATCATCAGCAACTGAACGTCACTAAAACGACCTCTTGGTGAGGGAAGACAACGATGGTTTGAGTATGAACGGCCCTTACAAGGGCCAAACGAATCTGCCGGTAGACTCGTCACCGTGGATCATGCAGCCTCTGCGAAACGAAAGATTGAAGACGCGCACACGGGTAGTCTTGCGGAATTCTCAGCGTAAACTTGTGTTTCGCTCAATACATCCAAATCAAATTTTCGTGGGGTTTATAATCGCATAACCATTCAGCCACTGCATAATTCGATGACTTGTCAAGATTTGTTGTCGTTTGGTTCATAAACAAAGAGTTGGCCTCGTAGTATGTGTAAAATTAACTTTCTTACTGGGTATTGGTGAGCAAATCGCATACATCGTTTAAGAATGCTAAATCATCTTTTCTTACAAAGACACGATTTGGTAAATTTTGTTGTGGCGTGTGTTCGCGTTAGATTGCTTTATTTGTCCCGTGTTTAAATACTGTAAAAACAACAACAACATTGAGACAAGAGGTGGTTTGGAGATCATGGCGATGCACTGGCACCGCCGAGAACCTGGGTTCGAATCCTGACCGCTGCCTTTGACCAAACCGGGTTCTCTCGTGCAGTGGGCTTGATGGTCTTGGCCCAGTCAACAATGGGCTCACAAAATCTATCACGTAAAATGTTTCTCCGCACTTCATTGCCAATATTCTGACCCTGGAAAATTCGCAGTACCAGTTTCACTGTCAAGCTTTGTGGACCAGAGTCCACTTGAAGGGATCTGAGAAGCAGTTTCGTGATATCCGCTTTTGTGCGCCATTCTCTTACACAAAAGGGATCCACTGTTTTGCGAGAGTTACGTAAGAATGCATGTCTAATGACATGATACCCGCCAACACAATCGTCGTAACATTGTGGAGAACAAAACAAGCAATGGGACAGTCGCAAAACGATTGTCCCTGGCTGTACTGGGAAGTCTGGACTGGTTGGGTCGCGCAACAAGTGTGCTTACGCCATACTCTTTGGTTCTTTCGGTAAAGTCACGTAGGTAGAAATAAAATAAAATAAATCACGACGTTTCGATCGCAACACAAGCGACCGTCATCAGGCGGAATCGATACAGCAGGACAACTGCAATTGTGCTGTATCGGTTCCGCCTGATGACGGTTTCTTGTGTTGCGATCGAAACGTCGTGATTTATTTTATTTTATTTCTACCTACGCGACTTTACCGAAAGTACCAAAGAGTATGGATTCCTGCAGTCACGAAAGCTTCAAATCAAGTTTGTGCTTATGCCCTCGCCCATTTTTTGTCCCGGCAGCATCATGAACTCGCTGGTGATCGTGCTGTTCCTGTCCGGTATGGTGGCCATGATCATGCTGCGAACACTGCATCGCGACATCGCCCGCTACAACCAGGCGGAGTCGGCTGTGAGTACTCGCATCGCCTTCCTCCTCTCTTCCGAACATTCCTTGGTTCTCTCACGCCTGCGCTCGCCGCCTCAATGCATCGCTGCCACCTCCCGAGTTGTCCCTCGTTTAATCTTCTTCTAGTTCCCTCGTCTGTGTGAAAACGATCGGGTTCGATCGGACGCGGTCAGCCTCAGGAATTTTATATTTTTCGGTGTGCGAGCGAAACGCCAGTCCTGCCTTCCTACACTGCAGCTCCGTACATTTTTGCGTCGCTGAGAGAGCAACGTCACGTTGGTGTGCGTTATACAAAGCGTCCCTTAAGTGCACGGCAGGGGGCACTACATTTGGATGTGCACACTAGTTTCGGCTTCACAATGCAGGCTCTGGCGGATTGGGTGCAATAAATGTTGGCTTCTCAGTAGAATTGTAAATGGGTCTCTGTGGGATTTCTTTGCCGAAGAGGTGGTGGCAAGTGGGAGAGAGATGTTCTTGGCATCTGAATTTCAACTCTAGCTGTTTGTCACCTTTTCCGCAGTGTCACGACAACCCAAATGTGTTGTACATTGCTCTAAAATTAGCAGTAAATTTAAGCTTGCTCGTAAAAAAAACTGTCATTCAGCACAGTTCATTCTCAGGCAACACGGTGCGTTTTGTCACTTGAAGCACGTTATTCGTAATATTTGCGTTTGCGTGCATCAAGTTTGTTTTTTGTACGATGTGGTGTGCTGTGGATATTCTTCTTGCATAGCTGTGTATGCTGGACATTTCACAGCAGCACCAACCGTTCATTCAATGTAACCATTTCCATAGCACTGATTACAGTGTGGGAGCCAGAAAACCCACTGGCATGCTTCAATTGCTCAATCTCTAGAGTGCCCTCCACTGGACTGCAAAATTAATCCATGTGTATTGTAATCAGTTGACTTTGACTAATGCACCAAACAGCACAATTACCTTTTTTCCCTTTCATTTATTTTACATTCATGGAGACACCAGACCTCGATCATAAAAGCTGAGAGTGCAGCCTTGTACATCCTACGGTGGCTTCTCGGTGCTGCGTGCTCATTACTCTGGCACACGGCGCCTTAGACACCTGTGTAGCCGAGCTACTTCCAGCTTCTTTGGATTTGTAATGCCGCTAATCAGATGAAGTGCCCCCTATTTGAAAGGCTTAGCAGATGGTGAGGATAAGTGCTGCTATTATGGTGCTTTCATCTCTTTTGCCCAGCTCACTGGGGCGGTTGGCCAATAACACATCCGTTCAGTTTTCGTAATTCCTCCTTCAGCTCGCGTGCAACACTGATGAGCCCCCCCCCCCCTTCTCAACGTGTGCTTGTGAGAGAGACCTTGACCCAAGTTGAGTCACACCTGGCAGAGGTGCTTTATTGGATGCAAGAGGCTGAGATGAGCATTTCGATGCAACACAACCGCGCGGATATAAAAAATGACGACGGTGATGACGACGACGGTGGTGACGACGGTGGTGACGACGGTGGTGACGACGGTGGTGACGACGGTGGTGACGACGGTGGTGACGACGGTGGTGACGACGGTGGTGACGACGGTGGTGACGACGGTGGTGACGACGGTGGTGACGACGGCGGTGACGACGGCGGTGACGACGGCGGTGACGACGGCGGTGACGACGGCGGTGACGACGGCGGTGACGACGGCGGTGACGACGGCGGTGACGACGACGGTGGTGATGACGACGGTGGTGATGACGACGGTGGTGATGACGACGGTGGTGATGACGACGGTGATGACGACGACGGTGATGACGACGGTGGTGACGACGACGATGACAATGGGCTGGGTGTCGTGACTCACCTGTGATCCAGTGCTTTGGAGGCAAAAGAGTTGGTGAAATCAAGTGTGAAGGTGCTAAACTCCCAAACTCGCTGAGCAGCGAGGTAGCCAGGAAATGGCAGTATGGCAAGTGGACCTTTTGAGTGTTATCCTCTTCCTTAAAACGAGTTTGTATACAGTGGAGAGGCCTTTTCAGGGTAATGATTGACATTGCTACCGACCTTGCGTCTGTGAGCTGTCCAGCTTGCATTTTCGCTTGCATAGCACCTCCGATTCGCACGGTTGGCTGCGTACGATTGGATTTTGATTGGATTGATATTAGGCACTCGCCTAATATAAATCTGAAACTTGCAAGCGAAAAGCAGAACGCGACATGATATTCATTGCATCCATTCGTGTGCAATTTGTTAGGCCGCGGTGACACAGACTTATTTCATTTAGAGGTTATAATCCCCTGTTCATCATGACGTCCTTTTTACTTCTATGTCTCAATAGCGTCACGTAGATCGCGTGATGTGAGGGTTCTGCCTTTGTAGTGAGGGTTGTAAGTTGACGCTGAGGAGGGGGGAGGAGGCGCCTCGCCCCCCCCATGTGGAGTGATGTCACCCGCTAATTCATATTAATGGGGGGGTGTCCATTTGGAAGACGTCACCTGCTCATGATTATTAATGAGGGGGGGGGGTCCATGTGGAGGACGTCACCTGTTCATGATTATTAATGAGGGGGGCTGGCCGACGTGGAGTGACGTCACGCGCGGGACACAGACATTATTGGCTCATTATCATAGTAAATAATATTTGGTCGCGAAAGCCTACATGTTAAACTGCCCTCTGCTGCCCACAAGATAGCCATGACGCTTAAAACAACCTGTTTTTTTTTTAAGTGTTATTGCGTTAGATCTCGTAAATGTTAATATGTCGTTAAACCCGGCAACACCCGACAGGCAATTACTACGGTTTGTCACGTAAAATAACGTGCCAATTATTTGATACCTTAGCATACGCGGGTGTGTTGGAGAGTCAACCCACAACATTTATAATTCAAGTACGACGTTTTTCTGGTGATTAAACTAGCTTCATCAGGCGATTAGTCAGAATTGTGAAAGACTTCTTCCTGTTTCAGTCTTAAATAGAGGCGAGGACGGTGCTGAACATACATTAAAATGTTGTGCTATACTACTTTGCTCCCATGCCTCTGGCCTTCACAACCCCCTACTGACCAGCGTATGGTCGAAATAACCTCCACGACCCGCACAGCGTGTGTAGGCCGTCATCCAGCAGTGGCTTGAAATGCACATGCTAGCTTCGTTGGAACGTTATGAAATTAACTTTATACAAGGTGGGGAGCAAGGTGGCACAGCTGTAACACCTGTGCCTCGCAGCAAGAATGGCCTGGGTTTGATTCGTGACTCGGCATCTTTTTTGTGTACAGCTTGAATGTTCTCCCTCTGTTACACATGGACTCTCTCTGAGTTCTCTGGTTACCTCTCAAAGTAAAAAAAAACATGCACTGTCCAGGCATTCCTCGCGTAATGCCTCCCCTCCAGCCATTAGCGCAATTTTGCAGTTACGCGATTACTCTTTTCGGGACTTACGTCACACTTACGCTCCCTGTTTGACAGTTACACGAAAAAAAATTGTAAAGTACATTTTTTTTAAACGATAAATATTCTAAGTAATAAAAAATATATATTCTGATGGCGTCACCTCGCCATGGCAGCAGTGCCCAGTGTCACGGGTTGGGCGTAGCCATCTTAGAGCTGCCGCCTTTGTTTGCACCGTGTGTGCTGCCGCTGCAATCAGCCCACGGAAGCTTTGAAATGGTGCCTGCAAATTTGCGCAGCATTGCCCCCTTCCTTTTTAAACCTCGGCAGGACCCTCATGAAAAATTGTCTGTAGATACATTGGGACTTTCCTGGGCAAACAAGCAAAGTAATAATAATATCCTTTTTTTTGTATCATCTCCCAACAGATGGGCACACATTGAACTTAACGATTCATTTTTGTCACCCTCTTAATCCGCCTACTCTCAACAAAACCATACTTTGTGGACAGTGAGATAGTGGGTTATTTTTTGCCAGGACACTCCCTCAATTCATCAGATTGCTGGGTGGTGAGGTGAGGGTGGGTGTCGTTGGGCAAGGGGTCAGGGTGAGGTGATTAGTGACAAGCTTAAATCAAATCTTCTTTTCGAGGAAGATAACGGTCATTGTAGAGCAAAGCGCCACGAGATGGGGAGGTTGCGAATTCAAATTCTGGTTTTGGGGGTTGGTGGGGGGGGCTGGTGGGGGGGGCGAGAGTTTGACTCGGCCCATCATATATCATTTTGTGGTTGATAAAATTAGTACTACTTCATGCGGTTCTCCTGTGGAAATATTGGTCGCCACAATCGGAATGAGGAATTTTACACCACTGGCTCACCGTTGTAATTGGGGGAGACCAGCACCGCTTCGATGCTCATTGGAGTCGGAAATAACTTTTGATTCTTTTTTTTCTTTTTCTAGGAGGAGGTGCAAGAGGAGTACGGCTGGAAGCTGGTCCATGGTGATGTTTTTCGCCCTCCCAAAGCCAGCATGCTCCTGGCTGTCTTCCTGGGCTCCGGCACGCAGATCTTCATCATGACCTTCATCACTTTGTGTACGCGTGCCGCACTTCACTGGCCACTGCTGTCGAGGCAGAATGAAAATATCTCCTCCCTCCGACAGCCACCACGCCTCTCGTCATTAACACTGACTTATGACTGATGGAAAAAGAACAAAGTAATTTTACCGCAATTTTGTCCCAGTTGTGTCTGTCGGCATCATGTCGGTAAAGAGAGTATCTGTTTGGATCTCTGACAGACCAGTGCTACGAACAGCGCGCTGAAGCGGATATCACAGAGCTTCTTCTGAGATCCTAATAAGTCACCTCTCAGCCACACTTTGTGTGGCCACACTTTGTGTGACTTAGAGGTGACTAGCCTCTGACCAAATGACCAATAATGCGTTACATTTCCAAGGCTCTAAGCAGGTTTGAGCCTAGTACGTTGTGGGCTGTAGAGAGCGGTGCAGCAAAATCAATTGTGTTACTCTACATCTATGGATCCACATTTATGCTACCAGCCTTTACCAACCCACACCGACCAGCATGGTAAATTGTGGTCAAATGAAACCTATGACCCGCACGGTGTGTAAGGAAGCCCTTGTTCAGAATTTGTTTGACATCTGCAAACATTTGGGCAATGGCCCTCCTGAACAGAGAGGCTCTCGTTCAGAGCTCTGAAGAATGACCATTGCATCATTCCCAATGCAGACATTTTCATTCAGCCAAGTATGCAAACCCATGTGTGTGTGTGACCTTTAACTACTTTTGAGTCAACATGAAGTGGTTAGACTGGCCGGTCTGGTTGCAAATGGAGCTGGTTAAACCTGTTTCCCAAGTTGGGCCAGCTTATAGATCCCCCCTCTCCCTTCCTCGGGGAAGATTAAAGAGTTGGATTATGTGTTTGTTTATGGTGATTCACGGCCCTCTATACTATGTCAGAGTTTGATTCTTGAATCGTTTTATTTCGCTTTGTACGGCATTGCAGCGTCTTAAGTGGCTGCAGGGGTAATGCGAACCAAATACAAAGGGCATACAGGAATAGAATTGCTCCTCACGCACAATTGGATGCGCGTGTCACTAGTATAACAATCGATGAATTGATGCATCGTTACATGCAAAGTACGTTTTTCATCTGCGCTTATTTCCTGCAACTACACAGGGAGCTGCCGTGGTGGAACGGTTAACACATTAGACTGGCAATCCAGAGGTCGCTGGTTCGACTCTGATCTAATGGAGCGACAGTAGGAGCAATGGGCCAAATTTATTAAATTCCCCACGCAACCTCTGCCCACCCAGCAGCGTGCGAATGGGTTCATAGCGAATGGCAGGTCATGTGCCATTGGGTAAAGTGTGGGTGTACCCACCTTTTCAAACACGTCTGGACGACGTGTAAGAGTTGAAGAAATTCCTTCTGGGGCTCGCTCTAGTGGAGGCCTTTCTGGCAGCAGTGGCTCGAGCAAGCTATTGCAGGGCCGTGCCTTTACCTTTGCGGAAATCCCGAACGCAGTTGCGCTCGTGTCGCATCTCGCGCGAAAGATTCGATACGAGTATTGTAACTGTTTAAATTAAAAATTGTCGACTAATCCGTCTCGTTGGATTGTAGAGGCATTCTCCGCTCGGCATTGTTGTCTTGCTGTGGTGCGGGTGTGTGCCGTGCAGTCTTCGCCTGCATGGGCTTCCTCTCCCCGGCCAACCGCGGTGCGCTCATGACCTGCGCGATGGTGCTGTGGGTCCTCCTGGGCCTGCCAGCGGGATACGTGGCGGCACGCATGTACAAGTGTGAGTACTCCACCACATTCTGGGCGGTTCCCCAATCACATAGAACCCCCCTCTCCCCCACCGCCGCCACCACCCTTCTACCTTCCCCATTACAGAGCTGTTAGCGAGCACCTAAGACGGTCGGTGCTGATACTGACGCACTGCGCAAGGTACTCGTTGAAAGTTGAGTCGACTTCCAGGAGTCCCACGATCGGTTTAGGAAAATTATTCCTCCCATTTTTAGACTAGATGTCTTCCAAGATTTTCGTGTAGGCTTCTCTTTGTGCATCTGTAGAGGAGTAGTATGGAGACAGGTCCACCTGTGAAAGATGAAGGCAAAATAACCCCACATTCTGAGCGTTTGCATCTCCGCCAGCATTGATAGCGTTCCTGAGATGAGCAGTCTGTTCTACACACAGGCGTTTTTTGATTGAGTTAAATGTCAAGAAGGCGATCACTCTCAATGTTGGCATACTCATCCACAACATAGTGGTGAAAGTATTAGTGATGAATGTGTTTAGTTTTTATTGAAAACTCAGTTGCTGACAGCTGATTGGGGCTGAACTCTAAACTTTCTCTCAAGAAGAATTTTTCGGTTGGAATGCTTCTTCTCCCTAATTAGGTCTCCCAACGACTGAAGTTAAAAAGTCATAGTTGCTACTTCAGCGCACTTGTACAATGAATAACAGATAAATTAAAAATAATAACAGGGAACTTTGAATGTCACTGACAGGAAATAACCCTCTTAATGTTTTGGCTGACTGGTCTTAAGAAAATATTGAAGTTCACCGTGCGAACATTTTAAGTATACATTTGCTGCTGTCCCATTAGCATCGGCTCAGCCCACACTTTTTATCTCGTGTATTTTAGACTCTTGCGGTGAACCTCAATGTTACAAGTTAGTTGGTGACACTGCGTAGGCAGTGGTTCAAAAGCAAAAAAAACTCAACACATTTGTCAATAACACTGGGGCCTTAAAACAATGATAATGTATCACAGGACACCTTACGGCTAACGGCCCTTCTGTATAGCACGTAACTAGAGGGGCCAGAGAGATAAAGTAGCTATGGGTTGGGACTGGCACTTTATTCCTTGGTGCCCTGAAAAGTATTACGTTTTCAAAATATTCCCGGATGAACAGTTTTAAATTGGCGTATTAATATTTACCTGTTGAGTAGATATCGAGTAACCAACAAACCTTTCAATGATGAAATGTATTGTTACGTAAACTAATTTGTATTAAAAGTAAAAAATTATGAAATGTTGCTGACATATTAATCGCCAATGCAGGACCCTCCTGACAAAACTAGTATTTACTGTCAGTGATAATTACCATTGCAATAAAATTGCATTATTATTAAATTAGTGCATTATTATTAAATAGAGGGATTTACACGATTTAACCCAAGAAACCTATGAAGGAGAGCAGGTCAGTCGCAGGCAGAAGGGGAGGGTCTTGGACTTCATCAAGGAAAGAGTCCTGGCAGGGTGGATTTACCAGAAGGGTAGTTCCAGACAATGTGGAGCAGCACAGGAGAAGGAGCGACCTCTCTTTGAGTGGAGGTTAACTCGAGGTTTTGACAAGAGGCCTTTGTTGCTGGATCGAGAGACGTTGTTGGTGGGAAACTGTAGAGTGTGACGGAAGGGAGAGGTCACTGCCATCAGCTCCATAGAATTAAGAGAGTTGCTAGTTTTGCGTTTTGATACAGGAGCTTAATTCGTGAAGCGCTTTGTTTTGGGGATTTTTTTTTACTTTCTAAACCCGGCGAAAATGAATTGACACGGTGGGACATTGGTAAAGTTGTAGAGGGCGTTTACAACAAAAATGCACGCACTTCTTTTTCTTTGCAGCACTTGGAGGGGAACGTTGGAAGACCAGTGTGATCCTCACTGCTTTCCTCTGCCCAAGGTAAATCCCTACGAAACACCTGGCACCTCATGTTGCTCTGCATGAAAAGACAAGTACATCAGAGTGGTTGAACATTCCGCAATCTTCAAGTGCCACGATTGACAACGAACCTAGCGGTAGCGCATTTGCCGTTTGTTGCAAATGTTGCAAGCGTTGGGTCCCACAGTTTATACTGTAACGACATCCGACTTTTTCCCGATGGCTTGGTTGGGTTTTGTTCATGTGCGAAAGCAAGAAAATTATGTAATTTTTTTGGTGTTTATTTGTCACAAAGTAAGAAACAATTCGGCTTACCCAGACTAGCGTAGTCTCTCACCCGAGCGAGTGTGCGGCTCAGTCCGGACCTCGCGCGGGAGCGCCCACCCTCCAATTTCACAAACAGTAAAATCTTGGGTGATCCGCAAATGACTCGCGATGAACTTGACCCGACCGACCCGCAACCATTAACAGCTGTTAAGAGGGGCTGTGTTCCGACCCGAACGTGACCTGCTGTGCGGGTGGTGACCCATGGCGCACCGGCGGCTACCCGACCCAAAGCATTCCGCTAACAGACGCCAATTATCGCCTGTTCCATCGGAACTACTGCAGACATTGTCAAATGCACCGCCTTCCGCTCGTAATCCCCTTGCTGCCTTTATAATAAAGGTGCTTATGCCAAACGTACGCGTGATGCGACGAGTTGAACAATTGTGCATTTGCCGCTTTGCTTTCGCTCGACACAATAAAAAAACGACATTTGCTGCAAACGGAAACGTAGCCCACGCTGTATCTAACGCCGGCCGCTGTGTGCCCGCAGCCTCGTGTTCGTCGACTTCTTCACCATGAACCTCATCCTGTGGGGCGAGGGCTCCTCCGCCGCCATCCCGTTCGGCACGCTCGTCGCCATCCTCGCGCTCTGGTTCTGCATCTCCGTGCCGCTCACCTTCCTCGGCGCTTTTGTCGGCTTCAAGAAGGAGGTAGGACGATGGATGCGACTGCCGTCCGCAGCGGTGGTTCCCGACCCTTACTGGCCCCTGTCTGTGACCTGTCGGTACAGAGCAGCGCACACCGATAACTTTTTTTTTTCATGTAAATCTTTACGACTCTAAATTGTAGGACCTGCGACCGTTCCTCGGACCACTTTCCATGGTGTCATGGACCACCAATGATTTATTGGACCACAGGTTGGGAACCACTGGTCTAGATGTTACTTTTTACTAAATCCGAGAGCCCATGACCTCTGACAGGATAGCCTGCCATGCGTCAAACAAAGTCGGATCTCGTGAGCCAAGCACGGTTTAACTCAAGCAAAACTATTTTTATTTTACCAGGTTGAGTCGACCTAAAGGAGGCCCAGGACCGGTTTAGATATTTGCCAGGTGATGTCAGCCGTGAATGGGAGTCTACTAAAAAATATTCACCGAACTAAACTATTTGTATTTTACCAGGTAAGGCCCACTGAGCTATATCGCTCTTTTTAAGAAGTGACCTGGCCACAAATGATAGCTCGATCAAGTGGCTTGTCACGTGGAAATTTATAGCTGCCAAATTTTTTAGACGCATGTTTGTAAATGTGGAGGGAAAAACTGGAGCACCTGAGAAAAATCCATCACTACTGGGAGAATGGGCAAACTCCAAATATACAGTTTAACACGTCGGCTTTCGCGACCAGTATCATCCATAATACAGGTTTATTTTTTAGGTTAGGTCGCGTAAATATATAAATGTGTCGTTAAACCCATCACCACCCAAAACACCCAATTAGTAAGGTTTGTCACGTAAACAGGCGTCAGGGTTGGGATTGAACCCTCCTGTATACCAGGCGACGTAATTTACATCTCTCCACCAAACCGCCTTCAGTGCTTGAGCCTGGAGAGTGCTCGAATGTGGCTGCTCCACACTGACATATTGTCATCGGAGTTGCAGGCCTACACTGGGCAGTGCAGCAAAATCCAGTGTTGTACTCTACTGCAATGCTTTGACATCTTTGCTCCCCACCCTCACCAAGCCGCGCTGACCAGGGCGAAGCAGAGTAAACAAAACCTCTCACGTGGGAGATGTCCTCATCCAGCAGTGGATTGATGAAAGAGCTTTAAATGCGGCACGTGTACGCGACCTGCTGGGATATCCCTTTCTCCTCTCGCTCCGCTCACACGCACACAAGGGGCCCCGTATAGATTTTTATCCATCACGCCACCTCTCCCCTCCACCTTTTTTCTCCCCCCCCCCCACCTCTATTGAGCGTGAAAAACGGTCGCCGAGTTTTGCAGGATACGGGGAAGAAAAAAAATCAATCGGCGTCTTTGTGACGCACGGCGGTAAAAAAAAAAAAAAGCATCGCGTTGCATCGGCCGGCACCGGTAAGCGCGGCTTCCGGAGCAATTTATGCGGACGCATGGCGCCTGCCCGTGCACGCGCGGCGCGGGCGGTAACCTTTCCGAAAGATTGTCGGCACCGTCGCATCTCCCCCGCGCGTGTTATTTATTTCCTCGTCTGTTTATTTTATTGATAAACGGGAGAGGCAAACCGTTGCGCCGCCACGCTGAGCCGCGCAGGGGTGTAAATGGCGCCGCACCACGCTGTGCACTCATTGGGCCGCTGGCACTCTCGATATTGAGTAAAGCAGTTTTTAATTTGCCACTTTACGGCTGCCGGGTCCCAAGGTGCGAGATGTGTTGTTGTTTTTTTTTAGCATCGAGCACAAGTGGGCATCTGCAGTCTCGGAATATTTCGGCGAGAGATGTGCGGGGTGTTGTCGGGAGCAGGTGTCATTGCGGTCGCGTTTTAGTCTTCTCAATTGCTCGCAGGAGGTTATTTAAAAGTCAGCCGAGGGGCCACTGAGACTTGAGATTGTTTCCTAAAGGGAGAGCTGTGTCGGTGAATGGGGAATTTTGCCATCAAGCTTCAGTTGATGCCCCATGAATACAATTTAGTGCAATATAAAATATACAGAAATTGCACTCGGCACCGTACGTATTGGCTGATTTTTCTGTTTGTTTTTCGTTAATTCCCATTCTTTTTAGGCGTACAATGATGAATTACCACTGTTGAAGTGACAAGACATTGTTGCAATTTGGGGTCATTATTCGATTCAAGAATTTATTAATTTTCACTGTCTTGTTTGTATTGTTAATTATCTCTGCGTCTCATTTACACAGTTTTTTGTTCCCAATTAACCTAAATGTAACATTGGTATATATGATTAGCACATAATTGGCATGAACTGTAATTAATAGATTTTCACATGCACAAATTAATGCATGGATCACAAGTGTCATAATCAATTTTTATTGATAATTGAATGCATCATTACATGCCTAATAATTACCTATCGCATTATATGGTCATTAAAGCTGGAGTGGTGGCGCAGTGGTATCAACCATTAACCCGAATTAAATTCTAGACCAATAGCTGATAGCAGACTTGAGTGATATCGGACCAGTCCTGGGAATTCCCCCTTCGTCAATCCACACTGACCAGCGTGGTGAAATCTGGTCAAACAATCTCCATAACAGACACCGCGAGGGGGAAGCCTTCATCCAGCATAGGATTTGGAAATGTGCTGTACATTTAATCATGTGATCAGTACATAAAGTGAACTTCAAAGTAAGCCTAACATAAGATGATTTTGACCAGATGTGGGTTATTTTGGTTATCACACATCACAATGTGGTGGTGTTGAGTCGGCTTACATGAAACCTGAGATAAGGAAAGCTATATTCTTGGTTCTTTCGAGAACGTCACGTAGAAGGGGAATAATAAAAATAAACAATAAAATTTTCACGACGTTTCGATTGCAACACAAGCAATCATCTTGCCGTGGTTTTCACACCTGATGATAATTGCTTGTGTTGCAATCGAAACGTCGTGAGAATTTAATAGTTTTATTTTTATTATTTTATTATTTACTTTCTACGTGACTTTACCGAAATAACCAAGAATATGAATCCCTGCAGTCACGAAAGCTTTATATCGAAATTTAAGGAAAGCTTATTGAGATGTTCCTGCCCTGTCACTGTGTCCAATGCTCAACTGAGAGTAATGATACGCGCGTAAGGCAAATTGCATAGACAGCAAAATGCATGATTCCATCATGTGTTGGGTGTCGCATCATGTCACAGTACTGGTGGATAATATAATATACACGGTGTCTCAAAAATATGGACCTGATTTGAAATCGCTATATCTCTGCAACCACGAACCGCCCATGAATGAAACTTACCACTTGAAAGGGCGGGGCGTAGAGTTCCAAATGATTATCGTCTGATGCCTCTCCCAGTGCACAAACAGCCCCTAGCCTCAGTCATTCGCAAGATGGTAACCCCACAACACAAGGCGTTTTGCGTTCTGCAGTTCAGCAAGACTGAATCCGTAATTGCGGTGCAGCGTGCGTTTCAACGGCGTTTTGGCATTGATCCACCAATGTCAAAGAGCGTTCGTCGTTGGTACCGACAATTTGAGGGAACAGGCTGTTGATGTAAGGGGAAGAGCACAGGGCGAGCACGCACCTCAGAGGAAAACGTGACAAGAGAGGCGTTTGGGACGAATTCAACTATCGTCTCGATGTTGTCCGTACAGCACGTGGAGGGCACATACAGCCTTTATAAAATGGTTGGTTAAACGTGATAACTCATTAAACCGTTTGTAACTTTTTGTGTAATTGTAGCATTTTGCCATCGTGAAATATTCTGCTTTGAAATTGGGTCCATAACTTTGAAACACCCTGTATTATTGGGTGCTGGCATGGCCAAGCAGTAGCACAATCGTCGCTTGTTCCAGAGGTACATTTTTCGAATCCAGCATTCTGCCCTGGTTAATACTGCACGTGTATGATCTTAACGGATAATGCGCAGTCTGCTTCACAGTACAAGTTGAAGGCCTCCTGGCGTCATTCACAACAGTAGCCCATTGAGTGCCAGCGTCGTGGTCCAATTTTTGGCAAATAAAAAAAATTACCTGCAAATTACTTTTTTCGGAATTGTACGTAGCAACATCGGTCCCTGCTGCCAAAACTTGGCAAGGCCCTCGGTGAGGCTTTCCTGGGTAAACAAGCATAATAATCTTCCAACTCAAAGCTTCCCCTTTATCGTGCATTTATTTATTCATGAAATCTTATTTGTTTCCACCCTGCTTGCACACTTCTTCGTGGAGTTTCTCATCACTTACAGAAAGTGTTGGAATTGTATTTGTTGTCACCCTTAGGCAGTGTGCCAGCGTTCAACTGCTAACGACGTCTGGATGCGGAGCGGATTCCTGTGTTTGTGCAGATCCGCCCTGGTGCAGCAAGTAAACAATCACTGCTGCCTCTTGTACCCGCAGGTCATTGAGTGCCCAGTGAGGACCAACCAGATTCCGCGCGAGATCCCTGCTCAGTCCCTCTACACGCGGCCTTTGCCCGGCATCATCATGGGAGGAATTCTTCCCTTCGGATGCATCTTCATCCAGCTCTTCTTCATCCTCAACAGCATCTGGTGGGTGCCAACAAATGTCACTGGCAAATGTCTCTGCTGTTTGCGAGGCGCCATCAGCAACTCCGGTCGCCCCCTTGTCGCTCTTCTATCGCTACTAACATGGTTACTGTTCCTGTCAACGTCACTAAATGATTCCTCCACCCGTGTTGAGGATTTGGTCTACTTGAGTTGACTGTTGGCTCTTCCACATCGTGTTCAACCACCACACTGCAGGTCACAACGCGACTCTTTGTCCTTATCCTTCCTTCGCACTGCTGCCCTTTGGAATTCCCTGCTGTCTTCCCTTTTTCCGAAGCTCTCGTGACCTTGTTTAAATCAAGAGGCGTGTGAACGCTTATCTATTTCGACTTTGGTAAATCTGTTGCTGGCGGCTTGACATTCTGGGCCTCTGCTGAGCGACTCTTAAAAAAAAACATGTTTTCTATTGGTCGGCAGCAATCATGGACCTATCCACTCGAGCCATCGCCATGTCTCACGGTGCAAGAATGCACGGGGGGTTGGGTTGTCTCGCACTCGAGCTGATTGCATCGGGCCCCCCCTTTCTGGCCGTGGTCTTCCTCTCGGCTGCGCTGCGGAGATCGGGATAAAGATGAGCGAAGCGAGAGCCGTCCACAACTAAATATAAATGTGTCGTTAAATTCGCCACCACCTTATGCAGCCAAATACAGTGGTACCCCAGAGATCGAACTTTATTTGTTCCAGAAGGCCGTTCGAACACCAAATTAATTTTCCCCATAAGAATTAATGTAAATGACATTAATTGGTTCCAGACACAAGAAATCTCTCCTTATAAAGCATTTTTACACGAAGTTTACAGTAATTACATGCATAAAATCATACAAAAAAACAAGAAACACAATAAATAAATGGAATAAATGAATACATATATGGAATAAATGAAATAAATGAACATTGAACTTCACTTTACCTGTAGTAAGGAGAGTTGTTGTCTTGAGTGGAAGGTGGTGAGGAGGAGGAGGAGGTGGTGTTATTGTTTGGAAGGGGAGTCCCCTTTGTCTGGGCAAGCGTCATGCACGCTGACCATACGCGTCTCAGCCGTATAGCTTCTTTCAAGTCACGATTGCCCGTTCGACCTCCGAATTTCGTTCGGTTTCCGGGGCAAAAAATGTTCGGAAATATCGTTTGAACACAGATTTGTTCGAGTTCTGGTGCGTTCGACCTCCTAGGTTCTACTGTAGTAAGGTTTGTCACGTAAATGTTGTGGGTTTACTCTCCAACACACCGGTGTGCTGAACTAGCAACGAATTGTCACGTTTTGTTTACGTGACAAACCAATCTCATTGGCTGTGTCGTCGGGTGTTGGCGGGTTTAACGACCCATTTATATTTGCGCGATCTAACCAAAAAACCTCTAATGGATAATATTGGTCGCAAAAGGTGTTAAACCGTCTACAACGAGATTGCTGAACAGTTGAAGACGTCTACTGGAGGGCCACAACTGTAAAGCACGTTCGAATTGGCACACCCAGGACAGTTAGTGTTGCATTAGTAGGAGGGCTGAAAAAGCCTTTCGAATGTGCGTTATTTTTGATAATAACACTTAACCATCGAGTCAGTCGGGCACACGGGGTAATTTTAACACAATTTAAACACACCTCGTTTCAACGGAGGTGTTTATACGATGCTGGAAAGTGCTTATTTCAGTATCGCATTTGCCTATTATTGAAATTGCCTTCCCAATTCTGGAAAAAAACCCATCAGAGTCTAGCGTTAAAAGCCCCGATGCAAAACGTCTTTGCAACGCCCGCGCTAATGCTCGGGTAGTTTGGTTGCCTCAGCACATTTTCAGAGACCAAAATATGGCACAATATTACGCAATCATGGCTTAATATGATCTTAATGGCTTTTCTCTCCGTGCGGCACGTTATGAGATTTGATGTAAATGTCCTCCTAATGATGCAGCGCTTACAGGAGAATTGTGCTTTGTCTGTGCAGGTCCCACCAGATGTACTACATGTTCGGATTCCTCTTCCTGGTGTTCATCATTCTGCTCATCACCTGCTCCGAGACCACGATTCTTCTCTGCTACTTCCACCTGTGTGCTGAGGTAAGAGTTCTTCTGATTCTTATTCTTCTATAAACCAAAAGCCCCATCTTTGCATGGTTATTTGGTGATGCTGCTGCGTTGGCAGTGGTGCACAAGCACAATTATAATCAAAAAAATTAACCCGTAAAAACAAAGTTTTTCACTATAAATCCTTTATATGCGTGTTCAATGGGCCACAACCCAGCCCACATTGGTCTTTGAAACGGGCGGCTAGAGTCCTCTCGTCCTCTGGCTTGAGATGGCTGTCAGATGATTGCCTGCCACCATTAAGCAATTGGTAATTAAATATAAAAAAACATTTCCTAAAAAGTGTAAAATTTTGAAAGAAAAATTTAACGAAAATACATTGTCACGCACAACGAGTCTGTGTGCAAAATGTCAGCTCGATTGGATCACGGGAAGTGGGTTAAAAACGACCGAAAGATTTGCACGGTTGTAAGCGCGCAAGCAAGCAAGCAAGTGAACTTCATATAAAGGATTTAAAAAAAGACCAGATGGCTCATTGGGACACTGTCTACAGGAAAGCCACCCACACGGGTGCCTATCTTAAACCTGACTCTCACCATCATCCTGCCCAGAAGAATTCCCTCATCAAACTTTACACCACAGGTCTCGTTGCATTTTCGACCATCACCACTTAGCCCGTGAACTGGAGTACGTACACCAAGCCCTCAAGATGAATGGATATTCGGATTGCACAATCCGTAAAGCTGTCACCCCAACCGTTTGGAGAGATTTCGATGTAAAGCTTTTGTGACTGCAGGGATTCATATTCTTGGTTCTTTCGGTAAAGTCACGTAGAAGGGAAATAAGCGAGCAATCATCATTAGGTGTGAAAACCACAGCAAGAAAATTTGAAAAAAGTGGTTTTCACACCTGATGATGATTGCTTGTGTTACAATCGAACCGTCGTGATAATTTTATAGTTTTAGTTTTATTATTTTATTTTTTCCCTTCTACGTGACTTTACCAAAAGAACCAAGAATACGTTGGGAGAAAACCACCCGAGGACTCAATCAAAAACATCACCTTGCCATACATAGCAGGGGTCACCAAAAAGATTTCCACAATCATGAGCTAACACAAGATCCAGGTTCGATTCAACACAGTACATAAAATTCATCATCTGATCCCATCTGTGAAGGATGTGATCCCTGACGTGCAATACCCCGGTGTCTACAAACTATGTTGTGCCTGCGGGCAGTAGTTACATTGGAGAAACCAAGCGACATGTCTCAGACCGTGTTCGCGAACATAAGACGGATCTGAAACACGGTAGGACTAATACCTCTGCCGCGGCTGATCATTGTTTTAGCGCTGTGGGCACACGTGAAATTGAATTCTCCAAGACGAAGATACTATGCAAACCCACTGGCTATCAACAAAGATTTGTTCATGAAACCATCCAGATATATTAACAGAACACAATTTCAACCTAGAAGATGGGTACAAACTGAGCAATCATTGGAAGGATGTTATTAACGAGGTAAGTGATAACTGGCTGTGATGCTTCCATCCTACCTACCAATGTTAAGTTATTTCCGACTCTGATTTACATTGCCTTGTTAAATGTATTTACATTAACAGGCTAAATGTCTCGCTAACATAGCCGCTGCTTCCCTTTTCCAACACATTTATGAATAACGCTGCGGACAATCGGCGACGTTTTGGGTAATTGCCTGTCTTCGGAACACCTAAATGGCAATGCCTGCAACGTTGTGTGTTGTATATTTTCTCTGTTAAGGCCACGGGGTTATTGATGGATGTGAGCTTTAATTTCATTCTGTATATGTGTTCAACAACAATACAGTGAAGGCACAAAGAACCTGGTGCTCCGCAACTGTGACCCAGGGAACGGCGGAAAAAAACACGTGAATGAGAAAGAGAGGCAGGAGTAGGACAGGGGAGGGCAGAAATAAAGGAATAAAAATTACTGTTGGACTAGAGCCCCCCCCCCCCCTTTCCTCCCCCGCGCATGGCATTACATCAGGAATACCTGAACTAATTTACCGCCAACCTCTCGCGGTCCTGCGACACAACGATCCGTGTCGGTATATCTCTCCCTTCGCCGCGCAGTGGAATGAAAGGGGGGGCCCAAGCTTTTTGTCCATCTTTTCGAGCGAAAAAAAACTTTTTTTAACCCCCCCAAAAAAAGTTTGGACGTTAACACGGAGTTATCTTCACCTCCTCGCGAAGTGCATCGGCATCATCATCAGACTTGAGCATAATAGGAATGTTTGACCATAACTTCACCACGCTGGTCCGTGCGGGTTGGTGAAGTTGTATGGGGGGGGGAGTACAGAAGAACCGTGGCTATTGCTGCACTGCGCTCTATTGCTCACGATGCCTGTTACAGCTGTTTTATTGGCATGGCGGTCACCCAACAAAGCTCCATCCAGGCTCGACCTCTGCTTATCTTCTGAGATCTGATAAGATGGGGTGCATTCCTGGTGATTTTGTCACACATTCTTAACACTACGCTCTACACTTGCCTGTTATCTGCAATGCCGTGGAAGGAGGTCCGTGCAATGCCGCAGTTAGATACTTACCAACTACGTTCTAGACCCGCAACAATTGTTTTTGTCGATGGTTGACGGTGACCGTCTGCGGGTCCAGAAAGATTTCGAACCACCGCTCGGCATTGAACCGTACGGTGAGCGAACGAACGCGCATGCATTGCGTTTTGTGACGCGTCGAGAAAATCGCAGTCCCTTCGCACGGCCGCTAACGTGCGCGATGTTGCAGGACTACCGGTGGTGGTGGCGTTCGTTCCTCACGAGCGGCTTCACGTCCGTCTACCTCTTCATCTACGCCGTGCACTACTTTGTGTCCAAGCTGCAGATAGAGGGGATCGCCAGCACCATCCTCTACTTCGGTTACACCCTCATCATGGTGCTCCTCTTCTTCCTCTTCACCGGTGAGCTCCACTGGCGTAGCCGTCGGAAGTGCGCAGGCGGTGCGACTGCGCCGAGGCCCATCACGGGGGGGGGCCCGAGGGAGCCCAGAGCGCCAGGCTACAAAGGGGGGGGGGGGGGGGATCCGTTTCAATCTTTGCACCGGAGGTTTGTGCCCAACCACACGATGCCACTGGGTCATGACATTGGGTGTAGAGTGATGTTTGTCAACCCTGATTTTATCATCCTCGAAGCGGTTCTTGGCTAGCCACCGAACGAAGACGGTCACCCGCATTGCGCGCTTTCAGATGCGCTCCTGCGGCCATCCGGAACGCTCTTCCTCCCGATGTTAGGAAGCCACTGGAGCTATGCACTTTACAATCTAATTTTACTTACAAACTGCTTTTTGTTTTTAGTTTGTTGTCCTTCTCCAGCATATCCGATTAATATGGTTGGCTACGTACGCTGCAAAAGACGTTCAACATACATCCATATATACATATTGAACCTGAACCATTGTGGATACGCTTTGTCCTAACTCGTTGCAAGTTAAACAGCTTAGTTCACCTGCTATGATGGAGGACCATTGCTTAAATTGTTGAAATACTAGTTTCGTAATATAATTTGGTAGTAATGATAGAGAGGTTAATGTAATAATTTTCAATCCTTTGTAAGTCCGCTGATGGATGAAGACTTCCCAGCACAGCGATGTCAATTGGGGGAGTTGATTGACCATACTTCACCACCTTTGTCAATGTAGATTGGGAGTTGGGTGGACACACATCAACTAGTTCAGTTGCGGTCTGGATGTGAACCCATGTTTCCGGGAAAGTGGCACAGCTCAACGTATTTGCTCATCGTATATTCAGCGCGTGTCCCGCTTCTAAGGCGTTGTGGGTTGATGGCGATGATTGGAAATATTTTTAGCCTGGTATTTAATATAATGAGGATTGACATTTCTTCTCACACAGAGATCAATTCTATTGGTGTGTGCCTGTAAGGGATGTGAGATTGAAAACTGCAGGGAATAAGTTTAACAGATTATTCACTGTAATTATTTGTAGATGTGTTTTAGTAATTAGAGTAAATACATTTTTTTTATCTACTTTAAATTCGTTGTGGGCTTGTAGCAATTCGCAGCCTTCATTACCATTGAATGAAATGCCACGATTTGATTGGCCGGTGACGCGACCCAGCGGTTAGGAGCTCGCCGCTCGTTGCAGAGGTTCACGGTTGTATTCCAGCGGCCGCCCTGGTTAATGCTGCGAGTGTAATAACCATAACACTGCTACGCGCCCTCTGCTTCACAGTGGACATTAAAGTTCCCCTGCGTCATTTTTTTTATCTACTTTAAATTCGTTGTGGGCTTGTAGCAATTTGCAGCCTTCATTACCATTGAATGAAATGCCACGATTTGATTGGCCGGTGACGCGGCCCAGCGGTTAGGAGCTCGCCGCTCGTTGCAGAGGTTCACGGTTGTATTCCAGCGGCCGCCCTGGTTAATGCTGCGAGTGTAATAACCATAACACTGCTACGCGCCCTCTGCTTCACAGTGGACATTAAAGTTCCCCTGCATCATTTGCAAGTGTAGGCTGCCACTGTGTGCCGGCGTCAGGGTCCAAATTTTCTAAATTAGAAAAGAAATACGCTGATATTACTCGATTGGGAAACGCACAGCAAGCATCACCACCCAACTGCAAAAAACCCTGACAGGACCCTCCCGAGAAGAGTTTTTTTTTATGCTCTGCGAGATTCCTGGGTAAAAACAAGTGTAACCTGAATGTCTCATCTGTACAATGACAGGTTACTCTGGTTCTCTTTTGCAGGTACCATCGGATTTTTCGCTTGCTTTTGGTTCGTGCGCAAGATTTACAGCGTGGTGAAGGTGGACTGAACATTTCACATCGAATGAGTGAGGAGTGGGGCGGGCGGGCGAGCGGGCGGGTGGGGTGGGTGGTGGGTGGTTTAATGTAAGGAAGTTTTCGAGCGTGTTTGCGCAAAACACATTTTTTGGACGCGGTGTAAATGCTGTGCACATACTTTTGAGCGCGACCGCAATTTTTCCGAATCGAGAAGTCGGGGGAGGTCACATTGATAAAAACAAAGGAAAAAAAAACCGATGTATTACCGCTTTTTTTCCCATTTACTTTTTTGCATCAACTAAATTTTTCTGAGCAAAAGCACACATTAGTGGGACGTTGGGATCGGGATTGTTGTTCTTTTCAGGGCGCTGGTGCGTTCATTTTTTTCCCCTGTAAAATTATGTCGGCATGCCTTTTTTGGCACTGGTTAGAGAAATAAGCGTAGTGTGCCCGAGGATGGTGTGTCTGTTGCGTAAAGTTGCAAATTCCAAACGAGGCCAACGTAATTACGCTTGGGGCTGTGCACGGTTGTGGCTCCCCCCCCCCTGTTTGGCCTGATGACCCCAGCTCTTATCTAACACCGGAGTTTGAGCCACAAAGATCGGTAAAGCTTCCAGTTCTCATACCGAAATAGTGCTTCATTGCACTTCCATGTTGTTTTCGATTTGTGCAGCACGTTGTCCGGCATGATAGCCACTTAAGGACATTTTGGTATTCATGCCATTCTTATATGCAGGGGGGCCAGGTGTCTTGGCAGCAGAGCGAGAGGCTCGCGATCGGACAGTAGCTCGTTGAAATTCTAGGTGTGGGGTGGGCGTGGACGGGGGTTGACTCAACCCTTCATCCCTCCGGGGTCGATAAAACGATGAACACATTTTGGGTAAGTAAGCAGTGGATGGCCTACGCATAAATTCACCCCCTCGATGGCAATGAGGAGTTTACGCCACTCGCTAAGGGCTGCTGTAAACAGGAGTTGAACACAGCCTCAGTGTCACATTTGAGCAGGAAATCCACTTTTGGCTTCTACTACATCGGCTGTCACGAAGGCTGTCACGACACATTTATATATTTACCTGATCTAACCCAAAAAAACCTGCATTATGGAAGGCCATATGGCCTATGATCTCCGACCGATTTGCTCGTCGGGAATCATTCCAAACAACGCACGCTGCAACCCGAAGAAACATCCGAGAGCTACAGGGCACAACTGTGAAAACCCACAAAATAGTAGTTTTAGTCGTTAAACAAAACACACATGGGCTTGGTCCTTACATGGTTTTATATTCGTTTGAGTGTAAATAAAATCGACTGCACACTAAAATCCGTCTCATCCCCATCATGGGTGGCACCGACTGTTGAAAAATGTGACTTTGTGCGCCAGGAGACGGAGCCCTAGACGTTTCTGCGCGTGTCTCAGCGACGAGCTCCACAAACAAGCAGTGTCTACTGCATGGATGGAGGAGCTGTAGCCGAGGCTGCTGGGCTGTTATGTTACCGTGGAAAGGATTTTGATTCGATGCCACGGTGCAGGTTTCACAGTGCCCTTTTCACTCGGCTGCAGCGTCTCGCCAACAATTTGCACAACATTCAACCAAATTTTTACTCTTCACTGTTTAATCCGCATCTTAATAATTTTTTCCTACTGTAGATTACAAACAGAGTGTTACTACATTACATGGTTGCGTTCACCATCGGGTTCATAGTGAATGCTTTACACTGCAAACAATTAGTTCATTGGCCGCTACTCTGTGTCAGTTTGAACGTGGGGTGGGGGATGGGCTTGGGGGGCCCTCTGCTGTGGTGCCACATCTATAACTTGCATACCTACTGCACAACGTTGTACTGGACATTCTGAAGGGTTTATAGGAGAATTCCTGGCACGTTTGCGAAATGGGCACGTGCAATCCTCCCCGCATTTTAAATTGCGCACAGATGCCCCAGTTTGGGGAGGGAGGGGTGTTTAGACTACAGTGATTACACTTTTTAAACGACTCAATTAACACGTACAACTCTCTGGAAATATGTAGCTAATAAATAGCTTTGCCCATCCCCCCCCTTAAAAAAAAAAGTGATCCATTTGGAGGGCCGCTGTATGAACTGCCCCGTGCACCTCATAACAGCTTGAGAGAGAGAGAGAGACATTAACACCGATTAAACCGATGCGTACAATAGCTCGGTCACTAAAGGAGGGCCTTGCGCCGTCATAGTTGTTTGGAAGCCCGTCTTGTGTGAAGTCGCAAGTAGCGTCGACCGCGTGCTTCGTAATGAAGCGACTGTCTTCGTATTGAAATGCGTGGGCCGTGCCTATTAGCGAGCGCCAGTTGGAAGACGCGGCGCTAACCGCCTGTCCTCCTCGTACAGCTGTCCGATGCCGTGTTCCCAACTCGGAATTCAACAATTAGGAAGCAAGAATCGCCCACTTTTTGTTTCGGTACAAGTGCTACATTCGTGCTCCACTGTGATGAGCAGTAAACGCTTTGTTATACACGTGTGGATTATTGCGATTGCGCATTAACCGTGTGAATATCCTAAACACGCGATGCTGCTTTAATAACACTGGTCAACACACTTTTTCTGGCATAAGGTATTCCAATGGTTTTAAGGTAATTTTGGGGTGCTGATTCCAAATCTGGCATTAGTTTTTGTCTATACATCAGGTTTTTGAGATATCAAATATTGCATTTTCAATAAAAACTGCAGAAGAAAAATATTAAATAAATGTGGATATTTACATAAAATGATATTATAAACACACTATCCTAAAAATACAGCACCATATTTTAACACTAAAGCAGTCACTGACTCGCAACAACTTGCAATCATAAGTGACAGAGTTAATTTTGGGTAAAATCAATGAAAATGGGGTATGCCGATAGCATAAAAATGAGATGTGATAGAGCAACTCTGAGATCAGATTTGGAATCATCACCCTGAAATTAGTCTAAAACAGCTGCAAAAGTCCAGGCCAGAAAAAAATGTGTGTTTTTTGTTGACCAGTGTAATTAGTATACGCTCCTCTAGGAGGGCCAACGAGGTGTGTGCCCACATGACCACACACGTGTCGGCGAGTAAGCCCGAGCACTTTAATAAGTGATAAACAGAGACTTTTGACGTTCCACGCCTTCACTCGCTTCCCACGTAGGTTGGAAACAACCCGTTGTTCACTCCTGATTGACGCGTATTTCGCGTTATTGTTTTATCCGGGGCCCCCCCGTATTGCCCTGGTGATCGAGGGTTGAAGGCATTAATGCACATAACCCACGAACCTTGCGGCCAACTCTTTAACACACATTTATCAGTAGGGGTGCTGAAGATTCACTCCGATCCAGGGTGATCAAAATTTAATTATATCCCGAATACGAAATCGTGGTGAATCTTAGCAGGCTCTAGTGGCTGCAGGAGTCACGTGAGCTCATTCTGTGAACACTTGTTTAACAACCCTTCTGTCCACCCGCTGTTGGGTGAAAGCTTGCCAGTGCTGTGTGTCCGCTATTGGGGTCGTTTGAGCGGGTTGGGGTAGGGTGGTGGGTTCAGGGCCAGCTTAGACATCGCCAGCCACTAAGAGTCACCGTGGCCGGGGATTCACAGCGTAGTGCGCCAACCACTGTCCCACCGTTCCCACCACCGTCCAACTTATACAGATGGAAAATCATGGACTCTTACACGCGAATCGATGACTCGCCATGAGTCTGTAGAGACTTGATTAATTGATGCATTGTTATCATCTCCGTTATCATAATTACTCAACAGTGTTGTGAAGAGTGGGACTCATGCTGTTTTTTGGCTGGATAAAACATCTGTCTGTCCATTTTCCATGTTTGCACCGCCCAGTTTCAATATGGAGAAATACTACTACTCGCAAACATAATCGTAAGTTAGTTCCCCAAGGTTATTTCATAAAAGGTTGATAATTGTACATTACAATTGCCGTACACACTTATGCACGTAAAATTATATATGTTATAGCATGCTTTTGTATCATAATTGGCAAGTAGATTTTCATGTCACCATTGAAAATAAGTTTTAATTTGTATAATGTAGCCTTTCCCCATTATTTTAATCCCAAGTTTTAAATGTTATAATATATATCCTGTTTTAATTTGCAGTTACGGATTTATAAAAAGAAAACACACTGAAGGGGTGGTGAAAGGTGCAGTTTGTGTGATGTCTTTTTTTCAGAAATGATTTCAAAGGTGTAAATCTTGGAATATTTTACTGTAATATTGGTGGCTTGATTTATTTGTTGCAACTTTAGCCATTTTACTTGGGGGATAACTGTTTATCTGGCGTTGACTAATGAAAGGCTACCAGTTTAATATGTCCAGTCCAAACGGGGGAGTACAAAAAACTAAAAAAACAATGGCCATGAAAAGCAGAAGAGATTTATCTGTTATGTAAAATGATCACAAAATGATCATAAATACGACATGCTTTATTTATTTGAATAAGATGCCCTATACTAATATATGCTAAAGATGGGATGAACACACACTGCTGGGGTAGAGTATGACGATTCCAACCCGAAACAAGTTTGGAAATACACGTATGCATGTTGGATAAGTAACACTTTCCCGACATGCAATTGACTTAGCTCGCTGGCAGGACATATTTGCAAATGGTAATTTTCTTCGCTCTGGTTTGTGTCTTCCAAGTTTCAGGCACGCCTTAAATGCATTTCTCCCAATTTTTTCTCTGTCAAAAATCTCAAATTTGTCAATAATAACAACACTGACCTTAAAAGGAAATCCTGTCATGGGTGACCATTTGGACAATGACCCTTCTTTATAGCACATCATTGAAGGGACATTGCCCAAAACGTCGCCTATCGGATACTTTTCCTTTTTGAAGCAGTGTTATTGACCAATGTGAGTTTTAATATTTGTGCTTTTAACACCCGCTGCCGACGCAACAGTGTACTCCCCTCTCCAAATAATGAGTTGAGTTTTCAATCGCGCGAGTCCCGAATAGCCACGCAACTTTTACCACAGCAGATTTCTTCGGATCGGATCATCCTTATGAGAGCTATAGTTTGCCCCCCCTCCCACCCCCACACCGCCCCCGTTACGGACGGACAGATGGAGCCGACGCATAAACCCTTTCAACCTTGGCTGGAAAGCGTTTGCAAAACAAATACAAATCCGCTCGCCATGAAACGCGGGCGTCTGACACGAGTGCAGCGCGCAACTGGACACCATCTTGCCGCCACGTTGACCGCTTTCGCGTCCACCGACCCGGCTGCGCCGCGTCTTCAAAGACCTTGGAATTGTTTATTTGTTCGATTCATTATGTAGAGGGTTGTTTTTTTATTTATTTAAGGGAGGAGGGGGGGGGAGAGAAGGATGGTCCTCGTCATCGTTTCTTTAGATCTCGCGAACGCCCGCAGCGTTGCGCCGATGCGGTGAGAATGCAGCGAACTGTAACCACCGGCCTATGGACAAACGGTAACATTCATTCATTGACGAAACAGAATTTTTTTTTGTTACCCCTCTCCCTTTTGCTGCACGTTGAAACCAGATGATGATGTGCTCGCTGTAGCAAGGCAACGCTCCATTCCCTCTGCGACGGGGGCGTGCGTAAACAAAACAAAAAAAAACTCGTGTTCGTTCGGCTTGTTTTCCCAGTTGCTGGTAGACTGGATGGAGTAGGTGTGTGGCCAGCAGTAGCCACAGCCATAGCGGAAGGCAATACTGGATGTGGTGTGCCGCCGGGCGTGGAAATGTTTCGCAGCTCACTCATGTGGACAGGCCCGGCTGAAGTTAAGGACTTGTCTCTGGCCCTGAATATGCCTTACACTTTAAAGCTGTCTCAATAATTCACGCTTTTGTTCAATGGATTTCTGGGATACCTTATATGCACGGTTTTGGGCCTCTCTAATATTTGAACATTTATTGTAACCGTACATTTAACCTGAACTGCGGTAATACCACGGGTTACGCTTGCATTCGTTGCCCCCGCAGCTTCATCTATTTACGAACTGTATTCGACAATGGCGTCAATGTAACGGAAATCCTTGCAAAGTAAAAATAGCAGCTAAATTGGCATTCGAACATTTGTGCTTTAAAACGTAATCTACACATTCGGTGAATTCAAACTGATCTTCTCAAATGGGTATTGAGGTGGTGCTCGGCAATAGAAATTCCTATCTCACGGTGGTCGTCCATAAACGGTGGTATCTATTTTACCGACCCGAGATGGATGATGGGCCGGCCGAGTCAACCCCCCCGCTCCCCAAAACATAACTTGAACTCGCGACCTTCCGACTCAGAAGCTGTTCACTCAGCCGCCAAGCCTCCTGGCCCGGCGCTCCCCGCCCGGCTTTGCTGTGTCGACGCGAGCAAAGGGGCGATTGAACTTTTCGGAAATTCGTGTTTGCACAGATGGAAGAGCTGCTCTGGCTTTGGGCCCTGCTGTAACCTGCCATTGTGGGGGCAACAGCAGGAAATAGTTCGTTGTGCCCCAACAGCTCTGGTGTGGCCGGTGACTACACTCGCCCAGCTGTTATCCACACGCTCTATTCAAACACAGCCGGGCAGAGGCAAGGCCCCCCCCCCTGGGTGTTTCGGAGGTCAGAGTGCTGAGCTGGGCACTACTGACATCCTGGGTTCCAAATCCGGGTTTCGGCCACCTGCAATGAAAGCGGGTCCTCAGGCGTCGCGTGAGTTCACGGACTCTGCCTGTCACACCCACGACGACTGCAGGAAACAAACTAAGTGAAATGAAATGTGCTCGTGCCCTTAATGTGGCCAAGCGGGAAGGGAGCTCTGCGAATTGCAAATATACCGGTTTGACTGTCACGCGACGAACGTGTCATCTCTTTAACGGCAGAGCAAGTGGGGAAAGTGCCGACCCTCGCCCGCACTCACAACTGAGTTGACCAGAGGTCAAGGGAAGGGACCTCATGGGTCGCTCTGTGATATCCGCTTCCGCGGGCCGTTCGCCAACAATGCGGATGGTCGCGATGCTCTGCGGGATTTCAGATTGGATTCTTCGTCGCGCGTCGTTACGCCGAATGCCGCAGTCGTGATATAACATTTGGGGGCAAAGAGCAAAGCACAGAAGCTTGTGTGCTGCTGTTTTCACGACTGCTCGTCATACACAAAAACATAGGTGCTTCTATTGGTCCGCCTGGGTGAGTTTAAAGCTAAGGCGGCTGCCCACCGTCTCTCTGAATTTACCTCGGTTGTATCAGTGGTGCACGGTACTGTACTGAGACATTCAAATCTGCGTTAGGTCACTCGTTCCACCCCGAGATTGAGCCGTGCACTTGGTCACGATCGTTGCCGAACAAGAGGGACAAACGGAACTGAATTCTGGTTAATTCGATTGTAAGTTCGCACAACTCCGGCTCTTTGCGGCCCACCACGGTAACCATCGCCATGTTTGCCAGTCTCCCCTTGTTACACGCTGCACGTGTACGATGATCGCTCAACACGTCCCACTTGAGAGAACCCATTCAAACTAAGGATGCGGTACTGCATCGCGCGAGACAACCACGTGGGGGCACCGCAGGAGACACTCTCTTGTCACCTGGTAATGTGTACACGCATACATGATTTCTATTTGACGAAGCTGAACGTGTTTGTAAAATAACGGTGGGTCTTAAACGGAATAATATCGATGGGTGACGTTTCAGGCAATGGCTCTGCTTCGTAGCACGTTAGAGGCCATCTGCTCGTGGGCCCTGCGTACGCAACGACCAACGCCAAATTACCAAATGTTGTGCTTTGATTTGAAACGCCACTGCGTTACTTAATGTGACGCGCGCACACACGCACACGTGCGCGCACGTCTATACATGGACATTCAAGATGTCTTGCATTTAAATCGGAAGTGTACGTCTCGCGTGACGCACACGTGTACACCCACACAACCTCGACCGCTATTTCAATTCGCACCGGGAATTCTCCCACGTCACTTGGGGGGGGGGGGGGGGGGCGTGCACGTGTTGAGCAAACCATCCGGCGCATTGCGCATGTAGCAACGGCAGTGGCGTGCGGCCGGAGAACATTGGTTATCATCGAAAGATGATGATCGCGGTGGGCTGCGAGGACTGGAGCTGACGGAAGCCTGGCTTGGAGACGAGATGAATTGCTAACTCGTTCGCCACGGTCCCAGCTGTCTGCTGCAGATGACACCTTGACACATACGCACCCTCCCCACCGCCGCCGCCTATTGCAGTGCTC
Source organism: Lethenteron reissneri (assembly GCF_015708825.2). Classification (NCBI taxonomy): domain Eukaryota; kingdom Metazoa; phylum Chordata; class Hyperoartia; order Petromyzontiformes; family Petromyzontidae; genus Lethenteron; species Lethenteron reissneri. The sequence continues at coordinate 5,513,497 of NC_083823.1, read as the reverse complement.
ATTGTCGCGTTGAGCATCTTTTGACCCTGCTGTTGAAGCCCGTATCCAGTCAAGCACATTCCCTTTGTCTAATGAAGCATCCGCCATAGTCAGAACTAGCACAAGCAACAATTTTGTGGCTGTATGTACATTAATGGCAGGTTACTGCGGTGAAGTTTCGGTAATAAGTAAGCAGCGCGCAGCCTCCCGCTGGTATAAATTTTACGGGGGGGAGGCAGAGTGCCAGTGAAAAGGACAGCTTATCAAGGTCACAAAAAAACGGAGGCTTTTTTTAAGTTCTTACATTTTTTTTATTATTTTAATGTTTTAATATTGTTCTTCGATGCGTTGCATATACGAATGTAAGAGAGGCACGCTTTGTAAAACGTTTTCGCTGGTCAGAGCTCAGCGATTACTCGGAATTCATCACGCCGAGCTCCTAGTCGAAATAACATGAGTGGCAGCCGAAGGCCTGTCACGCACGTGGCAGGTAAAGGGAAGAACCACCACGTGGCATTCGTTATTCCGCAGTCTAACGATGGGAGGACAGCAGATGACGTGCGAACGAGTACAACCTTTCATCTGGCCAAAACCCAACCTTGGAATGACCTTAATTTTACGTAAAAAGACCCCACCACACCCCACTATATCCCTAACGGACTACTGGGGCAAGTGCTGTTAGCGAGTAGCACCTATGGACGCCGAGGACTGGTACACTACGAAGGGGGTGGGTGGCCGGCCAACTCCGACAGGGGATGACGACACGGCAATCGTCTCAATCTCGAACAAAAAAAAAACCTTGCCGGTGCGTCTGGAAGAGTTCGGTGGGTGGCCGAACAAGACCCCCACAACTGGTTTAACATGCACGTTACATATGCGTGAACAGACATCCACTCAGGCGCGCTCTGACATGACACCTGGCTCGCGCCTAATTGATGTTTGTCGAGAGCAGGCAAAGTGGTGCCGGGGGGAAGGGGGCTGGGGGTTGGATGGGATGCCGCAGCACAAGCGATTAGTGTCCCGCGGCGATACTGGGGGGGTTGATGCTGCTGCTGCCGCTGCTGCTGCTGCTGCTGCCGTGCACACCTGATGAACCAGGTACACGGGAGTTTCTCCTACCTGAGCTTCGGGGTACGATAAACTCGCGCGTGATCTCCTGGGCCCGTACCACAAAGATTGCCGGGTTTTATCGTCCCGTCCTCCCTCCCTCCCTCCCCCTCTTTGTTGTAGCGAGATGTTCGGAGACAGGTGAGAAGGCTTCATTCGTCAAGGGATATGTTGTGTCCACGAGTTGCGATCTGGAATGGTTTTTTTTTGTTATTCTTTATCGCCGCGGGGTTTTTGTTTTCCCGTGAATGGGTAAAACTGTACACACACAGGTACACAAATAATGAAGGTATTTCTCTTTGGCGTTTGTAAATTTTCATCGGATTTGTTCAGATTATTGGTGTATTGTTTGAAATCACAGATTGTCTTTTCGGGAGAAATGATTTAAGTATTTATGATCTTTTTTTTTACTGGCTTAGTTTCTGTAATTGTTTACTTTCCTACTTTGTCTTTCTGTAAAGAACTCATCCGATAATAAAGATTTTCTAAAGTCTTTGTCGCTAGCACGTGTCGCTTCCTTTGTGGAGATGGCAAAGTTCGTCATCATCATCGGCCACGGTCAATCCGCTGTTGGGCAAAGACCTGCCAAATTCGCGTCCCATCTCTCACGGCCTTGCGATGCAACAATGCACTTGGCACCTGTCACGTGCAGCGAATCGCACCGCCCCATGTCATCGGTGGACTGTCTCTCCGGCACGTTTCCCTCTGTTGGCCGCCACTTCGTGGACCATTAAACATGCCGACAGCATCATCGTCGTCATCATGCCACGAAACAATACGAGGAGTGTGTTAAAACACGGTACCTATATCTTTCTCCGGCGGCTACCCGTCTGCGTCTTCACACGCCAACCAAATTAAAGCCTCCGAAGAGCCGAGCCGGTGTTTGGCAATCGTCACACCCTTCGGTCCATTCGCTCGCAATCATTTTTTTTCCTGCCAATCTCGTGAATGGTGGTGGCGTGGCCGGCGCAAGACGGTGCATTTGCGAGCACGGCTAGCGAGGGGGCAGCAGTACACAGTGGCAGCAATGTGCCTCGGCGTGCGGTGGACATGTGGTTAGTTGACGTGTGACTATCCCACCGTGAAATTGCTCCACCGCCCACGAGCCCTCCTCCCCACGTGTTCCCCGTGTCTGGTGGTTGGCGCCGAGGTGCCTGTAATCAGGCGCGATGCCACCTTGCTCCGTTCCCAGATACCACGCTTTGTCACACACTCACTCCCAGCCAGTCGATACCCCCCCCCCCGCCACCTACTACACCACCACCCCCGCTGGTATGCCAGTTGCTACTACTAATGCCTCGCCAGAAATGTTTCATCACATCTCTTTCTACGCCGTGAATTTTTTTTTTTCAAAAAGCCACGAATCTGCCATGAAATATCACAAATGCAAACCCCGGTTATTTTCCCTCGCCTGCGTTGCTTCACACCCCCCCTCACCCCCATTTTTTTCAACGTTGTTTCGGCTATTTCTCTTTCAATATCCATACTGTACACATTTGGCCGTGCCTCATTAAGTCAACGGGAATAAAGACCGTGCCTCATTTCAGCCAGACAAGTCCCCTACGCTGGTTCTGGAATTATGTTGGCAGCCATCTCCGTCCATCTCGACCTCGATGTTATCCTCATGATCTCACGGCGATGTTTACGAATACAGGGCACAATAATATAGGATTTACCATGGAGAGACGTACCTTTGTGCTCTAGTGGTAGTACCTTATGGGCGATAATTCCTACTCTCAAAGCAATGTAGAATAGCAGGGTTCTAGGAAAAAAGAAAAACATTGGAAAGTCAGCTCTGGGTGAGTGTGGTTCACGTCTACCAGACCTCTGGCCAGCATGGGAGATTAGGCCAAATACTCCCTTGAGGGGGCTCGAAAGCTCCCTGTTGTGGAGGCCCTTCTGCCAGCAGCGGTGCGAGTTAGCAAATGCAGAACTGCGCCTTTACCTCCCTGTTATCGGCAGCCCAGTCGCAGATGAAATCATCAGTTGATTCAGAGCAAAAATAACAACGATGTTAATATGCGCACAGGATGGCTGGAAGCGTTGCATATGTAACAACTATGTCGATCCACTGCTGGATAGTTGTATATGTACAGCTCCTATGTTGATGCACTGCTGGATTTAAGAGCCGTGCTGTGCGGGTCGCGAGAATTATTTCACCATACTTCACCACGCTGGTCAGTGCGGAGTTTTGAAGGTGGACGGCTTTCCATAGTACAACAATAGACTGCTTCGCTCCCTTCTGCTGAAAACGTAGCCCCGAAATAGTCTTAATATTGTTATTATCGGACATTGTTACACATCGTGGTGGTGGTGGTCTATCAAAGCGCTTTCCAGGCGCAACTACTGCTTAACTTCCTCTTAATTGGACCTCCTTTGCCAGTACCAAAATATAATAATAGGGTCTTTCCCCTTTTTTCTGGCAACAAAACTGAAACCTTTTTACAAGGATTCATGTCTGCATTAACCACAATACTTGCAGTCAAATGCAAACAAAAAACACACTGATAATATATGCATTGTCCTTGAAACGTCGTGAGAATTGTTTTGTTTTATTTTTATTATTTTATTACTTTCCTTCTACGTGACTTTACCAAAGAACCAAGAAAACGATAATCCACCTAGCCATCTACACGCGCAATGGACTGATTTCATCACTCCATCTCCTAGGTATACGTAAAACCCTGCCGTACGCGTTTCGTTCAACCCATATCCGGTTGCTGGGTCCTGACAAGCGAGTTTGCGGTGGTTCACATCGGGATGCCTTGCAGACTTTATCTTTCTTCACGGGGCTAGGTTACGAGGACGCATGCGTTCGCGTGAACGCGCGCGTGAGTTCGCGTGAACGCCAGACTTAACACCATTTGATTTTTTTAAATCTCTGTTTTTTTTATTTAAATAAGGTCTTAGAGTAGAACACCTTTACGAACTTAAACAACGTATTAAACATCGTATCAACTTAGACATCGTGTTGTTGATGCTGCTGTGTCATCCCTACAGCTGCGTTGGAAAATGTTTTCTCCGAGTTTGAACGCCGAGCTCGATTAATGAGAGCGAATGATTGACTGCATGCAAAATTTTATTAATAATTCTAGAATATCGAGGGTGTTTCTAAAGTTTTTTTAAACACTTCTGAGAATTTGCAACAACACCACAATAAATGTGCCTCCGGGCTTTGGAGACCACCTGGAAAAGATTCCAGGCCACGCGTTGACAACGAAGGCGAACAAGTGGAGACTTTTTGAAGCTATTAACATTACATTTGTTTTCGTGTTACAGTGTATTATCCGTTCCTTCACCATTAAAAACGATAGTCCCATGTGAGTGTTAACATTTTTTGAAGCACCCTGTACATGCAATATCCTCACCGTTTTAATAAACCAAAACCCTATCAGTCTATTACGTCCCGATTTAAAGCTTTCGTGACTGCAGGGATTCATATTCTTGGTTCACGTAGAAGGGAAATAATAAAATAATAAAACTAAAACTATACAATTCTCACGACGTTTCGATGGCAACACAAGCAATTTTCTTGCTCTGGTTTTCACACCTGATGATGATTGCTTGTGTTGCAATCGAAACGTGAGCATTTTATTATTTTTTTTTATTTCCCTTTTACGTGACTTTACCGAAAGAACCAAGAATATCTATGACGCCGGTTAATTTTCGGACACTTTGTTTATATGTAATCCGTTTAACGCGTAGCCTTTCGCGACCGCTTGCAAGTTCGGGCGAGGATAAATGTGCGCGTGTTGACGCCGCACCCCCGAACGGTTCTTGCCCAAGTCTCTTTCCGTGGGCGGGAAGCGAGGGAGGTGATGAACTCTCCTTCCGAGAGCGCGAGACGCAAACCTCGCAGCGTGCCGACATCGGCATGCAAAGCCCGTCGGCGCGCGCGTGCATTCGGGTTTTTAAATCCTTTATATTAAGTTCACTTGCTTGCTTGCTTGCTTGCGCGCTTACGACCGTGCAAATCTTTCGGTCGCTTTTTAACCCACTTCCCGTGATCCAATCGAGCTGACATTTTGCACACAGACTCGTTGTGTGTGACAATTTCTTTTCGTGAAAAATTTTTTTTCCAAAACTTTACACTTTTTAGGTTAAAAATAATTGTATTTAATTACCAATTGCTTAATGGTGGCAGGCAATCATCTGACCCATAGGTGGCAGCCATCTCAAGCCAGAGGACGAGAGGACTCTAGCCGCCCGTTTCAAAGACCAATGCGGGCTGGGTTGTGGCCCGTTGAACACGCATATAAATGATTTATAGTGAAAAACTTAGTTTTGACGGGTTAATTTTTTTTTTACCAATGCGTCCGTCCGATTGATGTTGTCGGTGTTTAATTAATGGGCTACCGAGCGAACCTTTGCGCGGCGCGATGCGCCCGCTCGCCGGCCTCCGAGCAAAAACCTCACTGAGCGTAGCTCCAATCACGGGGAGCGTCGTGGATCTGTTGCGCAGCAGCGGAGGTGGTTTCACGATTACGCGCGGAGCAAGGAGGAGAGCCCCAAGCAACATCAGGAGGAGGAGGTGGAATCTTGAAGTTTTCGTGGCTGCAGGAATTCATACTCTTTGGGTCTTTCGGTAAAGTCACGAAAGACCAGAAGAGTAAGAGGAGGAGGTGGTGGTGGTGGTTCTCAAAGGTTTGCTATGGTGGGGGGCTGACCCCCACCCCCCCGTGCGCCCCCCCCCTTCACCCACCACAACCACCACAATAAAGACCATTGGTCTCTGCCCCCCCCACCACCACTTCTCCCCAAGTTCGTAAGGCCACAAAACAGAATGGCGCACGTGTCCACGCGGCGAGTCGTTGCGGTGGTAGTGTGTATGTGTGTGTACGTGTGTGTGTATGTGTGTGTGTACGTGTGTGTGTGTGTACGTGAGTGTGTGTACTTGTGTGTGTGTACTTGTGTGTGTGTGTACGTGTGTGTGTACTTGTGTGTGTGTGTACGTGTGTGTGTACGTGTGTGTGTGTGTACGTATGTGTGTACGTGTGTTTGTACGTGTGTGTGTGTGTACGTGTGTGTGTGTACGTGTGTGTGTGTGTGTGTACGTGTGTGTGTACGTGTGTGTGTGTACGTGTGTGTGTACGTGTGTGTGTGTGTGTACGTGTGTGTGTACGTGTGTGTGTGTACGTGTGTGTGTACATGTGTGTGTACGTGAGTGTGTGTGTGTGTACGTGTGTGTGTACGTGTGTGTGTGTGCGTGTGTGTGTGTGTACGTGTGTGTGTGGGGAGCGGTGGCGTAGCGGTTAGCGAGCTGCGCTACGAACCCGGGGGACCCGAGATCGATTCCCGCTCACGGCCAACACCAGTGCCGATTATCTGAGCCGGTCCTGAGCCTCCTCTAGGTCCACTCAGCTTCAAATGAGTGCCTGGTGCGGTGTGTAAACATCGCCACTGGGGAGACAGGCGGCTAACAGCACGTGCCACAACAGCCTGTTAATCCTTTTCGGGGGATCTTTGTGTTTGTGTGAAATGTGCTAGCAAGGCATTTGTATCACGCCGTCTTAATTTGTTTTGTGCTGGTTCGAAATTGTCTTCCTGCACGGTATCCATGCCGCGGCTTGCGCCTGCCACTCCGTTTCCACCAACCCAAATCTCTCCACCACCCCCTTCCCCCCTAAAAGGATTTAAAGCTCCCTCCGCCACAATGTGTTAAGAACCTGCTTGCCATAGGGCTCTTTAAATAATGCAATAGGTGATGTCACTGTACCCAGAGCCCCCCCCCCGCCCGCTCCACCCCGCCACCAATCCCCCTTTAGCTAAACTCAAAACATAACAGTAGTTACAAAAAAAAAGCTGCGTTGGGGGGGATTTGCATTTTTTTATATATATAAATCCGGCTCTCTCGTTTCGAATTGCGAACATGCGCCTCTGTACGTGTGTGTATTTTGAGCGGTGGTGTAGCGGTTAGCGCTACGCTGCGCTGCGAACCCGGCGACCCGGGTTCGATTCCCGCTCACGGCCCAACACCGGTGACGATTATCTCAGCCGGTCCTGGGCCCCTCCCCTAGGTCGTCTCAGCCTCAAACGAGTACCCTGGAGCGGTGTTGTAAACATCGCCACGAGCGAGACAAAGACGGCCGGGGCGTGATGCTGGCCAACCAAACCGTCTCGTGTGCCGTGCCGGCCTTCATAGGTGCTCGCTAACAGCACTTGCCCCAACAGTACGCTAAGGCTACACGGGGAGGGGGGGAATTCTTTGTCTTTCTCTCTTTCTATTGTTTTGATTCTCAGCGCTCGTGAGCGCGGGTGGCCGTGGGAGATGCGTGCGAGGGGAGACTGGCAGTGGACACGACTTTTTAACGACGAAAGAATGGTCGAGATGAGATTGAATTAAAAGCGATGATTTTCGCTGCTGCTCCACGCTGCGTTCGCCATGGCGCGCTTGGCTTGATCACAGCCGCTCTCTTTTCCAAGTTACCGAACGTCTGCGAGAAAATGAAAAATTGAAAGGGGTTGGTGGTGGTGGTGGGGGGGTGGAAACGAGAGAAGAAATTCAAACATCTGAGGATGGAGCCCGACATCAAGGTACGATTCGGCTTACATTTGACGATGTATTATGTTTTATTAAATACGACGCATAGAGTGTTTACGTCTCTCTTATTTGGAGGCGTTGCGGTGGGGAGCTCGGGGGGGGGGGTTAACTTCACACGCCTCGTGGAGTTTCCTCGTGCGCTGTCCGTTCGAGTCTGTCGCGCGCCTGAGATGTAATTGGAACAATGCATTCATTATTCATTCATTATTCATTCGGGCGCTTCGTTACAATCGCACAGCACGCGTTGACAATAGAACGAGCAAGGGATGCAGGAGGGTTGGCTGCTGTTGCTCAGACCTCACTTGACTTACAACCCACAGGTCGCCGTCGGTTCGGTCTCCCGGCGTGGAAGCTGAAACAATGGCTCAAGATTCTTTAATTGCCTCCCCCTCCCCTCCTCCTCCCCACTACATTCCATCTCCCTCCCCTCCCCCTCTTTCCCCGTGCACCTTTCACCACCCAACAGTACACGTGGGTGCATCCACAGCAGGTCGAATTTGATGGTGAGGTGTGTGTGTGTGGGGGGGGGATGTGTGTAACTCCCTCCTCTTCCAAGACGCACTGGCCAGAGTTGGAAGAGTAGGCCAAACACCCTCGACAGAGAGGGGGTCTGTAGAGCTCCTCTCTAGCGGAGGCCATGCCGACAGCAGTGACGGCAGCGGGCAGTTGCAGGGCTGGGCCTTTGCCACCCTAGCGGTTGGCAAGACCACATCGTGCACGGTTCGCGTGTGTTGAAGCTAGGCCTCGGCAAGGTAAGGTAAAAGTGTAAAAGCAACGAGCCTACCTTTTACCCTACATTTTACCCTTACCCCTTGGCATGTCGACGCCTTTACCTTTACCCTTTTACCCGGTAAAAAGGGTACAATTATCTTACCTTGCCGAGGCCTAGTTGAAGCTGCGCGTGGCATTCACAAATTGTTTTTTTGAAGCGGGGCATTAAAGAACCCCGATAAGGTGTTGCTCCCAGTTCCACCCCCACCCACCCCCATACGGCAGCGTGCGTGTTGATTGCAGTAACGTCGGACTTGTCGCGCGGTTCAAATAAGTCGTCATTGGCTCGGGATGAGCGATGCAGAAGATCGGAAGGGAACGTCGGAGGGCCGCTGATAGTTGTCGATTGTGAACAGGCTGGGTGGGCACGGGGGCCCAATTCCGAGCCGGCTACTGGAGCCATCTACACGGGTCAACGGCGCGGAGAAGACCTAAAAGGTCAAATTGTCGGATAACGATATCTGTGGGTCTCGGTGTGAGTCTATGGGTCTCGGTGTTTGCTTCGAAACTTGGGGAATATTGCGTCTTGTGAGCCAGATGCGGGGGACTCACCGGGTATAGGGGGAGAGAAGACTGCGGTTGGGTGAGCTAGCGAGCGTGGTGGTGCCGATCCTTCGCATCAACACCGGGGAGATAAAGGCGGCCGGGCGTGCTGCTGATGACCCACCGCGTTCGTCTGCTGTGCCGGCCTTGATAGAATTTGTCCCAACAGTTTGTGAAAGGCTATTTTGTCTTCGTCCTTAATAAATATTTTAAAAAAAGTGTGCGGATACTGGGTGGGTGATTACATCTTAGGGATCGTGAGAGGTGGATGGCCTTTGTCCAGCAGTGGATCGATCACGGCTGATGACGTAGAAGCTGAGTAGGACAGAGTTGTGAGAGAACCCGGGGGTGTTGGGTGTTGGGAAAGTTGCGTTCAGTGCTGCTCGGGACATCTGGACGGATGGAAACATTTGCAAAGGTGTGCAAAAGGTGCTGTGAAGAAGGACCATTGCCCAAAACGTCACCTATTGTATAGTTTTCATTTTTAAGGCTGCAGGGTTATTGATGAATGTGTTATATTTTTTGTGAATAGAAAAAAGTACCGATTGTTTGCGGCAACGTTTAGATCAAGGCCGGCGATGTTGATGAATTGCAATCGATTGGAGTCTCGAAATCATGTTACCACGGCCGTTTCACTCACTCTCTCACTCACTCTCTCACTCATTCTCTCACTCATTCACTCTCTCTCATTCACTCTCTCACTCACTCTCTTACTCATTCCGTCACCCATTTCCTCACTCTCTGGACCACTCACTCATACTGTCAATCATTTACGTATGTATGTTGAATTTATTTCACTCTCTCTCTCTCTCACGCACTCTCTCTCTCATTTTTTCACTCACTCATTCACACTCACTCACTTTCTCACGCCGTCTCTCTCTGACTCTCTCTCTCATTCTTTCACTCACTCATTCACACTCACTCATTCACTCTCTCACGCCGTCTCTCTCTGACTCTCTCTCTCATTCTTTCACTCACTCATTCACACTCACTCATTCACACTCACTCATTCACTCTCGCACGCCCTCTTTCTCTGACTCTCTCTCATTCTTTCACTCACTCATTCACACTCACTCATTCACACTCACTCATTAACACTCACTCATTCACTCTCGCACGCCCTCTTTCTCTGACTCTCTCTCATTCTTTCACTCACTCATTCACACTCACTCATTCACACTCACTCATTCACTCTCTCACGCCCTCTTTCTCTGACTCTCTCTCATTCTTTCACTCACTCATTCACACTCACTCATTCACTCTCTCACGCCCTCTCTCTCTGACTCTCTCATTCTTTCACTCACTCATTCACACTCACTCATTCACTCTCTCACGCCGTCTCTCTCTGACTCTCTCTCTCTCATTCTTTCACTCACTCATTCACACTCACTCATTCACTCTCTCACGCCGTCTCTCTCTGACTCTCTCTCTCATTCTTTCACTCACTCATTCACACTCACTCATTCACACTCACTCATTCACTCTCTCACGCCCTCTTTCTCTGACTCTCTCTCATTCTTTCACTCACTCATTCACACTCACTCATTCACACTCACTCATTAACACTCACTCATTCACTCTCTCACGCCCTTTTTCTCTGACTCTCTCATTCTTTCACTCACTCATTCACACTCACTCATTCACACTCACTCATTCACTCACTCACGCCCTCTCTGACTCTCTCATTCTTTCACTCATTCACACTCACTCTCTCACGCCCTCTCTCTCTTTCTGACTCTCTCTCATTCTTTCACTCACTCATTCACACTCATTCACTCTCTCACGCACTCCGCGGCCGCCACCGCCACGGGCGAGGAGATCGAGCGAGCGAGCGAGCGAGCTTGGCAGGAAAGTTGATCTCGCTGTTTGTAAACTTCTTCTGTTGAATCAATTAGGCGCCGCGCAGAGATTGCGGGCCTTTGGCACCCCGCGATGATGGCACTTCAAACGAGGTGTTTGAAGTGGCCCTCAGAGCACATCCACTGCTCTTGTCCGTCAACCGCCACGTGTTTCCTCACGCCCCCCCCCCCCCACCGCTCTCTTCACTTTGACTCGGCTCGTTGATCTTGCCAGAGACTTAACAGATTCGTCAATGACAACGCCTATAAAGGAGACGCGTGTATTTACAATAGCCGACGTTTCGGGCAACGGCCCTTTCTCGGAGCAGAGGAAGGGCTGAAGCATTGCCTGCCCCGCTTTTGCTGCGGTGTTGATTCATCAGTGATTCTTTTTTTTAGTCAGATCAAGAATTGTGAAAATGTGTGTCGTAAACCCTCCTCCACCCGACACAGCAGATTGATTGTATTGTGTCACGTGAATCAAACGTAGCCATATGTTAACTACCTCGCCTGGTATACAGGAGGTCGTGGGTTCCATCCCGACCCTGACGCCTGCTGCTGTATATTTGGAGTTTGAGTGTCTCTCTTTAATTATCATCATCATCATCACGGTGGCTCGGAGATGTTAACTACCTCGCCTGGTATACAGGAAGTCGTGGGTAAGATCCCGACCCTGACGCCTGCGGAGTTTGCGTCTCTCTGTCATCATCCTCACGGTGGCTAGGAGATGTTAACTACCTCGCCTGGTATACAGGAGGTCGTGGGTTCCATCCCGACCCTGACGCCTGCTGCTGTATATTTGGAGTTTGAGTGTCTCTCTTTCATTATCATCATCATCACGGTGGCTCGGAGATGTTAACTACCTCGCCTGGTATACAAGAGGTCGTGGGTTCCATCCCGACCCTGACGCCTGCTGCTGTATATTGGGAGCTTACATGTCTCCCCCGCTCTCTCTCTCTGCGGGCACGTGAATTTTTCTCCGGGTCCTCCGGGTTTTCCCTGCACATTTAGAACCAGCGTGCGTTTAGAGCATTTGGCTGCTATACATTTCCACACGGCGATAAGCCACTTCGGTGAGCAACCGTTTGTGATCGCCAGGTCGCTTCTGATAACACGCTATACAGCTGAGCGGGCCTCTGACCTGGTGAAGTAGAAACAAGTTTCGTTGTAAAATAGTTTAAAGTTACGAACATCGCCACCTTTGATTCGCATGCCACTTTTATGAATTGGCTGTGGAAGGCGGTGAAGTGTTTACGACACACATTGTCACACTTTGTTACACGATGGCCTAACCCTTCCCACCCACCAAAAAAAACCTATTGTGAATGAGAGTGAGGTTGTCAGTATATCTAAGGTCGTGTCTCTTAGAGTTCTCTTCACTTGATACAGTGATTTTGCTGTGACGTTTCCACCTGAAGACGGAAGCTTGTGTTGCCTCTGAAACGTCGTGATTTAATTTATTTATATTTTTTCATTACAAAAATGTACCTACGTGACTTTACCGAAAAAAACAAAGATTATGAATCCTTGCAGTCACGAAAACTTAAAATTTAGAATGAGGGTCTGGTTGTCATGGTGAGGGTCTGGTTGTCATGCGTGAGAGTCTGGTTGTCATGGGTGAGAGTCTGGTTGTCATGGTGGGAGTCTGGTTGTCATGGTGAGAGTCTGGTTGTCATGGGTGAGAGTCTGGTTGTCATGGTGAGAGTCTGGTTGTCATGGTGAGAGTCTGGTTGTCATGGTGAGTGTCTGGTTGTCATGGTGAGAGTCTGGTTGTCATGGTGAGAGTCTGGTTGTCATGGTGGGAGTCTGGTTGTCATGGTGAGAGTCTGGTTGTCATGCGTGAGGGTCTGGTTGTCATGGTGGGAGTCTGGTTGTTATGGTGTGAGTCTGGTTGTCATGCGTGAGGGTCTGGTTGTCAGGGTGAGAGTCTGGTTGTCATGGTGAGCGTCTGGTTGTCATGGGTGAGCGTCTGGTTGTCATGGTGAGAGTCTGGTTGTCATGGTGAGCGTCTGGTTGTCATGGGTGAGAGTCTGGTTGTCATGGTGAGAGTCTGGTTGTCATGGGTGAGAGTCTGGTTGTCATGGGTGAGCGTCTGGTTGTCATGGGTGAGTGTCTGGTTGTCATGGTGAGAGTCTGGTTGTCATGGTGAGAGTCTGGTTGTCATGGTGAGAGTCTGGTTGTCATGGGTGAGTGTCTGGTTGTCATGGGTGAGTGTCTGGTTTCCATGGGTGAGAGTCTGGTTGTCATGGGTGAGAGTCTGGTTGTCATGGTGAGAGTCTGGTTGTCATGGTGAGAGTCTGGTTGTCATGGGTGGGAGTCTGGTTGTCATGGTGAGAGTCTGGTTGTCATGGTGAGAGTCTGGTTGTCATGGTGAGAGTCTGGTTGTCATGCGTGGGAGTCTGGTTGTCATGGTGAGAGTTTGGTTGTCATGGGTGGGAGTCTGGTTGTCATGGTGAGAGTCTGGTTGTCATGGTGAGAGTCTGGTTGTCATGCGTGGGAGTCTGGTTGTCATGGTGAGAGTCTGGTTGTCATGGGTGAGAGTCTGGTTGTCATGGTGAGAGTTTGGTTGTCATGGGTGAGTGTCTGGTTTCCATGGGTGAGAGTCTGGTTGTCATGGGTGAGAGTCTGGTTGTCATGGGTGAGAGTCTGGTTGTCATGGTGAGCGTCTGGTTGTCATGGTGAGAGTCTGGTTGCCATGGTGAGAGTCTGGTTGTCATGGTGAGAGTCTGGTTGTCATGGTGAGAGTCTGGTTGTCATGGTGAGAGTCTGGTTGTCATGGTGAGAGTCTGGTTGTCATGGGTGAGAGTCTGGTTGTCATGGGTGAGTGTCTGGTTGTCATGGTGAGAGTTTGGTTGTCATGGTGAGTGTCTGGTTTCCATGGGTGAGAGTCTGGTTGCCATGGTGAGAGTCTGGTTGTCATGGGTGAGAGTCTGGTTGCCATGCGTGAGGGTCTGGTTGTCATGGGTGAGAGTCTGGTTGTCATGGGTGAGGGTCTGGTTGTCATGGTGACATTCGGGTTGTCATGGTGAGATTCAAGTCGCAATCATCCTGCGGTGGATCAACCAATCGAGCTCCACGTGGTGACGCTTCAGGGAGGCGTTCGTGGCTCTCCGTGCGTTCATATTTGCGAAACTCTGTCGACTCGTGAAGGCTCAAGCCAGGGGGCGTCTCTTGCTCATCGTCGTTCCCCTTCATTCTCCAGCGCGCAAATCGAAGGGTTTGGATCGTTTGGTGCGGCGTCTTGCTGAACCACCTGCACGGGGGACCTGCGTCTCTTTAGGCCGAGCCCGGCTGAACCGGTCCTGGGCCTCCACTAGGTCGACTCAGCCTGAAACGAGTACCTGGTGCGATGTGTAGTAAACATCACCACTGGGGAGACAAAGGCGGCCAGGCGTGGTGTTGGCCCACCCACCCCGTCGTGTGCCTTGCCGGCCTTAATAGCTGCTCGCTAACAGCACTTGCCCCAACAGTTTGTTTCGGCTATATGGGGGATCTTTGGGTTTTTTTGTGTGTTATGGAGCGGTCGCGCAGCGGTCTGCTCGCGGCCACCACCAGCAATGATTATTTGAACCGCTTCTGGGCCTCCCCTAGGTCGACTCAGCCTGAAACGAGTACCTTGTGCGGTGTGTAGTAAACATCGTCACGAGGGAGACGAAGGCGGGTCGAGCGCGGAGCTGACCCACCCACCCCCTCGTGTGCCGCGCCGGCCTCACTAACAGCGCTTTAGTTCGAGGGCTGTCGCTCTGTGGACAACGTCTCTCCCCGTTCAGCAGCAAGTTGTGATCGACGTTCGAAGTGAAGACTGCGACCCTCAAAGGCATGGCGCCGCTCCCGTGGTGGCTTAACCCTCCCCCCTCCCCCCCCCAGGTGATACGTGGGATCAAACAAATAACTCGAATCGCTGACGTTGCGTGATGAATGAACGAATTTCCCCAACAGACTATTACGACCTTTGTCTTTTGTGGGTGGGTGGGATGACGGTGATTTACCGCTCAGCAGTGTGAACTCGGGTGGGTCACATGGACACATTCGGTGATGCAAGTGCCAACCACACCTCCATCTGAGCGCCAGCTCTGCTTTTAGGGCCCTCGTTTAGCGGAGGAGGAAGAAGAGGGCGCCAGACCGAGCTACCAGGGGCCAGAGAGAGAGAGAGCGAGCGACGCCGTCAAATCTATAATTGACAACAGACTCGGAGAACGAACTCACCCCCGACTAGCTTCACACACCGGCGCTCCTACGCACCCCCCCCCCCACCTCTCTGCCCTTCCGTAACCTCCAGACGCACCGCGGATCTAAATCCTCTCCAGAACGCCTCGCGTCGGCCCACTTTGCGCGGCACAGCAGGTGCGGCCGTGCGAAACTAACTTACCAGGGGCGATGGAAACGTAGATAAATCTGGGCTAAAACCCGCAAAACTGCGAAATTAACCTTTGGGACGTTAAGGGGAGTTAGCGGCGTTAGCGCTAAGCCCGGAGGGGGGGGTCTCGCTGCTCGTGTGCGCACGTGGCCCTGGGTCCCATCTCGCGTGGAAATTCAACTCTGGATACTGATACTCACGTCCCATCTGTGTGTCACCTGGCTGGCAATTTGCACAACGCGCTGTCCCCTTCATTCGGGAAGTGAAAGCGGTCGCCGTTGGCTGCCCGTATTCCAGCGCTGTGGAGGCAGCAGCGAGGGGGTTAGTAGATCACCGCGCGCAAATGCCGTGACATTTTCCTCCCTCCCTTAACTTCGTGGACCTCCTAGAAGCCAGGGGTGTGCTGGCAGTACAGCAAGTTGGTTAATTTTGATATTGTACGGGGGGCGGCGGGGGGATGAAGCCCCCCACCATCACCGCTTCCCTCCCCACCTCCGCCATGAAATGTTTTTCTAGATCAGAAATTTTGGCTGAGTTTTTGGAACTTCAGCTCATGGGAACACTGTGCTCACACCACGATGTCATCAGTCTAGTGGACGATCGGCTTACGTCCCTGTTAGTTCACGGGCGGGTCGGATTGTGTTTCCATTTGTTCACGGGAGGGTTGGATTGTACCTCCATTAGTTTACGGGCTGGTCAGATTGCATCTCAGTTAGTTCAGCTAGTTCACGGCTGGGTCGGATTGTGTCTCAGTTCACGGTGAGTTCTCGTAAGTTAACGCCTCTGATATAAACTAAACCAGTGGCTATCATTATCCTGGGGTGCGAGACGTGGCTAGACTTTATAGAAGGTAAATCATCGAACACACAAATGAATTACGGGCACGTGAGTACAACTACATTGTTTCATCAAGCATCTTCTTGGTTCTTTCGGTAAAGTCACGTAGAATGGAAATAATAAAATAATAAAAATAAAACATAATAAAATAATTCTCAAGACGTTTCGGCCACAACGCAAGCAGCCGTCCTCAGGTGAAGAACAGGTATGTCAGAAAGACGGCTGCTTGCGTTGTGGCCGAAACGTCGTGATAATTAATTTATTATTTTTATTTTTAATTATTTTATTATTTCCATTCTACGTGACTTTACCGAAAGAACCAAGAAGATGAATCCCTGCGGTCACGAAAGCTTTAAATCGAAACTCATAAAAAAATTTCATGTTTTTAGCGATTGACAACCAAAGGGGTGCAAGGCTGCAGTAAAGGTTAAGTACCGCTGAACTAAATCAACGTGGGAACTTGAGCACGTGATCGCTCTGGACTACGGCAGCGAGTGGCTGTGTATCGCTGTCAATTAAAACACTGTCCGTCGGTGCAAGCTTTACATATTTCATCAGCCACTTACACACAAACGCTTGATTTAAAGGGCCGTTTATATGTCTTGGGACGTTGCCACCATCCGTCTACATTACATTACTGATATAGGTTTTTGGGTCAGATCGCGTTATTCATAAATGTGTCGTAACCCTCTATCACCCGACACGGCCAAACAGTAAAAAATGTGTCACGTTTTTCAAAGGACAAAATCATTCACTTCTTTAGCCCACCGGTGTGATGAAGAGAGAATCAACAGCATTTTAAAATGTGAGTAACGACGTTTCGCTGGTAATTACAATCAGCTTCATCGGGCAAGAATGGTGAAGCTCTCCTGTTGCTTCCGGTCTTAAATAGAGCAGCATCAGGGCGACGTCATCATTTAATTCAATCTGGTGCAGTGATTCGAGGCAAAGAGGGGGATGGTATTGTAATTATATAGATTGGTAATCATTCAATTGTTATTTTTTACTATTTGGCCGTGTCGGGTGGTGGAGGGTTACGACACATTTATAAATAACGCGATCTGACCCAAAAATCAATATTATGAATAATATTAGTCGCCAAAGCCTACGTGTTAAATATTACTGATGCAGTCAAATGTCGAGATAGCCGAGATGTGATTGAATTAAAATCGCGTCGATGAGTGATACGCGAAACGACTGAACTCCTGTCACCGTTGTCGCCACGGTGGCGAGATGTTAACTACCTCGCCTGGTATACAGGAGGTCGTGGGTTCAACCGCGACCCTGACGCCTGCTGCTGTATATTTGTAGTTTTCGTGTCGTCTCTCTCCCCCGTGGTGGCGTGGAAATTTCCCGCCGGTCCTCTGGTTTTCCCCCTCCACACATGAAATCGACATCATTTGGCTGCGATAACATTTCCACACGACGATCGGCCAATTCGCCGAGCCATCGTTTGTGAAAGCCAGGTCGCTTCTCAAAGAAAGAGCCGCGAAGCTCAGTTGGGGCCTCCGTACCTGGTAAAAGAAAATCGTTTAGTCGTAGTTTAGCACGACCTCGCCACTCGCGTTTTGCTTTTCCTCTTAAGAGGCGCACGTGGTGGATGAGAGGGGGGGGGGCACTGTTCCAGTTGCCCCCCCCTTCACTCGTCGATTCATCCGCTCATTGCTGCCACGTGTCTCGAAGCTGGCACGACCCGGTGTCCGAGCTTCCTCGTTTCTCGCAACTCGATAGGATTTCGGAGCGAAAGCGGCGGTCGGTGAGGCTTGGTCCATCACGCAGCTCCTCTTCCGTTCACTGCGCTTTGCCTACTGGCGGGCAGTCGCCCTCTCCACCTCCCCCCCTCCCCCTCTCCCCCGTATCACTCTTTTCATCGCTACCTACCACGGTGACTGTTAACGTGATCTTCACGCGTGGATTTCTCCTCCCGTGTTGAGCACTCGGGCTACCACTCGCTGGTTTCGTCTCATCCACAGTGTGCGAGCACCTACAGCAGGGGTGGGTGGGGAACCTTGTTTCTGCCAAGGGCCATTTGGATATTTATAACATCATTCGCGGGCCATGCAAAATGATCAACTTAAAAATTAGCCCGTTGTTGTATTTGGTCAAACATTGAATTAACTCACCCCTAATATGATGGCTGGAACTGCTTCTCGTTCACACACACACCCACTCGCTCACTCGCTCACACACCCACTCGCTCACACACCCACTCGCTCACACACCCACTCGCTCACACACCCACTCGCTCACACACCCACTCGCTCACACACCCACTCGCTCACACACCCACTCGCTCACTCGCTCACACACCCACTCGCTCACAAACCCACTCGCTCACACACCCACTCGCTCACACCCCCACTCGCTCACACACCCACTCGCTCACATACCCACTCACCCACTCGCTCACCCACTTACCCACTCGCTCACCCACACACCCGCCCACTCACCGCACTGCAGGTCACATCACTTCCCCTTCGGCTTTTTCCCGCGCACTGCTCCACTTTGGCAATCCCCTACCATCTTATCGAGGTTCTCATCATCTTGCTCGATGATGGAAACGTGTCATCTCTCATCTCGTGGTGCACACGCACGCGTAACAAACACAACCCGATACGCCGATGCTGAAGTACAACATCTGCTTCCCGCGTGGCTGTGTCGTAATGTCCATATCTGTGAGTGTGTTCGTAATAGCGCACCGATTTGTGTGGTGCGTGGACTATGTGTGTGCGTCTGCGTGTGTGTCTATGTGTATGGGGACCGGTAGTGTAGCGGTTAGCGCGCTGCACAACGAACCAGAGGACCAGATTCGATTCCCGCTCACGAACAATAACAGTGGCGAATATTTGAACCGGTTCTAGACCTGCCCTAGGTCGATTCGGCCTCAAATGAGCACCTGGTGCGGTGCGTAAACATCGTCACTAGGGAGACAAAGGCGGCCGGGCGTGGTGCTGGCCACCCACCGTGCCGGTCTTCATAGGTTCCCGGTAGCAGCACTTTCCTATAGGGGGGTTCTTTATCTTTGCATATCTGTACGTGTATCTGTGTGTGCTTACACGTGTGTGTGTGTGTGTTTGTGTCTGTGTGGTCACCTATAGGCGCTCGCTAACAGCACTTGCCCCGACAGTTTGTTAAGGCTACATGGGGGATCTTTGTCTGTGTCTGTGTGCTCGTGGAACGGAATGTGAAAGCAGCAGCAGCAGAAGAAGCACCGGCAGCTGTGATCACTTATAGTCAATCGCCAGGCCCAAGGATGACACCTCCAGAGGAGACACGCGCAGTAAAACTTAAACGTGCAACGAATTCAACAGCGCCGCGCGCGCGTTCGCCAGCGTGTTGCAAACGTTCACGGTTCGAACGCAAGCGACCCGCCCTGGTTATTCAGGCGGCTCGTCTAGGCCAAAGAAATACCCACAGACGTGCAGTCTGCCGCTTGTAGAGGCCACTGCGTGCCGGCGACATTACCACAAATGACTCATTCATAGCAACCACCCCCACCACCAACCCCCTACTTCTAAAGCTCGGCAGGACCCTCTTGACAAAGAGTCACGAGACTCAGTGAGGTTACCGCTATTACAGTTTTGTTTTTGTGTTAACGGTGTAAGGGACTGGCTGATTTGATGTGCAGCGTTGTGGGATGCGCTTGCACGAATGACGCTCTATAAAATTAAATTATAATTATTATTAGGTAAAGCAGCATCATCATCATCAACCATTTCGCCGAGGGTTGTCAACTGTTCCGGTTTTCCCAGGATCGCCTTGAGGCGCTGTGAGCTGTCCCCGTAATTCCGCGAAATTTGCGAGTCCCAGTTTGTTTTGTAAGTTGCGTGCCCGGAGGCGAACAAAAAGATACATCCACCTCACGGGCGAACTTTCAAAGTCAGTGCCTTACAAAATTCCCGTCATCACGTCCACTCTCCTCCGCCTAGATCGCTGTTTCACACAAATATACTGCACGAAGAGCACCGATTAGTGTCAAGGCTTTCGCGGCCAATATTGCACTTTTATCCATAAAGGGGTTTCTTTTGTGGGATAGATCGCGTACATTTAAATGTGTCGTTAACCCGCCACCACCCGACACAGCCAATTAGAGATTGTACCTCTCTGGCGTGTCTCTTTGTACTGTAAAGTAGGTCCGTTGCCCGAAACGTCAGCGATTCTAGATTTTGTTTTCCTTTTATGTTTAGGCCGTCAGAGTGTTAGTCAAGAATATGTTGAGTTTCTTTTTTGTCTTTCTCTCTCAACTGTAAAAAATGAACACTGCCCAAAGTCGTCTTTAACAACAGTTAACAATTCCGGCTGTCAATTACCGTTAAAAATAGACGGTGGTTTAAATTACATTCTTGGGCTTAGTGTAATAATCACATTTCGGGACTGCCACTTGAAAGTAATAGGATGCTGATCGACAAGCAGCCCTGCTTCGCACCCACCCAACCACCCACCCAACCACCTACCCAACCACCCACACAACCACCCACCCAGGCAGACGGGCGGCACACAGACAACGGAGTTGTTTTAAATGGAGACATCAACCTTCTCCGGTTTCTTAGACTCCACCTTAGGGGGCCGCATCTGTGCGATGCCCTTTCTTGATCTTCTTAATTGACGCAGGCGCGCACACACACACAGACGCGCACACACACACGCGCGCACACACACACACGCACACACACGCGCGGACGCACGTGCCCGCGCCTGTGTGTGCGCGCGCGCGCGTGCGTGTTCCCGTGCACGTGTTCTTCACGTGGGAGGGGAGCGGTGGGACAGTGGTTGGTGCAGCGCGCTTCAAGCGAGGGATTGGTTTGCTGCGTTCAGGACCCCCTCTTAAAACGGTGGCGAATATTCATTTGGTCCGCTTCCTGTGCCTCCTCACTAAGATCAAATCAGCTTCAAATTAGTGCTCCACTAGGGAGACAAAGGCTGCCGGGCGTGGTGTTTGACCCCCCCCCCCACACACACCCTCCCTCGTGTGCTGTGTATCAGCCACACTGGCTGGGCTATCCGTTCGTTTCTTATGATCAACCAAATCGTGACGGTGATGTTGCTGGGTTGGCATTTGGCGCAAGGACAACCAAAAACAAACTCGACACATTTGCGGTTTATTTTCAATTCCGTCAATTATAACTCACACGAAAAAACGCTCGATCACAACGCTGATTAAGTGTACACACCCCCCCCCAACCCTCCTCCAATTACTTAGCAATTCATTGATGCCTACACAAGCTCCGTAATGAAGATGCATTACCAAGAAAACAATTACCGCAGGAGTGATTACAATTACATAAGTCAATAAATGAATAATTAAGTATGCCGCATGCAAATGTGGCCGTGTAAAAAAAAACACGCACGCGCATACTCTAATTAATTGTTTGCTAATATTCATCTCAACGTGCCCGCCGATGTGAAACATGCAATCACCGGCGACGGGTCCTTAAGTGCAATTGAACGAGCTGCCAAAACAAACGCGCTGTCCCGTACAGGGGGGCCCCAGTGGAGTTTCCAGAACAACATTCACCGTCTCAACCCGAGACGTCTCTCGGTGCCGAACGATAGCGCACGAGTGTTCTGGGGGGATGGAGGGAGGGAGCGAGTGGGTGAGCGAGTGGGTGAGTGGGTGTGTAAGAGAGTGGGTTAGTGGGTGTGTGAGCGAGTGGGTGTGTTATCGAATGGGTGTTTAAGCGAGTGGGTCAGTGGGTGTGTGAGCGAGTAGGGGAGTAGGTGTGTAAGAGAGTGGGTGTGTGAGCGAGTGGGTGAGTGGGTGTGTGGTGGGGGCGGGGCGAGGGGGGGGGGGCGCTACAAACGAATTAAAGGTAACGCCTCGAATTTCGATTTAAAGCTTTCGTGACTGCAGGGATTCATCTTCTTGGTTCTTTCGGTAAAGTCACGTAGGATGGAAGTAATAAAATAATAAAAATTAAACATAATAAACTAATGCTTGCGTTGTGGCCGAAACGTCGTGAGAATTATTTTATAATGTTTTATTTTTTTATTTTTTTATTTCCATCCTACGTGACTTTTACCGAAAGAACCAAGAAGGTAACGGGGTTCACGCCGTTATAACGCGGAAACGCGCACCGTTGTAACGCGGTTTCTGAGCCGGAGAGGACGAACTACTTTCTTGAGCTGCACGACTGAGCGGTGCAGTGATACAGTGCGCGGAATCTAACAGCAAACGTTATTTGTCCGGCCACCTCACTGCGTGTGCGTATTTTTCGATTTAAAGCTTTCGTGACTGCAGGGATTCATCTTCTTGGTTCTTTCGGTAAAGTCATGAAGAATGGAAATAATAAAATAATAAAAATAAAACATAATAAAATAATTCTCACGACGTTTCGGCCACAACGCGAGCAGCCGTCCTCAGGTGAAGACCAGGTCTGTCGGGGAGACAGCGTGTGCGTAGTTGTCGTAGTAAGACACAGTGTCCCGCCAAACTTTATCGTTACGTTATTTATGTGGGAAAACTGTTTTCGCTCAACGCATTTTTCCACTTAACGCGACACTTTTCAAGAATGCATCTACCGCGTTAAACGAGGAGCGCCCGTAGCGTATTCTGCGGATTATGATTTAATCCCCCCCCCCCCAACTTTTGGGGGGTGCGTCTTATAATCCGGCGTGTGTGACCAAGTTTGTATAACTTTATTGACACTCACACGATTCGGGTGCGTTTTTTTGACGATATCTCCTTCGAATCGTTGATGTTGTCAATTAAAGGTGGGCCAGCGAGTGCCATTGGGGAAACGAATAGCAAGACATCGCTTGCGAATCACGATATATCCCGTGCAGATGCGTGGGCAGTGCAAGTTTGCTTCATACACGATTTATACATCAATTACATCACGCACACTGTCATAAAATCCAACAAAGATCAAAAATTTCGATTTAAAGCTTTCGTGACTGCAGGGATTCATCTTCTTGGTTCTTTCGGTAAAGTCACGTAGAAGGGAAATAATTAAATAATAAAATTTTAACATATTTAAATAATTATTTTATACGTGACTTTACCGAAAGAATCAAGAAGAGAAAAGATCCGAAATAGTCATTAAAAACTCATCCCCAGCATCCACATTTCCCACGACTCCACAAAATCCATCGTTAAATCGGTCCACCGTTATATGTGTGTCCATGCTACGCAAGGCGCGTGTGTGCGTACGATACGGCGGGGAGCGGTGGTGCAGTGGTTAGCGCACTGCACCACGAACCCGTTCTTAACCCGTGTCCGATTCCCGCTCGTTCCCCCACAATGACGAGTATCTGAGCCGGTCCTGGGCCGCTCCTAGGTCGACTCGGCCTTAAGTCAGTACCTGGTTCATTGTGCAAACGCTCGTCGCTGTACCGTGATTCGCCTTCATCGGCTGCTACTCGCTGACAGCACTTGCCCCAACAGTCTACTGAAGGCTATACTGGGGATCTTTATAACTATCGGGTTTACCGTTTCTGGCAATGAAACAGCTGTGTTAAGATGTTAATACACTAAACAGAATTTTTTTTCATGGAATCCTGTCTGCATGAACAGCACGTACTTGTGGTGAGCATGCAAACAAAAAATGTGCTTCCATTAGAAACGCATTGTCTTTGAAAGCGATCGGTCCACGCCGGAGAAATGAAGGGATTCTGTTAGGTGCTTTAACATCTTAACCGCCACTTTTTTTCAAATGTTCTTGCTGCGGGTTTCACACCTGATGATGATTGTTTGTGTTGCAATCGAAACGTCGTGAGAATTTAATTGTTGAATTTTTATTATTTATTAATTTGCCTTCTACGTGACTTTACCTAAAGAACCAAGAATATTTCGATTTAAAGCTTTCGTGACTGCAGGGATTCATCTTCTTGGTTCTTTCGGTAAAGTCACGTAGAATGGAAATATTTGAATGGAAATATTTTATTATTTCCATTCTACGTGACTTTACCGAAAGAACCAAGAAGATGAACCAAGAATATCTTAACACCTGTTATATTGCCAGAAACGGGGGGGGGGGGTCTTTGTTTTTGCTGGGTTTAATTTTTGCTGGGTTTAATTTTTGCGAGCCAGTGTGTTGAAGATAGGTTTTCCCCCTGGAGAAAACAGTGATCAACAAGTCGGCACGCCAGTCTGTTAGGAGAGCCGCGATCACGATATCGCTGTTTGTGTTTGTTTCCTTTAAAGTGGTCCCGTTGGCTGAGGTGGAGGGCCCTTGCCATTAGTAATTTGGTGACCCTCTCGGTCTTCACGAGCACGCCGACCGATGGGGAAAGACCTCAGAGCAGATGGCGAGGAGACTGTCTGGGTGGGTGGGTGAAGGGGGGGGGCATTTCTTGGAGGTCGCAGCGTTGTCTCAGACTGAGCAGCAGCTGTGGGTCCCGGTGGAGTGTGGAACGCGTTGATCATGAGTGGCGGTGGTGGTGGTGGCGGTGGTGGTGGTCGCAGCTGCGTCTCTGACCGTGATGACGTCTTCATCTCGAGCCCAGCGCAGCATTTGCTTAACCAACCTGACTGCTGTTGAGACCCAGAAGGTCGAAACCGGTCCGAGGTTTTCTTTGCTTTTAAAAAAAGGGGGAGTGGGGGGGGCACGCCGTTGGATCATATTATTGTTCTGGACAGCCATTCGGCTTGATGTGCCGAAGCACATTCATCTTAGTTATTCTACTTTACAAGTTGAGACCCAGATTGGATTCCGCTCGCGTGTGCTTGGCTGTACACAGGAACACGCGTGGCACGGCACGCGCACTTTGCGTTCCAATGCGCGTTGCGCCTATTGTACGACGAGACAAAGAGATGTCCACTAGGGGAAACTCCGGAGATAGCGGTGCAGCATCAGCCTGTGTCGGGGAGACCCCCCCCCCCCCCACCCGAAAGAAGACATCTGGCCATCGTGGGGCGCCACGGAATGGTTGTGATTTGAAGCTTTCGTGACTGCAGGAATCCATACTCTTTGGTTCTTTCGGTAAAGTCACGTAGGTATAAGGTAAAGTCACGTATACCTACGTATACGTGACTTTACCGAAAGAACCAAAGAGTATGGTTAACCGTTGTTGATGTCGGACTGGGGCCAGTATCCGTTCTTGCAGTTGAGAGAGAGAGAGAGAAAAAAAATCACTCAACGCATTCTTGAATAACGCCGTGTCGGCCCTAAAAGGGGAGCAATAATATAGGTTAGGTGACGTTTCGGGCAACGGCCCTTCTCTACCACGGTCGCGAGATGTTAACTATCTTGCCTGGTATGCAGGAGGTCGTTGGTTCGAACCCGACACTGACGCCTGCTGCTGTATATTTGGAGTCTGCGTGTCTCTCTCTCTCTGTGGTCGCGTGGATTTTTCTCCGAGTCATTCGGCTTTCACCTCCACATTTAGAATCAATGTGTCGTTTAGAGTATTTGGATGCTATAAATGTCCACGCGATAAGCCACTTCTTTGAGCTCTCATTTGTGATAACCAGGTCGCAGCTGAACAAAAAGTTTCGTGTCTCAGTAAGTGGACCTTAACTGGTAAAAAAAAGAATAGTTTTTAGTTTATGCTGCAGAACTACTTTTCAATTATATTTATGCACACGAGGGGCACACGCATACATTGTATGTGTGTTGTATGTGTGTGCCCCCAGGATGTTGTGCGTCTCATTTTAAATCAACATTTCTAAGTCTCAGAGCTGGAATGGGCCAAGTTCAGTGACATTCCGCTGTGATTGTTTCGTGCAGTCATTGGTGATGGGGCTAAGAAACGCTCACTTCGTGTTTGCTTTGCATGCATCAACCGACATTGTGGTGGACATCGTTTCAAACGAGATGTTCCTCCATCTTCAACGCATTTGTTTTTCCAGGTGAAATATTTCAATTGGTGAAAACATTTGCAATTGAAAATGTGAATCACTTCACTGCGCTTGAGCAGGTGGTTTAATCGCGCGCGGTTATTTCGCTGTTTTGTCTGATTTCTCTATTTGTCTGTTTCTGTTCTGAGATCTGTTCGCTTCGTTGCCGTACTTTATTTTATGCCATCGCCTTTGTCAGCTTATTTGACCCGGGGCTAATCTTGCAAACGAGACTCTACCCTGCTCCCCCTGAGTTCCCACTTGCATGGTTAAACAAAATAGACGTTTAAGCACGGGTCTCCTTTGATGACATCGAAAATAGATTCAGCCCGAGGATGTTCTTTGCCGGGGAGGTCTGGGGACACGCGGCGATGGCACAGAAATGCACGGCGCGTTCAGAGCAGACACCGTCTGTGACATCCGAAACGTAAAACAAAACAAACAAAAAACGAAGTCCATCGGCTAAAAGAGTAAAATCTTAATCGTGAAAAAAATCTGGTGTACAAGCTGGTGTACAAGCTCCGATTAACACGGTTGGCTACGTACGGTGCGAAAGAAGTTCAACGTACGGACGAACAACGGGAGCGATATTTAAAATAAGAAGCACACACACAAAAAAAACATATCAATGCAGCTATCAACAATAGCGGTGGTTGCGGTGGTGGTTGTTGGTGGCGGCGGCGGCGGCTGCCTTGGGTGTGCATAGAGACGTCTACAATGGACCAGGGTCTTGCGATTCGAGGCAGCAAAACCCCACAGCCAGTGAATAGACTGGACTCTAATCCGCTTCCTGGCCACTGGGCCGGCCAGACTGCACGGCCTCCCGCAGGCTCCTGCAAAGGTCTCACTTCCGACACCTTTGGCTTTATTTCATTTTATATTTTTTATTGTATATTTTTTTTGTCTTCTTTTGCTATAGAGGGTGGGGTGGCGGGCGGGGGGGGGATTGTGTGTGTGGGACGGCGGTTAGAGGGTGGGTGGGTGGGTGGTGTTGGGTGGGAGGTGGCATAGAGAGAGAGAGAGGGGTGGTATGGGGGGGGGCGTAGACGGGAGGGAAAAAGGAAAGAGACCCCAAGCAGAGCCTCAGTGCCTGTGAATAAAAGAGACACCAGCCCGGTTGAATGACGCTGTCCCCAGGCACAGAGAGAGAGAGAGAGAGAACGGCCACTCCCTCCCGCTTACATATTCCCGTGTCTCCCTTTGTGTCCCGCACACTCACCAATGCCAGATTAGCGCCGGAAATTGCCCAAATCTTTGCCGGAAAGCAACGGTGACCCCCACGGGATCTTAACAATAATAATAATAACCATTGGCCCCGCTCCTCTCTCTCCGCCTTTTGATTTGTTGCTTTTTTATATATATATTAAAATGTTTTTTTTTTTGGGGGGGGGGGGACCGAATTAATGTTTCGCGCCGCTGGTTACGTTACCGCCGTGTGTTTTGTGTTCGCTGCCGTGACCACCGCCGTGGGTCCGTGAAGGTCGTCTGACATTGCCGCGAGAGAGCGAGAGAGCGAGGTTCGACGTTGCGAGCATCATCAATTTTTCTTCTTCTTTATCGTGAGCAATAATCGGGGTCGTCGGTGAGCGCTGGCCCTTTGCGAACGCTCCGAGTTGATCGTATCGGCGATGGTCACGCGGCTGAGCCGCGCGTTGTCAGCACCGCCGACGTGCAGACGGCGGAGACTTTGCCGACGCGTTTCAAAAGAGTTGTCCCGATGTGTCGTCTCTCGCGCAGTGACTGTGTGCCCTCTGTGTGCCACCACTAACGCTGAACGGATGTGCGTACGTTGCGGCTTCTTTCGCACCGTACGTAGCCAATGAGCTGAACACAAAAAGGAGTTCGAAAGAAATTAGTTTTTCAATCGAGATGATGATTTAAAAGTTGCACAGCTACAGTCGACTCCTAATATCGGAAGGAAGAACGTTCCAGACGGCCGCAGAAGCGCGTATGAAAGCGCGCGATGCATTGGCCGTCTTTGTTCGATGTTTAGCCAAAAATCTACTTTCCCAGCTGCAGCGCTCGTAATAACCCGGTATCAGGAAACGAAACTATTAAACTAAATCTATTTTTATTTTATCAGGTAAGGCCCACTGAGCTATATCGTTTTTTTTCCGAAGCGACCTGGCCACGAGTGTCTTATCACGTGGATATTCATAGCAGCCAAATATTCTAAATGCAAGTTTCTAAATATGGATGAGAAAAACCCGGAGAACTTGGAGAAAACCACGCGACCCCCGGTGGGGGGGGGGGGGGAGAGAAAGACACCGCAAACTTCAAATGTACAGCAGCAGGCGTCAGGGTCGGGATCGAACCCACTAGCTCCTGTACACCAAGCGAGGTAGTTAACATCTCCTAGCCACCGTGACGCACAGCAGCGGATGGGGTCTTTCTTTCGTCGGTGTTATTCCCCATCTCTTGAGTTAAAACCGCGCGTTCTCACCTCGCGCCTGGAACATATTTGTCTTTGTAGGCGGATTAAGCTTTTGCAAAGAGGGAACTTTAGAGCGGGGATAGGAAGTTGGGGACCTGCCGTTTGTGTTCGCCGGGTCTGTGCCTTGGAGCCCATTCAGCTCACACCCACCCCAACCAACTCTCTCCCCTTGCTCGCATCCCATAATCCCATTTAATCTCAAATAAAGACCTCTGATGGAGGCCTGTCAACTGAAACGTGGCGGTTTTTACTTTCCGCCGTTCGTCAAACACTGATTTATTTTTTTGTTACAGTCAAAATAATAATCTAGACGTGTTTTAAGTAACGTTTTAACCGACTCTCCGTTCAACAAACACCGCGTTCAACTCTTAAGGACATCGCATGCACAGGTGGTGGTCAGTGCCCTCCAAATCTTGCCTCGTTCATTCGTTCCACGATTCATTCTTTTTTTTGTGTGTCTCAGCTCTCTGTTAATCCACTGCTCGGTTAAGACCTCACCGATCCGTGTAAGTCACGGAGGCTCTTTGGTCACGCTTCACCACGCTGGACAGTTGGATGATTCGTTCGGCTTGACGGAGGGACCAGGATCGGTTCAATATCGCACCCACACTCATGTGAGCCAGGGCTGAGGTTCAAACTCAGCTGGCTGGGTTTATAGAGCAGTGATGCTAAACACTGCACCCCCTACCAAAGACAAAGATCCCCCTGTATAGCCTCAACAGATTGTTGGGGCAAGTGCTGTTAGCGAGTAGCACCTATGAAGGCCGGCACGGCACACGAGGGGGTCGGTAGCCAGGACCACGCCCGGCCGCCTTTGTCTCCCTAGTGGCGATATTTACACACCGCACCGGGTACTCAATTGAGGCTGAGCCGACCTAGGGGAGGCGCAGGACCCGTTCAGATAATCGTCACCGGTGTTGGTGGCCGTGAGCGGGAATCGAACTCGGCTCGCTGCGTTCGTAGCGCAGCGTGTTAACCGCTACGCCCGTACGTACGTTGAATTTCTTTCGCACCGTACCGCCCACCCCCACACCACACACACACATCAGACATCCGCACCCCCCACTTCTCCCACCCCCTATAATATTTCCTCCCCCCACCACCACCACCACCCAAGACTTTGTAATGTCATGAACATTTTAGAGTGCATGTGTTGCGTGGTGATGCTCTGGGGTGCGTGCGTGCGCGTTGACTGCACGCATCGGCCGTGGCTCTTGTTATCGGCGATTAGAAAACGGCGATGTTTGTTTGTTTGTTGTTGTCGTTTCATTTTTGAACGGCAGCGACGGGAAAATTGGGCGAGAGAAATTGTGCGGCGGCGGCGTTTTTTTTTTTCCTCTCGAGAGCAACGAGGAAGGTTTGAAATTGCACGATGGCGAGAGAGATGGGGTGGGGGTTGGGTAGGGGAGAGAGAAAAATGGCATAAAAAATTAACTCTCTACAAAGACTATAAAAAGAAAAGGGGGGGGGGGTAGGGTGGTGGTGGGTGGGTGTGTGACGTGGGGGGGGGGTAGTGAGAGATTTTTTTTAAAGCCCTAACTGAGTGATTTTAACTACGTCGCATCGGAAATGATTGTACGTTTTCTAGCCTGATAATTACATGCTTATACTGGCAGCCGCTGCACATGCAGGCGCCACTTTGTGCGTGTGTGTGTGTGAACGATGGGGGGGGGGGGGTGCTTGCAACGGTTGAGTGAAGGTGGCTGGGACTATGGGGGGGTGGTGGGGGGAGGGTTACGGGATGCGGATGGGTTTGCAGCTCCACTGCGTTTTTCTTCCAGAATTTTTTTTATATTTAAGAGGAAAAGGGGGGGGGGGCTAGCGGGGGGGGGGGGTGCTTCTCGCGGCAGCTGTCACAGCTTTTGTGGACGCAGGCCAGATACAAAAGTGGGCAAGCGTCCGTGCCTCACTTTGATCTGCGCCTGTGAGGGCCCAGCAGTCCTAGCAAATCAAGTGACCCACAAATATTCGCACACACGACGCGCGCGCACACACACACACAACTAAGTCGGCTTGGGACGAGGAGAGAGGGGAACGATTTTTGTTTTGGTGCGGGCGGTAGGAGGAGGAGGGGTGGGGGGGTTCGTTCGGTGGAGACGGCT
Source organism: Lethenteron reissneri (assembly GCF_015708825.2). Lineage (NCBI taxonomy): Eukaryota > Metazoa > Chordata > Hyperoartia > Petromyzontiformes > Petromyzontidae > Lethenteron > Lethenteron reissneri. Next base: position 5,483,210 of record NC_083823.1, on the reverse strand, counting down.
TCATCCTTTCTCTCTGCCGCTCTCAAAGAATTATAACCTCCAACCCTCTCTTGTTTTTTGCTCACATTGCTTTGTCAAAAAAGCGCCACCAGGTACTGGAGTTCTTCTATATAAACGCGTGCCAACAACAAAAAAATCTTAAAAATCTGAGAGGTTGTTGTTGTTGTTATTGTTGTTGTTTCGCCAACCACCCACCCCCCGCCCGTCTGGAAGTCACACGCCCGGGCTAGGTTGGGTGATGATGTGGGCTGTGGGTAAATCTCACGGCGTCCCCGTCTGGGTTTTACGTCTCTTTCAGAAAGATTCTGTTCTCTGTCTCTCTCTGTGTCTCTCCACAAACCGTCCCACCGGTTCCCCCCTCCCCACCTCCTCCCTCCCTAACCCCCCCCCCCCCCCACAATCACACTCAAAAGACAAAGATCCCCCGTAAAGCCTGGAACAGACTGTTAGGGCAAGTGCTGTTAGCGAGCACCTATAAAGACCGGCACGGCACACGAGGGGGTGGGTGGCCAGCACCACGCCAGGCCGCCTTTGTCTCCCCAGTGGCGATGTTTACACACCGCGCCAGGTACTCATTTGAGGCTGAGTCGACCTAGGGGAGACCTAGGACCGGTTCAGATAATCGTCACTGGTGTTGGCCGTGAGCGGGAATCGAAGCCGGGTCGCCAGGTTCGTAGCGCAGCGCAGCGCTAACCGCTGCACTACCGCTCCCCACACACTCATCCACACTCACCCACAGCCACACACACAGCCACACTCACACAGCCACACAGACACACACACACTCACACACAGCCACACTGACACACACTCACACACACTCACACTCATACACACACAGTCACACACACACGCCCACATTTACACACACTTACACGCTCACAGACACACTCACCCACACACACACACAGCCACACACACTCACCCACACACTCACACACTCACACAGACACACTCACACACACTTACACGCTCACCCACACACACAGCCACACACACTCACACACACAGCCACACTCACACACACACTCACACACTCACACACAGCCACACTCTACCTCCCGGTGTTCAAATCCATCGTGACCGTCAGGGCCCCTGTCCAAACACAAGAGCGACGGGGTCCTGGAATCGCGACGTCACGTCTTCTCGTGTTGTGTTTAGCGACAAGAGACAGTCAGGGTTTATTTATTTATTTATATTCCTAATGCTTATATGTTTATATAATTTTATATATTTTGTTTCCGATGTCTCCATCTCGTGTTTTTCGGGCGACTTGGATATCGTCGCCACTCTGATGACTCTTCGCATTTTTTAAAAGCCGTTGTCCTATTTTACCCACACCCCCCCCCCCCGCCTTATCAATTGCACTCGTATTACTGACGATGACACTAATATTAATGTTATTAACAATAGTAATATTATAGTAATATTATTCATAATGGCAACGGCAATGAACTCGATGCGCCGCGACGTGGCAGGACATTGCAAGGGTGCTGAACAAACGACGCCAACGTTAAACGCGGGCCATGAGTCCATTGCAAGAAGAATGAGAGATGTTGTGTTAGTGGTGGTGCTTGTGGATATTGACAAGGTGAGCGTTTGGGTGAGCAGCTGTTGTCGCCGTGGCACTCAACGGGAAAGGAGAGTGGAGTCAAGGAACGGGAAAGGGAAGCGAGCGAGAGAGAGAGAAAGAATGAATAATTGGATAACAGAGGGAAGGAATAAAAAAAACAATGTAAAAATGCGGGCAAAGATTTTGAGACGGGAAGAAAAGAGACTACATCAGTGGCCTCGACGCTGCTACACGGAGCAGCGTCTGTTTCCACAGCGGGCGGCAGTGGGGGGAGTGGGAGGGATTCACTGTGGGTGTCGCCACACAGAAGCCACGTGATTTACGGAAGGTCTTCACCTGATTTAGATAGAAAGATGGGAGTAGATTTATCGATGAGAGGGGAGGCATTGCGAGTAGGGGTGGTCACACAGAGAATCCGCGTGATTTACGGAAGGTCTTCAGCTGATTTCGATAGAAAGATGGGAAGAGATCTATAGATGAGAGGGGAGGCATTGCGAGTTGGGGTGGTCACACAGAATCCGCGTGATTAACGGAAGGTCTTCACCTGATTTCGATAGAAAGATGGGAGGAGATCTGTAGATGAGAGGGGAGGTATTGCGAGTTGGGGTGGCCACACAGAATCCGCGTGATTTACGGAAGGTCTTCAGCTGAGTTAGATAGGGCGATGGGCAGACTACTAACAATGTATTATATTTACCATTGTCGTGAATGTAACTCGCAGTGTTCTCCGGATTGCGACGGATTTCTCCCCCCTGTGCATTGAAGCAAAGGTTGAGGTGGTGTGCGTATTATAATCCGATACGCGTGTGCGCGTGTGTGTGGGGAGCGGTGGCGCAGTTGTTAGCGCACTACAGTATGAACCCGGCGACTCTAGTTCTATTACCGCTCACGGCCATCAACACCATTGACGGTTATCTGAACCGGTCCTGGGCCTCTTCTAGGTCGACTCAGCCTTAGATGAGTACTTGGTGCGGTGTTTAAATATCACCACTGGGGAGACAAAGGCGGTCGGGCGTGGTGTTGGCCTACCCACCATTTCATACTGTGCCATGCCGGCATTCATAGGTGCTCTCCAACAGCACTTGCCCCAATTGTATGTTGAAGACTATACAGGGGATCTTTGTCTTTCATAAGATGTGTTTAACTTGATTGACGCTGGGACATACATTGGGGATATGTCTTAATCGTTGGACAATCCTTATAATTCGGTGAATTGTTATGCCATGTGTATTGCTAGTTTTTAAGTGCCAAGATATTCCATCAAGCATTTACGGACTTCCTAATGTTTTGTGTTAAAACAATAAAACTCTGTTTCTGTATTCCAAAATGTGCTTGTTGTCATTCCATCATATGCGACGAGGTATACATTTGGAACTCTTTCCGATTTAGTGCAGCACCCCACGTAGGAGAACGACCCATGGAAGCAAATGTCACATAACTACTTTTTGAGATACCTTTTAAGTGATCATTGTTGTTGTTTCGTTTAGCAAAACACTATCGCGTACGCCGTTACAGACATAAATGTTTCGCTAACATGGCGCTTAGATATATCATTTTACTCTCAAGAGGCAAGAATGTACCCTAATGAAGTACATGTTTTAATTACGATGTAATGTGTATTGTGTGCAATCAGCCGTTGATCTAAACGTTCTGTTTAGACGCAATGTAAATAATGCCATGAATTAAAGCATTAAAATATGCCACTATTACATATTTGACGAATAGTAATTCGGTTTATAGTAACACAATAAAGTGTTTGACAAGTTGTTATTTTGATGTTGTTATTTCAAAGCTACTAATGGCCACATCAAATCATTTGGAATGATGCGCCTAATTTCGCCATACCTCGGAAGCTAAGAGGAATTTAAATAGCCTGGACAGTGTCTGGATGGGTGACTACCATGCTTAGCAGGTGTTATAGGCTGCGGGGCCACGTGGTGAGTCGTCGAGAGCAGGGGATGAACACGCACTGCTGTGCCGTGTGTTAATGTCTCCTCCGTCTACCCCCCCCCCTCTCACCTTTTACTAATTCGCATTGACCAGCATGGGGAAGTATGGTGAAATAACACCCTAACCCACCACGCGATGTGCACATTGCGTGGCGATGCCCTCATCCAGCAGTGGACAGGACACGCTGTCTCTGTTTTGCGGGATATTCCTCAAACTTTCAAAACATGCCTACCGTGACTCGCGTTATTGAGACGAATAGATCGTATTATTAAAAATACAATAATAGCTTAGAGCCCTTTATCCACTGCTAGATGAAGACCTCCCCACGCTGTCAGTTGTGGGGTTTTATTGACCATACTTCACCACGATGGTCAATGCGCGCCGTTGAAGGTGACGTGGGGGAGGTGTGATGGAATAGCACGACTAACTGTTCAGATATCGCTCACTCACCATCGACGTTAGCCGTGCTGGGGGATCGAACTCTGCTCAGCGCATTCACCACAACGCGGTGCGCTCACCACCGCGCCACCGCTCCTTCCCCGATGCGAGTTGCCTCCAAAGCCACCATCCATCACCAAACATCATTTTGTGAGAACCCCGCGGTTCAGCAGTGACAACGGGTTATTTTGGGGTGGGGAGGATGGTGGTGGCGGGAGGGGGGGGTAGGCTGGTTGCCTCTTATACCGCAGTCCCAATCTTCCTGTAGATGGCAGCATTAGCCTAAGCAGAGGTTGCGATCGTGACATTCTGCGAACGAGAAAGACGCGGCGGTAGTTTGGGTATCTCTGGGCGTGGAGTGGACGCCGCGCCTGTGCGTGTAGCTGGTGCGGTGTGTAGGCATCGCCACTCGGGGAGACAAAGGCGGCCGGGCGTGGTGCTGTCCACCCACCGTCCTCGCGCCCCGTGCGGGCCTTCACAAGGCGCTACTCGCGAACAGCACTTGCCCCGACAGTCTGTTCAGGCTACACGGGGGATCTTTGTCTTTGTACGACGGAACACATTGTTTTGGTGGTTGTGGGGCCGCTCCGGTCGCGTTCCCAGCGATGCACAAGCACAGTTAACAAACCTCAACAACCGCAGCGAATTCGTCAGTGAGAACGGCGTGCGTGGCCTTTGATGTGGAAAAATGTATGTATATACATACCGTAAATATATATAATGGGTGGCGGTTTGGGGGAAATGGCTCTGATTTATGTGTTACGAAGAAGGTCCATTGCCTGAAACGTTTGCCTATTATGCTGTTCATTTTGAAGCCTCACACACACGCAGTGTCATTGACGCATGCGTCGAGTCAGTGAGTGTGTTCATTGGGCGATATAACAGCGCGCTTGTTCATGAACTATATGACTATAAACATTGTTTTATATTTCAGATCAGTCCCACTGAGCTATGCTCAACGAAGTGTCCCATCATGCGCACGTTGAGTATAAATGTAGAGGGAAAAACCGGAGGACCCGGAGAAAAATGTACGCGACCACAGTGCGATAGAGACACGCAAACTGCAAATATACAGCAGGCGTCAGGGTCGGTATCGAACCCACGATCTCCTTCATACCAGGCGATGTAGTTAACATCTCCCCGCCACCGCAGCACCCATAGCTGGAAACGTCACTCTCTTCGAGTGTGTTGAGGATAGTCGATGATGATACTGGTGCTTGGAGAGTGAAATGATCATCCCACGACGTTGAGTGGAGTCATCTATCTCTTAACGCGGGCCGGTGTGGTGATTGCAAGCTTTGGGGCCTTTTGATGCCATGAAATGTCCCTCTTCTGACCGGGAGGTCGATAATCGACTTTCGATTTCCGTTTTGATGACATTCTTTGTGGGTTTCCCACGCGCGGGACGGCGCTGTCATGTTCCACCCCGTGATATCAATAACATGATATCAACACGATATCAACAGCAGAACAACAACAACAACCTCCTCCATCCCCGACCTGTTTGTTCAGCGCACGTGGTTCCAGCCATCTCCACGTCGCCCACGTGGGTTGTGTACTGGAGAATGATTTCAACTTGTAACGCGTGGGCTGCCACACGCACAGCTGTTTGCTCGCTCTCGAAGTATCCAGAGAAGGACTTAGAGGCCTGAGAGAGGTAGGGGGGAGGGACAGGGCAAGCCGGGGAAGGCAGCGTCAGCCACGCGATGAGCCGGCTCTTCCAACAATTACTAAAGCTCTGCGGTTCTATACATATACAGTGCCGGATTAAGCTAGTGCGGGGCTTGTAGCATATGTTATCAAGGGGCTCTAAATAAATAAAAAAACACGGAAATATTAAAACGCACATTTAGTATTTGCATAGTAAAGTAATTGTATTTTTAAATTTGCTATACAGCCAGATAATACGACAAATCGCTAACCTTAAACACCCAGTCGTTCATAAAAGTTGAAGGCGGTATAGTACTATAGTGATAGAGCAAGTGCAAAATCACTGAACCGGGATTGATAGCTTGAAAGCGTTTAGCGCGGGGTCCTTCAAAGAACGGGGCCCGTAGTATTCGATAATCCGGCACTGTATATATAGCATGATATTTCCAACCAATCGATGCGTGCTTAACGCGTGAGAAGAAACCGGAGAACCCGGGACCCCCCCCCCTGCCCCGCGCGTGCGAGGGGGCAACGCGCTATCTCTCACAGATGGAACAGATGGAGGCCGCGTGACGCGGTCCTTGGTAGAGTTAATGAATTATACAAGTATCGTGTGGGATGCGTCTTATAATCCGGTATGTGTGTGTGTGTGTCTGAGACCAGATTTATTGGGAGCGGTTAATATAGCGGCTAGCGCGACGCTGCGCTACGAACCCGGCGACCCGAGTTCGATTCCCGCTCACCCTAGGTCCACTAAGTATCAAATGAGTACCTGGTGCGGTGTGTAAACATCGCCACAGGGGAGACAAAGGCGGTCGGGCGTGTTGCTGGCCACCCACCCCCTCGTGTGCTGTTCCGGCGTTCAGAGGTGCTCGCTAACAGCACTTGCCCTAATGGGCTGTTAAGGCTATACGGGGGATCTTTGTCTTTGTGCAAGATCAGACTCCTAAACTTTATTGCAATCGGGTTCAGGGTGCGTCTTACTTTCCGGACCATCTTATAGTCCAAAGCATACGGTATACTGTGTATACGAGTCTAATTGTTTAATTTATTTAATATATACTCTGACAATGTACACTCATTAACGCTTTGCTATCATTGTTTTAGCATTGTAAAACTAGTTTTTTCATTGTATTCAAGTTGCGAAATAATGTGTTCAAGCGCACTAATAAAAACGTGATTGTGTTTATAATATACTGCTACAATTATACAATTTATTTTACGTGTATAACGTCCAGTGCCTGCAAGTCATATTTAAAAATAAACGTTAACACATTTGGTCATTTGTGAACATACCGTGTGAGCTTTCACATTCATTCAGTTTTATTGCAGCACAGGTAAGATACACATTGGGAAATAAATACTGTACTCAATTTCGGTGGGGAGCCTGTTTCGTCTACAGAAAACTTGGTTACAGCAAAACATATTTATATATATATTATCCGGATTTTAAAACGCTCCGGAAAGTAAGACGCATCCTACAAGTGTGCCCTGTGCCCACAGAGGCATGCAAGCTCGTCTCTTTCACGCAAAGACAAAGATTCCCCGTATAGCTTTAACAGACTGGAGGGGCAAGTGCTTTTAGCGAGCACCTATGAAGGCCGGCACGGCACACGAAGGGGTGAGTGGCCAGCACCACGCCCGACCGCCTTTGTCTCCCCAGGTGGCGATGTTTGCGCGCCACACCAGGTACTCGTTTGAGGCTGAGTCGACCTAGGAGAGCCCCAGGACCTGTTCAGGTAATCGTCACCGGTGTTAGTGGCCGTGAGCGGGAATCGAACTCGGGTCGCTGGGTTCGTAGCGCAGCGTAGCGCTAACCGCTGCACCACCGCTCCACTCTCTTTCACACACACACACACACGCGCGCGCGTGCCGACACCTTCCGGCTTATAATACGCACCCAATACTTTCGATTTTAAAACACGATGGTCATAAATGGTGCCCCTCTAAAAATCGGTAGGAAATGGTCGCATCTCACGCCGCGAATCAAGGTTGCGCTCGGCGGCAGCCATGATCAATCCACTGCTGGATGAAGGCCTCTCAAATCAGTCGCCGGAAACGCAGCGTTTGCGCTCCAGCTGATTTCAACGCTCCATCTCTCCTCTCGGCTGAAATAAAAACGTTTCTTTTGCTCTGATCTCAAGCACATGCTGCTCGCGAGCCCATCGCATTAATGTAACAATTTTTTTTTTATTCAAACACATTCGGCAGTCGCAGAATTGTAACATACACGTGATTAATAATCGTTGTGAATGCTGTTATATTTCAGGAAATATGTACAGTATGTAAAATATATTATGTCGGGAGCGGTGGCGCTGCGGTTAGCGCACTTGTGCGAATCACCGCGCCACCGCTCCACCCAAGTCGGTAAACACTCACACACAGATTCTTCCTCCGTCGCTTACTCTTTAAATTAGTAAAAAAACAACTATTCTCCAGCTGGCGATGGGCAGAATAAGTTGGCAATAAAATGAAATAAGGTTAAGTATTGTCCGGATTATAAGACGCACACCCCCCCCTCCCCTCCCCATATTTTAAAGCAAAAAAGGTGGAGTGCGTCTTATAATCCGGTGGCTGTGCGAAACTAGATTTGTAAACTTTGTGGACGCGAGTCGCAAGTTTGGGGTGCGTCTTACTTTCCGGAGGACACGATATAACACAACAATAAACAATACCGACGAAATGGTCAAACCACTGCTGCATCAAGGCCTCTCCACGCCGCGCCGTGTCGGCTATGGGGTATCGGGGTAGGGGGGTCGTTTGACCATACTTCACCAAGCTGGTCAGTGCGCGTTGATGTTAAGGGTGGGTGGGCACCGCAGCACGAACGGTCCTTTAGCCCTGGTTGGGGAATCTAACTTAGCTTGGCCGGGGAGCTCATGGCCCCGCGCGCTAACCGGTGCACCACCGCTCCCTCCGTGCCCATGCTACCATCGGCTACGTATCCAGTCTCTAACTACTGCTGGCGTGCAGCTGCATTGATCGTTTCTCGTCGATCTCTTAGCTCCGTGTTGGTGAAGGTTCAGTCCCGAGCACACGCTGCGTCTCTGTTGGTGGAGAGGGGTCCGCTGGGGAGGAGCTCCATGGAGCTGCATCTCGAACAACGCTGGGCAGACCTCGTGGATGAGATGTGGGTGACCCACAGTTTTACCCCAACCACACCAGACCCGCGTGTCAACTCGTGGAAGGTGTGTAGCCAAGTCAAACTTCTGGGTGGACCGAGGCAGCGTGGGAGATTTCATCATTAGTAATAGTAGTAGTCTTCTTGGTTCTTTCGGTAAAGTCACGTAGAAGGGAAGTAATAAAATAATAAAAATAAAACATAATAAAATAATAAATTATTATGTTATTTTTTTTTATTATGTTTAATTTTTATTATTTTATTACTTCCCTTCTACGCGACTTTACCGAAAGAACCAAGAAGAAGAATCCCTGCAGTCACGAAAGATTTAAATCGAAATAGTAGTAGTATTATTATAACTAAATAAATAACTTACGCGCCCGGAGGTCAAGCTGAACCCGTGACCTCTGGTTTGAACCGTGTTGGCTGTCTCGCATTGTTGTCCCATGTCGCCGCTTTTGCAAAAGGGAACTTGACGTAGCAATGGGCTCTCGCGTGGCTAAACTAAGCCCATCAAATCGACTATTGTCCTGTGTGGAGAAGAGTTGCCTCGATGTTGCGAGCGACTTGGGGGACACCTTTGCGATTACACAGAGCGACTATCGGACCCAGAGTATCTGACGCATCACACGGTATTGACTATACATGGCAACGAAATTAATAATGCGCAGCCGTTTGCCAATCCACTGCTGGATGAAGGTTTCTCCAAGCCATGTCGGTCATGCGCGTTGTTTGTTTGGCCATACGTCGCCACGCTCTGCGGTATCCAGGAACATGTTCAGATGTTATTCGCTACTGATGTCAGCCGTGGCCAGGAGTCGAACTCGGCTCGCCCGGTTGATAGTACGGCTCGCTAATAATGTATTGTGCGCAAGCCATTACCTTAATGCAATCGAGTTTGAATAATACAACGCCTTGTATTGTGGGAACAAAAGCAAGGCATTGTCATTATATGGACGCGCGCGTGTGTGTGTGCACGGCACGTGTGCCGTGCCTGCCTTCGTAGGTGCTCGCTAACAGCACTTGCCCCTACAGTCTGTTCAGGCTATGTATGTATGAAGAATGTGTACCTGTGTGTGTTTGTGTACGGGTATGAACAGAACTTAGACTCCTATGTGAATTGTGTTCAATTAAATTTATGGGTTTACGTTTAGAGTAATTCCTCATGTGTACTCACCGTTGGAAAAAATACAAACTCTGTGCGTGACTCACGGGACATTCATTGCCTTGACCTTGTTCTTTTACTCAGACGATGGCAAATAACACAGGTAGAGATGAGCGGTGGTGCAGTGGTTGACGCACTGCAGCTATGAACCCGGCAACCTGGGTCTCGCGTTTTGTGGGTCCCAGTCACGGCCCACATCAGTAGCAAGCGGTAATGTCTCAATCAGACATTTGTGTCTCTTCCCTCTTTACCAAACCGACGCTGGTATTCATCCAGCAGTGGATTGACAAAGGGCTGAACGAAGCAACACAGCGTCATGCGCTGACTCATACTGGGCACGACCACACTGACATTGGGTGGTATCGTAGAAATAAATGTGCGTTAATATCAGTATTGTAACTTACATAAGTAGTCTAGCCTAGTTTAAATACATTTAACTATCTGATGTATGCGTTTATACGTATATATGTACATATTCACATACATCATTATGTTAATTGCCTGGTAAACATCTTAATGTATAGAGGACCGCGGAGCTTGGGAAATTGATTGTCGAGCCGTCTCACCGTACGGCTGCTAACTTCTGCGCTTTTCTGTGGTCTCTCGGACGAGGTGGGCGTTACCCATGTCTGGTCAGCTTGGAAGAGTAGACCAAATACAACTCTAAGAGCTCGCTCTCGTGTGAGGCCCCTTTCGCCAGCGGTGGCGTGAGCGAGCAATTTGCAGGGCTGCGCCTTTATCTTCTTCTCCGACGCGTTATGCTCTCGCAACAAAAACAGAGCCACACGCAGACGCAAGTTTCTCAAATGAACGCGCTTGGTCATCGGAGCAGGATAACATCAATGCACGTGTGTCATTCCCACTGGAGTGACCGAAGCAGAAGCGTCATTGGGGAAAGAGCCTTCATCCAGCAGTGGATTGGCCTGGCCACGGCTGCTGCTGCTGCTGCTGATGATGATGATGGCGATGATAGCGACAATGGGAATTTGACATTTGTTTCAAAATACCAATCGCCAGAATGTCACCTTCAGCCTTTTCGTCAACTGGTTTGTATAGACTATAGCCGTCTCTCTCTCTATATATACTGCACGTGCGCTTTATATATACTGTACAAGCTGAATAGTTTGGAATATTCAAATGTTAAAGCGAGGGTCCGTCAGGAAGCATTGATGGGGGATTATGGAATAAATATCCAGCATGAAAAACAGAGAGGGGGACTCGATTTAAAGCATAGAGATCAACTTAGGCCACTTCAAAGAGAAACACGCTGAGGCTTTGTATAGTCTACATTTTAGTGGGGGGGGGGGGGGTATTTATTTAAGTCGGCGAGATATTACACTTCATAGATTTGTGTCTCTCGTTCACTCTCTGTTCCTTTTCATTGCAAAATGGATTTTTCTGCCACCCCCCCCCCTTCTCTCTGTTTCTCTCCACACTTGGCTGAGTAACCAACACAAAGACAAAGACTCCTCGCTTTTGCGTTGATGGACTGTTGGAGCGCCTTATGAAGGCCAACGCACCACGTCGTTGGCCATCACCACGCCCGGCCGTCTTTGTCTCCCCCGGTGGCGATGTTAACACTGCGCACCAGGTTACCCGATTGAGGCTGAGCCTACCTAGGGGAGGCCCAGGACCGGTTCAGATGTTCGTCACCGATGTTGGCTGTGAGCGGGAATCCGACTCGGCTCGTGGCGGTGTTCGTAGTGGAGTGCGCTAACCGCTGCACCACCGCTCCCAGCGAAAGGCAAAGCTCCCCCGTATAGCCTCAACAGACTGTCGGGGCAAGTGCTGTTAGCGAGCGCCTATGAAGGCCGGCACGAGGGGGTGGGGTGGTCAGCACCACGTCCCGGCCGTCTTCGTCTCAACGAGTGGCGATGCTTTAAGCTCCGCATGAGAGACTCGTTTGAGGCTGAGTCGACCTAGGGGGGAGACCCAAGGACCGGTGCGCAGACGATCGTCACCGGTGATGGCACCGCACCGCGCGGGCATTCAAAGCAATGGCTCGGAAATAAAATGAATGAATGAATAGACGACGACAACAACAACGACAACAACGACAACAAAGACAACAACAACAACGACAACAACGACAACAACAACGACAACAACAACAACGACAACAACAACGACAACAACAACGACGACAACAACAACAACAAAGACAACAACAACAACAAAAACAACGACAACAACAAAAACAACAACAACAACAACGACGACAAGCAGCGCAGCTTCGGCCAATGAGAGTCACCGCTTGTCGCGCCGCGATTGACCCGGGGGGGGGGGGGCGAGAGGGGGGCAGCGAGTGACCAGGAGGGGAGAGAGGATGAGGGGGGGGGGCACCGAGTGACCCGGTGGGGGGTGAGGGGGGGGGCAGCGAGTGACCAGGAGGGGAGGGGGGGTGAGGGGGGGCAGCGAGTGACCAGGAGGGGAGGGGGGGTGAGGGGGGGGGGGCACCGAGTGACCCGGTGGGGGGTGAGGGCGGGTGAGGGGGGGGGCAGCAAGTGACCAGGAGGGGAGAGGGGATGAGGGGGGGGCACCGAGTGACCCGGTGGGGGGTGAGGGGGGTGAGGGGGGGGGCAGCAAGTGACCAGGAGGAGGGAGGGGGGGTGAGGGGGGGGGGGCACCGAGTGACCCGGTGGGGGGTGAGGGCGGGTGAGGGGGGGGGGCAGCAAGTGACCAGGAGGGGAGAGGGGATGAGGGGGGGGCACCGAGTGACCCGGTGGGGGGTGAGGGGGGGTGAGGGGGGGGGCAGCAAGTGACCAGGAGGGGAGGGGGGATGAGGGGGGGCAGCGAGTGACCGTCCACCGTCGCCATGGAGACGGCGAGAGAGGGTTTCGCTAAAGTAGAATGGAGAATTGTTGTAGGTGACGCGCTTTGAAAGCGGCGGAGGCGGGCGGCCCTTTGATGGTGCCAAGTAAATATATGCAAATCCCATAAATATGATTGCAGCGCGTGCGATGTCGGGAAAATGATTAGGGGTCTTTTTGAAGCCCGCTTAGTGACGATGAGTTCACCCATTATGTCCTGGACCCCACTCCCTTCCTCCATCACGAGCTCCCTCTCACTCACTCACTCACCCCCCACTCCTTCAAACACTCACTCACTCACCACTCTCTCTCACCACACTCCCTCCTTCAAACACTCACTCACCCCACTCCCTCAAACACTCACTCAACACACTCTCTCACCACACTCCCTCCTTCAAACACTCACTCACCCCCACTCCTTCAAACACTCACTCACTCACCACCCTCACCACACTCCCTCCTTTAAACACTCACTCACTCACCCCCCACTCCTTCAAACACTCACTCACTCACCACTCTCACCACACTCACTCCTTTAAACACTCACTCACTCCCTCACCACCCTCACCACACTCACTCCTTCAAACACTCACTCACTCACCACTCTCACCACACTCCCTCCTTTAAACACTCACTCACTCACCACCCTCACCACACTCTCTCCTTTAAACACTCACTCACCACCCTCACCACACTCACTCCTTTAAACACTCAATCACCACCCTCACCACACTCACTCCTTTAAACACTCACTCACTCACCACCCTCACCACACTCTCTCCTTTAAACACTCACTCACCACCCTCACCACACTCACTCCTTTAAACACTCCCTCACTCACCACTCTCACCACACTCACTCCTTTAAACACTCACTCACTCCCTCACCACCCTCACCACACTCACTCCTTTAAACACTCACTCACTCACTCACCACCCTCACCACACTCACTCCTTTAAACACTCACTCACTCACTCACCACCCTCACCACACTCACTCCTTTAAACACCCACTCTCTCACTCACCACCCTCACCACACTCACTCCTTCAAACACTCACTCTCTACCTCATCACTCTCACCACACTCACTCCTTTCAACACTCACTCACTCACTCACCACTCTCTCTCACCGCACTCCCTCCTTCAAACACTCACTCTCTACCTCATCACTCTCACCACACTCACTCCTTTCAAACACTCACTCTCTCACTCACCACCCTCACCACACTCACTCCTTTAAACACTCACTCACTCTCTCCCTCACCACCCTCACCACTCTCACCACACTCACTCCTTTAAACACTCACTCACTCCCTCACCACCCTCACCACACTCCCTCTTTTAAACACTCACTCACTCCCTCACACTCTCACCACACTCACTGCTTTAAACACCCACTCTCTCACTCACCACCCTCACCACACTCACTCCTTCAAACACTCACTCACTCCCTCACACTCTCACCACACTCCCTCCTTTAAACACTCACTCTCTCCCTCACCACCCTCACCACACTGCCTCCTTGAAACACTCACTCACCACCCTCACCACACTCCCTCCTTCAAACACTCACTCACTCACTCACCACTCTCTCTCACCACACTCCCTCCTTTAAACACTCCCTCACTCACTCACCACCCTCACCACACTCCCTCCTTTAAACACTCACTCACTCCCTCACCACTCTCACCACACTCCCTCCTTTAAACACTCACTCTCTCACCACCCTCACCACACTCACTCCTTTAAACACTCACTCTCTCACTCACCACTCTCACCGCACTCCCTCCTTTAAACACTCACTCTCTCACTCACCACCCTCACCACGCTCACTACTTTAAACACTCACTCACTCCCTCACCACCCTCACCACACTCACTCCTTTAAACACTCACTCCCTCACCACCCTCACCACACTCACTCCTTTAAACACTCAGTCACTCACTCACCACCCTCACCGCACTCACTCCTTTAAACACTCACTCACTCACTCACCACCCTCACCACACTCACTCCTTTAAACACTTTCTCACTCACCACTCTCACCACACTCCCTCCTTTAAACACTCACTCTCTCACTCACCACCCTCACCACACTCCCTCCTTTAAACACTCACTCTCTCACTCACCACTCTCACCACACTCACTCCTTTAAACACTCACTCACTCACCACCCTCACCACACTCACTCCTTTCAACACTCACTCTCTCACTCACCACCCTCACCACCTTCCCTCCTTTAAACACTCACTCTGTCCCTCACCACCCTCACCACACTCACTCCTTTAAACACTCACTCACTCACCACCCTCACCACACTCACTACTTTAAACACTCACTCTCTCCCTCACCACCCTCACCACACTCACTCCTTTAAACACTCACTCACTCACCACCCTCACCACACTCACTCCTTTAAACACTCACTCACCACCCTCACCACACTCACTCCTTTCAACACTCACTCTCTCTCTCTCACCACACTCCCACCTTGAAACACTCACTCACTCACTCACCCCCACTCCTTTAAACACTCACTCACTCCCTCACCACCCTCACCACGCTCACTCCTTTAAACACTCACTCACTCTCTCACTCACCACCCTCACCACACTCACTCCTTTAAACACTCACTCACTCCCTCACCACCCTCACCACACTCACTCCTTTAAACACTCACTCACTCACCACCCTCACCACACTCACTCCTTTAAACACTCACTCTCTCACTCACCACCCTCACCACACTCACTCCTTTAAACACTCTCTCACTCACTCACCACCCTCACCACACTCCCTCCTATAAACACTCCCTCACCCCCTCATAACCCTCACCACACTCCCTCCTATAAACACTCACCACCCTCACCACACTCACTCCTTTAAACACTCACTCACCACTCTCTCTCACCACACTCACTCCTTTAAACACTCACTCTCTCACTCACCACCCTCACCACACTCCCTCCTTGAAACACTCACTCTCTCCCTCACCACCCTCACCACACTCACTCCTTTAAACACTCACTCTCTCCCTCACCACCCTCACCACACTCACTCCTTTAAACACTCACTCACTCACCACCCTCACCACACTCACTCCTTTAAACACTCACTCACTCACCACCCTCACCACACTCACTCCTTTAAACACTCACTCACTCACCACCCTCACCACCCTCACTCCTTTAAACACTCACTCACTCCCTCACCACCCTCACCACACTCACTCCTTCAAACACTCACTCACTCCCTCCCCACCCTCACCACACTCACTCCTTTAAACACTCACTCTCTCCCTCACCACCCTCACCACGCTCACTCCTTTAAACACTCACTCACTCTCTCACTCACCACCCTCACCACACTCACTCCTTTAAACACTCACTCTCTCCCTCACCACCCTCACCACACTCACTCCTTTAAACACTCACTCACTCCCTCACCACCCTCACCACACTCACTCCTTTAAACACTCACTCTCTCCCTCACCACCCTCACCACACTCACCACCCTCACCACACTCACCACCCTCACCACACTCACCACCCTCACCACACTCACTCCTTTAAACACTCACTCACTCC
The DNA here is from genome assembly GCF_015708825.2 of Lethenteron reissneri. NCBI lineage: Eukaryota > Metazoa > Chordata > Hyperoartia > Petromyzontiformes > Petromyzontidae > Lethenteron > Lethenteron reissneri. Next base: position 5,466,916 of record NC_083823.1, on the reverse strand, counting down.
CTCACCACCCTCACCACACTCACTCCTTTAAACACTCACTCTCTCACTCACCACTCTCACCAAACTCACTCCTTCAAACACTCCCTCACTCACTCACCCCCTCACCACACTCCCTCCTTTAAACACTCACTCACTCCCTCACCACCCTCACCACACTCACTCCTTTAAACACTCACTCACTCCCTCACCACCCTCACCACACTCACTCCTTTAAACACTCACTCTCTCACTCACCACCCTCACCACACTCACTCCTTTAAACACTCTCTCACTCACTCACCACCCTCACCACACTCACTCATTTAAACACTCACTCACTCTCTCACTCACCACTCTCACCACACTCACTCCTTTAAACACTCACTCTCTCACTCACCACTCTCACCAAACTCACTCCTTCAAACACTCCCTCACTCACTCACCCCCTCACCACACTCCCTCCTTTAAACACTCACTCACTCCCTCACCACCCTCACCACCCTCACCACACTCACTCCTTTAAACACTCACTCACTTCCTCACCACCCTCACCACCCTCACCACCCTCACCACACTCACTCCTTTAAACACCCACTCTCTCCCTCACCACTCCCACTGTCTACCTCACCACCCCACTTCTCCCTCACCACTCTCTCCCTCACCCACTCTCTCCCTTTCTCACCCCCTACTCCCCCCCCACATTCCTGATTTATTTGAGGGGAAGGGGGTGGGAGGTCGGGGGTTGAGGGGGTATAGCCAATGGGGGAAGGGGGGGGGCAGCGGTGTGTCGAGCGGTGTGTGTGTGTCTGGTAGGTGAGTCGTGGGGGAGCGGTGGTGTAGCGGTTAGCGCGCTGCGCTACAAACCCGGCGACCCGAGTTTGATTCTCGCTCACGGCCACCACCAGTGACGATTATTTGAACCAGTTCTGGGCCTTTACTAGGTCGACTCAGCCTCAAATGGGTACCTGGTGCGGTGTATAAACATCGCCACTGAGAGACAAAGGCGGTCGGGCGTGTTGCTGGCCACCCACCCCCTCGTGTGCCGTTGCGGCCCTCACAGGTGCTCGCTAACAGCACTTGCCCCAACAGTCTGATGAGGCTATGCGGGGGGGTTTTGCCTTTGGTTGGTGAGTCGTGGGGGAGCGGTGGTGTAGTCGTTAGCGTGCTGCGCTACAATCCCGGCGACCCGAGTTCGACTCCCGCTCACGGCCACCGCCAGTGGCGATTATTTGAACCGGTTCTCTCCTAGGTCGACTCAACCTCAAATGTCTTTGAGGTTGTGGTTCATAGAGGATCATCTCCACGAGCGCGCCACTGGCGACCCCTGGTACGGGACCTCCACGATTTATTTAAACCCTCGTTGTAAATAGTTACAAAAGGAAAGAAACTGGTCAAATATATTATTTAAAAAACAGGGGGTCCTCCTGAAATTGTCCTGAGACTCATTTAAGACTTTCTCGAGCAAGTAACCGTGAATTTATAATGAAATCCTCGCAGTGTGGTTTGCCATAAACTTACCATCTATGTATGTATGTACGTTGAACTTCTTTCGCACCGTACGTGCTAAGCGGAGGCATGACTAAGAGAGATGGTTAGGCATCGCCAAACTTGAGTGGTAGCAGGCAGGGCAGCAGAACACGCCCGATAGAGAGAATGGTTACCTCCGGTGTGGAGATGGAGCGATTAAATAACAAAAATATTGTTGCATCGTAGGGATTAGCGAGCCAAACGGGGGGGGGGGGGACAGCTCGGTGAGGTACTTCATCTAGCAGTGGATATTCCACAGCTGGTGATGATGGTGATGATGATGGGAGAGCATCAGTGTGAGCGCAATGGTGCGTGTGTATGTTATGGGAAGCTGGGGGGGGGGAGCCATAACGTGCTCAGAATTGCGGCAAAATTGGTGAAACGTACGGGATTCTTGTTCATGTTTTTTTTGGGAATTTCCTGGCCGACCTGCGGCAAAAGCAGAGCAAATTGTTGTTTTCTACCCACCTACCCAACACCCACCATCACCCCCACCCACTACCACCACCCACCTACCTACCCACCACTCACCTACCTACAACTCACCTACCCACCACTCAACTACCCACCTACCCACCACCCACCATCACCCCCACCCACTACCACCACCCACCTATCTACCCATCACTCAACGACCCACCTACCCACCACCCACCATCACCCCCACCCACCACCACCCCCACCACCCACCTACCACTCACCTACCTACAACTCACCTACCCACCACTCAACGACCCACCTACCCACCACCCACCCACCACTCAATTACCCACCACTCATCTACCTACAACACACCTACCCACCACTCGACTACCCACCTACCCACCCACCACCCACCTCCCCACCACCACCAACCACCACAAACCACCACAACCTCCATAACATCCACATTGCGCTCATAGTGCCTGAACGTGAGATTAGTGCGTTCGGAAGAATACGTTCATGGAAACCCTCCATGTATATTCATCATCATCAGCAGCAGCCATATTTAATCAACTGCTGGATGAAAGCCTCCCCCCCCCGACTCCTCCCATGTCACCTGCCGCACTTCTCACGATCCTGCGATCTTGATTGTCCACCTTGCACCTCAGCTGATGTCATCGCTGAATCTCCACGTGATTGTCTACCTCGCACCTGAGCTGACGTCATCGCTCCGTCTCCACGTGATTGTCCACCTCGCACTTGAGCTGCTCCGTCTCCACCTGATTGTCCACCTCGCACCTGAGCTGACGTCATCGCTCGGTCTCCACGTGATTGTCCACCTCGCACCTGAGCTGACGTCATCGCTCCGTCTCCACGTGATTGTCCACCTCGCACCTGAGCTGACGTCATCGCTCCGTCTCCACGTGATTGTCCACCTCGCACCTGAGCTGATGTCATCGCTCCGTCTCCACGTGATTGTCCACCTCGCACCTGAGCTGACGTCATCGCTCCGTCTCCACGTGATTGTCCACCTCGCACCTGAGCTGACGTCATCTCTACGTTGCTGTTCGTCCTCTCGTCGGAAGCGTCTCCTTGGGCTGCCACTCCGTTTTTAGTCTCGGCCACGGTGCCTTCTAGCGACTACGCGTCCTCCCCAAGCCCGCGGGCACTTTCCGTTACAATTCCAACGATGGCACGAACCTGCGTCTGCCCTCTGATCCCACGTGTTGACATTCATTACGGACGCACGAGCACACGTGCATTTGTAATGTCAATAAACACATATGGCTCTGTTCTCTATACCAGTGCAGCAAAACACATTGTATTGCACTTCTGTGCTCGCACACCGACGCTATCTATTCGCCTTTCACCAATCCGCATTGACCAGCGTGGTGAAGTATGGTCAAATAACACCCCCTGCCTCGCTCCCGAACACCATCACGATCCGCTCGGCATGGGGAGGTTTTCATCCAGCAGTGCATTGACCAAACGGCTTCTCAACACGAAGATAAAGACAAGGGTCCGCTCAGTGTGGAGCAAGTGCTGTTAGTGAGCACCAGGCTAGGCCGCCTTTGTCTCCCCGCTGCTGATATTGTGCACACTGCACCGGTGACTCATTTAGGGCTGAGTCGACCTAGACCTAGGTGGGAGGCCCCGGGACCGGTTCAAACATTCACCACGGTTATTGGTCGTGAGCGGGGAATCGAACTCGGGTCGCCAGATTCGTAGTCCAATGCGCTAACTACACTGCCGCTCCCTACACATTGTATGTCTACATGCATACAAAGACAAAGATCCCCCGCTTAGCCTTAAGGGACTGTTGGGGCAAGCGCTGTTAGCGAACACCTATTAAGGCCGGAATGGCGCACGAGGTGGTGGGTGGCCAGGACCACACCCGGCCGCCTTTGTCTCCATAGTGGCGATGTTTACACACCGCACCAGGTACTTATTTGAGGCTGAGTCGACCTAGATGAGGCCCAAGACTGGTTGAGATAATCGTCACTGGTGTTTGCCATGAGCGGATATCGTGCGTGTGTGTACACACACACACATTGTTCATGTGCGCACACACGCGCGCGCGCGCACGCAGAGACAAGGCACACACATTGGCGCTCGGCACCTGCACGAAATAAGTGCCCGCTATTCGAGGATTCTCATAGTATCACAGCAGATTCAGCCGAGCTTGAAATTGTAATGTCAATAATGGATGCGTTTACCACGAAAGCGAGCGCGGCCCACTGCAGCAGCAGCGGCAGCAGCGGCAGCATCATCAGCGGCAGCATCATCAGCATCAGCAAGCTCAACAAATTGCCAGCAACCTGCTGGTCCCCAAAACATGAATTAATCAGGAGTTGCCATCTGCCTTCAACGCTGCTTAGCGCGTTACTATTATTTTTCTCTCCCACTCTCGCGCGCTCTCTTTCTCTCTCTCTTTCTCTATTTTTACGCGGCCTTCTGGGATGAGCTTGGCCCTCCACTATTGCAATTGTTGACGGAGAGGCCTGCAGAAGGGTGAACTCCCACAGAGCTGCAGGAGAGCGGTGGTCTCCCTGCTGCCCAAGAAGGGGGACCTGCGCCTTGTCGAGAATTGGCGACCCGTGTCCCTCTTGTGCGCTGACTACAAAATCTTCTCCAAGGTGCTGGCAAATCGTCTCAAGACAGGGCTGGGTCAGCTGATCCTTGCCAGAACAGTCGTATTGCATCCCCGGGCAGGTGCATATACGACAATATTGGTACGGTCAGAGACATAATCTCCTTTGCAGAAGCGCACAACATAGACATGGGCCTCCTCTTCTTAGGATCACGAGAAGGCCTTTGACAGGGTGAGCCACGAGTACCTGGACAAACTCCTAACGTCGATCGGCTTCGGCCAGGCCTTCATCTCGCACGTCAGGCTCCTGTACAATGGGCACATCCAGCCTCTTGAAGATAAATCAGCGGCTCGGCTGCCCCTTTCCCTGTGACGAGGGGAGTCAGACAGGGATGACCCCTCACGGGGCTGCTGTACACCCTGTCCATTGAGCCACTGCTACACCACCTGAGACGAAATCTGTCTGGCCTCAAGGTCCCGGGACTTGAGAGCACGGTCGTCAAGCTCTCGGCTTACAGCAGATGACATATGCGTCGTGCTCAACGACGCGCATGGACGTCTCCGCACTCTGCCAAGGTGGATTGCAGTGTACGAGAGGGCCTCCTCCACCAGGGTCAACTGGGCCAAGTGCGAGGCCCTGTGTTTGGGGTCGCGAGGCGGTGTTCGCTTTGTGCTCCTCTCAGGAGGAGTCAGATGGCGGGACAAAGGAGTCAAGTACCTGGGGGTTTACCTGGGGAAACCGCACGTCGCTCTGAACAACTGGATCGAGCCTAGCCGACACAATCGAGGCGAAATTACTGACATGGGCACACGCCTCCCTCCGCAGATGTCCTTCAGTGGCCAAGTGCTCGTCGCTAACACCCTGGCAGCATCCGTGCTGTGGCACAAGACCAAGGTCCTCCAGCCTCCTGCTTGGTTACTTACCAAGTCAACCGCTCATTCGCGCACTTCGTCTGGCATGGGAAACACTGGCTCAGTCCGGGGATTCTCTGCCTGCCGGTGGGCGAGGGCGGCCAGGGTCTGGTGGACGTCGCCGCCAGGGTTACGAGCTTCAGGCTCATGGCAGTCAGGCGGCTGCTCTACGACCAGGAGGAGCTACTCTGGAAGTCGCCGGCCCTCGCCCTGCTGAGGAATGCAGGGGTGTGCCTAGGGTACGGAAAGGAGCTCTTCCTGATGGACCTGAGCCTGGTCGACTACACGAGGCTTCCCAAGTCATTACCAGAGCCTCTTGGACGCATGGTGGAGCTTCGAGTGGAGCAGAATGCGCGCGCCCTACGATCTCGCGCAGTTCCTGAACGAGCCCTTGTTCTGCAACGGGCTCTTCCAGAGGATCAGAGAAGAGAGGACCCTGGCTCTACGCCTCACATCAGCAGGGCTGCAGACAGTCTTCCACCTCGTGCAGGCCCACCAGCCCAAGTGGAAGACCACAGCTGAGATCGCCAGCACCACGGGACTCCGCTCCATGCTTGCCGAGGAAAAGCTGCTGCAGGACGTCGCTCCGCGACATGAAGGAGCAGCGCCTTAAGCTGGCGGTGCCGGGGGATGGTGGCGGCCCTCCCCCTCCTCCTCCTCCTCCTTCCCGGAGTTGTGCTTCTCCTGCACGCAGCCCCTTGGCCACAGCGACTCCGGAAAGCTACTCAAGCTCCGAGGCTGCAGGAACGTGCCCCTGAAGAGTGCCCTGAACACAGCGCTCTACACGTGCTGTGTCAAGGCGCTGCATTCCCGGGAGCTGGCCGACCTACCGTACACAAAATGGAGAGACCATTTCCCTCCCCTCATTGCGGCCACCCCCCAGTGGAAACAAATGTAAGTCTCCCATAGCCAAACGCTGCGGTGACCTCCAGTGGAGATTGGCACACTCCACGTTGCACCGGCCGTGTGGCTAGGCCGAATCTCGCCAGGGGTAACAGACTTGTGCATTTCTTGTGGTACCAAGGGGATCTTCCCCACCAGAACTTATGCTGCCAGCGGCTCAAACCAATGTTCCGACTTTTGGGGGACATCTTCAGGAAACTGGGGGTGCCCTTCTACAACAGCAGTTTCGTATATGTGGTGCCTTACCTGGCTAAAAGTGCCATGACCTCGCCAACTTCGCCTGTGCTCAGGCTAAGATGGCGGTGTACAGAACGAGGAAAAAGATGCTGGAAGGTGACACTGATGGCTGCTCTGTGCTTCCAGTGTTCAGGGGCCTGCTCAATGCGCGGCTCCAGCTGGAGCACGCGTACCATACACATGTCGGTGATGTGCATGTCTTCTTCGAACGCTAGGGAGCCGGACAAGCCCCTCTCTGCACCAGCATGGACGGCACCCTCGTGTTCACCTTCTGAAGCGCTCGCTCTTCACCGTGGCGTGCGCGATGACCACCACCACCACGTGACTTTTATTTGTGTTGTGCACGGTGCATTTAGCGCCACAGATGTATAGTGTTTGTTTATTTGTTTGCTGGTGACTGTGTATTTCGTATCGGAATCGCCTCCAGTGCTGTTGCTGCTGGCGGCAATGAAAGTTGTTTAAAAGTCAAAAAGTCTCTCTCTCTTTCTCTCTTTCTCTCTCTCTCTTTCTCTCTCTCTCCATGTTTTGGGACCGCATGGATTTGCCAGGGAGGGATGGAGGGGACAGAGGTTTGCGTACGTGGGAAAACTCGCGCGTGAGTGAGCCAAAGATCCCAGCGGCGGTGTAGCGGTTAGCGCGCTGCGCTGCGAACCCTGCATATCCGACGATATACAACACCAGTGATGACTATCTGAACCGGTCCTCTGGGCCTCCGCTAGGTCGAATCAGCCCCAAATGAGTACCTGACATGGTGTGCAAAAAAATATCCCCACTACGGTCGGGCGTGGTGCTCACCGCCCATCCTCTTGTGCTTGGGTGCCGTGCCGGCCTTCACAACCGCTACTCACTAACAGCACTTGCCCCAACAGCCTGTTAAGGCAATATGGAGTATCTGTGTTTTTTTTTTGGTGCCACACTCGGTAAGGAGATGATTAAAAATATCCAAATTGGGCAAAGCATTGCCAAATGTTATCTCTCGCTGGATTTCGACATACACTGAAGATACATTGCCAAAGTAGTGCGACTGTGGCAATGCGACGCAAACTATGGGATCGTATTAGTGCGCCCAATGTGGTCTGCACTCCCTCAAGGCGGGAGGAGGGGGGAACAGCGAGCGATACGACACGAATTCTCTATCTCTGCTGAAGCCCTCTCATCGTGGCCCAGCAGCACACCTCGACAGTGGCATTGAGCTCATCGGCGTATTGCTGCTATACCCAAGGACAGAATAGAATGTCGCATTTTAAAGCATCTGATCGTTGATTCGAATTCTGTGAGTGCGTTGAGTCGTGATTGCATGAGTAATTAATAACAACAGGCACATCTACGGCTGGATGAAGGTATTATCATGCTGCGGAGTTTGTGAACATACTTCACTACAACTTTAAACTTGACTTGGTGAAGGCAGGGAGCATCGACGTGCAGTACAAAAATCAAAAATATTTTTTATCCCCGCACTGCTCTCTCTACTGCTCGTGGTGGTCACCCGTCCAAGCACGTGCCAAGACCCGAGCCTGCTTGGCATCCCAGATCTGACGAGATCCGAATCAGAAAATGTATCCTGGAGGCGGAATCCGATGGAGCTATGAAGCTTTTTTTTCTCACATATCCAGTAGGGCTCTGATGTGAGCAAGTTACACAAATGACAAATTGCCAGAAACGATACGAGAATAAGTTAGATAAATGTCCGGCAGGTCAGTAATACGTATATACATGGCGTGGGAGAACAAATGACACTGGTACATATACTTTCCTACAGATTTGAGATCGGGGTGGGGGGGGGCGCATTCAGGGTGATTTGGGTCAGCCGTCGGGGGGTTCACGACACCGGTTAGCAGGAGATGGTGACGTGGCGGAGGCCGCGGTCACCTCGGATGTCACTTGCTTCTCGATGTTAGCCGTGACCGGAAATTCAACTCGGGTCATCAGGTTTCTACTCGAGTCTTCTTTAAGTTTCCTATTGCGTTTGAGGCAAAAAAGGAACAGGTTTCCAATTGTATTGTTAATGTTGCGAGCCATTCCACAGCATCTGGCGTGGTAGCTGAGTTGAGTACATGCATGGGAGGTGTAGCTGAGTAGAATTTTCCACTTGTTCTACCAGAGTACACGTGGTTGTATTGGGGTAGCTAAGCGGTGTAGTCCGCTTGTTCCACCAGAGTACGCGTGGTTTTATCGGGGTAGCTAAGCGGTGTAGTCCGCTTGTTACACTGGAGTATGCATGTTGTATTGGAATAGCTTAGCGGTGTAGTCTGCTTGTTCCACCAGAGTATGCATGGTTGTATTGAAGTAGCTGAGTGGAGTCATCCGCTTCTTCCACCAGAGTGCGCGTGCTTGTAATGGGGAAGCTGAGTGGAGTATTCCCGTCGTTCCACTGGCGTCGTGTGATTTTTTGGGGGGGGTTGCAGAGTGGAATTGACTACTTGTTCCACCAGAGTACATGTGGTTGTTTTGGGGTAGCTGAGTGGAGTTGTCCGCTTGTTCCACTAGAGTACATGTGGTTGTTTTCGGGGTAGCTGAGTGGAGTCGGTGTGTTCCACCAGATTATTCTTGGTTGCATTGGTGGAGTCATCAGGGATTGTAAATAAGCAAACAATATAACTCCTTTCCATATCCGTCTCTCTGCATTATATATATGTTTTTGGTTTTCCATCTCATCGACCATAGAGCCTTTTAGGGGTGGACTTTTTCAGCAGCATTTGTTTAATGCCACATAACTCTGGACCGGTTTCAACATTCAGTGTCACACCAGCAAAGTCAGGGGAGAGAGTCAGATCGGGATCACATCAACAAAAGGGGACCAGGTCCCTCCTGTGCACCACTCGCGGTCCCTGCGAAAAATGCCCTTGGGGCCTAGGAGCTCAGCTTCTTGATACCTACCACAACAAGCTTATCTAATCTCCAAGCATAGGTAACTCACGGATCCAACATTGCTTCAGCCGATGAAGTCAAAAAGTCACCATAAGCAATTCTTTCCGTGTAAAATCATAAAATAGATTTAAATAATTTCATGATCTGGCCGCCATCTTGTGGGATGCCTTGCAAAGGGCTGAATGGCGGCCGCCATTTTGTCTGCTGCCTCTGCTGTGCTGCTGTTTGGGCAGGGACTGGCGATCACACTGGGATCTTGGCAGTCGTTCAAAGCACCTGGCTCTGTTCTCCAGCGCTCACTCTCGCTACCCGCGTCGTGAAAAGCAGAATAAAAGGCCACATTTTCCAGAAGGCTCGGAGAAATGAGCTGAGGTAAAAAAAAATGAAAAAAATTTCGCCGGTGCTTGCGCTGGATTTGTCCCAGCCCAGCGCTGTACGTCCAACCATCGTTGCGTTATTCTCATCATGCAGCCGTCTTGTTATTACTCCTACGTCTAAACATATGAGATTATGGAAGATTTTTTGTTGTTGCTAATTTTCATATCGGCTCGCCAACAACGACAACAACAATAAAAGCCCGGTGCTTTTAACGCATGGACAGCCCGCTGTAAAATATCACGGGGATGGAAATTGCACTAATTGCGTTCCACTTTTATGTGTTTTTTTAAATCTGCCAGTAAATCCCGGGAACTCTCAGTAGTGCCATAATACAGTGATAACTTAGACAGTGGTGATCTTCTGGAAATAGTGCGGGTCGCAACTGCTGAAATCTATGATATTCTACTGCGAAAGCCGGCGGTGGAGGTGGTTAGTGCCACGGTTAAGCCACACGGTGGGCTGCATATTGTTGGGCCCTACCGAGTTGAAGTAGCCACGATGTGGCCCGGCTCAATCTGTTGCGACGTTTACGAGCGTTGGCGATGGGGGGAAAAAAGAGAGAGCGAGCAAGCATCTCCTCTATCAATCACCTGCGTGGGTCGTGTCCAGACATCGCGCACACAATCCCGCACGGTGCAGCTGGGAACTCCGCGTGAAGCGGCGCTTAATTTGTAACGTCGTCGGTTTTATTTACCGCGGCGCTTCAGAGTGCTCGTGAAGAGTCGTGGGCGGCCCAGGGTGCGTGAAGAGAGGGAAACGGGTTGGTTTGGGATCTCGTAGGATGGTGTGGCCGTTGCGGTCGATGGGTTGCGATGCGGAGGAGGGAGTTTGCGGTTGAGGGGTCTTGGTGGTGGTGCGGCGGATATTGGTGGTGTGTAGTTTGCGGTGTGGTTGACGGGGTCTGGTGCGGCGGGTGCGGTTGTGATTAAGTGGTGGCGGCAGAGGTGTGGCAGGTTTAGTGCGGCGTTGGTGATGTGGTTATGTGGTTGATGGTTGCATGAGGGTGGTTGGCGGTAGTGGCGTGTGCAGTCGTGACGGATACGGTAGCGTGCTGTGTGAGGAGACGTGCGAATCGGTCAAATTATCAAAATGAAAAATATTTCCCACGAACAAAAAAAATGAACGACGTATGCTGGAGCGTGGGAAATATGTACGCTTGCAATAAATCCGACAACCACTAACTTGGAAATCTCGTGGATCGAAAAATCATAGTTTGAGGTGATGCCACGATTATCGAGGGAATCCCCGTGATTTTTGGGTGTGTAATGTTGCTTCAACTCCTAAGGGTAACTGGTGGTGAAGTGGCAACCGATGCAGGAGATGTATTTGCAAGAATGGTTCTGCGAATTATAAATGGTAATAATACCGTGGCTTTAATACTTCATACGACGTCTCTAGACATCGTACAGGAACAACTATCTGCGTCGAATAATTGCGGAGGAAACATCGAATATCATATCATTGCCAGTGGCTGGGCATAGAAAGCAATATTTAATTGGGTTAAGTTCGATTAAAATAGGAAATATATGCTTAAATAAATAGACAGGTATTCACAAACCGTTGCACCATCAGGCAAGTGCATTTTATGGTCGAGGTTTAGGGTTTCCGTTAATAGATTTATGTGCCATACGAAATGTAAGTGCCTAAGAAAAACAGAGTGTTTTATTTCCGAATTCGAATCAGGGATGGACATTCCTTTGCCACGCTCATCAACGGTCCTCTCTTCCATCTTCTCGAGGCCGGAGTCTGCGTAGGGGAAGGCAACAGAGTAAATGTCATAGTTCAAGAGGGATTGGAAAAGCTTTCAGCCCGTACCGCACCCGGGAAGAAATTATCGCGGTCCCAGCTTAGGCACTTTTTTTTAAGAACCACTTCACCACTACGATAGACACTGACAAACGATAACACCTGCTATTTTTTCTTTTTTCTCTCTTTCTATCAACATCGTTTTGTGATTGGGACCAATGCAAAATTCTTTGTGTGAAATTCCGCAGCGTTATGAAATAATAATCCGCCAGGTAAGGGCTCCTAGACATCGTCATAAAAAAATGACTCAATAAAGCGTTGCCCGAAGACCGTGTGTATTCTTGCGTAAAACGCCAATATGTGACGGTTTAGCGGTTTGATGGGTTGACGGTTTGATGGGTTGGTGGTTTGATGGGTTGGCGGTTTGATGGGTTGGCGGTTTTACGGATTGGCGGTCTGATGGGTTGGCGGTTTGATGGATTTGTCATTTGATGGGTTGACGGTTTGATGGGTTGGCGGTTTTACGGATTGGCGGTCTGATGGGTTGGCGGTTTGATGGATTTGTGGTTTAATGGGTATGTTGTTTGATGGGTTGGCGGTTTGATGGGTTGGTGGTTTGATGGGTTGGTGGTTTGATGGGTTGGTGATTTGATGGGTTGGTGGTTTGATGGGTTGGTGGTGTGATGGGTTGGTGGTTTGATGGGTTGGTGGTTTGATGGGTTGGCAGTTTGATGGGTTGGTGGTTTGATGGGTTGGTAGTTTGATGGGTTGGTGGTTTGATGGGTTGGTGGTTTGATGGGTTGGTGGTTTGATGGGTTGGTGGTTTGATGGGTTGGTGGTTTGATGGGTTGGCAGTTTGATGGGTTGGTGGTGTGATGGGTTGGTGGGGTGATGGGTTGGTGGTTTGATGGGTTGGTGGTTTGATGGGTTGGTGGTTTGATGGGTTGGTGGTTTGATGGGTTGGTGGTTTGATGGGTTGGTGGTTTGATGGGTTGGTAGTTTGATGGGTTGGTGGTTTGATGGGTTGGTGGTTTGATGGGTTGGTGGTTTGATGGGTTGGTGGTTTGATGGGTTGGTGGTTTAATGGGTTGGTGGTTTGATGGGTTGGTGGTTTGATGGGTTGGTGGTTTGATGGGTTGGTGGTTTGATGGGTTGGTGGTTTGATGGGTTGGCAGTTTGATGGGTTGGCGGTTTGATGGGTTGGTGGTTTGATGGGTTGGTGGTTTGATGGGTTGGTGGTTTGATGGGTTGGTGGTTTGATGGGTTGGTGGTTTGATGGGTTGGTGGTTTGATGGGTTGGTGGTTTGATGGGTTGGTAGTTTGATGGGTTGGTGGTTTGATGGGTTGGTGGTTTGATGGGTTGGTGGTTTGATGGGTTGGTGGTTTGATGGGTTGGTAGTTTGATGGGTTGGTGGTTTGATGGGTTGGTGGTTTGATGGGTTGCTGGTTTGATGGGTTGGCAGTTTTTGATGGGTTGGCGGTTTGACAGATTGACGATTTGATGGGTTGGTGGTTTGATGGGTTGGTGGTTTGATGGGTTGGCGGTTTGATGGGTTGGTGGTTTGATGGGTTGGTGGTTTGATGGGTTGGTGGTTTTATGGGTTGCTGGTTTGATGGGTTGGCAGTTTTTGATGGGTTGGCGGTTTGACAGATTGACGATTTGATGGGTTGGTGGTTTGATGGGTTGGTGGTTTGATGGGTTGGTGGTTTGATGGGTTGGTGGTTTGATGGGTTGGTGGTTTGATGGGTTGGCGGGTTGGCGGTTTGACAAAAGCATGGATTATAAGTACTGATGCTCAACCGGGCCCTGCAGAAACGTGAGTTGATAGGGTCTGGATAATTCATGGAGGTTACACGAAAGTTTTTGGGCAGTGATTCATCATGGTCTGTTTCCATCTCTGTCTACTTGTGCCAGCTTGTATCCACAGATCCTGCATCCCATCATGGCAAGAGGATTAGTTGGCTCGGTAAGCATAACGCGATATGCCACTTCGTTGAGCCAGGCCGGTTCTGGATAATTAGCTAAATCGACTTTACCTGGAAAGACAAAAACATCTTTAGTTTTATTTATATATATAATTTTTAAGTGATTTGTTTAACTTTTGTGTACTTTGCACTCCGATCGTGTTTTGTAATCTTTGTTGTTGTTGTTGTAACGTTCTTACCCGCCCCGACTTGACGTCTGTGAAAAAGAGCTTTATAGCTCATCAGATTCCTCCAGTACAAATACATATCAAGATGGTGAAACTGACAGACAGCTACATAGACAAGTTATGCAAATGCACACAGAGATGACCATTATAACCAGGTGAAATGTCCACACAGAGAGAGATGAAGCAATAACATCGGCTGGTGCATAGGTGCTGAGTGGATTGATGAAGCCTACATCCAGCAGTGGATAGAACATGGCTCATGATGATGATGATGTACGGCCATAGTAAATGCACGATAGGATGAAGGTGAGCCGGTGTTGACAGGAGTTGACGCAGGCCCCACTGATGCGGAGGATGGTTCCGCCAGTGTCTTCGAGGAGGGATGCCAAAGACAGGGGGCGGGCCTAGTTGACAGTGGTGAGTTGTGTCTAAGATGACGTGGAAACTGCCATAACAGGTGGGGACACGAGGAGAAGAGGCTGACCATATCTCCCACTCGAAATAGAATTACATTTGTTTTACATTCAGGACGGATTTTTTCACGTACGTGTCATCGTTTTCAGTTATAAAGTTTGGGTTTCTTCAAAGTCACTCGCCCAACGCCACCCCAACACCCCTCCTTTCACCCTCCCCCCCCCCCACATAATCCCCAACACACCCAACAAAACAATGGGAAAAACACGTCCTCGTTCACTTACATCCCTTCTCTTCTCGGGGACTCGTGGTGTCGTCGAGTCTGCTTCACGAACAGAATCTGATGCAGTAGCTGCGTCCGTGACCACTCTTAACAATCGAGTGGCTCACTGGAGTGTGGGGGCCCATTTTCCTGTACAGCTGCTCGGGGGTACGAGGCCCGCACGCCTTTGTCACAGCAAGGCAGTGCCCCCCCCCCCTGAAAAAAAGATGTGTGTTTAATTGTACTTTACAATAAGTTAGTGTTTTATTACAAACACCTCCACGCCACCTATCCATCTCAGAAAAAGCCGAATCATACCAAAACCTCAAAATCTCGAAATTCACTGTTCACTCCATCCCCACCGCCCCCCCCCCTTACCTCCAACCACCCCGAGTACCCCCCCCTCGCGCCGGAGCACCCCCCCCCCCAACAAAAAAAGTTGCACACTCACCAAATCCCGGATGCTTCTGAGAAGGAACGTCCACGGTGGAGATGGAGTGACGAAATCAGTTCGCGTGCAGGTGCAGGGTGTATTTAATAGATCGCAGGATCGCAAGATGACGCCTAACAATCCCCGCGCCCTCTCCTGGCAGACTGATGCCCACTCGCAGGCCACGTGCTGCACTGGGACAGCTGCCATTGGGGGGTCCCCTAAGCCTCGAGGAATCGCGCTCTAAGACGTTATGTTAGGCAATGGAAATTGAAGTTCAATATGATTAGATGGCAACAGCCTGGTTAAAGCCTAGCAGTGGGTTGAGCATGGCTAATGATGGTGATGAGTCAACACTTACATCCCTTCTTTTCTCGGGGATTCATGACGGGGTGCGAAAGGGATGGATGGATGATAATTGTAACTTATTTTACACAGGACGCTGAGTCTGTCGGCTCTTTTTCAGAAGGGTCCTACATTGGGATGTTTGGCCAACACGGATGACGTGGAATGTTCTTAGCTCTGGGAGCAAAGGGGGTGGGTGGCCAATACCACGCCCGACCGCCTTTGTCTCCCCAGTGCTGATGTTACACACCGCAGCAGGGACTAGTTTAAGGCTGCGTCGAACTAGGGGAGGTCCGGGATAATCGCCATACAGAGAAGAAACAAAACAACTATTTAAACACTTTCGTATTTTACCAGGTAAGGCCCACTGAGCTGCATAGCTCTTTTTCAGAAGCGACCTGGCCACAGATGATAGCTCAACGAAGTGGCTTATCACGTGGCAATGTTTCGCAGACAAATATTCTAAACGCGTGTTTCTAACAGTGGTGGGAGAAAACAAACGGAGGACCCCGAGAAAAATCCACACAGTCAGGGGGAGAGAGAGACACGTAAACTCCAAATATACAGCAGGCGTTAGGGTCAGGATAGGAATTGTACCTACGACCTCCGTGCATACCGAGCGAGGTAGTTGACGTCTTACCACAGTGGAAGGGTGGCACAGCAAACAAACGCCACGCGACAAAAGTAAAGAGACAAATGCACTCGAGTGAGGAATCGAACCAATGGAGGATAACTTCTTGCTGTTAAGCCGCGCACACACACGCGCACACACGCGCACACGCACACACACGCGCGCACACACGCGCACACATGCGCGCACACGCGCGCACACAGGCGCGCACACACGCGCGCACACACGCGCGCACACACGCGCGCACACACGCGCACACGCACACACACGCGCGCACACAGGCGCGCACACACGCGTGTTACTACACACGTACTACTACAACCCTGCCAGCCAGAGCCTAAAAAAAAAATCCAGCAACAAGACTCGGGATGAGGCTGTCGTTGGAATAGAAATTAAGCGGCTATGACCGATCGGCTATTTCGCGAGGCAGACGCGTGCTGAGATGCTATATGGCTAGGGTCGCTTTGGGGAAAAACACAAACACGCCTCGCTGCAGCAATGCGTGCCGCGGCGAGGGAGGTGGATGAAGGGGGGGGGGGAAGACAAATCGACGGAGCTAATGAAAATGTTTCTCTCGGGGTGTGGAACGCCGGTGGGGCATGTATATTGATACGGAGACGACGTGACGATGGCGGGGAGGGAGGGGAGGGAAGGAGGGAGGTGATCGAGGCAGGGAGGGAGGTGAGGGAGGGAGGGAGGTGAGGGAGGGAGGGAGGTGAGGGAGGGAGGGAGGTGAGAGAGGTGAGGGAGGGAGGTGAGGGAGGGAGGGAGGGAGGGAGGTGAGGGAGGGAGGGAGGTGAGAGAGGTGAGGGAGGGAGGTGAGGGAGGGAGGTGAGGGAGGGAGGTGAGGGAGGGAGGTGAGGGAGGGAGGGAGGTGAGGGAGGGAGGGAGGTGAGGGAGGTGAGGGAGGGAGGTGAGGGAGGGAGGGAGGGGACGGAGGGAGGTGATCGAGGCAGAGAGGGAGGTGAGGGAGGTGAGTGAAAGAGGGAGGTGAGGGAGGAGGTGAGGGAGGTGAGGGAGGTGAGGGAGGGAGGTGAGGTAGGTAAGGGAGGGAGGTGATGAAGGTGAGGGAGGGAGGGAGGGGAGGAGGGAGGTGAGGGAGGGAGGTGAGGGAGGGAGGTGATGAAGGTGAGGGAGGGAGGGAGGGGAGGAGGGAGGTGAGGGAGGGAGGGAGGGAAGCCAGAGGGACGCGATGCCAGCAGGGAGCATCGTTGGCACGATGTGACGTTTTATATTAAAGACGCCGCCAACCACCGCAACCACCGCAAATCGGGAATTCACGCCACTCCGTTTTGCGAGCGGTCTCGTCGAAGATGAGACGCGCACAATCGTGGTGATTCACATTAAAATAAATAAATGTGCGGGTCTGCATGTGCTGACTGTCTGTTGGGCGGCAGTTTCGTGGTTCGCGCGCTGCGCTACTAAACTCGAGTTTGATTTCTGCTCACGGCCAACAACAGTGGGGAATACATGACCCCGGTCTCGTGCCTCCCCTAGGTTGATGTTTGGAAGAACATAAACATAGCCACTAGGGAGACAAAGGCGGCCGGGCGTGGTGTTGGCTACCCACACCCCCCCCCCTCGTGTGTTCGTTCCGGCCTTCACAGGTGCTACTCGCGAACAGCACTTGCCCCAGCAGTCTGCTAAGGCTATATCTTTGTCTTTGTACCAAATATATGAAGGTAAAGGTGGAGCCCTGCAATTGCTTTCCTCGCGCGGCTGTCGGCAGAAGGGACGTAGTTTGGTCTTCTCTTCCGCCTTGACCCGACTGTGTCGATGAATCCATGTCTTTATAAACACAGGACATTGCATTGGCTTTGGAATGCGTGTGCTCGTGTATTTTTGCAAGCCACGTGCACCCGTGTACATGCAGGCAGGTACACATTTAACACGGAAACTCAAGATTCATATCTGGCAAAATAAGATTCTTGGGTTGAGCGGTGGCGCTGTGGTTAGCGCACTGCGCCATGGGCCCAGTGGCCTGCGTGAGTGCGGCCAGGTCAAGCGACTGACCTTAGCGTTCAGTGAAATCTGAAGGGGTTCTGGCAGCTTCTGCTTCATCAACACGCGCTGACCAGCGTGGTGAAGTATGGTCATACTCCCACTCCCCTACCCCCATGAACGCGACGCGGCGTATGGCCGGCTTTCATCCAGCAGTGGATTTTCCGAAGTGCTGCAATAAGAAGGTTTAGCGAATGAACATCGCGGTTACGAGTCGACTCATCAGCCCATCAGCCTGTTGCGGTCAATAAAGTCGAGGACCTCCTTTAATCGGGCAGGGAATCAACGGTGGCTGTCCCACGGAATTACTCGTCTCCCGCCGCCATAGGAACGTGGAATTTACCATCAACGACTTGGGTCTGTAAAGTAGAAATACAAATGTCACGATGAGCGCCGCGCCGCGCTCAATCGAGCATAACAAAAGAAACGATTTGAAGGGTTTTCACCAAAGCGATTGAACACAAAACCACCGCGCATTGCTCGGGCTAATGACTTTCTCCAATTTACCCGGTGGATGGGCGCATCGTGTCTCTCTCTAATTGATTTCATCGGCCCCCGTGTAAAACTCATAACAACAGCGACGACGACGACGATGAATAAAAATGGCAATTATAGACCCGGCGAAGGCATCCCGAGCGCTGTCCAGGCGCGACACCCGCTTAGCTTCCCAGGGCTCGGGGGAAATCCTCCACGCTCAGAGTGACACGTGGTCGCCTTCTTGCGACCACGTGTCGTCATCGTGATGACGACGACGATCGTCATGACGACGACAATGATTGTTGTCATGGTGACGATGATCGTCATGATGACGACGATGATCGTCGTGATGATGACGATCGTCTTCATTATGACGACGATCATCGCCGTCATCATCGCCGTCATCACGGGGCGTCAGCGTGGTTTGAGGGTTCAGTTTGTTTCTGATTTGTTAGTGCGGATGATGATCGCCTTTAGCCGGTTGCGTGGGTATTTAATACGGGACATCCGTGGTACATGAGCAAAGCAGCAACAGCAGCAAGGCAAAGACAGAAAAAACGCCAACATTGTCAAGAACGAGTTTTTAAAATGTTATTTCTTACTCCGTGACTTTATCGAAAAAACCAAATAGTATGGAAACCTGCAGTCACGAAAGCTTCAAATCAAGATTGCGTATAAGGCCCTTAAGGAATGTTGCACAACAAACGAGGTTTGGCAACGCCTCACAATAACAAGCGCCCAGGTTTGACTTCTGACTCGAACGCCTCTCTGCAAAGCGTGAGAGTGAGCGAGTTGCATTTAGGTCTACTCAGCCTTAGCTGACTCAGCCTTAGCTGAGTCGGCCTGCTTTAAGCGGTGTACAAGCATTTGGCATTGGGGAAACAAAAGCGGCCGGGTGTGGTTCTGAACACACCATACCCAATTACGGTCTCACGTACTCACCCACCCACTCTCTCATCCGCTCACCCAATTATGCACTCACACACTCACCCACCCATGCTCTCATCCACTCACCCAACCACTCTCTCATCCACTCACCCAACCACTCTCTCATCCACTCACCCACCCACTCACGCGCTCACATACTCACCCACCCACTCTCTCATCCACCCACCCACTCTCTCATTCACTCACTGACCCACCCACTCTCTCATTCACTCACCCACCCACTCTCTCATCCACTCACCCACCCACTCACGCACTCACATACTCACCCACACACTCTCTCATCCACTCACCCACCCACTCACGCACGCACATACTCACCCACACACTCTCTCATCCACTCACCCACCCACTCACGCACTCACACACTCACCCACACACTCTCTCATCCACTCACCCACCCACTTACGCGCTCACATACTCACTCATCAACGCTCTCTTATAAGTTCGCACGCGTTATGCACAAAGTGCTTGACACAAATGAACCACAATACCTTGTTGACGGTCACTGCATCGCGCGCTTTCAGAAGCGCTTCTGCGGCCGTCTGGAACGTTCTTCCTCCCGATATTAGGAAGCCACCGGAGCTATGCACTTTTAAATTTAGACTGAAAAATAATTTCTCTAGAATTGTTTTTTTTTCGTGTTCAGTTTGTTGTCCTTCAACCTCCGATTAGCACGATTGGGCTTACGTACGGTGTGAAAGAAGTTCAACACACATCCACCCACCCAGCCACTCACGCGCCCATTCCCTCGTACGCGTCTCTCATCCCCGCACAGACGCGAAGCTCGTTAAGCGTTACAAGGAGAAACGAGTGCTTAATTGGCACGAGTTAATTAAGAGCATCTGTTAAATCACCCGATCTGTCAATTACCACCCCTCAGAGGAGTGTCGAGCGGCCCGAGTATTTGTTGTGTTCACGCGTGACGGTGTCTGTGTGTTCACGCGTGACGATGTTTGTGTGTTCACGCGTGACGATGTCTGTTGTGTTCACGCGTGACGATGTTTGTGTGTTCACGCGTGACGGTGTTTGTGTGTTCACGCGTGACGATGTCTGCTGTGTTCACGCGTGACGATGTTTGCGTGTTCACGCGTGACGGTGTTTGTGTGTTCACGCGTGACGATGTCTGTTGTGTTCACGCGTGACGATGTTTGTGTGTTCACGCGTGACGATGTTTGTGTGTTCACGCGTGACGGTGTTTGTGTGTTCACGCGTGGCGGTGTTTGTGTGTTCACGCGTGACGATGTTTGTGTGTTCACGCGTGACGATGTTTGTGTGTTCACGCGTGACGGTGTTTGTGTGTTCACGCGTGACGGTGTTTGTGTGTTCACGCGTGACGGTGTTTGTGTGTTCACGCGTGACGGTGTTTGTGTGTTCACGTGTGACGATGTTTGTGTGTTCACGTGTGACGGTGTTTGTGTGTTCACGCGTGACGGTGTTTGTGTGTTCACGCGTGACGATGTTTGTGTGTTCACGCGTGACGATGTTTGTGTGTTCACGCGTGACGGTGTTTGTGTGTTCACGCGTGACGGTGTTTGTGTGTTCACGCGTGACGGTGTTTGTGTGTTCACGCGTGACGGTGTTTGTGTGTTCACGTGTGACGGTGTTTGTGTGTTCACGTGTGACGATGTTTGTGTGTTCACGCGTGACGATGTTTGTGTGTTCACGCGTGACGATGTTTGTGTGTTCACGTGTGACGATGTTTGTGTTCACGCGTGACGATGTTTGTGTGTTCACGCGTGACGATGCGCACTTTGTTACGGCCACAACGCCCCCCCCGCAACATTCGCTCGAGTCGAACAAAGACAAAGATGACCCGTATAGCCTTGACAGACTGTAGGGGCAAGTGCTGTTGGCGAGCACCTATGAAGGCCGGAACGGCACACGAGGGGGTGGGTGGCCAGCACCACGCCCGGCCGCCTTTGTCTCCCCAGTGGCGATGTTCACACGCCGCATTCGGTACTCACTTGAGGCTGAGTCGACCTAGGGGAGGCACAGGACAGGTTCAGAGAAATAGTCTACCGGTGTTGGCCGTGAGCGAGAATCGAACTCGGATCGCCAGGTTCGTAGCGTCCCCCCCCCCCACAGACACGTGGGTGAGGAGCGGTGGCGCAGCAGTTAGCGGGGTCGGAGGATGCCGGGAATCAAATGTCTTGATGGGGTCAGTAGGTTGCCCTATTAACCCGACAACCTGAGCTCGATTCCAGGCAATGGCTACAATGCTGGACCCGTCACCACGCTCCATCAACACGCGCTGAACAACCCGGCGAAGTTGGAAGACTTTCATCCAGCAGTGGATTGACAAATGGGTCATTTATTCGATGATGCAAGTACGGATGGATGTATAATACGTGATTCGCTGATGGAAATTCCAGGAAGTGCTCGAGAAGGGCTAGAGAACAAAAGCATTGGGGCCGCCCATAAATGACGTCACGCGATTTTGGACGAATTTTGACCCCCCCCCCCTCTCTCGTCACACGGCGTCACGAAAAGTCAGACCCCCCCCCCTCAAATATGACGTCACAAAGCTCTGCCCCCCCCCCCCCCCAAATAAAACATGCTTCAAATCGCTTTAAACTATTGTCATTGTAGTGCGTATTTAATGTGGCGCTGCACTCTGATGTTGTAGGAGACAACATTTATTTAAAAGTATATTCAATTAAGTAGAACGTGTTGTCTATATTTATTTAAAGTTGCGCATTTTGATGTGACGTCACATTTCTCAAACACCCCCCCGCCCCCCTCGTCAACACATCGTCACAAATGTCTGCCCCCCCCCCCCCCCAGGTGCGTGACGTCATTTTTGGACGTCCCTCTTTCGGAATGAATGTCACAATCACAACCTTTATTCACGCCGTGTTTATAGTAGTGGAGGGACCCCCCGGCAAGCTACGAATATTTTCTTCACAGACATGCAGTCGGACATCCACAGACGTCGTTGTCGATGTAGTTAGGATCGCATAGAACAAGCACAGCAAGTTGGCACAGTAGGGGGCACAGGTGGTGCATCAGCCAGTCATCTCGGTCATCTCAGTCAGTCGACCCGTGGCACCTGCTGGGTCTGCCCCGTGACCTCCTGCCAGCGGGCGTTCGACACTTCACGTGGCCTCAAGGTGCACATGGCCTGGCACAAGCGTCGTGGTGACGTCACCGCCATTTAGTGGCGAATGGCGGTTGTTGTTGTTGTTGCACAGAACAGCGACACAATCCTCAAGTCCCACGTGACCCCCCGTGCACCATGTGATCTACGCGTCATCGGTGAACAGAGTCATTTGCATACTGGTTGGTTCTTTCGGTAAAAGTCACGTGGGTAAAGAAAAGAAACGGAATAAAATCACGACGTTTCGGACACAACACGAGCGTCCGTCATCAGGTGGGACAACCACAGCAACAAAAAGCAGTCGCAACTGCGACCAAAGAGTGTGGATCCTTGCAGTCACGAAAACTTAAAATCGAGAACGAGTCGTTTGCCTCCCTGTTGAGTGTGACGCTGAAGTCAAAGGAAAGCGGGAGCAGCTCACGTATCAGTGAGTGGTACGTGTCTATCCGCATTATTATTGTTGTCTAATAAAGGAAACATCAGACATTGCCTAAGAGCACTCTATGGCTCTGTGTGTGTCTCTCGCTCTCTGTGAGAGTATATGGGTCTCTGTGTGAGTCTATGGGTCTCTGTGTGAGTCTATGGGTCTCTCTGTGCGTCTATGGGTCTCTCTGTGAGTCTATGGGTCTCTGTGCAAGTCTATGGGTCTCTCTGTGAGTCTATGGGTCTCTGTGCAAGTCTATGGGTATCTGCGGGTCTCTCTTTGAGTCTATGGCTCTCTGTGCGAGTCTATGAGTCTCTTTATAAGTATATGGTTCTATGAGGCTGTGGGTCTTTCTATGAGTCTATGACTCTATGAGCCTATGGGTCTCTCTATGAGTCTGTGGGTCTCTGTGCGAGTCTATGACTCTATGCGTCTGTGGGTTTCTGTGCGTCTAAGGGACTGTCGGGGCAGATATTCGAGATCGCTGCGTGTCTCTACTGAGCAGCAGCAGCAGCTGTGGGAGCTGACGGAGGGTGGAACGCTTTGGTAGCGAGGAGTGCTGGTGGTGGAGGTGGTATCAGCGGATTTAGCCGTGGGTGAACTATATTTATCTCGTGTGTGTGTGTGACGGAGACAGAGAGAGGCAGCACGCGATAGGATTAAATACACAGTTAGTTGACGCATTGACTTGTTTGAGTGTTGGTGGGCGTGTGTTAGTACACAGACACACACACGTGCGTGTGTGTGTGTCCACACGCGTGGGTACCCTGAGTGTGGGAATTCGCACGCTCTCCTAGTTAATGCGTTTCTCTCGATCACGCGTTATTGATGAACGAGGCTCAGACAAGCTTAGCACGTGGTGATGATGATCATCATCATCGAGCGTCGTTGCTGATGACGTGAGTCATAACACAACCGAGCAGACAACGCCTTCGCCACAGTCCATCGTTGCCTCTCCCTACGTGACTTTACCGAAAGAACCAAGAATATGAATCCCTGCAGTCACGAAAGCTTTAAATCAAAAATAAATAATAGTTATAATGTTTTCATTCACATCCCACCGGACGGACACTGCCTTATGGGAATGCATCTTCAATACAAGCACATAACTCGGTCGAACCGATTTCGACGTTCGGTGTCTCATCAGCAGAGTCGGGCTTTGCTCAAACCATGGCCTGCAAAACTTTAGAAAATGTGCAGATAAATGTGTGGTGGCCTTCGATGCCACCACGCAAACCCAGATCTGCTGGGTTTGTGTGGTGCTCAGTAGGCACGCGTTCCTCCACGATCTCGCCCTTGGACTCCCAAAGAGATCCCACAAACTCAGACCCATAGCCTCGCACAGAGACCCATGTATTTACGTATAGACCCATGCGCATACTTACCTGCACAGAGACCCGTATAGACTAACACAGAGACCTATACACTCAGAGAAACCCATAACATCACACAGAAACCCATAAATTTACGCAGACACCCATGTATATACTTATGAACCACAGATACCCATAAACTAACACAGAAGACCCATGAACTCAAAATGATCCATAGCCTCACACAGAAACACATGTATTTACGCAGAGAGCCATGCGTAAACTTACGCACACAGAGACCCATAGACTAAAGCAGAGACGCATGCACCCGCATAGAAACCCAGAGTTTCACATCCCTCACACAGTTCCTCCCAGCTCTGCCGTTTTGGAAAAATCATATAATATTTCATGATACCGGTCAAGTGATTTCCTTACCCACATCTACATTGACCCGGTGCTCACCTTATCTTCATTGTGTGCTTCGATGAAAATAGCATTTCTTGAACTTGTGTGTGCTAATCTTGATTTGAAGCTTTCGTGACTGCAGGAATCCATATTCTTTGGTTCTTTCGGTAAAGTCACGTAGGTAGAAAAAATAACAAATCACGACGTTTCGATCGCAAACAAAAAGCAACCGTCTTGCTTGTGTGTGCTATGAAGAAGGCCCATTGCCCGAAACGTCGCCGACTTGATTCGTTGTACTTCGAAGACCACGCGCGCGGTGTTGTTTGCTGAATGTGTTGCGTTTTTAATTTGTGGCGCTTTTTGTGCTCTGTGCTTGTGCAACGACTGCTGACACAGCGGCAGGAGAAACATAACCATCTGTTACGGAAGTGAATAAGCAGACGGGACGCATGCACAACCACGCGTGTGTTGCGTTTAGTTCATTTAGTTCATTTATTCGGTGTAGCCCTGTGAGCCATTCGGCTCTTGACTCGGGTGCAACCGCAACAAACAAAAACATTCACAAGAAACATCTTAAAGTGACTACACGCAACGGAAAAAACAGCAAAGTCTTCCAGAAAAAACACCGTACAGTATATCAATGATGTGTGCAGAAATCCCAGCGGGATGCAAGTCAAACAATAACAACCATAAGACAATTTAGATTAAAGTTACCAGTCTAACTCTGTACTACAACAAACAAAAATGACTGAGTTTCGGGGAGCGGTGGTGCAGCGGTTAGTGCGTTGCGCTACTGACCCGGCCACACGAGTTCGATTCCCGCTCACGGCCACAAACACCAGCGACGATTATCTGAAGCGGTCCTGGGCCTTCCCTAGGTCGACTCAGCCTCAAAATTAGCTCCTGGTGCGGTGTGTCAATATCGCCAGTACTGGGGAGACAAAGGCGGCCGGGCGTGGTGCTGGCCAACCCACCCCGTCGTGTGCAGTGTTGGCCTTCATAGGTGCTACTCAGAATCAGAATATGTATTTATACTGCAGCAGGAATCAGAAGAGCTGTAAAGCTCTTTTTCACTCATGTCCGGTAGGGGCAGGTCGGAACGTCACAAGAACAAGCAATAGAAAATCACGATAGGAGTGCAAAGTATAGGGAGAGTAAACAAATCAGTTAAAAATACACAACAAAACTATGTTTTATTTCAAGTTCAAGTTCATGTATTAGGTGTAGCCCTGTGAGCCATTCGGCTCTTGAATCGGGTGCAACCGCAACAAACAAAAAACGAAAACACGAACAAAAAAACATCTTAAAGTGAATATGTGACTAAGTGCAAACAGAAAATCCAAGAAAAGACAGCACAATATTGCAGAAAAAACACCGTACACCAACGCTGTGTGCAAAAATCCCAGTGGGATGCAAGTCAAACAACAACAACAATAACCACAAGCCAACTTAGATTGATGAAGTATAGCCCACTGAGCTATTAGCTTTCTTTTTAGAAGCGACCTAGCCACCAATGATAGCTCAAACAAAGCGTCTTATCATCACGTGGAAATTTGTATCATAAAAATAATCAAAACAATATGAACGCTCACAGCCCTTGCCCCAATAGTCTGTTAAGGCTATAGGGGGGGGGGGGGCTTTGTCTTTGTAGGGGTAAGAGCCGGGGATTAATCCCAGAGCCACGCGTGGGCCCCCGTGATCACCACGTGGCGAGGGAGTGAGGGGGGGGGGCAGTGGGGGGGGGGCCCTCCGCATAGACTAAAGATCCCCCGTATAGCCTGGACAAACTGTTAGGGCAAGTGCCGTTAGCAAGTAGTGCCTATTGACGGCCATCCCCCAAGTGCACGATGGTGCACCTTGAGGCCGTCGCGTGAAGTGTCGAAGGCCCGCTGGCAGGAGGTCACCGGACAGACCCAAGTGCCACGGATTGACCTGACGGAGATTACCACGCACTATCAAACACACGTACACACACACACTCACTCAAATGTGTGATTGAATCACTGATAGCTGAAACCTGGGTTCGAACCCGGCCTTTTTGACGAGTGTCGACCTGGCGCTGTGTGGCTTGGTTATTACCCCTCGTCAGTCTTCGTCGAGAGCTTCTCAAACTCCACTGCCGTCCACTCAACCCATCCCCTACCACACCATCATCATCATCTCTCTCGCTCGCTCTCTCTCTATCTCCACTCACCCCATCCCCCACCACACCATCATCATCATCATCAATCTCTCTCGCTCGCTCTCTTTCTATCTCAACTCACCCCATCCCCCACCACACCACCACCATCATCATCATCTCTCTCGCTCGCTCTCTCTATCTCCACTCACCCCATCCCCCACCACACCATCATCATCATCTCTCTCTCTCTCGCTCGCTCTCTATCTCCACTCATCGCGGTGTCACATTCACAGTGCGTAACTTCGGCCTGGAATGAGCCCGGCCCAGAACGAACACCGCTCTGAGGATGACTTTGGCACCCAGCCACGTCTCCCATCTCCCCCGTGTTTTGTCCGCACGATTTTAGCTTCGCGTCATTCGTGCCAACGGCATTCCACTATATTGCAATTCTATCCGATATTCCTACAATACTATACACGTTTCCGTAGCATTATAGGGATATAGGCCACAATATACTGGTAGGAACATCCTGGTTACACCAGCCCACAGGGGATTATTGTGTCCGTTCGTCGTGCAGGGAGGGGCTGGGTGGGGGGTGGGAGGGGTGGGGCTGGGTGGGGAGGGACTAGTCACCCCGTGGTGCCCTTATAAAACTCAACGTTAAACCTATTCACGCTGGCTTGTGCCCGCCCTCACAGTCGGGCATATTTGCGGAATACACCACGCCGCCGTTGACTCTGGCCATTGACCGAGCAACCCAACGTTCCTACCAGCTCCCCCCGCAGGAATGTGTTTTATACGCGATTGTTACGGATAGGCGTGCCTCGTGTACTCTCGTGCTAGTGCCTTACGCCGGTAATTTCTACTTCCAAGCCCAGCCGTGCGGCGTTCCGGAAAATATCGAGCGAGCAATGACACCCCGATGATTCCTACGCACAGCATATGTAAGTGTGCATATGTTCAGCTTATTTTTGTCAATCCACTGCTGGATGATTGCCGTCCCACGCCGTGTGGGTCACGTGGATGATTGTGACCATACTTCGCCCCGCTGGTCAAATGGGGGTTGGTGAAGGCGGGGTTGAGCTGGGGGGGGGGGAACTTATAGACGTGGAAGCATAGAAGTACAGTAGAACAATGCCATTTTCTGTACTCCCCTCTGCTGCCCTCCACATAGCCGGGGCATCGTGACGCGTCGTGGTGGTCTCACCCAGTCAAACGGCTTTCCAGGCGCAAACACCGCTTAGCTTTGTGAGACGGTCGTCGCGATCGTCAACCTGAAGCGGATGACACTTGGGAGAAATTGTGTGGACGCAATCAAATGATGGATGTTCTTAAAAAGATAAGATGTGTTTTTTTACATTTTTTTTTAAACATCACGAACCACATATTTGCCCCCCCCCCACCCCGATTTTATAAAAGTAACTTTGCTGAACGTTAACTTCATGACTGTGATTGTGCGTATGGATGTCGACTTTCTTTCGCGCCGTGAACAATTGGAGGTCGCGGGATTGCGTCGTCTCTGCGTGCAACGGCCACGCAGTGAAACCCATCGAGTGATGCACTCGCGTTATCATCATCACCATCATCATCATCGTCGTCGGCTTAGTCCACCCGCTCTCAACGTCACTCCACACCGGCTGTACGATGGGCATCTTGTCCGCTAAATAGCACGCGGCGAATAGAAGGGACACGCGATAAGTAAGCAGGCACGATCACCCGTTTTGTATCCGGAGTTGCGATGTTTACGCACCGCGCCAGGTACTCATTTGAGGCTGAGTCGACCTAGGGGAGGCCCATGCCCGATTAAAATAACCGCTACTGTGAGCAGGATTCGACCTCGGGTCGCCGGATTCGAAGCGCAGTGCGCTAACCGCTGCACCACCGCTCCCCCCCCCCCCTTCTTCAACACACAAAAAAAGAAAAAGATCCCCCGTGTAGCCTTAACAGACTGTTGGGGCAAGTGCTGTTAGCGAGCACCTATGACGGCCGGGGGTGGGGTGGCCAGCACCACGCCCGGCCGCCTTTGTCTCCCCAGTAATAATGTTTACACAGCACCAGGTACTCATTTGAGGCTGAGCCGACCTAGGAGAGGCCGAGGACCGGTGCAGATAATCGTCACCGCTGTTGACCGTGAACGGGAATCGAACTCTGGTCCCTGTGTTCGTAGCGCATCGCCACACTACCGCTCCCTCCCCCCACCCCACACACACATAACCACGTGCAATTAATAATTCATTAAGTTTTTGCTGCATCGGCGACTCTAATTAAAAAAAGGTAAATGCACTTCATGCCTATTGGTTAATCCTTGCCTGTGCCGACTCTCTCGAGGGCGGCTCATCAGCTGCATCCCCCCCTCCTGCCCCCCCCCCCCCCGTGGTCACGAGTTTCGCTGACGGAGGGGTCGTCTCTGCCATTGCACACGATCGTCGACATGGATGTCTGTGTGTGGGCCTCCCCTAGGTCGACTCAACGTCAAATGAGCACCCGGTGCGGTAAAAATCACCACTGGGGAGACAAAGGCGGTTGGGCGTGGTGCTGGCCACCCACCCCCTCGCGTTCCGTGCCGGCCTTCATAGGTGTTCGCTAACAGCACTTGTCCCTACAGTTTGTTCAGGCTATGCGGGGGATCTTTGTATTTGTGCACCTAGCCTGGCACAAGCGCTGTGGTGACGTCAGCCCTACTTAGTGCTGCGTTGGCAACGGTGCACAAACCTCAGATAACAAACAAACACAAATCAACACATTTGTCAATAACACGCCACTAACAGTAAAACATATATACACCAGGTGACGTTTCGGGCAATGACCCTTCTGATATCCCGTCTGTCGAGTGGACAAGAGTGTATGCAGTGCGTAGTGGTTAGCGCACTGATCTACGAATCCGACGTCCCAAGTTCGATTCCCGCTTACGGCTATTATCAGTGACGAAAATCACAATCGTTGCTGAGTCTCTCTCGGAGATCAACTTTGTCTTAAATGGGTACCCGGTGCAGTGTATAAAAATTTAAATTAACCAACTACGAACTATTTTAATTTTCACAGGTAAAGCCCGCTGAGTTTTTAGTTCTTTTTCAGAAACGACCGGACCACAAACGATAGCTCAACCGAGTGGCGTAGCATCGCGTCGACATTTACAGCAGCGAAATAATCCAAACCCACGTTGATTCTATAAATGTGGAGGGAAAATCCCGAAGGGAGGACCCCGAGAAAAATGCACGCGACCACGGGGAAGAACACGCCACACACCGAATATACAGCAGGCGTCGGGGTCTGGATCGAACCCACGGACCCCCCCCCCGTATACCTGGCGAGGTCGTCAACATTTTGCCACCGTGGCGCCAAAGACAAAGGCGACCAGGCGTGGCCCTGCCCACACCGACAGCACGTGCCACGCCCCGCACCTTCACCGATGCTCGCTAACAGCACTTGCCCCTCCCGGCAGCGTGTTGCAGGCTATCCGGGGCATCTTTATCTTTTTGCGTTCGGGGTGCTGAGATTAACATCGCTTCTTGTTCATCGACTCATCGCCAGCACCCCCCCCCTCCCCAACCACTGCCACCCGTACCCACCCCGTCCTAGGCCCCGAGTCTTCCGTTCTTGGTCGGTGAATCCGAGCCGAGATCGTGCTGCTCGTGACCTTTTGCAGCGTGACCCCGTGGACACGTTCCGTCCGTGACCCTGGATGGGTTGGGGTGGGATGCAGTCGTGCGCGCGCGTGTACATTGGCTCATAATCGTCATCGCCAACAAGCCATGGTCTATCCATTGCTGGATGAAGTCACCTCCCCCCCCGTCCCCCCAAAGATGCCACCGATCTGTCGAGGTCGTTCGTGGACGTCCCCTCGGGACTGATTTTTCGCTCATTAGTTCTTGTTGTTCCTTATCCCCGCCTCCCACACCCCGCACCTCCGATTATCACGGATGGTTACGTACGGTGCGAAAGAAGTTCAACGTACATACACGCATGCCAGACACTCCGTTGTTATAAGAATAGGTTTTACCCTTTCTGGTGCGTTAACATCATGTGTTAAGATGTTAACGCACCAAACTGAAACCTTTTGCAAGGGATCATATGTGCGTTAACCACATATACCTGTGGTGACATGCAAACACAATGCAAGCTCTGACAGTATATGCATTGTCTTTGAAACTGATTGTTCCACACCAGAAACAGCTTTCTTTAGAGCCTAGTCTCGAACAGTGTTAGACCAGAAGACACCAAAAGGCGAACAGCACAAAGACAATGCCACGTATGAGGACATTGAGAGCTCGGGGTGAGCAGCTACATCACGGGACCGCCCTTGCCAGCATCAAAAACAAGAATAGGTTTGACCCTTTCCGACAATAAACACAGCTGCCGGAATAGGGTTATTCTTATACTCCGTCGTTAGTCTCGACCAGATAATTCGTTCACGAAATTGAAGTGTATTAAGCGGGGCAGTCGTTTTGTAAATATTGTCCGTGGGAATGTAAAATCAATCTATATCTATAAGTTATCAAGCTTATAATGCAGTGACAAATACAAATATTGGAACGCTTCCGAGACGGCCCCCCCACCCTCCCTCCTTCGAGGAGATGGAGCGACGAAATACGTTGGTGTGCAGGTGGCCGGGTGGATCATTAACATCGCTGGATCGGGAGACGTGGTGGCCGCTTGGAGGAGGCTTTCATCTAGCAGTGGATCGAACGATGATCAAATAGCAATATTATATTTTTGCCACGTGCTGTCGTCAATGAGATAACACGTTCTCGAAAATCCCATTTGCACCAAACGTAGGCTGACATGGTCACACGTACACAACATACACGTTCATCACAATGGCCACTTAAGAAGGCCACGTGCCCGAAACGTCAATTTTTTCCTTGTCTCTCTGCACCAATGAAATTTGTGATTTTTATTTCGTTAATCCAAGATTCGTGTAAATTCCCTCAACGCTAATGTTGTATTTAAATCTCAAACACACGTGCGTTTTAAACAACAACAAAAACAACAACGACTTTGTAAACACACACGCACACAGAGACGAGGCACGTGCGCCGATATTCGGTTTAGTCAGAAAAATCAGAAACGAATTCATCGGATTATCTGAAATAATGTTTAGCTTCAGAGTCATCGATTGTTCAGAAATTATCCTCAAAAATCCGAAATCCAATGATTAATTTATTCAAACCTTAATTCTGTACGCAAACAGAGACACAGACAACGATCATCCGTATGGACTTAACAGACTGTTGGGGCAAGTGCTTTTAGCGAGAACGTATGAAGGCCGGAATGGCACACGAGGAGATGGGTGGCCAGCATCACGCCCGACCGCCTTTGTCTCCCTAGTGGCTGAGTTGACCTCGGAGAGGCCCAGACACGGTTCTGATAATCGTCACTGATGTTGGCCGTGAGCGGGAATCGAACCCGGGTCGTTGCCGGCTCCGTAACGATGAACGCCAAACGGTAACCTACCACAAGTACATACACAGATATAATGCCTTGTTGTGATTGCGTAATCATACGTATATGCATACACGCACAAAACGCACGTAAGCTACATACACACAGACACACGTATACATACACTACACTAACGACAAAATACGTAAGTTACACATAATACCGTATTATACAACTTGCATTCATACATTCACAGAACAATAATCACACGGTACATACACACACACACAAACACACGCACACAACTGAATAAATCACACACACAATACGTAACACACGATTAGCACGGTTGGCTACGTACGGCGCGAAAGAAGTTCAACATACATACACGTATATAAAACCACGGACGCATATATCTTAACAATCTGACGCATAGATATGTACACATATATACATTCACATATGCATATATGTATATGCGAATACGCATGCGTGTATTTTCATGCGTATACAGTCTATAGACTGAGCGATTTCATAGGCAATTGCACGTTCCGTTTTTTCTCATCTCCTGTTACAGCCCTGCAGAGCCAGTGGTGGAGATTACACGTTCCTATGGCGGGGGCGAGTATAACCTGAAGGACAACCGCGGTTGACTTACAAACTGATAGGAATTGTATTGTATCGACCCCAGCTGGATGATGGGCTGAGTCAACCCTAAACCAGCACGTGAAATTTGCAACATAAACAAAGATCCCCCGTGTAGCCTTCATAGACTGTCGAGGTAAGTGCTGTTAGCGAGCACCTATTAAGGCCGGCACGGGACACACGGCCGTCTTTGTCTTCCCGGTACTGATGTTTCCACACCGCACCGGGTACTTATTTGAGGCTGAGTCGACCTAAGGAAAACCCAGTTCTGGGTTAGCATAATGCGCTTACCACTGCACTATCGCTCACACACACACACGCGTGTACGTGACCTCCTGCCAGCGAGCCTTCGACACTTCACGCGGCCTCAAAGTGCACCTAGCCTGGCACCCGTGGCGAACGGCGGTTGAAGCTGTCGTGTGATGCACACACAGCGCGCGTACCACGTGGTGGTCCAAGCGCCTTACAGGACGAACCCAGCATTCTGCGGGAGTGAACTCTGGGCCGGTTTCGATCCGCCAGCCTCGTTAAACACCATGCCGCTGGGCTGCCGGACGTTATTGGTGCGAGCACTCCGAATAAACTATGGGCCCCCTGTTGAACGCATCAAGGACTAAAGAGTTGCAGTGATTTCGCTACCTCCATCAATTCACGCAACACACATCGACCGCTTCGCCATCCCTCCTCGCACGTACCCCCCAAATCTCCAACCGCCCCCCACTCTCTACCCCCCCCCCCACCCTACCTCAGCCAACAGGCCCCCCACCCACTCCAACACAACAACACTCCAGTCTGACGCACATCGAACCCCCCCCTCCTTACTCCCCACGTCTCCCGGGCCCCCCCCTGTACCCCTCCCCCACCCACCTTCCACGATCACCTCCCCCCTTGGGCTCGCACATCCCTAAACGTGCCCCCCCCCCTCTTCCCTCCCTCCCCCGCCCCCACCCACCACAAACACAACAAACACTTCAACCCCCCCCCCCCGCGAACCACACCGCCCCCCTCCCCCCCATGCCTCCACCCCCCTCCCCCCCCACTTTCTCCCTTCCCACGCCCCCCCCCCCTCCTCCCCCCCGGCCCCCACCCAACCGCCACCCCACAATGCCACCGTCTTTATTTTTAATTCCTCAATATTTCTTGATTGCAGTTTTTTTTTTTCCGGGGGCCGGAGCGACTCGCGCAATGATGGAGTGGCCCTATTATTGCGCTACCGTGGGGGGGCCCCTCCGCAATGCCATTTCTTTACCATCTGCAATTCTGGGCCCCCCGCGGGGACACTATTGCGCGCTGCGTGGTCGGCCCGTGACGCGGCCTTGATTTCATTTTCGCAGATTATGACTATAGCCCCCGGGCACGCTCGTGAAACGTTGCTGCGCGTACCGTGTGCGCGCGCGTGCGTTTATTATTATTATGATAATCATCATCATATATTGTGATATTGAAATAAATATTTTATTCTTGGGAAGTAGACGTTCGAGTGGTGGTGGTGGTGGATTGGGGAGGTCTTCATCCAGCAGTCGATTGAGCGTGGCTGCTGATGATACGGATTGCGGCTCGTGCCAGGGGAGATTGATTTGCACTTTTCTCGCGTTATGCGAACCATCATCTTGACAGCGCCAGAGTAGTTTAAAGATGTCTCTAATGAGATCCAGCAAGCGCAAGAGATGTTGATCATTATCAGAGGCGAACCGCTTCATCGAGGGGATTCTGGAAGGAACGGACGCACGTGTGTATCCTCCAATTTTTCCCTGCACAGTTATAATCAACACGCGTTAGGAGTATTTGGCTGCTACACATTTTCCACGCGACGATAAGCCACTTCGCTGAGCTATCACTTGCGATCGCCAGGTCGCTCCTAAAAACAATCTACAAGGCTCAAGTGGGACATTACACCTGGTAAACTAAAAAACATCGTTTAATCGTTTTAGCCCTCGACATGGGCGCATCCTCAAAGGCAGTGAGAGGCAAGCTGCGTGGAGGCGTTTGCTTGAAACTAAGGCTGGGAAAAGCGGACAGGATTGATGGAGTTTTAGCCGACTGCCTGCCATTGGGCAAGAGGATTTAATTTGTCGGTGGTTGATGATGGAGGGGTGATGGGTGATGGGTGATGATGGCAGGATCTCGACAGACTGACCCACAATCGCGCCTGCATGCATCCTCAGCCCGCAGTCGTTTTTTTGTTTTTGTTTCAGGGAGTCTGCAGATTTCTCCACCCGTTGTAAATTAAACCCAGCGCCATCAGCAAAGTGGCTCCGTGCCTCACATCCTCGGCACGAGCATCTATTTACTACACTTTCCACGCGCTCTGGGCGATAGCCACCACGTGGCGTCTCTCGTGCATACCTGAAAAAAAGAGGGAGCGGGAGGGAGGGAGAGAAAAGGAGAAATAAGGAGAGATATAAGGAGACGGAGAGAGTACGGATTACTGCAAACATCTTCACCCCTTCCGGGCACACTCATCTGCTGCAATCCTTCTCGCAACCGATCGTGTGATAAAGTGTGATGTGTTTCATCATCATCACCATCATCGCCATGGTCAATCCGCTGCTGGATGAAGGGTTCCCTCCACCAGCCCGTGGTTAAATCTCGCGATTTTATGCTATGTAAAAAAGAAATCCACGCAGCATCCGTGCCCGAACCGATTAGTTAATACTAACTATAATTAATCGATGTAATAATCGCTCCATCTCATCCTGTTGGTGGGGCACATCCTTACCGAACGCGTTCCGTTCCTCTGGGCTGCCACATTCCCTTTAGTAGTATTATCATCATCATCATCATGTTTTAATCTCGGCGATCAGTTTGCTTAGCTTACTTAAGCAAGGCGAGAATTTCAAGAGGGGACCGAAGTGGAATCTCAGTTTATTTGTTTCGCGAGAGTAACGTGGGGCCACCAACATGGACACAATAATACAAAGACACAAAGTTCATCGAAGAGAAATCTGAGCAGAGAAAACAGTTGCGATCAACAACAACAACAACCCATAATATAACTTTTTGTTGGTTGACGGTTAGAACGCCTAATAGAAATGTGTCTCGATTTAAAGCTTTCGTGACTGCAGGGATTCATCTTCTTGGTTCTTTCCGTAAAGTCACGTAGAAGGGAAGTAATAAAATAATAAAAATAAAGCATAATAAAATAATTCTCACGACGTTTCGGCCACAACGCAAGCAGCGTCTCCCCGACAGACCTGTTCTTCACCTGAAGACGGTCTTCACCTGAGGACGGCTGCTTGCGTTGTGGTCGAAACGTCGTGAGAATTATTTTATTATGTTTTATTTTTATTATTTTATTACTTCCCTTCTACGTGACTTTACCGAAAGAACCAAGAAGATAGAAATGTGTCGTTAAAACTCGCCACCACCACCGATACAGCCAATAAGTAAGGGTTGTCACGTAAACAGAACGTGCCAATAGTTTACTAGTTTAGCACACCGCTGTGTGTTGGAGAGTAAACCCACGACGTTTTGCCGGTAATTGCAACCAGCCTCATCAGGCGACAGCCAGAGCAACAACAACAACAACCCTACAACAACAACAACAACCCTACAACAACAACCCAACTGCCATAATTTCGCCTTTCCCCGGCATGACCCCTCATTCCATCTCAGCTTTCAGCATCCTGCCTTTATTATATGTCTGGTTGGTTGTTCCATTGGAACCTCATTTGCCAGTAAAAAAATATGATAATTGGTTTTTTACCCTTCTATCTGGCAACAAAACTGACACCTTTTTTTACAAGGAGTCATATTTACATAGACCACAATACCTGCAGTCATAATGCAAACAAAAAACACAACTCTGATAATGTGCACTGTCCTTGGGTGTGGACCAATCAACTTCAAGGACAGTGCATACATTATCAGAGTTATGTTTTTGTTTGCATTATGACTGCAGGTATTGTGGTCTATGTAAACATGACTCCTTGTA
The DNA here is from genome assembly GCF_015708825.2 of Lethenteron reissneri. Lineage (NCBI taxonomy): Eukaryota > Metazoa > Chordata > Hyperoartia > Petromyzontiformes > Petromyzontidae > Lethenteron > Lethenteron reissneri. The sequence continues at coordinate 5,430,370 of NC_083823.1, read as the reverse complement.
AAAAAAGGTGTCAGTTTTGTTGCCAGATGGTTGGTTGTTGTTGTTATTTGTTTTGTCGTTATAAGGATAAACCACCCGCCCTCAATAGTATACAGCCCCCCGCCCCCCCACGTCTGAATCAATCGCGTGCCCGTGTTGAGATCAGTGAAGGAAGTTCTCCCCTGCAACAGAAGGCAAAAAGGGATTTTGTTGGCGTTTGAAGAAGTGCTGGGTGTGGTGGGGGGGAGCGGATTTGAAGGCGGCAAGGATACGAGGGCTGTGTGTGCGTGGGTGATAATGTCATCGGATATCACGCGCCGCGCTGATCATGTCACCTATCTGCTTCTGCTGCTGCTGCAGAGACAGCGATCAGCATTAAAAGTTGCGCATTGCACGTGAGTGTGTGTGAGTGTGTGTGTGGGTGAGTGTGTGTGGGTGTGTGGTGAGTGTGCGTGGGTGTGTGTGAGTGTGTTTGGGTGTTTGTGGGTGAATGTGTGTGGGTATGTGTGTGTGGGTGTGTGTGTGGGTGAGTGTGTGGGTGTGTGTGAGTGTGTGTGAGTGTGTGTGCGGTCGTGTGTGAGTGTGTGTGTGGGGGTGTGTGGGTGAGTGTGTGTGGGTATGTGTGGGTGTGTGTGTGGGTGTGTGAGTGTGTGTGGGTGTATGGGTGTGTGTGGGTGTGCGTGAGTGTGTGTGAGTGTGTGAGTGTGTGTGGGTGTGTGTGAGTGTATGTGAGTGTGTGTGTGAGTGTGTGTGGGTGTGTGTGAGTGTGTGGGGGTGTGTGGGTGTGTGAGTGTGCGTGAGTGTGCGTGGGTGTGTGTGAGTGTGTTTGGGTGTTTGTGGGTGAGTGTGTGTGGGTATGTGTGTGTGTGTGTGGGTGAGTGTGTGGGTGTGTGTGAGTGTGTGTGAGTGTGTGTGCGGTCGTGTGTGAGGGTGTGTGTGGGGGTGTGTGGGTGAGTGTGTGTGGGTATGTGTGGGTGTGTGTGTGGGTGTGTGAGTGTGTGTGGGTGTATGGGTGTGTGTGGGTGTGCGTGAGTGTGTGTGAGTGTGTGAGTGTGTGTGGGTGTGTGTGAGTGTATGTGAGTGTGTGTGTGAGTGTGTGTGGGTGTGCGTGAGTGTGTGTGCGTGTGCGTGAGTGTGTGGGTGTGGGTGTGTATGGGTGTGTGTAAGTGTGTGTGGGTGTGTGTGAGTGTGTGTGGGCGAGTGAGCGTGTGTGGGTGTGTAAGTCTGTGTGAGTGTGTGAGTGTGTGTGGGTGTGTGTGAGTATGTGTGGGTGTGTGTACGGTTGTGTGCTCGGTGGGGGCTGGGGGGGGGGGGAACGGTGGCGCAGTGGTTAGCGCGCACTGCCCTACGAACCCGGCGCCCCGAGTTCGATTACCGCTCAGGCCAACATCGGTGACGATTACCTAAACCAGACCATGGGCATCTCCTCGGTTGACTCGGCCTCAAATCAGTGCCCGGTGCTACTGGAGAGACAAAGGTGGCCGGGGCGTGCTCGCTAACAGCACTTGCTCCAACAGTCTGTTAAGGCTATACGAGGGATCTTTATCATTGCATGTGTACAATGTTGGGAGCGGTGGCGGCAGTGGTCGGCTCACTGGGCTACGAAAAGTGCGAAATCAACTACCTCGGTTTGCTCCCGGTGCCAGGGCTCACATCAGCAACGACTAATGTCTGATCGTGATGTCGCGCTAACCACTGCGCCACCGCTCGAACCCACACACAACATGGGAGTGACCAGAAGCTGACCCACGTGTTCCGATCATATAGATCAATATCGATGATGATAATTGTATGTTGAACTTATTTTGCGCCGTACGTAGTCAACCGTGCTAATCGTAGGTGCGTGACGTCTGTAACTTGCAGCATCGTTCGTGTGCTGTTATATTGAGGCAATTTAAACTCTATTGCCTATGTACGTAGCAAGGTTTTAATTTGCTTACTTTTACCGGTAACCGAATGAAAAACGCATCCGGTAACCGGTTTGTCGCAAGACGCCAGGCCAATGATCACAGCATTTATTTTAAATGAGAAACGTACACACCACGCGGAATCAGAATCAATCGGAATCTTTCTTTATACTGCAGGAGGAATCCGATGAGCTATGAAGCTCTTCTTCACAGATGTCCGGTAGGGGCACGTGGTCAGAACGTTACAACAACGAATCGTGCGAAAAAAAAAAACACGAAAGGAGTGCAAAGTACAGTAAAGAATAACAAATCACTTTGAAAAAAATATACAAAAATTTCAATATACTATTGTTTTTACCTCACCGGGTAAAAAGGCCCCGTCAATCATCGCAAGCTTCTCGAACGTCCTGGAAAAAATTTTAGATTTTTCGGACTTTTCGAACCGGTTACCTCTCCGATAACGGTTACCGGTTTTAACCGGTTGTCGCTTAACTACCCCTGTCCGTGTTGCGTGTGTGATGCTGCAGAGCTGACAGACGCACGCTTGTGTTTGTCGCCATGAGGAGTTTGCCACGCTCAATCCACTGCTGCACGATGGCATATTTATTTAAATCCGGTGGGCGAAACCTCACAATGCAATGTTATATTCGCATATCATTCGGATTGTTACTTTAACAGAAATATTGCTTGTCGTGCTCCGAGTACACGAGGAGTGTGAGAATGGCGTGGTGGTGACGATGACAGAGCAACAGCGGGTCGTTTATATATCGAAATACAACTTTAAAATGTAAATATTTCATTACGCATTGGCTCACACAATCTGTATCAATGGCAATTGTTCATGAAACTCAGTAGGTGCGGGCAAGGGACACGTGGAGACCAGGGACTATGGGGACCGATGGTCGAGACTGGAACGATGGAATCACACCGAGCAAAGGCGGAGTCAGGTCGATTAGACGTTTCGGGCCAGTAGCGTACTTCCCGACTGAAGGCCGTAGGGCCAAGACGCACTTTTATTTCAAATGCCACTCGGCCGGCAGACAACATCAAAGCGTGAGCACAATTACAGATTTTAAATAAAGTAATGAGTCATAATAACGAGAGCAATTACGTTGTAAAATCACATTCGACACTTAAACAGTTTAAATGAGGACAGAGACGGCAGAATGGAGATGCCAAGAAGAATTGATATTCGAATCAAACGTGCAAATTGTGTGTCTATGTTTGTGCAACGTGTGTATTTGTGAGTGTATCAGAATCGGAGGTGTAGTGGCATCGCAGGGCCGTGACGCCTTCTATCCAGCAGTAGATAGAAAATGGATAATGATGACAATTTTGATGCTTTCGTTGAACAACAGTGGGCATATACGGTCCAGACTTTATTTGGCACTGGTTGATGGACAATTGCGGTGATAACTTAAACAAGCAATTACGAACAATGTCACACGGAATAGAACATAGAAATATTCATCAATGACACCGTGGCCTTAAAAGAGAGCAATAGATATGATAGGAAACGTTTCGGGAAATTTCCCTTCTTCAGAGGACTTAACGTTGAAGTGTCATTACTCAGAAATGTCGCAAATTATATTTTTATTTTTATTTTAAGACTCCGGTATTATTGATACGTGTGTTGATTCCCGAAATACCGGGTGTTCTATTTATTATATTTACAATAATATTTATTTGAACAAATAGCAGGTAGGGTTGTTTATTTTTCCATTCTGTTTATGTCATCTTAAAAAGGAAGAAACCATTTTGATGTGCATGATGGTAATAGATAACATATTAACTTACTTTTTGTTAACAATTCAACTGCTTTAATTCCACTCTTAAAATAAATTAAATAAGCCTATGTGGGCCTCCGTGTTAAACACATTGTATATAGATTGTTTATATGGTGTATATATGTGCTTGTGGATCACTGCCAAAGGAACACGCAACAGCAAAATCTGAGTCATTTCTTTAATTTCGTACGTAGCCGTTCACGACCAACATAATTCATAACCGCTCTATTTTAGCTTTAGACCGCCTGGGTATGGTGTCAGTTCAAGCTGTGAACCCTCCACCACCCGACAGAGCCATTCTTATGATACACGACAACGTTCCGCTGAAGATTCTGCTCGCTTGTCAACCACATCGGTTGCAATTCGCCACAGATCGTGCTTGGCGTACATGGCTGTGGCGGTTAATGGACACTCTATCCGCGCGATATTCATCCCAACAGTAGGTAGCGGCTAAACATTACGATGATGATGATGACGATGCTCATAATGATGCCTTCGTCAAGCAGCGATGAACATCCGTGACACCGGATAATCATCATTATCGATATCAGAAGTATTGTTGTAGTCATGACTACGACAATTGTATAACCCTCCAAAGTCAGAAACTCAACGCATTAGTCAATAAAATGCCTTGCAACGGGGGAAGCAATCATAATAGTAGCCGACGTTTGATGCGCCACGATGGATAGGAGATGTTAACCATCTCGCCTGGTATACAGGAGGTCGTGGGTTCGATCCCGATCCTGACGCCTGCTGCTGTATATTTGGAAACTGTGCGTGACTCTCTCTCATCATCATCATCACGGTGGCTAGGAGATGTTAACCACCTCGCCTGGTATCCAGGAGGTCGTGTGTTCGATCCCGACCCTGACGCCTGCTGCTGTATATTTGGAAATTGTGCGTGTCTCTCTCTCATCATCATCATCATCATCACGGTGGGTTGGAGATGTTAACCACCTCGCCTGGTATACAGGAGGTCGTGGGTTCGAGCCCGACCCTGACGCCTGCTGCTGTACATTTGGAAATTGTGCGTGACTCTTTCTCATCATCATCATCATCACGGTGGGTTGGAGATGTTAACCACCTCGCCTGGTATACAGGAGGTCGTGGGTTCGATCCCGACCCTGACGCCTGCTGCTGTATATTTGGAAATTGTGCGTGTCTCTCTCTCATCATCATCATCATCATCACGGTGGGTTGGAGATGTTAACCACCTCGCCTGGTATACAGGAGGTCGTGGGTTCGAGCCCGACCCTGACGCCTGCTGCTGTACATTTGGAAATTGTGCGTGACTCTTTCTCATCATCATCATCATCACGGTGGGTTGGAGATGTTAACCACCTCGCCTGGTATGCAGGAGGTCGTGGGTTCGATCCCGATCCTGACGCCTGCTGCTGTATATTTGGAAACTGTGCGTGACTCTCTCTCATCATCATCATCACGGTGGCTAGAAGATGTTAACCACCTCGCATGGTATGCAGGAGGTCGTGGGTTCGAGCCCGACCCTGACGCCTGCTGCTGTACATTTGAAAATTGTGCGTGACTCTCTCTCATCATCATCATCACGGTGGCTAGGAGATGTTAACCACCTCGCCTGGTATACAGGAGGTCGTGGGTTCGATCCCGACCCCGACGCCTGCTGCTGTACATTTGGAAATTGTGCGTGTCTCTCTCTCATCATCATCATCATCACGGTGGGTTGGAGATGTTAACCACCTCGCCTGGTATACAGGAGGTCGTGGGTTCGATCCCGACCCTGACGCCTGCTGCTGTACATTTGGAAATTGTGCGTGTCTCTCTCTCATCATCATCATCATCACGGTGGGTTGGAGATGTTAACCACCTCGCCTGGTATACAGGAGGTCGTGGGTTCGAGCCCGACCCTGACGCCTGCTGCTGTACATTTGGAAATTGTGCGTGTCTCTCTCTCATCATCATCATCATCATCACGGTGGGTTGGAGATGTTAACCACCTCGCCTGGTATCCAGGAGGTCGTGGGTTCGATCCCGACCCTGACGCCTGCTGCTGTATATTTGGAAATTGTGCGTGTCTCTCTCTCATCATCATCATCACGGTGGGTTGGAGATGTTAACCACCTCGCCTGGTATCCAGGAGGTCGTGGGTTCGATCCCGACCCTGACGCTTGCTGCTGTCAAGTGTAAATGCTGCACGTGACATTCCACTTCGTTGAGCCACAAAATTTGCGATCGCCAGGTCGCTTCTAAAAACAAAAAAAAGAGCTATACAGCTCAGTGGGGCCTGGTAAAATACCAACAAAAAAGAGCGTTTAGTTGAAATATTCCTTCGTCATAGGCAGACGCGCAACAGCAGCAGTGGAGGAGGAGGAGGATGATGAGGAGGAGGAGGTTCGAGTGGAGTCGTGGTGGCCTCCGGCACTTGACGTCCGTGTCACTGCGTCGTCACCCTGCCATATTGCCGTTGACGGGTGAGAGAATTCAATCTTTCTGCATACTGCCCGCCCCCATCCCCACCGCCCGTCTCGAGCCGGGGGACCGGGGCCCGACTCTGTCCGAGTGTCTGTCCCGAGCCGTGTCACCATATGGGGATACACGGGGAAGAGATGCAGGTGACAACCCCCCCGTGAATCATGACATCCCCCCCCTCTGTCCTCCACCCCCCACGACTGTCTCCACCCCCCCCCCGTTCCTCCTGCCACCCCCCCCGCCTCATCCACTCCCAACCCCCCCATCCCCCATCCACCCCCTGCAAGTTATTTGTCTCGTAGAGCTCTTCATAGTGAGTGTCTGCCACAACAACACCGCTCCACCCCCCCCCCTCACACACGATTCCCCATCCCCCCCCTGCCCCCCTCACCTCCACCCCCCCTCCTCGAGACATCGCCGCTCCTCACTTCGCCTCTTTCACGTGTAGTGATGATGGTGGTGATGGTGGTGGTGGTGATGATGGTGGTGATGATGGTGGAGATGGTGATGGTGGTGATGGTGGTGATGGTGGTGATGATGGTGATGGTGGAGATGGTGATGATGATGATGGTGATGATGGTGATGGTGATGATGGTGATGGTGGTGATGATGGTGGTGATGGTGGTGATGGTGGTGATGATGGTGGTGATGGTGGTGATGATGGTGGTGATGGTGGTGATGATGGTGGTGATGGTGGTGATGATGGTGTGGTGATGGTGGTGATGATGATGGTGATGATGGTGATGGTGATGATGGTGGTGATGATGGTGGTGATGGTGATGATGGTGGTGATGATGGTGGTGATGGTGGTGATGGTGATGATGGTGGTGATGGTGGTGATGATGGTGGTGATGGTGGTGATGGTGGTGATGGTGGTGATGATGGTGGTGATGGTGGTGATGATGGTGGTGGTGGTGGTGATGGTGGTGATGATGGTGGTGATGATGGTGATGGTGATGATGGTGGTGATGATGGTGGTGATGGTGGTGATGGTGGTGATGATGGTGGTGATGGTGGTGATGATGGTGGTGATGGTGGTGATGATGGTGGTGGTGGTGGTGGTGATGATGGTGGTGATGGTGGTGATGGTGATGATGGTGGTGATGATGGTGGTGATGGTGATGATGGTGGTGATGATGGTGGTGGTGGTGATGGTGATGATGGTGGTGGTGGTGGTGGAGGTGATGATGGTGGTGATGATGACGGTGGTGATGACGGTGGTGAAGATGGTGATGACGGTGATGGTGGTGGTGGTGGTGATGATGATGGTCGTGGTGATGGTGATGATGATGGTGGTGGTGATGGTGGTGATGGTGGTGATGATCATGATGGTGGTGGTGATGATGGTGGTGGTGATGATGGTGATGGTGGTGATGGTGGTGATGATGGTGGTGATGATGGTGGTGAAGATGGTGATGACGGTGATGGTGGTGGTGGTGATGATGATGGTCGTGGTGATGGTGATGATGATGGTGGTGGTGATGGTGGTGATGGTGGTGATGATCATGATGATGGTGGTGATGGTGGTGGTGATGATGGTGATGATGGTGATGGTGATGATGATGGTGGAGATGGTGATGGTGGTGATGGTGGTGGTGGAGATGGTGGTGGTGATGTTGGTGATGGTGATGATGGTGGTGGTGATGGTAGTGGTGATGATGGTGGTAATGATGGTGATGATGGTGATGGTGATGATGGTGGTGGTGATGACGGTGGTGAAGATGGTGATGACGGTGATGGTGGTGGTGGTGATGATGATGGTCGTGGTGATGGTGATGATGATGGTGGTGGTGGTGGTGATGGTGGTGATGATCATGATGGTGGTGGTGGTGATGATGGTGATGGTGGTGGTGGTGGTGGTGATGATGATGATGGTGGTGGTGGTGGTGATGATGATGATGGTGATGATGATGATGGTGATGGTGGTGGTGGTGATGATGGTGATGGTGGTGGTGATGGTGATGATGGTGGTGGTGATGGTGATGATGATGGTGGTGATGGTGATGATGATGATGATGGTGGTGGTGATAGTGATGATGATGGTGGTGGTGATGGTGATGATGATGATGGTGATAGTGGTGGTGATGCTGGCCACCCACCCCCTCGTGTACCGTTCCAGCCTACGTAAGTCGACGCGAGCAGCACTTGCCCCAACAGTCTGTTCAGGCTATACGGGGGATCTTTGTTTTTAGTGGTGGTATTGGTGGTGATGCCCAGGGATTAATTTCTCACTTTAACTGTTTTTTTTTCGAAACGCTGCTCGGCTGGGCTTCGTGCTTATCGATGTAAGGCACTGCCAATGGAGTCCTGGGTACGGCTATGTATATATGCATGCATGCCGTGTAGAGATCATATGGCCAGTTTTAGGGCAAACCAAGGCGAGTTGGACGTTAATTGCCAGCCACATTGTCTGGCCCGGTGGCTCAGTGGAGCAGCGAGCGGCTCACAATTGGAAGGTTGCGAGTTGGAATTCTGGTTGGGGTTGTTTTACCATTTGCTGCTAATGTTACTATTTTGCGTGCATGCTGTGGCGTAGTCATGATGATAATGATGATGCCGATGATGGTGTTGAGCATGTTTAAACAATCTCTATTATTTATTGACGCAGGCATCAGCGTTATCATCATCAAGATTAGCCATTATCCATCCGCTGCTGGATGAAGAGGCATCACCAACCTTAGACATAACGAACGGTAAAACCGATCGGAGAGCTGTGATGCTGCTGGCGATGATGTTGACGACGATGATGGTGAAAATTGTGATGATGGGAATGATGGTGATGATGGCTATGGTGATGATGACAACGATCGTGATGATAATGATGATGACAATAATAGTAATGATGATGATGATCATCATCATTATGATGGACGTGTTGGTGATTGTTATGATGATGCTGATGCTGATGGCGACAATGACAATGATGGTGGTGATGGTAATGATGATGACGCTGATTATGCGATGTGATGCCAGGCGAGAGAGGAGCAGAGAAAGGAACGGTTGCGCCCAGAGCCCAAGTTCCTCCTACAGAATGTGGTTGCCCCGGGAACTGTTCTGGTAAGTTAGGCGGTGGAAAGTTGGGGAAGTCGGTGGGGGGGGGGAGGGTTGGCGGACAAGGAGAGAAGGAGGAGGAGGGTGGTGGTGGGGGGTGGCGGCGGTGGTGATGGTGACATAAAGAGATGAACATAAAGCGTGGAACTCAGCGAAGCAAGAGGTCACACACCCGGCGCGATACGGTTTTGCAAATATACACAGCCCCCCATTCAGGGGGCACACAAAGCGCGGCTGCTCTCGTCTTTGTTGTGACAGCACTCAGAGGAGGAGAGAGAAAGGCAAAGTCTGCAAAGTCTAGCCTTCTTTTGCCCCTGTCACCTCGTTAGTATGAAAATATATGGCTTCTTAGCCCCCCTTTTCTCCGCGTCCTCTCTTTCTTTAGTCCTCTCGTTCTTTCTTCCTTCGTCCAAAAAAAGTGCCACTTCAAAGATCGGCCGCCACATCCGCGGTTCGCCCTCGGGTCCTCCTCCTCCTTCCTCCTTCTCCGTGTCCGTCCGAATGTTCGCGCCTCCTCCGCCATCACGCCGGAGTATTCTCTTAGAATTCACTGGCTTCCACGTGTAATCTCGGACACGTGCAACTCGCTGTCGACGTTGATATTCGGTGTTGAATTGGAACAAAGTCGCTTGCCGTTTGAATTGCCAGTCAGTTCTCGCGAACACAAGAACGCGGTTCTTGAACGCAAAGGGATTTATTAGTGATCGCGACGACGATGTGGATATTCACAACAACAACAAACACAAACATTTACCGAACCAGGAAAAGCCACACGCGCATCCGCGTGGCGAGGCAGAGAGACGCGAGCGCGCTTGGGACCACGCCGCGAGACGGAACGAGGCAGGCCCCGGGTCCACGACGATTCAAACGCCGAAGCGAGAGGAGGTACCCCGACTTGCAAGGCTGCCTTGGGCAGGACGCGTCGACAACGCGGCGGGGTGACGGTGGGGGGGCGATGTGGCCGATGGGCAAGATCAGTGACGGAACGGCAGCCAAAGACTGGAGCGATGAGTTCAGCTCGTGTGCGTGTCGGTGCCGTACTGATTTTTTTTGCATCGCGTCATTGTAGCGGTGGGGTTGGTGGGGCATTTGCGGCAGGCGTTTATCCTTCACCCAGCAGTGGATTGAACAAGATGGTGGTAGTGATTATTTTTTTAATGGAGACGCTGCTACCAAATTAGTCGTTTCAGCAACGTCCACCGCCCCCGCCCCCCGGCCTGCCCCACGCCACACGCAATTCACCTTTGACACGAGCATTCCCTGATCATCCAATTACTGGTCAGTTTACCCATGACTGACACTAATCCTGACCCCTAGTCTGACCCTAACGCGTTCTGTTTGTATTTAGGCCACGTTAGTCTGTTCGCCGTGAATGCGCGCATTCGCACAATCCCTTTGGCACTCATGCAGTGCTGATGAGAATGATGATGATGGCGAGGATGGTGACGAGGACGACAACGATTGTGATGATGATGATGATGTGAACTCACCTGCAATGATATTAAACGTAACCAGAATCCAGTCATGTGTGTTTCCACGTGTATATATATATGATTACGTTGAAGTCCATCAACCTATTGAAGTGTGTCCATTATGCTCATCGGAAACTCACAATGAGATTGTGTAGGCACTCACTTCTTGCGTTGAATGGAACCCCGTAGTGTACACGGGAGGTTCGTGTCAACAACAGACGGTGCACCCAGCAGAAATGTGTTTTTTTTATTGACGAGCCTGACTCTGCTGATGCGACCCATAATGATCGAAGCCGGTCCAGAGCGTTGCTTGGTCAAGGAAATGTTGCTGAACAACAATGGGCGACAAAGCCGACCATTCATCAAGATTAAACAGGATTGCGTTAAAGCTTTCGTGACTGCAGGGATTCATCTTCTTGGTTCTTTCGGTAAAGTCACGTAGAAGGGTAATAATAAAATAATTAAAATAAAACATAATAAAATAATTCTCACGACGTTTCGGCCACAACGCAAGCAGCCGTCATCAGGTGAAGAACAGGTCTGTCGAGAAGACAGCGTCTGAATGAGTTTACCGAAAGAACCAAGAAGATGCGTTAACATCGTTGTGTTTTGACGAATTCTTCGGTGACAGACTTTGGCAATCCACTGCTGGATGAAGAAAAACTCCCCAAGCCGTCACTATCACCATCATCAGCCACGGTCAATCCACTGGTGGATGAAGGCCTCGTCACGCCATGTCGGTTGTTTGACCATACTTCACCAGTGACGAGTGAGATATAGTATATATATAAAATATATATTGACCGATAATGGAAAGCGTTCCTGAGTCTCGAGACGCTACTGTTCCTGTGAATTGTACCCTGGGATATTTTGCAATTAGATTTGTATTTATTTTACGTATTTAATAATGTTGTTGTTGTTATTGTTGATGGGTGATGATCCTTGATTTTGATTGATTATAATGATATTGATGATTTTTGGATATAACTTATTGATGATGATGATGGGTGACGGTTATGATAATGAATCGTGACGGTTGATGGCAACTGATGCTGGTGACGTTTGCTTCTGGTGAGGACAACGATGATGATGATGATTCTATTTGATGATGATTACATTTGACGATGATGATTCTATTCGATGATGATGATTATATTTGACGATGATCATATTTGACGATGATTATTATATTTAACGATGATGATGATTATATTTCACGATGATTATTCTATTTGATGATGATTATTATATTTGATGATGATTATATTTGATGATGATGATTATATTTGACGATGATGATTATATTTGACGATTATGATTATATTTCACGATTGACGATGAATGACGCGAGTCCAACAACACCTGAGACGGGGGGGGGGAGGGACTGCACGGATGCAAGGCGGGCCGCGTGCTGTTCCTGCAATAGGGTCTTGGCCCGAAACGTCGCGTTCACGTGCCGGGGGGAGGGGTATGGGGTCACGCGCCGATATCTGTTGGTCGACAACGAGCCTTTGTGACCCGCGGCTTGTCAATGCGGCGCGTCGTTTGCGAACGCGACGGGGGCGACTTTTGGTTTGTTCAGTCGCCCCCGTGTAGTGGACGGGAAAGGCGACAACGACGCGGATTTGGTATCCGCCTGCCCGCCGTACCTTTCTTCATTACTGACAACTTGCAGCTCAGCACACGGCAGATGCCTGCGCAGCGCGACTCACGACCTCCTCTTGATACCAATATCCAGGATGGTCATCGTGTCTATGCGCCGCTTCTCGGTGGCAGCCCCAACATTCTGGAACGATATCCCTCTGCACATTCGCAGCATCACCTCAATGGCCTCCTTCAAGAGACACTTAAAAACTCACCTCTACAATCACGTGCTTTTGAGCGACTCTAAGCTTGGCTCCGCGCCTCTGAGTAGCGGCCACTACGTCTGCAAATTTGTGCGCGTTACAAATTGAACTATTACTATTATCAGGCTCAGCGCATTCGAAAAACACGCCTCGGACTGCGAGACGAAACGGGGAACGGGCGATCGCTGCTCGAACCGCCACACTGGGGCACGGTGGCCGATGGTCGAGCGGTGTGACGGAGTCGCAGTCAAAGGAGGGAAAAACCCGAGGGACGCGTCCCAGCAGAAATGACGAGCAATACTCGCCTTGTGCCGTTTGAGCCAAAATGCGATCATGATATTAGGTGCTCATCGGTGGAGGTAAATACGGGTATAACTCCACCGTTCTGTTTCTTCAAACATACATTTGTATTTATATATGTGTATGTCTGTGTGTGTTTTAAGCTCGTCAGCCTGTTTATTGGCTTTCCCGACCAAATATTAGCCAGCAGCAACGTTTGTTTAACCAAGTGAAACTCCGGGCTCGTTCAACAAATGCTGCTGGGATCCGAGACATCATTGGCAAGAGCACTACATCTAAATTATTGGGGACCCTGTTATAACATTTGTGATATCTTTATGAAATGTTCTAAGGATTTTTTTTTGTTCGAATTAGTCTGCATATAATATTACGTGTTTGCTAATAATATAATATCTTTCAACTACGCTTTTGTTATAATTATGTCATTCGAACAGTAATTAGTCCCGGATTGGTGTCATATTATGTATCTATAAAATATAATGTTCGTGTCAATTGGCGTATTATATACATGGGATGTTATATTTACTGGGGTAATATACATTGCGTTTCATGTTTTCATCTGTTGTTACCTTTCTTTTAAATTATCATGTTTGTTAGTTCCACGTCCAATGTTGTGTCGGTAACAAATATTGTGTTTGTATTAAAGTGTGAGGTTTGTGCTATGAGAAGTGGTAGCGTGGCTGTTTGTGCACCGCAACTACGAACTCGGAGATCCGAGTTCGATTCCCGCTCACGGCCAACTTCCACGACTATTATTTGATCCAGTCATTGGCCTCCCATAGGTCGACTCAGCCCCAAATGAGTACCTGGTGTGGTGTGTATACATTGCCACTGGGGAGACAAAGGCGGCCGGGCATGGTGCTGGCCACCCACCAATTCGTGTGCTGTGTCAACCTTCATAGGTGCTCGCTAACAACACTCTCCCCCAACAGTCTGTTTAGTTTATACAGCGGATCTTTGCGTTTGTCTTGAATGTTGGATCTATAAAATCTGGTGTTTGTGTCAAATGTGAGGTCTGCACAAAATGTGTTTCGTGTGAAATGGTGTTCATGTCTCACGTTATGTTTCATGACAAATGTTACGTTTGGAATGACAAGTTAAATAAACGTCTAACTGTACGACTGTAGAATACTGTATGTTGTTAATGTCAAATTAGTATGCGTAGCATCTCAAGTTAAAATTAGAATCGGAATAGTTAATTATCCTGGAGAAATCCGATGGGTTATGGAGCTCCGTTTTTTAAAAGATGTCCAGCAAAGTCGCATCTTTATCAAGATTTGAATTCCTATGTATGTCTGTTTATCCACTGTGCATTTTTTTAAAAATGGTCCGTTCATGACGAACGTTCTATCTTCATCATTGCATGGGGTCGTCTTTTCTTGGTCTGCCAAAGCTTCCGCCGAAGTATTGTGTTACCTGACTTTGAAATGTCATACGCGTATCAAACGTCAAGTACATCAAATGTCAACGGTTGTGTGCTTAAGCATTCATATGAATAGCCTCTTCCGATGAATATTATGTGTGTATCGCATGCTATGTTTTAATTTTTATCGTGTATATCAAATGTCAAATATAGTACCGAAATATTATCATGTATGTATGTGCCAAGTGTCACGTCTGTGACATGTTATGTATGAAGGGTCTGGTGTTGAATGTCAGTGTCACACTATGCAATTGTGCTATTGTGTGTGTGTGTTACGGTTGTGTCTCGCTTTGTGGCTTGTGTCCATAACCTTTGACGAAGGAGCTCATTATTAGATTTGGTGCGACCACGTGCTGAGTTGGTGGTGGTGGTGGTGGCCTTCGACAAGCGGTGGATTGACCATGGGCGATGATGGTGATGGTGGTGATGATGGTGGTGATGATGATGTTGATGATTTGTGATCCGCGTATGTTTCCACGCAGATTCTCTCCACCGTTTGAAATCAGGAGCAACTTTTTTTTGGGTAAATAAAATTAAAGTCCGAGGAGGGTGTTGGCATATGAAACGTTTTTTTTCTTTCTCGCCGCTTGAAGTACCAGACATATACAAATCCACCTGATGTCAACCCGCATACCAGCCAAGCGACCTTGGTACCATCAACAGGGGTATATCTTGCTACAATGAACATTAAGACATTTGGTGGAAGATCCACATTCGTGTGGCGAAGAAGGGGCAAGTCTAATCGTAGGACAGCCACTGCAAAGTGGCACTTATTTGATCGACTCCAGGAGATACGATGGGCTGAGTCAATCCCCCCTCCCTCCCCCGCCCCCCACCCAATCATGACGACATTGAGTGATATATGATGCGATGGAGTCATACTTGTTAGAGATGGTCCATATAACGAGGATTATTATAATATTTATGTATATATCGGTGCTATTGCGGCTATAATTGTGAGGCTGGGCCCACATGCAAAAACGTGACGTAAATTCCAGAAAGGCCAGGTCATTGATGAACGTGGAATGCACTTTTCACGATGAATGACAGACGTAAATACTATGTATACATATATATATCATGTGGGGAGCGGTAGTGGTGCAGCTTTGCTACGAACCCGGCTCCCGTTCACGGCTAACGCGAGTGGCGATTATTTAAAATAGGTCCTGGGCCTTCTCTAGGTCGACTCAGCCTTAAATGAGTAATCAGTGCGATGTGTAAACATCGCCACTGGGGAGACAAAGGCGGCCGGGCGTGGTGCTGGCTACCCACCCTCTCGTGTGCCGTGCCGGCCTTCATAGCTGTTCACTAACAGCACTTGCCCAAAAGTATATTAAGGCTATACGGGGGACATTTGTCTTTGTTATATGTACCTGTATCCATTGTCTGTGTTAAACATAATAACCTTATACAACAATCGAAGGACATCTTACCGTAGGCCATTGTTTCATTGAAAACATATTAGGTTATTAAATGCAATAACAGTGTAGAATTTCAAATACGCATGCATGCACACAAAGACAAAGACCCCCCCGTATAGCCTGATCAGGCTCTTGGGAAAAGTGCTCTTAACGAGCACCTATGGCAACACGGGACCTCCCTCGTACCTACAAGTGCATGTGTATGTGCACATCATACACGTGTAGATTCGTCAAACGCATTGTCCATAATCACAGAATCATTAAAGCGCATGGCATTTCGGCTTCGTGATCACTCAATTTGAATAACTGCAAAACAGACGATGTTTGACTTAAGCGCAAACAGATGCATCACGTTGGTGTATCTGTGTGTCATCACAGAGTGCCTTGGGTAATTATCACGTGCATGTTTACGAAGGGAAATATTCAATCATGATGAAGCGTGGCTGTAAGGAATGTCGGTGCGAAAGTATTTGCCTCTCGGTCGAGACAAAAGTAAAAGCATCCATGATAGAGGGTTGTTTTTGGTGGTTAGATCGCGTAAATAATGTCAGACAATTAGTAGAGGTTTGTGATGTAAACAGAACGTGCCAATTCGTTACTAGTTCAGCACACCGGTGTGTTGGAGAGTAAACCCACAACATTTATAATTCTAGTACGACGTTTCGCCAGTAATTACAACTAGCTTAATGATGCTGACAACCGTGACTAATTGGCTGTGTCGGGTGGTGGCGGGTTTAACGACACATTTCTATTTCGATTTAAAGCTTTCGTGATTGCAGGGATTCATCTTCTTGGTTCTTTCGGTAAAGTCACGTAGAAGGGAAGTAATAAAATAATAAAAATAAAACATAATAAAATAATTCTCACGACGTTTCGGCCACAACGCAAGCAGCCGTTTTATTTTTATTATTTTACTACTTCCCTTCTACGTGACTTTACCGAAAGAACCAAGAAAACACATTTCTATTTACGCGAACTCTCCAAAAAAACCCTCTATTATGGATGATATTGGTCGTGAAAGTTTACTCCGTGTTAAACCAAATAAAAAATATGTTGAAAACACATCCCATCAGCCTCACGGGTCTTTTGGAAGGGAAGCTTTTCGGTAGCATTGGTCTAATATATCGGCGCGCACACACAAACGAAAAAAAACGCACTGAACCGGTTTCAACACGCGGCGTATCTTCAGGGCTCGCTTGAATCGGTGCAGGTGAACCACCCAGATGTTCATCGGCAAGGGGCCCAATCTCTTCCTCCTAATTATGGGCCCTAATTCTATGCAAAATAGATTTTATGCACAGGTTTAGATCATCATTATCGTCGGCAGTTGTTCTGTTGTTATTCTGTAACGAAGTTGGTGCGCGTGTGTGTATTGGTCACGACGCATTGTACTATACACCGCAGGGAGTCATGATGGGCATGATGGCATTATTATAATCATTATCATAGAGAAGCGCATTGCCATATTGCAAAGGAGACATCACCAATTTGAACGAATTTATTTGGTGACGCTGCTGCATTGACAAAAAGTTCGCAAGAAAATCTAACAACAAGAAACTCAACACATTTGTCAACAGCGCCGTGTGTGAGGCCTTACAAAAGCAAACATATACACATATAATTAACGTTTCGGACAATGTCCCTTCTTCACAACACGTGACTTTGTACGGTAATGACTCACAATATTTGCCAATAGGCTCATATATACTGTACATAGATGTACAATCTTTGCCGGGTTGTGTGTGTGTGTGTACTTACTTGTGGGGAGCGGTGGTGTAGCGGTTAGCGCTACGCTGCGCTACGAACCTGGCGACCCGGGTTCGATTCTCCGCTCACGGCCAACACCGGTGACGATTATTTGAACCGGTCCTGGGCCTCCACTAGGTCGACTCAGCCTCAAAGTTGTACCTGGGGTGATGTGTGAGCATCGCCACTCGGGAAACAAAGGCGGCCGGGCGTGGTGTTGGCCACTCACCCCTCGTGTGCCGTGCCGGCCTTCATAGGTGCTCGCTAACAGCACTTGCCCCAACAGTCTGTTAAGGCTACACGGGGGATATTTTTGTTTGTGCCTGCAAAAACACCACTTTTACTCGGGCAATGAATCGTAAGATATTTAAATATATATTAAGCCTTTATCAATGTTTATTTGTAGCGTTGATTCACGTTGCAGCAGGCCAGTCTTGCTCCGTGTAACACACGTTACACGCGTAAAACAAACGTGTAATTCTGATCACAAAGTATATACACACACACACACACGCGCGTATATATATACTTATATTTATATAATGTGCACGCAGAGTGTTACGTTCGCGTGAATACTAAGCAGGTATGCAGTTGCCTACGTACAACAACACACCACGTACACACGTGTACACACACAGTTGTACGCATGTGTACACGCGTTGTGTTATATACACAGATATGCGTGGATGCATGCGTGCAGTATATATATGATTTATATTTACGTGTGGACAATACAGTGACTGTATTAAGCATCGAGTGGGAGCGGTGGGGGAAGTGGTTAACGCACTGTGCATCGGAGCCCGGCCACCCGAGTTCGATTCCACGCTCGCGGATATTATCAGTGGACAAAGTCCGTAACGGTCCTGAGCCTTCCCTAGGACAGGGGAAACAAAGACGACCGCGTGTTTTTTTTTCTTCTTCCAACGGCACCTCTCCCCGTGTGCCGTGCCGACCTTTCATAGGCGCTCGCTCACAGCACTTGACCCAAAAGTCTGTCCAGGTTATAGGAGGCATCTTTGTCTTTGTACAACTGTGCGAATATTTGTTCGCTAACATCACCTGCCCCGCACAGCCCTGTTAACGTCTTTACGGGGAGGGGGGGGGGGTGGATCTTTGTCCTGTCTCCTACGTTGACTCGGCCTAAAATGAGTACCTGGTGCGCTGTGTCAGCATCAGCACGGGGGGACACAAAGGCGGCCGGGCGTGGTGCTGGCCACCAATTCCCTCGTGTGCCGGAACGAGTCTTGTCGTAGTTGCTGCTCGCTCACAGCACTTGCGCCGACACACTTTGTTTTCTCAGTTTTTGCATCTCTATTAAAACAAAAAATCGCATCTCTATCAATTTTTTTTCGTGTGAACACCGCGTTTGACCAAAAGTATCGCAAATAGAGCACCGCAATCGACGCGGCGGTGTTTGCTAGAATCTCTGCAACAACAACAACAAACAAACAACAACAACACGATATGAGCGCTGGGAGAGAGAGAGAGAAATAAATAGCGAACGAGAGCGAGAGGGAGGGGAGCGATTTTGATTTACGGTCTTTAATGATGTCTCCACGCGCACACGGTCGGACCTCGCAAACCGCTTCGTGTAATTAGCTGTAGTTAAGTGCATTATTTTATTACGGCCCCACTGTAGAGTAGTCTTTGTGGGTTATTGATGACGGTAACGCTTGCGGAGTTGCGCATAGCAATGCCTGTGGCGAGGGGGGCACCTCGGCTGGTGCCTGTGCAAGTTTTCTGTGTGTGTGTGTTCTACGTCTGTATGTGTGTGTTCTACGTCTGTGTGTGTGTGTGTTCTTGTGGGGAGCGGTGGTGTCGCGGTTAGCGCGCTGCGCTGTGAACCGGGCGGCCCGAGTTCGATTCCCGGATGCCCGCTCACGGCCAACACCGGTGACGGATATTTGAACCGGTCCTGGGCATCCCCTAGGTCGACTCGGCCTCAAATGAGCACTTGGTGCGGTGTGTAAACATCGCCACTGGGGAGACAAAGGCGGCCGTGCGTGGTGCTGGCCACCCTTCCCTTCGTGCGCCGTTCCGGCCTTCATAGGTGCTCGCTAACAGCACTTGCCCTAAAATACGTTTAAGGCTATACGGGTGATCTTTGCCTTTGTTCCGTGCCGTTCGCCGCTTTACGAGTCTAAATGTTTGTTGATTTTGTTTATTCGCCTAATTTCTCTACGTTCTCCCTTTCTTGTGGAAGATGATGAGGTCGAGGAGGGGGTGGAGGAGGAGGAGTTGGAGGAACAGGAGGTGGGAGGAGGAGGCTATGTGTTTAGTGGCATCGTTCATCGCCTAGCGCGACAACGCGTGGGCCCCTCCGTTCTAAATGCGCCGCCTAATTTATTTTTAATTTCATGCATGGGCAGATTATGAATGAGAGGACGGGGCGAAGTGGTGTCCGCGAGAGCTCGTTTGTCCGCAGAATCACACACACGCACGCCCACTCATACACACACACACAGATACCCCGTAGAGCCTTAACAGACTGTTGGGGCAAGTGCTGTTAGCGAGCACCTATCAAGGCCTGAACGGTACGCATGGGGGTGGGTGGCCAGCACCACGCCCGACCGTCTTTGTCTCCCCAGTGGCGATGTTTTAACACACCGCACCAGGTACTCATTTGAGGCTGAGTCAACCTAGGGGGAAGGCCCAGGACCGGTTCAGATAATCGATACTCGTGTTGGTGGCCGTGAGCGGGAATCGAACTCGGGTCGCCGGGTTCGTAGCGCAGCGTAGCGCTAACCGCTTGCACGACCGCTCCCCATTAAATACAAACACACACGCACGCACTCATACACACACACGCACTCATACATATAAACACACACACTCATATACACATACGCACGCACTCATATACACACACACGCACTCATATACACACACATACACGCAAAAGTATTCTTCAAATTTAATTCCACGTGGGCGCAATGACAGCCAGATATTAAAACTTTATTTCATCGGTGAGTGGGTGGTGTGAGTGGGTGATGTGGGGTGGGTGGGGTTGGTGGGTGTAGTGGGTGGGGTGGGTGTTGTGGGTGGTGTGGGTGGGTTTCCCGGGAGCGACAACGTAGTGGTTAACGCAAACGCCCTGCGAACCGACGAACCGAGTTCGATTCCCGCTCGCAGCCAGCAACTGATATCTGCACACCGGCTCTAAGTCTCCGCTAAGTCGACTCAGCCTCAAACGAGCGCGTGTGCGAACATCGGCAACTCGGGGGAGACAAATACGGGCCGGACGTGCCGTTGACCGCCGCACCTCACCCCGTCGTGTTCTCCGAGCCGGTCTTAATAGGAGCTCGCTGACAGCGCTTGTCCGAACAGTCTATACAAAATCAAATCTAGGATAGTCTATAGAAGCTATACGGGGGTGGGGGGGAGGGAGTGACCATTCACAGTTGCCATGGATGAAGCCCCCCCCCCCTCACAACCTCTAACAATCCAGCGATGTAATAATCCACCCAGCACCGGCGGCGCGGTTCGAAATCCAGCGGCGGCCCTGGTTATTCCCTGCGGGTGCGATGAGCCCGCTTACAATTCGCCGTGGACGTTAAAGATCCCGTCACGTCAGTCGCCAGAGGAG
Organism: Lethenteron reissneri; assembly: GCF_015708825.2. Taxonomy (NCBI): domain Eukaryota; kingdom Metazoa; phylum Chordata; class Hyperoartia; order Petromyzontiformes; family Petromyzontidae; genus Lethenteron; species Lethenteron reissneri. The sequence goes on along the minus strand of NC_083823.1, from coordinate 5,409,406 downwards.
GCACGTCGTCACGTTTGCCGAACGAACAAAAATGACACCGCAGGCTACTCGATTGGGAATACACACCGCACACTACATACACACCATACACCACACTACACACACACACCGCACATACACACCACACACACCACACACGCACACACACACCACACACCGCAAACACCCCACACACACCCCCGCACACACACACCGCGAACACACACCACACACACACAAAACACACACCACATAAACACAACACCGCACACACACCACACACACACTGCACACACACACCACACACACCACACACGCACACACACCAAACACACCGCAAACAGACCACACACACACCACACACACCGCGCACACACACCTCACACACACCAAACACACACCACATAAACACCACACCGCACACACACCACACACACACCATACACATACACACCGCACACATCACACACACACACCACACACAGTGCACACACCACACACACCGCACACCACACACACACCACACACACACCACACACACACCACACACACCATCATCACACACACACACCACACACACCACACCACACACACACCACACACACACACCACACACCACACACACACCACACACACACCACACACACACCACACACACCATCATCACACACACACCACACACACCACACACACACCACACACACACACACCACTCACCACACACACCACACACACATCACACACATCACACACACACACCACACACACACCACACACACACCACACACACCATCATCACACACACACACCACACACACACCACACACACACCACACACACACCACACACACACCACACACACACACACCACACACCACACACACCACACACACCACACACACATCACACACATCACACACACACCACACACACCACACACACACCACACACACCGCACACACACCACACACACACCACACACATCACACACACCACACACACACACACCACACACACACCACACAGCAGCAGCAGCAGCAATCATTGCCCCTACTGGCAGACCAGTGTCCCCAGGTCACCCTGCTAGACTGAGCCTCCTATCCAGAGGTCTTTTGAGTTCTCAAATTGTTAAAAAAACATAAAGCTAAAAACACAATGAATACAAAAACAATATATCATACACACTCAACAAAGTGCGCATTCTTAAAAAATATTATATACAAAGCATTCGGTATTTTATATATATATATATTTGCATACGATAATGTATGCATGCGCTAACGCAAACAAATATACGTCGTGTGATGCACATACGCATAATGTTGTGTGCGTCGATATGTAAACGTGTCATCATTTACCAGCCTATTGTTTGCATGAAGGGCTCCTCTCGCTCGCTAGGGGTAGGGAGTGTTGACCATACTTCACCACGCTGGTCAGTACGAGTTGATCAAGCGCGTGGTGGTCAGCATCTGATATTAGCCGTGGTTGGGAATCGAACTCGTATGGCGCACCGCGCTATGAACCCGACCGATGTAATGCGTACGCGCGAACACACATGTACAAAGAGAAAGCTGCACCCGTATAGCCTTAACAGACTGTAGGGGTAAGTGCTGTTAGCGAGCACCTATGAAGGCCGGAACGTACACACACGCACGTGCATAGCTATGCATATATATAATAGTTACACAGATGTGTACATAATATATGCACGATGCACATTAAAGTGTGTGCACGTGTGTGTATATGTCAAACATTCATATGTTATTCGTAACGTAGAATAAACGAGACACGCATAATAACGCGTGCATATCACATGGCGTACATACAAACATTTACATCCGGGCATTATACATCATTTCATATTATATGCAGCTTATAATAACGCTTACACACTACGAGTGTTATACATACACATACACACATACACGTAATGAATGAATCAATATCAGATACTGATTTTAATAGGTATATTTACATCTACTAATTACACACATGCATTCTAATGGCCAGACAAAGTTTGACGAGGTTAGCCCAATAGGCGTGTTGTGTTAGCGAGCACCTATTAAGGCGAGAGCAGCTCACGGGTGAGTGATGTGGAGCCACCCCCCACCCCGCCTTTGTCTCCCCAGCGCCACCGTTAAAACATCACGCCAGGTACTCATTTACAGCTGAGGAGACCTAGGGGGGGGGAGGCAGTGGAGGCCTCAAACCGTATTCGGGTATCACTCGCCCGGGGGATTAGTTCAGCCCGTGGTCGGGAGTCCAACTCGGCCGGTGAATCCGATGCGCGTGTCAACCCACTACGCTCCACCGCTCAGCACAACACGAAGACAAAGACCCCCCCCCCCCCACGCCTTAACAGACTGTTGGGGCAAGTGCCCGCAATACAAACACATCCATACGCGCTCGCAAATGCATTCACAGTTACGTACACACAGACAACACACACACACAGATACAAAGATCACCCGCGTAGCCTGCAACTGCAGTTGGGACAAGTTCCCACGTATCCAAAGATAAAGATCCACATATAGTCCTTCGCAGAATGGTAGGGCAAGTGCTGTTAGCGATCACCTATTAAGATCGGAACGGCAAAACGTGGAGGACGGAGTGGCCCGATTTTATCTCCCAAGTGCCGATGATTTGCACTCCATGTACGGCACGAATTTTAAGGCTGAGTTGACCTACACGACCGGTTCCAGGTATTCGTCATCAATGTTGGCCGTGAGCGCGAATCGAACTCGAGATGGCCGGATCCGTAGCGCAGCGCCCTAACTACTGCCCCCCCCCGCGCCGCCACACAAACAAATACAAAGCCCCCCCGTATAGCCTTCAACAAGACTGTTGGGGTTACGTTCTGACCGCGAGCACCGATAAAGGCCGGAACGGCACACGATGTGGTGTGTGGCCAGCAGCACGCCCGGCCGCCTTTGTCTCCCGAGTGACGATGTTTACACACCGCACCAGGTACTGATTTGAGGCTGAGTCGACCTAGGGGAGGGCCCAGGGCCCGTTCAGATAATCGTCACTGGTGTTGGCCGTTAGCGGGAATCGAACTCGGGACGGCGCACTGCGTTACGAACCCGTGCGGTATTTGCGCAGCGCGCTAACCACAGGCGCCACCGCTCCCCCTCCCACCCACCTACACACCCACCTACACACACACCTACACACACCACACCTACACACACCTACACACACACACACCTACACACACCTACACACACACACACCTACACACCTACACACCTACACACCTACACACCTACACACACACATACACACATACACACCTACACACCTACACACCTACACACACACATACACACAACACACACACACCTACACACATACACACACACCTACACACACCTACACACACACACCTACACACACCTACACATACACACACCTACACATACACACACCTACACATACACACACCTACACATACACACACCTACACATACACACACCTACACATACACACACCTACACATACACACACCTACACATACACCTACACACACCTACACACACCTACACACAAAGACAAAGACAAAGACAAAGACAAAGACAAAGACAAAGACAAAGACAAAGACAAAGACCCCCCCGTATAGCCTGAACAGACTGTAGGGGCAAGTGCTGTTAGCGAGCACCTATGAAGGCCGGAACGGTACACGAGGGGGTGGGTGGCCAGCACCACGCCCGACCGCCTTTGTCTCCCTAGTGGCGATGTTTACACACCGCACCAGGTACTCATTTAAGGCTGAGTGGACCTAGGGGAGGCCCAGGACCGGTTCAGATAATCGTCACTGGTGTTAGCCGTGAGCGGGAATCGAACCTGGGTCGCCAGGTTCATAGCGCAGCGCGCTAACCGCTACACTACCGCTCCCCACCTAGACACACACATACACACAACACACACACAACTACAGACCTACACACAACACACACACACACCTACACACCTACACACCTACACACACCACACACCTACACACACCACACAACACACACACCTACACACACATACACACACATACACACAACACACACACACCTACACACACACACCTACACATACACACAACACACACACCTACACACACACACCTACACACACCTACACACACACCTACACACACACCTACACACAACACACACACACCTACACACACCACACACCTACACACGACACAACACACACACCTACACACACCTAAACACACACACACACACCTACACACACACATACACACAACACACACACACCTACACACCTACACACACCTACACACATACACACAACACACACACACCTACACACACACACCTACACACACCTACACATACACACAACACACACACCTACACACACACACCTAGACACACACATACACACAACACACACACACACCTACACACCTACACACACCACACATCTACACACACCACACAACACACTACACAACACACACACCTACACACACATACACACAACACACACACACACCTACACACACACACCTACACATACACACAACACACACACCTACACACACACACACCTACACACACACACCTACACACACACCTACACACACCTACACACAACACACACACACCTACACACAACACACACACACACCTACACAACACACCACACAACACACACACCTAAACACAACACACACCTACACACCACACAACACACACACCTACACACACCTACACACAACACACACCTACACACACCGACACACAACACACACCTACACACACCTACACACACACCCCACACACACCTACACACAACACATACACCTACACACACACCTACACACACACACCTACACACAACACACACACCTACACACACCACACACACACACCTACACACCTACACACAACACACACAACTACACACACCACACAACACACACTACACAACACACACACCTACACACACAAACCTACACACATCTACACACACACCTGCACACACCTACACACACATAGCCATCGGGTTTAAACGATGCCTGACGCACGCACCGTGGCCACACACACGTGTGTGTGTGCGTGTGCCTGTGTGCGTGCGCGCGTGGCTGGCTGGGTTGATAACCTTGTTAAAGGGTTCCAGTATAAATTCCAGTTTAATAGCGGCGCTTTACTGCCGCGGCTCTTGCGAAGTGGAAACTCGACGACGACGAAGCCGCCTCCACCGAGACTCGGCGGCGTGACACGAGCACCGCAAAGAAAAAAAAACATCGCGCGGAGCGGAGCGGTGGCGCTGCGGTTAGCGCGCTTTGTACGAAGCCGGCTTGCCGGGTTCGATCGCCGGCTGACGACGGCGGCGAGCGATGCCGTGGCGGTGGCGGTGAAGCACGGTCACAACAACAACCCCTTGACCGAGGGTGGCTTTGGCGAGGCGTTAAGCTGTGCAGCATGCGAGAATGTATACTGTGGATTATATATAGACTGCAAAAGTGAGGATGCTCACGCAAGCGTGTTGACGCATACATAAGACACGTGGGTAGAGATATACTGTAAACGTGTCCAAGAAGCTTGCATACATCGTATAAATATATATCGTATATCGGTTCAAGATACACACTGCGGAAATGCATGTACGTTGACATGCACGTAATACACACGTGTAATATTTATGTATGCATATGTACATGGCCTCCGATCGGTACGGCTGGCTGCGTACGGCGCGAAAGAAGTTCAACATACATGCAAAGACAAAGTTCCCCCGTATAGCCTGAACAGACTGTAGGGGCAAGTGCTGTTAGCGAGCACCTACGAAGGCCGGCACGGCACACGAGGGGGTGGGTGGCCAGCACCATGCCAGGCCGCCTTTGTCTCCCGAGCTGCGATGTTTTACACACCGCACCAAGTACTCAATTTGCGACTGAGTCGACCTAGGGGAGGTCCGGGACTGGTTCAGATAATCGTCACCAGTGTTGCCCTCGAGTGGGAATCGAACCCGTGTCGCCAGGTTCATAGCGCAACGCGCTAACCGCTACACCACCGCTCCCCACATACAATCACGTACACACACACGTAGACACACACATGTACACACACGTACACACACGTACACACACACACGTACATACACACACACGTACACACTCACGCACACACACGTACACGTACACACACACGTACACACGTACACACACACGTACACACACACATGTACACACACGTACACACACATACACACACACACCACACGCAAGAACACAACGCACGTGAACCGTTATAATAAACTAATCAGCCGCTTAAATAGCTCACCAAGGAATAGATATATGTGTACAGTATACTGAAATACAAGTGTGTACATATATTGGACAGTTCCTCTGCGTTTATTTATTTAGATTTACCCCCCAATATTATCACAGGGCCCTGCGAGAGACGGTGTATGGGTCGGGTGTAGGCCTTCATCCAGCAGTGGATTGGCCATGGCTGATGACGATGACGACGACGACGATGATTGTTTCCCTTTCATATTGTCACTTATCTCAGGCGCACGCACTCGCAATGCCCTCTCAGCTGGTCGATCTGTCACGTGTCACGTGCTTCATTTCGCTGAGCACGTGCCAATTGCTTGATGCGAATCACCGGGCCGTGTTCGTTCCACCGCTGGATCGAGGGCCTCCAGCAATGCCACCGTCCGCAGCCGCTCGCAATCCCTGAAACGCAACGGCAGCACGCAAACACACCAACTCGTCCTTTCGCCGTCGCTCCATCTCCGCCCCCAATCCCCTCCCTCGGCGTTTGACGCGTTCCCATTCCTTGGCAGTGGATGCGCGACTCGTTCCTGGGCCGCGACGCGTCCTGCCCAAGGCCGCTTGGACTTTCTCTCAACCGTTTGGGATGATGTTCCATTCACCTGCGCGCGTTGTGTGCATCCTGCGCTATGAGCGATGTTGTCTTTTTCTTTTTTTTTATAATCGCCTCCAGGCGCGGTGAGTGTATCGATGGCTGCGGTGGGAATGTGGCTCGTTTTAGAGCAATGCAATCAACTGCATGACCGCTGTGTAAAGAAAAAAAACGCTTCATAGCTCACCGGATTCCTCCGGTATGAATCAATATTCCCGATAGCACACGAATCAAGCGTGGAAATACCCACGCTTTACCCCACCACGCGCTACCCGCCGTTCGAATGTTGTGTACACATTTGTATTGCCGGGGGGGGCGGGGAGTTCATGAACCGTGTGCCATTGTTTCAACTGCCGCGCCGAAATAATGAAACTCAAGACCGCGACTTTAATAAGTGGCCGGAGTAGGGAGAGTCGTGCCAGGCTAGGTGCACTTTTAAGCCGCGTGAATTGATTGAAGTCTCGCGGATAGGGAGTCACGGGACAAACTCAAGTGCCGTGGATCAACTGAAATGACTGACAGATGCACCACCACCTGTGCTTCCCACTCTGCCACCTCGCTGCGTTTTATTCGCCCGGTGCTCCGCTCGTTGTTGTGAGCGTCGCTCCTCTGTCCTCCGCTGCCCAGTAGCGTCCTTCACGAATCTCCTCCACAGAGGCCGATCTTGACACCGCTATTACAGGTCATCGGCAAGTCCACTCAGCTTCACATCCCTGTATCGCATCAGTCCATCTCTTCTCTAGCCGCTGCCACTCACTTCACGCACTCACTCACTCATCCACCCACTCACCCATCGGTCTATATCTTTTGTAGCCTGCACCGCTCCCGTTTAGCTCCCTCTATCCGGCCAAACAGAAGCTGCTTGGCCATGCCATGGCTGGACATGCGGGCGACAGGACCCAGCCAAAGCTGCCTGCTCGTCTGCTGGTTGATTAAGACACCTTGAGCAGACATTTCCGTTGCTACTCCGCACGTGTTGAATTATAATGCCACTCGAGATTGTGCGACTTGAGCTGTGAAGGGAAGTAAATGTCCTCGTGCGTGACGCGTCGCTCGAAGGGATTGACGGCCGATGGCCAAGCCTCACGACGGAATGGCAGTCGAGGAATGGAACGCGTCCGGAAATCAGTTCCCGTGCAGGTACTGGATGGATCGTCAGAGGGTGGCGGTGGCTAGGGGAGAGCCTTCATCCAGCAGTGGATTGACCATGGTTGCTGTTGATGACGATGATGATGACGGCGACACTTATCAAGAGAGGAAACTGCGGGAATTTATTTTTTCGCTTAAAATATTTCACGAAACTGGACAGTGGCGTCATTCGCTCAGCGTGGGGGGCGCTATCTCGTCACATGAAAACATTATCTATCTATCCATCTTCGGAACGTCTCTCTCTCTTCCTCTAAGGCTGTGCCCTCTGAGTAGGCGCTCATTGCGAAATAAGTTCAACATACATCAACATACATCAACATACATATATTAACGGCGTGGAGAAATGGGGCCAATTGCCACTCAATCAATCCGCGTTCCTCTCCCACTTTCGTTAGCCTCATTGGCCCCGTAGCTCCCGCATATTGGCGCTAATCACTCATCCCACCCCCCCTCCAACTCCTTATCCCACCTCCCTAACCCCAGCTCCCCTTGTCCGACATCCCATTATGTCTGTCACAGTCACCCTCTCTTCCCATCCCCCCGCATCACCCCCCCCCCACCGACCTCCCCCCATCTCCAAAGCCAAAGATCCCATGTGTAGCATTACCAGACTGTTGGGGCAAGTGCTGTTAGCGATCACCTATGAAGGCCGGAACGGCACATGAGGGGGTGGATGGCCAATACCACGCCCGGCCGCCTTTGTCTCTCGAGTGGCAATGTTTACACACCACACCAGGTACTCATTTGAGGCTGAGTCGACCTTTGGGAGACCCAGAACCAGTTCAGATAATCGTCAGTGGTGTTGGCCGTGAGCGAGAATCGAACTCGGGTCGCCGGGTTCGTAGCGCAGCGTAGCGCTAACCTCTGCACCCCACCCCATCAACCCCCACCATCCACACCCATCACACATCACAACATGGAACTCAGTCGCAGTCACGCAAACCCCATACCCCTCCCAGCCCAATACACGTCACCGCTGGCTCTATCTCCCAACACCACACCTCACTTTAACACGTGGGAGGCTTTCACGATCAATATTATTCATAATAAAGGTTTTTGGGTTAGATCGCGTTATGTATAAATGTGTCGTAACCGTTCACCACCCGACACGGCCAAACAGTAAAAAATGTGTCACGTTGTAGTGAACTATTTGTCTTTTGTCAACGTGACACATTTTTTTACTGTTTGGCCGTGTCGGGTGGTGGAGGGTTACGACACATTTATAAATAACGCGATCTAACCCAAAAACTTTATTATGAAACTACACCTCACACGTTTACATTGGTGGTGGGTGGTGGGGGTGTTGGTGAGGATAATGTTTGAATGTATCCAGCAAAAGCCTCATTGAGTCTCGTGGTTTTTTTTTTATTTTAGGAGGGACCTGTCCTGCTGCATTAAGATGTTTGGTCGGGAATCGAACTCATCGGTGGCAGAATTCGTAGCGCGTAAAATAACCACTCACTCACTCCGCTACCGCTCCAAAGACAGACAAAGTCCCCCTCGTATAGCCTTAACAGACTGTCGGGGCAAGTGCGTAATTACTGTTAGCGAGCACCTATGGAGGCCCACACGGCACACGAGGGAGTGGGTGGCCAGCACCACGCCCGGCCGCTTTTGTCTCCCCAGCGGCGATGTTGACACACCGCACCAGATACTCCTTTGAGGCTGAGTCGACCTAGGAGAGGCCCAGTCCCGGTTCAGATAATCGTCACTGGCGTTGACCGTGAGTGGGAATCGAACTCGTGTCGCCGAGTTCGTGGCGCCGTGAGCTATTTGTTTCCCTCTTAAAGCAACAGTGGTACTGGCGTATGTGTTGTTGTTGTTGATTGTGCACCACTGCCGACGCAGCATCACCACCAGATAATCTTAACGCTGTTCAGATGTTCACCAATAATCCCGTGCGACCAAAGGGTCGCTTGCGTAAACAGATGCACAGCTTAGATTACTCCTCCTTAACAACCTCCTCCTCTGTTGCCCATCCTCTCCCATTCGCCCCTCCACTCATTACCGTCCCTTCCCTACCCTTTCGTGAACCCGAAGTAAAATCTTCTATCGCTGTCACTCATTCATCATAACACGCCTTTGCCATCTAAATTACTCCATCCTGTCACCGTATTGTAAATTACGTTCAGCGCTTTGAATTGAGACGCTATATATTTGTTTCAGGAGGTAGCGTGGGTTCGATCCCGGACCCTGACGATGCCTGTTGTATACTTGGAGTCCGCGTGTTCCATCTCTCTCCCCGTGGTGGTCGCGTGGACAGTTTTTCGGGTTCCTCCTTCCACATTAGGAATCAACACGCGTTTCGATTATTTGGCTGCTTCTATAAATTATTCCAACGTGCGATGATGATGACGATGATGATGATGAAAGCCACTGCGATGATGAGCTCTCATCACCTCTGGAAATGTGGATTAAAATAGTTTAAGTTTGCGGGTGGAGCAAATCGTGGCACACCAGTTAGCACACTATTAAGTCGATTTTTTTTTATTTTGCATTCACCTGTGACGCTAGATCTGGCATGTAAGGCGTCATTACATCGAACATCAAAGAATTAAAAAAAAACATTTATTAGAAACGGTTAAAATACATTGGAAAAAAATACAAATGCAACGTTTCAAAGCGCGAATACAATTCTACAATTGCCCTTTCAGTCGAATTCACGCATCATCGCAGATTTGGTTAATTCATTCACCTCATCTCCACCATTAACATTCAGATGTTCTAACTTTGTTAATTCCTTGTAGAGTGCCTTGCTTAAGACGCGATACCAATTCCTTTAACAGAAGATGAGCTTCCCCGACCACCACCACGACCATCACCACCACCCTCGCCACGAACGAGAGACGGTGGCTCTTCAGTTGACGGTCAACCTCGCTCATCCGTCCAGACGGCCACACGCGGGGCAACCCTTGAACCCGCCACGGTTCAAACCTCCGGCCGTCTAAGTTCGATTCCGGGGCCACGGCTAACATGAATGGCAAAGTGACACGTGACGAAACCGTTCTGGGAGTCGATACGCCCTCCAAACACCAGACCGCACGTAACATGGGAGCACGCACCACCGATTAGCACGTTTGGCTACGTACGGTGCGAAAGAAGTTCAACATACATGCAACCTATACACTCGCATATGACCCATATGATTCGCGTAGAAGCCCATGGACTGCAATATACATCCAGCAATAGGAGCTTGAGCTCTGGGTGCTATAGAAATCCGCTTTGTCACACTTGCTTAGAAAACAAGTTTTGCTGGCTGACTGGCAGCAGGGTGTCATGTCCGGAAGGAGGAGGATGCGGTTACGCCTAAAGGACTTACGGGATCCTCGTATTGTTTCAAAAAAAATGACACATTCGTCAGTAACACCGCCCGATAACGATATATAGTGATCTGACGTTTCGAGTGATGTCCCTTGTTCAGAACATAGAGATGAAGAAACCAATGGCTTTCGCTTCATCGGTGGAGAAGTTTAAAAGTGCTTCACTGCCCACACAATGCCACGTTGTATGCATGTGTTTGCGAGTGCAATGCCTTTCATGAACCTCATTCTCCGGTTTATAAGACGCATCCCTTAATTGCGTGCCCGGTGTCAATAAAGTCACGCGAAAATTCACTCTCGCACATACACACACACACGCACCGGATTATAAGACGCACTCCCAACTCTCCCTTTAAAAGAGACGGGGTAAAAGTGCGCCTTGTAATTCGGAGAATGCGGTAATTGTGGCCGGTGGGTTTCGACATCGTCGGTGAGACAGCGGTTTGTGACACGTGTCCTGATTAGCAGCATTGTGACGAAGCACGTGCAACTTTCACATAATTTAGGCATGCAATGTCGTGGTAAGAATCATGATCATAAATAAATAGTCACTTGGCAATCCACTGCTGGATGAACGCCCCCCCCTACGCTGTATCAATCGTGTGTGTGTTGGGGGGAGGGGGGAGGTGGGGGTTGTGAGTGATGGTTGTTTGACCATACTTCACCACACTGGTCATCAGTGAGTGGTGGTGAAATTGCTACGCACCCGGTAAACCCGAGTTCGATTCCAACACGATTATCTTAACCGGCCATGGGCCTCTGTTACGTCGACTCAGTCTCAAACGAGTACCTGGTGCTGTGTGTAAACATCGCCACTGGGGAGACAAAGGCGGACGGGGGGTTGTGTTGCCCACCCACCCCCTCGTGTGCCGGGCCGGCTATCCATAGGTTCTCGCGAACGGCACTTGCCCCAAAAGTCTGCCAAAGGCTACACGGGGGATCTTTGTATTTGTGAGTGGGTGGGAGGGTCCGTAGCGCCAGTGCGCTAACCACAACGCCACCGCTCCACGTGTCGCCGTACTTATAATCACGATAATAGTTTACCACAGTAGCCGGTAGCCTGCCCGACGTCGCTGTTGCGGCGATAATCCGCATTCGCGGAGGCGAATTGCGAGCACGATTTGGGGACGATCATTTACATTCTACGGTTTTTTTTGCTCACAATGGTCAGGTCCGCGAGTATTTGAGCCGAGACGCAACAAGAGAGATATAATCCAACTCCCTCGCCTGCCCACCCCCCTCGCCTCCTCTTAAATTAATAGCGCATGGCTCAATAAACGAGAGGTGGAGAACAACGCACTTGCGCTACGTTTCAATTACGCGCGGAATTGTTCATTAGCGTGGAGACAATATCGCGGATTAGGGGGATGGAAGGGGCGAGTGGTGGTGGTGGGGAGGGGAGCAGAGAGCCTTCGACGACATCTCGACGTCTTGTAAGGAGGCAAGAGAAAAGAGTCCCGGGGGGAAACAAAAAACCTCACTCCCAGGAGCCGACACAACCACCACCACCACCCCCACCACGCACAGGAATCCACCCCTCGGCCTACAACCAACACGGAGGGGTGGAGACAGGGGAGGGTGGAGGGGGGTGGGACACACACACACACAAAAAGGAGAGAGAAACCGGCTTATTTGAAATGGCATTATTTCACGGACGAGTGACTTTCCCGCACGACCGACACCGCAGAATAGGGGGGGAAAAAGAGGTGGAGGAGTGGTGGGTTCGTGTGTGGGGGGCAGTGGATGGGGCGGGGAGGGGGCTCAGAAAATAGGAGAGCTTTCGTAATTAAGGTATTCCCGCTTAAAGAGAGGACCCACCAGCACACACACCGCGCACACTCAGCGCGGTGCTGAATGCAAGGCGCTTGGCACCTGCGCAATGAATGGTGCGTTGTTTGCTCTTTTCTGCTCGCTTCACTTCTCCAATGGGGGGGGGGGGGGTTCAATGGGGGGGGGGGGGCTGGGGGGGGAGTTTCTAGCCTTCGTTTCCTACATCCCGCTAAATGTCTTCATTGGTGAAAAGAAGTACCTCCTTACAGTTCATTTAAAGCCCCTCCACCCATCCCACCGGCCACAATTAAATTCCACTCATTCCTTTCCTACTTTCCACAGTTGCCCCCAACCCCCCCACAAGACCCACACACACAACTCACACGCAACACAACTGAACACATTGGCCAATTGTGCGTGTGTTTTGTGTTGTTGCTGTTGCTGTTGCGTCGTGTGCGGACCCCTCATTGTCAACTTCCAATCGCACACACGGGACAGAGCGGGTGGTGGGGTGAAAGTGAATTCCACAACAGCAATTTGGAGTATTATCATCATCATTATGATCACTTTTATATTGTGTTCCACCAATTTATCCACGTGGTCAGCGCACACCACCGCGACCCCCCCCCCCCCCGCAACCCTCTTCTCCGGTCTGACCCGCAACAACCTTCCAAGTCGCGCTTTGTAAAGAAAGGTCTCCGTCGTACTCTCTCCTTCTTCTTCTTCCCTCGAGGAGTGTTTAATGAACGTGCCCACAACGACGTGCCGACGTTGGCACACAGACTGCACAAAAGCGAGCGCCGCGGACACACTGCAGAGGGATGTGGTGGGTCGAGGGGTTTTGCGACCAACATCGCAAGGGGAGGGAGGGTAGGGGGGGGTGATTGAGCAATTACCAAGCATGGACACACACACAAAGATAAAGATCGCCCCGTATAGCCTTAACAGACCGTAGGGGCAAGTGCTGTTAGCGAGCACCTATGACGGCCGGAACGGTACACGAGGGGGGTGGGTGGCCAGCACCACGCCCGGCCGCCTTTGTCTCCCCAGTGACACTGTTTACACACCGCATCAAGTACTCATTCGAGGCTGAGTCGACATAGGAGAGGCCCGGGACCTGTTCAAATAATCGTCACTGAGTGTGTTGGCCGTGAGCGGGAATCGAACCCGGGTCGCCGGGTTCATAACGCAGCGTAGCGCTAACCGCTGCACCACCGCTCCCCACACACAGACACATACACATCGGCACTTACACGCACGCCTATACAGTATACAAAAACACGCGTACACACATAAACACATACGCGCAAACATACATAGATTGACACGTGCATAGACACGTACACACAAACACACATGTGTAATGACAAACATGTACACACACGAGTATACATACATATACACGTAGATTGATATACATAGACAAAGATTCCCCGTATAAACTAAAGAGAATACTTGGACAAGTGCTAATAGCGAGCACCTATGAAGGCCGGCACGGGGCACAGACGAGTAAGGTGGTCAGAACCACGCCCGGCCGTCTTTGTCTTCCCACTGCTGATGTTTATACACAGTACCAAGTGTCTGATTTAGGGTTCAGTCGACCTAATGGAGTCCCAGACAAGATTCGGATGTCACTCGGGCACAAATGTAAGCAGTGACCAGGATTAGAACTCATGCGGCTGGGTTCGGAGGGGCAGTGTGCTAACCATTGCACCACCGATCTCCACTCCAGACGCATATCAAGCATATCTCAATTTTCGCATGTGTATAGGCTGTTGAGGATGATGCCTGTTTGCGAGCACCTATTAAGACCGAAGCGGCACACGATGGATGACGTGGCCGTGACCACGCCCGGCCGCCTTTGTGTCCCCTGTGCTAACGTTTTCACACCGCACCGGGTACTCGTTTGAGGCCGAGGTGACCTAGGAGAGGCCCTGGACCGGTGTGCTGAAATTCGTCGCAGATGTTGGCTGTGAGCAGGAGTCGAATTGGAAAGGGGCGGCCGGGTTTGTAACGCGTGCGCTAACCACTGCGCCACCGCTCCGCGTGCGCACACACACACACAGACAAACATACACATACGTGCACACACACACACGTTCACGAACAGATACACATTCGTACACAAACAAACGCAAGTCGGTAAACGCGCAATTACCCCTCGCGCGAGTGAACTCGACAAATTGTCGCGAACCGTGTAAACAACGTGGCGGTCGCGATCGCATCAACACAAAGCTCCCCCGTGTAGCCTGCAACAGACTGATGGGACAAGTGCCGTTCGCGAGCACCTATGAAGGCCGGAACGGTACACGAGGGGGGGGTGGGAGGCCAGCACCACGCCCGGCCGCCTTTGTCTCCCCAGTGTTGTTTGGCTGTTGGTTACGCACGTGCCACGGGTAGCAAATTTAAGGATGATTCGACCTAGGAGAGGACCAGGATTTTTTCTGATAAACCATTAGCCACCGATGCTCTCCGTGGCTGGGAATCGAACTCGGGTCTTCGAGGTTCGTAGTGCGGTGCGTCACACACACACACATCCCAATTGATGTGTGGGTTCAAGCCCTGGTCAGCAAACGGCACCTGCCTGCACTCGATTTCCTGGCGCGGCAGTTGACGCAATAGTCCAAGTTTCCTAAATCCTCACGGCCTCTTGTTCACCTTAGGGGCAGTCCATAAATGACGTCACGCACCTAGGGCGGGCGGGGGGTCAGACATTTGTGACGATGTGTGACGAGGGGCGGTGGGGGGGGTTGAGAAATGTGACGTCACATCAAAATGCGCAACTCTAAATAAATATAGACAACACGCTTTATTAAAAATATTTTTTATAATAAATATTTTCTCCTACAACATCAGAGTGGAGTGCAGCGCCACATTAAATACGCACTACAATGACAATAGTTTAAAGCGATTTGAAGCATGTTTTGTTTTTTTCGGGTGGGGGGGGGGCAGAGCATTGTGACGTCATATTTGAGGGGGGGGTCCGACTTTTTGTGACGCCGTGTGACGAGCGGGGGGGGTGAAATCGTCCAAAATCGCGTGACGTCATTTATGGACGGCCCCTTGCTGTATTCATGTGTGTTAGTCGATCGGTCGAGGTCGCGTGCGGTATGGTAAAGTGTGGGTACGTCACACACGTGTACACACACACACACGTGTACACACACACGAGTACACACACACACACGAGTACACACACACGTCACACACACACACACACGAGTACACACACGTGTACACACACACACACGAGTACACACACACACACGAGTACACACACACACGAGTACACACAAACACACGTGTACACACACACACGTGTACACACACACACGTGTACACACACACGAGTACACACACACACGTGTACACACAAACGTTTGCACACACACACACGAGTACACACACACACACGAGTACACACACACACGTCACACACACACACGAGTACACACACACACACGAGTACACACACGTGTACACACACACGTCACACACACGAGTACACACACACACACGTGTACACAGACACACGAGTACACACACACACGAGTACACACACACGTGTACACACACACACGAGTACACACACACACGAGTACACACACACACGTGTACACACACACACGAGTACACACACACATGAGTACACACACACGTCACACACACACACGAGTACACACACGAGTACACACACACACACACTTGTACTCGCACAAGCCCGTCTGCCAGCAGTGGCTTGAGCAATAACTTTCAGGACTGCGTCTTTATCTTTCAATCTATGAAGAGCTCTAACCAGAACAGAACGATCCCCATCTCTCACATTAGGAATTGCGGGGCATATAATTGATGTATCTTTAATATTCATTGTAAACAACTCAAATTAAATTAATAAATGTGTTCATTTGGAGGGGGGGGGGCGTTCCCCCCCCCCCCCCCCCCGTGCCCCCCCCCCAAACTCCGCCCATGTCAGTGGGCCTTACCTGGTAACATTAAATAAAATGTGTTTTATTTAATCGTTTTATAAAGGGAAAACTCTTATAGGGTTCTTATGGGCGTGGTGTACTTTGTACTCCAGTGGTAGTGCCTTACGTCCATCATCCCTATTCGAAGCCGGCCTATCTAACAGCAGCGTTCGGAAAAACAACGGGTGAGGAGTTTAATGAAGGCCTGGTGGGTTCTGATCACCGCTGACTTTAGCCCCATCGAGTGCGCATATTCTGTAGTGTGTGTACTAACTCCTCGTCGTTGTGAGACGCTGCCTATCAATCGGCTTGCAGGATGCCACAACACCATTCAACTCTCAAGACTCACAGCACGTGGAGCTACCACCTACAACACCATTAAATCTCAAGACCAACAATACGTGCAGCCACCACCTACAACACCATTCAAATCTCAAGACCCACAGCACGTGCAGCCACCACCTACAACACCATTCAAATCTCAAGACCCACAGCACGTGCAGCCACCACCTACAACACCATTCAAATCTCAAGACCCACAGCACGTGCAGCCACCACCTACAACACCATTCAAATCTCAAGACCCACAGCACGTGCAGCCACCACCTACAACACCATTCAAATCTCAAGACCCACAGCACGTGCAACCACCACCTACAACACCATTCAAATCTCAAGACCCACAGCACGTGGAGCCACCACCTACAACACCATTCAAATCTCAAGATCCACAGCACGTGCAGCCACCACCTACAACACCATTCAAATATCAAGACCCACAGCACGTGCAGCCACCACCTACAACACCATTCAAATATCAAGACCCACAGCACGTGCAGCCACCACCTACAACACCATTCAAATATCAAGACACACAGCACGTGCAGCCACCACCTACAACACCATTCAAATCTCAAGACCCACAGCACGTGCAGCTACCACCTACAACACCATTCAAATCTCAAGACCCACAGCACGTGCAGCTACCACCTACAACACCATTCAAATCTCAAGACCCACAGCACGTGCAGCCACCACCTACAACACCATTCAAATCTCAAGACCCACAGCACGTGCAGCCACCACCTACAACACCATTCAAATATAAAGACCCACAGCACGTGCAGCCACCACCTACAACACCATTCAAATATCAAGACCCACAGCACGTGCAGCTACCACCTACAACACCATTCAAATCTCAAGACCCACAGCACGTGCAGCCACCACCTACAACACCATTCAAATCTCAAGACCCACAGCACGTGCAGCCACCACCTACAACACCATTCACATCTCAAGACCCACAGCACGTGCAGCCACAACCTACAACACCATTCAAATATCAAGACCCACAGCACGTGCAGCCAACACCTACAACACAATTCAAATCTCAAGACCCACGGCACGTGTAGCCACCACCTACAACACCATTCAGAAAGCCGACTAACTGCAGCTCCACCGGTGGGACGCACAACGCATGAGGGAGCGGGAGTTGGCTCTCCCCGTCTCCTTGACATCATCATCAGACTCCACAATTGCACTTACACCCACCACTGCCACGGTTCTGAATGAGACGTTGCCTATCCAGGATAAAGTTTCGCCGAGTCTCAATTCTCCTTCTCAGGAGGTTCCTGGTCAGGGTCACAGGAGCGGAACGCTGTCTGGGCGGGTGGTGAACAGGCAATGTCGCGTTGTATTTTATTTTACCAATTACGACATTTGGGAGTAATTTTTGAATCTTAATGTTCGACCAAGACGCAGATGAAACTCACACACGTGACCTTTCCGATTCATTATTTTCGATCGACGCCACGGGACTTGTTAACGTCCGCTGTGCAAGCAAAAAGGGCGCTCCGGTACCGTAAAAAAAAAAAGCTGGGGAGATAAACACCCCGTAGTATTAACCAGGGCAGGACGTGTGGGTTCGAACCGCGCGAACCCTCTGGCGACACGCCGCTTATACACGTCACGGCTACGAGGCTCACCGCCTCCTTCAGCCGGCGTGGAATGTAATGTGCCTCGCTTGACAAGCCGAACAGATGACACGGCGAATGGGGCACGTGATATTACTAATCCCGGCGGGGATGATTTCGCTGACAGCGTACAGATTACGGGGTGATTAGAACTATTAACCTTGACTTGTATGACACAAATTAAGCTGTACACCACGGTGTAAAGAGTCTGTGTGTGTGTGTGCGCACGTGTTTGTGTGCGTACACGTGTGTGTGTACACGTGTGTGTGTGTGTGCACGTGCGTTTGTGTGTGTGCGCACGTGTTTGTGTGTGTACACGTGTGTGTGTACGCGCGTTTGTGTGTGTGCGCACGTGTTTGTGTGTGCGCGTGTGTACGTGTTTGTGTGTGTACACGTGTGTGTGTACTCGTGTGTGTGTGTGTGTACACGTGTTTGTGTGTGTACTCGTGTGTGTGTGTACGCGCGTTTGTGTGTGCGCGTGTGCACGTGTTTGTGTGTACACGTGTGTGTGTGTACACGTGTGTGTGTACACGTGTGTACTCGTGTGTGTGTGTACACGTGTGTGTGTGCGTACGCGCGTTTGTGTGTGCGCGTGTGTACGTGTTTGTGTATGTACACGTGTGTGTGTACACGTTGGTGTGTACTCGTGTGTGTGTGTACGTGTTTGTGTGTGTGTACACGTGTGTATGTGTGTGTACTCGTGTTTGTGTGTGTACACGTGTGTGTGTACACGTGTGTGTACTCGTGTGTGTGTGTACACGTGTGTGTGTGTACACGTGTGTGTGTGTACTCGTGTTTGTGTGTGTACACGTGTTTGTGTACTCGTGTGTGTGTACGTGTTTGTGTGTGTACACGTGTGTATGTGTGTGTACTCGTGTTTGTGTGTGTACACGTGGGTGTGTATTCGTGTGTGTGTGTACTCGTGTGTGTGTGTACGTGTTTGTGTGTACACGTGTGTGTGCTCGTGTGTGTGTGTGTACTCGTGTGTGCGTGTGTACACGTGTGTGTACACGTGTGTGTGTGCTCGTGTGTGTGCGTCCACGTGTGTGTGTGTGTGTACACGTGTGTACTCGTGTGTGTGTGTGTACACGTGTGTGTGTGTTTAAAGCGTAGGCTTTCGCGACCAATATTCTCAATTATGGGTGTGTGTGTGTGTCTGTGTGGGCAAGATAATTCCGCGTGCAACGGAGGCAATGCCCACCAAATAATTCGTGTATGTAAACGAAACACAAGCATATGCGTCGATAACAGTGCGTGGCTTTTTAAAGGATATATATATTTAATAGCCGACGTTTCGGGCAATGGCCCCTTTGCAGAGACGGGACTTTAGGATGCTCCTGCCCTGTTGCGACTCGCCATGTGGCTGCTGTGTTGAGAAATAAACAAAACAAACCCACGTCCTTAGTATATAATAACAACAATTATAATCTACGACCCATTTTTTTCGATTTAAAGCTTTCGTGACTGCAGGGATTCATCTTCTTGGTTCTTTCGGTAAAGTCACGTCGAAGGGAAGTAATAAAATAATAAAAATGAAACATAATAAAATAATTCTCACGACGTTTCGGCCACAACGCAAGCAGCCGTCCTCAGGTGACCTGTCGGGGAGACAGACCTGGTCTTCACCTGAGGACCTGTCGGGGAGACAGACCTGGTCTTCACCTGAGGACGGCTGCTTGCGTTGTGGCCGAAACGTCGTGATAATTATTTTATGTTTTATTTTTTATTATTTTATTACTTCCCTTCTACGTGACTTTACCGAAAGAACCAAGAAAACTACGACCCAGTGTTCATTGCGAGGTCAGTACACACGGAGTTAGTACACACAGTGTTAGTACACACACTGTAGTATTAATCAGTGTTAGTACACACACTGTAGTATTAATCAGTGTTAGTATACACACTGTAGTATTAATCAGGAGTTAGTACACACACCGCTGTATTCATTGCGTGGTTACTACACACACTGCAGTATTAATCAGGGTGGCTGCTGGATTGGAACCCCACACCTCTCTGCAGCAACAAGTGGGGAATGCGCTGCCTCCGATGAGAGCGTTTGCTACGTACGGTGTGAAAGAAGTTCCACATGCAGTACGTACATGCCACCCAAAATACAACTGCTTTTCTGCGATTATATTAACTGCACACACGTAAAAAAAACAACTAAATATTCTTTGAATTGGAACATTTCACATTAAACGACCTCTCGCATTGCGTAATGTGTAATGAAGAGGCCTTCTTACCGAACTCAATATCACCGATGTGGGATTATCTTTAAACAACACTCGTGTGTTTTCGCTTACTCTATTTGTCGTGGCATTCGACAAAATGTTGGTGAATTTAAGAGGCGGGTTCAGAACCACCGTGCAAGCTAGAACACTAATATCAAATACATAGAGATTCAATCCAGTGATGTGAATGCAGAAAGAATGGCAACCAGAGGTGCTTCGTCTGCTGCAATTGTTGGGACCACGTGTGTAGTGTTGGGACCTCGTGTGAATTGTTGATACCTCGTGTGAATTGTTGGTACCTCATGTGAATTGTTGGGACCTCGTGTGAATTGTTGGGACCTCGTGTGAATTGTTGGTACCTCGTGTGGAGTGTTGGGACCTCGTGTGCATTGTTGGCACCTCGTGTGCAGTGTTGGGAACTCGTGTGGAGTGTTGGGACCTCGTGTGGAGTGTTGGGACCTCGTGTGAATTGTTGGCACTTCGTGTGGATTGTTGGGACCTCGTGTGAATTGTTGGCACCTCGTGTAAATTTGTTGGGACCTCGTGTGAATTGTTGGGACCTCGTGTGGAGTGTTGGCACCTCGTGTGAAGTGTTGGTACCTCGTGTGAATTGTTGGTACCTCGTGTGAATTGTTGGGACCACGTGTGAATTGTTGGGACCACGTGTGAATTGTTGGGACCTCGTGTGAATTGTTGGTACCTCGTGTGCAGTGTTGGGATCTCGTGTGGAGTGTTGGGACCTCGTGTGAATTGTTGGCACCTCGTGTGAATTGTTGGCACTTCGTGTGGATTGTTGGGACCTCGTGTGAATTGTTGGGATCTCGTGTGGAGTGTTGGGACCTCGTGTGCAGTGTTGGGACCTTGTGTGCAGTGTTGGGACCTCGTGTGCAGTGTAACCCGAGAAAAAGGCTCTCACGATTGGCTGTCGAAACGTTCCACCGATGAGATTGCAGCGGTCAGATGGGCAACTTTGTTGCAACGCAACTTGAATCGCGTGCACGTGGTGGCACGTCATTAAAAAAAAACAGTTACACGCAGTTTAACACGTAGGCCGAGTTGTCCGGTTTACGCAACGTGGTTTGGTTGACGCAACAATTCGGTTGAAGCAACAATTTGGTTGAGGAAACAATTTGGTTGAGGAAACAATTTGGTTGATGCAACAATTTGGTTGACGCAACAATTTGGTTGACGCAACAATTTGGTTGAAGCAACAATTTGGTTGAGGCGACAATTTGGTTGAGGCAAAAATTTGGTTCACGCAACAATTTGGTTCATGCAACAATTTGGTTCACGCAACAATTTGGTTGATGCAAAAATTTGGTTGAGGCAACAATTTGGTTGAGGCAACAATTTGGTTGAAGCAACAATTTGGTTGAAACAACAATTTGGTTGACGCAACAATTTGGTTGACGCAACAATTTGGTTGACGCAACAATTTGGTTGACGCAACAATTTGGTTGAGGCAACAATTTGGTTGAAGCAACAATTTGGTTGAAACAACAATTTGGTTGACGCAACAATTTGGTTGATGCAAAAATTTGGTTGAGGCAACAATTTGGTTGAGGCAACAATTTGGTTGAAGCAACAATTTGGTTGAAACAACAATTTGGTTGACGCAACAATTTGGTTGACGCAACAATTTGGTTGACGCAACAATTTGGTTGACGCAACAATTTGGTTAATGCAACAATTTGGTTCACGCAACAATTTGGTTGAGGCAACAATTTGGTTGACGCAACAATTTGGTTGAGGCAACAATTTGGTTGAAGCAACAATTTGGTTGACGCAACAATTTGGTTGAAGCAACAATTTGGTTGACGCAACAATTTGGTTGAAGCAACAATTTGGTTGAAGCAACAATTTGGTTGAGGCAACAATTTGGTTGAAGCAACAATTTGGTTGAGGCAACAATTTGGTTGAGGCAACAATTTGGTTGAAGCAACAATTTGGTTGACGCAACAATTTGGTTGAAGCAACAATTTGGTTGAAGCAACAATTTGGTTGAGGCAACAATTTGGTTGAAGCAACAATTTGGTTGAGGCAACAATTTGGTTGAAGCAACAATTTGGTTGAGGCAACAATTTGGTTGAGGCAACAATTTGGTTTACGCAACAATTTGGTTGATGCAACAATTTGGTTGACCCAACAATTTGGTTGAAACAACAATTTGGTTGAGGTAACAATTTGATTGACGCAACAATTTGGTTGAGGCAACAATTTGGTTAAAGCAACAATTTGGTTGCAACAACCTGCATTGAACGAACGCTCTGAAATTTGTGCACTGAACGAACGTTGCGGTGGTGGACGGAAAGTGTCAGAAATAAAATGACGCGGAGGGACGGAGGTCGCTGTATACGATGGAGACGTTGGTGTCCGTCTTGTTGGTCATCGTCTGCGGAAATGATTGTAGAGACGTTCCACTCGACAGCATTCACATTGCGGCCGTTTTGTTTTAACGGCAGAAGCAGAACGAGAGCTCTGTGAGAAAACAAAGTGACTAATGATGATGCTGCTGGCAGTGATGCACACGCACAGACAACAACAACATCAACACGCCGCATTCATCAAAAGCATTGCTGTGTGTTTGTGGCCTTAAAGAGAACACCATTTATTAGGCGATGTGTCGGCAAATGGCCCTTCTCGTGTTGTAAAAAAATGGCCATTGTCCGAAACTTAATCTATTATAAATGTGATCATTTTATGATAGATCGATAGATGAGTTGATGTGTTCATTTATTTCTGACTGTGTTGAAAGATTTGTACACCCGCTTCGTAATTTCCGGGGTGCCGGGATGTTAACTACCTCGCCTGGTATGCAGGAGGTCATGGGTTCGATCCCGACCCTGATTCCTGTGTATTTGGAGTTTGCATATCTCTCTCCCCCCCGCGGTCACGTGTATTTTTTTCTCTGGGTCCTTCGGTTTTTCTCTCCACATTTAGAATCAACGTACTTTTAGAGTGTTTGGCTGCTATAAAAGTCCGCATGATAGGCCACTTCATTGACTGACCACGATGATGACGATGAACGCATGTGAATCATCTTCAACGCACCACCAATTTCCCCCCCTGCCCCCCACCTTGTATCACGCATAACGGCGTGAGCCGTCGAACCTCGTGGCCGTGATCGTTCACGCCCTGTCCCCTCCTAGGACGGACGCACGGCCAAACGAAGCGAATGAGAGAGAGAGAGATGAAAACAGGGGAAGCTACGTTCGGCTCAGCCGATGTCATGTCCAATTAGAAGCGACATCCATCACGTAGCCCACGCGTTGTTCCTCGGGCTCCTGGAGAGTCGATGTCGTGGGTCGTGGGTGTGGGGGGCTACCCACTCCACCCCCCGACTCATCTCTTACCCGTGCGTCAACCCCTCGTGATGATGTATGGAATTACGTGGTACAGGAGGTAAAGGAGGTTACGGGGCTGAGTGGACTTGTCGATGACTGCTACCAGCGGGGTCAAGGTCGGCCTCTGTGGTGGAGGAGGAGGCTCGTGAAGGACGCCGCTGCTGCTGGGCAATTGGAGGTAGTCGCCCTCCAGCAACAACGACGGAGGGCAGATGAGCGACGCTCACAACAACGAGCAGAGCACCGGGGGCCTGAAACACAGCGAGTTGGCTCTATAGGGTGCACGGATTGTGCAGCTGCCAATTATCTCGGTCAGTCAACCCACGGCAACTGGGCCCGTCCTGTGACCTCCTGCTAGCGAGCCTTCGTGACCTCGAAGTGCACGTAGCCTGGCACGAGGGCCGCGTTGACGTCACCGCCATGCACTTCGTGGACGAATGGCGGTTGTTGTGATGATGTGCAAAGTTTGTCGACACCACGAGTGACGGTTGTCCAAACACCGAGTTATGTTGACTATGACGATGATGACATAGTGATGATGACATGGTGATGACATAATGATGACATGGTGATGATGACATGGTGATTAAAATACCGTGCATTAGCCATATTGGCGGGGGGGGGGGGGGGTGGAAACAAAGCATCCGAGTCAGATTTGGCACGGTACATAAAATAAAAAAAACGAATACATGGTACTAAAGATGTATGACCGAAGCTATCAACAGAAGGCGTATACCGGATTAATTTCACTTTTGGCAAATGCTATGTTGGGCAGACAGGAGGAATGATCATCACGAGACTAAAGGAACACCCAAACACAACTGTCGGCAGTGACAGAACACATGATTCTGATCATGTTGAATTTCTGTGCAAAACTAGTTACTACTGGTCAAGACTAATTAGATAATATATCGACATTGAGAGAAATACAAATTCTTTTTACCGTTCGGATAGCTCCAGGCTTAGTGCTGCGTGGAAACGAATCATCAAAACACATTCCTGCGGAGGGAGCTGGTAGGAACGTTGGGTTGCTCGGTCAATGGTCAGGGTCAACGGCGGCGTGGTGTATTCCGCAAATATGCCCGACTGTGATGGCGGGCACAAGCCGGCGTGAGTAGGTTAAACGTTGAGTTTTATAAGGGCACCACGGGGTGACCAGCCCCTCCCAACCCAACCCCACCCCTCCCACCCCCCAACCAGTCCCATCCTCCCCACCCAGCCCCTCCCCACCCTCCCCACCCAGCCCCTCCCGACCCTCTCCTCTCCACCCAGCCCCACCCCTCCCATTTTTGGATGCACGACGGACGGACGGACACAATAATCCCCTGTGGGCTGGTGTAACCAGGAGGTTCCTACCAGTATAACGCATTGTTTAAATGCATGCTTATGTAGGTCACAATACATCAATGGGGATTACCTGTACGCAGACAATAACAGGGACTGATATTTCATTGCACGAAATCGACAGGAGATACAAGAAGAATGTGCATGTGTAATAAACCTTCTTGAGACGGCTTCGGAATCGGTCCTTTTTATTTCCACTTCCACAATTACACTTTACTCACACACTCTCCGTTGCTGGCAGACAACGGAGAGAGGGCAGACTTCACACCAAGTCCCCACCGCGCACGTGGCACCCAGAGCCCCCGTACGCGCGTGGCTCTTGCTCTCCTCGTTCCCCAGTCTGCTCTCGATCGTTCTCTCTCTCTTAATCCCTTCGTCACGTGGTACCCCCCAGCCAATCCTCCGTAGACAGCATTGACCGTTCTCGATGGTTCCCTGTCAATCCCGGGACCACGCCTCTGATCCGGCTCCCCATTAGCTGGGGCCCCGAATGGCCAGGCCAATCACCCCTGCTAACATGCCGTGATCACGCAGAGGCCATGCTCCCTGTCTCAACCCTTATTGGCTACAAAGCAGGACCGGCAAGCCAATCCCCACGTGAACCCTCTATGGCTGTTATTACACATGTATGATGTACGTTGATAACCGTATGAATAACCCAAACGCCAATGGATACCGATTGTAATTTACATGCATTCATTAATCCCCCCTACCCCCTTCGCACGTGAAGGGCTCACAAGTGACGTCATTACATCTATCCTTCTATTTAAGGAACGAAACAGGATTTCTCGACAAATCTGGCTGTCGCCTGATGATGCTAGTTGTAATTACTCACACCGGTGTGGTGTACTTGTAACGAATTGGCATGTTCTGTTAAAGTAACAAACGTTACTTATTGGCTGTGTCTGGTGGTGCTGGGTTTAACGACGCATTTATATTAACGCAATCTAACCACAAAAACCTGTATTATGGATGATATTGGTCGCGAAAGTTTACGTGTGTAACTAAAGTATAGAGAGCCGGGACCCATGATCTCTTTCTACTGAGAGACACATGGTCTGGCATATTATCAGATGAACATGATCCATTGTAACTTATACGACTACATTAACCCCCCCCCCTGGTCTTCACACTCTGATAGGGCCACGGTGATGACATCACCTCCCCCCTCTATTTAAGACTGAAACAGCAGGAATTCTCAACAATTATGGCTGTCGCCTGATGAATCTGGTTGCAATAAACGTTGCTGTCTCTCTCTGATGAAACTGGTTGTAGTGATCTTTGCTGTCTCTCTCTGATGTAGCTGGTTGTAGTGATCTTTGCTGTCTCTCTCTGGTGAAGCTGGTTGTAGTAATCTTTGCTGTCTCTCTCTGTTGAAGCTGGTTGTAGTGATCTTTGCTGTCTCTCTCTGATGAAGCTGGTTGTAGTGATCTTTGCTGTCTCTCTCTGGTGAAGCTGGTTGTAGTAATCTTTGCTGTCTCTCTCTGATGAAGCTGGTTGTAGTGATCTTTGCTGTCTCTCTCTGATGAAGCTGGTTGTAGTAATCTTTGCTGTCTCTCTCTGGTGAAGCTGGTTGTAGTAATCTTTGCTGTCTCTCTCTGATGAAGCTGGTTGTAGTAATCTTTGCTGTCTCTCTCTGTTGAAGCTGGTTGTAGTAATCTTTGCTGTCTCTCTCTGGTGAAGCTGGTTGTAGTAATCTTTGCTGTCTCTCTCTGATGAAGCCGGTTGTAGTGATCTTTGCTGTCTCTCTCTGGTGAAGCTGGTTGTAGTAATCTTTGCTGTCTCTCTCTGGTGAAGCTGGTTGTAGTGATCTTTGCTGTCTCTCTCTGAAGAAGCTGGTTGTAGTGATTTTTGCTGTCTCTCTCTGATGAAGCTGGTTGTAGTAATCGTTGCTGTCTCTCTCTGATGAAGCTGGTTGTAGTGATCTTTGCTGTCTCTCTCTGATGAAGCTGGTTGTGGTGATCTTTGCTGTGTCTCTCTGATGAAGCTGGTTGTAGTGATCTTTGCTGTTTCTCTGATGAAGCCGGTTGTAGTGATCTTTGCTGTCTCTCTCTGATGAAGCTGGTTGTAGTAATCTTTGCTGTCTCTCTGATGAAGCTGGTTGTAGTGTTCTTTGCTGTGTCTCTCTGATGAAGCTGGTTGTAGTGATCTTTGCTATCTCTCTCTGAAGAAGCTGGTTGTAGTGATCTTTGCTGTCTCTCTCTCTGATGAAGCTGGTTGTAGTGATCTTTGCTGTCTCTCTCTGATGAAGCTGGTTGTAGTGATCTTTGCTGTCTCTCTCTGATGAAGCTGGTTGTAGTGATCTTTGCTGTCTCTCTCTGATGAAGCTGGTTGTAGTAATCTTTGCTGTCTTTCTCTGATGAAGCTGGTTGTAGTGATCGTTGCTGTCTCTCTCTGATGAAGCTGGTTGTAGTAATCTTTGCTGTCTCTCTCTGATGAAGCTGGTTGTAGTAATCTTTGCTGTCTCTCTCTGATGAAGCTGGTTGTAGTAATCTTTGCTGTCTCTCTCTGATGAAGCTGGTTGTAGTGATATTTGCTGTCTCTCTCTGATGTAGCTGGTTGTAGTGATCTTTGCTGTCTCTCTCTGTTGAAGCTGGTTGTAGTAATCTTTGCTGTCTCTCTCTGATGAAGCTGGTTGTAGTGATCTTTGCTGTCTCTCTCTGATGAAGCTGGTTGTAGTGATCTTTGCTGTCTCTCTCTGATGAAGCTGGTTGTAGTGATCTTTGCTGTCTCTCTCTGGTGAAGCTGGTTGTAGTAATCTTTGCTCTCTCTCTCTGGTGAAGCTGATTGTAGTGATCTTTGCTGTCTCTCTCTGATGAAGCTGGTTGTAGTAATCTTTGCTGTCTCTCTCTGATGAAGCTGGTTGTAGTGATTTTTGCTGTCTCTCTCTGATGAAGCTGGTTGTAATGATCTTTGCTGTCTCTCTCTGGTGAAGCTGGTTGTAGTAATATTTGCTGTCTTTCTCTGGTGAAGCTGGTTGTAGTGATCTTTGCTGTCTCTCTCTGGTGAAGCTGGTTGTAGTGATCTTTGCTGTCTCTCTCTGTTGAAGCTGGTTGTAGTAATCTTTGCTGTCTCTCTCTGATGAAGCTGGTTGTAGTGATCTTTGCTGTCTCTCTCTGATGAAACTGGTTGTAGTGATCTTTGCTGTCTCTCTCTGATGAAGCTGGTTGTAGTGATCTTTGCTGTCTCTCTCTGATGAAGCTGGTTGTAGTGATCTTTGCTGTCTCTCTCTGGTGAAGCTGGTTGTAGTAATCTTTGCTGTCTCTCTCTGGTGAAGCTGGTTGTAGTAATCTTTGCTGTCTCTCTCTGATGAAGCTGGTTGTAGTAATCTTCGCTGTCTCTCTCTGGTGAAGCTGGTTGTAGTGATCTTTGCTGTCTCTCTCTGATGAAGCTGGTTGTAGTGATCTTTGCTCTCTCTCACTGATGAAACTGGTTGTAGTCATCTTTGCTGTCTCTCTCTGATGAAGCTGGTTGTAGTAATCTTTGCTGTCTCTCTCTGATGAAACTGGTTGTAGTGATCTTTGCTGTCTCTCTCTGATGAAGCTGGTTGTAGTAATCTTTGCTGTCTCTCTCTGATGAAGCTGGTTGTAGTAATCTTTGCTGTCTCTCTCTGATGAAGCTGGTTGTAGTAATCTTTGCTGTCTCTCTCTGATGAAGCTGGTTGTAGTAATCTTTGCTGTCTTTCTCTGATGAAGCTGGTTGTAGTGATCTTTGCTGTCTCTCTCTGATGAAGCTGGTTGTAGTAATCTTTGCTGTCTCTCTCTGATGAAGCTGGTTGTAGTAATCTTTGCTGTCTCTCTCTGATGAAGCTGGTTGTAGTGATCTTGCTGTCTCTCTCTGATGAAGCTGGTTGTAGTGATCTTTGCTGTCTCTCTCTGATGAAGCTGGTTGTAGTGATCTTTGCTGTCTCTCTCTGATGAAGCTGGTTGTAGTGATCTTTGCTGTCTCTCTCTGATGAAGCTGGTTGTAGTGATCTTTGCTGTCTCTCTCTGGTGAAGCTGGTTGTAGTAATCTTTGCTCTCTCTCTCTGGTGAAGCTGATTGTAGTGATCTTTGCTGTCTCTCTCTGATGAAGCTGGTTGTAGTAATCTTTGCTGTCTCTCTCTGATGAAGCTGGTTGTAGTGATTTTTGCTGTCTCTCTCTGATGAAGCTGGTTGTAATGATCTTTGCTGTCTCTCTCTGGTGAAGCTGGTTGTAGTAATATTTGCTGTCTTTCTCTGGTGAAGCTGGTTGTAGTGATCTTTGCTGTCTCTCTCTGGTGAAGCTGGTTGTAGTGATCTTTGCTGTCTCTCTCTGTTGAAGCTGGTTGTAGTAATCTTTGCTGTCTCTCTCTGATGAAGCTGGTTGTAGTGATCTTTGCTGTCTCTCTCTGATGAAACTGGTTGTAGTGATCTTTGCTGTCTCTCTCTGATGAAGCTGGTTGTAGTGATCTTTGCTGTCTCTCTCTGATGAAGCTGGTTGTAGTGATCTTTGCTGTCTCTCTCTGGTGAAGCTGGTTGTAGTAATCTTTGCTGTCTCTCTCTGGTGAAGCTGGTTGTAGTAATCTTTGCTGTCTCTCTCTGATGAAGCTGGTTGTAGTAATCTTCGCTGTCTCTCTCTGGTGAAGCTGGTTGTAGTGATCTTTGCTGTCTCTCTCTGATGAAGCTGGTTGTAGTGATCTTTGCTCTCTCTCACTGATGAAGCTGGTTGTAGTCATCTTTGCTGTCTCTCTCTGATGAAGCTGGTTGTAGTAATCTTTGCTGTCTCTCTCTGATGAAACTGGTTGTAGTGATCTTTGCTGTCTCTCTCTGATGAAGCTGGTTGTAGTAATCTTTGCTGTCTCTCTCTGATGAAGCTGGTTGTAGTAATCTTTGCTGTCTCTCTCTGTTGAAGCTGGTTGTAGTGATCTTTGCTGTCTCTCTCTGATGAAGCTGGTTGTAGTAATCTTTGCTGTCTCTCTCTGATGAAGCTGGTTGTAGTAATCTTTGCTGTCTCTCTCTGTTGAAGCTGGTTGTAGTGATCTTTGCTGTCTCTCTCTGATGAAGCTGGTTGTAGTAATCTTTGCTGTCTCTCTCTGTTAAAGCTGGTTGTAGTGATCTTTGCTGTCTCTCTGATGAAGCCGGTTGTAGTGATCTTTGCTGTGTCTCTCTGATGAAACTGGTTGTAGTGATCTTTGCTGTCTCTCTCTGATGAAGCTGGTTGTAGTAATCTTTGCTGTCTCTCTCTGATGAAGCTGGTTGTAGTAATCTTTGCTGTCTCTCTCTGTTGAAGCTGGTTGTAGTGATCTTTGCTGTCTCTCTCTGATGAAGCTGGTTGTAGTAATCTTTGCTGTCTCTCTCTGTTAAAGCTGGTTGTAGTGATCTTTGCTGTCTCTCTGATGAAGCCGGTTGTAGTGATCTTTGCTGTCTCTCTCTGATGAAACTGGTTGTAGTGATCTTTGCTGTCTCTCTGATGAAGCCGGTTGTAGTGATCTTTGCTGTGTCTCTCTCTTCCTCCTTCTCCTTGTGCTCAATCCACACTTTTGCTCTTTTTCTATTCTCCCCACCCCCCTTCACTGAAACAAACTTCCCCCTCCACATTGAGCAGTCACCTTAGCTCACGAGTTTCCGCTCCGCACTCAAAGCTCACTTATTGCTACCCCTAGCTTACCCCACGACCCCCCCTTAATCTTTCCCTCCTAACCACCACCGTTACATTTCCCTCTTCACATGCTCATGTTATGGCTTTCACTCATTTCCCATTCATTCAATCCGTTCATCATTCATTGTCATCAATTTCTCTTTCACAGAATTCAGGCATCCCAGACTCGCCCCCATTGCTTCCTCACATCTATTTCATCCACCTCATCCCCGCCGTCACATTCACATGGACCATTGTTATCTCCTTGTAGAGCGCCTTGGTTAAGGCGTGATATGAATTTCTTTAGGACAAGATAAGATGATCGCCAGCGATGCGTCGTACTCGAATTATTAATGTCGTGGGTTTACTCTGCGAAACTCACTGGTGTGATCTTGATTTGAAGTTTTCGTGACTGCACGAATCCATCCTCTTTAGTTCTTTCGGTAAAGTCACGTAGTTCGAAATAAAACAAAATGAATCACGACGTTTCGATAGCAACACAAGCCATCGTTTTCAGGTGAAAATCGCGATAGCCACGATGTCTGCTGCAAACAGCACGATGTCTGCTGCCTTGTGAAGAGAAGCTGTTACCAACAAGAGTTTACATACGTTTTTTGAGAACAAAGGTAGCCGAAGTAGTGTTAATGGGGTATTATAGCGTAAAGCGTAACACTGGTGTGCTTAACCAGTAACTAATTGAAACGTTTTGGTCAAGTGACAAACCTTACCCATTGCTTGTGTCGGGTGGCAGCGGTTTAATGACACATATTTAGGCGATCTAACCCCCCAAAAACTTTTATTATTGATCATGTTGGTCGCGACAGCCGAGTGCATCTTAAATCGCTTGCAGTTTCTCTCGTAGTCCTTCCAGCAAGCGTAACTTTTCGTATGAGACACCGAATGTCGAAACTGTTCCGGATTTGTATAGTTGTTGTTGTTGTTTGTATTGATGCAATGTTGCCGATGAGATGATCCATCAGCGGGACCATGCGGTCGATGGGGTTTATGTAAAACAACACTTTCATTAGCGTGCTGTGTGTTGAGATACGGACATGGGAGAAGGAGGGAGTGGTGGGTGTCATGTATTTTGAGCTTCATAGCTCATCGGATTCCTCCAGTAAAATTAAATATTCGGATGCTGACCTGATTTAAGAAGTCAGCCCACGCTTGCAGAGTCACCGAAGCTTTAGCTAATCTGCATCACGAACTCGTGCTTTCACACCGTCCTACACTGAGATGAGATGTTTCTTGTTCATGTTTTTGTTTTGTTGCGATTGCACCCGAATCAAGAGCCGCGTGGCTCACAGGGTTATACCCAATACATGAAACTGAAAAACTGAAACACAACTCTAGATTTGAAGCTTTCGTGACTGCAAGGATTCATATTCTTAGTTTTTTTCGGTAAAGTCACGTAGGTAATTTTTTTTAATTAAAATTAATAAAAGTAAAATAAAAATAAAATAAAAATCACGACGTTTCGGAGGCAACACAAGTCTCTGTCTTACTTGATACAGCTATCGTGCTGTGACGGTTCCACCTGAAGACGGAAGCTTGTGTTGCCTCCGAAACGTCGTGATTTTTATTTTATTTTTATTTTACTTTTATTAATTTGTATTTTTTACCTACGTGACTTTACTGAAAAAAACCTAAGAATATGAAACACAACTCGCAACTCCCTCTGCTCACTCAGACCCCCCCCACCCCCTCCCTCCTCGCCACCTTCCTCTGAAGGGAAGTTCATCCCGTGGGCTGAGCACGTCCCGTGACTTCATTTCACGCGACCCACCGACCAGATAAAAGATTTCGATTTAAAGCTTTCGTGACTGCAGAGATTCATCTTCTTGGTTCTTTCGGTAAAGTCACGTAGAAGAGAAGTAATAAAATAAAAAATAAAAAACATAATAAAATAATTCTCACGACGTTTCGGCCACAACGCAAGCAGCCGTCCTCAGGTGAAGACCAGGTCTGTCGGGGAGACAGCGCCTGAATGAAAAAAATAAAAATAAAAATTTCATTCAGACGCTGTCTCCCCGACAGACCTGGTCTTCACCTGAGGACGGCCGCTTGCGTTGTGGCCGAAACGTCGGAGAGAATTATTTTATTATGTTTTATTTATTTTATTTTATTACTTCCCTTCTACGTGACTTTACCGAAAAGAACCAAGAAGACAGATAAAAGATCTTCCGCGGACTTAATTTCTCACCTTCATGTATATTTTCCTGATCGCTGCTTGGCTGGCTCGGAGTAGCGATTCTCCGTGGCAGGTACTCACGACTAGAACCCCGGGGTATGCCTTATCCATAATTCTCCGATAATTTGCGCTTAATATTCTTATAATCCTTTGAACGGGCTTATAGGATTATAGGAATGTAGGGTGGGATAATATAGTATCGTGCGGACACAATGAGGCGAGATTGATGTGGCCGAGTGCCAAAAATAACTCCCGGCGCTGCGTTGTGGGGCCCAACCGTTCCGGCTGAAATTAATCACTCGCTCAACCACTTTGAAGACAGCACCGGGCAACGATTCTCATCAAACGCTCCGAGCATCTTAGCCGCACTAATCGAGTACTCGGAGGGGGTGGAGTTTATTTACGACCTGGCACCAACACTGGTGATGATTGTAGCGCGCTCGCTCACCTGTAAAGGTGTGCCCTCGTCATCATCACGACCCATGGGGCAGATCGCCCCGTCGGTGTCCTCTGCATATTTCGTCATCCGTTTCCACTCTCCTCTCTGTCCTGTGCCAATGTGCTCAAGTAGTGGCCACATCTTTCTGGCACCAAATATCTTACGTCGTCGCCGTTGTCAAGCAATTGTCTGCGGAGTCTTCCTCTCTTTCCGTGTTTCTTTCATTTTTTTTCGAACAACACGCTTTTTTATTTTCCACCCTTTAAATTTTCCACACAACGAGAGGTTTCCCAAACTCCATGATTTGTAGACGGAGTGAGAGACGTGGACCTTGGTTTGGCGGCAGAGTCGGCCCATTGTGTGTGCCGGCGTCACGGTTCAAATTGGCCAATGTTGGAAGATCCCACCGCAAATTTACTCACTTGGGATTACAGAATCAGAAAGTGGATGTCTACTGGCGCTATGAAGATCTTTATTGGCAGACGTCCAGTAGGGTTGGGTAAGAACGCTACAACAACATCAAAAATACAAAAAAAACACAATGGGAGTGCAAAGTATAGGTAAGGTAAACAAATTCCCTACAAAATATATTCAAATAAAACTAAATGATGTTCATCTTACCAGATAAAGCCCAATGAACTATTAAGTTATTTTTGAGAAGCGACCTGGCCACCAATGGTAGCTCAAGGAAAGTGGCTTATCACGTGTAAATGTATCGCGGTAAAATAATCTAAATTATCTGAATTCATGTTTCTACAATGATCGGCATCGCCTCCCACTGCAAACAACTTGTCAGGACCCTCCTGAACATGTTTCTTGAGAGTCAGTGAGGCCGGCCTGGTTCAACGAGCACAACAACAACAATAACAACAACAATAACAACAATAACAACAACAATAACAACAACAAACATGCGTTTTGCCGACAGTAATCACACATCGGGGGGAATGGATGAAGTGGTGGGTGGCGCTGTGGTTAGCGCACTTGCGCTATACATACGTATGTTGCCACTATTTGGACACACGTGTAGCAGAATAAAAAAAAAAGTGTGTCGTTGTTTGGAAAATGGAAGGAACCGGAGAGAGAGAAAGAGGAAGAGAGAGAGGAAGACCTAACAGAGAACGGCTTAACGACGACATGAAGAGGTTGGTGTCAGAAAGATGCGGCCACTACTTTGATCATCTTGGAATACGGCAGAGAGGAAAGTGGAAACACGTGACGAGATGTGCAGTGGACATTTACGACCTAACCGCCCGTGCGCATCGGATGTGCCCGGACCTGGCCGCACCTGAGTTCGACTCCTAGGCCACGGCAGACGCTAAGCTGCCATCGAATCTTGGTCATTGGCCATAGTAGTGAAGTATGGACAATCAACCAATCTATCTAGCGAGTCGTTTATTGATCTCGCGCCGATATTTTAAGCAGGCGCCGTCCGCATGGACTTGATTTAAAAGTACACAAAGAGAAGCGGGTGGGTGGTGTGTGGTGTGTGGGGGTGTGGGGGGTGTGGAGAGTGGTGGGGGGTGTGGGGCATTGTGTGGAGTTTGGGGGGTGGCGGGGGGTCTTTGTGGTTGGCGGCGATGGAGCGGAACATTGGCTGGGTTTGTGAGTTGTCTGTAACGGGCGACTCGGGCTCCCCCACACCCCTATCCCCCCACCCCCACCCCTATCCCCCCACCCGTGAAAATCGCTGTCGCCTTAGATGATGCCGCCGCGGTAGCTTTGAAGAAAGTAAACCCAGAGGACTACAATGACGAATTTTATAACAAGAATAATAACAACAACAAACTATTTTTTTTTACAAAAATCTACTCAAACACGTTCCTCAATTACAATACCTGTGGCATTCGATGGACAATGTATGCATATATAATGCGACGTTTCGGGCAATGCCCCTCCGTCGTGAGCACATGGATGACAAGTATCGGTGTTGATTATTATTGCTTGTGCACCGACTGCCAACGCTGCAGCAGCATCAACATCACCGAATCATTTGTGGCAAATTAATTCTGATGTTTTTGTCCTGACTGCATTGCCTATTATTTATATTTGAATTATTTCCACTACTATTTGAATTGTTAGAATTTGCATAATTCTTAGCATTATTAATATTGGTATTATTTATGTTAGCATTATGTGTATTGTTACTTTGTATTGTCATCCTTTGCATTTTTGTTACGTGTGTTATTATCGTACCAATCGATGTTATTTATATTATGTCGATTGTTAGTATTTATTTAGTTCTTATTATTTGTATTATTATGTATATTGTCGTAATTTATGTAGTTATTATTTGCATTGGTATTATTCCTTGTTCTTATATCTACAGTCATTATACGTATGTTCATTATTCGTATTGTATGTTATTTTTTTATACGTGACACGGTTGGTTTTTGTTCTGTGATTATTAGTGACACCTTTTGATCATCATCGTCACCACCACCATCATCATCATCATCCTGCTTGACATCATCACCGTCGTCATCCCCATCATCGTCAAGAGCTGGGTACTATTATTCACGATTGCTCTTATATATAGATGTTCGTGTATTAATATTGTATGCTGTATGTTTGTCGTGTGAATATTACATTTGGCATATTCGCGTGTGAATGTTGTGCGCGGTATATTCACGTGTGAATATTGTATACGGTATATATATAAAACACCCATCTCGCCTTGGCTAACCACGTAATCGTCATCACCATCATCATCATTCCATGGTCAATCCACTGCTGGATGAAGGTCTTGCCAAGTCGTCGCGACTGTCCATCACGATCCTGTGATATGCATCGTGAATATTCACGCAGGAGAATTGAAATGTTCGATTCGTCGTCGTTGTTGTTGTTGTTGATGCTGCTGTTCATTTTATTGTAAACATACGTGCATATGATTAGTTTGAAAAGCAAAAATACATACAATGAAATACACAATCTTGCAAAAACCCAACACATTTGTCAATAACACTGCCGCCAAAAGGAACATGTGTTTATACAAAATATATAGCAGTCAACGTGTCAGGCAATGGTCCTTCAATTGTGTTTTTTGACAAACATACCACGTGTTTTTTTACATATAGAAATTTGCTCATGTGCAAAACATAATTTAAGTGATACGACTCAATTCTGATTAAAATCCGTTTATATATATGTGAAGATTATATGTATTTGTTGTAGCGTCATTTGTTTAATTAGCTGCGCTATTCGTCAACATTGTTATTGGCCGTCGTTACTTGCTATTCCGTTATTACATACAGTTGTTATGCTTATATTAATGTTAATTGCGTTTCTCGCTGAATCGCACGTTCATTCTGAATAGATTATCGCCTGGTTAAAATACAAGATTTCATTATCGCACGCAATACAAAACACATTGTATGTCTAAACATGGCATGCGTACGTTTATCTTACAGATGGCTCTATACGTCTCGATTCTGCATTAACAGTCGTGTAATATTCCGACCTCATAGACATCTATCATATATTTATACACAATACGGTAAACACGAATATTTGCTGCTGCGTTGGCGGTGGTGCACAAACGACAACAACGACAACAACAACAACTGAACACGTTACGTTCCAATGACGCTGTGTGTGCCCTGAAAATGAAACATTTTAATAGACTACGTTTCGGACAATTGCCCCCTTTTTTATTGCCCCGAAACGTCGCGCAAGGAACGCTCTTCGATCAAGTCAAACAAAACAGAGCGTAACGCTCATCCTTTACTCTCGATTCGCTCTCACACCCAACACACACACGCATGCGTGCGTCTTGAGTGTGCGTGTATACTCGTGTGTTCGACAAATAAGTAACTGGTGCGCTGTGCAGACATCGTCACTGGGGAGACAAAGGCGGTCGGGCGTGGTGCTGGCCACCCACCCTCTCGTGTACCGGGCCGGCCTTCATAGGTGCTCGCTAACAGCACTTGCCCCAAAAATCTATTAAGGCTACACGGGGAATCTTTGTTTGAAGCTCGTGTGGCGAGACCAAGACGGTCGGGCGTGGTGCTGGCTACCCACCCCCTCGTGTACCGGGCCGACCTTCAGTAGGTGCTGCTCACCAACAGCACTTGCCCCAACAGTCTGTTGAAGGCTACACGGATGACCTTTGTCTTTGTTTTTGAACACGCATGTGTCGTGGGTGAATGGCTTGCTCAATGCGCTACGGAATTGGCGACCTCGAAGTTCGATTTCCGACCACGGCTACTACGAACACCGGTCACGAATATCTGAAATGCTCCGAAATGAGCCGAGTCCTACGTCGATGCAGCCTTTAAACGAGTACACGGGAGCGATCTTGTAAGCATCGGTGTCGGGGAGACAAAGGCGACCGGCCGGGCGTTGTGCTGTTCTGTACCTAGGCCCTCATGTTACACGATGACTCTTGGATATCTGTGACTTCAGGTTTGTGAATATTTGCGCCGGGGATGAGCGCGGCAGCGGGGATAGAAGATGACACCGATCCAAACGGTGCTCACTGCGTTCTCACTCTCACCGCGTCATCACGACCAGTCCACTGCTGGGTGAAGGCCCCCCCCTCCCCTATCCTCCTTTGTGTTGTTGTTATTGTTGATCAGACCTTAACGGCTGCTTGTGCGTGTTCAGATTCGAAAGGTCGCGTTATTATCTCCGATGAAACATTTCGGATGATAACCGCGATACGGAATCCACGCGTTTGCATGCCTTTGTTGTTGCATCGTTTGTTTTAATCGATAATGACGATGATGGTGGTGGTGATGCCGATGAATTTCTTCGTAGCGTCATTCGCGCAAACTGTGCAGCATGTCAAGTGCACATGGAGGAAGCCAGCAATTGCCCAAAGCTCACGTGATCTTTCGTCGGGCCCCGACAAACGCCGTGCAGACAGAGAGGGGAGGCAGGTGTCGTCCCGTTCGCTTGTTGCCCGTCGACGGGAAAACAATTGCCAACGCACACCTTTGGCTGGCCTCAACTTCGAGTCGACTTCTGACTGACAGCCAGAGAACTCAAGGGAGCAGGATGGGAGTGACCCGGGAGGTGGGGGGGGGCATCGGACTGCCAGCAGGGGGCGGTGCTTGCTACGTGTCATCCCAATCGAGTCATTTGTGGTGTCGTTCTCGAATTGGGGGGGGAAATTTGAACCGTGGCGCACTGAAATGATTGTTGCAAGTAGTTTTAATTTGTTTCCACCACGTAAGGCCCACTGAGTTGTACAGCTGTTTTTTTGTCGGGCGTGATGCTGGCCACCCACCCCCTCGTGTGCCGTGCCGGACTTCATAGGTCCTCGCTAACAGCACTTGCCCCAAAATTCTGTTAAGGCTATTCGGGGAATCTACGTTTGAAACTCGTGCGGCGAAACAAAGGTGGTCGAACGTGGTTGCTATACGGGGGATCGTTGTCTTTTAGTGGCTGTGAGTGAGTGGGTGACTGGGTAGGTGAGTGAGTGGTTGGGTGAGTAAGCGAGCGAGTGTGAGGGAGTGGGGAGTGTGGGGTGAGTGTACGTGAGTGGGTGGGTGAGTGAGTGGAGTGTGTGGGGTGAGTGTACGTGAGTGGGTGAGCATAAGTGAGTGGGGTATGTGGGTGGGGTGAGTGTACGTGAGTGTGTGGGTGAGTGAGTGGTGTGTGTGGGGTGAGTGTATGTGAGTGGGTGAGTGTACGTGAGTGGGTGGGTGGGTGGGGTGAGTATACGTGGGTGTGTAGGTGAGCGTGAGTGAGTGGTGTGGATGGGGTGAGCGTACGTGGGTGGGTGAGCGTGAGTCAGTGGTGTGTGTGAGGTGAGTGTCCGTGAGTGGGTGGGTGAGCGAGTGGTGTGGGTCGGGTGAGTGGGTGGGTGGGTGAGCGTGAATGAGTGGTGTGTGTGGGGTGAGTGCACGTGAATGGGTGGGTGAGTGGTGTGTGTGGGATGAGTGTACGTGAGTGAGTGGGTGGGTGAGCGTGGGTGGGTGGTGTGTGTGGGGTGAGTGCACGTGAATGGGTGGGTGAGTGGTGTGTGTGGGGTGAGTGTACGTGAGTGGGTGGGTCAGCGTGGGTGGGTGGGTGAGCGTGAATGAGTGGTGTGTGTGGGGGGAGTGTACGTGAGTGGGTGGGTGAGTGGTGTGTATGGGGTGAGTGTACGTGGGTGGGTGGGTGAGCGTGAATGACTGAGTGAGCGAGTGTTACGTTGTAATCTGTAGGTTTAGGTGAGCAAACCCGGGGTGGGTCAGACGAAACGTTCAGTCTGACAGACAGACAGCCATGATTGAGGGAGGCTATGCATAATTGATGCAACGCGGATTTTCATTTATGTAATTACGGCTTTAATTAAAATAAGCGGACGTGTAGCTTATAAGCGTCACTCGGGGACCTGGGAATCGCCTTGTCTGTGCGTAAGTCATTGCGTCTTGTGTATACATGCGTGTGACGCGCACGCAAACATCCCCCGTGTCATTTTCACAGACTGTTGGGACAAATGCTGTTAGCGAGTTGAGCAGAGAGCTGCTTTGTCGTGTTTAGTTTGTGGTCTTTCACACGCTCCTCTGATTAGCGCCGCTCGCTACGTAAGGTGCGAAAGAAGTTCTACATATTGTTGGTTCTTTCGGTAAAGTCACGTAGAAGGGAAACAATAAAATAATAAAAATATAAAAAATAAAATTCTCACGACGTTTGATTGCAACACAAGCAATCATCATCAGGTGTGAAATCCACAGCCAGAAGTTTTTTTTATTTTTTTATTTTCTTGCTGTGGATTTCACACCTGATGATAATTGCTTGTCTTGCAGTCGAAACGTCGTGAGAATTTTATTGTTTTATATTTTTATAATTTTATTGTTTCCCTTCTACGTGACTTTATCGAAAGAACCAACAAAATGAATCCCTGCAGTCACGAAAGCTTTAAATCAAAGTTCTACATACATACGAAAGGAGTGTGCGTGGTCAGCACCGCACCCGACCGCCTTTGTCTCCCCAGTGCTGATGTTCTATAAACACCGCACAGGATACTCGTTCAATGATGAGTCGACCTAGATGATAGCACACGCACACACAAAGAGGCGATGCTGTTTCGTGTGTCTCAATGTGGATTCGTTTTAGGAATAATCAACTCAACCGCGGGTCTCTATCGCACCTCTACAAACCATCGTGCACGCGAGCCACTCGTGGCTTACAAGAGGGGTGTTTCCCCCTTCTCCCCACTAAACCCCCCCCCCCCCCTCTCGAACTCTCTCTCAGAGTGGCCCCTCAATCCCTCTCGTAAAGACTATCGGGGCCAAGCAGATCCTCCTCCGTGTTTTGTCCTTTGCGAGTGTGACCCTAAGCACACACTCACACAAGGACAAAGATCCCCCACCACCCTCTCACCCCCCCCCCCCCAAGTTATAGCATTCACAGACGTCAGGCGCCAAGGCTGTGATAAATCCGGCACGGCACACGAGTGGGTGGAGGCGGGTGGTGTGGGGCAGAACCACGCCCGGCCGCCTTTGTCTCCCTCGTGACGATGTTTACTACACACCGCGCAAGGTTCTCATTTGAAGGCTGAGTCGACCGAGGGGGGAGGCCCAGGACCGGTTCGGATTATCGTCACTGGGTGTTGGTGGTCGTGAGCGGGAATCGAACTCGGCTTTGCTGGGTTCGCTACGCTACCGCTCAACGCACACTTACTCACTCACTCACACCCACACGCACACACAAATAACACTCACACACGCACACACATGTCACACTCACACACATTTAACACTCACACACGCGCGCGCGCGCACTCGCAAAACACACACGCAACGCGCTCAAACAACACTCACACCCTCACACTCACTCGCTCACACACACTCACTCAAACATAACACACACACACGTACACACACACGTGGGTCGCTACGTTCGACACTCGGCCGCTTGACCGTTTCAAAGCGCCGCTTTCTGCACGCGACAAAGGGCGGCTGACGCGCGCGGATTAAGTTTGTCCTCGCGACTCTGAAAGTGCTTTGGGAGGGTGGTGTAGAGGAGTGAGTGAGTGAATGAATGAGTGAGTGAATGAGTGAGTGACTGCCCGAATTGAGCACGCGTTCGCTCGGCTCGTGCGTGCATTGTGGCTGCGAGAGAGATTGGCGCCTTTGGAGCCAGACGATGTCATTTTAGTGCTAATGAGATGACTGTCTTGCGTGCCTGTGTGTGTGCCTATGTGTGTGTGTGTGTGCCTGTGTGAGTGTGCCTATGTGTGTGTGTGTGTGCCTGGGGAGGCGGTAGTGTAGCAGTTAGCGCTACGCTGCGCTTCGAACCCGGCGACCCGAGTTCGATTCCCGCTCACGGACAATGCCGGTGACGATTGTCTGAACCGGTCCTGGGCCTCCCTTAGGTTGACTTAGCCTCAAATAAGTACCTGGTGCGATGTGTAAACATCGCCACGGCCGGGAGTGGTGTTGGCCACCCACCCCCTCGTGTGCCGTTCCGGTCTTCATAGGTGCTCGCTAACAGCACTTGTCCGAACACTCTGTCTACGCTATACGGGGGATCTTTGTCTTTGTTTTGTGTCTGTCTATCTGTCTGTGCGTCCCGAGTGAAAGCGCTGCTTGTCATGTAAACAACAACAACAACAAACAAGGCGTTGTGATGTGCTGCTATTCTACCGATACGTCCATCCACACGTGTCCGTGCATCTTTAAGTGAGTCGGTCAGTGCGTCCCCGTGTCAGTGTGCGCCTCTAATCTGCATTGTCTTATGGTTGTTACTGTTTGACTTGCATCCCACTGGGATTTTTTTTGCAACACAGCGTTGAAATGCGGTGCTTTTTTTCTGGAAGCCGTTTTTTTCCCCCAGGATTTTTCTGTTGCGTGTAGTAGTAACTCTGAGATGTTTCTTTGTTCGTGTTTTTGTTTTGTTGCGGTTGCGTCAGAGTCAAGAGCCGCCACGGCACACGGGGCCACACCGAATAAATGCAACTGAAAAACTGGAAAACTTCTTCTTGGTTTTTTCGGTAAAGTCACGTAGAATGGAAATAATAAAAACATTTAAACATAATAAAATTATTCTCACGACGTTTCGGCCACAACGCAAGCAGCCGTCCTCAGGTGAAGAACAGGTCTGTCAGAAAGACAGAAAACAGCGTCTTTCTGACAGACCTGTTCTTCACCTGAGGACGGCTGCTTGCGTTGTGGCCGAAACGTCGTGAGAATTATTTTATTATGTTTTTTTTCTTTTCTTTTTTTTTCCATTCTACGTGACTTTACCGAAAGAACCAATAAGATTAATCCCTGCAGTCACGACAGCTTTAAATCGAAATTTAACTGTAAAACTGTTCACCCGTCCGCGCGTGACACCGTACAGGCGGCCCCCGTCCATCCTCTCCCGTCGGCCGAGACGAGGATGGGAGGGTGGGGAGAGCAGTGACGGAGTCAATCTCCGTGCGCGCGTCCGTCAATCCGTCAGACCCGTTTGTCCTCGGCGGCCAAGCGAGTAAAGTCAAGAGCAAAGCGAGTAAACATGAAGGCGAGGGCCCTTGTGAAACGCTCGCATTTTGGTGCTAATGAGTTGACTTCCCCGGCGCCGTCCTTAAAGCGACTGTCGCAATCAAAGCTGGCTGGAAGAAAAAAAAGAAACGGGCAGCTTCCTTGTAACTCAGCACAGTGGAAATAGAACGAGCGCCTTTGATTGCTACTGTTAGTTAAACCGCGCGCGCGCGTGCGTGTGTGTGTCTGTGT
The DNA here is from genome assembly GCF_015708825.2 of Lethenteron reissneri. Lineage (NCBI taxonomy): Eukaryota > Metazoa > Chordata > Hyperoartia > Petromyzontiformes > Petromyzontidae > Lethenteron > Lethenteron reissneri. The sequence continues at coordinate 5,365,556 of NC_083823.1, read as the reverse complement.
ATGCACGTCTATGTGCGTGTGTGTGTGTAGTGGGGAGCGGTAGTGTAGGGGTTTGCGCGCTACGCTATGAACCCGACGACCCGACCCGGGTTCGATTTCCGCTCACGGGCAACACCGGTGACGATTATCTGAACCGGTCTTGGGCCTCCTCTAGGTCGACTCAGCCTCAAATGAGTACCTGGTGCGGTGTGTAAATATTGTCACTGGGGAGATAAAGGCGGCCGAGCGTGGTGCTGGCCACCCACCCCCTCGTGTGCCGTTCGGGCCTTCATAGGTGCTCGCTAACAGCACTTGCCCTTACAGGCTATACGGGGGATCTTTGTTTTTTTTTGTATCGGTATGTGGGAACGGTAGTGTAGCAATTAGCGCTGCGCTATGAACCTGGCGCTCCGAGTTCGATCAGTGACAATTATCTGAACCGGTTGTGGGCCTACCCTAGGTCGACTCAGCCTCAAATGAGTACCTGGTGCGGTGTGCAGTAAACATCGGCACTGGGAAGACAAAGGCGGTCGGGCGCGGTGCTGGTCACCCACCCCCTCGTGCGTCGTGCCGGCCTTCATAGGTGCTCGCTTAACAGCACTTGACCCAACAGTCCGTTAAGGCTACGCGGGGGATCTTTGTCTTTGTAGGTACGTGCAACGCGTGTATTTATCGCTTTGACTCCCCGTTTAAATTCGCCTCGAGTTCGGCATGAAGGACCAAAAACTTCCCACCCCCACCACTATCCCACCCCTCCCTTCACCCTCCCACTCCCCCCCTTCTTTTAGAGTGTCACTCTAGATTTATGGCGGACGTACCCGTCCACTCCCGCATATATATTAAAAAAAACTCATTTGGAACGGAGGCACAATAAGAAAATATGCGCGACTCGGGTCTCTCAAGCTTTGACTGATCTTATTAGCGGCCGTGAAGTTATGTGCGTGTGTGTTGCTGTGTGTGTGTGTTGATGTGTGTGTATGTTGCTGTGTGTTGATGTGTGTGTTGATGTGGGTATGTGTGTTGATGTGTGTATGTTGATGTGTGTGTGTCGATGTGTGTATGTGTGTTGATGTGTGTTGATGTGTGTGTGTCGATGTGTGTGTATGTTGATGTGTGTATATGTGTTGATGTGTGTGTGTTGATGTGCGTATGTGTGTATGTGTGTTGATGTGTCTATGTGTGTGTGTGTTGATGTGTGTGTGTTGATGTGTGTGTTGATGTGAGTGTGTTGATGTGTGTGTGTTGATGTGTGTGTATGTTGCTGTGTGTATGTGTGTTGATGTGTGTGTTGCTGTGTACATGTGTTTTCACATGGGGAGCGGTGGCGCAGTTGTTAACGCGAAGCGCTACGAACCCAGCGATCCGAGTTCGATTCCCACTCACGGCCACCCACACCAGTGATGATTATCTGAACCAGTCGTGGCACACCAATAGGTCAACTCAGCCTCAAATGATTACCTGGTGAAGTGTTTAAACATCGCTACTAGGGAGACAAAGGCGGTCGAGCGTGGTGCTGGCCACCCACCCCTTCGTGTGCAGTTCCGGCCTTCATAGGTGGTGCTACTCGCTAACAGCAACCAGCCGCACAAAGTATGTTAAGGCTACACGGGGGATCTTTGTCTTTGTTGTGTGGGGGGTGGTTGTTGTCGTGGTTAGCGCACTCAGCTCCCATCTCGACGAGACGGCGTTCGATTCCCGCTCACCACTTGCGCGGGTGATGGGCCTCCCCTAGGTCGATTCAGCCTTAAACGAGCACCTGGTGCAGCGTAGGGTGCCCTCAATCGCACCCCCTTACGTGCTCACTAACAGCAGTTGCCCCAATAACCTGTGAAGGCGATACGGGTCATCGTCATCTTTGTCGAAAACCGGCAGTGGACTGAAAATGCGCCGTAGATTAACGCCGCCATCGACTTACGGTTGGATACTTTAAAAAAGGCATGAACTTTTTGTCAATGCTACAGACAGACATTAAGCATGCAGGGTGCTTTTTTTTTTTCTTCCCCCAGTGTTTACGCGTTCATGAGAAGTGTGCACTCTTTCAAGAAGACGCGTTCCCACTTCGCCGCCGCATTTTATTTATGGCTTTAATTGCGCGCAGACGAGTTTTAATTGGCTATTAAATGTATCTGAGCAAACAGGCGCCGCTAATCACCAATGAGTCAATTAAAATGTGAACGCCGAGCCACCCCCACTGTTTATTACAGGCCTTCACGTCGCGCGTAACGGGAGATCGAATCGGCCCCACGGGGTATAGAGGCGCAGCCCTGCAATGGCTTCCAAGTAGTGCCTGCTGTGTATTTGGAGTTTGCGTATTCTCGCTCGCGCTCTCTCTCTCTCTCTGTCCCGTGGTCTTGTCGATTTTTCTCCGGGTCCTCCGGGTCCTCCGGTTCCCCCCCCCCTCTACAATGTGGTACTCAATTTTGTTCACCCCCTTCGGGATGATGGAGCCGAGTCGAAATCCCCCCCCCCCATCCCCACCAGGATTTGAACTCGTAACCTCGCCGATTGCGAGACGTTCATTCAATCTCTGAGCCACTTGACGGCATTCAAAACCAACGATATTCATAATTATTTTTGGGTGCCACGGTGGCGAGACGTTAACTACCTCACCTGGTATACAGGAGGTTGTGGGTTCGATCCCGATCCCGACCCTGACGCCTGCTGTATATTTTGGGTTTGTGTGTCTCTCTCATCATCATCATCATCATCACGGTAGCTAGGAGATGTTAATTACCTCACCTGGTATACAGGAGGCTGTGGGTTCGATCCCGATCCCGACCCCGACGCCAGCTGTATATTTGGAGTTTGTGTGTCTCTCTTTCTCCCCGTGGTGACGTGGATTTTTTTTTCTCCGGATCCTCCGGTGTTTTTTCCCTCCACGTGTAGCATCAACATCACGCGTTCAGAGTATGTTTGTGCTCTACATCGTCCACGTGACGATAAGCCCCTTCGTTGAGCTGTCATTTGTGGTCGCCAGGTCGCTACTGAATAAGAGCTATATAGCTAAGTGGGCCTTACCTGGCAAGAAAAACAAAAATGATAGCTTAGTGCCTAGAAGATCTTTTTGAAGGATTTCTTGGAAGTTCATCATTTCTGTGGCAGTGATTTCAGTGCAAGCGGCATCTGTCCCGACCGGTTTCGACATGCGTTGTCGCATCAGCAGTGTCAGGCTTGCTTGAATCAGGGGACGCGAGACCGGCAGCAAACGCCCGGCCGCCTTTGTCTCCCTTGTGGTGATGTTGACAGGCCACACCGCGTTCTCATTTGAGGCTGAGTCGACTTAGACGAGGCCCAGGACCTGTTAAAATATCCGTCAATGGTGTCGAGCATGAGCGGGAATCGAACTCGGGTGTCTCTGTTTCGCAGCGCAGCGCGCGAACTGCCACAGCCACCGCAGTTCACGCGCGCGCAGCCAACTCACACAAAGACAAAGATCCCCCCGTGTAGCCTTAACATACTTTCGGGGGCAAGTGCTGTTAGCGAGCAACTCACGTAACCCCCCTTTCCAGGCCCCGCCCGCCGCCCCAACACGCACACACGACGACTACGACGACGACGTAGCAACAATCATGAACGGTCGGCTCGAAGAAAGGGGCAAAGATAAACACGGCTCCTGGAAAGGGAACGCGGAATGAGCGCATTGTGCCCGCGCGCATTTCAGTCTGCCGTGTGTGGTGGTGGTGGGGGGGGGGCCCTTTGAAGTGTGGCTCGGCGCTGGTGCGGGTTGGCGGGTGGAGAAGGGGGGGGGGAGCAATAGTTGTGTGTGGGGTGGTGGTGGTGGTGGTGGTTGGGGGGGGGGGCAGCTTCGCTCGTGGTCACGGCGACGCCAGCGAGTCGGAAAGCGCCGGGCTTTGTGTTCGATTGGTTCCTCGCCATTGTTCCGTCTGTCCGGCTTACAATGCGAATTACAGCAGCGCGCCAGCGCGCAGAGAGACGGAGCGAGGGGAGGAGAGGGGAGCCACGGGGACACGGGGAGGGAGTTCGTGTGTTCGTGTGTGTGTGTGGGTATGGGGAGCGGTGGTGCATTGGTTAGTGTGTGTGTGGGTATGGGAGCGGTGGGGTCGTGGTTTCTGTGTGGGTACGGGGAGCGGTGGTGCAGTGGTTAGTGTGGGTTTGGGGAGCGGTGGTGTAGTGGTTTCTGTGGGTTTGGGGAGCGGTGGTGCAGTGGTTTGTGTGGGTATGGGGAGCGGTGGTGCAGTGGTTAGTGTGGGTTTGGGGAGCGGTGGTGTAGTGGTTTCTGTGGGTTTGGGGAGCGGTGGTGTAGTGGTTTCTGTGGGTATGGGGAACGGTGGTGCAGTGGTTTGTGTGGGTATGGGGAGCGGTGGTGCAGCGGTTTGTGTGGGTATGGGGAACGGTGGTGCAGTGGTTAGCGCGCTGCCCGACGAGCTCGGCCACCCGAGTTCGATTCCCGCTTACGGCCAACACTAGCGAATATTATCTGAACTCAACCTGGACCTCCCCTAGATCGACTCAGCCTCAAATGAGTACCTGGTGCGATGTGTAAACATCGCCACACTGGGGGAGACAAAGGCGGGGCCGGGCGTGGTGCTCGCCACACCGCTCCCTCGCGTGCCGTGCCCCAACAGTCTGTGAGAGTCTACCCGGGGTAATACTTGACGTGGTGTGCCACTTGCACGCTGGCAGTTTGTGACGATTGCGTGTCGACACGTCTCCCACACGCCTCTGGATGGGAGGACACCGAGGTTTGCGCATGCAGCGACTACGAGAGCTGCGTGCAGAGAGCACGAAGAGTGCCGTGTAAGAGAGTGGAGAGTTTGGGGAGAGAGAGAGAGAGAGAGGCAGCGAGAGTAGAGAGAGAGAGAGAGTGAGCGAGAGAGTGAGCGAGAGGTGGGGGTTTACATAAAGCAAAGTTATTTAAAAAATAAAAAAAATAATAACGAAATGATGAACGAAGCAGAGTGCCGACTACACCGAGCATCTTCTTGTTTCCACTGATCGTAAAAAAAAGAGAGAGACAGTGGGAAGAGTGGAGAGCGTGGGAAGAGAGTCAGGGAGAGAGAGAGGGGGGGGGAGAGATTGGGGGAGATAGAGAGTCGAGAAAGAATAGAAAAGAGAGAGCGAGAGAGAGAGTTGAGAGCAGTGGTTCTTAACTTTCACTGCGGCCTTGCATCCATTTGCTTATCAGTCGTGAAGAATATTTGATGTGAACACATCCGCAGGTTTGATGGAACAAGTAGTCGTTCTTACGTGCACGTGCTCAATGTGTGTTTTCGCTGATTTACCTTCTCAGAACATCTGGCCGCGTCTCGCACAACCCCAGAAAGAGCTTCTCGCATCGGCCCAGATTAAAAGGAACCGCTGGTTTAGAGATAGGAGACAGAGCGAGCGAGAGAGAGATGAAGAGAGGCGAGAGAGGGAGTAGAGAGTAGAACACGCGAGCAGGGATGAGAGAGGGCCAAAGGTGGAGTGGGAGAGTGGAGTGGAGGTGGGGGGGGGGTTATGCAGTAGAGAGGGTTCGCGGATAACTTTTCCATTAAAAAGGGGGCGAGCGAGCGAGCGAGTGAGAGACCAAGAGAGGCGCCGGAATGCGAGATGGGGGGCTGGTGACAGCGCTAATAAGGCGTGCAGGACATACTCAATGACACTGCGGTGTTGTCTTAATGGACAGAGGGGGAGGAGGCGGCGGCGGTGGGGGGGGGGAGAGCCATAACGCGAGGATTCTGTCTGAGCGAATTCCATCCTTCTCGCTGCGCGTTCACAGGGCGCGCTACGGAGGCGCCGCGCGTTTCCTTTGAACTCGCGGCCGTGACCGATCGTGTTGTAGCGCCTTTGTGCGGTGCCGCACTGCCTCCAAACACGCTGCCGAACAGCTCCCGCTCGCTCTCTAAAGAGCGAGGGGACGGGAACGAATAAAGGGTCATTCAATCTCGTGCGGCGAGCAGCGCACGTGTTACTCGTCTCACTCGTGCGTCGCTCCCCTGGACGGTCTGTGAGAAGCTATACGGGGGATCTTTGTCGGTGTGTGCCACTGCACGGTTGTCCGGCCAGCGAGCGTGTTTGTGTGCGCGCGTGTGTGTGTGTGGTTACGTGGTGCGCTGTGTAAACATCGCAACGAGCGAGACAAAGGCGGCCGGGCGTGGTGCTGGCCACACATCGCTTCGCGTGCCGTGCCGGCCTTAGGAGGTGCTACTCGCTAACAGCACTTGCCCCAACAGCCTATGAAGGCTATGGGGGGGGGGGGGTGGAGCGTTGTTTTTTGTGTGTTGGCACAAGTGGGGAGCACAGGTGGTGCATCTGCCAGTCATCTCAGTGGGCCAACCCGCGCCACCTGGGTCTGTCCCTCGAGCTCTTACCAGCGTGCCCCTGACTCTTCACGTCACGGCCTCAAGGTGCACCTAGCCTGGCACGAGCGCCGTCGTGACGTCGCCGCCACTTAGTGGCGAACGTTGGTTCGTTGTTGTTGTTGTTGCTGTTGAGCCTTAAAATGAGTATTTGTTGCGGTGTTTAAACTTCGACATTGGGGAGACAAAGGCGGTCCGGCGTAATGTTGCCCCCCCGACCTTCCTAGGTGTTACTCCCTAACAGCACTTGCCCCACCAGCCTGCTGAGGCTAGACGGAAGTCGCAGCTGTTGAGAATGTGCAAGCAAGGCTGCCTTCCACGCCTGAACCTCCTCCCACTCTCGATGTTGCTGTTGGCTGCCAGACACGTGCCGAGTCCATCAGCGGACCAGGCAGACGTATTCAGTCAGGATCGATCTAAGAATCTCATCGCTAAATGCCATCGCGAGAATTGTTCTTGAACTTACCGGCGAGCTGAAACAAGAATTATTCAAATACAGCACACAATTGCACGTTGAGTGTGTGTGTGTGTTGATCTTTTGATGCGAACAACAACGTACATTTATTTCGATTTAAAGCTTTCGTGACGGCAGGGATTCATCTTCTTGGTTCTTTCCGTAAAGTCACGTAGAAGGGAAATAATAAAATAATAATAATAAAACATAATAAAATACAATTCTCACGACGTTTCGGCCACAACGCAAGCAGCCGTCCTCAGGTAAAGAACAGGTCTGTCGGAAAGACAGCGTCTGAATGAACACCACCAAGATTGGCAACGTACATTTAGAGACGCGTCACCCAGGATCGACATGTTAAAGGGAAGGTCAATGCCGATGACATGCGGCGGTTAACCAGCGTTGATTGAAGCGATCCCGACACTGCTGATGAGACAGTTGTATGCCGAAACCGGTCGGTACAGATATCGCTTGCGGTCAAATGCAATGCCGCAAAAAAATTATGAACGTCCCAGAAGACCGTGGGGCCGATGAGTAGTGCTGTTTTTTATTTGCTGATTTGTATCTCACATCGGGAGCGTGATTGGGTGCCCATCGATATTCGATGATTACGATCACCACTTGCGATCATGTCCCGTCGTGTCGATCTCTCACATTCTCGTGGTTTACCGGAAACGGGGCAGAAGACGACGCAGCTTGCTCGTCGCAAGAAGTTCACGGTTCGAATCCAAGCAGCCGCGCTGATTAATGGTGCGGGTGTGTTCGCCGTAAAGCCACACACCGCGTGCAATCACAGCAGGCCATTGCGTGAGGCTGACGTGGTAGTCCAGATCTGCCTGAATAAATCTATTGGGGCTCTTTGAACACGGCCGCCGCCGCCATCGCCCTGCGACTGCGGAAACAACGTGGCAAGACCCTCTCGAAAACGCGTCGCCACACTCGCAGAAGCCCTTCCCGGTAAACAAACTCGGCGGTGATAATTGCTGTCGGAGGGGACCGGTAAGATGATAATCGCGACGATGATGATGATGACGACGATGATGACGACGATGACGATGATGATGACGACGATGACGACGACGACGACGATGATGATGATGATGATGACGACGATGACGATGATGATGACGACGATGACGATGATAACGATGATAACAATGACGATGATGACGATGATGACGACGATGACGACGATGACTTTGATGATGACGACGATGACGATGACGACGACGATAATGATGACGATGACGACGATGACGACGACGATGATGACGACGACAACGACGACGACGACGATGATGACGATGATGATGTGATCATCCGCGTTTCCATGGAAACGGGCGGTCGCTCGGGACGCCAGCCACGGGGCGTTGGAGCCAATTAATGGGCCCGAGGAAGAGGTCGTGGACTAAGTGTGCACATTAGGCGAGCGCCGAAGCGCCACGAACAAACAATGTCATCGTCATGATCATCATCCAGTCAAGGGTGGCCGTTCAATTCGTCGTCACGCAATCAATGATCGCCATCGCATCAATAGTAAGCGTTGTCATAATTAATTACGTCATCGTCAAATCAATAGTAATAATGGAATCGTCGTTGTCCAATAAACGGTGATAATTTTATAATTGATATATATCTGTATAGATCGTTGTCATCCAATCGATAGTAATCAATTTAGCATAATTTTACCGATAGTAATCGGTAATAATAATTATCTGATCAATGTTCATGATCGTCATCATCGATATCTATGACCGTCTGTCACCGTGGTGCAAAAGTCTAATCGTTGTGGTCGTTGTTGATTTATCTTATCTCTCGTTATGTTACTCTCGTGTACATTGTGTCTCCACACGTGTACACAACTCCGTTGTGTGTCTCCACACGTGTACACATCGACGCACACTTGCAGACACCTACAAATGTAAAGATCCCCCGTATAGCCTTGACAGATTGTCGGGGCAAGTGCTATTAGTGAGTCACACCTGTAAAATACGGAGCTGCACACGAGGGGTTGGGTGGCCAGCGCCATGCCAAGGCGCCTTTGTCTCTCCAGAGGCGATGTGTGCACGCACCGCACCACGTACTTGTTTAAGGCTGAGTAGACCTAGGAGGGTTCCAGGACCGGTTCAAATATCGTTGTGACTGCTAATGGTCGTGAGCAGAGATCGAACTCGGGTTCGTAGCGCAGTGCGCTAACCACTGTGCTACCGCGAACCACACACACACACAGACAAACACACACACGTTGACTCACACACAGACAAACACACACACAGAAAAACACAAATACGCAAAAACACACACACAGACAAATACACACACACAAAGACACACACACAGACAAATACACACACGCAAAGACAAAGACACACACACAAAGACAAATACACTCACACAGACAAACACACACACACACAGACAAACACACACAGACAAACACAAACACGCAAAGACACACACACACACAGACAGACAAATACACACAGACAAATACACACAGACAAAGACACACACAAAGACACACACACAGACAAATACACACACACAAAGACACACACAAAGACACACACAAAGACAAATACACACACAAAGACAAATACACACACAGACAAAGACACACACAGTCCTGCAGCAGGTTACTGCGTTCTTAAGTGAACCCGGCGACCCGGGTTCGATTCCCGCTCACTGACAACACGCTTATCTGACCCAACCATGGGCCTCCCCTAGGTCGGCTCAGCCTCAAATGGGAACCTGGTTCAGTGCGCAAACATCGCCAGTAGGGAAGACAAAGGCGGCCGGGCGTGGTAATGACCATACCACCCCCTCGTGTGCCCGCGCATGCCCTGCATAGGTGCTCGCTAGCTCCAACAGCACTTGCCCCGAGCAGTCTGATATGGGGGACCTTTATCTTTGTTCACGCGCGATCGCGTGGACGAAGAGTGACGCACACATGACCACCGTAATTCGCATCTGCCCGAGCATTCATTGGGGGCATATGGGAGCGGTTACTCGGGCCCCGCTCGGGATATTTCATCGGCTTAATGCCGCTGCATGCCTCGCTCCGTGTTCATGTTGTTCCCGTGGGAGGCGCGCCGTGTCGCCTCCACGTGAGCGCTCGGGAGGCCATCTCGAGGTCGCTCCCAGGTTCCACGTCTCAGATGTCCTTCCTTCTTTCCTCCTCCTACTCCTCCTCCTCGTGTTGAGGAGGGAGCCGCTGTGAGCCCCGCTCCGAGCCCTGCTCTGTAGGGATTGAGCCACGGGGACGCGACCACGAGTGATGCTGCTGCTACTGATGGTGGTGGTGGTGGTGTTATGATCAAATTCCACGCAACTGCTTCCAATGATCTTCTTGGTTATTTCGGTAAAGTCACGTAGAAGGGAAGTAATAACATAATAACAATTAAAACATAATAAAATAATTCTCACGACGTTTTATTATTTTATTTTATTATGTTTTATTTTTATTATTTTATTACTTCCCTTCTACGTGATGACTTTACCGAAAGAACCAAGAAGATGAATCCCTGCAGTCACGAAAGCTTTGAATCGAAAATTCTTCCAATGAATGCAATCCAAGTGAGATAACGGATGTGTTAGGATAACAAAACTGCTGTTGAACAAATGCGTTTGGTCAGATGAGATGCAGTGGGTTTAATAGAAGCGATCTAGACAACATCGGCAGTTGATACAGTATTAAATATCGAGGTGTGATGAGAATACAGAAGCGATTCAAAGGGTGGAGATGAAGTGAGTTGGACAGGAGGGATACAGACTAAGAGAGATACGGGATATTCGTTAGGTGATTTCGTTTTCTTGTGACGGATACGATAATTTGAAGTCGAGTTGATAACAATTCGAGCACCCGTCTATGTTTTATGGTTCCTTGGTCCCTTGAACGCAGGGAGCCCCTCCGCTTTTGCTCGTTGTGTTCGGGCCCTGCACCACCACATAGCGGTGGGTTCAGTGGAGAGCGGTGGGGCAGCGGTGATCGCGCTGGGCTACCGACACGTCAACGGGAGTTCCATTCCCGCTCGCAGCCAACACCAGCGACGATTATGCGGACCAAAACCAGGGCCCTCCCACCCCCCCTAGATGAACGTAGCTTGAAGTGAGTACATCATCTGGTGCGGTGTGTCAACAGCGCCACTGGGGAGACAAAGGCGGCCGGGCGTGGTGTTGGGTAGCGCATTGCTCTGTGAATCTCGTGGCGACCTGGGTTACGAGTCCTGGCCACGGTTAACATCACGACATTCAAACTTTATTTTTAGAGCACTATTCGTGCAAAAAAAATGCAATACAAAGTGCTTTACAGGCATGAACAATAACAGTAAAACTGTAGGCAAAATAAAATCACGTTGTAACAAATTTGTAGCAAAGACATCATAATAATAAAAAATATAACACATCGAGAACATCCTCATTCAAAGCGAGTTTTTAAAAAGTCCGTTTTTAGATTTATTTTAAAAGTGCTTAACGATGCCCGGGCAGGCTGTGGCACAGGCGAGGCCTGTACACACTAAAAGCTCATAAGAGATTTTTTTTGGGTTAGATCGCGTAAATATATAAATGTGTCGTTAAAACCCGCCACCACCCGACACAGCCAACTAGTGAGGGTTGTCACGTAAACAGAACGTGGCCAATTCGTCACTAGCACAGCACACCGGTGTTTTGGAGAGCCAAACAACAACACAAAAACCTCTATTATGGATGATATTGGTCGCGAAAGCCACCATGTTAAACACTGAAAGCTGCTTTTAGTGTTTGCTTGAACTCATCCGTTCAAGCAAGCAACTGATGATTCAGGTGTGTATCCATCAATCTGGGGGGGGGGGGGGCAAGGGGAGACAAAGGCAGCCGGGCCGAGGAGGCCGTTGTTTTCTAGCCGCACCTCCGATTAACACGGTTGGCTACGTACGGTGCGAAAGAAGAGGTTCAGCATACATACAAAATAAAACGTCATCATTGGGCCATTCGGCCCGACCTTAGCATGCTCCCACGAGCAACACCTGGCCCTGTGGTTTATAAATCTGCACGCGGGCGGAGATGTGTGCGGTGTGCGTGTGTTGTGTGTGTGCGGTGTGTGTGTGTGCGGTTTGTGTGTGTGTGGTGTGTGTGCAGTGTGTGTGTGCAGTGTGTGCGGTGTGTGTGTGTGCGGTGTGTGTGTGTGTGTGCGGTGTGTGAGCGGCGTGTGTGTGTGCGGTGTGTGTGTGTGCGGTGTGTGTGTGCGGTGTGTGAGCGGTGTGTGTGTGTGTGCGGTGTGTGTGTGCGGTGTGTGTGTGCGGTTTGTGTGTGTGTGTGGTGTGTGTGCGGTGTGTGTGTGCGCGGTTTGTGTGTGTGCGGTGTGTGTGTGCGGTGTGTGAGCGGTGTGTGTGTGTGTGTGTGCGGTGTGTGTATGCGGTGTGTGTGTGTGGTGTGTGTGTGTGTGGTGTGTGTGCGGTGTGTGTGTGCGCGGTGTGTGTGTGTGCGGTGTGTGTGTGCGGTGTGTGTGTGCGGTGTGTGTGTGGTGTGCGGTGTGCGTGTGTGTGCGGTGTGTGTGTGCGGTGTGTGTGCGGTGTGTGTGTGTGCGGTGTGTGTGCGGTGTGTGTGTGTGCGGTGTGTGTCTGTGTGCGGTGTGTGTGTGCGGGTGTGTGTGTGTGTGTGGTGTGTGTGTGTGCGGTGTGTGTGTGTGCGGTGTGTGTGTGCGGTGTGTGTGTGCGGTGTGTGTGTGCGGTGTGTGTGCGGTGTGTGTGTGTGCGGTGTGTGTGTGCGGTGTGTGTGTGGTGTGTGTGCGGTGTGTGCGGTGTGTGCGGTGTGTGTGTGCGGTGTGTGTGTGTGCGGTGTGTGTGTGCGGTGTGTGCGGTGTGTGTGTGTGTGCGGTGTGTGTGCGGTGTGTGTGTGTGTGCGGTGTGTGTGTGCGGTGTGTGTGTGTGCGGTTTGTGTGTGTGGTGTGTGTGCGGTGTGTGTGTGGTGTGTGTGTGCGGTGTGTGTGTGTGCGGTGTGTGTGTGGGGTGTGTGTGCGGTGTGTGTGTGCGGTGTGTGTGCGGTGTGTGTGCGGTGTGTGTGTGTGTGCGGTGTGTGTGTGCGGTGTGTGTGTGCGGTGTGTGTGTATGCAGTGTGTGCGGTGTGTGCGCTGTGTGTGTGTGCGGTTTGTGTATGTGCGGTGTGTGCGGTGTGCGTGTGTGCGGTGTGTGTGTGCGGTGTGTGCGGTGTGTGCGTGTGTGTGTGGTGTGTGTGCGGTGTGTGTGTATGCGGTGTGTGTGCGGTGTGTGGCATACGTGGTGAATAATGCATGGTGTAGCCTCCCTTGATGTCGCATCCGTTATTCCGCAGCGCGCGCTCCTGGCGCGTGTCACACAATCCATTAGCAACGTTACTGCGTATCCAGAGGGGGGAGGAGGGAGGGAGGGAGATGGGGGGGGGTATAACCTACAGACTTCGATGTATACACACCGTGTGTGTGTGTGGAGAAGAGTGAAGAGAGGTTACTACTGATCCTGTAGTGATGGTGTCGGAGGGCGAATGGGAATGGGTGGTGGTCGTGATTCGCGACGCCGAGGCCACGAGTCCAGCGGGACCCAGTTCGATTCCCTCTCACGACCGATTTATCAATGGGCAATATCTAAACCGGACCTCCTCGAGGTCGACTCAGCCTCGAGTGAGAGTCGCTGGCACGGGGTGTGTGAGTCTGACCATCGGGAGAGGCGAACGCGGCCGGACGTAGACACAAACAAGTAAAAGATTAAATCAATATTAATATAATACAAAAAGATGCAATGAGAATTTAACAACCGCATAATCACGTCGCTATCAACTCATCCACGCCATACATTGTGCCTTCTTCAGGAGGTGCTCGCCAACAGCACTTGCCCCAACAGCATGTCGAGGCTATACCGCAGTGCTTCTTAACCTTTACTGCAGCCTTGCACCCCCCTTTGGTTCTGACTCGTAACAAAAAAATGTGATGTTAATGAACACATGGGGGTTTGATGAAACAAAGTAAGTTGTGTACTTGCGTGCCAGTGCTTAATTGGTGTTTCGACGATTCACCTTCAAAAATGAAATCTGGCTACGTCTCGCACCCCCAGTGTGTGCAGCGAGCACCTCAGGTGAAGAAGACCCACTGGGTTGTCGGGGTGGTGTATCTTTGTCTTCGTATTCGTTGCGGTGGTTCGTGAAGACTCTCTCTATCTGCTTTACAAAGCTTAAATTGTCACTCGAACGCTGGCTCCGAGTAGCAATCGTCGGCGTAAGGCACTACCACTGCAGTGCAACGTATGCCTATCAAACACATTCCTGCGGAGGGAGCTGGTAGGAACGTTGGGTTGCTCGGTCAATGGCCTGCAGGGTCAACGGCGGCGTGGTGTATTCCGCAAATATACCCGACTGTGAGGGCGGGCACAAGCCGGCGTGAGTAGGTTAAACGTTGAGTTTTCTAAGGGCACCACGGGGTGACCAGCCTCTCCCCACCCAGCCCCTCCCCACCTAGCCCCACCCCTTCCACCCAGCCCCTCCCCACCCAGCCCCTCCCCACCCCTCCCACCCCCCACCCAGCCCCACCCTCCCCACCCAGCCCCTCCCGACCCTCCCCACCCAGCCCCTCCCCACCCTCCCTACCCAGCCCCTCCCTGCACGACGGACAGACGGACACAATAATCCCCTGTGGGCTGGTGTAACCAGGAGGTTCCTACCAGTATAATAACAATACTCCGATACACAATTGTAATCTTTATTCCCATAATCCTACGAACGTAAGGCGAGATGGGTGTTGGTGGCGTGGCCAAAGGAATTTCTGGACTGTTGGGAGCTCAAATGAAACTCTACTTACGCCAGAAAAAAAATGTGTGTGGCACAATCTTCATAACGACAATGATGCTGATGATTGTGGTGGTTTGTTTTATTTGTAGTTATTCAAATCCAAATCTCCCTCACCACCCCCCCCCCCCCCCCCGACATAGCAAACCCAACATTTTAAACACAAAATTAACATGATCAAAGTCAATACAAACAACGCCTCCGTCCCACGGCAGTATTTTCATCGTTTAAAATCGACGGTGGAGGCCAATCAGTTTCAAGGACAACGCATATATTATAAGAGCAAGTTTGTTTCATTTGCATGGTTTACCACAAAGCATGACCGTGTGCTCAATGCGGACTTGATGACGCCTTGCAATAGCTGCGTCTATCCGGTGTTTGGACACCCATAACAACCTCCTGTATTATTGCCGTAAAGGAGAAGAGCCTTTTCTATTTTTCATCATAATTGTCGTCACACATCCAACGTTCGGAATCCCAACACGAATCGAGCGGCAGCCAGCCACCGAGTGTGCAGGCGGTACAACTGCCACGTGACAACACAGGCCAGAGGGCCCCATGACGACCGGAGGTGCGGTGGAAAGAATCGGAGGTGCGGGAGGAAGAGAGATAATCATCGATCCACTGCTGGATGAAGGCTTCGCAAACTCTCCAAGCCACCACCACCAACGTCTTGGGACGTTGCCACGCGACAATCGATTTCGTGACTCCATCTCCACGGCAGACGCCCTTCACGTTTGACCTTCCCCCACCAACATCGTCACTGCGCTGCTCTGTGCTTGTCCTCGCGATCCCCTAACCCCCCGGGATTTGCCAGTCTCATCCCACGATCCGTGGTCTCGTCCCTCCACGCGCTGCTTAGACGTGCGGCGGTTGTTGTTGCCGTCCCATCCCATCGGAATATGTTTTATTCGTTATATGTATAGTCTGCTTGTTTACACCCAAGAAGGCCTTGGCGGAGCCTCATGGCAATTTTTTCAGGAGAGTCCTGCCGGGTTTCCGCAGTGTGCAATGATCGCTTTCTGGTGTTTTTTCCATCAGCGATGGCCCTTTTGTAGTCTTTAGCCGAATACTGTGCACCAGTACGGACCAGAAGTCGACTTGTTGATGTCCAACTGAACACCACAAATGCGGTGTATCCTTGGAACCCTCAAGTCGACCCCAACACCCTGGTTACCCGTGCTGCCACACATCTCTCCCCCACCCACCCATCCGACGCAACGCTGCAACCCTCCAGGAACTCCTGCGGATCAAGGAAAACAGTCGCCTTCCCATTCATCAGGAACTCAATAACATCCTTCGTCATCGCATGAAATCACGCCAAAGCCCTTTTGGGCCCTTGCGCTTAACCTAACAACAATGCGAGTTCAGCGCCGCTGAAGCCTGGACGGCTGAATGGAGTTCAAAAGAACTCGCAAACACTTTGTGAAAGACCCAACCGCAGAAGATTCCTGCGTTTCATCTTCCATGAAGCTCACGGTCCACCCTAAACCGCATCCACTGCACAAACCATGGCAGCAGATGCGGATACCTGATGCACAAATGGAAGATTAAAAACTGTCCAGTCGTGTGCGACTGTGGTCGTCCAGAACAGACCGTACACAGCATATAACGACGCAATGCCCGATCCACAAATACAAAGGAGACCACAGCGATACCACTCCAGTGCTCCTGACGCTGTGGTTATCTGGCCTGACCACCTGAATGCGAAATTGTAGCTGTTGCACTGCATCTACACTCTGGCAGAGTGACACAATAGGAGACACCCAGCGGATTGACACAACCGCAGACATCTGGCGGAGTGACACATCCAGGGACATCTGACAGAGTGACACAACTGGAGACATCTGGCTGTGTGCGCGTGTACCACGTACTACGATGTATCACCACTGGGGAAACAGAGGCAGTCGGACGTGGTGCTGGCCACCCACCCTCTCGTGTGCAGTGCCGACATTCATAGGTGCTGCTCGCTAACAGCACTTGCTTCCGACAATCTGAATGGTGATACACGGGGGGGGATCTTTTGTCTTCGACTGGATTGGCAAAACTTTATGGACACCAATCTTGATTTGAAGTTTTCGTGACTGCAGGAATCTTTGGTTATTTCGGTAAAGTCACACCGACCAGGGCACAAGTTTGGAGTAGGTCTTACTTTCTGGAATGCCTTGTAATCAGGTGAATACGGTAAAAATTAGCATACAAAAGAGGGAAGGTGCGGGTGAAGAGAATGGGCAGTGGGGGAGACGCATGGTGAGACAGTCTGCACGGCAAAGACACACACACACCTGTTGGAATAAAATAAATACATATTAAATAAATTACCAAAAAGATGCAAATAGAATTTAACAACTGCATAACCACGTCGTCATCAATTCATGCGTGCGGTTTGAATGATATAAATCATTTAATTTGGCGCCAATGTTTAAATGTCCCACCATGGTGGTGTTTTGGGATAACTGGACATCGGTGACTCGACTAAGCTTCATAGCTCATCGGATGCCTCCAGTATAAATACATATTCTGATTCCGAGCTGAGTGTGGCACCGATAGGGCTGTATCAGCTAAACAAATATATATACGTCAACTTCAAACGACGGATGCATACACGCCGTAGATAATCGCAACTAACCATGTCGCGTAGGTTTTCGCGGGTTGGCCTCCTGTGCAACACACCTCCCGGGTTTCGCGTCGGGTCGATCGGCACGAAGTCCGACGTTTCGGCCCACGTTGCTGCTGCAGAAGGACCCACGCGGCAGGGCCAGTGAGCACGTGTCAGAGCTCCGTCACGTGCCGTCGCTAAGTTAACATTCATCATTTGGTTCAAATATTACAAATGATAAACATGTTTTGGGGTTAGATCACGTAAACACAAATGCGTCGTTTAAAAGCGCCGGCACAGCCAATTGGTAAGGTTTGTCACGTAAACAGAACGTGCCAATTTATTACTGGTTCAGCAAGCCGGTGTGTTGGAGAGCCTACGTGTTAAACTGAAATGTTCTCGTTTAAATGTTTGTTTTTCTCAAGTCCATACATAATTAATGCGCCCACACAGTCATGTAATGAATGTAGCGTGTAAAGGAGGGATGTTACTTTAATATTTTCCAGAAGTAGTTCTGATATCCTTAACGAATATTTTTTTACGAACTAGCCTAATATGTGTAATGTGATATCTGAATATTTTGTAATAATATACATATGTAGTAAGTAATGAACTTGAAACATACATTAAGCATATAATAAAGTACATTTGCACACGTTAACATGAATTATATTCCACATTTCGGGAGTGGAGAGGGAGCTAAAACATAATTGGGACAAAAAATGTTACTTTGGAATTTTTTTTTTTACAAATATCACAAATTGACAAATCGTTAAATTAATTGACACAGAATAATCTTGATTTGATGACACAATGTTTAACAAAAAAAATAATAATTTAAAGCACCATAAATTTTGCACGATACTGTGGGTGGGAATGTAAAAAAAGAATTGTGATTTATATTTTGACGTGGATTTAAAATTACTGATCTACACAAGGCGATGAAAACAAATATGTTGAATAAATAATGGAAGTAATAAATTGACAATATATTTTGTCTTACACAATTGACCCAACCCGCAAATACCAAAACTATAGATCACACATTTAATGCATTTCGAAGAAAATGTAATAATGTGACGTTATTTGTTTATTGCAAAATTTAATGTTCTAATTAGTTTCGCGGTTCAATGGAAATGTGTGGCCAGTTCATGAACAGGGCAAACATATACACGTACTGTATACACAAAGTCACGTGCATACACACACACACACACGTACACAACGGCACGTACACAACATCTGTGCGTGTGCACGACGCCGATGCAAATATCCACACAGGCGCATGCACGCAACATACAGACGCGTATGTGCACAAATATACACAATCTATACATACACACAACGAAGAGACACGAATATGCTGTACACACAAACATCCACGTAGGTAGGTGCCCACACAGCAACGACATAAAATAGATACGTAAAGTGTACAGACACAACGCACAGGTACACTGAAACACACGCACACTGACATACGTACAGTCATAATATGAACATAAATTATATAAACACAAGCACGTACATATACGCAATTACGTACACCGTTACAGAAACACACAAACACATTAACAGAGAGACTTAACACACACAACCACCCTCACATATACGTACAAGCAAACACACATGCACACTCAAACACGTGCGCACACACACATAATACACACACAGAGACACGTACCATCTCTCCACTGCAGGATGATCCGTCCACTCCTGGATGACCACTCTACTGCTGGATGACGACCTCCAAAAAGCCACCACCGCCATCTCTCTCTTTCTCTCTGTCGTACGATGCCAAACACTCCACGGAGCTCCTGCACACGCAACGACCGCTCCATCTCCACGGTGGGCCCGTTCCCACCAGGGGCGCGCTCCCGCCTTTGGCTGCCACTCCGTGGTTAGTGTTGACCGCCGTCTGGCCAACGCAGAGCCGTCGTAGGCTCGGGAAGGGCATTTGACTTGGTGGCCATGAGATTAGATGCATAATTCACACCTTCCCTCTCCACCCGTCAACTCCGTATAGCTTTAACAGACTATCGGGGCAAGCGCTGTTAGCGGGCACCACCTATGAAGGCCAAACATTGCACACGAGGGGGTGGGTGAACAGCACCACGCCCGGCTGACCAAGTCTCCACAGTGTGCGAATGTTTACACACAGTGCACCAGGCACTCAGTTGAGGCCGACTTGACCTTGCACCAGTTCGTATATTCGCCACTGATATCGGTCATGAGCGGAAGTCGAACTCGGGTCGCCGGCTTTAGAGCGCTACCTGCTACACTACCGCTCCCCACCTCACGTTGATTCTTCAGTCGCTGCTCTTTCTGTCCTCTCTAACCATTTTATATTTGTGTAAATAACGGTATGGCAATCTGCTTTAACCAAAATAAGTGTCTTGAAAATGTTTGAAGATTTTTTTTTGTTTACAACCAAATAATCAGTTGTTCCATAAATATTTCACCGACGGTTTCTTTCTTTGAAAGCAACATTTTTTTTCTTTCAAATATTATATATTTATGAAAACTACCAAAGCCCACGAGGCAAAAATGACGGACGTTTAGCCATTTGTAACCGAACAAAAATGTAAAAGAAAAAAATGCTGTAAAAAAAATCCGTGTTCATGAAAACTGCAAATTAATGACGGACAGAGCAGGATAATTTTAACCTTCACGGGGGGCGAGGGTCTCCAATCATTTGGGGGTGGGGGGCCCCTCATTGTCTGTTCGATTCCTACCCTTTGACAGTTTTACCACCAGCAGACGACGCCAAACGTCGTTTCAGTTCCCGTTCATTCAATGCGACGTCGACAAAACCGTGCGGACAAACCCGAAATCGAAGCTGAACCAAACAAGCACTTACATCCGCACACACGCGGTCGCGACCGACTGCGTATGCAGCGATGCCGGGGACTTTCATGCCGATGTCACAGCCATCGTAGCGCGGATGTATTTCTTCTATCTAAAAGTAGTAACGTTGGAGGCGTTTCTAAGACACCGGGCCACAATCACATCTTCCCTATCGCAGGCCACCAACGCCGGTGACGATTAGCCGAACTGGTAATGGGCCTCCCCCCTCGGTTGACCGAGCCTCGAATGAGTAGCTGGTGTGGTTTGTGTAAACATCGCCAAGAGGGAGACAAAGGCGGCCGGGCCTGATGCTGATCCACCCAACCCCCTTTCCCCCTCGTGTGCCCGTGCCGGCCTGTATAGGTGCTACTCGTTAACAGCACTTGCCCCAAAAAGTCTGTGAAGGCTACGCGGGGGATGTTTGCCTTTGGTGGTGACCGTGGTGGTGGTGGTGGTGTACACACATCGGCCGTACACTCAACGTGAATCGTCCCCAACTGAGAACAACTGCCAATACTCGAATCGTACTCTCGTTGGCTTCACTTTTGTTCGTCCCGGACAAATCGTGCAAAGCCCTGTCGGTTAATCACACCGAAGAAATGATGGTACTCAGTATTTGTAATAAAAAAAAGTCGAATGTAGAAGATTAAAAAATGGGTGATAAAGGCCTCTTTTTTTTACAAATATATATATATAAATCTTGAGCAAAATTTTCAGATTTTTCCCCATGGTATTTTTTTTTTCTTGACGCAAATTGCCAATGGCTAAACTTTAGGATGATGTGAAAGTAAAACTGAATAAAACTTAGAAATATGACAAAAATGTTTAGCTTCTAAAAATAACCCAAAAGTAAACGAACCTTGACTTAAAGCTTCCGTGACTGCAGGAATTATTATTCTTGGGTCTTTCGGTAAAGTCACGTAGATAGGTTTAAAGAAAATAACAAAAATAACAAAAAACTACGTTTCGATCGCAACACAAACGTCATTTTTTTTGTTATTTTCTTTGAACCTATCTACGTGACTTTACCGAAAGACCCAAGAATAAGTAAACGAACCACCATATTTTTTCGTGAGCATGTTTTATCTTATTTAATTCGAAACACGTCTCGCTCCGTGCGCCGCGTGTCTCACTGCAAGACGTAACGCCTTCTGGGTGATGGCTCTCCACTCGAGGGACGTGAAGTGTCGTCTGCCTGACACCACGTTGACCGCTCAGTGTGGCATGCAGGACATGCCGCGGCCAGAAGTTACGGATGGCCAGCGGCCGAGACCAACGACAGAGTGGTCCCCAAAGGAGGCGGCGAAACAGCACCATCGACCGCGGAGACGGAGCGATTAAAACCGGCTCGTGCGAATCGGCGCCGGACGCTCGGCCGAAGCTCGCGGCACCGTGAGAGGCGGCTACGGCTCGGAGATGGCGTCCACCGAGCAGTGGCCAGACGGTGAACCGGCGATGGTGCTGACGAGCGTTGGCATCGTGGTCGCCTGCTACCCTCGATCCTTCTCGTGCTGCTGCTCTGCACGTGGCGGCTCAACGCTCCGTCGATAAGGGACCTCGCTCTGCATCGCTGGCCTCGTCTAACCGTCGCGGACACGCGCACGAATGACTAAGCGAGCAAGCGTTCCACGACCGGCGCTTCATTTCCACTGGAAGGAGTCCGGAATGCTGCTCCGGGCATTATTTCGGAACACCACAGCCGTCCCATCTCACCTTGTTTTTGTCGTCGCAACACCGCGCTTGTGATTGCGGTGGCGCCGGTGGCGCTGGTGGTGCTGGTGGCGTCGTGCGTGGCGAGGCCTGGACCTCCCGGCTGGAGGGGTGAGGGGGACACGGCACTCGAGAGAGTTGAAACGCACGCCGACTTAGAGCAGCGGTGAGGAAGCCACGGTGGCACGCAGCCTCAACATTCATTTCACATGGTCCATGCATTCGTTTCATATGGACCACGCACTCAATTCACACAGTCAATGCATTCAATTCACATGGTCCATGCACTCAAATTACACAGTCAATGCATTCATTTCAACGGCCCGAAACTTAAGTTCACATGGCCGGACAACTCCACTTCATACAACCCACAACTTATTTTCACACGGCGCCCAACGACATTCATCCGTCGCTGCTGCCAGCATCTCGGCCG
This sequence comes from Lethenteron reissneri, assembly GCF_015708825.2. Lineage (NCBI taxonomy): Eukaryota > Metazoa > Chordata > Hyperoartia > Petromyzontiformes > Petromyzontidae > Lethenteron > Lethenteron reissneri. The sequence continues at coordinate 5,343,444 of NC_083823.1, read as the reverse complement.
CACCAACCGGGAACTAGAGGGGTTGCATATTTTCAACGTGGCGACAACGCCGCGTTTTGCAACCTGAGCGCCACGCTCACTCACTCGCGCCGCCGAAAGGGGCGCTTGAAACTCGGTCGACACGCACGTCACGTCTCCCCGTTTTTCCGAGTTGTCCGCACGTTACCGTGCCGTTGCCCTCTGCCAATGGAATTTGCAAGTCCTCAATCGCCTCTCGCCGGAGAGACCCGTTCCCCAACCGCTGATTTATTTGACTTGCGACATCATTCCGCCAATCCGCAAACCCCTTCTGATTCGGTTGAACTATCGTCGACTGAGGGTGACGCGATTCAATGCAAGTGTAAGGACAGCACGGGGCCTAAGTGGCCGTAAATAATGATTGCAGCGATGAGGACAGGCAGGGTCAGGTGAGGTAACGCGGGGGTAGAGATGGAACCACCGGGGTGCTATAGTGAGGCCAAGGAGAGAGTTCGGGAAAAGGGGTGTGACGGAGCCGAGGGGATATAAAAGGCAGGGCGGAGCGGGGCTCGGGGCTGCTGTGGAGAATTCGGGGTCCGGATCGTCGTCGCTGTCATCACGGTGGATCGCCCTCATCGTCTTGGAAGGCTGGAGAAGAAGTTATATATCTTCGCCGTGGCTACTACATCGACGGCTCCTGTATGGTAGTCAGTCAGCTATGTAGTGAATGTCACGTAGCAGCTCCATAGAGTCACCCAGTTGTGTATAGTCAACCTGCGTTCACCTGATAACATGTCATAGAGTCGGGTGGACTGTAATATATAATAAAAATATAACTTGAGCAAGACAGCGTCTCTGAGTGCTACATTACACAAGATTGAAGATTACAATTCAGAGGGTTTTTTTTCCCGCTCACTCTCCGTCATTTTACTGAAGCGCCTCTAGCGGTTGCGAGGCTCAAATGACGTAACGATGACGCGCAACGGCACACGTGGACGTCATCAGGAAAGGGACTCGCTTCCTCTGAGCGCGATCGATGGTAAATCGACAAACAGTCGTCGCATCCACATTTGTCAAAGTAAAATCTTGGGAAAGATAGAATAAAAAACGCTCCCTGATCTGCGTTGTTTACAAATTTAAGTCAGCTAAACATAATTCTAGATTTTAAGTTTTCGTGACTGCAAGGATTCATACTCTTTGTTTTTTTCGGTAAAGTCACAGTAGGTATAAATAAATAAAATGAAAACTAAATTAAATCACGACGTTTTGGGCGCAACACAAGCGTCCGTCATCCATAATACAGGTTTCTTTGGGTTAGATCTCGTAAATATATAAATGTGTTCGTTAAACACGCCCCCACCCGACACAGCCAATTAGTGAGGTTTGTCACGTAAACAGAACATGCCAATTCGTTACTAGCACAACACACACTAGTACAACACTGCGTGGCCTTTAAAAAATATATATAGCTAATAGGAGACGTTTCGGGCAAAGGCCCGACTTAATGGTATGTAAACAGAGAGAAAGTGGATAATGAGAGATGGAGACTCAAACTTATTTACAGAATCAGAATCTGTATTTGGACTGGAGGAGGAATCAGATGAGCTATGAAGCTCTTCTTGACACGTGTCCAGTCGTGGAGGCCAGCATGTGGGCCCTTTTGGAATTACATTTAATAAATGTTTTTCGATTACTAGTTTTTAAATAGAACCAGCAAATAATGTATTTAATTTTGTTCATAAAATGCCACAATGTTTCATATATATGTATATATATATAGTTTTACATATACAAGATGTCTATTAGACAGTGTACAGATGTTGAATAGAACAGAACATGGATCTGTACAAAAAATGTGTTTTATCTTCCGATGATTGTTCACTATTGAAGGTGAACATTCTTTCACGTGGGTAGTATTGCAAAAAAACAACTACACATCAATCTTTTGGCACATTTTGTTGACAAACCAATAATAATTATCATAACAATATCATTTCACCCTGGGACAAAAAAATTGACGAGCAAAACTACATGTCACGTCCATGAACATCAATCACCGAATCGTGTGTCCACTGATTTAGTTTTCCCTATGATGGAAACAACAACATTGAAAACACAACAGATTGAAAAACGCCATAATTCTGGAGAAGCATGCGTCCTTCCCACTGCAGCTTAAAGCAAACGTTTGTAGTGCGTCTTGTAATGGGTCCGGTAGATGTGTGTGTGAGTAACATAGGTCGACTCAACCTCAAGTCACCACCTGGTGCTGTGTGTAAACATCACCAACCGTGCGTGATGCTGGCCACGCACCCACACGTGTGACACGTGCCTGCCTTCATAGTTGCTACTCGCTAACAGCACTTACCGCAAACATATTTTCAGGACATTCGGGGAGGGCGGGGTGGGGGGGGTCTTTGCCTTTGACCACATTTCGAAATTTGTATTGTAAGAGGTCACTGACATTTTGGAGTGAATCTTACTTTCGAGAGCGTTCTATAATCCGCTAATCCTGACCATCGTGGTGGTGGCAAGAGAAGTGAGGAGACGCGCTCCCCGTGGGGAGCGGTGGCGCAGCGGTTAGCGCTACGCTGCGCTACGAACCCAGTGACCCGAGTTCGATTCCCGCTCACGGCCAACATCACCGGAGACGATTATCTGAACCGGTCTTGGGCCTCCCCTTGGTGGACTCTGCCTCAAATGATTACCTGGTGCGGTGTGTAAACATCACCAACTCTGGATACAAAAGTGACGGGGTATGCTGCTGGCCACCCACCACCCTTTCGTAGGTGGTGCTACTCGCTAACTGCACTTGCCCCAGCAGTCTGTTGAGGCTACACGGGGGGCGCGGAATCTTTGTCTTTTGCACGTAGTTTCGACTGACGCAGACGCGACGCAGACGCACCGCGGAAGCAACGCCAAGACGTGCGAGACATTGCAAATAATAACCACACTTGCGTAATATGTACGTTTAAGAGGCGTCTCATTTATTTAGCTAAACAGAACGGCACAAATCAGTTGCACATCAATTACAAATCTATACCCCACGTGTTTGTTTTTTTTTCCTCCCTCTCGTTTATAATACAGAACACCTCTTTGGTTTTCCCGTACAAAAAAAAAACCCCAATACAAAGGCTCGAACGTTCTAGTTGTTGTTTGTAAGTGTTTTATATATATATCGTGTCCGAAATAAATAATGTAAAAAATACACACAAGACCCCCTTTTTTTATTTGTTCCAATCGATGAGCAGAACAAATTTCTACAAATATTACGCATGCCAAGAAACACCCGCAAGCCACTAGAAAGGCGCGTTAACAAATGAGACACACGCACATTTAGAATTCTATACATGTACAATAACCGATTCCGATACAGACCACCATCTGGTGTATACAATATGCATTTGTAAATGTCCTATTCTGAGATCCGTTCAAATGTCCGGGGGGGGGGGTCGAGTGGGGGAGGTGTCAACATTAAAGACAAAGGTCCCCCGTATAACCTTAACATACTGTTGGGGCAAGTGCTGTCAGCGAGCACCTACGAAGGCCGGCACGGCACACGAGGGGGTGGGTGGCCAGCGCTACGCCCGACCGCCTTTCTCTCCCCAGTGGCGATGTTTACACACCGCACCAGGTACTCAGTTGAGGCTGAGTCGACCTAGGGGAGGCCCGGAACCAATTCAGATACTCGTCACTGGCGTTGGCCGTGAGCGGGAATCGAACTCGGGTCGCCAGGTTCGTAGCGCAGCGTTGCGCTAACCGCTACCCCACCGCTCCACGTTACACCCAAAGACGCACACACACAGACACACGCGCGCGCGCGTGTGAGTACATACACACGCGTTCTTGCATGCAGGGATGAGGAATACGTCGAGAGACACGTGGATCACAATTGTCGCTATCCTTGTTACTAACACACGTGGAAAACACATGTACAACACACACACGCACCTGCACGTATGCTATCAACTGACATGCACACCTATACCGTGTACGCATTTGCACATGGGTGAGTACGCGTATGGGGAAGTGCAAATTACGAGGTTATTGTTGGTGTTGCTGCTATTCGAGTGTGTGTGTGTGTTCGTGTCGTTTCGCTGTTGTTATTGTCGTTGCTGCGGCGGTTAGTTACGTTTTATCAAAGGCGCCGTTTTAGTTTTACTGTCAAAAAACGCCGGTTGTAATTTACCAAATGTCATCGCGTGCGTGTGGCACACACACACACACGCGTGCACACACGGGCGCGCGCACGCACATGTGCGCACACGCGGCGCGCACATGTGCGCACTCTGACACGGTTTTCGAGGTTGAATTCACAGCATGTTCGGTGGACGAAACGTGAAGTATCGTGCGCTGTATGCGAGCACCTATTATTATTCATTACGTGTCTCAAACGTTCCGCCGTGGGGTGTTTTTATATTGTTACAATTTTAGTCGATCGAGGAGGGGTTGACAAAAGACATCAGCTACGGACACTGAATACCGATATTGTTTTAATCACCGCCCCCCCACCCCGAACCTGACCCCCCTCCCAACCCCCACTCACTCGCACCCGCGCATGTATTCATCACGTTCAATCAATTCATTGTTGTATCGTCAAGTTTGGCAATTGCCAATGTATGACCGACAAGCCCCAAACTAAATCTGTAATCACAGCGCAGGTTTGGACCAACACCGCCGTGAGACGGACGACGAGAAAGACATACGCCGATGTCAAAGAAGTAGTCCGTCTTGGAAGGCAGCTGCGTTACAATTAATTTCAGCCGGAGAATCGCAGAGGCGGAGGGAGAGCAAAAAAAAAGTAGTTCCCTTTTAAAGCCACGGTTGGTCTCGCCTTCGAACTCGCCATGGTAACGTGGACATTCCTCTCGATGCCTCTGAACCAACCAATCGAAAGCAGCCACGCCCGACCCAACACAATGGGCTATGCACGCGTCGCGCGCGGCACTTCCCATACACGGCAATGACTGGGGGGGGGAGGAGGGATTCGGTCAGTACAGTACAACATTTCGGATAGGACGCCCCGGTGGCTGAGACACCAACGAGATATTTCGGCCGCCAATATTGAGAGATTGTGGGTTCGCATCGGGCAAGAGCATCAAACGGTGATGCTACGGAGGGATATCTCACGCGCGTTGCCAACATCGGGCTTGGCTACCGTGACCAAGGCATTGACTGGAGTGGCGTGGGCGAACACCGATGGGTGAACGGGAAGAGACCACCTTGAGAGCGGAATGTGGGATACCGACAGGAATTTATTTGTCTAGGTATCTCCCTCTTCTGTCTGAGTCTGTGGGTATCAATGCGAGCCTGCGAGCGTCTCTATGTGAGCCTACGGGTCTCCGTGAGCCTTACGGGTGTAGCTATGTGAGGTTAGAGACCCACAAATCACGACCTAGACCATTCGATGGTCTAGGTCACATTAGACAACACGATGAGTAAGATCGATTAATATGTGTTGTGTCACTTCAGTAGGCTAACCATTTGAAAATATGGGATGCGACTAATATATTTTTTTCTGTAGCAGAGCGTGTGGGCAAGTGTGCCCATGCTCGTGTGTGGATATTATCTATACCACGTGGATATCGGCAGTAGTTCTGTCACAGCTGCTTCCGCTGGACGTGGTGGTGATGATGGTTCTGAATGGATACAATCCCAAGATATCACAACTTTGAAGGAAATTACAGGGATTATTCGGGGTGTATATATATGTGTGTTTTAAGGATGGGATGCATGATGTAAATAAATGGCATGGAATTCAGGATCGAGATGGGATTTTGTAAACACGAAATCACCTTAGACGAAAAATCAGGAGACTGCTTTGGCAGTGATATACAATCACAAACATGAGATGCCCGATGGATATTAAATAATATAACTTAGTCGTTTGTCAATCCACTGCTGGATGAAGGCGTTGACTTGAACCTCTTTACACCGAGTGTAAATTAAACAAATACATTTGGTGGCGATGCTGCTGCTGCGTTCGTTGGCAGTGGTCGCACAACCAGCAACAAACCCAACACATTTTTTCATAACAATGCGGCCTTAAAAAAGAAAACTATAGTCGACGTTTCGGGCAATGGCCCTTCTTCTTCACAGCACACGGAAAGCCCACGCTTACCTATAGCACCCGCACACGAGCCGATCTCATCGCTCCGGTTTTGTTTCGAATTGTTAAAATAACATGAAAGCAATATGCAGGCTCAGTTCGACGTAAAGTGTATGCCTAAAAATCACGAGACGGATCCAAGTCTAAAACAAATACAAACGAGACCGGTTACAAAAAAAAACGTTAAGATTCATTATTCTATCACCGTACACCCGGCGGTGTTTGTTTTCAAGGGGCTATGTGTTATCCCTGGCCCGGTTTCGACCGTTCGGAGTGTCACCAGCAAAGCCGTAGCCTCTACGAACGCGCGTGGCTGGATCACCTGGTGAGAAGCGGCGATGAAGGCGGCCATGCGGGGTGGTGAACGGGGGCGCGGTGGCGAGGCGACGTTGTCGCTGGGAGGTTGCACACCTGAGCGATGGGTCGCGCAACTTTGGTTGCGTGCAACTGAAATCGCCGCGCGTGTGGACGTCTGCAACGAGTTGCAAGCAGTTGGCTCGGCGTAGAGGCGGCGTCGACGTCCTCGCGTCGATCTACTGCACGTGTTTCGGCCACGTGCTCGTGCATTCGCTAGCATCTGATTGGCCGTCTCACAATCGTGACGACGCTGCCTTGTGTTTATAAACTTTAAAGAGAGCGATGTGGAGGTTTGGAGTGATGTGGACACGTGGGTTAGTGATGGGATGACTGTGAAATGGCTGGAGCAGGTGGGTGTGGCGGAGTGGATGTGTACGGGGGGTGGTGTGGAGTGATTGGGGGAAGGAGTGGTTGGTGTTCAGTGTTGAGAAGAGAGAGTGGTGTGGAGTGATGGCAGGGTGTGATGGGTAGTTATGATGTGGGGGTGATGTAAGTGGTGTGGAGTGATGACGGGGGGGACGATGAGAAAGGGCGTTGCGGTGACTTGTGAGAGTTTAGAAGGACGCGGAAGTGAATAGCTCAGATATTGAGGTCAAAGATCGTAGAGGAGGTGGGGAGGGTAATTGGGGGGGGGGAGGATTTCTAGGCCGGAACTCGCGCTAAGTTGAGATCACGCGCGCAACAGCATCAGAGGGAATTCAACAAGTCCACAACTCAACCTCTCGATTAATCGTCTCGATTCTATTAACCTCCCCCCCACGCCACCCCCCCCCCCCCCCCGATCTGTGTTGTCGTTTTTAGTGTGTCTCCTTTCCATTCCTCGTGTGCCCCCCTCCCCCCATTCGTTTCGCTCAAACGGTGTAAAATATATTGCCTCGGAAAATCACGTGCAGTACACTTTGCATCCGTTGAAAATTATCGAATCTGTGTGCCGCTAGCATTCGTTATCGATACCAATCGACAGATAAACCCACGCCACCGTAAAGTCTTCCGTGCAAATATCGGCTTTGCTGGTGGAACAAATATTGCGACTCGGACCCAATCCGTCCAAAGTCATGTAATCCCTTCGCTCAAAATAAGCGTCCAGGCGGTGACTTAGCCAGTGGGGGGAAATTCCACATTCCTATGGCGAGGGCGAGTCTATCCATGAGACATCGTTGTTGGCTTTAACCACGACGTTGGAGGGTGACCACTTAGTGGATGATGGGCTGAGTTAGCCCCGATCAGGACCTTGGAATCAGAATATTTATACTGGAGAAATCCGATGAGATATGAAGCTCTTTTTCACAGATGTCCATCCTCAAAATTAAATTATGACCCGTTCATTTAACTCTCCCATTACCGCACTCACGGTGTCTTGAAGCCAGTTCTGATTGGCCGTGTTGATATATTTTTTTTCAGAACAGCATTGTGTCTTCATTAATTTCACCGCTAATTAATTACTGTATACGGTAGACTAAACATAATGTTACGGCAATCAACCATTCATGAACAAGGGCCATTACCCGAAACGTCGCATATAATATAGTTATTTTTTTATTTTTAGAGCAGTGCTACTGAGGGATGTTTGTTCAGGTTTTGTTATTTTGCGCAAGGCGAAAATACTTGTTAATAATTGATCATTTGGCCTTTTGAGACCTGTACAGCCACAGTTAGCTTAACGATTTATACGTACATAACACAGATTCGTAATATGTAGAAAATATTCCTAAACATGGACGTTTATTGGTAAATTTTTCCACAGCGGTGCACGACTATAATAATATCAACAAAGAGTTCAGATTGAGTCGCAGTTTGGATTGCAATTTAATTAAGTGGCGGTAGATGCGATCCAAAAAAGTGCCCCGTTCAGCGAGGACAATACCCCCATAAATAAAGTAACGACAGAGTTTGTGGCGAGATACGCTGCACGCGCACGCAGTGAAACGGCGGGACAAATAACGGAGGGTAAACCGCCGCGTTACTGTATCAGTCCGCGTCTTGTATCGTACCGTTCAGCCGCACAGCTCAAGAAAGTAGTTCTTTGTCGACCGCTCAGAAACCGCGTTATAACGGTGCGCGGTTCTGCGTTATAACGGGGGCGTTGTGCGTAAAGTGTTCCCTAATGCAAGAACCGTGTTGTGTGAACACGCGTTAAGCGAGGACTTACCGTGTCTATATAATCGCGTGATATATGTATGACACGCGGGCCAGAAACACGGGACACTCGCAAAAGCGAAAACGGAACAAAGAAGTGAGAAGTTCACGTGAGTGAGACCCATGGGGGAGAGGTGCATGCTGGGACAGAAGAGCAGCCAATGAATTGGAGGGACGCACGCAAATTAGAGACATCGTATTGGCTTGAATAAAACGATGGTGTCTGCCAACCGAGTCGCACTTAAAAAAAATATTTCTTAGCTCAAAAGGCTTTGCTTGGGAAATAAACTTCTGATTCAGGTCCTTAAGTGCGTGGGTGAGTGCAGTTTAAGTAGAAGAGTGGGTGGGTGATTAGTTGAGTGGGTGGATGAGTGAGTGAGTTTGTGTGTGAGTGGACGAGTGTGTGGGTGGGTGAGTGAGTGAGCGAGTGAATGAGTGTGTGGGTGAGTGAGTGAGCGTGTGTGTGAGTGTGTGGGTGAGTGACTGTGTGAGTGGGCCAATGAATAGTGTGTTGGTGGGTGTATAATTGTGGAATGCTTTGGTGTTATCTGCGGGCCGAGCGAAAAATCGCTGCTTCGCTCAACATGGGATGGACAACAGGGAAATTAAAAGTGTGCAGTTGTTCGTCACAATGTTAGGAACGGGAAAGAGAGGAAGACCTTCCAGAGAATGGCTTGAAGACGACGTCAAGGGATTGACGCCAGAAAGATGTGGCCGCTACTTTTGAGCATATTTCCACGAGACGGAGAAAAGTGGAGACAAACGACTATATGTGCATTGGACACCTACGGACTCTCTTGCCCATGGACCGTTACGATGACGACGACGATGATGCTCTCAATGGGCTTTACTCTGGAAAGACACCTCTGATTCTTCTCATTCTGTCAAGTGGACGCGGGCATGACGCATCCCTTAACAGCAGGCGATGGTCGGTGGTCCGAGGCTAAACGCGGAACGGAGCGCGCCGTCCAGGGGATGATGTAGGGCTAAGTTCGGGCGCGTGCGCTGAGACGAATCAACGTTTGCGTCGCCTGAGAGGTCCCTTCATGCAGCAGTGAAAAGTGCGGTCACGCGGGACTGTTGGTCGCTGCTAAGTTCATTTACTTGCGGTTTATAGACCGAACCGATTAAAAAGCGGGTGGGTGGGGTGGGTTGGTTATATCGCAATACGTTTAAATAAAGGCTGGCAATCGAACTCTCTATTTTATTAAACCAAAACAAATGTCGGTGATGATGCTGGTGCTGTTGGCAGTGGTGCACAGAGCGCAATGAGTAATTAACAACAAGATAAACTCAACACATGTTCATCAATATCACCGTGTCACCAACATTTTATAATTAATTCTAGATTTGAAGCTTTCGTGACTGCAAGGATTCATACTCTTAGGTTTTGGGGTAAAGTCACGTAGGTAAAAAAATCATCAGGTGAAGGAAGCTTGTGTTGCCTCCGAAACGTCGTGATTTTATTGATTTATTTTAATTTAATATATATATTTTTTTACCTATGTGACTTTACTGACAACACCTAAGAGTGTTTTATAATTAAACATTTTTAATATGAAAGCGTTTCTTCAGCCGTCACGCTTTCGTGATCGCTGAGAAGGTTGTCCGTTACCTAACTGCTACGATTCGGGTAACTATTCACACATTGCCTATTTAATCGGGAGGAAAAATAATAAGTAAAAAATTGTGATATTAATCAAGTGCCGTCTCCAACTCGTATCGTTCACTCTGTGTCTCTGCTGACTCTCCTTTCACGTGCTATGAAGCAGGGCCATTGCCCGAAACGTCTCCAATTATATGTTTTCTTGATTGTAAGGTCACACAGTGTTATTGAAGAATTATGTTTGAGTTCGTTTTTTTGCCCACTCTTTTACTTTTCTTTCGTGAAATCACACCACAGCAAACACGGTATTATGTACACATATGCTCGGTCAAATATTGATAGTCGCGAAGATGAATTTTAGAAGACAAAATCACGTCCGTTGCGACGCTATACATTCACGCACACGCAAACACACGTGTTCACGAACGTGAATAGTTACACTATAGATACAAATGTAAACACGCTCACACGCTCACACCTGTCCGGTACGCCGGGTCCAACAAACCCCCAGAGCGATTCGGACACTCGCGTCTTAAAATCACCTCTTTAGAAATCGCGCAACTCAATTGATCGTCGCCCGCCGCACTGCTTTGCCCACGTCCGAGCGAACAGTTGCGCAACAAGGACATTAAACAGCGACGGTCAGGATTGCCTAACGGCCTCCCAGAGTGCCTGGCACATTCGCAGCCACGTGATGGTGAAACGCGTCAAATCGCCGGTCGCATCGATGCTTGAAAGCTGAGTCTGCAACCGGTCGCGCAAGTCGCTCGCAACCGGTTGCGCAGGTCGCTCGCAACCGGTTGCGCATGTCGCTCACAACCAGTTGCGCAGGTCGGTCGCAACCGGTTGCGCAGGTCGCTCGCAACCGGTCGCGCATGTCGCTCGCAACCGGTCGCCCAAGTCGCTCGCAACCGGTTGCCAAGTCGCTCGCAACCGGTTGCCCAAGTCGCTCGCAACCGGTTGCGCAAGTCGCTCGCAACCGGTTGCCCAAGTCGCTCGCAACCGGTTGCGCAGGTCGCTCGCAAGGTCCTCGCAACCGGTTGCGCAAGTGGCTCGCAACCGGTTGCGCAGGTCGCTCGCAACCGGTTGCGCAAGTCGCTCGCAACCGGTTGCGCAAGTCGCTCGCAACCGGTCGCGCAGGTCGCTCGCAACCAGTCGCGCAGGTCGCTCGCAACCGGTTGCGCAGGTCGCTCGCAACCGGTCGCGCAGGTCGCTCGCAACCGGTTGCCCAAGTCGCTCGCAACCGGTTGCGCAGGTCGCTCGCAACCGGTTGCGGAGACGTGCCAATTTTGCTGGGCGGTAGTGGCTGTGTTGCACGTGGCTTGCAATCCAGCGCTGTGTGAAGCAGTGAGGGTTGATGGATCACCGCAACAAAAATGTTGTGATCCCCCCCCCCCCCAAATCTCACCCCCCTTCATGTCGACGAAGTGCTGTACCCTGGCTCGCCAGGAGAAGGCGGTACAGCGATGTGCAGACTGCTCCCCATCTCTCCCCTCTGCATGGAATCGAGTGGTTGCCCTATCACACGCGCGGTGTGCTACGGCTTCATTCTCAAATGTATAAACACTCATTGAACGGCTGAACACATTATGTGTTTGTAGAGGACAGCAGAGCTTGGGAAATAGTTGGTCACGCCGGTTCACCGCCTGGCTACTGCTGCTGCCTTCATGTGCTCACTCCTCGGCGATGAGAACGCCACCACTGGCAAAACGAAACATTTATTGACGTGATTACATGGCGCAATGCAGTTGCATGCAACCACAGTTGCTCAACTGATCGCTCAGATGTGGGCGACCCCCACACATCGATGTTGTTCTATTCCACTCCTCAATGGCAACACGCGGAGGAGGGCAGAGGGCTCGAGGAACGAAATGAATGAATTATGGAGCGGGGGTGGGGGCGGGGGCTTAATGAACGAAATTAATTAATGAACAGTCGGGGGGTGGGACTCGAGGAACGAAATGAATGAATGAACGAGCGAGGTGGCGGGCGGGGGGGTGCACCGTGCACTTCCTGCGCCGCCGCCGTTTAGTGATGTCAAACACACGGATCAATGATGATGGTGGTGATGGTGGTGATGGTGGTGATGATAGTGGTGGTGATGGTGGTGATGGTGGTGATGATGATGATAATGATGATGATAGTGGTGGTGATGATGGTGATGATGGTGGTGATAATGGCGGTGATGATGATAGTGGTGGTGATGATGATGGTGGTGATGATGATAGTGGTGGTGATGATGGTCATGATGGTGGTGATAATGGCGGTGATGATGATAGTGGTGGTGATGATGATGGTGGTGATGATGATTGTGATGATGATGGTGATGATGATAGTGGTGGTGATGATGGTGATGATGGTGGTGATAGTGGTGGTGATGATGATAGTGGTGGTGATGATGATAGAGGTGGTGATGATGATTGTGATGATAATGGTGGTGATGATGATAGTGGTGGTGATGATGGTGATGATGGTGGTGATAATGGCGGTGATGATGATAGTGGTGGTGATGATGGTGGTGATGATGATTACGATGATGGTGATGATGATAGTGGTGGTGATGATGGTGATGATGGTGGTGATAATGGCGGTGATGATGATAGTGGTGGTGATGATGGTGGTGATGATGATTGTGATGATGATGATGATAGTGGTGGTGATGATGGTGATGATGGTGGTGATAATGGCGGTGATGATGATAGTGGTGGTGATGATGATGGTGGTGATGATGATGGTGATGATGATGGTGATGATGATATTGGTGGTGATGATGGTGGTGATAGTGGTGATAATGGCGGTGATGATGATAGTGGTGGTGATGATGATGCGTACTGGTCCCGCACGTTCCTCCTGCTCATCGTTCTCTCTCTCTGTGTCTCTCCACCTCCTCTTACGCCCTCCACCAACCAAACAAACTCGCCGACTCACCAGCTCATCAATCCAGCAGCCACACGTCCACACAGCGGTGCCAAGCCGACAGTCAGTCAGCCAGCCGGCCTGCGAGTCAATCAGTCAGCCAAGCGACCCAACAGTCAGACATACGCACACAGCCAACCAACGAAACTATAAGCTCACCAGCCATCCAGCCTGCAGTCTGTTCACCATCCCAACCAGTAAAAACAACCCAGTGAGGCAGTCTAGCGGCTGACAATACATCAACCAGCCTGCCTGCCATTACGGCCATCCGATTTGTCAACCAAACAACCCAAAAGCGGACCGTCTAATCAACCAACCAGCCCCGCTTCGTCACGAGACAGTCTTCAATTGTCAATGTACTTCGCCCCCGAAACGAAACAAAGCAATGAACCAGCAAAATAAATATCACCCGAACCCCACCAAACCAACCATCACAGCACCACCACCGCCACCACCACCGCCACCACCACCACAGATGATCGTTGCCGCGACACTGAAGCGGTCGGGGTTTCTGTTTTAATGATTCGTGCGGAGCTTCAGTTCAGTGGAGCAGTCGTGGTGAGTGTGGGAGAGGTGGGGGGCAGGGGTGGGTGTGTGTGTGGGAGTGTGTGTGTGTGGGTGTGTGTGTGTGTGGGTGTGTGTGTGGGTGTGTGTGGGTGTGTGGGTAGGTGTGTGTGTGAGTGTGTGTGTGTGGATGTTTGTGTGTGTGTGTGGGTAGGTGTGTGTGTGTGTGGGTGGGTGTGGGTGTGTGCGGGTGTGTGTGTGAGTGAGTGAGTGTGGGTGTGTGTGGGGGGGGTTGGGGAGCGGCTGTGTTGGTAGTACGTGGGTGGGGTGAGTGGATGGCCTTCACTGAAGGTCCGGTGAAGACGAAGGCTGCCGTGGAGACGGCGACCCGACCCCGCCGCCGGCGCTCTGGCACACGTACCACTCATTCATGTTAGCGGCACGAGCAGCGTGCTGCGGCTGCGGCTGCGCAAGCGAGTGCAGCTGGCGCTGCAGACTCAGCTCCTGCTGCTTGTGCGCGTGCAGCACTCGCCCGAGCAGCGAGTGCTGCTGCTGCTGCTGATGGTCTTGCTGCTGGTGGTGGTGGTTACGACCACCACCACCACCACTATCGCCACCGCCACCGCCACCAGACGAGCCCTTGGGAGGACTCGATGGCTCCGTGTCGCTGCAGTGTCCCGAGGGGCGGCAGTGCACCTTCATGTGCTTGCGCAGCGAGCTGGGGTGCGTGTACGACTTGCCGCAGCCGCGCACGCGGCACAGGTAGGGCTTGTCCGACGTGTGCACGTGCATGTGCTTCTTGCGGTCGCTGCTGTTGGCGAAGCGGCGGTCGCAGCCCTCCACCTCGCACTTGAACGGCTTCTCGCCTGCGTCGGTGGGGGGGCGGGGGGGCAGGGTGGGGTGGGGTGCACGGGGAGGTGAGGGAGGTGAGGGAGGGAGGGAGGGGAGGGAGGTGAGGGAGGGAGGAGAGGGAGGGAGGAGAGGGTGGGAGGTGAGGAAGGGAGGAGAGGGTGGGAGGTGAGGGAGGGAGGGAGGAGAGGGTGGGAGGTGAGGGGGTGAGGGAGGGGAGGTGAGGGAGGGAGGGGAGGGAGGTGAGGGAGGTGAGGGAGGGGGGTGAGGGAGGTCAGGGAGGGGGTGAGGGAGGGGGGTGAGGGAGAGAGGTGAGGGAGGTGAGGGAGGGAGGCGAGGGAGGTGAGGGAGGTGAGGGAGGTAATGGAGGGAGGTGAGGGAGGGAGGTGTGGGAGGTGAGGGAGGGAGGTTAGGGAGGTAATGGAGGGAGGTAATGGAGGGAGGTGAGGGAGGGGGTGAGGGAGGTGAGGGAGGGGGGTAAGGGAGGGAGGTGAGGGAGGGATGTGAGGGAGGTGAGGGAGGTGAGGGAGGGAGGTGAGGCTTAGGTGTTGAAAGCGTGGGGGGCCACGTGGCCCCACCTGTGCAGTTGCACCGCCTGTGCACCATCGATTGTGACGTCACTGGGCCAACCCATAAATCGTCAGTCTGCGACGATTGTGACGTCACTCCTCTCCTTGCTTCATCTCAACGAAGCGTGGACCAAGCAAATCGATGTCGCACTTTCACGAAATCATGGTGGTGGTGGTGGTGCTGCTTTGGCAGCGGTGCACAGGCACAGTCAACAACAACAGCACTCAACGCGCTCGTCAATAACAGCATCGACATCAACGCGTGGCCTTGAAAGGAAAAGCTTATAACCATTGCCCTTCTTAGCACGCAAATACAGATGACGCGTGCTTTGAAGAATGCTCTTTGCCCGAAATGTCACCGTTCGCATATTTATATTGTTTTTCCTTTTTAAGGAAGCTAACGCATTACTGTATAGAACTTTAAAGGGGGGGGAGCATAGCATACAGTAGAATATAGACAATTATAAAAGATAGACACTCATAGTATATGTAGTATTGCATTACAACTCCAATTAAAATAAACATGTGACTCGCTGGAGTTGTAACGGTGGACATGCATGCACAGGTTGAGATACACACAAAGCATCCACACACCTACATGGACAATTACATACCGATATAGGAGATCATACAATTATAGACAACGATCCCCCGTATAGCCTCTGATAGACTGCTGGGGCAAGTGCTGTTGGCAAACACCTCTGAAAACACACACACAGACACACACAGTTTCACACACAGTCTCACACAGACACAGACTCACACACAGTGTCACACACACAGACACCCACAATCTCACACACACACAGTCTCACACACACACATACAATTTACAAACACAGTCACACACAGTCTCACACACACACAGTCTCACACACACACAGACCCATTACAAACACAGTCACCCACAGTTTCACACACACACAGTATCACACACACACAGACCCATTGCAAACACAGTCACCCACACCCACAGTCACACACAACAACAACAACAACAACCGCCATTCGCCACTAAGTGGCGGTGACGTCACCACGATGCTTGTGCCAGGCCAAGTGCACCTTGAGGCCACGTGAAGTGTCGAAAGCCCGCTGGCAGGAGGTCACGGGGCAGACCCAGGTGCCACTGGTCGACTGACCGAGATGACCGAGATGACTGGCTGATGCACCACCTGTGCCCCCTACTGTGCCAACTTGCTGTGCTTTAGCCACCCGGCGCTCCGCTCGTTGTTGTGAGCGTCGCTCCTCCGCCCTCCGTTGTTGTTGGAGGGCGACTGCCTCCAACTGCCCAGTAGCGTCCTTCACGAGCCTCCTCCACTGAGGCCGATCTTGACACCGCTGGTACCAGTCATCGGCAAGTCCACTCAGCTCCACGTCCTCCTGTACCACATCACTCCATCTCTTCTCCAGCCCGTGCCGCGCCCGTCTAGCCCCCTCGATCCGGCCGAACAAAAGCTGTTTAGGCATGCGGTGGCTGGGCATGCGGGCTACATGACCCAGCCAACGCAGCCTTGCCTGCCGGAGGAGCTCACTGATGGGACTTTGCCCAGATCTTTCAAGGATTTGTGAGCTCCTCACACAATCCAGCCTGGTTAAACCCAGGATGGATCGTAGGCAGGCCAGCCTAAATGTTTCCAACCGGCGAAGATGCTCCACCAGGGGGGTCCACGTCTCGCAAGCGTAGAGAAGGGAGGGAATGACCGTGGCCGAGAAGACCTGAAGCTTCGTGCGGAGCGACAGACCAGGTAGCTTCCACACAGCGTTACGCAACCGATGAAAAGATATTGCCGCTCGACTGATTCGGAGTGAGACCTCTGCTGATAGACTGGAGCCGGTTCCAGTCACACACACCCACGGTATCACACACACAGACCCATTGCAAACACAGTCACACAATCACACATTCACACATGAAATCGCCCAATTATGTACCCACAATCACACAAAAACAGACACGAACCCACAGAATCGAACAATCGCCCACACGCACACACCCACAAAGACACATATAATCACACAGCCACGTACACAATCACACACACACACATCTACACAACTATACACAGATACAAAAGGCCACCACAATCACACGCACGCAAATACACATACACAGCCACGTACACAATCACACACACACGCACCTGCACAGATACATACATACAATCTAACGTTGACACACACACCTATTCAAAGGCAAAATCTCCCGTGTAGCCTTCATAAGGCTATTCGGGCAAGGGCTGTTAATGAGCATCTATGCCTAATGTCAGAATAGGCGCAAGACTGGTTAGCGTGAACCAGAATCACACCCGGCCGCCTTTGTCTCCCCTGTACTGATATTTATACACGGCAACAATAGTTATTCGCCACTGATGTTAGCTGTGAGCAGGGATCGAACTCGACTCGCCGGGATTCAAGCTGATCCACTGCACCGCTCTGAAACGTCACCCCCAACCAACCACACACGCACACACACCCACGTATCGTAATTATGACGCACTTAAATAAATTAAGCGCTTCGTGGCAACTGGTAACCAAAAAAAAATGTGTAACGAATGTTTGATTAGAAAGCGTTGGGTTCGTATAGCAACGGGTTGACCTTTACGCAGATGCATACGCCGTCAAATAAACACTGTAGCACAAAGACAAAGATCCCCTGTATAGCCTGTGACAGGCTGTAGGGGCAAGTGCTGTTAGCGAGCACCTATAAAGGCCGGCACGGCACACGAGGGGGTGGGTGGCCAACACCACTCCCGGCCGCCTTTGTCTCCCCAGTGGCGATGTTTACGCATCGCACCAGGTAGTCATTTGAGGCTGAGTCGACCTAGGGGAGGCCCAGGACCGGTTCTGTTAATCGTCACCACCGGTGTTGGCCGTGAGCGGGAAACGAACCCGGGTCGCCGCCAGGTTCGTAGCGCAGCGTAGCGCTAACCGCTACACCCCCACACAGACACACATACACACACACACAATCAGCGGCACACACACACCCATTTACCACAATCACACGTGCAATCACGCGGAGTCACGTCAAAGACAAAGATACCCCGTATAGCCTTCACGGACTTTTGGGGAAAGTGCTGCGAGTAGCACATACACCACACACACACCACATAGACAAAGATACCCCGTATAGCCTTAACAGACTGTAGGGACAAGTGCTGTTAGCGAGCACCTATGAAGGCCGGCACGGCACACGAGAGGGTGAGTGACCAGCACCATGCCCGACTGCTTTTGTCTTCCCCAGTGGTGATGTTTACTGCACACCGCGCTAGGTACTCAATTGCGGCTGAGTCGACCTAGGGGAGGCCCACCACTGGTTCAGATAGTCATCACTGGTGTTGGCCGTGAGTGGGAATCGAACTCGTGGTCTCTATGTGCATGCGTGTGATATAATATTACACGCTGTAACACACACACACATATACACAATCTCAAAAGCACACGCATGCACATACAGACACACACAACCACACACAGAGACGCACAACGAGACAAGCCACACAACATCACACGCACACAGCCGAATGCACAATCACACTGTTAGACACGTACAGCACGTAGACATAACCACACGCATAACCGTACACGCAATCACACTATCAGACACACACACACGTAGCCACACACGTACTCAAGCGTATACGAACACACACATAAGCATACGCAGCCACACAATCAGACGCGACCACACCGAATCGTGCACAGACATACACACAATCGTAAACACGCGTAACACAATTGCTCAGGCACATGCCACCAAAAAAAAACCCGTCAGCCCTGGTGTGATTGAGGGACAGGGGTGGTTAGCGAGCAGCTATTATGGTTGGCGGTAAGATGGTGCGTTGTTTTTTTTCCTGGCTAAACGCACCATCATCAGGAACCTGGCCTGGGCCACTCTTACGTCGACTCAGCCATAGATGTGTTTTTTTGTTTAAATCGACACGGTGTGTGAATTGTAAAATTACAAAGTCACGCTATCGTGCCTTTGTTGTTTTGTGACTTCGCGTTTCCTGCGGTGTACAAGCACAATTAATAACGCTCAACCTATTCGTCAATCACACTGTGGCCTTTAAATAAAAATAAATAAAAATAGGCGACGTTTCGGGAAAAGGCCATTCATTGATGCGCTAGGAAGTATGACCATCGCCCTGAACGTCGCCTCAGATACGATGCTTTTCTTTCAAGAAGGTCACAGTGTTATTGACGAATGCGTGTAATTATTTTATTCTACATATACGGTAATTAGACAGGATCGAGTTCTGCTTATACAACGGGACTTTCGTTACAATTGCAAGAAAGCTGTTGCTCAAGACGGGTGCCTCTCTCGCAACTGGCGTTTTAAAAATAAAAATGTTAAAATCCTGCAGTTACCCTGCCAAAAAAAACACAAAAAACAGCCGAATTAATTTAAATCGTTAATTAAGATATTAGTGGGACTTGAACAACGTTGGACTTCGAGGGGACGTCACACGTGACTCGGTTACACGTGACACCACCTGGATGTGACATCAATTCACGAGTTGTTGATAGTTGTTGTTGTTGACGTGGTTGTTGTTGTTAATGTTGCAGAGTGATGCTCATGCGAGATAAACTATTGAAACTATAAACTGTATTTTTGTCGTGTGCCAGGTAAGATCCACTGAGCAATACAGCTCTTATTCAGAAGTGACCTGGCCACCACAAATGACAGCTCAACGAAGTGGCTGATCATGATCACGTGCAAATGTACAGCAGACAAATACTCTAAACGCGTGACGTCGATTCTAAATGTGGAGGGCAAAAAACCGGAGGACCCGGAAAAAAATCCACGCGATCACGGGGAGAGAGAGAGACACGCACAAACTCCAAATATACAGCAGCAGGCGTCAGAGTCGGGATCGAACCCACGAGCTCCTGCGTACCAGGCGAGGTAGTTAACATCTAGCAACCATGATGATGAGAGAGAGAGAGAGACACGCAAACTCCAAATATACAGCAGGCGTCAGTGTCGGGATCGAACCCACGACCTCCTGTATACAAGGCGAGGGAGTTAACATCTCCTAGCAACCGTGATGATGATGATGATAAAAGAGAGAGAGACACGCAAACTCCAAATATACAGCAGCAGGGGTCAGGGTCGGGATCGAACCCACGACCTCCTGTACACCAGGCGAGGTAGTTAGCATCGCCTAGCCACCGTGATGATGAGAGAGAGAGACGCAAACTCCAAATATACAGCAGCAGGGGTCAGGGTCGAGATCGAACCCACGACCTCCTGTACATCAGGCGAGGTAGTTAATATCTCCTAGCCACCGTGATGATAATAACGATGATGATGAGAGAGAACACGCAAACTCTAAATATACAGCAGCAGGGGTCAAGGTCGGGATCGAACCCACGACCTCCTGTACACCAGGCGAGGTAGTTAACATCTCCTAGCCACCGTGATGATGATGAGAGAGAGACACGCAAACACCAAATATACAGCAGCAGGCGTCAGGGTCGGGATCGAACCGACGACCTCCTGTAAACCAGGCGAGGTAGTTAACATCTAGCAACCATGATGATGAGAGAGAGAGAGACACGCACGCTCCAAATATACAGCAGCAGGAGTCAGGGTCGGGATCGAAGCCACGACCTCCTGTGTACCAGGCGAGGTAGTTAACATTTCCTAGCCACCGTGGCGCCACTGTCTGTGTGTAATCGCCACGATGCCTCGCCTCGATCGCCCCTTGCTCCCAGTTTTCTGGTGATTCCCGCCGCTGCTGTCGCTGCTGCGTCTCGTTTGGCAGTCAGCAAGTGAGTGGCGCACAAAGCACAATTACCAAGACAACAACAACAACAACAACCCAGCACGTTGGTCAATAACACCTGAAGAGGAAACGACACGTATATACAAGGCAACGTTTTTGGGAAATGTTCCCCTGCTTTTTACGTGCTTTGAAAAAAAAGGACCGTTGCCTGAGTTGTCGCCTATTCGTACGTCTCCTTGTCGAGGCCACGGTGTTATTGACGAGTGTGTTGATCGCGTTTGTTTGTCTTGTTTGTTCTCCTGTAATTTTGACGGCGTGCGCTTACCCCCACCCCCCCCCCCTCCCCCCGTGCTTGACACACTGAACGCGCTCGCGACGCGGCCACCGTCCTGCGTAGCAGCAGCCCCCCTCGAGCGGAGAGAGAGTCGCCCACCGGACCTCGAGATCGATGAGCCGCTCAAGGCCAACGACGGTGACGAATATTTGAAGAGATCACGAGCCTCGACCCGCCAGCTGGAGCGGCGTGTATGAGAATCGGAACTTACGACCGTCCGCTAACTCGTGCCGGCCTTCATAGGTGCTCGCTAACAGCACTTGCCCCAGCAGTCCATTAAGGCTATCCGGGGGAACTTTGTCTTTGTCTTGTCGGGTTTACGTGGTGCAGTTGCGCGGTGCTTAACGCACTGCGCTCTGAACCTACACGCTGAGGTTTGACTCCGGCTACGGCGAATGATATCTCAATCGCTTATAATCCATCTTACTACCCCCCCCCTAACCCCACCCCAACGCGTTCCCCCAACCCGCACTCACCAGGGTGGTGAAGTATGGTCAAGCCACCCCTCATAAAACCGAGGAGTGGTGGAGGCCTTTATCCAGCAGAGGCTTTAACAATATTTCGCAGATATTACTGTACAAATATTATTGTTTCACGCCGATGGGCTACATTTATTTATTTTTAAGTCAATGGGATTTCGCGCTCTAAATAAACGTCGAGGCATTGGTGCTCAACATCCCGTCCACAGGCCCGGGCGGAAATTCCACGTTCCTATGGCGAGTGCGAGGATAGAGTCATGCATTCGACAACTGCTGTCGACTTGCCCACAAGGTGATGCTCGATTTTGTTGATGGAGCCGAGTGGACACCACCACCCCACACCCCGAACAGGATTTGAACTCGTAACCAATTGCCAGTCGTTCAATCAACCGCGGCAGCATTCATAACCCAAATCGGGCCCCACGTTGGCGAGATGTTAACTACCTCGCCTGGTGTACAGGAGGTCGTGGGTTCGATGGCGACCCTGACGCCTGCTGCTGTATATTTGGAGTTTGCGTGTCTCTCTGCACGTGGTCGCGTGGATTTTTATCAGGATCCTCCGGTTTTTCCCTCCACATTTGAAATCAACATTACGCGTTTCGAGTATTCGGCTGCTATACGTTTCCACGCGATAAGCCACTTCGTTGAGCTATCGCTCGTGAAAACGAACTATATAGCTCAATGGGCCTTAGCCGGTAAATAAAAAAACAAGTTTGTTTATATTTTTATTCACATTTTTTTTTTTTCGTCGTAAAAATTATTTTTACAAATTTCTTACAAAAACGCGTAGAGCCTAATGTCGCCAATATGTATTTGCTTAATTATCCATCACGAGCCGCAGTGCGCCGCGGGATGATCCGGGGGGGTTGTTTAGGCGATCGAGGACTCCCTCTGTCGAGACTCCGATGGGCGCGCCGAAGGCACGGCCGAACTGCTCGTAGCCAATGGGCACTCGGATTTTAAAAAAATATATAAAAGACGCGCGCGTCGAACGTGTGCAACACCGTCTCGCACTTAGCACGTGGGGTGGGGGGGTGCAGGAGTAGAGCTGTTAGCGAGCACCTGTTAAGGCTGCGGGGTCATTTCGTGTGGCTTGGTTCCACGACTGGTTTCGACTCTCCTTTGTTTTGTTGTTGTTGTCTCTACACCAGTGCTAATGTTTACACCCACGCTGCACCAAGGTACCCATTTAAGGCTGAGTCGACCTAGGGTAGGTCCGGGACGAGAGGTTCGAATGCAACTGGCCACTGATGTTAGCCGTGGCCCGGGGAACCGAACTCAGGATGGGTGGGTTACTATTCGCTGCCCGTGACACACAAGACAAAGACCGCCCGTATAGCCTCAACAGACTGTCGGGGCAAGTGCTGTTTGCGCGCGCCTATTAAAGCCGGCACGGCTCACAAGGGGGTGGGTGGACAACACCACGCCCGGCCGCCTTTGTCTTCCTAGTGACGAGGTTTACACATCGCACCAGGTAGTAATTTGAGGCTGAGTCGACCTAGGGAAGAGGCCCAGGACCGGTTCAGATAATCGTCACTGGTATTGGCCGTGAGCGGGAATCGAACCCGGGTCGCCAGGTTCGTAACGCAGCGTAACGCTCACCACTACACTACCGCTCCCCACACACACATACATACACACATATATATACAGACACACGTGATACACACAGATACATACAACAAAAGACAAAGATCCCCCAAATAGCCTTGAACCCACTGTTGGTATAAGTGCTGTTAGCGAGCGCCTATTAAGACCAGCACGGTGCACGGCGGGGTCAGGCGACGAGTCCTGCTACCAACCCACCTTTGTCTCTCTCTTTCTATAGCTGATACTTACACCCCGCACCGGGTATTGATTTAAAGGGGAGCCGACCTCGGTTAGGCGAGGCTCGGGACAGGTTCAGATATCAGCCGCCACTGACGTTAGCCGTGACCGCCAATAGAATCTAGGTCCCTGGGTTCGTAGAGCGGTGCGCTCACCACTGCACCCACCGCCCCCCTCCGCCGCTCCATACAGACACGTGCACACACGCACACAAAAGGCAAAGATGACCCGTATAGCCTTCACAGACTTTTTGGGGCAAGTGCTGTCAGCGAACGCATAATGAAGACCGGCACGTCACGCGAGGGCGTGAGTGGCCAGCACCACGCCTGGCCGCCTTCGTCTCCCGAGTTGCTTACACACCGCACCAGGTACTCATTTGAGGCTGAGTCGACCTAGGCGAGGCCCATGCCCGATTAAAATAACCGCCACTGTTATTGTTGGTGAGCGGGATTCGATCTCGGGTCGCCGGATTCGAAGCGCAGTGCGCTAACCACTGCACCACCGTTCCCCACGCACACTCACACACACACATATGTGTACAAGGCCTGATTGAGATGTTGTTGTTGTTGGTGGTGGTAACGAATATTGCTCTTCCGTCCGATTATTATTCCCGCAGTCCCCAAATCACAAATACCATCATTCTCCGACCCAGGGTGGAGCGGTGGGCCAGTGGTTAGCGCACTGCGCTATGAGTTCGATTTCCAGGAAAGGGCTAACATCTACAGCGGTTAGTGACATCAGTTGTTATTATTTGTGCTGCCTAATAATTTTGGTGAATTATATGTAGTCACTTGCTTAAACGTTCTCTCTATTTTTCGATGTAAAGCTTTCGTGACTGCAGGGATTCATCTTCTTGGTTTTTTCGGTAAAGTCATCACGTAGAAGGAAAATAATAAAATAATACAAATAAAACATTATTAATAATTCTCACGACGTTTCGGCCACAACGCAAGCAGCCGTCTTCAGGTGGAGAACAGGTCTGTCTCTCCACCTGAAGACGGCTGCTTGCGTTATGGCCGAAACGTCGTGAGAATTATAATGTTTTATTTTTATTATTTTATTATTTTCCTTCTACGTGACTTTACCGAAAGAACCAAGAAGACGTTCTCTCTATGTTGCACTCCGATCGTGTGTGTGTGTTGCACTGTTTGTTGTTGTGACCTGCTGACCCGCCCGAACTTGACAGCTGCGTGAAAGAGCTTCACAGCTCATCGGATTCCACTTCCAGTCTAAATCAAGATTCTGATCTGTACCAATCCTGCCCCCCACTCCGCTCCCCACCCTGTTCAACACACACACACACCAACCAGCATGGTGAAGTATGGTCAAACATCCCCCCCCCCCCCTCTGCCCCATGACCGACAAGGTTCGGGATAGCCTTCATCCAGCAGTGGATATGACAATCACACTCTTGCGCGGTGCGACGCTGCGTTTATCGGTGCTGAATCGGTGGTTTGAATTCCACGTCTCTATGACGGGGGCATGTACATCCATAGAACAGCTGCCTCGCGACTGCCCGCCAATGTTAATTGTACATTCGCTTGGGTAGAGGCGCAGCCCTGGAAGTGCTCGCTCCTGACACTGCTGGTGGAAGGACCTTCACTAAAGGAAGGTATTTAATTAAAAAATACTAACAACGCGTCTACAATGCATAGACCCTTTGTCATTCCACTGCTGGATGAAGGACTTTCCTCGCCGTGTTGATCGTGGGGGGGGGGGGGGTTGTTTGACCATACTTCACCACGCTGGTTAGCGAGAGATTGGTGGGCCATCCGAGGACCGCCACTGATGTTAGCTGTGAGTCCTGGCTAAAGCGTTCATCGCGAAAACAGTTTTGAGAATGACAAACATTCAATCGAATCGGCAACAAATCATTGTTTTTGATGTTGCTATTATTCTTAAGCAAATACTGTAATAAACTCTCTCTCTCTCTCTTCCACATCAGTAATTTTTTTACGCATTCCATCAGAAATACGATCTTCTGGGAGTATGTTTTTCAGCAGCAGCAGCATTGATGTCATTTTAAAGACAACTCTGGACCCGTTTCGACACTCAGTGTTTTCATCAGCAGCATTCAGGCTTTGCCTGAACAAATGCTGCTGAATTGCCAGATGTTTTACATGCAAGGTATATATGTATATGCATGTTGAACTTCTTTCGCACAGTACGTAGCCAAACGTGCTCATCATAGGTGCGGGGGGTGGACAACATTTCTATGGGCAAGGTCCTTCACTGTGCCATGAATAAGGGTCATTGCCTGAAACGTTGCCGATCATATACTGCTTCTTTTAAGGCCAGAGTAAATCATTCGGGTGCGTATTGGACAAACGCAGATGCATCATACAGCACACAAAACACCCAGTCGGGAGTGGTGGGTGCAGAATGTTAATTACAAAGTAAATGACCCATCCCTTATCGTCATTGTTGTTATCAGTAAGTCGTCTCTGAAGTCAACCAACCCGATCCGTGAAACAAAGTTCGTCGACTAATGCTGCCACAAACTCAGTCAACAAACCACTCAACCCATTCGTCAACAGCACTGCCACCGAGAAGAAAACGTGACTTTGCGACGTTTCGGGCAACGGACCCTCGTGGTAGAAAGGTACCGAGGCCAAAGCAATTGATATTGCACTCTCCAATTATTTACTGTCACTGCGTCTCTCTGTCCCCTCGATCTCCCTGCTACGAGAAAGGTCCATTGCCAGTCACGTCAACTATATTTGTTTTCTGTGTTGACGTTCTATCGATCACGGCAGCGCACGGGATTAACGTCGCAAATTGTCTCATTCCTCTGATAAGAGTTCATCGCGGAGCACGAGGCGTCCGCTGCTCATCCTATCCACATGGGTGTGCGTGCAATTTGATCATCATTTAGTGACGCAACAGCCACAATAATAATAATGACGATGATCTAGGTATAACGTATTGTTAATTCACTGCTGCATTAAGCCTCCCTTGCACCACCCCCAGGTCAGGACAGAACAGAATCACAACATCACTCGCCTCTGATCCCAGTTTTCCGTGGCCAGGAATCGAACTCACGTCGCCGGGTTAATGCTAAGCCACCGGTCCCAAAACGGTGGTTCATCATTACGCTAATTATGCACTTAATAAAAAAAAAACCGTAGCAGAATGCGTAATTCTGTATTTAATTAAAACGTGTCAGTGAATATGAATACGCACACACATTAATGTTATATATATATATGTCTGTGACGTATAGGTAATCCTTACTGAGCACGGGCCCAAAGGCCTAACACGCAAAGCGACCAGTAACAAACAGCACTGCTTAAGTTGTGCTCACAAATAAGCGTAGCAATGTGGCACACGAGCGCTTCGGAAAGGAAGAATCCAGTGCGGTGTTTGAACACAAGACACGTGCTGTCAAGAAGGGGCATTGCCCGAAACGTCGCCTATTAAATCTCTGTTTTTCTCCTTGTAAAGGCCACACAAAGACAAATACAACTATTCCCCCGTATAGCCTTCATCAGGTTGTCGGGGAAAGTGCTATTAAGGGTGTGTGGCCAGCATCACGCCCGGCCGCCTTTGTCACCCTAGCGGTCGATTTTTACGCACCGCACCAGGTACTCATTTGAGGCCGAATCGACCTAGGGGAGGCCCAGAACCGCGTTCAGATAATCGTCACCGGTGTTGGCCGTGAGCGGGAATCGAACACGGGTCGCCGGGTTCGCAGCGAGGCGCGCACACGGCAACAACCACCGCTCAATAAACAGCGTTGTTTATTGACGAATGTGTTTGCGTTTGTTGCTGTCGATTGTACTTGAGGCTGAGTCGACCTAGGGGAGGCCCCGCAGCTGCAGCAGCAAATAAGAGAGACAGAGAGGAGACAGAACGAGGAACGCGGATGGAGGTGGAGTCATGAACAGCGGTTGTGGGAGAGTTGGGTTGGCGATGGGACGACTCGTGATTGGAATCGCATCTGTCGCGAGCAGTCTACATGCTGCTCTGTTCACGTCTACATCAGCAACACACACACACACGCTTCACACACATTACACACACACTAAACACTACACACACACCACACACTGCACACACTGCACACACACGCTTCACACACACTAAACACACTACACACACACCACACACACTAAACACTACACACACACACTACACACACACGACGCACACACACTA